>NC_030684.2:108601428-109900594 GCF_000004195.4 Xenopus tropicalis
TTGGATAGCCCTGCCCTTATACACAAGCACTCACTGACCCCTGCCCTAGTGCAAGTCACACTGAAGCTGAGCCCTGCAGTCTCATAAGCACTGGGGCCAAGCAACCAACTCAGTCCCACCGGGTCCCATCAGGAACACACAGGGAGAGGCTGGGGGAGCCAAGCTGTAATGACAGTACATGTATACTTTTGAAGTTGTATTATTTCGTTTTATAAAAATGTAAGGATGTTTTTAAAAAAATTATATGCTATTAACTGGGCAATTAAATATAGTTAGAATTTAAAATGTTTCCGAAAAATCTTTAGCAACATTCTGCTGTGTGTTTGTGTGTGTGTCTTTCCCTCTCCTGTGTGTGCACAGTATGTGCGTGTATTCCTGTGTGTTTATGTAGTGATTATTTATTTGTTTGTGTTGGTGTGAGTGCAGATGTGTGCAGAGGAAGAAGGCGGCCTATGTATATTTGCGTGTCTCTGTGTACAAGTGTTATTGGGAATAAAGATACACATACATACATGGATACGTAGGTAGAGAAGTACATGCGTGTGTATGTGAGTGTATTGTGTACAGTATGTGTTTGTGCTTGCATGAAAGTACTTGTGCGCAGGAGTATTTATACATTGCTGCAAGTGTGTGTGGGTATTGGAATATGTCATTGTATGAAAGTATATTGTATGCATGTGTGCATATTAACGTATGTAGGTATGTGTGTAACAGAGGTAGATATGTGTGTAAGTGTGTGTGTGTGTGTGTTTGTATGAATGTGCAAGTGTGTATGCTTACACAACAGTAGGGTCATTCCCGATAGGGTTACAGAGTTGCCAGATCTGTAATGAGCCTTTCCATGTGCTCATTACATGAAATTTTGGCATTTCCTTTCAGACCACAAGACCCTACCCATGGGATGCCCTGTGCCCCCCACTTATTGCTTCCTGATGCTGGAGATGTGCTGGGGGTCTGACCAGATGGCCACTCACTTAATCTCTGTATGTGGAAGGCAGGCCAGGTTGTTCATTTCTCTCCCAGGCACCAGGCAGCACAGATCCTGGCCATGCCAAGCTTCCATACATAAATGCCTATAGTTTTAGCCACATCCAATGGCATTTATGCCTGAATGGCATCAGACTCCAGTATCTCCCAGAAACCTCTGTGAGTGTAACCTTTTCCCTGCTGGCTGTTTCTCATAAAGGGACTCGGTAATATATCCAGGCATGTATCTAGACAAAAGTATGGATGCACTGTTACACCTAAGAACATTACATTGCTTCTCAAACTTTGTCTCAGGAGAGAAATATCCCAGGCTATATTGTAAAGGAATTCTCATGGGCGGCCCCTGGCATGAGGCTCTGTCTCACTATGCCCCCCTTCCCAGTATATACCCCCTCCCCAGGATATACCCCCTCCCCAGTATATACCCCCCTCCCCAGTATATACCCCCTCCCCAGGATATACCCCCCTCCCCAGTATATACCCCCTCCCCAGGATATACCCCCTCCCCAGTATATACCCCCTCCCCAGGATATACCCCCTCCCCAGTATATACCCCCTCCCCAGTATATACCCCCTCCCCAGGATATACCCCCTCCCCAGTATATACCCCTCCCCAGGATATACCCCCTCCCCAGTATTTACCCCCTCCACAGTATATACCCCCTCCCCAGGATATACCCCCTCCCCAGTATATACCCCTCCCCAGCATATACCCCCTCCCCAGTATATACCCCCTCCCCAGAATATACCCCCTCCCCAGAATATACCCCCTCCCCAGAATATACCCCCCTCCCCAGTATATACCCCCTCCCCAGGATATACCACCTCCCCAGGATATAACCCCTCCCCAGGATATACCCCCTCCCCAGTATATACCCCCTCCCCAGTATATACCCCCTAGTAAATACTGCCAGGCTGTCCCGACCCCAGAACTACAGAAGTAACCAGGCCTGGCACACACAAAAGGGAGACGCCATTTAACCAGTGTAAGACCCTTTCCCCGACCCTTACAGATATATTTTCATTCTGTATAACCTGTTAGTTAAGCAACACCTTCATTGTAAGGTAACTTCATGCACAGGCAGCTGGGAATTCCCTGCAATTCGTGCATTAAAAACCCGTCTAGTAATCTTCTAGCACAAAACACCTGGCACACACAGCTATATGGATCTGTTGCAAGTCAAAACACTACTACATATCCTGAATAGCTACATATAGAGAGAGATACATATTATTATACACATTTAGATATACTATTTTATATTATGTATCTATGTATGTGAATAATTTAAGTCCATTTAGAACAGGACACTACAAATCTTAGTCGAGCTTCCTATAAAGTATGTGATGTCATATTTCTGTAAAAGGGTCTGTCTATATGATATTTGGGATAGGGTATGTCCCTGGGAATTACAATACTAGGACTATACCATTTGGGTGGGGGGTACAGGGATAGCTATAAGGATATATTCTAATCGCTAATGGACTGAATGACTTACCGCTTCTCTCAGGGTAAATCTCCCTTTTCCATCTCGCAGTCTGTGGAATCCCTCAGTTGAGATGAACACGCCGGACAGCTGTGGGACAGTAAGATGCGGGGCTGTCAGTCACTGACATCAGCCAATAGGGAGTGGGGCGATGGGCTGGCCCTTCCCAGAGTGGGCGTGTCCCGGCTGCCTGACAGTCCTGCTCTGCCCTGCCAGCCCACGTTGCTATTAGAGGGAAATGCAGGAGTTAGCCTGGCTGCTGCAGCAGGAAGGTACCGACTCACCTTCAGCCTTGGGTCCCTGCTCCCTCCCTGCGCTGACAAGTCCAACATTATTTGGCTAGTTCTGCAGCTGGATTCCCGGGGCCCAAGCTGAGCAATGGGTAAGTAGACACGGTGGGACAAAGCGGGGGTTTGGGTAAATGCAATAGAGCTGTCAGGCAGCGGGACGCTTCTCAGTGCCAAACATGCCCCATCAGCGCTCTTATTTACATTGCCTTGTCCCTACAAGCCCTACAGGCCAGCAGCAAACACCCTGGGACTGAGGGAATGAGTGGGGGGGAGTATTCAAGCAATGGCAGAGTTACGGGCTCCTGCTCTGTGTGGGAGCTGTGGGCCCATAGGGGCATCTCCCCCAGGGTAATGGTATATCCGGCGGATGGGTGCAGAGTTGGGAGATGGGGCTATTGGGTGGCGGCAGGATCCCAGTGTGCCCTATGTGTGCCCTATGTGTGCCCTATGGTGTGCCCTATGTGTGCCCTATGGTGTGCCCTATGGTGTGCCCTATGTGTGCCCTATGTGCCAATGTGAGCAGTAAAGGCAGCCGTGTCCCGTCTCTTTGCAGAACCCGCTTTCGGGGAAGTGAACCAGCTGGGCGGCGTGTTTGTGAATGGGAGGCCTCTGCCCAATGCCATCCGCCTGCGGATCGTGGAGCTGGCGCAGCTGGGCATCCGGCCGTGCGATATCAGTAGGCAGCTGCGAGTGTCGCACGGATGTGTCAGCAAGATTCTAGCGCGGTACAACGAGACCGGCTCCATCCTGCCGGGGGCCATCGGGGGCAGCAAGCCCAGGGTCACTACCCCCACTGTGGTCAAACACATACGGACTTACAAGCAGAGGGACCCGGGCATCTTCGCTTGGGAGATCAGGGACAGGCTGCTGGCAGATGGGGTGTGCGACAAGTACAACGTCCCCTCGGTCAGCTCCATCAGCCGGATCCTACGGAATAAGATCGGGAACCTGGCCCAACAGAACCACTATGAGAGCCACAAACAGCACCCGGCCGCCGCCTCCGCACTCCCTTACAACCACCTGTATTCCTACCCCAGCCCCATAGCGGCAGGGGCCAAGGTGCCCACCCCTCCTGGAATGCCCTCCATCCCTGGCACCATGGGCATGCCAAGGACCTGGCCCTCTTCCCATTCGGTTACAGACATCCTTGGGATTCGCTCCATCACCGACCAAGGTAAGAACTTGGCTATTCCCCACTCCCTGCCTGGGAACTGCCACTCAGATCGAAGGATACTCATTTATATTTGGGCTTCAGTCCCATACGGGATCATTTATTCCTAGGATTCCATGCCTTTCAGATACATTTATTTGTAGAGCTTTATTCCACACAGGAACATTTGTTTCTAAGGTTTCATTCGTTACAGATACGTTTATTTCTAGGGCTTCATTCAATACCGAAACGTTTATTTCTGTTTCATTTCTTACAAAAATATTTAATTCTAGGATTTTATTCCATACAAAAACATTTATATTGAGTGTTTCATTCCTCACAGATACATTTATTTCTAGAGTTTCATTTCTTACAGATACATTTATTTTCAGGGTTTTATTCATAAAGGATTATTTATTTCTAGGATGGATCCTATTCTATACGGGTGCCTTTATTTCTAGGGTAGGTTCCATTACATCTAGAAACTTTTTTTCTAGGGCTTCACTTTATACAGACACATTTTCCAGGAACAATTATGTATTTCATTCAATACAGACACAATGTTTTTTCTATACAGGCCAAGTCGGCACACAGATAGATAAATATATTAAGGCAAATTTATATATATATTTCGCCAAAACATATCAACATAATTGTAATGTAATAGGAAGCAGTTTAAGTATTGACATGATCACCTGTCAATTTTTCGAAATTATTCAATATATTCTCCTTTCTCTCACTATATATATATATATATATATATATATAAATACTTTTCACTATACTATTCATCTTGCCTAGGTCCCACCTTTATTAATGTTAATTACCTCCTAATGTAATGATTTATTAATATACTGATTAGATAAAGGAAAATTATACACTGATTATAAAGCTAATCATTCGCTAATACCGGTGACTAGTGACGATTAGATCCAATTTGCTGATACACACAATATACTCACAGAATTTTTTTACATTAATATTATAATAACCCACTAGTGTATATATATTAAATATATATAATATATAAATATATTTTAAACATAATTGGTAATGAAAATTTCATACAGAATCGGCCCGTCCATAATAATTTTTGTAGTAATATGAAGCTTCAAAAACTGAAGCGATTTATTTTCTTTGAATGAAATAATATCCAAGACGATTTCCACTGCTGAGAGAGAGAGATAGAGATACATAGATAGATAGATAGATAGATAGATGATAGATAGATAGATGATAGATAGATAGATAGATAGATAGATAGATGATAGATAGATAGATAGATGATAGAAATGTAGTGGAAATTGCTTTCGCTATTATTCATGTTAACTAAAGACTCGGTTCTGTGTGAACAAGAGGCGGTATGTAACGTGCCTATTGGCTGTGGGGGGTGGCAGGAGGGCCCCTTCTCATCCCCAACAAAGAATAAAGAGGAATTGCTATAGGGGGAGCCTTGTCCCCATTCTTAATTCCTAATACGTTCAGACACCCTATGAAAACTTTATTCAATGGAGATCAAGTCCAATATGCAGGAGGGCCCAGCAATAGCATTCCCTGCAGCGTGTGTGTAAGTAGAGAAAATTCATTTCACTTTTACTAAACACAGGGATTTGTCAAGAGCACAACGCCTGCTGGAAATGAAGGAAAGGCTTTCACTTCTCTGCCTTGTGCAATCAGACTAAATTCACCCAGACAGGAAGTTCAAATGTCAGATAATTGGTTTCATTCTTAGGCACAAAGTACAACCTCTGGGCATAATCTGAGCGACAGGGAGACTTCCCTGCACCTACAGCCTCATGTTGTGCATTGGGTAGAAGGGGGCCGCACTCACACCACACTCTGCTTTATTCCAATTATCTGACTCAGTAACATGGTGCCCCTTTTGCACCCCCAGATCCAGATCTCCCCCCTGTGCCATTAATTGCCTAACGAGGGAACGAATGCTTGTGTTTGCACTGGCCCAGCCTGGGTCCCAGCAAGTCAAGGAACATTCCCAAGGAATATACAGAGATTTACCATTTCCTGATGTGCTGTTTAAAAAAAGGGAGAACATAACATTGGAGAATTAGATTACAAATTGGGAATGTTTGTAGATCCCTCTAATGGTTTCCTCTTTTATTAACACCACATTGCATTCAAGCCTCCAAGGGAACTGTCTGGAACGGTTCCTCTGCTCGCCTGGCTCTCTGTGCAACAATGTCTGCTCCTGTCGCACTGCAGCCTGCGCCCTAGCCCCTCTCTCTCCTGTCCCGTTACTAATTGAGGCAATCGGAGGAAGCCACCTGTGCCACTGGCAGAGCCATTCCAGGGGGGAAAGTGCAAATGGGCCATTAAATAGTGAGGAGTTTGGGAATAAATACCAAATAATAAGGGCTGGGGAAAATACGTTTAATTCTGTACTGTAGCTTCATAGTCATTCCTTGCAACTTAACCATTTCCAGAAATATATGCTGGTAATTTTCTATCCTCCCCCCAAATAACTATCCTGAAATCCAAATACCAAAGGGGTTACTTATACAAATAATAATAATAATGCTTAGGTAATTTGGTAATTATGTATTTAGTCCTTGTCGGAATACATTTCATTATTATTATTACATAGCAGCAGCAGTTGTGGTTAAAAAAAAATGACAAACGTTTATTATTTAACCCTTTGAATAAGCATTTCCTACAAACTTTCCAGCTCGTGTAGTGAAAGGGAAAATCAACAGCAAAAAAGTAAATAAAACAATAAAACTAAAAATTATAATAGTAATAACAATACTACTACTAATTATAAAAACAATAACAATAGTTATTATAGTAATTATTATTAATTACTATAATAATAATTATTGTTGTTATTATTGTCATTATTATTATCATCATTATTACGTAGTAGCTGAGGTTGCATGAGTCCAAAAATGAAAACCCTTTTTACGGGAATATTATAAAAGAATATTCTTGATTCTTAGTAGTAGTACATTGTAACATAGCAGAAGAGGCTGAAGAAGCTACATGCCAGTCATGTTCAGCCCAGACAATAAGTTGCTGCTCAGTGTAGCTTTTGGATGACCTAGAATCTAGAGAAAGAAAATGACAGTGAAGCTGCTATGGGTATTATTATCAGCATCGCTTTGCCATCTGATATCCCATCTATTCTAGCACTGTGAGAATCGCCACGATTTCCCCCCCTCTTGGTAAAATAAACATTTCTGACAAATCTTGGAATGCTAAGTATTTTCCAGATTTGTAATTTTCTTTAAACACAGGCAGTAGTTTCTTCCCCATAGAAAGTGGAGATTCCAGTCTCCCTGCCATCTATTCCTCTATCTGACTGGCAAATGTATGGTTTGTTATTTATTGACACCTTCTTTGTAGAGTCCCCCATGCAGCAAAGGAAGATTTAGCCTAACAATTTGCCCTATCCCCAAAGCTGGCAATGCTGGTGCCCTGTCAGATAAAGAATGTGATTAATCACTCGGAGATAATTATTGGGGGCTCATTGTCGTTACTGACAAGTGATGTCTTCACCATTCCTTATCCCAAAATCTCAGGCAAACACCCTCACTAAGTTGCAGGGACCGCCTGTCTGGGGGCCCAGGGTGAAGTTCACACATTGGCTAGTTGCTATCTAGACAAATACGCAGAAAGCCAAAATATACACTCGTCGTAAGTGTGACGCTCACCGCAATATTTTAATAACCTGATTTCAAAGCCAGTAATTATAGGTTTGGTACATGAGGGGTAGGAAGGGCATGGCTCTGGGGTGCCAGGAAACCCACCCATAATTTCAGTATCACAGCAGTACTCTGCAGGCTTGCTATGTCTGTTGGGTGCCTGTGTGGCACTGCCAGTCTGCCAATGGGTACTGCTGCCCGGGCACAGGATAAGACATAAAGCTAATGCGCTACATTATGCCAATAAGGATTCGTTCAGCCTGAATAATTCTACTTCCTCGTCGTCGTTTCTTACTGTAGTATTCAGTAATTTGAGAATAAAATTCTAGGCACATTTCTATATAACTATATATACTATATGGATATATATATACTGTACACACATATTGGGGAAGATCAACAATGTCTTACTCTGTATGATCGATGATGGAAAGATAGCTAGTCAAACTTTATGGAGATATAGTGATAAATATACCTGTATTTAGCTAGCCAGCTAGAGATGCTACTATACAGATATCATATTATTTTGTTAGATAAAATAAAATATAGACATAGAGATACATAAATTGTGTAGATATATAGATAGATATGCCTGTAAAATCCTACATTTTTGTCACAATATTACTGTAAAGTTGCTTACACGATATATAGATAACTAGTTAGCCAGATAGATAGATAGACAGTCAGATAGATAGATGATAGATTGATAGATAGATAGATAGATAGATAGATAGATAGATAAATGATAGAATAGTGCAATGGAAACATAAATAAATGTATCACAATGTATACAATGAGAACTAGAGCAGCTGCTAAACTGTAGGTGTCTATAGGAGTCTTTACTGTCCCTAAGTCGTTCTGTACATTGGTTGGTGTCTGCCAGTAACCCTTGCCATGTCCCCCACCCTAGTCAGTGACACCTCGCCGTACCCCAGTCCCAAGCTGGAGGAGTGGAGCAGCCTGAGCAGAAACACGTTTCAGTCGGCCCAGCATGTCCTCAATGGCTTAGAGAAGAGCTCACTGGAACAGGAGGTCAAGTACAGCCAGGTAAGCTCTCCTCTGCTCTGCTGCTCTGGGCTGTTTGCTCTGGAATCATCACAACGTGGGGGAAAGTTGGGAAAGTTATAATTGTCTTTGAAATCAATTTCATTTTAAAAGAATATATTAGGAAACCGTGACCTGTACACTGGGTATCTCACTTTATGGTGCTGCCATAGATGAAGATTATAGATGATAGATAGATACCTTCTGGTTAATGCCAGTGGCCCTACAGGATGTAGGCTAAAAGCCAAGAAGCGAGTTTGGCAGTGGGATGTTGTAAGTCTAATTCATCGTGATATTCCTCTTGTTTCATTCCATGCAGTATAAGTTGAGAAATAATTTCATTAAACAGTTTCTAGTTTAATTTACACACAGAAACTGGGTAAACTTTAAAGTTACTGGGAATGACAGTAGTTTTAGGCTTATGAGTAAAAAGTGGATTTTCAGGCAAGTTGTCGCTTTAAACTGTTTTTTGGGCGATAAATTAGTCTATTAGCAGCGCTGTGGGGTACTTTAGCTATCTGCACAGTTATTTGCTGCATTATAAGTTGGAAACATAGTAGGTTCTGTTATTATATATATATATATAACAGAATTTGTATCAGACCAGTTTGTCTGTGCTAACTAAAGAGCCCTGTAGTGGTGAGGGTGAGTTAAACGCACGATAAACTTGTTTTTTAGTGGAATCGTGAAGCCCATTCGTATGCCTCGCGTTTTTGAATCAGAATAAGAATATTTCTTGCGATCGGTATTTTGCGATATCTATCATCGCAGAACATTCTACTAAAAACAGATATTATCCCTGTTAGCAATAGCCGGTTGTACTGGCCGAAGCATTACTTAGTTGCACAAACTGAAGTGCGACTGCCGCTGCTTCCCTCGCAGTATGTGCGTCTGGTCACCACCGCGCACATTTGATCGAATACAAACAAAATGCTGATCGCTGTTCCTCTGCACCCTATCTATAGAGCACAGGTCGGGATGGGGTAGGGTTCTCTCATTATTATTTCGTTGTGCACACAAGTCGCAAACACGAACCGCAAAATCATCCATAGTGTTTAAAGGGAAACAGTGTAAACGTCGTTTCGCTTGTGCCGCTGCGACACAGTTACTGCCGACTCTCTCCGCTCTCCTACAGAGGGTTCTCACTGAGCTGTACTACAGCAACTTTACAGTAACATTCCCCAAAATAGGGCTAAATAAGCAGATATAGGGGCAGCACCCACATCAGCCCCATCTGCCAATCATCACCCCATGCTACAGACTTCCAGCCAGCAGATAACTTGGGCTGGTACATGACTACACATTCCAATTGTCAAGTGAGCTCAAAGAACAAAATATACTGTGCATAGTTAATACACGAAGTTGTGGTCCAGATTTACTAAACAGCAGTGAGAATACTTGTTTATGAGGGATTGGCCCAGTTTCTCTAAACAGCAGTACAAAATATGGCCGGTTTAGTACTTTGAATTGTAAATTTCACCCACCATGCTGACTTCTAATATGTGTATGTAACATTGGAAATATGGAGTAAATACAAGTTATAATTACACCTTAAGAAATATTGAGCTTTATTGAATCAGAGCTCTTATCTCTGGGATAAGTCCCAAGGATCTCCACCTGTATAAGTGATTATAGGCAGTCTATTCACTATACACATTTACCTTCCTCATCTACATCTTTCCAGCTTTCAAATGGGGGTCACTGATCCCAGCAGCCAAAAAACTACTGTTCCCTAAAGCTACAATTTTATTGTTATTGTTACTTTCTATTACTTATCTTACTATTCAGTGCCCCTCCTATGCATGCTTATTCCAGTCTCTGACTCAAACCACTGCCTGGTTGCTAGGGAAAATAAGGCCCTAGCAAACAGATGGCTGCTGAAATACCAAACTGGAGAGCTACTAAACAAAAAAGTTAACTACAAAACCATAAAAATTAAAAAATGAAGACCATTTGTAAATTGCCTCAGAATATCATTGTCTATATCACATCTAAAAGTGAACCAACCCTTCAATTAATTTTTGCATATTAAAGGAGTAATAGAATTATTGCTTCAAAGTGTGGAAATAACTATCTTTAAAATCTGCACCTGTATTTGTCAGGGGAACTTAAAATACTGTGCTGGGATATAGATTTTCCCCCCAATTTATGTGTGTATGCATATAAAAATGGGCATTAGAGCACAGTGATGGGACTGGGGGTGCGGGTTGGTTGCACATTTTGCCCATAGGACTTAAGTTCTTGTTAAGGGATCCTTGTTTTTATCATGAGAAAAGAAACATTATAAAAAAATATGTTTTAGTTTATATAACAAGAAAAAAAGAAAGGGGGGGGGCGTACTCACCTATAGTAAATGTCTAATTAGAAATAGCCCAGATGTGTTTGTGTAAGTGCTGGCAATACACATGCTCTAGGCTTGCCAGGACTGTAACAACAGAGGCCGCAGACCCTGTGTAATTACACTGTATGTTTATGAAGTAAGTAGTCTTCCCATAGCTTTGGGGCCCCTAAAGAAGATTTTGCTGTGGGGCCCTATTTTTTATGCTTTTTTTGCTTGTTTTAAAGCTTTGTGCGTAATGATTCATTAGCTGACTGCACTGATCAGCTCCATTAAGGATTCTCCTGCCTCCCTTACACTTTCTTACAGGGTATAATTGCTAAGAAATGGTTTATGGTTTTTTTTCTTACATTTTAGGCACATTTTCTTATAAATACTCTTTTTGATATGTAGCCAAAAATCTCACTAGATGCTGGGTATTGTGAGAACAGTAACACTGATACATTTTGAACACAAGATATTTGTCTATATGCAGCGTAATTTACTCAGTACTGTAAACCAAATCCAACAGCTTATAGTTAGTGCGTTACTACTGTATCCATGTAAATTTAGACAATGAAAGTTAAGGTGGCCATACACGTTACAATTGCGATCTTTCCTGTGAACATATTGGTCGTATCCTTCTCTGACGTTCAGGGCTGAATCATCAGATAGAAACAATAGGAATTCTACCCCTATCTGAAGATTCAGCCCTAAATGCTGCTTTTGCTCGGGCGCTTCAACAGCACCCAATATTGGTCATCTTGCCAATCAACCATAGACGCACTGAATATCATACAAAACCTTGTCTCTTACAATAATAACGGTGTGTGTACGCCCAGCTTTAGGAATACACAGGCTGGTTGAATTTTTTGGCCTCCAGGCTAATGATCAGATCATGATGGGGGCTACGCAGGGAAAGGGCTGCATCAGCAGGCCAGTATGGTTCTCTCTTGATGAGATATTTAAATCAACTCAAGAGATAACTGTCCGATTCTTTGCCAGATATCAGCTGGCAGCCAGTCTGTTTGACCCCATAGAAGGTCACATAAGCTGCCAAATTGGTCTAGAGGGGCAATGCTAGCAGCTTAAATCAGTCTGTGTGTGGCCAGGTTCAGCCCAACATTGCAGTTAGGGGAAGTCAGATCATATTGATAATGCATTCAGCTTAACCAGGGACATAACTTGGCCTCTTTTGCCCCCAAGAAAGAAAGAAAAAGTCTCTGCTCCACCACATCGCCCCCCCCCCCTACAGCTGGCAACTTTCATGACCTGTTAGGATCCAGCCCGTAATACAGATAGAAGGTCCAGCTGCACATGGACTGAAATGTGTGAGCAAGATTTTGAGCTTCTTTTATCCATTCAACAGCATTATTCAGAGGTGGGCTGAGGTACCCCACATGAATCTACTGCATACTTTCCACGGGAGGGTAACCTATACTAATACAAGTAATTATATTATCTTAGGGCCATAGAACACCAGGCCACAATCTTAATCTTCTTAGAGAAAACCACAATCAAAATGCTTAGAACTTCTGACAGCCGCTTCCCATTACAGTGTTTGGGTATCATGCTGTCTCTACAAATCAGTCGATGGGGGTCTTAGCCTGTAGGCCATTTAGGGTGAGATCTGGGGGCTTAACTTTCCTTGAAACTCTTGTTGGATGACTGATCTGGCAATGTTTCCTTCATCTCTAGAGCTTTTAAAATACAAGAGTTTGATCTATGCGTCACATGTAGCCCCTGATGACCCAAAAGGTCCACATATTGAATTTTATGTAGCTTAATAAATGTTAAGGTACCCCTATTCTTTTGTTAAGCTATAAACAGCATGTAATGTATGTGCATCATAATGGATTGTCCAAGCAATTACTGCATGAAGCACCATTGCCCTGTTTTAATTGA
The DNA here is from genome assembly GCF_000004195.4 of Xenopus tropicalis. Taxonomy (NCBI): domain Eukaryota; kingdom Metazoa; phylum Chordata; class Amphibia; order Anura; family Pipidae; genus Xenopus; species Xenopus tropicalis. Next base: position 108,614,268 of record NC_030684.2, read on the forward strand.
AGATTAATTGACTCTGTACTTTGGGACCCACCAGGAAGCCTATGTCTGCTGCCTGCAAATATTTTATGGAATGCTTAGAAATGTTTATCTGCATGCACATAAAGTAAATGAATCCACCTTCGATTAAACCAGTACAGTGATACTTCATTTAGTAATTGCTCTAGCTATCCATTATACTACACATATAGTCTGTGTTGTTTCTAGAAGGTTGCACAAAAGAAAATTCGGGCATCTTTCTTTTCAGGATTTAACATTGCAAGCCATGCCTCCCAGCATAGGATATTTCTTGGGCCAGCACACAAGGTGGTGATTGTGGGGTTGTAGGTACAGTCAGGGGGCGAAAACCCAGATAGTGGGATCTTACTAGGCTATAGCTACCCTCATGCTCCTCCTACAGTAATAGGGTCTGCTCCCCTATGGTTAAACAACAACTTTTATTTTATTTTATAAAAAAATGGATTTTACTGTGTACCAGCATCAAATATATGGATAGTCAGGGACCACACATGAACACACAAACACTGCATGTTGCCCATCACTGATTTATAAACAAACATACTATAAGGTACTGGGTCCCAGAACTAATTCTGGAGTGCAAAGGACCTTGAATCTAAAAAGTCTGAAAATAGACATATTTAGAAAATAGAAATATTTAGGCAGATTATATTGTTAAATCATATTTATTCAACAGCCTTTACCCCTTTGATTATCCTTCTTGGATTTCTATTGTTTGGTTCCTGACCTATTTTTTTCTTTCTTTTAATTTCCCACAATTCTTTTCCTCTTATACCGGATATTTATTTGCTGCTCATTTCCCAAAATATAAAGTATATCCTAATCTATTTTGTTTTGCCCAGACAGTAAAATCTATGTACAGATGTTATTGCCTGCAAAAAGCATCTCTCCTTTCCTTATTCACTTATAAGTATGAAGCTGCCATATTGCTTAGGAAGGATGAGGAAAGCTGCAGTGTAAAGGAAAACCCTTTTGCTCACAAACAGATCACGTTTCTACCACTGAATTCTGCAGAAATGCCAGTATGCAGAGAAGGAATGAGGCCACATAGCTCCATGCATTTAGCTAGAACATTGCATACAGGGGTGAACTAATACAAACATCAGGCTTTACCCCCTTCTCATACAAATAAGCTAACAAGCCTGCACATGTTTGAATTGGGGGCCCGGGAGTCCATGTGTATTTCAAAATATCCAGATTTTAGGCAATACAAATACAAAGGCATATAAGAGGCAAACTGGGCTCGCTCTTTAAATACCGTTTGTGCTAAATCTGCATATGTAGTAACAATCTGACATAGCAGGATTTACAAGAGGTCAACTTTTCCTTATTCAATAGGGTTGTTACATTGCTGCCTGGATCAATTACTACTAAGTGGTAAACAACTTAAATATTACATGTAATAATATTACTTATATATGCACTTTTCTGCTAAAAAGGGCACCAACCCATCAGGTCCAGACTGGGATTCAAAATAGGCCCTGGCATTCCAAGTACACAGGGGCCCAAACAGCCCCCCTCCAGCCCAATAAATAGTGACTGTCTATGGCATCTTACAGCAGCCCCTCTGGCATTTGCCAGAATCTACAGATTGCCAGTCCAGACCTGGAACCCATTGTAAAACTCACCAATCAATCACTAATCACTCACAAAAAACCTTTCTATTCTGATCATGAAATCTCCTCTCCCAATATCTCAGCTGATGTCTCTTGTTCCCTGTATAATTCTATGGAAGAAAAATTGCAGCGTCTGCACTAGAAATACACTAGATAGTATGGTGGTGCAAGCAGTTTATTGTCCCCCTTATTATTAGTTTTCTCAGGGTACTCCAGTGTATGATGATGTAGAATTTCTATAAGCCCTACAGAATATGTTGGTGCAGTATAAATTAAAATAAATAATATTTAAACTAGAATTACTGCCTTGTAATGGTAGCCTCCCGTTTGGGTATTTTCATTACAATCTGTAGTCTCTTTATTAACCATAAGCAAGCCTTTATCAGTAGATTTTAAGCTTCTTCTGGCAAAACTTTGTGCCATCTAGTTGACTTCACTGGGTTTCATGTGAAAATAACTCTACTGCGAGACAGAAATCTTTCAGCACATTTAGTACATATAATTTATCATTTGTACCTGCAAATCATATTTGTCATTGAAAAACATTTTATGCTGTGCCCCCCCCTTAAAATGTGTTATATTTGTCATTTATATATTGCACAAAAATTCCTTCTCGTTGAAAGTTACTTGGGGAGGGGGAGTCATTATTCACTGTACGTTGATAACTCACTTCCAACAGTCTTACTATAGCCTGAGGCAGTGTGTTTTACGCAAGTCCATATTGCAGTTTTTTCTTGTTCAGAGGGAGCGTCAATATGTGAAAAAAATGACATTTATAGAAAGGTTCAGATTGTCAGCAACAATCTGCTACAATTTTATAGTATCATTCCCCTGCAATTTTTACAAAATGTAACAAATACTATATGAGACCCCCCAGTACCGTGATACATTAATGCTGTTGGCCGTCCCTAAAAGCATATAAATTGGCATGCAGAAATGACTTTTTTAAATGTTTGCTTTTCAAAATATGGAATAAGGATAAATAACAATAACTACTCATATTTGGTGAAAGTTTTGGTGTTGTTATTTCACAGGGAGGAAAGCAATGTTGTCATTCTATTCACTATACTTAAAAACCAGGTTTTTAGGGAACATAACTCAAAAAAGTGTGTAATGCCCAGTCAGATCTCTCATTATACAGTAAAAGGGATAAATATGTGATTGCACACACTCGACTATAGTTAATATGTGCCTCTACAATCAGCCCCTGTTTTAATTAAGCCTATTTGTTCACTTTTAACTTATTACCCATAGCACTTTGTCTCACCCGCAATGCATTTTAAATTCCACTTCTTTAATGCATTGTAAGCCCTGGAAATGTGGTCCAATAATTTAAAGATATAGACAAAATAATTGATAATTATTCTGAATACTTACAATAGTTAGTTATCAAATTAAAAGTATCAACTTAGGGGGGGGCATTTACTAACCTGTGACTTTATTGTGTTAGGGTTATTCACTCCAAAGAAGTTGCAAACCCAAAAAATGTTGCAGGAAAAATCATTATGCGTTTTTCTGTTCTAAAGCCTGTCGAGATCATGTAGAAGTCAATGGCAGATGTCTCTTCCCTTCCCTGGAAAATTTTTCTTTGCTTCTTTGCGAGTTTTTATGATTTGTGACTCTGGTTTTTGTGTGACAAGTCACACTTTTCCTGACTTTTCTGTGACTTTTTCATGTCAGATTGTTTGGTAAAAGTCTGATATTTGTAGAAACGAGTTTATTCGTAGTTCAACAAAAAAAAAAAAAAATAAAACGAGATAAATTGAAGTTTTAATAAATCTGCCAATGTAATGTCTTATTATTACAGAGAAAAAGGAAATTATTAAAAATAAAAATGTACAGGTATGGGACTTATTTCCAGAATGCTCGGGACCTGGGGTTTTTAGATTAGGGATTGTTCAGCAGTTTGGATTACCATACCTTAAGCCTACTTAAAAAATTCTGTACCATTAATTAAACCCAATAGGGTAGTTTTGACTCCGATAAGGATTCATTATATCTTAGTTGGGATCAAATACAAGGTACTGTTTTACGAACACAGAGAAAAGGGAAACTGTTTTTTAAAATTTGAATTATTTGAATAAAATATGGGAGATGGCCCTTCTGTAATTTGGAGCTTTCTGGATAATGGATCCCATACCTGTATTTACACAAAATTGGCTCTATGGGAGATAACCTTCCTGTAATTCAGTGCTTTATAAATAACAGTTTCTGAGATCCCATACCTGAAGTATACTTTTTATATTGCCTATTTTATTTATATTAGATTTTGCTGGATGGTTAACTGTGGACTTTAGCATAAATTACCCCGCCCCCCCCCGCATCCCATGCACTTTATTCATTAATAAGCAGGTTACCACATCTATGATCTCTGTACAACCAATAAAATCACTCGATAATATGCTAAGCCTGCGATTAGCAGCTTTTGTTGTGTACATATAGGGACAGGCAGGTATATGAATGAGTGCTTTAAAAACTATAAACCAGCAAGCCCATATTGCATCTTGTGGCATGCTCGTGTGTATGTGCGTATTGGCATCTATACCAAGTTATTTCTCATTGTGCATGTTGTATTTAACACACCAGCCAAGGCAATGTACCTTTGCGTATCCTTGGCTGCCATATGTTCAATAAATATGCAAGAGCTGCTCTGGATAGGAGGCAGGCAAAGAAAATATTCCTCATTCTATAAAGAAAGTCACAAATTAAAAAATGCAGGCTTTATGTAAATACTTGTCAGCATAAGCCATTACGTATAACTTTGAGTCACGATTCAGTAATGCTGAATATGTTTTTACAGCAAGCAGAGCATTTAAATACATAGTAACGTTAGGCAGAATGAGCAGTGAGAAGCAAATGCAGTGTACTGGCCAGTCAGACACAATGAAAACATTAATAAGTTGGCTAATGTCCGTCGGTGAGTAAAACAAGAGTAATCCCAAAGTATCCTACAGGGGCACTGTTTCAGTGTAATCTATGAGTATTTTATTTTGCTTGAAGGAAGCTGTATAGCAGCTTTTGGAGGTGTAACTAAAAGTTACTGGCTTTCTATAAAATCTGGTCCATCAATTCCCCAAATGTTAAGGGAGATCATCTGTTACCCATACATTTATTGAAGTTGCTTATTAGTCTGGAAATTGTATACAGCAGGAGCCCTTGTGTCTGCTGGTTCTGTTGTTAGCCTCCTCACATTTTATAAATATAAATAATCTTTTTTTTTTTTTTTTAAGTCTTTGCAGAAGTCTGTCTACTTCTGACTGTGCAGAACGCGGATCAGTTGCACTAAAAAGATATTCTTATCAGTATCCTGGGGCTTATAGATTCTTTGGGATGTTAGAGCTCAGTGCTGCCCCTGAGCTTACACACGCACAAACATACACACCATATCACTGAATGGAGCCAAATGTTGACAAACTGACACATAAATTAAAGCAGTAAATGCTCTGATCATATTAGAAACCATTACTGACAATTAGGATAGTGTTAAAGGACACTTTTGTTTCTTCAAGAAACTGAAAAAAAACTAATTGCTGTGTATTGTTTTCATGGACAACATCAGCTACAGCTGTCCCTGTAATTTCTGGCCATCCATGTGTATCCAATATAGGCCCAGAGTAAATAAACAGAGGTAAGAATCACTTATTGTTTAGTGTGTAAAGTTGGGAATTATTGTCTTTGGGATAATAAATATATACTTGTTTGCACCCAGACAAGTTGCTTTATTGGAAAGTGATTGCCCCTCCCCCCTTCTCTCTCTCTCTCTCTCTCTATATATATATATTTTGCTCAGTCTTCATGCCCAGATTTCCTGCCTTGTATTGAGCTCCCTCCACCACCAAAAAGGTCTAGATAATGGTAATGTCAAGCATGTTACAATACTCTGCATTGGCATGTGTATTATTGAACTAGGCCCAGCATGTACAGTAAAAGTAAGAAAGCTTCCTCAGGGCAAAGAATGGTTAAAAGTATCACTTTAGAAAAGCATTTTCAGGGAGGGACTATGTAAAATGCGCCTGTGTATGAAACGCAGTTTACACATTCCAACTTTACTTTCTTCTACAAAGAATACTGTAGGCCTTTCATTCTGCGCAAATGATCCCGAGACAGAATTTTAGCTCCCATATCATTGTATACAGTAAATATTATTTTACCTTAAGTATGATGTAGATTTAATATTTTAAGCCAATTTGTGAATTATAGTAGGTTTTCATGTTTTTGTGACTATGATTTTGCTTACTGTGATCAGGTTGCTAGAGTCCCTTGTACCTAACAACAAGGCTGTGGGACTGCATGGTAGAGTTACCAACAGTCATCTTTATTAGTACCATAAAAGAGTTTGTGTTTTGCTATACTGATATCTTTTCAGGCTTCTATTATTTGATTTGTACCCTTTATTAAAGGTGGTTGCCATTTTGCATTGAAGGATAAAATGTAAATGATCAAATAGTTTAGAAGCATTCAGCAAAGCAGCACATGGACCTGTTCAGTATGATTGATACCATGGCATGCTACATGCTTAAGTCTTATAACACATGGGTCATTTACATCTGAACAACCAATTATATATTTACTTTCAAACAGGTGACCAGTAAATGTGTTTTCCTGATTGATTGCCACAAGTTAATATATATGGTGCACATTTTCTGACATACTACATTACCTGTTAGGAGCTCATGTAATAAATGGCAATAAAAGGGGAAAATAGGCCTTCAGAATGAGCTTGTGCTAGAATTGTGCATAGGCCAGTAATATGATAAAAAGAAAAGTTTATACACTCTGTCTGAGTGGCAACAGAGAGAGAATCAACTGACAAGGACAAATAAATTCCCCCATCCAAAGCAGGCAGACAGAAAGTCATAATAGTAAGGCTTTTTTGAGGGTTGCAAGGATTAGGAGGAATGCAGCTCAGCAGGCTTCACAGTTTGCCCAGAAAGTTTCTTTGCTTACCCACTGGGTTCTCCACTCCTTTCCTGACCTGAAATGCTTCAGCCCTACCCTCTACCCTCGATCCCACCAATAGTACGGCAGTCTTCTAATGAATAACCCCGGCATGTCAGTCCTGAAGGAGGTGACATGTAGTGGGACAATGGTTACTTCAGAGAAGCGGCATTTACACTGCAACAATGCTATTCAATTCCAACCTGTTATTAAAGTAGGTGTTGAGCACTGTCACCACTTGCTTTAAGAAAAGGGAATAATATTACAAGCCCACCTACATTACTCTTCTTTGCCAATGACTAAGCAACCAACATTATACATTCACACGTGTTTCTAGTGCCACATGCCAGTGCCAGGCCAAGTAGTATTGCCACCCAAGGCTAACTGACCCGACACCCTGCCAGCCCCCCTCCTGCACACTTGCAACCACAACCATTTCCCATACCTGACATTGTTGAGGACCCTGCTCCCTCACCACCCCAATCTGTAGCTTTTGCTCTTCCTTACTGGTCTGCCTGTAGGCCTGGTCTGCAAATTTACTTAAAGCTGCACCCCCCATGACTGTGTACTAGGCAGGTGCTTAACCTGCTTACACCAAGATACGGCCCTGCCACATACATTGATCCATCCCCTGTACCACTGACTAGCCCAACTGACTAGCATCACCTGTACCACTGACCAAACCATGACCCAACCACTGACCCAACCCAACCACCAACCCAACCATCACTTGCCTGTACCACTGACTGACCCACCTATGTTACTCACTTGTCCTTAACACTGACTGACCAACCTGTGCTACTAACTTATCTGAACCACTTACTAATTCACCTTTATCACTTGTTCTTTTGTGCCACTGACTAGGCATTCTGTTCTGCTCACCAACCTGTGCCACTGGCTAAAGCACAAATATTACTATTTGTTACAAATATTACCATGTGGCGATTACAGCTCAGCAGCCAAAAGTTCTCTTTTCCAGTTTTCTTAATGTCCCATTAACCCTTCAGTTTTACTTCTACCATAACTCTGCCTGAGGTTCATCTTGCAAACATTATATTGCAGCCTAATTCTCTTGAGATTCAAGTTAGGAGCAGTCAGCACAATTCAGGTTGGGAGCAAGAGGCCAAGGAGTTGGCAGATCTGTTGGATGATATCAGCCCATGGGCAGGGGAGGCAGAAAGTGTCATAATGAAGCAAATGAAGCTTTTTATTTTTACCATAAATCAGTTATACAGGGCAGGTAACAGCCAATAAGACTCATTTATTTAGTGCTGCTTTATTTATATCAGTTTTAGACCACCTCAGTTTGAGTAGTTAAAATTGTGGCATATTTATTGTAAACCAAGAAAAGAAAGATGCATATATTTCTGACAGTCTCTTTATTGTTGTATCTATATTTTGTTTTCTCTGCCACATTTTGGTCATTTGCACATAATGAACTGCTCCCGTAAGGCTCATAATATGTCTAAATGTCATAGAAATTAATCATACCGTGAAGGCATTAAGAGCAGTTTAGGCATTTGTCTGTAATTACTGCCATTTAGGCTGTGTGCTAACATATGTAGATAATATATCTTTCTTATTTATCTTTCTGGTATCTTTCAGGAGGCCTCTGTATTTTTTAATTCTATTTTTAGCTATGCTAATTTATGTGACTTTCTTTGTACTCCTGTAAAGGAAGATTATCACGAAAGATATTTTATAGCCACCTGTAAGCCATGTGTATCTTTGGCAGAATGCAGAGGCAATTACAGGTGCCAAGAATTTACCCAAGCCAGAAAAATTTCACAGGAACCATAAAGACAGTGAGAAAAATATACAACGGATCATTTAAGAATCTGAATTGCGCATGTTTTCCTACTGATGCAGGGGAACAATAGAGCTTGGAGGTGAAAGTAACCCTAGGGTTCCCACAGCAGGCTGCATTAATGGGTGCAGCATATTTGCACCTAAAGAATTGGGTACAAATGTTAAATTGTGTTTCCATACTGGAAATTATGCAATGCCGACTTTGAAAATATGCAACACGATTGGGTTTTTGCTACATCAGTTGCATCAGATGCAATATACCCTTGTGGCCACAGTTATGAAGAAACTAGGTAAATTTTGCATTCTGAGTTAAAAAACATGGCAATTTGTGTCTAAAACACACTTTGTACACTGCCCTTGTGGTCATAAATGACCCTTACCAACTCCCTCAGCTAGCAGATGCCTCTACATAGCCGTTTTATTTGCTGCATTTAATAGACCTTGAACGCTAGCACAGCTAGGGTTGTAATACAACCAGTATTCGACTCCAACAGTTACAGTGGGGGAAAAGGACTAAAGAGGTTGTAAGGCCAGTATTTTTTACATAAAGGGAGGTGACCGTATAAGTAGGAAGGTCTAATCAATGGTTGAGTAACTATAACTTGTACTCCTTTTTAGCAACCAAAGAATGCTTGGAGCTGTGACATTGCATCCACCGGTGAGCCATAGATTGCCTATCTCTGTTCTTTATGCACACATATTACTTAGCTGCCTTAGAATAGCCTTCACATAGGGATCTTACTGGGTAACTCCACTTCAAAAGCCTGGTGAACATCAGGTTTCTTTTTTCTTGTTCAGTTTAAACATCCACTAACTGCTGCATTGCTCTGTAATAAGCCTGGTTTTGTTATGAGGCACAGCTCCTGGCACAAGAGGTTTTGGGTTAGCTTCTGTCTTATTACCTAATAACAGAGATCTTATTTAAAACAAGAGACAACATTATTCAGTTAGTTATAGCCCTAGAAGCTATTTCAGGAGTTCCCCGTTTCATCAAATTCTAGATTTCAACTAAAACCCTAAAGCCAAACATTGCTACGTCTGCTCAATCGACTTGTAACCTTGTGGCTTAACAAATACATATGACCATGCGTGAATCTGAAATTCTGTTGTATTACAGGGGGCACAATGCTGTGCAATAAACTCAAACACAGGTGATTCATTCATTGATTGGCCTCAATATAGTCATAAAAAAAGAATCTGATATAAAAGATGAATAGATTGTCTGCAGATTTTGATTAGCTGGTCCAATTATTTTTGGATTTGCACATTGTGCCATCACTTTTAATTTTATGAATTGTAACTGGCTTTAACAAATGTTTTTTTTATTATTTTGTTTACATATGTGCATGTCTTTCACAGTTGTGCGATTGATAAGATGACCTTGGCAAAACACTGTATTTTTAAAGTCATATGTTCAAAGAACTCACATGAGAATTTTTTTAGGGCTGTGGCACACGGGGAGATTAGTCGCCCGCAATAAATCTTCATTTTTGCGGGCGACTAATCTCCCTAACATGCCATTCTACTGGCAAGAATCTGGCAGCGATTTACATTCTTGCCAGTGGGATGGCATTTCGGGGAGATTAGTCACTCGCAATAGTGAAGATTTATCATGGCCGACTAATCTCCCCATGTGCCACTGCCCTTAAACAAATGACCTAGAGGGAAATCTTGGTTGGAATACATTGGTGGCCACTTTGGATTGGTGTGGCATTTGCCCTGTACTTGGGCATCATACTGATCTTGGGCAGTTATAGATACTGTTTTTGCACCAACATGGATGATCCTTGGTTTGCAGGCCAATACATAAGGGTGGGGCCCAAACATAAAAATAATTATGTAAAGGATGCCCAGCAACTATTTATCACAATGACAACCATTCCCAGCCTGTGTTTGTAGTATCATACCAGCTGATTGCTTATTGTCCAATAACAATTATTAGACGACAATGTAGTCAGGGAGTCTGGTTGCTTTTAGTCCCTTTTAGTGCATGTATTAGTCCCCTGGGAGGGGCTTTGGTTTATCCCATTGGATCACAGGTGTTGTGTACAGACATAATATTTGGATTGTCTAAGACTTACACTGGTGCATGCCCACATATCCAGAGCAATGATATCTGCCCATTCATTTGGATGGTCAGATTGAACAATTTGCTGAATAACCTAAACTTTGGCCTGCATATGGCCATCTTTAAAATATGTACTTTTTACTTACTGAACTAGGGGCCCCTCAGGCTGAAGGCTCCTAACAAAGCTCCAGACCTGGTTACAGGAAACATTATATTACATCAGTAATAATCTCTGGGCTTGTTGGATATTGTTGCAAGAAAAGAATATAAACAGAAAATCATTTTAGCAAGCCAATCTTGGCATATGTTTTCAGTTCAATTTGCTTGTGAAATCCTTATCTCTGCAATGTTTCTTTTTCTTTTGTCCATTCACTTACAGGACAGGATGTATTTAATGCAATTAATATGGCATGCAAATTTTTTTTTCAACTGATTCCCGAGCCTCAAACCACAGGCATCCTCTGGTTGTGTTGCTGAAGGGAGTTAGAAGTAACATACCCTTCCCAGTAAATGATATATTTACAAACGGCAGACATGAAATCCTAGGCAGTTTAAATCTGGAGGTGAGAGAGATGCCCCAAGGGACTTTTCCCTACTAGAGTAAATGATCTAAGTGTGCTCTGAAGGGATCATTTCTGATTTATCCTACAAAAACAAACACACACAGAATCCTGGGCGTGCAAATGATCAAGAGAAACAGAGTACTACTGAGTTGGATAGGAACCCAAATGCCTTGTGCAATCCATGGTCATTCTCAGTGGAAAGTAAATATGTAGCATTTGCTTTGTCCATTTTCTTAGAATGTGCAGTCAAAACATATATATATATATATATATATATATATATATATATATATATATACAGTATATATATATATATATATAGCAGGATACCTTTTTCATATGTGCTTCATTGGTATATTTGTGTGTATGTACTAGAAAATGTAGTAGTGATGAGTAAATTCTTTATAACAAACCATGAGTTAAACAGTCTTTATTGAACTAAAAGGAAGGCTGTCAAACTCCAAGCCCTAAAGGCTCTAATCAGCCAGGTATTAAGCTTAAGCATGATAGCTTACAGGTGGTTCACTGAAAATGGCTGAATCACTGCTTACCATATGGCAAGTCATATAGGGATATATTTGAATTTAGGCCTCTTAATGATGCATTATATTAAAACAAAAGCAGCTTTGTCACTTTTCTGCTAATTAAGTTATGGTGATAACCATATATCTGATTCATCAGCCAGGTTTTCTACTCATCGGGCCTTGTCTGTCAGGCTTCAGGAAAGCTTGCCAGATGCATTGTGGGATATAAGCTCTACAGTACTTATTTCTCCTCAGGAACCTGAGGCAGGGCATTCTCAAAGGGGGGACATTGGTTAAGCTGTGCTAGCTATGTTGTTCATATCACATAAACTGGGCAGATCTGAGTTCATGTGAGCAGGCATTCCCTACCAATGTGTTACATATTTGAATTGAAAATTGTCATCCATGCTGTTTTTGGAATACTGGCTGTGCTGCCTGGTGTTTTACATTATTCTATATACACACAAAAAAAGCATATACACCATTACAACAGTAATGGATTTCTTTGATAAATATAGTGCATTTTGTTTTCTCTGGATATAACAGATGCATGGTGTTCCTAATCAGTCTCCATGTCAGCATCTACAGACGGGCAGAATTACTTGTGTTACTCAGAAGCGAGGAAAAATCTTTAGCTCATATATTATTCTGTGTGTGTGTGTTAAAGTGTATGTTTGTACATCTGCAGATACTTATATTAACATTTCCATACACAGAGGGCAGAGATAAACAACCTTTAACATTCCAGATGTTGAGCAAACTACAGCTCCCAGCATCATCTCAGCAGCTTTACTACCAGACGCATGCTGGAAGTTGTAGTTCTGCAAAAGATGGTGCGTCCTGTGAGCAAAATTATAGCAGTTTGGGGAAACTGACAGCATTTACCACACATGAGATTGGAGAGAAGCTGTATACTGACCCCAAAAGTATATAGTATTGTTTGGTAATAGCAGGAGCAGAGTATTCTCCCAGCATTTCACATTGATAAACTGACATCACCAAAGTGAAGCAGATCCAGAATCATGCAATCAGACCATTTATTTTGAGCTCAGACAGTGGAACAAATGTTTAGAGTCTTGTGAGTTTCAGAAGTCTATTAAAGAGGTAGTTCACCTTTATATTAACTTTTAGCATAATGTAGAGCATGAAACAATTTGTAATTTATTTATATTTTTTGTTATTTGTTGTTTTTGAGTTATTTAGCTTTATTTTTAGCAGCTCTCCAGTTTGGAATTTCAGCAGCTTTTTGGTTGCTGGTGTCCAAATTACCTTAGCAACCAGGCACTGATTTAAATGAGGGGACTTATAGAGCATTAGTATTTTGGATATTTGGGTCAGTGACCCCCATTTGAAAGCTAGAGAGAGTTAGGAGAAGAAAGCAAAAAAAAAATTAAAAATGAAGACCAATTGAAATGTTGCTTAGAATTAGCCATTCTATTACAAACTAAAAGTTAACTTTAACCTATAGCAACCAGTGACATGTTTGCTTTCTGACAACTGAGCAGTAATTGCTATCTGCTGACTAGTTGCTGTGGGTTACTAGACCTGCATCACAAATGTTTCACCATAAATTCACACCATTCAAGAATCATTCCCTAAAGACTCAGCACCCTCTTGGTACTTGCTGCAACTAACATGTTATTTACATCAATAGTCAGCTGGTAAAGCAATGGGCTTGCACCAAAGCGGTATCGTTTGCTATGTATGCTTGCTTTCGGTTGGTTGGTAAATTAACCCTAGATGTAGCTTGGATATGTGTTTTTCACTGGTAAGATTAACCACAGGATAAAGCTTGATACAGTGGAGGAAATAATTATTTGACCCCTCACTGATTTTGTAAGTTTGTCCAATGACAAAGAAATGAAAAGTCTCAGAACAGTATCATTTCAATGGTAGGTTTATTTTAACAGTGGCAGATAGCACATCAAAAGGAAAATCGAAAAAATAACTTTAAATAAAAGATAGCAACTGATTTGCATTTCATTGAGTGAAATAAGTTTTTGAACCCTCTAACAAAAAAAGACTTAATACTTAGTGGAAAAACCCTTGTTTGCAAGCAGAGAGGTCAAACGTTTCTTGTAATTGATGAGCAAGTTTGCGCACATTTTAGGAGGAATGTTGGTCCCACTCCTCTTTGCAGATCATCTCTAAATCCCTAAGGTTTCTGTCTCTGTGCAACTCTGAGCTTGAGCTCCCTCCATAGGTTTTCTATTGGATTAAGGTCCGGAGACTGACTAGGCCACTCCATGACCTTAATGTGCTTCTTCTTGAGCCACTCCTTTGTTGCCTTTGCTGTATGTTTTGGGTCATTGTCGTGCTGGAACACCCATCCACGACCCATTTTCAGTTTCCTGGCAGAGGGAAGGAGGTTGTCGTTCAGGATTTCACGATACATGGCTCCGTCCATTTTCCCGTTAATGTGAATAAGTTGTCCTGTGCCCTTAGCAGAAAAACACCCCCAAAGCAAAATGTTTCCACCCCCATGCTTGACGGTGGGGACGGTGTTTTGGGGGTCATAGGCAGCATTTTTCTTCCTCCAAACACAGCGAGTTGACTTAATGCCAAAGAGCTCTATTTTGGTCTCATCAGACCACAGCACCTTCTCCCAGTCACTCACAGAATCATTCAGGTGTTCATTGGCAAACTTCAGACGGGCCTGCACATGTGCCTTCTTGAGCAGGGGGACCTTGCGAGCCCTGCAGGATTTTAATCCATTGCGGTGTAATGTGTTTCCAATGGTTTTCTTGGTGACTGTGGTCCCTGCTAATTTGAGGTCATTAACTAACTTCTCCCGTGTAGTTCTAGGATGCTTTTTCACCTTTCTCAGAATCATTGACACCCCACGAGGTGAGATCTTGCGTGGAGCCCCAGAGCGAGGTCGATTGATGGTCATTTTGTGCTCCTTCCATTTTCGAACAATCGCACCAACAGTTGTCACCTTCTCTCCCAGCTTCTTGCTAATGGTTTTGTAGCCCATTCCAGCCTTGTGCAGGTCTACAATTTTGTCTCTGACATCCTTGGACAGCTCTTTGGTCTTTCCCATGCTGGAGAGTTTGGAGTCTGCTTGATTGATTGATTCTGTGGACAGGTGTCTTTTATACAGGTGACTAGTTAAGACAGGTGTCCTCAATGAGGTTGACTAATTGAGTAGAAGTGTCTAACCACTCTGTGGGAGCCAGAACTCTTAATGGTTGGTAGGGGTTCAAAAACTTATTTCACTCAATGAAATGCAAATCAGTTGCTATCTTTTATTTAAAGTTATTTTTTCGATTTTCCTTTTGATGTGCTATCTGCCACTGTTAAAATAAACCTACCATTGAAATGATACTGTTCTGAGACTTTTCATTTCTTTGTCATTGGACAAACTTACAAAATCAGTGAGGGGTCAAATAATTATTTCCTCCACTGTATATGCATAAAAGGAAGTATGTAGAGAATGAATGTTCTGTGTGCACAGTAAGCTATGTCCTCATACATTAATGTTGACTGAGGGCTAAAAAAAATAGAAGATAAACCTGACCAAAAATGTCTTTCCCTTTAAGTGACACTGCAGAGTTTTCTGTCTTTTCACATAAAAATGCAAAGAAAATATCTAATGTGCAAAAGTACATAGTGTGTATTAGAGAGGGAAGGGATCAAGCCAGCAAGCTGATGTTGCCAAGAATGACTAGTGAAGACATGCCCCTACCCTCGCCAGCATTTCAAGGCTTTTCATCAGCTGCTCTGTTTGTAAACTCCGAGGCCCAACTCAGAACATTCCAATCGTATAAAAAATAAAGTCATATGGTATAAAGCAATTTAACACTGAAGTGCCGTCAGTATAGTGGGGCAGTATCTGCATTTCTCAGTGTTGCTTTCTAGGCCGTATTTCTGTACAGCAGAGGCAAATGCGTAAGTTACTAAAGGATTGTATTATAGAAAAATCATTGCATAATATAATAGGGGAATTGCGGGGTTGTACTTTAGAGATATTTTAAGATTAGATAGGAATTGTGGGGTGGTACTACTGCAAAAGCTGCATACATACAATGACATACATTCTTCCTGAAGTGTGTAAGGTAACATGTATATCTCTGATCTTTGTGGCTTTAAATACACAGCTCACAGAGACACATTCCTATGCTCACCTGTGTAAGAATCTGTATGTACAGGCCCATAAGGATGAATGATGCCTATTTCTCTGTGCTTTCACTAGTATTGCAATAAAATGTGTCAAAGCTTGGGCACTCCTTGGCTAATGTAGGTGGTAAATTGCAGCAGTGCTGCTGCCTATAGGAACCAATGAGATCTTGTGTTAATTTCCTAACTTGTAGTAGGCTGATCAAAACATATCGCTGATAGTTTGCTGTGGGTAGCTACACTGTTAAAATGAAGCACCTCAATAAGGAAATCAGAACCTATGTGTAGGCAGCCTTAGGCTATGTACATGGGGCACCAGCAGAATAAAATACTATTTTTAAACTGTCATTGTTTCTAAATATTTGACTACCACTCTTCTTTCCCAGAGGCCATTGATTGGCCATTAGTTTCCTGTGCCTCTATACCATATCCTAATGAGAACATAACCAAGTAATAAATTCATATAAGCTAGGAAAACACATGAAGAGGAACATAACTATAGGTTTAACTCTTGCTATTTCCATTAGACTTATAGAAAGAGAAACGGATAAAGATACAGTTGCAGGTGTCCTTTATATAAATATTACAGATAAGCCATACCTTTTCCTTCTATAAACGAGCATTTTATATTCACATTATTATATTCACCTTAATATAATATAAAGTCTATAGCAAGTAAGCTTCAAGTTGGCTATGGACAGCCTTATTCTTTGTTCATGGGTAAGATGCGGATGCCCCGCTGCTTAGCCTACACTAAAATCAGAAGTCCTTCTTCTTTCTCAAGCTATTGATAAACAACACGTGCAATATGTATAATCATAATGCTCACAGAAGCCATGGAAACCATAACATACAAATAACAGGTAAGCACAAACACTGGTTACCTCAACAATGTGTTTCTTAGGGCTGCACAAAAGCTCCCACTGTACATTTTTCTGAGACAAAAACATTCCAGAGCAGTGAATAAAATAAAATGAGCAGAATGAAAACAGAAAGTGAAAAGGCAGCAAAAAGGAATGTCAGTGATAGATGGTGAGCGGGGAAGGTGCAAGCCAAGGGTTTGGCCTTTACACAACATTTCATGAAACATCTTTCCTCATTGCTCAAATAAAGTAACAGAACCTTAATTCCACCCCCAAATAGCTCTGCTCTCTTCCTGAAACCAGAGAACTCTGAAGTTTCCTTGTCTATAAAGGCAAAAGCACTTGCCACTGAATGGGGATTCTGATGCTCCCTTAATGTGCTCCTGTTTACCTCCATCTTAGCGTATGGCTAAATAAACAGACGAAGATGATCTCTGTGGCTCAGGTTTTTAGGATCCTTTGTATGGCATTTTAAGGTTAGAGTCACCTTACAAACAATGCTTTTGTTTCGTGGGTTTCCCATGATGGCACTTTAAGCCCCTACTCAATCGGCTGTTCATCTGTTTTCCAAATAGAGAAAAGATTAGCACTAATATCAAGGCCATTTAAATCCATTTGGGAAGTGAGCTTGGCAAGAAGCTTCTTCAGAGACAGAAGGATTACTCAAATCTCCTTCAAGCCATTGACTTGCAAAGGCACTAGGTCCTCTTTTCTATGGAAGAGTGAAAATCATGATATCAATATGCAGATCTGTACATTTGTTTTTACCATAGCTGTTTTGGCTAACATCACCAGTTATTATTTTAATACACTCAAAATGCTATTCTATCATTTGCTACAATCTGTACTGCTAGTTTTGACGTACAATTAAAAGACTAGCAGTAGTCAGCTCTCCTTCCGCCAAGACTCCAGTTCCTAAGCACAGAAAAATTAGTCAGATTGTGTTGTGTCAGTAACCTAATGTGACAGGGATGGCTTGACTGTTAGGAATAACTTATACCCTGGGACAAATTGCTATTAAATAAACTATAAATGTGGCGACACATTATTGGTTACAGAGCCCTTTGCAACTTCATAGGATTCTCTGTTTTTCCTGAAGCCAACAAATACACCAAATTATTACCATAGCTATGGGTTCTGATAAGGTTGTCAAGTTTTTATAAAGTACATACAATGAATTGGCTTCAGATATTTCATGTTTGTTTTCTCTTTTCAGTCAGCCAGTGGTTTACCAGCAGTTAGCGGCTTTGTGGCAGCTTCAGGCATGACGCCATACCCAACAACTGCGCCAGTTTCCCCTTACATGGCATACAGCACAGCAGCTCCCACGGGCTACGTGACAGGGCATGGATGGCAGCACACCGGTGGCACCCCACTGTCCCCTCACAGCTGTGACATCACGGCATCATTAGCATTCAAAGGCATGCACACAGCACGGGAAGGTAAGTGCCAAGGCCCACAGCTTTATGTGCAGAATGAACCTATGCTTAATTAGGAAATATTTTGGTGCAGTTATATATAAACAAAGTTACACCATTACATGCTATTAAGAATCAGGCCCGGATACATGGCGAGGCCACTAAGGCCCAGGCCTAGGGCGGCACAACTGTAGCTGCACATACACATTGCTTGTATATGGTACACTGGGAACAGGTTGCGCATCACGTCCTGTCCCCACTAATCTGTAGGTGCGATAAACCAACAGACTTGTGCGATCAGGGTGGTTAATGAGGGCAGCCTCTGGGCGCCTTCATTACAAATCCGGTGCTGTTAAGAATTACAGCCATTACATTAGAAAATGAGCAGAATTATGGATTTAAAATCTCTATAGACATAATACTATTATAGTACGATTTAGCTCCCAATGGTGTTGTGCAGCTAGAAAAATATCTATGTAATGTAGAGTGCTGGTGCTAAATAAACATGTTAACAAGTGCTCTGATTATGGTCTTGTGAAGACCTTAAAATTAACTATTCTTCACTTTTTATTTTTTGTGTTTTTTTTTTTAATTATTTAGCCTTTTGTTCAGCAGCTCTCCAGTTTGCAATTTCAGCAGGTACCTGGTTGCTAGGTTCCAAATTTCCCTAGCAGCCAGGCTTGCATAAGAGACTGGAATATGAATAGGAGAGGGGATGAATAGAAAGATAAGTTAAAAAAAAAAAAAAGTTGCAGATAATAAAAACTCACAAAAATTCAAAAAGAATTAAATAATGAAGACCAATTAAAAAGTTGCTAAGAAGCATTCTATAACATATTTAAACTTAACTCCAAGGTAAACCACCACTTTAAAAATTATTTAATCTAATAATGCCATAGCACAAATAAGTATCCATTGACCAAGTTATTACATGCATTTCTATTTCTTCCATTGCACCCAAGTTTAATAGTATGAGTGAGTGGAAATTAAAGGTCAATAGATGTGAACCATGGGTGCTTAGTGAAGCACGTATATCGGATTTGTTATTCCAGTAGTTGTTCCAGTTGACCCTTCTGGTCTGCACCAAGTGGGGGTATATTTATTATGGATTTAGCGGGATTGTGTAAAAAGTGGATTGAAACATTACCGGCGATGTTACTCATAGCAGCCAATCAGATGTTTTGCTTTGGTTTTCTAATTGTTGAAATCTGATTGCTGGTTGCCCATGGCAACATCACTCGTAATGCTTCACTCCACTTTCTACACAGCATGATAAATATACCCCTAAGGCTTAATTCTTAGGGGGCCATTTACCAACGTTCATATTAAATTTTTTTTTTTTTTTACGATTCATGTTTTTTTTGCACTAAAATTTGCTTTTTTTTGTTAAAAAAAAGAAACATTTTTTAAAGATTTATTAAGTGTAAAACCATGAAAAACACTAATACAAAAAGTTGCCATCTAT
Organism: Xenopus tropicalis; assembly: GCF_000004195.4. Taxonomy (NCBI): domain Eukaryota; kingdom Metazoa; phylum Chordata; class Amphibia; order Anura; family Pipidae; genus Xenopus; species Xenopus tropicalis. Next base: position 108,633,666 of record NC_030684.2, read on the forward strand.
CAAGATCATGTAGAAGTCAATGGGAGCTGCCCTAGGCAAGTTGTAACAATCTTTATTTAATTTGTGGTTTTAGAGATTTTTTTTTTTTCATTTATAAGTCCACGAAGATTTGTGTAAAATCATAAAAACCACGAAAAATGTGTGGCTTTTGTATTCTTTTTGTTTTCATTCCACATTTTAAGTCTTTCATGCTTTTTCAATTCGGATCTTTTAATAAATGATGAGACATTTGTGGTTTTCACGGAAGTTCATTTGCGGTTTTAAAAAACTCTAGAACCACTAAAATCAGAACGTTGATAAATCTGCCCCTTATTGTATACTTGGCCCTATTAAATAAAACCGTATGGATAGAGAACAGGGAGATGATGAGCAATTTGCAAAACAGACGTGTAAAAAAAAATGTATTGAGTACGCATAGAGGTAGCCTTTGGATAACATGAAATACATATGGCTACCTCTATGTGTACCTAAATAAATCAATTATACTCATTTTTTACACACCTATTTTGAAGATTGAGTGCCTGCTCTCTATCCATACAGTTGTTTCTGCTCCCCTAGCTGTAGGCTCAGGGCGGTGCACCTTGGCTATGGACTGTGGTGAGTTCCTGGGTTACTTTTTGAACCATTACAACTTTTATGTATTAAATAAAATGCACATTCAGTTGAGGAGCACCTTCTGAAACTGTTGTCCTTCCTTCTAAATATAGTTCATACATCAATAAGAATGGCTGTAACGCAAGCAGATCCTCTGTTAAAATTAATATTTAAAAATATATTTTAGCCCCAATGACCACCTAACCCCGCACTTTGTATATATGCCTGCCTTGGGCACAAATTGAAATTGTAAGTATGCTAACACATGTTTAATGCATTTGGAATATTTTGGTTACGTTCATCATTGTTTTTATTTTCTATCCCTGCAGCAGAAGAATCCAAGCTGAGCATCCATACACGCAAGTCCCCACAATCCTACCACACACAACGCCATGGGACAGTTGCTCATATGCCAAGTGCATAGACCAGAGACTAGTCAGACTCACCCCAATATTTCTCATGTAAACTTTGTAAAAGTTCAGTTGCCATCAAAATCCTTGATTCTGAATCAGTTGGAGCTGTGCCAGAGATATGGAATCTCACACCTGGAACATGCCAGTTACATAAACACCTGAAAGCTGCACCAAACTGTCATCTCTAGGATCCAGGGTCCGTGTCAAGGATACACCTGGTGGGCATTGTGTGAAACTACCTTCATCAGGTTCACTGAACCACAACTCTGTCTGTTACCAATGGAATTTGAAAGACGTGCCATTATTTCAGTTGTACTCAAAGCCTTCCAGGCATTTATTTTTGTCAATTTTTTTGTTTTTATAAGATATTTTTTTGTTACAAAACCCTTTTAACCATATGAAGCTCTAACCCAAGGACATGTTCCACTTGTGAAACCTGAGCATAATGTGAAGAGGAAATGAAGGGATGTTGGACTCTTACCTCATGCTGTTCGTCAGCAACCAAAAATGGGGTCAATGGGGTTTAAAACCCAAAACTACATAAGGGACAAGCGAGTCACTCAAAGTGGCCAAACCAGATAAGATCTGGAGGACACACAAAGAAACCAATTCTCCTCCCCTCTTTAGTGTTCTAATTCCAGTCTGTCAGAGAAAGTATGACCAATTACACATCCCTACCGAGAAAAACAGGAAGAGTCAAGAAACACTTATTTGTGATGTCCTATATGTTTTAATTATTATGGTCCAATTTCAGTGTAATTATAAGGGTGGGGAGGGTGGCTTAATAGGGTTTGGCTTAATAGCCAAAGGTCCAGATTTGTGTAGATTATTCCGGTTTCTGGAAACCATTGCCCAGTGAAAATTTTATACAAATTTAATGAACTATCTGGATAACCTTTTTTTCCAGCAAAGGGTGATTGTGCGGAGTGTTTTTGTTACAGGCTCGTGTGATGATGAATGGCTTGGAAACTCACACCACAGATAATGGATTTATCAGCTGTTTTAACAAGAGGGTTCATTTGAAGCACTTAAAAGACGTGAGCTGTAAGCACAGTACTTGCACAGATCCAGGTGTAATGGGGGGGTCGGGTACTAGAAGTTCTCTCCTGCAGGTTCTCAAACAGTCCAACAATAAATGCCATTTAAGTCATGGGCAGCTAATACTGGATTGGGTCTTTTAAAAAGTAAAAGGCTTGTGGCTTAAAGACACTATGTAATTCCATGGATTTTTTTCAACTTTGAGCCTTTGCGGCATGAGGTTACAAACGCAATGGAACAAGTATCCATTTTTAAGCTTTATTCTGCGCCACTTTTCTAAAACTGTATGTGCTTTTTACTACCATTGCAATAAAGTGGAAGCACTCACCCATGGAAAAGATTGTCCTGTGTTTTTAACATTTATTTATAAAAAATATGAATTTCCAGAGGTATGTTTTAGTATTGGGATACTGAGCATATTTTATTATGCACAATAATGGGATGTGCAGTGTTTTTAGTATTAATGGGCAATACAATAACAAGAGGTTCTTATGTGAGACAGAAAAAGGAATATATAAAGGGGAACTCTACCCAAAGACTATTATTTATAATAAAAGAAAATGTACTTCTAAGAAAGTTTGTTTAGAATGACATGTTCATTCATTATACAAAAAACTGTTTTTGGGTAAAGCTTTTAGTATTTTGCTATGTTTTTAGTATTTCTTTTAAATTATCTGCTATCCTATTCTGTCTTTAATCATCTTTAAAATTAATTCTGAGCCTATTTTTTGTGAAAATTACTTTTATATATCATATACATATATCAGGCCATTTACTATGCTTCTAGTCCTTCATTCAGACCCCTACCTTGTTGCTGTACCTTGTAGGGGACTGCTAGCCTGCAGGAGGCAAATCTGTGCTTCCAAAACCCGAGCCACTGGTTGGGGATCACTGCCTTAGGTCTTCCAAGGAAAAGTAAAAAAGACCAAATGCAAGGAAAGGTTTTAGAGTTCTCACAATAAATGTTTCCATCAGTGTGTTATTTAAAATGATACTTGTGCCTGTGTGTTTCAGCTCACCCCACTGTTATTGTTATTGGGAAAATAAGCTTCAGACTTTAAATATGTCAGAGAGAAAATGTGTAATTGTCCAAATGCAGAGTAATCCCCTAATGTACCATTACTTAAGGCAGAAGTCTACTCTACTCTTGGAAGTCTTATCTCCATACAGTACAAGAACAATATATTATTGCTTTTTTGGTGAAGGGATGGCTCAGGAGAGTGGGTAAAAGCAAATGATAGTCCTACACCTAGCCCACAGAAACTAGGTATTCAAGGTTCCAGTTTATGAAACTTAATGATAGACATGTATTTAAGAACATGGTAAAATGGCAACCAAGGCAAGAGCACTTAGCATCAAATTGTTAAGTTCTTGCATTATATAGAAAAATGAAATATGCCATTAATACACTATGCTGATTATAGGGTTGCCCCCTGTCCAGAAAAGCATACAGGACTCTGTAGTGAATGACACAGTGATTGGGCAATCACCGATTGCAGCGTCAGAGTCCCGTTCCCTGACATCACCCATCCTTAGACTTACCTACTCTGAAAGGTGGCAACTCTGGCCAACACGGAGCTACTAGTAGCAGCTACTTGTCACGGTTACAAAAACAGACAATGCTGATCATTTACTGATAATTGTCTCTACGTGTGTTTTAGAAGAGGCAGTTCTCAGTATTGTCTATGGCAGGGTATTTTCTGGTGTTTAGTAGCCATGACAAGTAGCTGCTACTAAGTAGCTCTGTGTGTCTTTGCCCTAAGGATTAGGGACCAATGCACCTGCCCATCCTGCTCTAAGGATACTGAGGCTAGGGAACCCTAGATCTCTTGCAACCCTGGAAGTGGTGGGAATTACCACATCCAGCTGCATCAAGAGGTTCCCAAAATTATATCATCTTAACTCTGAAAATGTTAGCTGCAACGGAGACCCATTTCACAATAATACACATGAACAAGTTGTGGAATTGTGGGGAAAAATGGTGCATTATGGGGAAAAAACATGATGAACTGTACATTCCACATTGCACTGCATTCATAAATGTATGCATAGATAAGTTAAGTGCTTAGGATAGTTATGCTCAAAATGTAAAACACAAATTAGGATTCTGAATTGATTCAGTATTCAGCAAAATTCTTTGTTAAGGATTTGGATGCATCTAAAATGTAATGGTTCAGTGCATCTCCAGCAAAATATTCTTTTTTTTCTTACAAATGACTGCAGAGTTCTTTGTGCCCTGCACTTTGAAATGCAGTTTGTCTACTTTTACATGAGCCAGAAGTGCTGTGCGGTGCAGGTGTATTCAACTGACATTTATTATTAATACAACAAATGTTAAGTATTTGCGGAATTTTCTATTTCATAAGTTACAATACATGTAAGCGGGTGTGGAGGTTGTTCTCTTTAAAGAGAGCTACAACCTAAAAATAAATAATGCTAGAAATGCTGTATTTTATACATACTGAGCTTACTGTACCAGCCTAGAAATTCAATAGCCCTATAATAGTAAAGAGTGGCTGACAATGCTATGGTTAGGCCAGTAACACGGCACAACCTCTGAATGTTCTGGTCTGTTGTTACAGAGCTAAGCTTGGGGGGGGGGGGTCAACAATAATCATCAGATCATTAGCATTAGGAAATGTTACATCTATCATTAAAGCTGATGCTACAGGGTTGATTATTAAAGGGGTGGTTCAGCTTCAGGTTAAATTTTAGTATTTTACAGAATGGCAACTTTTCAATTTACCTTTATTTTTTCTATTTGTTTCTTTAGTTTTTGAATGACTTGCATGTCTCTTTCCAGCTTTCAAATGGGGGTCACTGACCCTGACATCTAAAAGACAAATGCTGTGAGGCTACAATTTCACTGTTATTGCAACTTGTTTACTCATCTTTCTATTCAGGCCCACTCCTATTCATATTCCAGTCTCTTATTCAAAACAATGCCCGGTTGCAAGACTAGTTTGGACCGTACCAACCAGGGAGTTGCTGAAATTCCAAACTGGAGAAGTGTTGAATAAAAAACACAACTCAAAAACCACAAATAGTAAAAAATTAAAACCATTTGCAAATTGTCTTAGTTGTCACTCTCTATAACATGTTAAAAGTATATTAAAGGTAAACAACCCCTTTAATTAATTCTGACGTGGAATGTACTGATTTCTATGCTGCAAATCAATTTGAATCTGAATGTATATATGTAAATGGTGACTTATGTGCATAAGCCCAGATCATGTACTGTGTGAATCAAGAGAAAAGAAGACTGGGAGCAATTGGCAGCATCTTCAGAGGAACAGATTTTCACTGCTAAAGTATGGACCGTGGTTCTGAGTGGTTGTTAAATGAACAGATCTTTGCATGAGTTGCCACCCACCCAATTGGCCAACATAAGCCGATCCTATAAAGATTCAGCAGGACTGCGCAGGATCTGATCTTTGGCTCAATGGGACAATTTAAACCTGTCCAATAAATATCTGGCTAATTTTTGGCCATACTGTATGTGGTCCAATACAATACCAACTACCCAAAGTAAAAATCATATAAAATAGTAAAAAAAGCATATATTGTGACCCATGACCCTCAAACTTACTGACCCACATCTATAGTACTCTTTTTGCAGGTAACCCACAGGCACCCAACCCTCTGCAGGAATCTAAATCACATGACTCTAATTTACAAATAAAATAAAGTAACATTGGCTTCTGAGTCTTTACTTCAGAATATAATCAGTATGATGGTACTGATCTTCACATTTTCCTTCTCTTTTAAATGGAATTATACCCCAAGTTTAATATAATAGCCACATATGAGGTAGGGATGCATCAAATCCACTATTGTTGGATTCGGCCGAACCCTGAATCCTTTGTAATAGATTCGTCCGAATGTAAATTAGGATACGGGAGGGTTGCGAATACGAGAGCGCTGCGAAGATTTTTCAGCTTCCGTGTTTATGTGACAAAAAGTCACGTGATAGTAAGGATTCAGATTCGGTTTGGCCAGGAGCGTGGATTCAGCCGAATCCGAGTCCTGCTGAAAAAGGTTGAATTTTGGCCGAATCCTGGATTCAGTGTATCCCTAATATGAGAGCATACCTTATTGCTTGTATAAAGCATCTTTATATGAATGGGTAGAAAGCATGTACCATTTAAGGCATTCTTTGAAGTAACTCATTATTATCTTGAAATTCTGTTCATGTCTATGGAGAGTAGAGAGCCAGAGAAGGAATGGCCTGTGCACATAGGAACCTAGTGACTTCGGCCTACTGTAAATATACATATAAATATTGCTACCACCATCTGCCTCCGTATCCTGAACAATGTGCCCAGCAGTAGTTTAGAACAACATTTTTCGCAGGGACAACCTGACAACACAGCATATTCTGGGAATATTTAGGTCACATAAGGAATCTCAAGTTTACAGCATTCATTCCACGTCTCTGCTTAGCCAGTGAGTGTGAGGTGTGGAAGATACGGGTGTGAGTAAAACAGATGGGGGCTAAATGAATACAAACATTCTCTTCTCGCGTGACAGACATCCGCACACATTAATCATTCAGACAATCTAACTAAACTTTTATTGACCTTCTGTGCAGTAACAAACTACATTTAAGGGGTAAAAAATGTGTCTACCAGGCCAAAGATCAATTCAGAAGAGAAATACAAGTAGAAAAAAATAATAAATTAAAATTTAGCAACAACTGGTATTTTTATTAAGAAAATATTTCTACATCATGTAAATTGGGGGGGTTGAAAAAAAATCTAGATATCCAGCCTCTGACTGCTCTGGTACCGCACTGGTCAAAAGGGCACACAATGTGCACCAGAAATATATACATAGATGGATGCTGAAGAGTAATACTTTCTAATACTGTTCGGCCTTATGGCCACATACTTCGTTGTGGAGGAGTCGCAGGATCTTGCTGTCACCACATCTAGAGTGGATGAATATTGTCTGGAACTCCAGAGGAGACATTCCGCTGAATCCAGCAGGACAAGAACTCAGCCATCACGATTTTTCTTTTTGTTTAACTAAATGTGCAGCGTGCATGGGAATAATTCACATGATTAAAATATTCTTTGTGTAAAAAAATGTACTTTATACCAAATTCACATTTGTTGCTTGTGCCCCTGGATATAGCTTTCTACATGTAGAATCCAGTTGCGTCATCTTTGGTCACCAGTGTTTCTGAAGCCAAGCATAGGAATATTCATACACCAACAACATTACTGCTCCTCCTGTAAGAATATAGTGTTGGGTTAGATCAATAGTCAGGCCAGTACAAACTTGGATAATGCAGAGAAAATGATTACAATAAGACGGCTTCTTTATATATCTAGAGCTTATAAAATATAGTTAATGAGCCTTTCTTGTTGCTTCCCTTATTCTTCTTGCATCTAAAGCAGGCAGCAAAATGGAAGATCTCTACAGAAATTATTTGAGCAAATTGGCCAACTGTTTGTTAATGTTTGCATGAATCATTTTGATCATATTAGAGTTGAACCAAACCAAATGCTTGTAGGGTCACTGGCCAACACAGCACAAAGCTCACTTGAAAACGGATTGTTTAGTCCACAAGTCCCCAAAACATGCCCAGTGCAACCTACTAACGGCAGGGTTGCATATCGACAGGTTGTTACATTTTTGTTTCTGTCAGTTAAGTCTTTCAAATCATGCATATGATGATATTGGCATACACTTTGCTAGCCCTGTAGTTTATGTATGTGTGAAGGTATACCAAAAATGATATCCCTTTTTCACACTCATGGTTTGCTCTTATGGTATACTATATAATTACCTTGGATTAATTGCAGTGCAGTAATCACTGCAAATCACACACATGCACATATATGTATATAATATACATACATACAGTGTGAGTAGCAAGGGTTAACAGTGTTTTATATAGATAAAACTAGTGCAGGTATGGGGCATGATGACCAGAATGCTTGGGACATGGGTTTTTACAGGTGTCTTTTTGTACCCAGCTTGAGGGTCAGATAGGATAAGATTCATTATAAACACTTATGTGCATTACTAGATATTCTTAGAACTATGGCTCTGAATGGCTCGAACAACTATGTTTCCCTGTTATAAGCTAGGTGGGTTTGGGCAAATGTCTTCCAATGAGTAACTAAGCTAAAAAGCTTTACAAACACTACTTTACGGCTACTAAAACATTAAAAAGATTGTTTTACCATCAACGTGAATTATTGTAGGTTAGTTACCAACAATAACAAGCTACTGATTTGCTATTAAAGAGAAATAGCAATTCAGTTGGTTTAGAACTGTATATTTAAAAAGAAGGGTATAAGAAATAGCACTGCCATATTCCAGAAGAGGTTTCCAGGTTACTGAAAGTAAAACTGTATAAATACTGCTGGCAATTTCAAGGTTCGGGTCATTTTATTAAATGGTATGAATGCCTCAATGCAAGAAGGGAAATACTTATTAACAGAAAAAAAAACATCCAATAAGGCACTTAAAAGCATTCTTTCTCTGTGCTTCAGAATATTTCCAAGAAAAATCATGTTTTTATTAGGTTTCTTCAACCATATTTGAGTTTATAAAAATAACTAGGCAACTGACTTACAAACATAACTAGCAGCTATTTAATACTGCAGTTGGAAACTACTCTCCCACTTGAATTTCAGTTTGGTTCAGTATCCCATTCCAAATACTTTTGTTCAACAGGCTTCATCAATATAACAGAATTCTGTACGGGATACCTTAAATGGTGCAACAGCTGTTATTCTAAATGTAACATAGAATTTAACATTTAAATTCTGGCTACGAATTCATTTACGAATTAACCCTATCCCTTAGGATTTGCATTTGGTTCCCCTAGGCACAACTCTTTGCACTCCCAGAATTTATGTGATGGTCATACCCTGGCATGCTATCTTATGCATCTTTCAGTGTGCACAGTAGGGAGCCAGTACATACTAGTTAAATGAGGCAGGGCTTCCTTGAGCCAATCATCACTACACCCAGGACATGTGCAGAGCATAGCAGCACTGACCATAAGCAGAGGTGAACATAGAAAGTGTATGCACTCTAGGGGCACCCCCTTAGCTCTTCATTAATTGTGCCCCTGCTCATAGTAAAATAGCAAAAGCATCTGTAAATTTAATCCCTATTTAAAAAAATCTAAAAAGGACATATTTAAATTTAAAAAGGACATATTTAAAAGCAGCAACTTAAAAAAACAAATGCTCAAGTTCATAATCCAATTTATCAATTTTTCTAGCTCTGATGTAGGGTTTATCATTAATAAAAAAGAAATGGAAAGCCAGACAATGCTGAGGAATTATTCTTAAAGCCAGTAGAGTATGGACTAATATATGGCTAGATCATTTTCCATGAGCTCCTAATCATGTAAAACATTAAAGGGCCACAACGTTTATGCAATAAAAATATATAAGCATGAGAACTGACAGTATGCCTGGCAGTGAATTTTATTTTAGTGCTTTAGTTCTGCCTCTTTGAGCTCCAAGAATCTTATTGCTGGCTGGGTAAGGAAAGTTCGGGGCTCTAATTTTAGAGAAGACTTTCTAGAGAATAGCAGTTTTCACACTGCCCCCAAGGAAACAGTTAATGCTGAATGTGGGCAAAGCTTTGGCTATTAAGTAACAGACATTCTGGGGGCTTTTAGCAGTTATCACAGGGCAACAGGTTTACAACATATGAGTTGAAGGATATCAGTTTACTAAATATAAAACTGGCATTTGGATATTTCTTCCTGCAAAGGGTTATTTTATTAACAAGGTCTTCCATCTTCTTTGTAGATGAAGTGATGTATGTTGATGTTTAGTGACAATTTTACAACGTCAAGCCCATAAATACATTTATCTGAAACAGCTGACACGTTGCTGCCTTACAGGCGCTTTGGTTGCAAGAAATATAGCAGAAGATTTAGGGGAGTTTATCTTAAAACAAAAATGCAAAATTAGAAATAACTAGCGTAAGAGCCTTATTTCTGCAACTCTGATTGTTTGCATTTCGAATGCTTGCTTATTCATTAATAAGGAAAACTTGTTTGAATAAGCTTGAAAAACTCAAATCTGCGTCTACTAACTCTCAAATTGAAAATATGGCTTGACTTCGCCTAGGACAACTACCATTGACTTCTACATAAACTGCCAAAGCTTTACATTCGAGTTTTCCGATTTTTTTCCCTTGATAAATATAAGACATTAATTCTTAAAAATATCTGTGGTATATAACAACCTGACGTTAACAGGGATGACAGCAGGGGTGGATATCCTTATACAGAGGAAAGATGGTAGGGGAAAGTTATTACAGTTGGTGAAAATGTATAGAAACTATGTACAGATGTCCTCATAATTACTCATAGGAACCAAGATATTCATTTTAGAAGTTTAGATGCTACCTAACTTGCCATGTTTGTGCATCTAAAAAGCCAGAAACAGTGGCAATGTGCATAGAATAGCAGGCGGAGCCAGGGCACTAACATCAGAAATGTAGGGCACAATATTAAAACCCTAAATAGGGACACATAATGAGAGAAAATATGAAGAACAATAAGCATAATGAACTCCCAAGTAAATATCACTTGGGATTGTCCTCTAAAGTGATTTTGGCACACTCCAAAATAAATGTTGTCTCTTTATCTTTCCCAAAGCCATAGTAGAAGGCTCTGATAGGCTGTTTACATGATATTGCAGCAGCCTATGAGACCCTTGCATTACTCCCAGCCTACCACCATGAAAGTCTAAAGAGGACTGGTGTTTCTGGTATCAATTTATCCCTCTTTTTAGAAGTTTATTCTTAATAAAATAGATGAAACAAGTCATGAGCATTACTCCCAGCCCACCACCATGATAGTCTAAAGAGGACTGGTGTTTCTGGTATCAATTTATCCCTCATTTTAGAAGTTTATTCTTAATAAAATAGATGAAATAAGTCACGAGCAGTTATGTGGACACACAGAATATCATGCACTGGCCACAGAACTTAACATGACTGCTGCTGCTAACACAGACTTGGATAATGACAACTAATAGAATTTTATACAGTGGTAGATTATAATAAAGTAATGTTTGGTGGCAGCAGGGCCCAGAACTCCAGAGGGACATAAGTCACTGACAACCTGCAGTGGGTCAACAAGTGAATATGTACTAAATAATATTGGGCCACCACTGTGAGCTGTGGTTTCTTGCACTTCATTTTAATAAATACCTTTAATCCGTCTGTAGTTATATTAATGTGAGTGACCTGAGATGAGCCACCAAGTCCTGATCAGTTTTTACCATGTGTTCCCTTTAGGTCCCATCTAGTTTTGCTAATACCCTAATTATTATTAAACAACCTGGCTTATAAAGGCATGGATAAAAAATAACTGTAAGGAAGGAAAATTATAGAAATATTTACCAGGCCCAAGTCGCATTATCTTGGGAAGAAGACCCTTATAAAGAGCTAGGAACCTGAAAAGAAAATATCAAAGAAAGGGTTATTTAGAGTAAAATATGAGCTATCCATCAAAAAAATTAGAACATGCAGTTCTTGTATATATATATATATATATATAAATAAATATATATTTATTTATAATACTGCTTTCGATACAATTACATTTACAAATTATTTTAAAATGATCACATAAGTAAATCAATTGTGGCAAACATTATGTACAGACCCAGTGTAGGCAGATCTTGAAACAGATAAAAAGCCACTTGTATCTTTCTATGATGTTAATGCCTAAATAAAGCTTGGAATAGAAAAAAAAAAAGCCACTTGTGTGTGGTTTTTTTTTTTTTTTTTTTTTTTTTTAAAAGATGCCCCCCTAAAGAAGACATGTCTCACAAAGAATTATGCAGAATGGGTCTTAGCAATAAGGTGAAGTCTCCTTCTGCTGTTATTGGCAGTGGTAGTTTGTAAGATCCTGTACAATGATATCAGGCAGAAGATTCTCTGCTTAGTAAGAAACAGTATATACAAGCCAAGTCTTGATCTCCCAGTTTGAAACATCCTTTTCTTCATTATATGTTCTTTTGGATTAGATCTGCATCGCGTTATTCTATGCCCTGGCTTGTCTGAGCATTCTAAAAGCTCACTGTACAAAATCCTATCAGATATTTATAAATGATTACATAATATTTTAGGATAAAAGCTAGAGCATCTGCACAGGTGAAGACCTCAGTTCTGGGATATTTTAGATATTTTCTTACATGGGAATGCACAACCTATAACTAGGCAGGTGTTGATCTACAATCCTAGCAACCACCTAACAACGCTACAGGTTGGTTACTGTAACTTAACAGCTGCAGCATCACAGATCATGAATCGCTGATGTTCTCAGAGTGTGAAATTATATATTCTCTTCTCTGAATCAGGAAATTTGCTATCACACCTAGTAGAGAAATGTACAATGCAAACACATATTTATTGTGCATTTAATTTGACAGCCAAAGCCGTTTTATATGCACATAGCCTCTGTAACTGTATTAAGTGGACAATGTAGCAGTTCTAAAAGCATAGTAATAGGGGCGGTTGTTCTGATCACTCTAGAGCGTACTGAAGGCTTGCATTGTATTATTTCTATACAATTTACTTTTCAAATGTATCATATTCCTGCAAATAAAACATTTTGTTCTAATCACTGGGACATGGTGTAGTTAATCATTGTAATGGCTCCAATACAAACCATCTATCCTATACAATAATAATTTTACATCAGTGTAGGACTGGTATGCCAGGGGCCCACCAGAAAACCGTAGACCATGGATCCACTCTGCAAACTACTTTTCATCTACTTCTTACTCAGTCTCTATAGTTTCCTAGTTTTTTTTATCCTTACATGCTATAATCTATTTTTCTATACATTTAGTTGCTTTGTTCCCATAGAAAAATAAGTAATGACCATGAATTAGGCCAAATGGCTAAAAGCAGGAGGGCCCACTGACACCTGGGCCCACCGGGAATGTTCCTGGTATCCATGTGGGCCAGTCTGACACTGTTTTAGATGCATGCCCTGGTTTAGATACTGCAAAACAGCTTCTAGATTAAAAAGGTGGTGACTGGTTTAAACCTACTGTTAAGCTATTATTCCATTTTCCAGTCACCCTCAGACAATGAGATTCAGCATGATGGGAAAGTGGCCTTTTAGTCAGTCCTATATATATATATATCAGATAGTAAAAGATTTAAATTTACCCTTCTTCCTTATACACTGTCATAATAGTCTTCCAGCAGCTGCGATATTTAATAATACCAGGTTCCGGTTGTGGCCCTTGAATCCGACTTTTTGCCACATCAAATGGGATGTTAATAATGGAGGCCAGGGTCCCTGAGGCCAAGCCAATCATAAACTTTCTGAGGAACTCCAGGGTTGCATCCTGTGAATTTAATAAAACATAGGAGATAGTGTGTAAAGAAATAGAAGGCTACCATGCTGCTAAAACAGATCAAATAGTGTCATATTATGATACTGATGCTTTTAAAAATATGAATGTACATAAAAAGTTACCTATAGCTCATGTTAATTGTTTTTCGCTGATAGGGCTGCTTTTGTAAATAATTGTTACTTGAAGTCCCTAAACCTGACTGTTTTGCCAACCTGACTGTCCCTTCTCAGCCTGTCAGTTATAGCTTCTAAAGCTAAGGGCCAACTGCACAAATATGGCAGCCGCCACATAGAGGAACATGGGGGATCAGATGGGTAATGTAAAAGCATCAGGGAAATGTTATGATAGATGTAAAATATATTACATTTCTGGTGTCAGTATCTCTTTAAGAAATGGTTCATGGGACAGTTCTGGCACCAATAATTTGCCTACCAATGCATATTTTCCATTAATTTTAATGAAATTCAAAAATGGAGGATCTATATTGCTGTAAAGGGTTAAAACACAATTTTTAACATAAAATTTGGCCAAATATCTATAAATAAAATGTAGATGCTTTTTTCTATATTGGTTTCCCAATAGAAGTCCAATATTTTGCTGCCACGAGACCTGGGTGCCTTGTTATTATTTAAAGAGCATTGAATTCCTCTTTGTATAATTTGAAATGGGAATGTCAGTCCTGATGCCGATTGGTCATGTGGCCATACAGCAAGGCAATGATAACCAACTCACAAGTAAATCAATCACAATGGTTCAGTCAAAATCCTGACCGGAGATGCAAGACCATAAAAAAGATGTCAGGCAAAAATCTAGTGCTCTGTGCAGAGACCGGTATTGAGAAGCACAGCTAAGCCCTGAATGAGGTGCAAAGTACAGGGTGGGAGTGTGGATGCCTACATGCCTCCCCCTGCCTGCCCCTCAGTAATACAGTACTGATGCAGTTAGCTCTATATTAGTGAAGGTTACCTCACCCCATGGCGTCCATCCATGGAGCACATGTGCCCATGAATTTGGTGGGACAAGTTTCACTCTACACCTTGTCCCAGATTAAAAATCTGGAGCAAAATGCAGAGAGCAACACTGTTGGGTATGAGGGAGGCCTGCCGTTGGAAGGCAACAACCACATAGCTCTCCAGCACCTTGGTGCCTCCACAATGATGTACAAACTAGGGGTCATCCCTTACAGAGGTAAAGCTGCCAAATGCATTTAGAGTGAAGTGCAGCTCTTTGAAGTGGGACAATGTGAAAAGTATAGAATGGCTGTTTCTTGTATTTTTCCCCATCTTAAAATAAATGAGGCCATTACACTTACATGAGGCCATTACACTTACATGAGGCCATTACACTTACATGTGGCCATTACACTTTAGCCTTCTAAGGAATTATTTAACCAAAGGGTTAAAATGAACATTTATTTTAAGCTTTGCCTTCTATTACTTTATTTACTATAGTAACAGCTCTAAGCATTAGGTTGGGTATGTGCCACAACAATGGCCGTCCATCATTATAGGCTGTTACAAGACTGGCCTTAGAGGTCACTCACCAAACAAGTAAATAGAACGATTGGCCCTCTTTGAGGTGTTTCAGGGTAATGTACAAAATTGTGCTGAATTTGCAAAAGAACTAGTAACAATTCTGTAGGAACAAACCTGGAAAAAACCTTAGATAATGTACCCAGGGAGAAATAGCAAGTACTGAAACCTCTTGTTTTTATACTCAGCAATGGGAAAAAGCTATTACTTTTACAGATGGATAACCTATTGACAGATAAAAGGTTTTGCCCAGGGCAATCAATAAAAATCTGACCTGTTATGGGAATATCTATTTTTTGGCTACACCTGTATCCTACAACGGAATATTTGCCTAATGTAAGAACAACAGCTGAAAGCTTAGCACGCCTCTAGCCCAGCAATAATCCTGACCTTCTTAGAGAAAATACACTTCCCATTGCTGCAGCATTCCCTTCCCACTGGGAGCAATAGGGCTACTAAGAACTTTTGTGTCTGCGCTAGGTGTTTTGCTAATACTGTGCTTTCCTGGCTGAGTCGGTGGGGGAGATGTTATTTGCTCTGAGCTTGATATGTGGGTTTAGGAGGATTCTGGGTAATGTGCCTTTAATCAGCAACCTGGCACCCAGCACAATGGGCTCCTTGCAGAGAGATGAGGGAGGATTTCCTTGGGTTGCAACGTTTCTTCCCTGACAATCCCATTGGCTCTGTTTTCGCACATGGTCCAAATCGCCTGCGGGCACGTTTCCTCACACAGGATTCATAAATACAGTCCATAACGAGACTCTGGTTTCGACATATGGGGATGATTTGTGTAATTGGCCTTTACAATGTACTTAGTATTACTGTATCAAAACACAAGAAACCTGAGCACTCTATTAGCTAATTGGCCAGAATATTTTACAAATGACAGCAAACCCTGAACCAGGAAGCTCACTAAAATGTGAATGTGTCCCTAAGACCCCTAAATGTTAAACGAAATAAAAGAGTCATGAAAAAGCAAGCGCACACACACACACACACATGGCTGCTGCTGGCCTGCAGGTTTTTTCCACATTTCTCCTCAGATGTCGCAGATCTGTCAGCAGGAAATGTTCTCCCGCTACTAAACTAACAAGCTCGCTGTGGTAATGCACCGCCGGCCGTGCCCTTGAATTAAAGAGCTTTTACCGACTGCAGGAGTTGGGACACCTTCACTTAAAGGAACAGACACACATCAAATTATGAAAAATGAGTGAGAAGGCTTAGTTGGGCCATTTATTCAGCATGAGACAAATGTTATGTACATGGTGTGCTTTACAGAAATTTAGAAGGTTATAAAAAAACACTTGTGCAATTACAATAATTAGCCCAAAATAAACAGGGACTACAGAACTGTGTTAGCCCCACTATACCCCAGTGCCTATATATTAATAAATATGTATATCACATAGCACATTGTGCCCTTTTCATAACTACATTTTTACATTTACTTTTACAGAGAAGTATAATTGTATAGCTCAGTGTGTGCACAGAATCTGTCCAATGGGTGCCACCCCAGAGATTTATACAGGAAGTACCTAACCACTGGAGGGGTTGCTATGACAACTTTTGCAGAGTAAACAATATGGCATGACAAAGGCAGAAACACATACCTGTCCTTCCCCAACTATTGGCCTAGAAATAACTGACTACAAAATAAAATTTCCAATGGAAGATTATGTTTGCCATAGGCTTATTAATTACATGCTAGTAATATTCTTTGTTAACAAAAGCAGCAAAATATGAATAACAACCACCATCTATATTAAATAACACATCGACAACATTAACATTCATCTGACTAATACCCAAGTCTCTGGCAACAGTACATGTGCCCAAATAACTGAACTGGCCACCAGCTGCTTGCCATGCCCCAGTATTGTGGGTGCACAGTGTTTCAATGCCTTCCATCTGTAATGACCTACAAAACCTTTCTAAATGTCGGCAAGTAGGTAGCCAAAACAAAGCTGAACCTTCCTACCTCTTGCATTTTCCAAGCACTACTTTCAATGGCAGGGACCTGCCCCCTTCTGCTGAGATGTTTTATTCTACTCTAATGATCTAGACTCTTCCATACTTAATCTGTGACCCATGTCCACCATTGGGACAACTAACACAACCTGGCTGAACACACCAACAATAGGTTCCAACAAAAGTAAGTTGCTACAAAAAGAGAGCAATATGTGAAAATTCAGCAACAATTGAGAAAGCATTTCCATGTCTTTTCATTAGGCCACATATTAATTTTACATTGAAATATCATTGACAGTGAAAGTTCACAACATCCCTGTAAGTATGTTTATATATTTAAATCAATATAAGCAATCAATATTGTGCCAATAAATTGTACTCATCTAAATATATAAGGAAGGTGCTTTAAAAAGTAGTGTTGTAGGCTGCTTTTTAAACTTTCTCCAAAAACTCTATTAGTCCTGCCCATTTGTTTCACTTCCTGCTGCTCCTTTCCCAGGCTGTGCAGAGGAGCTGATGGCACTTAGCACACTGGAGTGTAGGATAGGAACCAATCAGCAACTAGACTGACCTGATAGGGAACTGAAGCCTTTCTTTACTTGTGTGAATGCAGGTCTGTGATAGCCTATCCCCCTCCTACCTTGCTTCTGGCAGGGACCATTAGGACACGTCCACCCCTCATTTGAAACATTATTTTTTTAATATACAAAGTATAGAGGTCTAATTCCAGAAAGATCCCTTATCCAGAAAACCTCAAGTTTTGTATTTAAAGACGCAATAATGTAACAGTACTTTAGCTATTTATGAATAACTTCCAACAACTCCTGGTGGCCTTTAGCTGATGAGGGAACACAGGGAGTATCTTGTTCAACAGCAGTTGTAGGGGTGCAGGTTTGGCATCCTAGCTATACAATCCTAGGGGAGCAGACACCAATTTATATGTGCATGCAAGAAGGATAGTTTAAGGCAATAAAGGGCAAAGCAGAGTAGACGGGATGTGGCCCATTAATACTATACCTAAATAAATTAAGCAAGGACTGCTTTCCCCCCACTGAATACAGATCTTAGTGACCATGCTTTACCATAAAAGCTTTGAATCCTTCTTGATCCAATTTCCGCTCCTCTCATAATCAGGAGTGCTGCAATTTCTGCCTCATTTACTGTTCCAACTGAAGTTATTCTGGCATATTAAGGGGGGTATAGGAGCAATTCTGGGATGGACAGTGCCCTTTTATTAGAGTTGGTTGCTATAGTCACTAACACATGAAAACATTTCTCTGACTCAACAGAACATACGCAATACTGTTTTCAGCAGGCTACACAGAGCAGGATATAGTTCCACAGGTAATGAGCAGTAACTGTACATCTCTGTGCAACAGATTATATGGAAAGATCACTAATTCTTACTGCCTGCAGTAGAAAAGAAAAACAATGGCAGAAGGGGGTTGTGTTTAATGGAATTAAAAAAGAAAAGAGTGGTAAACAGCAAAAAAGAAAACGTCACTATAGGCAAACTGGCACACAACAGTAATATTGATGAGCACAAGTAAGCACAAGCACATTTGGTTATGGCATTTTAATGTGTGCCATTCTGCTTGTAACTGAGCCCTAATGGGTGTCATCTAAAAAGGCGGCACAGCACTAAAAACTTTAATGGATTGTTTTCATACTATGCCACTTTATTTTTCTCTACTCTGAAGCATGAACAGTCTGACACAGGTGCCATGCAATCTGCACCATGCAAATTCCCTTTGTCAGCACGGGCTAGTAGGTACCCTGTCCTATTCCCAAGAACTAGTACAGGCCAGTAAAATGGCAAGCAGACCCCCTTAGTCAATAAAAACATGGCTGTAACAGTCACAGTCCTATAATTTCAAGTATATTATTGTTATTAACATGTATTTATAAAACACCAACATATTTTGCAGTATTGTACAATAAATGGCTTTATAAAATGCAAGAAAACAACCAATAATAATCAGTACAAGAGGTAAAGAGGGCTCTGCCCAAATGAGCTTATAATTCGAAACAGTTAACATGCACTATCCTGCAAATGATCTTTGAGCTGGGCCCCCATCTTCTGCTTTGAGCCCTCCTATAGGGGCCAGACCAAAAGTGTGAGAACCGCCAATATACCAATATAAGGCCAGTAATAATAAAAATAAGCCCACTGTCTTGCTGCCTCTGTGTTCTGAGCTACTATCCCCCATTCATATTCTTATCATGAATTCTTATTTGTAGTAATTATATGCACTTCAGTTAATTTACTTGTATTAAGGCAAACACAAAGTTTGGCGATCAGTGCAGTAAAATGGGTTCTCTGGTCTATCTTTTAGACAATTTTCTGTAGAACAAGTCTACCTCTTGCATAGAACACAGTATTTTAGAATTTAAAGCTTTTTTTTTTAATATATCTTTACAAGTGTGTGCATTTATTTCTCATTTATTCCATATTCCAAGTAGTGTATCAATATTCTTCTCATCGTCAGGAAACAGTGTTCAGATACTACAAACATAGCAAGTACACGTATAATTAAATGTACTTCAAATATCCTATACATTAGAAAAGCATTTTGGTTGAGGACAAACGTCATCATTTATATGGAAAGCCTAAATATTTGTATACTATATTTATTACTATCTCATTTATTAAATTCAAATTTTAAATTACACCCTAAGCCTTAAAAATAAGGGGACAGAAAAAGAGGGGGACTACATTGCATGTAAAACGATGTCTGTAATATGTGAACATATTGGGGGCCTGGTTTTTGTAATGCTTTGCTTAGGTGGTTGAATCATTATATTTACATATTATGTAATAAGCTTGCATGGCCTCAGAGTCCTAGTTAAGCTTCTTCGTGCTTCCAACACCATAAATGTTTGATCAATAAGCAAATACAGGATGAACAAAAGGAGCATTGTAATCATAATTTAAAGTATGGGACCTATTATCCAGAATGCTTGCGACATGGGGCTTTCTGGATAAGGGGTGTTTCCATAATTTGGATCTACAGTATATACCTTAAGACTGCTACAAAATTCTGTAAACAGTAATTAAACTCTATAGGAATGTGTTGTCTCTAATAAGGATTAATTATATCTTAATTGGGATCAAGTACAATGTACTGTTTTATCATTACAAAGAAATGGGAAATTATTCTGAGAATTTTTAATTATTTGATTAAAATTGAATATTTGGGAGATTTTCTTTCTGTAATTTGGAGCAATCTGGATAATGTGTTTCCACAAAATGTTTTGTGCATAATAAAAGAAAATGTAATTATAAGCAACTCTCCAATATACATTCATTAAAACAATATTTATTATGTAAGTGCCACTGAAAGCAGTATTTTTCTGTCCCTTTCTATTTTCTGCACTGTTGGTTATGACTTGAAGCAATGTAGCAGAAGCCAGCTCATAAACAGAGCTGGAGAAGAACTTGTTTTGGCTACATAGTCTCGAGAGTCAGAAACAAAGGTGCAGTAGGAGACAAACAAATATGGCTCTCAGCTGCAATTACATTTACAGTAATTTTAAACTCATTAAAAAGGCCCAATTAAGATATATTGCAAAGTTGCTTAACATTACTTTTCTATGTTATGCTAAAACAACATTTTTGGGTGGGGTGGCAAAGATTTAGGGTTAAAAATGCTAATTACTCGGAAAGACGGCGCTGATTGCGGAGACAGATGGGCGGTCAGTGCTGGTGTTTTATAGTCTTTAAGAGGCTGCAGGCTGTATGGTAAATAGAGCCTAGGGTTTAGCTGCTCTATGGTCTACTGAGGCCGACCGAGCATATGAAAAACCATTCAGAATCTGCTGGCTTCCAAGTAACACATGCCGATCCCATCATTGCCACCCCCCGGCTCAAAGACTTTTATTGTTTTTGGCAAAAATGACCTGCAAACAGCTTTAATTGGGATGCAAATTTAATGCCCAGTTTAAAGCTGCTGACAGCTTGATGCTAACACGGTCCTTTCGCCATCTGGAACTTTACGCTGCTCGTGATACGACAGCCACAAAGTGTGAAGCAAGAAGATCCTTAGATGTATGTGTCTGCACGCACTTCTTGGAAACAACATACTTTGTACTTGACCTCCTGAGAGTTAAAGGCTGGGGGGTGTTATGTTGAGAAACACGTATTCAAATTATGTTTAAAGGGGAAAAAAACACCTTAAAATATAGATTAGCAATGCCATTGACTGCATGTAAGGAATACAGCATAACAGTGAGGGAAACTGAATGACCTTTAGTACTTTTAAACTGAAACCAGATGTGGCATTGCAGGAAGAGGCAACCTTTGGCCCAGTCGGCAAGCAGATTATAAGGGTAGTTCACCTTTAAATAAACTTTTAGTAGGATGTAGGTATGGACAATTTGCAAGTTGTCTTTATTTTTTTATGGTTTCTAAATTATTTAGCTTTTTGGTCAGCAGCTATCCAATTTGAAAATGTTAGCAGTGACCTGGTTGCCAGGGTCCAATATACTCTAGCAACAAGGGAGGGGCTTGACTGAAACACTGGAAGATGGGGAACAGAGGAGCCTAGACAGAAAGAAAGTAACAATAACAATACAATTGCAGCCTCACAGAGCAATCGTTTTATGGCTACCGGGGTGAGTGACCTTTTTTAATAAAAAAAAGTTGCTTGAATTAGGCCAAGCTATAACATACTAAAAGTTAACGTAAAGGTGATCTACTCCTTTGAATAGGTGCTATGGTTGTGTTATTGTATGCTATATTGTAAAGTGCTATATTGTATGTAAGCATTATTGCCACTGTTTCATCTCCTGCTGTCATGACAAAGACTATATTACTCACAATAATATAAATGTATTTTCCTGGGTAGAAGAGACGGTTGCTAGCTGCACTTATTTATATCTGCACTTCAGTGTAAAAATCTATTTATGCCAAGACTAAACAAAAAGCTATCACACACATAATAAAAAGTAATGCTGCATCTAAAATGTATGGTAGTCTAGCCAGGAATAATAATCCAGTAAAACGCAGAGTGCATATAAACCTATGCTCTACTATCAGTCCAAGTGCTTCATATTTATATATATTTGTATTATTCACATAGGCACAACATTAAGCCTGGAACCCACAATCATGCACTGATCAAAAGCACACAGGTCTTGGTAATATGGTATCAGATGCCTTTATGACGCATACTATTTTAGGTCTTATTTATTATATGGTTCTGGCACAAATAAACTATTATAGTTAAACTGTTGCACAGATATGGAAGAGTGCCATTAACAACCCTACTACCAAGCTATAAGAGTTTTTCCCCCCATATTATGGAATGTAACAGTCCAAGCCTGCACATCTTAAAGCTCGATATCAATCGCTTGTACTAAGCTACACACAAAATAATGCAATTTCTTTTTCAAAGGAACCACAAATTGTGCTTTATAGGTGAATGTTTTCTTCGATATGGAGTTGAATTTCAATAGACATGAACACACATTGTATTTTATTATAACACAAAAAAAAGAAAAATGTTGTTTTTTGCAGTTGAAAACATGCTGGTGCTTATTTAAAAACTCTGGGAGAGTTTGCACCGGTGCAGAAAATCATTGTTTTGAGTTTTTCCTCCACCAGGAAGGTCATACCCTATTGTCACTAAGTTAAGATATGGGGAGAACGTCTGTTTTATCGCCTATACCGTAAAAGCTCCGTTGGAAGGCAAATCTGCGTGATATTTGGGGTGAAAATGTATTTGCACTAATTTTTTTTATACCTGTAACCTTGTTAGGAGCAAAGGGGGGGGGGGGGGGGAACCTGATCAAAGGTTGGACCTTTTTGAACTGAAAAGGTCTGACAACCACTGGTCTAGAGTCTAGACTATGTATATGTCATTTGTACAACCATTGCTGATAATGTTACTTCCAATTTTCATTTATAGCAGCCCCTTATATATCTTCTAGTAGAGGCTGGAGTTTGGAGGCAGTGTCAGACTGGCCTAACAGGATACTGGGAAAACTCCTGATGGGCCCAGGTGTCAGCGGGCCCTCTTGCCTATTTCATGGTCATTCCCTATTTCTGTATGGGGAACATGGAAGCTTGATTGATGGAAGAATAGAGTATAGTATGTAGAGAAAAGAAACTAGGATAATAAAGATTTTGAGGGAGGAGAGGAGGAATTAAAATTTTGAGAGCTGGCTCATTGTCCAGGGTTTTCTGGTGGGCCCCTGCCATCTAAGTCTGACACTGGTTGGAGGTTGGAGAACGTCACCAATAAAAAACAATTTTGTTTTTAAACTTAAGAGTAGCAATGTTCAATAAACAGAGTTTTATTTGTTGTTAGAGGGTATATCACTGATTAGCCAAGTATGCAGGAGAAGAAGTAATGGTGAATAATCACAATGTGTGACAATCTACACCATGTTGCCATAATGAAGCTCTCCCTGGACAAGTTCTGGAAGATTTGAAGGCCACTTCACAAGGCAGACAAAGCAAATCTACCATAAAGCTGGACCGGGACACATGGAGATCTGCCATATGAGTGGATTTTTGCCTGACCTGCATGTTGAGTCAAATAGGCAGATCAAATCGCTGCCCACACTGCGGGAGTCTAGAAACTGCTGGGCAAGACTACATCAACACGCCATTGTGGTCCATCAGCTCATAGGACTTGCAAACTTGCCCAATAGATATCTGGCTGAGTATTAAGACAGATATTAGTTGGGCAGCTAGTAACCCAAAGATATAATTCGGGCAAACTTAGGGGCAGAAGTCATCAGATTTTTCATTATACATCAAGAAAACATTTTCAATATTTTTATAGAGTACATGTAACTGCTAGTGGTATCTGTTATATTCTCTGCACTGCTAGCTCTGACACTTGAAACAATGTAGCAGACAAGTAATGAAGGCCACAAGTTCTGCTGCAGAAAAGCAAAACAAGCATTGCAGAACAGGATTAACAAATTCTGCTTTCAATTGCAATTACATGTACAAATAACTAATATATATTACATAATATATATTACAAAAAATGGCTTAAAATACTTATCTTTAAGTCTTCTTTGCAGACATTTACATTAAGGAATTCCCAACAATTTGGTTGGCAGTTAAAGAAAGAGTTGAACAACACTGAGGGAATTTTTGCCACCCAGGAATATAGCAGAGAACAGACTGCTGACGGACTTCTCCCAAATACCACATGTTCACTGGATGGATTATATTACACTGATGATGTCACCCAAAGAAATCTATTGAGCCCTTGGGCAAACTGGGGAGCCAATAAAATAGCTCGGAGGACTCGTACATGGGCCTCCAGTTGGACAGCCCTCATGTATGTCTCAGAAGAGCACTCAAGCACCTGCTTAACGGCCAGTGAAACATCTAACTATTATTTGTGACTGTTCCAATATGCTATTTATATAGGGGGAAACTTGAATCACAGCTACAATTTCTTTTTCAATCACTCTTATGTAAATCGGCAAAAGTGAGAAGGCCACAGAGGAACATGGGCCGGGGCAACCTCTCAATAGCTTCTGTTTATCAGAGAATATTACACTGAAAGATTTACTCTTGCAATTTAATCCAAGGGACTGGTCACTAGGGGGCTGCGAATGACATAAGCATCCGCCCTTATATTTACACAAGCTCTCGACGACTATAATGGAGCTAACAATCAACTGGCATTCAAATTCTACCTATTGTCCTGGTTAATTAACGATGTGGGCACTTTGGCATCCATCCACGCTCAGAATAACCATGTACAGAAGGAGGCAGATTGTGGAATTCCTTCACTGTGCAAGCCACTGCCACTTCTGATAAGCTGTTCCATCTGTCCTGCACCCTTGCTGTAATTCATTGCATTATAATGTTACCAGTAAGTCTTCTCTGATTACAGAACATGACCTCTTGTCTAGCCCACCCATCTCTCTGTGAAATATGTTTCCCACTTGAGCACTAAGGAATCCATTAAAGAAACACAGTGCTACAGTGTATGTATGTTTCCATACATTTCATGTTCTTTAAACTATAATAATTAGAGTAGCTTGGAGTAGTGTAGCAAAATCAAAGGAGAGCGTTACAAACGTTAGAGATTTTTAAAGAACTCGACATGCATTTTTACTAAGTCTGCACACTTAAAAATCCTATAAAATATCTGAAAAAAAAAAACAATATTTTAATTTTATTTGAGCAACTGATTTTTACATTTTTTACATATACACATTCAGAACGTCATATAATATATATATATATATATATACTGTATATATATATATACATACATTATACTGGTCCTTTAACTACAACTGGAGAGCAAAATCTGTGGTCAGAAGTGGGCAATGCAATTGCACTGCGTCTGACACAACTGTATGTGTGCTACTTTGCAAACTAGGTGCAATTGTTCCAATGTCTGCCTAGTGTCATTTCTGTTGTTTGCTTGCATCATTAATGGTGTTCAGCATGCGAGTGGAGTGTGCACTGTATTCTTTTAGTGCAGGGATCCCCAACCTTTCTTACTTGTGAGCCACAGTCAAATGTAAAAAGACTTGGAGAGCAACACAAGCACCATAAAAGTTCATGGAGGAGCCAAATAAGGGCTAAGATTGGCTATTAGCAGCCTCTATGCACACTATCAGCTTACAGGAGGCTTTATTTGGTAGGAAATCTTGTTTTTATTCAACATCCAAGGGGTTGGTGAGCAACATGTTGCCCTCGAGCCACTGGTTGGGGATCACTGTTTTAGTGCAACTAAACTGAGGAAATTGCACTGCATCAATAGGTACAGCAGTGCTCAATTCAGAATGGAAGGCCATCCTGGACAGAGCAGCACCAAGCACAACTATATGGATGTGCAAGGGGAATATTTTGACACAAGTACCATTAAAGAAAGCGGTTTTAGGTGCAACTGACTGCTGGAAAATTGCTGGGGCCGTAACTGCACTTGTGGACATACATGAACCCTTTGATCTTTTTTTTTTAAAGGTTGATTTTTATTGATTTTTTTTTTTTTTAACAACAATAGAAAGGGGAGAAAGGAAGAGGAAGGAAAGGTAAGGTAAGGAAAGAGAGAGAGAGAGTTGGAGAGTAAACAGTTATTACACTATTGTGGCTGGTGAATCAGTCCAAGGAGACCAAATATTTTCAAATTTCATCAGACATCCTCTGGCAAGATAGGTAAGTTTATATAGATCCAGCTGCGAGTTGACATGGGTAATCCATTTGCGGAGTGATGGAGGTGATGGGCCCATCTAGTGTAAAGCGATGTTTTTTTTGGCATAGAATAGTAGTAGTTTGGTATTCCTTCTGTGTACCAGTGAGTCTAAGAGGCCCAGTATGCAGGTAGCTGGATTGAGTATTTGTGGGAGGTTCAGTTCTGTACCCATAAAGAACCCTTTGATCTTTGATAGAATTTTTAGAAATCAACCCAATTGGACCATCAATTAACTTTACTGAACAATATTATTATTTATCATTATCTGAAACTTCAGGACTTTGGTAACCTGCACTAGCCAAAAGAACAACTGGTCAAGTCCCATGGAACACTACAGGCAACAATAAGAGTTTTTTTCAATAATTTCTTATATCTAAAATCTCTTGAATAAGAACAATTAGTTCTAATAAGTCTATATGTATTCTTTAATTCATTAATGTTCAGTTCAATAATTCATTAATGTTTAATGCGCCTTAAACCTAAGTCGGCACATTTAAAAATTCTATACCAATAGCTAAAAAAAAATTGCACCCTCTGTAATTTTGAAATGTTGAAATCAATAGCAAATCAAATTCCATGCAACTACTCACTTAAAACAGGGCCCGGCATCATTATATGTAGTGCATATAATCTCTAAGTCTCTAATAAAACCATACACCATCATACATACATACATCATCTACTTCTGTTATCATTTGACTCCTCAATACAACTATACGTATTGTTCCAGCAATGTCAGAAGCAGGACTATAACTTGCATGAAATACCAGATGTATATTATTGCTTACTCCAATTCAGTAAAACTCTACAAGGCAAGCAGCAAGAGAGTCTGAAAAGACTAAAAATAAAGGTTCCCTCAAAAATGGAGCAAAAATAACATGTGGAAGTATGCCATCTGGCCAAGTTGCCTAACATGCATTTAGTTGGTTTTGGGTTATGTCTTATTTCAACCAAGAAAATCATGTTTGTAGTGTGCCATTGGTGCTGCATACATAAACAAGTATTCAAATAACACACAATTTAGTAAATGGCACATCTTATGTTCCTGTAAATGGAATCATTAATCAGTAGAATGACCAATGTTTGAATGAGATGAATGGGAATGTACAATTACTGATGCAGATTTAGAAGCTGTGTGTCTGGCAGCACAAGGCATTTATAATACAATGTGCAAAGTTTGCTACTTGTGTATGTTGTAAATGACTATTCCATGTACTGGCTAGTATTTAAAACAAATTGGTTGGTATGGGTTACTACATCAGGGAAAACATTGCACCTTTTACTACATAGATAAGCGTAGTAAGATGCAAAGAGAGTCTGGCTGGAGGACTCAGTAATGGCCTTTGGTGGAGAAAGGCCTGAGGACTAAAGAAGAGTTTGCCCTATGGTAACCAAAGCCTTAGTAAATTTGGGGAGAAATTTTACGCTCAAAATGTGAGATTAGAGTTTACCACAGAAAAAACCTTTTATTCATTATATTGATTAAATGGTGAACTCTCACTCATTGATAAATGGGTGAATTTTTCTGTGGTAAACTTTAATCTCACATTCTGATAAATTTGCCCAGTAGTGTGGATTTGATTGTAGTGGCTCAAATGGGTAAAACATAGTGCAACTCACTGTAATATAATGTGAATGAACTGGTTAGAGTTATAGTTTATCCTGGAGACTAGGGTTGCCAGTTTTTCTTCAGGCCTTTATTTGCCAAAGATGTATAGGGTAGGAGTGGCAGTGGAGTATTAATGTCGCAGTAGTGGGGATGGACCAAATTCTGTGAGTCGGGCAAGTTTGGGGGCATACACAGGAGGGAAGCAAGGGGATTGGGGCAGTTCAGAGGCAGGCAAGGGGCTTAATAGTAGGGATTACAAATTTACCAGTAGCTACATTGCTGGTAAATTTGCAATACCGACCTTGGCTGGTACAGTAATGGGATCCGTTATCCGGAAATCCTGTTATCCAGAAAGCTCTAAATTACAGGAGGGCATCGCTATTTTAATTGAATAATTCCAATTTTTAAAATTGATTTCCTTTTTCACTGTAATAATAAAACAGTACCTTGTACTTGATCCCAGATAAGCAATAATGAATCCTTATTGGATTAAAAACATTTTGGTTTATTTGATGTTTAAATTTTTTTTTTTTACTTTAATTAATTCCAAATTATGGAAAACCCCAGGTCCCGAGCATTCTGGATAACAGGTCCCATACCTGTATTTTACTGGCTAGGCCAGTGAAATACCAGCCAGGTGACAACACTACTGGAGTCCCTTCCTCTAGTAGTTCTGCAAGGGCCCAGATGAGGTAGGGAATTGCATGCAGCAGTGCTGAAAAAGGTACCACAGGAATTTATATAGTGCTATATAGTGCTAGAGGAACACTCATATTGTTATTCTGAGATGTGCTGATAACTGCATAGCAAACATATTGCAGAGAAACAGGGACACATTGCCTAAAGTAAGTACACACTGTGCAATGTGACACCCTAAAGTACCCATGCCTCAGTACAGTCATTTATCAAATAAACACACAGCAGCAATCTGAGGGCCATTCAGGCTGCAAGTCAGATACTCTCAGTTCTTACAGGTTCATTAGCCACACAATAAGTCATCAATATGGATATGGCATTTTAATCCTTTGGGCATGATTCAGTTAAATGTGACAGTTTGACGATTTGTCAAACTTACAGCTAAGCCATATAGCAAGCTCTTGTGTCACAGTGATACAATAAGCAGCACAATGTGGTTTGCCCATAGCAATGAGTCTTGTGGCTTGTAATACTATTTTCTTTAGGCTGATGTTGATGCAAGAATATACATCTATACTATCTATAATACACACTGTGTAACACCCCCATTTATTTGTATGCACAGCAAAGGAGATTATTGATTTCACATTAACAGGTCAATAGTTTGATTTGCTTGTCTGGCTGGGAATGGTAAAAGGGAACATGCTTGTTATTGTGAGCTGCTTTGTCAGACTGTTATGGCAATAGTAGTGGCATTTTAAGTGGTTTCAATCAACTGTACATGCAGTGGCATAATAAAGATAGATTGACCCTGAGACTTTGGGGAAGAAGACCTATTGTGCATCTCACTTGGGCCCCCTACACTCATGGGATCACAACACAACTGCTGCTTTTTCAGGGTAATAAAGGAGGCACAGATGCATGGGTAACAGGAAATAAACAATCCCATTCAAACTTTATATGAAAGTTTGAATATTTAAGGTAATGCACCTTTTGGCAGAACTGGCAAGCTTGCATTGGTGCCCAGTCAAACTGACTTATCTCCTGAAAAGAAAATATGAGGCTTAGTTATTATAGGGATCTTCTTCTTTAGTTCACCA
The DNA here is from genome assembly GCF_000004195.4 of Xenopus tropicalis. Taxonomy (NCBI): domain Eukaryota; kingdom Metazoa; phylum Chordata; class Amphibia; order Anura; family Pipidae; genus Xenopus; species Xenopus tropicalis. Next base: position 108,663,098 of record NC_030684.2, read on the forward strand.
TTCCCCCACCCATCACCTCAGATACACAAGGTGCAAACCTGACATACATTTATGGAACCTATTGTTCAGAATGTTCGGGACCTGAGGTCTTCTGGATAAGGGGTCTTTCCATAATTTAAATCACTATACTATGAAATGTTTAAAATGTTAACTAAAGTAAATTTGACTGTTTTACCTACAATAAGGATTAATTATATCTTTGTATCAAATACAGGTATGGGGTCTGTTATCCGGCTTATTCATTTTATATTTAGGATTACCCAATGGCACATATTACTAAAAAAAATTTCTGAAAATGGTTTATTTAGATGAAGTAGGGTTTTACATTTGTGTTTTTATGCAAAATATTTTTAAGGAAGCCAACATTGTATGTGGTATAGTTTTCCTTTAAAATGAGTCTATAAGAGATAGCCTTCATGTTTCCAGATCATGGATCCCACACCTGTACTGGTTGGGCAGTGATCACTTTTAAATGGAGGCAAACTTCTGCCAAATTCATGTTCTGTAAGCTCATGGACTGTAAACCTCTGTGAAAAGGATCCTCACTTTTTCTTTCAGAAACGTGCCTGTTTGTCATTTACTCTCCTTATAAGCCAGACAGCTGATAACATTGGCTTTGTATTATGCATTAATGTTTTTATTTATAGGGCCAACTGCCAGTGAGTCTGGGTACCTTACAGGCACTATGTCAGAAAGCACTGGGTTGCGGATGAGTAGGCTGGAGCTCATGTGTTTTGTAATGATGATCCACTGAGGAGCACAGTGGCCAGGACAGGTAGCAGACAATAAGCCAAATCTAGAAAACAGGCCAGTGGCAGACAGTTAGCAATGTCTGGGGAACAGACCAAACTCACAACTGGGGGAACATAGAAACAGTGTGATCTCAAATATAACCTATGGATTGCTAATTAAATGTAAAGGAAAATTGAGTAAACTATGCCCACTAAACAGTGCAGAATAGAGTAAACAAATAACTGCTTGTCACAACAGAAGACAACAAATATTAATAGAACCAGAACAACAATTTTGTGGCCACCAGGAAATCCAGAAGTTGTATCCGAGTATCCACTAATATCCCTTTTGCAGCAAATGTAACTGATTGCCACCTCTCCCAGTATTAGAGATGTATCAATGCATTTTATAGCCCCTAAATTGTAATCTCACAAATGTTAGTCACTGGCACCTTTGATTCAGCTTTATTAGTCCCTAATGTATTCCCTCAACATCCAGCATATTGGGCATATAGTTTACCTGTATACAGGGGGTCAAACAAAAATTGAATCTATCAATGAAAATATAAGAAAATCTAACATTTCCAGGTACAGGTACTTACTGTGACAATTAATTCCACCCAAGCATAAGGAGTTAAAAGAGGAAATATACTCATTTAGTAAACAGTGTTTATAAACCATTAATTTAACATAAACAGACAGAGAAGCAGGAGAGCAGGGAACTATTAGTAGACCCTAAACACAAGTTGTGGTCATTGACCAGGGGATCAGCTTGATTTGTACCATTAACCTGGGCTATCTAAAGCTCATGTTTCCATATAAGCCTAGCACAAAGGGATAAATGCACGCCCTTCTTACAGTATAAACCATGGCATATTTACCCTTTAAAATGGATTCATAAACTAGCAGAGATAAGAATAGTAACCAAACAGAACTTACCAAAAATACAATAGTTACAACAAATTTAAAGCACATGTTGCAATGTTTGCAGATATATCTTTCAATGGTTTTTTAAGGGTGTTAATATATTTTATACACAGGGAATGTTGATCCTTTCTGATTTGTTTACAAGGGCTTTAAATACATCATTATATCACCATTTCTGTTCCTAGATGCAAAGCCTACATGTGGCCTTCTAAACTATAACACAAATGGATACTGGAACATTTGGATTAAGCCAAACTGGAGCGACTCCCTTGGGTGTATAAATAACTTGCGAGTGCCAGCTGTAGTGAGAAATAGCCAAGGAATGCTGCTTGGGAACTAACTGCACTGCGGCTCTCAAGCATTTCGGTGGCAATAGCAGCACCTTGTACAAGGAAAAGCAAGGCGCCTCAGGTGAATATATGGCTTAAGGACTAATGAAAACAGACCAACATAGGGTTGCGTTTACAAATATTATACCCTTTCTAGTAGATTCAGTTTCATCAGGTTCACAGCTACTTTCAGCAGTTTCAGTTAAGGCCAGCGCTGGGGAAAAATGACACCCTATGTAAATATATTATACAAGGCATCCCATGGAAATGAGAAGAAACTGCCTGTTTATAAAATGCATATTCATGTGCTAATAAAAGATATCCAGCGTTCTGTCGTTATTGTTTGTTATATTAATATGGTAAAATTAGAGAGACTTTGAAAACCTATAAGTAGGATGGTCTGTCCTGAAGCTACATGGGGCCCTGGCATTGCAGGCAGTCTAATCTAAGGGGAAATAGTGACCCTCCATGAATGGAATGCTATGATTAGCAGCTTTTGGAATATACACTACAAATATGTTTCCCTGAAACTTGTCCATTTTACCAACATTTCTACAGAAACGGCCCCTGTGATGGTAGGTGCCTGGTCCACAAACATTTTGCATGGTGAATAATATGCCCACTATATGAAAAAAAACATAGAAAGCACTAGCCCAATGGATCTTCTGCACTTTAGTAAAATGGCAAGTTAAAAAGAATTATCCCTCCCAATACTGAGCAATACCAAGCAAAGCATTATGTATATCCTGTTTCTTCTAGACATGGAAACATTACATTTAACCTGAAGCATACAAGTGCCCGTTACCAAAAGAGAAGGCCTCAATGTCCCTATTAAATTCCAAAAGAATCCTATTCATCCCATCAGAAGGAAAGAATTACACACGTAGGTTACGATGGCCAGGTTTCCAGCTTTACAATAGCTAGCATTGTGGCATTTTGGCGTATCCTTAAAATCTGAGCTCTTTCCCCCTCTTTCACTGGCGCGGTTGCAAAACAGACAGTTCCCTGTGCATCAGAAAATATTGCTATATTTTTTCAGGTGAGAAGCCATCATATTCACAGATTGATTGATTGCAAAGGCAAAGACCAAGTCAAGCCATGGAGCCCAGGATGGAAAAACAGCTGTATTTAAATGGGTCCCCACTGGCTTTTACACATCCTTTCCCAGGCCTAAAGCTGCAATCTTGGGAAAACACAGAGAATGAACCAAGAAAACCTTGTATGCTACAACTTGTGGTGTGTCTACTCTCATGTAAACACTGTTTTGATTCCCTGAAGTCCATATGGTCCTCACATTGCATCCACATATATATAATGTGTTCATAATCACGCACCCTTCTCAAGCAATGCAGTGTTCTGTGAATGAGTGCAAAGGTTATATGCATTGACACTATTTAAAGGGTTAGGAGAAAAGCGATACCAATAAAATATCTTATAGGGCAGAACTACACTGGTAAAACAAAGAGAAAAAGAGTAAAAGTAATATAAAAGACTTGAGGAATTTTGCTCCATGGAGATATTGCTGACCAACTTGAAATAAGAGGCAGTTGGGGAGGAACCAGTGGATTCCATGTCCCCTGAAAAAGTTTGTAGCAAAACTTTTGTAGTAAAAAAAAAGTTTGTAGTAAAAGTGTCTTCTGATGTAATAGTGTGCCATTTATAATTTAATGTGACAGTCACGCCGCATTACTATGGACACTGCTGACAGAGCAGCTCCCAACATCAACTATGATGCAATCCAACATGGACGCCAAAAGGCTTTTTTTGTTATTCTTACAGCATGCAGCTTCAGACACTAAGCTACACTAAGGATGCGGCGTTTGAAACAGTTCCCATAGCAAAGCTTACATAGCTTGTACCATCTTTCACTTTCTACCTTCTGCATCAGTGCAAGTTAAGGAGCACCAGTTGAGGATAAAGTGCCTGGATTTTTCATCAGAAGAATGAAATGAAGAAGCAGAACAAATAGAACCTATAAAACCTAGTTACATCATCGAGGCCCCGGAAACATTCATTCTGATCTCTATTTACCAGCTACTCTTACCACCAATAACTATTGGAACAGGAACATTCTTTAGTTACATACTGCAGTATTTGTGTGGTAGATATTATGGGCACAAATTCTAAAACTGCTTGCAACTGGTCTATACTTCATATTCAGTTTTTTGTTTGTTTTTTTTAAGTTATCCTTCAAAATGATTATTATTGTCATACCTTTTTTATTCTGCAGCACTCATGTTTGGAATGTAGCCTGCAACTAGGGAGCAGTTATGAGATCAAAATGAGATGAATAGGAGAAGGCCTATAAAAAAAGGCAAGCAACAAAAATAATAATAGCAGTAAACTTGAAGCCACACAGTCAATGCTTTAGGTCGATGGGGTCAGTGACCCTGATAACTAAAACAAATTTTCAGATGCATTCTGGAAAAACAACTAGAATAAGCTAATTTTACTAAAACATAATTCGTAAATTAAACTTCCCCTTTATTTTCTAAATTTTCTACATTGATGGTGTTCCACCCAGCAAAGGATATCATGCTTTTATACTGAATCTGCTTCAGTAAAGATTTTGGGTTACTTGAACTGAAGCAAACTGATTTATTATTGCACCTGATCTTTTGCCCTTTGCACATTGGCCCTGGCTTAAAGAAGAAGGAAACATTAAATTTGGGGGGGTGCCAAAAGTTAGACACCAGTTAGACGCCTTTTAATTCCTACTTTTGGCTTTTACTCTTCTGCGCACGCATCTGCCTAGACCAGAATGAGAAGACAACAAACAGGAGCACCACCCAAGGTATCAGGCGGATGATTTTAATCACTGGGGGGTGCCTACGACAGGAGCAAAAAACTTTTTTTGGTAACTTGAAAAACCAAAATTCCATTTTTTAAACAGAATTTTGAACCCTCAACCTGCTAAAAAGGTATGCTGCTGCTGCGGGTGAAACTAATTGTATGTGACAGGCACATTTTAAGTATAGAATTAAGTTATTCAGAAATTCTACATTGATGCTTAAATGTGCACTTGGTGTAGATAAATAAAAGCAAAGCAGCAAGGGGAAGTTTAAATGAGAGAAATACAGGTTTTAAACATGCTTTATAACTGGCTTTAACAGAAAAATGAGAAAGAAAAGAAACAAATATTGATTTTGTGCTCATAAGGTATAGTTATTTTTCCTGTAAAGTTTGCTTATCCCAGGTTGGTGAAAAAGAATGAGTGATTGACTCAGGCAGGATCCTGTATGGCCACCATAGGCAGGTGTGGGATCCAAGGGTGGTTCCCACGCATAATAGTGAGTGGGAAGATGTGGAGAAGAATCAAATACTGAATGGTTAAGACATAAGAAAACAATTAGAAGTAAGCAGAAGTATTACTTAAACCTGAAATTAGATTTAAGCATCAAGCATTGCTTTAACCTGACAGATTTTTGCACAAATCAATTTCTGAGTTATATTAAGGGAAAGTGTACTCGATTTATTTAAATTAATATCTGCATTACTAGTTAGGTGCAGTGATATCTCAATAAATTACACTGCTGCACTGAAGAACATGTGTACTCTCCAGGTTATTTGGATTGAATTTGAAAGTTGTACAGCCAGCACGGGGCCTGTTACCTGTTGACGAGTACTTTCTTTGAATACTAGTTAGGTGCTGTCACACTTAGGGGCACATTTACTAACCCACGAACGGGCCGAATGCGTCCGATTGCGTTTTTTTCGTAATGATCGGTAATTTTGCGATTTTTTCGACGTCTTTACGATTTTTGCGTAAAAACGCGCGTTTTTTGGCGTCTTTACGATTTTTGCGTAAAAACGCGAGTTTTTCGTAGCCATTACGAAAGTTGCGCAAAGTCGCGTTTTTTTCATAACATTAAAACTTGCGCGAAACGTCGCGCCTTTTAAGTTTTAACGCTACGAAAAAGGCGCGCAAGTGTTAACAATACGAAAAAAATCGCGACTTTGCGCAACTTTCGTAATGGCTACGAAAAACTCGCGTTTTTACGCAAAAATCGTAAAGACGCCGAAAAACTCGCGTTTTTACGGAAAAATCGTAAAGACGCCGAAAAACTCGCGTTTTTACGCAAAAATCGTAAAGACGCAGAAAAAATCGCAAAAAATACGAAAAAGTCGCAAAATGTTCGTTTCCAATCGGAATTTTTCCAATTCGGATTCGAAATCGTGTCTTAGTAAATCAGCCCCTTAGAATGAGACCTTGTACCAACATAAGCCAGATAACCCAGATATTATACAGATATTTCAAAAAATGGTAAATCAGCGCAGTGCATGAGAATTGGCAAATATTAATCCGTATATGGGCTCACTGACTGGGGGTTTCCAACAGACACACGCCAAAGGCTTATACCTCCATTTGTTGTCAGTAACTAACCTTAAGTTAGGATCATATTGATCTGTAGTGATTTAATATACTGGCCCCCAGAAACCTCCCATTAAGATGGATGGCAAATCCATTTGTTTGGCCATACAGTACAATATCTAAATGGTTAGCCCCAAGGCTGTTCAGTCGGGCAGACTAAGGGGCCCATTTATCAATGTACAATTGGGTACGATAAAAAAAAAAAAGTGTATTTTCTGCGATTGTTTCATTAATTTCCAGGACTTTTTCGTACTTTGCGACAATTTGTGCAACAAAATCATGTTGTCGCAACAAGTACAAAATTTTCATTATTCATTCAAGCTTCGGTATCGTGACTTTCCTTGGGCCGGGTTGGAGCTGCAGAGTGCCATTGAGCCCTATGGGAGACTTTCCTTGGGCCAGGTTGGAGCTGCAGAGTGCCATTGAGCCCTATGGGAGACTTTCCTTGGGCCAGGTTGGAGCTGCAGAGTGCCATTGAGCCCTATGGGAGGCTTTCCTTGGGCCAGGTTGGAGCTGCAGAGTGCCATTGAGCCCTATGGGAGACTTTCCTTGGGCCGGGTTGGAGCTGCAGAGTGCCATTGAGCCCTATGGGAGACTTTCCTTGGGCCAGGTTGGAGCTGCAGAGTGCCATTGAGCCCTATGGGAGACTTTCCTTGGGCCGGGTTGGAGCTGCAGAGTGCCATTGAGCCCTATGGGAGACTTTCCTTGGGCCGGGTTGGAGCTGCAGATTACCACTATGGGAGGCTTCCAAAATCATGCACAGAAGGTTTTAAGTCAGAAATTTTTTCGCGCCTTTTATGATCATTCAGATACAAAATCGGAATGTACCACAATATTTTATTTTTTTTTGTATGACCACGATACGATCCGAAATTTTCATATCTAATACAATTTTTTCCCACTTGTAATTTTTGAAGTCCTAAATTCCTAAATCAGCATTTACACATTTTCAAGGGGAAGTTAATCATAGTTTTTAATTTCACACAGTTTCAAGAGGTAGTTAACACCATTACTGTTTTCTGTCACACATTTTCAAGGGGAAGTCAATCCCATCATTGTTTTCTATTCCACCTTTCTTATTTTTCCCTTACCTTCTACCTTTTCATTCTTCAGTTCTTTCTTCTATTTTCCTTCTTTTGTCTCTTTTCCACCTCCTTGCATTCTGTCTTTGTCCACTGCTTTTCCCTTGCCTTTCCCTTGCCATCTGTATTCTTTCCCCTTTATTATCAACTCTTATTCTTTCCCTATCTTTTTTACTCCCTGTGCTTTACATAAGTTTTGCTCTTCTTAAAGGACAAGGAAAGTCAAAATCTATGAAGCACACTATTAAATAGTAACACCTGCTACATTCTACATACTTGTTTCAGTGAACGGCGCAGCCATTTTGTCAGCAAACCCCCCCGCTCGATCTCTCTCTCCGGTCTGCTCCCTCCTTGCCTCTCTCCCCACCAGCACCTGCTTGCCGGCTGAACACACCACCCGCTCGCTTCGTTTTGTCAGCACCCTACCCCCCCCCGTCCGATCGCTCTCTCCGGTCCGCTCCCCCATTGCCTCTCCACCCACCAGCACCTGCTTGCCGGCTGCCACACACCACCCACTCGCTTTGTTTTGTCAGCACCCCCCACGCCGCTTGCCTCTCCCCACCTTGCCTCTCCCCCCACCAGCACCTGCTTGCCGGCTGTCTGTTCTTCTTCTGTGCCGCTGCATACACGCATGCATAGACTTGGCTGCATACACGCCATGGCAACTTGACTCTAGGGGGGGTGCGCATGCGCCGCCTACAGTCCCAAGTCGCCAAGTCTGGGCAGGAGCGAGGCATTATGGGAATCTTCTCTACCCAGCTCAGCGTTTTTTCTAACTGTTTGGCTTCAGATCTTCTGAATGGGATAAATATGGGGAGACTTAAGGGCACTATTGAGACAACTGAAGGTGTGCCTGCATTTTGAGATTAACTCTTTACTAGCCTTTCCTTCTCCTTTAATAGCCATACATTCTCTCTCCAGTCTTTTCTTCTTCTTCTACCTTTCATTATCATGTTATCTTTTGCTATTTACCTTTTATTTACCTCTGCTTCTCCCTTCTCTTTTAGAATTTACTGTTGCCTTGCCATTTAATTTTGACTGGTCATTGCACATTCTATATAATCTCCTTATCCACCAGTGCTCCTTAGGCCAGCACTGGCAATCTGTGGATTCTGGCAAATGCCAGAGGGGCTGCTGTAAGATGCCATAGACAGTTACTTTATTGGGCTGGTGGGGGGGTTGGTTGGGCCTATGTACTTGAAATAACAGCGTCTATTTTGAATCAATGTCCCGGCTTGTTCCTCCTCTAATAAAATTGTTAGCAATGCTCATGCCTTGCTAGAAAATTGCAATTTGGCAAGCAGGTCAGGTAATTTCTAAATGCTGGCCCAAAAGTTCAGTGGGTCAATGGGACAACTTTGATCTCGCCTAGGAAACAGGAAACCAAGTGCTCAGATAGAATACAAAATAAATTTGTACATTATTTTGGTACTCATTGAGATACCCAGGACAACATCCTGATGTATCACGTGTCTGGTTGTTCATTCAGAACAGGGCAGTTGGCACATCTATACAAACATGTATTCACTAGAGATGTAGCGAACTGTTCGCCGGCGAACTAATTCGCGCGAACATCGGGTGTTCGCAAGTCCGCAAATTCGCGAACTTTTCGTGATGTTCGCAATTTGGGTTCGCCGGCACCGAAAAAAATCGCAAAACTTACGATAACGGTACGAATGCTCCGAAAAAGTCGCAAAACTTACGATAACGTTACGAATGCTCCGAAAAAGTCGCAAAACTTACGATAACGTTACGAATGATCCGAAAAAGTCGCAAAACTTACGATAACGTTACGAATGATCCGAAAAAGTCGCAAAACTTACGATAACGTTATGAATGATCCGAAAAAGTCGCAAAACTTACGATAACGTTACGAAAGCTCCGAAAAAGTCGCAAAACTTACGATAACTTTACGAAAGCGCCGGAAAATACGAAAAAGTCGCAAAATTACCGATCATTTCGAAAAACGACGTGTGTCAGTTTTTGCCCTTGATCCCCCTCCTGCATGCCACTGTCCAGGTCGTGGCACCCTTTAAACAACTTTAAAATCAGTTTTCTGGGCAGAAATGACTTTTCTAGGTTTTAAAGTTCGCCTTCCCATTGAAGTCTATGGGGTTCGCAAAGTTCGCGAATATTCGCAATTTTCGGCGGAAGTTCGCGAACAGGTTCGCGAACTTTTTTTTTGAGGTTCGCTACATCCCTAGTATTCACTGCTGATGCTATGCACCTGCCAACACACTCACTACCCAGTCACCTGCTCCTTGCATTCACACATGCTGCAAGGGCAAAAAAGCAGCGTATAAGCATCATACTGAACATAATCTTTAGTAACATTAAGGTAAGTAGCACAAAATGATCCGTTGTGCTACTATACTAAATTACATCACTTGATACATGCATTACTAAACCAAGGCGAGAAACCTCAGGAAACCTCTTAGATAATGCAGTAAACTTAAGAAAGTTATAAAAAGCCAGTATATGTACATTGCTCTAACAGACCTGTGTTTGATTATGCAACATTTGGTTTGGCTCAGCCTCTTGTTGGCAGAGGTAGAACAATTGCCTGTAAGCACTGCAGATGGTAGATGACACTCCCAGAAGGTAGAAAGTTCAATGAAGAATTACTGACTGTAACCTCATATTCACTCCAAGTTCAGTAATCTTAATATTTATACTGCTGTGTGCACCTAGCAACACAACAGCAGTCTTTGTATTCAATTCTGAAATCGACTATAAAAATACACCTTCACTAGTGCATTTAAGTACCTATTATTGACTGACTGACTACCCACCAAACTCACATCAAACAATGACCAACCACCCGCTTTCCATGAGCATATAACAGTTCTTAAAGAGATACTGACACCAGAAATGAAATTATTTTTACATCTGTCATAACATTGTCTTTACATGCTATTTATAATTTGGCCATAAAAGTATTTGCCCAATGCTTTTACATTCCCTATCTGATCCCCATGTCCCTCTATGAGGGGGCGGCCATATTTGTGCAGCAGGAGGCCGTTAGCATTAGAAGCTGTAACTGACAGACTGAGAAGAGACAGTCAGGTTGGCAAAAGAGTCAGGTTTTGGGATTTCAAGTAACAATTACTTACAAAAGCAGCCCTATCCATAAAAAATTATCAACACGACCTATAGGCAACTTTTTATGTAGATTTATATTTTAAAAAGTTGTTTTTTCGTGTCAGTATCACTTATCACGTATCACAGTAGCCTTTATGTGCCTATTTGTATTATTACTCAACTAAACTAGCAAATCCAAATGTAAGTATTCCATGGAATTACCATTACACAATATGCTATATGAACATTATAACCTGGCTTTTATTGAAAAATCTAGTCATTATTCTATGAAAAGGAGCTGCTACAGCACAGAAAATATTAAAAATGAGATGAACCCGACTCCTAAATATACTCATGGCATACAGTCAGGCCAAAGCATGGCATGTTTCAGATCAATTTAGTCTTCTACCATAGATAAACTACAGAGTAGTCAATTACTGGTCAGTCACTGTGACAATACATGCTCTAAAAAAGAGGTGGCTCCCTTTGTGCTGCAACTTTCATAGATGGCAGAGAATAGATGAGGGATAACTTACCTCCTTCTGTTAAGAAGGATGTCACCATGGAAATCTGGAATAATATTAAAGGGAAAAGGTTCCCATACACGAGATCGCCAAGCGAGCGGATCTTCCCCCGATATCCCCACCTACGGGTGGGCGATATCGGGGAGCTTGAAGTTACAAAAAAAATTATCCGATTGTTTGGCCCTGAGCCGATTCGGTCCCCAATCCGACTGGATTTTCTAACCTGGCCGATCGATATCTGGCCAATTTCAGGCCAGATATTGGTCGGCCAGCCTGCTCGTTTCTGCCCCTACACGGGCAGATAAGCTGCCGAGTCGGTCCAAGGGACGGATATCGGCAGCTTCTAACGGCCCGTGTATAGGGGCCTAAACTCTGGCTTTTATACCATAATTTGTTAAATAGCTCCACACAACACAGAAACCCCTAATATACCTATTACTGTTATCTGGTTATTCAAAAAGTATGAATAAAATTGTGCCAACTTCTCCACAGCTTACAGACAGCATGCAGGAACTACATAACCCACAATGCACTGCAGTATGATGTTCCTTTCCTTATTGATATCGTATGTGCAGGGAATTGTGGGATTTGGAGGATGGGGTTGAGGACAGTCAACTACTGTTATATTTTTTTTTTGAGTATCAAAGTAGTCAGCCAAATCAGCAGGAGAACAGGGGGCGGGGCTTAGGGAACTGTTCCAAATCATATTATTACATTAAAAATCATGAAAAGGCTGCATATTTTTTATTGATATATATTGCAAAGTTGCTTGAAATTATGTTTACTTTTCAAAAAGTTGTGTTTGGGTGCAGTTCCCCTTTAAAGCATGTAGCTGCAAGCCAAATATTTTTATATAGGTCACAGACCTCTTTATGTATTTATATTTAACAGTAATTGGGGCATTCACTTATACACAGTACATACAGTCGGCAGAATATTTGATTGATGGCTCCGGTGACCTTTCAAAGTGACAGCCACAGCCAATCGTGACATGTCTATAAGGGCTGTGCATACAAAAGGTTAAGGATGCCCTATTTGAGGTATGTTTACAAGCACATATTTGTAATCACAATTTTTCAGTATTCCTTTCAGGTTATGAAGTTGTGAGTTCATTTTAGCATTAGTGCAGGATTCTACATCTGTAAACGAATCCAGCGTTTGTGATAATGAGACTCCCAGGCTGGTTCCTCACTGGTGCCAACAGAAAAGAAAGACGTTGACAATACAGAATGGCCAGTTCTTGTTAGCTCAGGAAAGAAAAATATTGTCCATAGGATTAAATGTTCTTGAATTGTTTCAGCTACAAACAGTTGCTTCACTTCCTCATCTACCCCTGCAAGGTGTTTTATACAAGCTGTGCAAATGTCCTACTCGGCTTATTATGCATGTCTGTATTTCTTTCAATGCCATGGTTGCTTAGCTGGCTAAACTGGACATTAAGTTCTATTTCAGTACCACAAACACAAATCTACAGGAAGCTGAAAATAGCACTCACTATCCATAAAATAGTTATGAAATGAATGCCCTGCCAAAACATCTCAGTGGGGAGTGCCTTAACATGTGAAAACCGGGGTTTGTTTTACAGTCTGATTGCAATAGACCAGTAAATGCTACCTGTTGAATGTCTGCCATTCTTTACTTGACCTGGAGCAAACATTGCACTTTTTACTACAGATATAGGATCCATTATGCAGAATTCTTGGGACGTGAGGTTTTCCAGACAAGGGATCTTTCCATAATTTGGATTACCGTAATTTAAGTCTGCAAAAAAACATTTAGGAACTATATAAACCCAACAGGATTATTTTGTCATCAATATGGATTCATGCAGCTTAGTTAGGATCAAGTACAAGCTACTGTTTTATTATTAAAGGGAATACAGAAATCATTTTTAAACATTAGAATTGTTTTCTAAAAATGGAGTCTATGGGAGAGTGCCATCCCATAAGTCAGCATTTTGGATAACGGGTTTCTCGATAAGGTATCCTATACTTTTACATTCATTAATATATGAATGTATTAATGCAATTTTCAAATCAAGCATCAATAACCAAAAACGCTACATAAAAACAGACCTTAAGATTTAATTACAACAATCCTGGAATTCACCTAAAACATAATACAGAATACAGGACAAACACCACACAATGCCTAAACATTGCACAGTTCATCTTATTCCTGTACTGTTACTATTGTGACATGCACCTTTTAGCTCCCCTCTTTTGATAAATTAGCTTCATAATCAAACCCCTGAGGATGCTTAAGAGAATTAAATTAATGAAGCAGCAGAAGTAGTTGATTTGTCCATTAAATATAGCGTGGTGGGTTAGTGAGGTTGTGTAAGACATGGGTAACAGCAAAATAGTAATGTCAAGTAGTACATTATAGGTATTTGTTTGTATATATCACCATGTATGCATTGAGGTTTTTTTGTCAGTTTTTTAAGTTGTAATATTTCAAATCTTACTATCCCACCAGAGTCCCCATCAGTCAATATTGCAGAGTGAATCAGTGTCATGTTTAGCATACATTTTTCTTTAAAAGGACATCCGAACTCCCCCCCCAAAATGTTTTCTAGCAATAGCTATAGGGTTATATATGAAATATAACTATAGGCTTTGCAGAGGAGTTGTAAAATGTCTCAAAGTGCCTGTTGGCTTGCAAGGAAAACTACTCGGAAAACTACTTGCAAATGTACTTGCCAAGAATATTATGAATGATGTAATTAGTACCATAATATACCGGTATATTATATGTAGCACACAAATTAAACTACAGATGGCTTAAGTGATAGCCCTGGAAAGTATAAAGTACACCATACTAGCATAGTGCAGCCTGACTCAACAGTCATACTCACAGCCAGGTTAAACTGGTTATGGGATGAGTTGCCTATCCCCTAGTGACATTTTTGCAAAAATGACAACAAAACTGGCCTTACAGGGGCCGACTATGTCTGCCAACTTGGCCACAGTTCCGAATCTGTTTGAATAGAATATCTATCTCTTAAAACAGATTTTTAAGAGCCCCTTTTTTTTATAAGAAGCTTGGCTCTGTTGTTAAACAGTGGGGTCAGCCCTTTGTGGACCACCCCCTGTGTGGTCAAATCAGCAAAGACATCTCCTTTAGCAGAATAGTATGAATACAGTGTAAAGGGGGAAATGAAGGGGCTGGCTTGTCTACATTTTGTGTGCATTTGTTAATTTGGATATAGAAAGGAAACCTTTTGGGACTTCCTTGTGGCATTTAAACTCTCCCGTCTGGTCCTCAACAACAATGTTCAAAGCTTGCTTACCCTTACAGAAGGTTACAGATAAAATACTGCCTGGAGAATTTAGTTAATGCCATTGTCATTTCCTGGTCGGCAGGCTGTTCTGTATCATTGCAGTGAGCAACAAGGAAATAAAGAAACCAAGACAATATCTTAAATCTATACTCCTGTCACACACACACACAAAAACAACATTTCGTGACCATATTGTGACCATTTTACTTGGCCCTGAGGACATTATTGTCAGGATTATACTGTGGTGAGTGGGAGAAGGGAAGGCGAGTCCTTCAGGCAGGGGCTGTTCTAAGATGGAGGAGGCGTGGACAGGACATAGTGGGCGTAGACAAGATGAGACCGCAAGAGACGGAGCGGGTATAGATCAGATGGGAACAGCAAGGGACGGAGCGGGCGTAGATCAGATGGGAACAGCAAAGGACGGAGCGGGCGTAGATCAGATGGGAACAGCAAGGGACGGAGCGGGCGTTGATCAGATGGGAACAGCAAAGGACGGAGCAGGCGTAGATCAGATGGGAACAGCAAGGGACAGAGCGGGCGTAGATCAGATGGGAACAGCAAGGGACGGAGCGGGCGTAGATCAGACGGGAACAGGACGGGACGGAGCGGGCATAGACTAGACGACACAGGACGGGACGGAGTGGAACAAGGCAAGATCAGGCAGGACCAGAGAGAACAGAACAGGCAAGGCTAGACAAGGCAAAAGTAAGGACTGAGGAGAGAGGAGCAAGGAGCGAAAAGAGGAACAAGATAAAGGGAGTAGGGACAAGGAAGCAAGGCTAAGGAGCAGAGAAAAGAAGAAACAAGACAAAGGAGCCAAAACGGGAAACACCAGCTAGGGTCAGGCCACAGTGCTGAATGTAATCAATGTTCAGGCCCTGATTGTGAGGAGGGCTGGGCTTATATAGGGCAGAGTCAGCCCTGATTGGCTGACCCCACCTAGCCAATAAGGCTGCTGGGACACTGGTGAAAGGGATTACAAAGCAATCCTCTCTCACCAGCTGCTCTCCTGGCTCAACAGTTAGGGAGAGCAGCCACGAACCACTAGGTCCTGGGATCAATCCCCAGCAGAGCCTTACAAGTATATGACTGAAGCATTATTTCTGTTACTTTCAGTTTTAAAAAGCAAGTTGTGTTGATTTTTTTACATCTAACATATATAAATATATATATATATATATATATGTGTGTATATATATATATATATATATATATATATATATATATATATATATATATATATATACAGTCCACAAAATTTTCAGCACACCAAACCCGTAATATAAATTACCTGGGTGCTACCTCCATGTGTCTAATTATCCAGAAGTCCAAGAATTGGGTGCACACCAGGATATTTTTAAAAAATTAAAACGTTACTTTTATTTAAACATGCTGTTAAAACAGGCCAACGTTTCGGTCTCCTCCTAAGACCATTATCAAGACCACATACACAGTTAAAATCAGCAAATAAATAGATAAAACCTCTAGACACTCCCCCAAGCCCCACACTCCCATCCCAGTCACATGACTGAATAGTTAACCCTGTATGCTAAAGCATAACAAAGTCATTGTTATGCATAAGGGAGCATGTAGTGCAAGAAATACCAAGTTAAAAAAGTTCATACTTATCTACTGACAAATAATGCAGAAAATGTAACCATAGATGGTACAGGAAAATAGAGAAAAGAAAAAAGGAAACAAAGACATTAAATGCTTAACCATAAACTGGCAAATATTGTAGCCAGTGTAGCAAACTCAGCAATATATATATATAAATATAAATATATATATATATATAAAACAGGTCCTTGGAGTATACCTACATCACAACATGGGTTCACTACAAGGTAAGGCATATTAAGTCGTTGGCTTTGATGTTTTATGGAAAAAGGACTTAAGTACTCAGACTTAAGGTTCATGATTTTCGAAAAATGTCCTCCCTGTTAGGCAATGGGTTGACAGTGAATTATTACTAAGAAAGAGGGAAGTATGGCTGATAACGCCCTTAAATAATTTAGTTCCTAATGGGTTAAAAAGGAACTATAATCGATATGTGTTACTATAAGTACAGGATAACGTGTGCGCTGCTTTCCAATTTTTGTTTTCTCTCAGCTTGCCTTTCAGTAAATGATAGGTTTACTACAGAAACTGTGTGTGAGATGTCAGTGGTTGCCTCAACCTCTTGACAGTTCTGTATATTACTTACTATATATCTTTGAGAAAGTTTGATTGTAAGTAGCACTGCCATCTGACCAGTATTTTACCAGCCTGGTAAAAATAAAAAAGCTGTTATTTTTTAGTTTTGGTAGAGAAGTTGACAACCCGACCAGTGATTTTTATGTCCTGTGTATTAACTGCTGTATTTCTCTATTAATCCATGTGGCAACAAGGGGTATAAAATGACCAAGTTTTAGAAAGATGTCAGAGAACTCTGAAACATTGCCACTAAAAGAGTTCATTGGAATTATGTAGAGTGCTATATATTGCACTGCCATATTAAGCACCAAAAATGGGAACTGTCGTATCTCTGGCGCATTCAGCTTGCTTCTCTTGGCGTATTCAGTAGCTAAGCTATTTGGCTTACCAGATAATGCTGATTAAACACAGTGCAGCAGATCCTGTAAAGAGTGGAACCCTGACAATGCAACCAGCAAGTAACAATTGGGCAGGTGATATGGGGGTTAAAGAAGAGATGTAGTCCAGTCAGGCTACAGATATTATAGTGTTAGGCCTGCATGTCTAGGGCACAAAAGGATAAACTGCAATAGACATACCGACCTATAAAATATGAAAAACCACAGTAAAGGTATGGATTCTGTTATCCCGAATGCTCGGGACTTCATTAAGGATTAATTACATCTCAGTTGGGAACAAGTACAAGGTACTGTTTTATTATTACAAGAAACAATTTTTACATTTTTTACTAAAATGGAGTCTATTGGAGATAGACTTCTTGTAATTCAGAGCTTTATGAATAACGGATTTACAGATAATAGATCCCATATTTGTACTAAAAGTTTATAGAAAAATGTGCCACAAAGTAATTGCCACAAAAATGTGTAATCTAAAAAGAAAATCTATAATAATTATAATAGAAAAGGCAAATCAGTGCCCCTAAGAAAAAAATATAAATAGACACTAATATATATTTTATACTCAAAAATTTAGATTTTCAACATTTTAGGACAAGTCAGTTACACAACTGAGCAGGCAGTAATTGTGCTTCATGCTTTCAGTTATCTTCCTCCAATGAACTATTTCAGATACACCTCGTTTCGTACGATATTCGGTGCGTGTATGGCAAGTCGGTGAGGTGACCGATATCGCAGGAGGCTGCTGACTCGCCAATCGGGTGGGTTAAAAGATTTTGATTGGGCGCCATAGAAGGCACCTGAGCAAAATCTGCCTTCAGAGCTGAATCGACAGAAGGAGTAGAAATCCAATTGTTTTTACCTCCATATCTGCCGTTTCAGCCCTAAACGTTAGTGGGCGATTGGAACGATCGAAAATCGCCACATGTGTGGCCACCTTAAGTATACTGTACATATATAAAACTTGACATAAGCATATGAATTCTGGTGTCCGCTATCACGTTCCCAGCATGGGAAAACTTATCCGGCCTCCACCTAAATGTCATACAAGGAGATTTGTTTCTGCATTTTCTCATAAGAATAATTATTTTGAAAATACAAATATTAACATGAAAACAGTTGTATTGCTCACCATCTAACAAGCACAGTCATCTTTGCTGCTCATATTATGTTAAACCACAACTATTTGCCATAGGTTAATACTCAAGATAAAGCACTAGTTCTAAGGTGCAGGCAG
The DNA here is from genome assembly GCF_000004195.4 of Xenopus tropicalis. Lineage (NCBI taxonomy): Eukaryota > Metazoa > Chordata > Amphibia > Anura > Pipidae > Xenopus > Xenopus tropicalis. Next base: position 108,681,255 of record NC_030684.2, read on the forward strand.
AGTACACTTTATTGATTCATCAGTCCTACCATTCATTGAATAGATGAATTTCATAAATAGAAAGGGTATGGGTTGAGGTTACAGTTATCTTTGGGCACAGGGTAATACTCTCACCTTATTTGATGGCACTGCATTCTTCACATTGAAATAGAATCCAAAGTAGACCATATTAAACACACCATGGCGCCCTAGTGTGGCACTCAGTCCTTTATTAATTCCCCGAAGGCCAAGCCCTTCTGTTTTTATTATGTGTCGGGCTTGAGCAAAGGTGGATGGTTGCTGTAAAAGAGATATATGTGTTATCAGCCCTGCTCCTTTTTAATATTGAAATATAAAAACCAAAACCTTCTTAAAGTTGAGTTTAGTTTACCCTAGCTCCCCCTAACTATTTCAATAACCAAATTGCCTTAGAATACTGATGTATATAATAAACTAACATTTAATTTTAAGGTGAACTGGCAAACTACCCCTTTATAAAACACCCCACGTGTAAATATGACCCAGGTGCTACCTATTGATGCTGCATACAAAAATCTTAGAAATCAAGGTGCACACCAGGAACCTTTAAAAATTAAAAAAAAAAAAAAATCACAATCTTTATTCCATATTTGTTAAAAAGGTCAATGTTTTTGGAACATCTAAAAAATTTAAAAGTTCCCTATGTATCTCATATGTAAATTTTACTGGACTGTCAAGAACATTAAGTTCTGCCATCATACAGAACTCCTGCTCTGTGCTCCATAAACATGTCATCCATGTAGCAACAGAGTCATTTCTCTCCATACATAGGTATAATCATGTTTTGCTCAAACTGATACAGGTTGGTGTATGAGGGCACTATGGCTGCCCCATCATCATACCTGCAACCTGAAAGAAAAAACATACTCAAAACAAAAATAATTCGTGGTTAAAGTTAAATGTAACAGGTCAGTACAAATGGTATTACTATAACATGATTTTTCATGAAAAATGTAAAAAAAAACAAAAAAAAAAACAAGTGAAATGCTGAGAGAATACAATTAAGGAAAAAATAAGATGGGGAAAATATGAAGGATATATTAACATGCAAACCCTGCATGACATGAGAGAGCTGCCCTTTCCCTGGCCTTTAAGTCTCATCCTGACAGTAAAGCTGTGACGTGTTCCAGTAGGTGAGAACACAGAGCCTTTGCTGCACGACGGGACAACATGAGCAACATATTTTTGTACTGATAAGAACACACGTGGAAGTCAGCTATAATACTAGATTTTATGTAATATGATAAGTCCAAAACTGTAACACAGTATTCCAATGCAAATCATACCTTTTTCACCTGCCCCCAAAATGAGTTCCTTCCCCTATTCTGCATTTGCTCTAGGAAGCTTAAATTCACATCAGAAATGTTTACAATAATCAAAGCAAGTTTAAGTCACATGGCCTGGGATAGAAGCTTCGGCAAAGGTCAATGGTCCACCCATATGATATTATATTGCCATTTGTATTTGTCTTGTATATCTAAAAGTTTTAATTCATTTTGTGTAATGTTTTTTAAATAGTAACATTTGTGGTTTTCACTCAGGCTTGGAATTTGCAACTGCTATCTGGATCCTAGGGCTTACTTATCCTAGCAACAAGGTAGCAGTTTGATGGTCAAAATGGAAGATCAAAGGGAGTGGGCCTAAAAAGAAAGATAAGCAATTCAAAATAAAAATATTAATGAACTGTCACTGTCACATAAGTAAACTGTCACTTTTTTGGCTATTATGGTCAGTTGCTGATCAGAATATTGAAAAGCTGCTCAAAATAGGTCCATCTATAAAATACTAAAAGTTAATATAAATACTCTCTTATTATTATCATCATCATTAATAATATAGTTACAATGTATTCTGTGCAAATGAGACTTCTAGACAGCAGTTTACAGAGATCATGTTTTGAGGAGCCAATTAACTAGTATGCTAGTATGTTTTTAAGGTGTGGGAGAAAACTGGAAAGCCCAAAGGCCAGAGTAAAACTTTGCCCTAAGCATCAAGGCATGTGTTTGTAGGGTAAAGGTGCGTTCATTGTGGAAAAAATCACTGCAAGGATATGGGCAGTGTCAGACCGGCCCACCAGGATACCAGGAAAACTCCCGTTGGGCCCAGGTGTCAGCGGACCCTCTTGCTTCTATCTATTTAGCCTATTTCATGGTCATTCCCTATTTCTGTATGGGAACATGGAAGCTTGATAGATGGAAGAATAAAGTATCGTATGTAGAGAAAAGAGACTAGGATAATAAAGAGTTTGAAGGAGGAGAGGAGGAATTAAAGTTTTGAGAGCATTCCCCTGCCATCTCAGTCGGACACTGGATATGGGAATATAAACCTCAGAGATGGAAGTAAATACAGAATGGCTAAAAGAATATTTCTATAGAGAAGAATTTATCCCTCCTGTAGTTTCTATTTTACAACCAGAGAAGGTTCCAGAAATGAGCATATGAGTGGAGCTCAAAACCACCACAAACAGAACATTCCATGTTGCCAGAATTTGTTGGGTTTTGTAAATTTGCACTGTATTATGGAATAAACATTGCCATTGTCAGTAGCAAAGTTTGCATATAGCAGCTGGCCTAGGACTTTTCAGGAAGATCTGCGTCAGCCAAGAAAGCCTGGTGCAGCAGCACATATGGCATCCTATTGCAGCGACAAACTTGGCACTGACAGTGGCATGACTGGTATTGTAGCTAATTATTAACCTGATGCTTACTCATCCATTCAGTTCGGTATATAAATAAGTGGATAATATGAACCAAATAAACATATGCCTTAAGGCGGCCATACATGGGCAGATTAAAGTTGCCAATGCAAGTCCTTCAGACCCATTCGGCAGCTAGTCTGCCTGTGTATTGTGACCAGTGATTGGCATCCCCAATCAATATTTGCCCGAATATTGTCCAGGTTCAGGCAGGTTTGATTCCCCCATCGTCAGAGACAGAATTGGCTCACCGATGCTGTCCTTGGTCTGACAGCTCCTATGCCCTAGGGCAAAATGATCTAATAGCATGATATCGCCAACCTGAGGTCAAAAAATTTTTGTGTGTATGGCCAGCTTAAGGCAAGTCTTTCTTACTGGGACAATTAAGTTGCCTGCAATTTCCCATTCATATGTTCTAGATAAGTTTTAGATCTCGCAGTTCATAACGTCTTGCCAACCAAGATCTGGCCATGGTCATTAACAATCACCTAAAAGGGAGACATGCATGCTGGCCCGGACTGGCAATCTGTGGATTCTGGCAAATGCCAGAGGGGCTGTTGTAAGATGCCATAGACAATCACTATTTAGTGGGTTGGTGGGGGGCTGTTTGGGCCTTTCAGTCCTTGAAATTCCAGGGCCCATTTTGCATCCCTGAGGCCTAAGCAACATATTCTACAGTCAGGCAACTGCATCATCAAATTATATAGCTGTAGACTTTTCTTAGCTTGCTGGCGTGGCGTGATCCTTGCTCTACAGCAGTGGATTTCACGCTTGTTGGGTTCAAGCCCCTATCAAAGGAATATCTAGGACAGCAAATAAATGTTTCATCAAATTAGCAATCTTATCCTTACTTGCCTTCCCAAGCCTACCTGGTGAAGCATTCCCACAATTTAGGAGTTTTTTTGCCACACATTTTTTGTCGGTAGCTGGGAAGTAGAAAAATCACAAAGCCAACTAGAAGGCAATTACTTTACTGCTTAAGTGGTGACTTACAGAATTCATTTAACCCATATAAAGTTACTGGACTGTTTCCATAAGGCTACATTTATCCAAAATGACCCAGATATAGCTTGCCTCTGTGGGAAGGCTGTACACAGGGAGGACACTTTTTGGATATAATGTACTTATTTGGTCAATGCCCTAGTGCCTTTTATGAACCTGGATAGGAATATACCTCTAATATTCACAAAAATGTAAATATTATGGCTAACTAATTGCACTATACAATTAACTGATTTATTTCACCACATTCTCTATAGGAAACTTGTACATTTTCTTGCATCTGACAAAAAGGTGCTTATTACCTGGGCGTAAGCATTACGGTTAGCTTGCAGTCCAACTTTGACTACCTCAAATGGATTGACCACAATGGCTTCAGTAAGTCCTGATCCTAAGCCAGCAATTGCAAACACCTAGGAATAAAACATACAATAGGTGAAGAAAATAGAACAAAAAATATTTACCACTTACTGACAGAAATTCATGTTTGCAAGACTTTTCTCTGCACTGCCCAACAGTACATAAACACTGGTTTCTTGGGAATAACGTGCTAAGGCTTTAGGGCACTTTGTTGTGATTAGTATATTTTTCCAGGCACATAATATCATCTACAGAATTAGGAAACATCATGGCAATCTAAACCTAAAGCCATTGGCATGGTTGTCTATGAAGATTCTCATGGTGAAAAGTTTTCAAGAGAAAATTCAGAAAAGTCCAGTTGTTTTAGACTTAATTCTACTAGATATTGGCATGGTTTTGTCATAATGATTTTTAAAGATAAAAGTTAAAGACAAATAGATGATCACATGTGAAAGAGTCAGAAACACATTTAAGAGGAGTTTTTTGTTTATTTTTCATTCCAAAATTAGGCATGGAGTATGGCTTACTAACAATAGAAGATGAGTTGTGTTGGGGAGGTGTGTTGGGTTGCAATAGTATTTTATACACAGGGCTGATAAAAATGGAGGAATGAACTGTATTGAAACACATAGCGGTAAGTCAAAAAACACAAGAATTCTTGACTGACTGCTACATTGTGTAAAGGTGATCTGCCTTTTCCTCAAATTTTAAAAAATTCTATTTAACCGGTTTTAATTCTGTAAAAGGCCAACGATAAAGGTAATATTTATTGTCCCTTTTGATGAAACAAACAAAATTACACATGGACGATTGAGACTTACCCATGCAGGTGGCAGAGACAGTGGAACCAAAAGCTTCTTGTACTGCTCAAATGTAAAGAACTGAAAATAAACAATTAAATCATGAAAGTGTAAATAAGGCAGATTAAACATGGAAATAGTGATGATAAGTAGCAGCTCTGATATCATTGGCAATATACAGTAACTAGAATTGCAGCTCATCTTCCAGTTATCTGATTGTAAGTACTCCAATGTGTCCTTTAAATTGACAATAGAAAAATTAAGTTAATGGTCTAATGGGCTTGACCCTGATTAAGGGAACTAGGTTGACCCTGATTAAAATAAATAATCTCTTAACATAACCTAATAGATTAATGGGCTACTATATAAATAGCTCTTGTATCATAATTTCTTAAAGGGGTTGTTCACCTTTAACTTTTAGTATGATGTAGAAGTGGCCATTATTTAGTTTTTTGTTATTTTAATTTTTTTACTTTTTGTTCAGCAATTCTACAGTTTGGAATTTAAGCAGTTATCTGGTTGTTAGGGTGTAGACCACCTTAGCAACCAGAGTGTGGTTTAAATGAAAGACAGGAAAATGAATAGGAGGGATCTGAATAGAACAATAAGTAATAAATGTAGCATAACAATAACATTATATTCTCATGGAGCAATAGTTTTTGGCTGATGGGATCACTGACCCCCATTTGAAAGTTGGAAAGAGAAAAAAGAAGACCATAAACTGAACTCTCCATAGCTCAGACAATTCCCTAGCTTTACTGACAGATGACAAAATACAATGCCAGTGTTGATGTTCTTCAGCTGTACAATTCTCCAGGAAAATGAGAAGGTAGAGTGGCTCTATAAATGAAACAATCCTGAAATACAGATTTTTGGTAGGTCAAGACTTATATTCAGCTACAGACAGAACGTATTTTCTGCTGATGGTTTTGAAACCAATTTTGAACCAAAATTTGTTAAAAAGCCCTACACAACACAGAAACCCCAAATATACTTATCACTGTAATCTGTTTCAAAAAGTTTGAATACCATTTTTTGTAATGCTGAAATCTGTGTGCATTATTCGAAATCCTGGAAGGGGAGAAGAGACTAAAACATTGATGTTACAAATTCTAACAACTTCTCCACAGCTTAGAGACAGCATGCAGGAACTAGATAACCCACAATGCACTGTACTGTGATGTTCCTTTCCTTATTGACATCACGTGTGCAGGGAATTGTGGGATTTGAATGATGCAGGCTGAAGGCAGGTTGAGGACAGTCAACTACTGTTACATTTTTTTTTGAGTGTCAAAGTAGTCAGTCAGATCAGCAGCAGAACAGGGGGCCAGGCTGTTAGGTAACTGTTACAAACCATATTATTACATGAATGCATGAACACATCATGAAATCATGATCTTTGCAAAGTTGCAAAAAGCTCAAGTTGTGTTTGGGTGGAATTCTTTTATTCAATAATGTAGAAAGCTTGTTTGAGCCTTTGAATTCTTCAGTGGGTGTCTGTAATTTGTAAAACACTGTATATAAATTAAGCCCCATTCAAAATGCCAATTTTCTATCTAGCAATTTTCCGAAGTACTGTATGTTTAATGGACTTTTAAAAACACACATATGCAAATATAAGAGCTACATAGGAATTCTCCAGTGAGCACTTCAAAAAAGCCTTCATCTAAAGCTTCCTTTAGCAGAGAGTGTACACTTAGAGCTTGTTTGGCTGTTCTGTAATTCGCTGCGATGAGTGATTTGTGGTCACGTGTATATGCAAGTGCTGAGATACTCATACAAGAGAAATTCTAGAGACACCAGAATGTAAACATTATGCACGTAAAAATTATACTTCTGCGGTTTTTCCAGCATGGGAAACATTTCAGAGGTCAGGTTGACACTTGAAACAAACTTGGGTTTGCTCTGTGCCCCTCAATCTCTAATCTACTTCAATGCAATGAGGACACCAAACAGGATATGTCTCATAGGATATGTTTCACATACTGTAGGCAATGATTTATCCTGCTTGTAGCTTCCAAACACCCCCTTATTTCAAAAGAATAATACAAGAGAAAATACAAGTTTAATAAAAGGTCTCTAATCACAAAATAGAAAGGGGTTGTGATAGGCACACTAACACAGACAATAGATTAGAAAAGGCGGATACCTATTTATTTTATTGAAATTAATTACTCTCCACTATAAGATAATACTAGATCCCCAAGTGAATATGTATTAGGAGAGGTGTCCCCCTCACAAATATTAAAAATTAAAAGGTAAAAAGAAATTATCCTCAGTGGAGTCACTTTTTCCCATGACCAGTGGAATCAATATATATTTTGACTGTGTTACTGTGGAATAATTCCAATAATATCCAGCACATTTCAAATGCAAATTTCAGTTCAATTCCTCCCAGTACACAAATCTAATAGGGTGGTATAATGTAGAACTTTTCAGCCTTAATGTTCATAGTCATATGGTCAGCAGGAATAATGATGGCGTGTATGTAGTGATGGCTTATATGGATGAGTCAATATACTGCTTGTATTAGGGCTACTATTGTTCTTCAGAGTACTTAAAATTTCAGAAAACCTTCATCTAAGAATTGTATTTTTGAGAATAAACACTTATATATACCACTCGAGTATAAGCCGATCCGAATATAAGCCGAGGTACCTAATTTTACCTAAGAAAACTGGAAAAACTTATTGACTCGAGTATAAGCCGAGGGTGGGAAATGCAGCCGCTACTGCTAAGTTTTAATAATCAAAATAAATACCAATAAAATTACATTAATTAAGGCATCAGTGGGGTATTTGTTTTTCAATATTTATTTCAAAGAAAAACAGTAAACTAGCTCTGTAAGCGGAGAAGAGGGTCAACAAAAACAATATGAGTACTACCCCACGCTCATTGCACATTGGCAAACTGGCAGCAGACCCAGTCCCGCAGGGATGTAAGGGGAAATAAGTATTGCTAGTGGGAGCCTAGGCCAGGGCACTGGGGGGTCTGGTTGCAGGTGGCCTAATTTGCACACAAAGGAGAGAGGGTGCTAGTCTAGAGGGACCCATGGCACCCGACTCGAGTATTAGCCAAGCCGAGGGTGACTTTTTTCAGCACATTTTGGGTGCTGAAAAACTAGGCTTATACTCGAGTATATACAGTAAATCAAATTTCCTTACTTCATGAAGAGTAATTTATTTCACAAAGTCACCAGGCCATTGAGTCTTTGACCAAAATGGACACCCACCCAAGGGATGGGCCTAATTGTACTGTTATTATTTTTGCAACCCAGACCAATTATTAGATCACATGGGGAACAATTTCAGACTATTTGTAAGAGGGGCTACTTCCATGGCTTGATGTGCTTTTTTTCCAGTAGGATTTTCTATTGCTACTGGGTAGGCTCTATGCACGGGCCAGTAGGCTGCCAACTCAGGTCAAGTGTGTCTGAACTGGCAGTCAATATTGACACTTTAGTTTCTACATAAAATGTTTTCCTTAGCTTAATTAATATGAGAAATGTTGAACTATTGTAGATATATTATTATTATTAACATTTATTTATAAAGCGCCAACATATTCCGCAGCGCTGTACAATAAGTGGGTTTCATACATTGGACATACAGAGTAACATATAAAGCAATCAATAACCGATACAAGAGGTGAAGAGGGCCCTGCCCAAAAGAGCTTACAATCTACAAGGAGAAAGAGTTGAGACACAAGGTATTTAGTATATATTATTTTGTCTGTAGATAAAGGCATCTCCAGTTTATAACAATGTGGTTAGAACTTCTGTCTTGCAATGTGGGGTTGCTGAGTTTGCTTCTGGTCTTAGAAACATCTGCAAAAGGTTTGTATTATTATTCCATGTCTGTGTAGGATTCACCTGGATACTCCGAATTCCTCTCACATGGACTGATGTGTATTATAAGCTTACTTGGCCACTGTAACTACTTCTATACTGTATCTATGGCCTGTGCTTGGGATAGGCCACTTTTGGTGTTGCATCTACTTGCTGAAGAAGCTGAGAAATCAAGTTCTGCAAAACCTGAAGTGCAAAGTAAGGCCTGTCACTGACTCAAACAATAATAAAGGAAGGACGTGCAACTGCATTCTAATGTAACCATGTGAAAGGCATAAAAAGTGATAATTACATCCAGTTCCCTGTTGACTGAAATAAATGTAATGGGTTAATTTAATTCGAGGCAAAGGACAGAGCGCCAGATACACATGCTCTGCTGAGCACTGATTTGTTTTGCTTATTGGGATAATGACAACGTTATGTAAATAGAGCAGGTAAAGAACAGATTTGCAAGGCATGCAAATAAATAATTTGTTTTACAGAACAGGAGACAATTTTCTAGTTTCCTTGTTATTTAAAATTGGTCTCTAGTGCCGGGGTCAGGTTCTCTGAAAGCCTATTTTTTTATTTAAAAAAAAACAAAAAAAAAAAAACCTTCATGAACACAAATGTTTTGTTTGTGGTAAAGAGCTCAGACTGAATTTTTGCCAAGTTCTATGCCAGAGCAGCCTGCATCTTATGTATAGGCCAATATTCTGGGAACAGAGCAAGAGGTAATTCTATGGTTTCTTTTTCATGTTACCCCCACTTGTGCCTGTGTAATCTTGATAAATGCCATTGCTGACACTACTCTTGCTAATGAAAGCCCACCGCAAGGCTGCCACCACAGCTTGTACCTGATTTATCAACTTACCAAAGTTTTGCACTAGTATTTACAAATTTGGGGTAAGTTGCACTGTGTACAGTATTTGGCACAAACACGATTTGCACTATGAGCCCCAAATCCTACTTCTCTTGTGGTTAGCACTGTGCTATGTCACTACTTGTTTAAAAGAGGGGATGAAAATATTTTCCTCTTAAATGATTGCTTGGATCTTCAGTTTGAATTAATTTCTGATGCCACCTTAACTTCACACCAAGCATTATCTGGAATGCTTGCAACCTGCAAGGTTAAGGGATAAGGGGTCTTTCTGTAATTTGGATCACCATTTAAACAATAAATAAACCCAACAGGATTGTTTTGCCAGCTTTTAGCTTAGTTACCATCAAGTACAAGGTACTATTTTTTTATTACAGAGAAAAAGAAAATCGTTTTTAAGAATTACAACTATTTGCTTAAAATGGACTGTAGGGGAGATGGCCTTCCCATAATTTGAAGTTTTGTGGATAACTGGTTTTATTCTATGCCTGTACTAAAATGTGTACAAGATGTAGAAACTGAAAACACAATACAGAGTAAGGGCCTACCTTTACAGCACGTTTAGGTGTCTCGGCTAGGATGGGAGGCAGTATTCCTTTATAGAATCCAAACAACCTATAAACATAAGGAAAAAAAATATAAAGGCACTGTAACACAAAAATATAACAAAACAATTATAAAAATGACTCAAATATATAAAAGTAGTGTATACCTAAAATGAGAAGGCATTTGTGTTTGACAAAACTAAATGTGAAACATGTGTAAGACATATGTCTTCCTCATTTTGGGCACACCCCACTTTTATAATTTTGAGTCCTTTTTACTACATACAGCATATATCATAAAGTATACAGTACATTAATAAAACTGGTGTTGATGAAGGGTATTGTAGGTGCACATGTAGGGTTGCCACCTTTTCCTTCAATGTGATCCGGATGGGGGCAAGCTTGGTTATGTCAGGGGGCAGTATTGATGGCACTGGGGGTGTGTTAATGACCTCTTGGGGAAAGGGGCCATTACATTTAGGGGCAGGCTATGACATGGCAACCTCTGATTGGCCCCATTTTGCTTTAATCAGGAGACAGCCCTGCTCGGTTTTCAGGCTTTTAAAAACCCCTACGCACAATAGTATCATACTTTTTAGCTGTTATATTTATAATGCGTTATTACTGTTACAACTGGGGTATAATGATTCTGCTATCACAGGTGCCTAATAATAGCTGCATTTACCCTTTTCAACGAGTATAGATGTTTTAGCAAGTATACTGGTTCAATCCTCAAGCACAATCACTTAGCTCTTTTACATTTGTTTGCAGTCCTTTAGATAGTAGCTTTCTAAATGATAGCAAGATCAGTTAAATATTGAGACTGCAGCCCAGGGAAGTCAGCCTTCTGCCCCTCTGTTAAAACAAGGGTTAGCTAAGACTTATATAACTAAGTTAGACTACTTTGTCCACCCATACTATATTTCCCTTCTCATAATCCTTCTTATCTTATTTATAAATATTGTATTGCATGTAATTTAAATTATTAAACTTGAATAACATGTTCATTTATTATTTCCATATTATTAATTGTATTAAATCATCAACATTTATTTAACACTAATGGAGAGCACTTCTGCTTGTAATGAATCATGAACTATGATACACAAAGCATTATGAACTCCACCCTAACTCCCGCCTGGTTGATGTTAGAGAGATCGGCAATACTGTGTCTAAAAGGAATGTTTTTTTTATTCCTACTACTCCTCATTAGATAGAGGAAACCCTTGAAAGCTACTTTATATACAGGGGTGCATATACCCTCAAAATTACATTTAACATAAACAGAACAGAAATTTCAGTTTCAATAGACTTAAATAGATTTATTTCCAGTGCACAGAGTTGCATGAAAAACAATGGACTGTGGGAGGCTCATGAATGTAGGATGAATTGAAGGGAATTAGAAAACATGCACTAAGGACAACTAAGCCCTAACTGTATTTTTTCTTATAAAGAGATACACAAATGCATAGTTAGAAATGGGATCTCATAGAAACAACTTGTCAGCAGATTTATTTTCAGCAAACCTCCCTTGTTCAGCTAGGGTTTCAATACAAAACTGCTATCCTTCTTAATTTATCTGTTGACCTAAAGCACTCCTATGCCAGTATGTAACAAAATAATATCTTCCCTGCCCTTGGACATGACAACCAAATATATGATCCCCCTATACATCCCTAAAAGCATCCTGCTGCCTATTGAACATAGGAAAGGTGTGAAGGATACGGACATGTTAGAATTAGGTAAGAGTAACCTGAGACAGTGCAAACATCAGCAGGAAAATGGAAAAGGCCCATTAAGGAAGGGATCTGAGAAAGGATAGGCACCAGAGCATTTCAGTGCAAACAGCACACCTGGGAAGAGCACCCTGCCCCCTTCCAATCTCCCCAGTCCCTTCATTTATCTGTCATCGGAGCAGGGCAACTGAGAAATAAATTAAATCCCTCACTCTGGCAGCTGCACAGATCAGGTTCAACAATATCATACTCCAGGTTGTTCTGCTTTAGAACTCCTTTCTGTTTAAAAAAAAATACTTTATGTTTTTATGTTTTTTCTACTCTAAAAACAAAATTGCCAGTTTGTTTCATTGTTGACACACTAATACAAAATAAGACACCTGAAATTGTTAAAAAAATGTAGGTCAAAGCATGTAATTTTTGCATAAGACAGCCAGATTTATATCAAATGAGCTCTGTTACCAATAGTAATTACATAGAGGAATGGTCAATTGCACCAGCAAAGATAGTGGGTTCCAAGTACTACTGACAAGGTGGCTCTGAGACTTAAACATTATACCCCCAGAATGAATACTTAACCAACAGATAGTTTCAATCATATTAAGTGGCCTATTAAAGAATTTTGCCAAACTGGAATATATATATCAATAAATATTGCCCTAGTAAATCCTTTCCCTTGATCCACCATTTTGGCCTGTATGCTCCCTCAGAGATCACATGACAAGAAAAAATGCAGCTCTAACTGTAACAGGAAGTAGTGGAAGCAAAAGACAGAGCTCTGCCCCATTAATTGGCTGATGGGGCCTAGCATGTATGTGTGCCTTGGCTTGTGTGCACCGTGAATTGTATGATCCCAGGGGACTTAAAAGGATTATCCATTGGCACATACAGGTATAGGACCCGTTATCCAGAACGCTCGGGACCAAGGGTATTCCGGATAAGGGGTCTTTCCGTAATTTGGATCTCCATACCTAAAGTCTACTAAAAAATCAATAAAACATTAATTAACCCCAATAGGATTGTTTTGCATCTAATAAGGATTATTTATATCTTAGTTGGGAACAATTACAAGGTACTGTTTTATTATTACAGAGAAAAAGGAAATCAGTTTTAAAATTGTGAATTATTTGGTTAAAATGGAGTCTATGGGAGACAGGCTTTCCTTAATTCGGAGCTTTCTGGATAATGGGTTTCCGGATAAGGGGTCCGATACCTGTACTACTAAAAAAGTATATTTACATGAAAATGGCTTATATAGCTGAAGCAGGGTTTGACATATGAGCTGTTTTTATGTGATATATATTTTATAGAGACCTACATTGTTCGGTGGTATAGTAACTTAAATCTATAACCACAATTCTTTCATCCTCCATTCAGGTTCTAGTCAGCCAAACCTTTTTTGAAATTGTGTCACTTCTGTCTCTGCTTATTAGCAAGGCTTTTATCATATCTGTGCTTGCTTTTTGTGCTATTCCTAATAAGTTATTGTAGAATTCCTGAAACTTTTTGTAATTTAGAACATACACTAGTTTAAAAGCTATTTTTTTAATTACTTATATTTTTCTTTATGCATTTCTTTGTACAGGTATAGAATCTCTTATCCACGATACTTGGGGCCTGTGGTCTTCTGGTTAATAGATCTTTCCGTAATTTGGATCACCAAACCTTTATTTGGGCAAGTTCATGGAGAGCAGTGGAACAGTACAATCTGTGCGCTCCTCTTCCTATAGGAATGTGTTGTGTTTTGGACAATTTAGGACTAAACTGAACCTCCTGTCGCACTAATTACTCATCCAATCAGCATTCAACATAAGTAGGAGATGGAAACAGCTGTGTCTGAAATATATCCATGATACCCTTTAAGTATCCAAACACACAGTTTAGTTTATTCATGGAAAGGGTCATCGATTCCTGGTCCCTTTGGTCTATGGGTAGGTTAGTTTGCATTTGTAAACCATTAACGGTTTTGTCTAATGTATCTAAGCTCAGTAAAATACACTTCACTTGTACACAACACCTAGCAGATTTACTAATCCATGAATCCGAATCCCGAAAGGGAAAAAATTGTATTGGAAATGAACATTTTGCGACTTTTTTGTCGCCGCCGAAATTTTTCGTATTTGTCGCGACTTTTTCGAGCGACTTTATCGTATTTTGCACAACTATTTTGCGGGACATACGGAAAAGTTGCGACGGCGACGGAAAAGTCGCAAAAATACCGATCATTACGAAAAAATGCACACATTTACTAAGCCATTATGAGAAAAAGTCTGATTTTTTTCTTACTTCTAGATAATTTCGATATTTACAAGTGGGTTTTCACCAGAACTCAATTTTTTTGTTATTTTTCCCAGAAAAATTATTTTTTCAAAAATAACTCCCATAATTTGTGATTTATTAATGTTTAGTTAACTTTTTTTTTGTAAAATAAAAATTAGACAGGTTTGATCTGTCGAGTACCATTGAGTCCTATGGAGGAATAGAATAGTCAGTGACAGCAATTTCTGTTTGGGAAAAATGAAAAGGATTCATGGAAACGAATGTACGTTTAAACTCGAATTTTTCAAGTTTACAATGCTTTCAACTCAAAATATTAGGGATTTTCGGGATATAAATTTGAAATTTTCATACGAACAATTTAAGCATTATCGTGACATTTTAGAACATCAGAAATTATTGTGGTTACGCCAAATTTTTACCATATCGTGTTGAAAGCCCCAAAAAATCAGATTTTAGTAAATGTGCCTCCTAGTATTTTACATTTATAAAAGTATTCTAAAGAGCCATCTTATATGATAAGCATCTTGCTATTTACTGTATATACTCGAGTATAAGCCTAGTCGGGTACCATGGGTCCCTCCAGACTAGCACCCTCTGTCCTATGTGTGCAAATGAGGCCACTCGCAACCAGACCCTCCCAGTGCCCTGGCCCGCTCCCAAATTCATCTACCATCCTCACCTGTCCCATTCTGCACTAGACGTTGCTCTTTATATTCTATATAAACTATATATAGTTTTGAAGGATTTTAACTGTTTGTGTTTTAGCTTGGTTGCTGATTGAGCTAAGGGGGTAGTACTCTTAAGGTATCATTGTTGATACCATATTGCTTTTGTTGACCCTCTTCTCCACTTACAGAGCTAGTTTACTGTTTTTCTTTGAAATTAATATTTAAAAACGTATACCCAACTGATGCCTCATTTAATGTAATTTTATTGGTATTTATTTTAATTATTGAAATTTAGCAGTAGCTGCTGCATTTCCCACCCTGGGCTTATACTCGAGTCTGATCACAAGGGTTGACCTCTATTGTAAAACATTACAAAGCACAAGACCAAGCTAGGAAGCCTACAATTTCAGTAAGCTTTCAATGTCTAACTGAAGACCTTTAAGTTTGATATAGTCCTCCCAAGGCATTTTCTTGGCTTGCACTGGGCACAGGGGATCCACTGATGTTTTTCAATGACATCATCAATTTATTTTATTTAGTTTCATTTTATTTTATTGCATCAAAGCAGGCCCTCCAGATGGAAAATATTAACATCACTGATAAAAGAGAACCTTTAAAACACGTGACTGTAAAATAAATGTATAAGACTGCAGATATGCATATTCGTACTTTGCCCACATGGCTGCCAACCCTGGCACTAAACAGCTGCGGCCAGTTCTTTTACTAAATGAGACACTTTGACACTGTGCTGGAGAAAATAAAGGCCACAGCATTTTTAAATTATTAATTTTTCAACTATAACTTTACACATTATGCCAGCAAGTCAGAAGGCACAAAGTAGAAAACATGAAAAACAGGAGTCTTCTGATGCAATTGAGGGCAAGCTGTAGGCTACTGACCCCAGTGGCTTAACTTACCAAATTTAAATCCAACAAATACCACTGGCAGAGCTAAAGACCCTCACAACTGTGACACAATAAGAAAAGAAAAAATCAAAGGACTCACATGAACACAAACATGAGCATATATTATTTAGTAGGGAGAAACATTAACATATCAGCTGCCTCCTAGGGGGAGCGAGGGAAGCTGCCTTCCTTGAGCTCATCCATGGCCAAGTGAGGAAAAGAAGTATCTCCAAGAAAGATAGTGGCATTGGGAAATTGCTGTTCTCCCCACCACCTAGACGTCAATGGAATTAAAACTAGATAAAACCAAGGTTTGGCCCCTGGCAGCCATGCCCACCCCCATGCACTGGGGGAAGGGGTCTTGAGCAAGCTTTCCCAGCTAAATGTGTAGTGCATTACATTCACACTATTACATCCCTTCCACTGAAAGAAAGCAACTAGAGAGCTTGTTGTGTTCTACACTGCCAGATTTAGATTCAGCTATCCACAGTTTTATGATGCCTATTATACTTTTTTAATTACATAGATCCATCTTGGTCTGTCTCATTAAAATGTTTGCCACAGTAATTAAGGCCTTGCATTAATTTGCCTGCTTGATGTCTGTTTTAGCTGTGCCTCAATATGAGAGTTAAATCACATAAGAACTAACATTAAGTATCTTGTAGACATAACCAACTCCCCATTTAGTCTTTCTGTTAGTTTGTTTTCACTTTTTTTTTAAAAACTATTATTCTGGGCAGTAAAACTATAAACCAGAAAGGGAACAGATTGTGTTTTAGTATACTGCAGAACATGTTGGTGCTTTATAAATACATTACTAATATTGATAAACAGTGAAGTTAGATTATTAATTATAGATTATCCCATTATTAGTATTTTCTAAGTTGGAATCGTTCTCTACTGGAAGAATGAGAAATGAGAATAAACCATAATACTGCTCCTTTACTATCTATGGTGACAATACGGTAAATGCCTACTAGGTGATCCAAACCCATGTTCCTTAATATGCTTATATTTAATCTCATATATGAAAACAGAACTTTGCTGAACAGAAACTGGCTGAAGGATAGATTACAAAGAGTGGTGGTAAATGGAACGTTTTCTAATTGGACAAGTGCTGTTAGTGGAGTCCTTTGCTTTTCAACTTTCATAATGAAAGTTGGCATTAAATGCACTTTCTATTTTTGCAGATTATTAATAAATTGTGCAAAACTATAAGTACCAGGCAAGATGCTGCCACTTTGCAGAGCGATTTGATTAAATTTGAAAACTGGGCAGCAAAATGGAAAATGAGGTTCAATGTGGACAAGTGCAAAGTTATGCACTTTGGTAGAAATAATATAAATGCAAGTTATACACTAAATGGTAGTGTGTTGGGGGTATCCTTAATGGAGAAGGATCTAGGTTTTTTTGTAGATAACAAATTGTCTAATTCCAGGCAGTGTCATTCTGTGGCTACTAAAGCAAATAAAGTGCTGTCTTGTATAAAAAAGGGCATTGACATAGTTTTGCCTCTTTATATGTCTTTGGTAAGGCCTCACCTTGAGTATGCAGTGCAGTATTAGGCTCCAGTCCTTAATAAGGATATTAATGAGCTGGAGAGAGTGCAGAGACTGCAACTAAACTGGTAAAGGGGATGGAAGATGTAAAGGAAAAGTAACACTAAAAATTTTTAACTAAAAAATCTATTCTACCCTCCCCCAATAATTGCCCTATCCTGAAAACCATTTGTTATTTTGAATGCTTTAGAAGAAAATACCTGTTAAACTCGGCTTCCGGTCATTTGAACAAAGGCGATACAGCGATGCAGGGGAAAGTATCAGGGGAAGCATCAACTATGCGGCGATCGATTGATCGAGCCTAGCCTGACTCCTTGCTATACAGAAGGAAGGCTAGGCTCGATCAATCGATCGATGCATAGTGGGCGCTTCCCCTGAAATTCCCCTGCATCGCTGTATCGCCTTTGTTCAAATGACCGGAAGCCAAGTTTTTTACAGGTATTTTCTACTAAAGCATTCAAAATAACAAATGGTTTTCAGGATAGGGCAATTATTGGGGGAGGGTAGAATAGATTTTTTAGTTAAAATTTTGTGTTACTTTTCCCTTAATCAGGTTAGATGGTCAAGGTTGGGGTTGCAAAGATAGAGGGTGTTTATTTTTCCTATGAAAATGACCAGCGCATCAAAGGCCACCCCTTTAGATTAGAGGAACGCAGTGTATGTTTTTTTTATGGTGAAGGTAGTGAGTTGTGGAAAGTCATACCGAGTAATAGTGTAATTGCAAGTTCTACTGATGCCATTAAGAGGGGTTTGGATGATTTCTTGAACAAACATAGTATCCAAGGTTATTGTGATCCTAAACTCTACAATTAGTATTGACATTGGTATATACAGTTAATGTATGTGAGTATATAGATAGGTCAGTATGGGTGTGCGCGGAAGGGATCAACTTGGTGGACTTAAGTCTTTTTTCAGCCCAACCTAAGTATGTTACCAGCTAAGGCATCTTGTTTAGGAGGTACTATAATCTTTCTGTTAATCTTAGGACAACAGTTCTTTGAACATCTGGCAGAACCAAGGTTAGGAATTGACTGAATGCACCATTTTCATCGTTTAAAAAAAAAAATACATTTTATTAATTTGAAATAACTGCTGGCAGTTACATGACATAGGGAACCATATGGAAACTTTTATTAATGGAAGATTTTTTTTTAATGTGTGCGCTATTTTAATTTATGATGTCATTTTTAGGGAATGTCTGTTATTAAGGAACCCAATTACCAGACTCCCAGGACCCAGAAATGGTTTGAAAACTGTTTTTATACATTAGAAAACATAACATATTAATGTAAAGTTTTGCTGCCTGCTAAAACTTGAAAGAGTCCCATTTGAGGTGTTTATGAATCCCCTAAGGAGATCACTAGTTCTTATTTAAATTGAAATTCAAATAAAGATCTACAGTAAGTTAGCTGGTATAGTTATTGGTATATATAGTTTATATATGTTAGTGTATAGATAGGTCTTTTTTTAGTATGTGTATAGAGCGTTGCCACCCTGACACAAGGGGGCGTGCCATTATGTAAGTGGGCAGAGCTATGATGTCATGGGGCAGAGTCATGATGTCCAGAGGGCAGAGTCCTGTCGTGAAGGATGGATCAGTTGCAGATTTGGTGAGTATAGCAGGGGAGAAAGGGGTGGATAAGAGGTGGGCCAGTGGGCTGATTAACTAGTTATTACAAATGTATCAGCAAGTATATTGCCAGTTAATTTGTAATCCTGGCCCTGGCCATAACTGGTAGTCTGTGTAAAAGGGGTTGAACTTGATGAACTTAACAATGCAGTTATCATTCTGAATAAAAAAGTAAAGGCAAAACAAACCTAGGTATCATATTCCTGCCTATCCCAATAATATAAAGTGGTTACTTTATCACATTTCCAATTTAAAACTAATATGCCCGAGTGCCATGCCAATAATTTAATGGAGGGGCCTGCTATTTCTGAGAGATGACACATCCCCTTTAACTTTTTTATGACAAGGTCAATACATTACAACATAACTTCAGTATAAAGTGTACCCATTCAACAGACTGTGAGCTCTTTAGGCAGGAAAATGGTTCCAGTATTCCCAGCCTTATAATGAACCTTCACCCATTTCCTAACTGTGTTTAATTGTACTTACGGAGTCCCTGTATTTGTTTTATGTTGTTCCTTCATGAAGCCATGATTTTCCTGTTGACGTTAGAGAATTAAAATGATGCTAAAACAAACATTATACTTTGGCTTCTAATGTGTCAGCTTGCAGACTTGTATTCCTAATTAGCTATGGTATGCCCAACAAATTATATTAGTATTTATTATAAATGTTACTCTCAATATTCGGCTGTTGGTCATGATTTGAAGGCATGTTATTAGTCATTTTTTTTCTTTTTATTAAAAAGTACAGAAAACATCAGCAGTGCAGAATATAACAGTGCAAGTGTCTGCTAATAATTAGGATAAATCTCACTGGCACTGATTGTAAGGATTTTGCTAATAAACTCGACACAGGACTCGCTCCATCTTAAATGTGGCACAGATTAGAGGGAGGAAAGCATTGTATACATATAGGCAATTTGATGCATCCCATATGTGAGTCATGGAACTTGCCTTCTTTATCTAATGAAGCTGCAGGGAATTCAACCTTTAACGGACGATATTCATCAAACTCCTGTTAACAAGGCTGTATCATCCATTAAAGTCAAATTGGAGATGCTCCAGTTGCAACATATGCAACTGGCCTTTCAGCCACGGCAGCCTTTGCATTGCTTGTTAGCACAAAGGCGCCACCACAAAGAGGGAAGCTGGACTGACCATCTACTCACCGATTATAATTGGCCACTTTAGTAAACACTGTAACAAGCATGCACTGAACCCACAATGTTTTGCTGGAATGCATGATTAGTGCCTTCTGAGATTTCCCAGGTTCCAAAGGTCCGTATGTAAGCAAGGAATCCCCTTAAACATACTTGAAGGTATGAAGGTCCACACAGAGACAAATCACAAGGATGATATGGATATATTCAAACATCTTCCAGGATTTGGTTTGCAATGTGATATATAGGATTGGCACCTTTTTTTGTGGCCCCTTACAGGGGCACGGACAGGGCCAAAAAATGGGCAGGGCTATGGCACCAAGGGGGAGGGGCAGAGCTGCTATACTGTTGGGAATGAGAGCTGCAGGGTAGACAAGGTAATGTGCAGAATGGAGGGGGGAGTGGGGGCAGGAAGGAGTGGGATTTGGGCGGGCCAGAGGCAGAACATTAGGCATTACAACCCTGGCTGGTATCTTAATGCCTACCATAGTGACATAAAACAAAAAAAACCCTTTATGGCAGGAGACATTAATGCACTAGACAACATAAGAAAACAAATGTTTGTTCACAGATATTAAACTATGCACATTTGCATTTAGATTTAATACAACAGTCAGCAAATATTTAGTGGTTGTTTTTTTCATTGAATTTTACTTCCGTTCTGGCCAAGAGCAAAATGCCAAGTCATACTATTTTGTAACACCTTGCATGCTATCTCACTGCTAATTATTTACTGGAGACTGACATTTCTCCCTTACACTGACAAGGCATTCTGGCAGATATTCAAAGAGCGGCCACGACAATGTCAAAACAAGTGAATCTTCCAGCGTATGGCCACCTTTACTTAACACCCCCTAATTTCTAATTCTGCAATTCCTGCAGACAAATACGTGCTCTTTAGGATGGACATGTTTACACATATGTAGGAAATTTTAAACATTGGGGAGTAACATGCTTAGGGCCTTTATATCTTGAATAAGAATTAGCAGAATGGTGGTCAGAAGCAGATGATCATGCTCCCTTCCTTCGATGGAGATAAGAAGGTGTGCAATACCTCCTGGCCTACAAAGATGCCTCAAGATTACACACTGAAGGCAACATGAAGACGCATGTCCACTACTACCCCAATGTGGGCCTGGCCTTACCCAATGCATACTGCAGCCTATAGCAAATTAAATCTGCTCCTACAGGACATTCAGTGTTTATTTTTGTATAGAAAGCCTTATTACTGGTTCACAGGTATGATTAAAAACATATTATACTAGTGAGATAGTAGTGGAGTGCTGTAAAAAAAATGTTGATTAATTAAAAAGTTACTTTTCTTCTACACAGAAAAGTTTAATTTTTCAAAGTCATACGGCTTTTATCTACTTCCTTCTTGTCAAAAAACAGCATTCCTGCAATATGTCATGACAGAGCTACCATGCATTCTTTAACAAAGAACATACAGATCAATACTAGAAAGCTTAGTCTGAAGCATTCTTTGTATAGAGTAAAGTAGCCGGCATGATCAGCAAGGATTAAATAATACAAATCAAATAAGAGCCTGGTACTTTATTACTGTAACCTTAAAATGACAGAAACGTTAACTCACTGAATACTATTTATTGAGGGAATACTTGGGTAGTATATTCTTTTTAAATCTATTTTAGACTCCCATCTCCAGTCCTGGCACAGGGGTGAAGGAATAGTGCCAAACTTAACTCAACTAATACCCAACTCAGTTCTCCACCACTGTTTTTTAGAGAAGGCGGAGGTCAAATGTCATTCCCCACCCCTATAAAGCCAATAAGTAAATAAAAGTGAAATACAAGCATGAATAGTTTTACAACAAACCTCACCACGGACAGGAATGTTTATTTTATTACTTCCACACTCCATAAGTCAGATAGTTATATAAGGATTCAAGACATTCCTTCTGTACACACAATGCACGCTTTCCCTAATGTATGGGAAGTTCGAGGTCTTGAAGAACCACCATATTTTAACACTTCTTAAAAGATAAAGAGATATGGGAATACAAGTTTCCTAGGTCATTAATGGTTAACAAAGTAGATTTGGGGGACTTCCAGGTTTAATAGAGAAAGGGGGTTTCCAATAAATGTTCTGGGCTGCTCTGCACAACAAAAGTGACTTCTCTCTATGACATCTTTTGATGTAACTGTTTTACATGGAGCTTTACAGAGATTGTTCATCATTCCCCTAACATTCTAACACCCACTAAATCTACTGACAAGCAAAGTACTGAGGGTGAAGAACTATAGTTTCACCACTGTTGTGAAGATGAAGTCATGGAGACAATCTCTAGAGCACAGTGCAACATTTTGGAAATACAGTAAGGCACAACATAAGCCATGTACTCTCTTCCATGTCATCTAGCTCCCCATACTTGCAGGCTGCACAAGATTATAAGGGCAAGTAAAGAACACATAGCAGTGATTAGATGTGAAGGCACAACAGCTATACTATTTAAGAGTTATGTAACCTGATTTAAATTCAAATCATCTTTTTTCTTCTGCTTGAACCTGGTAGCTCAGTGAGGTGTCCTGCTGCCCATGCCAATGTTGAAGCCTGGTTTGGCAATAATAATGGCACTTAGATGCCTACAAGGTAAGCAGAACCTCTAAAGGTTGCATGTTCCTTGATCAGAATGGATCCAGGAACTAGGTACAGCAGTTAATCCCTATACTTAATCAGAATAGGTAAATATATCTGGGCAAGTAAATACCCCTATTTACTTGCACATTTAAAACCACTATTTAACACACTATTATTATTATTAACATTTATTTATAAAGCGCCAACATATTCCGCAGCGCTGTACAATAAGTGGATCTTTTAAAGGGGCAGTATACCCCCTTGTTCAACATGAGTGTAATTAATGGGACATGCAATAAACATACTTTTTGCCTATTATTTTATTCAGGAAAAATCTATGGTTTTTGTTATTTCTTTACTAAACAGAGCAAACAGGGAAACCAAAGCTACTCCATGTTTGGTCCTTGTAATTAGACCAGTGTACAACTCCTTTGCTTCCCCCTTGTTTTGTTAGTAGGAGTCCATTATGCAGGGAGCTTATCTGTGCACTGGGAACCTAATTATCTAGCTCACAAGAACCAAACATGGAGTAGTTTTAGTTTTCCTGTTTGTCCCGTTTAACTCAAGAAATAATAAAAAAACTTAGACTTTTGTGTGATTAAGACAATATGCAAAAAGTACGTTTAGCACAAGCCCTATTCATTGCACTCATGTTGAGCAAGGGGGTATGCTGTTGCTTTAAAGCACAATCATAATGTGTTTTACCTTAAATATATTTACTTGCCTTCCCAAGGAAAGGTCAAATGCTTCTGTGAAAAGCTGGCAGAGACAATATCAGATCCTTCCAAACAGAAAGGGATGCCAAAAAAACAAACAAAAAAAATTAATAAGCATATGAGGCTGTGGCTTTTAAAGCTTATTAGCATGTTCTGAGAAGCGATATGCCAAATTAATCCTTCTGCATGTGTATATTCAATGTTACGTAAAGTGAAATTAACATTTTTACTTGCCCACATGAACAAGGTCTGGAAAAAATATCTCACAGGAGAGAAGTTAAATAGAACTTCATTGTTCATTTGATTGCAGCTGCAATTAAATTACTATGTGAAATACACCACATGCATACCTTTATATTACAATCAATTGCAGCAATAAATGAATCATAAGGATATGGGTTCATTTACAGAGAAGGGCCAAGGTGCAAAGTGCATCAATCGGGTACAAAGCTCCATGTTTTTTTAGCACATTGCATATTTCTTCCTCTGGAACTGGGTACAGTACTAGTGTCCATAGACAAGACGTGGCCCAAACCTACAGCCAGAGGGAGTGGACTGAACCAATTCTAAGAAAATATGAGCAAGCAGCACCCACATGGTGGGTGTATGGGCACTGCCTGCTCATATTTTGTTAAAATTGGTTTAGTCCGCTTCCTCTAGCTGTAGGTTTGGGGCTTGGCATCTAAACCCAATGTTTCTACCGGAGGGTGTTCACTAAACAACATCTATCTTCACAAACAAATGGCTGTGCCCATGTTATTCAGAACCCTCAAGGGCCCGGACTGCAATAGGATGCAAGGTTCTATGGAGCACTGGGATTACAGCTTTCTTGAGCACCACTCAGTCAGGGCAGTTTTTATTACATAACATTTTAAGTGGTGACAGGCAGACATTTTTATTTACCACCACTGTTTTCCATTCTATGCGCCATCAGCCTAAGAACAGTTTTAGTATATTACTGTATACAGCAGAGGAACGTGACAGTGGAGGCCTGAAGGAGGTAAACACATGGACTCCAGACTAAGGTTCCCATTCCAATATTTTGCTTGATCTGCAACCATCTAAATTTCCTCTTAGTAGTTGCTTCTTAGTAGAATGCAACTGGTTCTGGACCAAGGCTATTCTGGATAAGGGGTCTTTCCATAATTAGGATCTCCATACCTTAAGTCTACTAAAAAATCAATAAAACATTAATTAAACCCAATAGGATTGTTTTGCATCCAATAAGGATTATTTATATCTTAGTTGGGATCAGTTACAAGGTACTGTTTTATTATTACAGAAAAAAAGGAAATCGTTTTTAAAATTCTGAATTATTTGATTAAAATGGAGTCTATGGGAGACATGCTTTCCGTAATTCGGAACTTTCTGGATAACGGGTTTCCGGATAAGAGATCACATACCTGTACTAGGAGGTTGTGGGAAAGAACTTGTATATGTAAAATATATTTGTATACTTGTATCGCCTGTTTTTTTTTTTTTTTTAAATACTTTGAGATATCTCCTGTATGCTATAATACACAATTAGGGATTTCAGTTGCATATTTATGTCATTATAAGTGTAGGGATCCATAGTATTGCTATTGTATTGCTATTTAGTTTCATGGTGCTTAGTGAAGCCCAGTTTCACTTCAGCAGTTTTGATTCTGCTGTGCCCTTTATTATTTTCTTTTTACAATACTTTTTCTCTGGGATGATTTAATAAATGGCGCCTATTACAGCATGCAAGAAGACCAGTCTGCATTCTGCCTCTGCTTTAGGAACTGCAAGTCCTTGGGGGTTTCTAAAGCATTATTTATGCTGCAATTTGCTCCTAGGGCTCAGTTTAAAAACCAAATAAACAGTGTGTAAATTCTGAGATCGGCTTTAACAATTGTATGAAGCAGCAAACTTTCTTTATGCTGGTATTTTCTACACAAAGTTTATCATCTGAATTTGAGAGGTGAACCATTACAGCTTAACATGCAGGGAGTGGAAAAGGATAAACAAAAATGCTTTAACTTTTTCCTAGCATTCAGGATATAGAAAAACACTATATGGGCTGGTTGCCAAAGATCTATGAAGGCTTTTAAATTATTGTCTTCCTCGTGAAGCACGTGTTGAAGCAGTCACAGCCAAATTGTGTTCATTTTCTGCTTATAAATACCTTACAAGGCAAAATGTTAAACTCTCAGAGAAAGCAAGACTATTCATGACTTTGTATCCCTTGCACAGCCCCAAACTGCCCACTATGAGAGCTAAACTAGTTCTAAAGATTTTCATCATATGCCAATAGATGGCAGCTATCCTCCTTTCTGAAAGGCCAGTTCTCCCCAGGACGTCACTGTACTCCTGCTATGCTTCCCGTGTTAGTTCTACCAGTCTAAGCACAGCTATTATTCTACAGTTAAATAAGTACACATTCTGCTACAGCAGTAACTACATTGGGACGTTTTCTATTACCTTTTGGAAACTACAGTCAAAGAAGAAGTTAAAACTTTTATTTTCTACAAATCTGCAAATTATATTTCCAGTAAAATAAACAACCCAGCTATATGGAAATAATGACCAAAAACAAATGTAACACACTAGTGATGTGCAGGCTGGCCCAATACCCACGGGTTGGATGGGTTTGGGTCGATTTGGCACATCACCTGCGGGTTGTGGGCGGATTCGGGCTGAGGGCGCATGCCCTCCTCGTCTGCAACATTACATTACTGGCAGCTCTTTTCCAGTTTCTCTATTTATAGACGCACCCCTGGTAACCCCGCCCCTTTTGTGACATCATTGTGGAGCAGGGCGGGTCTATAAATAAAGGCAGGAAGTCAGGTCGGAAGCAGGCGGGTTAGAGTCGGGTGCGGGTCGAGAAAATCTCGACACTATCTAACAAAAAATCACATCAACTTTCTTTGGCAGAGATCTGGGCAATTTTGCCGATCCTGACAATAGGGCTGTGTTTACCACTTAAAGGCCCATGTCTAGGGTGGCAGCTTTAGGGGGGTGCCTACATCAAGCTGCAGAAAAAGGACGGAAGTACACCAACTTCCCATCAACACATATACAGTACAGCAAGTCCATCTGCCCATGCATTGGTCGAGGGCTGAGGGGGTGGGCTAATGTCCAGTATCTAGGGCGACACCAGACCAAAATATATCCCTGCCTGTCAGCTCATAGTTGACCTGTTTAAACTTAAATAATGCCAGTGCACCTTGTCAGTGGGTGCATAGTACATCAGAAAATTATAAAGTGAAAAGAGCCACAGCTCAGGTTAATGACCCAGTCAAACAAAACAATAGTATGTGACCATACAAGCAATTGGCCAGTTATATGGTATCGATCCAGTCTGCCTTTAGGTCAATTGGTTGGATACAGAGAAGAGTTGGCCAGTGTATAGCAACCTTTACTCACCCAGGGCAGTAGTTCCTCCGCCAGAGGGTGCAAGTGAGAAATTGAATAACATTTAAAAGCAATGGCAGATGCAGAGATTTGTTGTCTATACCGTAGGCGACAAATCTCCCTACAATGCCTTCCTCTTCAATTACCATTGGATAACCGCAAGTAAAACACATTACTCACAAAGATCCAGCTTAATTGTGGGTAAATGCAAAAGAAGGCAATTTCTTATGTGTTTAAGCTAGATCAGAAGGTAAGTGAAAGCTTGTGGTAGGACAGATTTATTGTAGGCAACAAATCTTGTTGTGTGCCATCAGCCTAAGAGCCTATAAATGCTCCATGCCCTATCCCTGTGTGAATATGGAAGTATCTAGTAATGTGTGTAGAAACCCGTTATAGAAAAAGCTCTGAATTACAGGAAACCTATCAATTTGAATCAAATAATTTTATTTTTAAAAATGATTTACCTTTTCTCTGTTATAATAAAACAGTACCTTGTACTTTATTGTAACTAATCTGCATGAATCCGTATTGGTCCCTTATCCAGAACACCCCAGGTCCCAAGCATTCTTGATAACAGACCAGGTGCTTTGTTTCACCGCACCCTACTTCTCCTACTGACTCTGTATAAAACTGTGGAGAGAGGGAAGTATCTAAAACCCCCTAGCATTGAAGGGAAAGGGAAACTTCCAACATGCAAAGAACAACCCCAGGCAGACACACCACAAGAGAAGTTAGTGCACAGAAGGGATATTCTAATTTCCCAGCCAGCAGAATAATCAATCATGCAGCAATGTCAGGGCTAGGCACACAACTCGAGAGCAGGGTACTTCTGACAAGGAGAGGCCAAATTAATGGAAACTTAGAAAGGAAAATTTTAACACCATCTGATCCCTGGGAGTATTTGCAAATGTCTAAAGGCCGGAGCCCACGTTTCTAGACTAATCCTCCGTACAAACATTTGCCCCAATAAACATTCAATCTGTTAATGCTAGCCATAAAGCTGTCAGCCGTTCATAAACAGACTGCCTTGAGTAGCTTAACCTTCCAAGGGCTGTCAGTGCAAACCCGGACCCTAAAACTACTGCAGCCTAAAGAAAGAGAAATCCTGGAGGGGCCCCTCCCTTATAAATAAACTCACGCACGCAAAAGCAAGAATCGTTTTCTGGCTTTCCCCACTACACCTACTAGCACTGCCAACCACTGATTTCAACAGCAAGGACACAAAACCAGCTAGCTTGGCACTGCATGCATTCTAATATGGCATTATAATACTGTAATATTATAGTGGGCAGCTTCTCTAGAAACATGCACACTGTTATTCTACTTATAACATATGATTATGTGCAGAAATAACATTATTATGTGCAAATTCTTGCAGAACAAGCATTAAAAAATGACCATATTTTCTAAAGCTGAGAAATCTTACATAAAGGGGCGTTGTGGTGATTTTGCACCCTGAGAACATCATCATTGGGGTTAAGGGATCTAATGGGGCTGATTTACCAACACTGGTTCATTTTAAGAGGATCAGAATGAATTGCTGATTGGTTGCTATGAATAACAACAATTTGCAACTTTAAAATATGTACATAATGGCTTGTGGTAATTGTGGTTAAAAATAGTGATGGGCACAGGGTGAGATGGAATGATCCACTGGAAATAATGGAATAACAAGAACCAAGAGGCAGAAAGCTGCAGATTTCTAATATATACGCTATACATATATGCTGCCTACCCTCTACTCTACACATTATTTACTCTCACATAATCTACCTACCCTCTAACCACTGATCATGGCACACAAAACTGCCAATAATATAATGACAAGCTAGAAACTAATAAAGGGCAGAGAAAAAAATATTTCCTCTAAAATTTGGACAAATAACATAATATAAGCAATTCGTTTTCATACCCACAATTCCCTATGAAGAAATCGTACATTGTTATGGGCAGTAGTTTTATGTCATTTAAATATAATGCTTTGCCACATAAACATTTCCATTTACATCCACAAGTGCAGCGAACAGAGTGCAAATTATAGTGCAATAACTGTGTTTTTTCCCACAATACACTGGTTTTCACAGAATTCTGCCATCATTGTGGACACAATTCTCTCGACACAATAGCATTGCATGTTCCACAGTTACGTCTGATTCAGCAAAATTCCAGCCTTAATTTGTGTCATTTGCAGTGTGTGAGTGACGTGTGTGTTCTGTTGG
This sequence comes from Xenopus tropicalis, assembly GCF_000004195.4. NCBI lineage: Eukaryota > Metazoa > Chordata > Amphibia > Anura > Pipidae > Xenopus > Xenopus tropicalis. The sequence goes on from NC_030684.2 coordinate 108,710,226, forward strand.
CGCAAGTGTGCTGCTGCTATTGATGCAGAGTGCTGAGAGAACCCTAGATTTATTGCCTGGTGCAGAGGTGGTGCTAGATCCAGGGTTCACCTGCATCAATTGGTGCAGCGCTTAATTCGGAACAAAAGGCAGGAAAGACTGAGCAGCGTGGAGCACAACTATACAAAAGTGCAAGGAGCACATTTTGATGCGAAATACCTACGTACAACTGCCTGCAGCGGGGACCGCAACTGAACTTGGGGACATAAATGAGTCCTGTGGTATTAAATGCTCAGTAAAGAGCAGCCATAAGGGCAAAGCTTTGTATCAAGCTACTGTATGAATGTGCTGCTGACCCTAAAGTTTTACTTTGGCCTTTTAAATTACTCACTGGTGCTAAACACAACACTCAGTTTATATTATAAGGATGCAAAACTTTCATAAGTGTTTGAGTATCACAGATTAATTCAGTCCTTGAATAAGAATAGCCCTGATTATGGGCTGCGCCTATTAATGCACATGAACCCTGGAACCACCACCACCTCCTGCCCAGGCAGCAGCTCCAGGGTTCCCTCCCTCCCTGTGTCAATAGGCACAGCACATATGTGCCAAAGGAATTAGGCACACACATCACTTGCATGCTGAACTCTGGAAATAACACCAGGCAGGCTTAGAAAGTATTTATCATGACTGCCCGCACAAAGTGCACATGTAGTTGTATCCATTGCGGCAAACAGGAAGCAACTGCAGTAGGCACAGTGAAATTGCATCAGGAGAATTGGCCATTTGTGTCCACATTGACCCAATGAAAAACAGTGCATCATGGGTAAAAAAACATGGAGATTGCACTAGAAATTGCACTTTGCTCACAGTGTCCAGGTAAATAAATGTGCCACATGAAGTATAAGTTCCCTTTCCTAGCCTTTTTAAGATTATGCCCTCTGCTCCATTCTCTTTCCCATGCATCCCCAAACAATATACATTGTGCACTTTTCTTTTATTCTTCCTCACTTTTGATCCCCACTCTTCAAATGCAATCTGGCAACATATTATCAAACCTTACCCTTCAGAACGATAAATCTTCCTGAAGCAATCACCCAAGCTCCTATAACTTGTTGGATCTGACTTGCTTCTCTGAATCTGAAACCTAAAAGAAAACAAATAATAACATTAAATATATTTCTATATATGTTGATTTTATATAATTTTTTCACGTTTATTCTTGATGTAGTTAAAAGTAGTTCAAGCGCATGTAAGTTTTGGTGTATTACATTATAGACCAGATGTTTTCAAACTTTGTGGTGGAGTCCTCTTTGCAGTCCAAAACATGGTCAGCACTATCCATTTAGCACAGGAGCTGCTGGACTTTTCTAGTTCAAGTCCCCCTTTTGGGGATCTAACCTTTGGTCAAGGGCCATAGTAAGTTAATAAAAGCCTACGTATGTATCAAAACATTGGAGTATCAGCCAATCAACCAAGAGGATGCAAGAGGATTAGGGAAGTGTTTACAGATTTTACTCTTAATGGCCTTCACACTTAGGCTACTGCCACGTGAGCAATTCTCTGATAAACACACTTTGTGCTTTGTTTTGCCAAAAAAGGAGGGGAAAAAAATGCGGAAGGAAAAACACCATTGACTCAAACACATTTTGCATGGTGGCTTTGACCATAGGAAATATGGATTATACCAGACAACACAGCAACCATAAAGGAGAACTAAAGCCTAAAAATAAATATGGCTAGCAAATCCTGTACTTTATATATTAAACTTACTGTACCTGTCCAGAGATTCAGCAACCCTATACCAGTAATGAGCCAGGTCTCAAAGTAGTCCATGAGAGGTTGCCATCTTTGATCCTGGTGTGTCAGTGAGACTGCACATGCTCAGTGTGCTCTGGGAGCTTAATTTAGCGGTCAATGAAAAACATCATCCATAAAATTAGTTTTGTCTGTCATAAATGCTGATGCTACAGGAATGAATATTACATTCTGATGCCAATTGCAGTGGTTTTTTAAGCTGCCATGTCATTTAAATCTGAATTAAATACCTATTGCCTTTGTATTGTGACTGTTATATTTATACAGTATATTGTGAGTCCCACACCTTGTGTCTCAGCCCTTTCTCCTTGTAGATTGTAAGCTCTTTTGGGCAGGGCCCTCTTCACCTCTTGTATCGGTTACTGATTGCTTTATATGTTACTCTGTATGTCCAATGTATGTAACCCACTTATTGTACAGCGCTGCGGAATATGTTGGCGCTTTATAAATAAATGTTAATGTAATGTAATGAGTCGATCCCTGAGCTCAGGTAACTGACAGAAGCACAGAGCATGTGCAGGGAATCAGCAGAAAAGAAGATGGGGAGCTACTGGGGCATCTTTGGGGGCACAGATCTTCCCTGCTAAAGGGTTGTGGTTGCCTTGGCCTAGAAAGGGGCATAAAGCACAGCGTGATAATGTGTTTCTAACCTGTGTATTTGTTAAATTTTAAGCTGATGTCAGCTGGACAAAGTTATATGTGTTTTTAAAAAATAGTGGCCCACAGGTTGGATTGCTGAATTGCATTGGTTCAGCCAGCCTTTGTGGCAATAAACAGGATGGCATTGGAAGAATGCAGAAGAGTACCCCTGATATTTCCAGTTTGGTGGATGGACTCCCATATGTGCCAATGGGTGTCACTTACCTGCCTCCTTCATTCATGCCTTATACTGAATCAAATGATCTAGCAGCCAGAAACTCAATGTAGTGGGATTTCCTTACCCTTAAAGAAGCAGCTGTTTATTGGTTCTACAATAATATACACACCTAGGTCTCTTATTCTCTGAAAATGAACAATTCAAGTTCTAGCACTCTAGGTACACAACTCCGGTAATAATTAACACGTCACACCTAAGGCTACCAACAATGTGCCAGCACAGACATGTTATTGTTCCAGCCGCCCATCTCCCTCCCACCCCTGCACTGCACGCTTGTCCCACTGTTTCCCCTGCAAAGTGTAGATGAGGGACAGGATGAACTCAGTTAGTGGCCGGTCTCACATTGCTAGGTCTGGAATTCTTTCTCTCAGATCCTGTTGCCTCCGACATCTCTGGGCTCCAATTTAGCAGCAGGGACTTTCTCATTTTGTGTTTAATGGTCGTAGAGGGATTTACACAAGCAGAAAGGTGCAGTCCACATTTTTTTCTGTTGTTTTAGCCTTTGAACAAACTTTTTAATGGCCTTTAAGTGGAATACATGTTTTTGTTTTTAATTTTACAGCTCCGATACACATGTATTACAGAACGTTAATAACTGTTGTATCCCGACCTATTAAGGGCACATCCATTAGCAACTTCAACAAAAGCTGCACCTACGGCAATCAGCATTAAATCATTTTCATTCTCTTTCACTGTGAAATCAACAATGACATTTATTTTAAAGCAAAAAACCAACATTGTAACCAAACAATGGTGCCGTGTACCTTGCTATAGACTGGTAACGCAATTAAGTTATATACAACAGCAAACTAGAAATAAATACATTGCTTGGTTTTATTTCCAGAATGCTTACAGAATACAATATTTACACTTATGGCCTTTTGAGAAAATTGGTTGTTATGTTCAGGGGTCATGAAAGCCATATTCAAAAGTAAAAAAAAAACTTCTCTTTTAAAAATATACAGATATTAGTTTGAACTCTTTATATGCCAATGAAAAAAATATTCAAGCTAAAGCCAGAGAGCACATTCCTAGCGGAAAATCCAGAATTGGATCAACTGTGACAAATTTTAATTCAATCGGATTGAAAATCCCCCCAATCTTGTAGGCAGTAATGAATAATATATGGTGCTGGTTTTACACTGGGCTAAAAATTATCATTATCTTTAAAATTACCTTCCCATATAGATTGTAAGCTCTACGGGGCAGGGACCTCCATCCTCGTGTCTTTGACTCTTATCTTATTGCAACTGTATCTTTTATTTATTTGTGTTTATTGTTATACTTTGTATTTATCTATTATTATCTTAATAACCCCCTGTTTGTATTAAGGTATGCTACTGTACAGCGCTGTGTATATAAGTAGCGCTTTATAAATAAAGATATACATACAAATGTCATTCCTGAATTGGAGCTCTGCTATGATCATTGTTTCAAATGAGGGGTGGGCGTGTCCTAATGGTCCCTGCGGCTAGCACAATAGGAGGGGGATAGCCAATCACAGCCCTGCACTCTCACAAGCAAAGACAGGCTTCAGTTCCCTACCAGGTAAGCCTAGCTGCTGATTGGTTCCTATCCTACAGTGGAGTGTGCTGAGTGCTGCACAGCCTGGGAAAGGAGCAGCAGAAGGTGGAAGTTCCTGCGAGACTAGAAGAGTTTTTGGAGAAATTTTCAATAAATTTTCCAAAACACAAATTTTTTGGAACATTGCTTTATACTGAGAGAGACATATTTTACAAAATATGTCTCCTTTAATTATGTGGTTTAATAAATTCCAGCATAGTTACAAAATGATTTAAATCAACTGATTTGTAACGTCTATACATCACAAGCTCAAAAATGTTATAGATCACATATACCAGAAAAAGATTTCTTCACTCCGTTTTGAAACCCCTTATTTAAATATCTCAAAACCACTGTCATTAAGACACTTGCTATTCATCATACATTCATGGGACAGAGATACTTTAAGAAATACAAATATACAAATGACAAAACGCCAGCAAAATATCTGATTTATTACCACTAAAAAAAAAAAATCTATGCACGAATGCTTAGGCTTAGACTATTGAGTAAGGGGGAGGAACAGAAAACCAAAGCTTTTGCTAGTGAGTGATTGGATTGGTTAATATATAAGGGTTAGGAAGTAACCAGAAGGCCACACTGGCTATAGCTCTAATGAAGAACCATAAAAACTAAATTACAAAATTCTACAAGCAACAATATTTAGGGTAGAGGTACAGACTATTTGGTTGAATCTGGTGCAATCATCACTGATTTGATGAAATGATGCCACTTTCACAGAAATGTATATTGAACAACATTTTTATTCTGAATGTAATGCAGGAGGAATAAATAGTAAAGAAATATTACAGATACAGATCATGATGCTTAGGCATCAGGAGAAAAGCTAAGGGGAGATAAGAAAAGCTAAGCAAGCACATTCATTGCTCCAAAGTGCTGTTCCAATAACAGCAAAGGCCATTGTCAAAACCCCACCCCATGATTCTTGTCCCCAAGGGGGGGCAACCCCACAGTTTGAAAACCAGTTCTATAGGTTATGGCATGGAAAATAGAAGATTTATCTTTCCTTCTAAGAAAATACCAGCTCTTCTTCAGGTTCTCTGAGACATATGGTTCATGAGCATTTTTACTTCCATGGTGCTCTCAGGGAGCACAGCCTTACTCACCTGTCACCACTCCTTAAAGTAAAGCATGTAAAAAACTATGTCTGTGACAGACTCTAGAAGTGACATAAAGCTTAGCCAAAGCCAAAGCTGTACCATCAGTGTCTGCTCAATGCAGAATATCTTTATGCCACTGTGATTGGTAGAGATGGATTCATTTCTGAGTATCTGAAGAAACTTTATCTACATGTTAGGTATGATTTTATCGTACCAATAGAAATATTTTATGATTTGATTTTGTGTAGGCAGCCATCTCAGTGCTTTGTGTCTGATTCTGAGCTTTCAGAAGGAGCCAGTGCTACACATTAGAACTGCTTTCAGATAACCTATTGTTTCTCCTACTCCCATGTAACTGGAGGAGTCCCAAGCTGGACTTGGATTTCTTACTATTGAGTGCTATCTTGATATATACTGGGAGCTGCTATTGTGCTGATCGGCTGCTGGGAGGAGGGTGATATCACTCCAACTTGCAGCTCAGCAGTAAAGGGTGACTGGAGTCACATGGTCACATGACTGAGCATTTAGAAAATGGATTTCGATGCAGGATTCTGCTGATGAAGCTCTATTAACTGATGTGTTTTGAAAAAAACATATTTTGCCATTACAGTATTCACCTTATGCATCATTCTCAGATCTTACATTGGTCATACACAGCCCAATATTAGTTACTGACTAAGTCTGGCCAAATTGTCGGCTTATGTCGTTTGATGTATGGGTCCAAAATGATGAAATATCCAAATAATATCTGGGTATGAAAAAGATATAGATCAGGAAGGTTAGAAAGTTCTATAGCACGAGGACCTCAAATCCACATTAAACATCAACTTACAAACTTCAAATTGGACTTTAAGATGCTATCTGATTCCAGTTATTAGTCTGAACTACAGATGGGAGGAAGGAGAGCAAAGGGCAGAAAGCAGAAAAAATAATATATAACACATAAAAATGTAGGAGGAGATAGGTAGAACATAATCAAATGTATCTTAGAACATGCACAAATGATCAAATGCAAAGGCTTCCCATTCTAGAATATACCAATAGCAAATTTTAGCACCAAATCATTTTTTAAAATCCTGACAACCAAGTATCTTTATTTAGAAGAACTTTTAGTTTCACTTAAAAAGTTTTTGGGACCCAAGTCATGACTTTCATTGAAAACAAAGGGTCCAAGGGTGAGTAGGCAAATATATCTGTAAAGAGCAAATAAAATATGACAAAAGAACCCCCAGGATTTTGGCTTCATAATAAAGGACCCAAGAACACAGCTTTTTCTTTTAGTCCTGTAAAATGTATAACTATTGAACAATAACTTGAAAACAATAATAAACCTTAGGGGCACATTTACTAAGACACGAATCTCAACCGAATTGGAAAAATTCCGATTTGAAAACGAACATTTTGCGACTTTTTCGGCGTCTTTACGACTTTTTCGTTACCAATACGATTTCGTAGCCATTCCGAAAGTTGCGCAAAATCTGCCGCTTTTTTCGTAGCGTTAAAACTTGCGCGAAAAGTTGCGCCTTTTTCGTAGCGTTAAAACTTAAAAGGTGCGACGTTTCGCGCAAGTTTTAACGCTACGAAAAAAGCGCAACTTTTGTATTAGTAACGAAAAAGTCACAACATTTTTCCAAAAAAAATCGCAAAATACTGATCATTACGAAAAAAACGCATTCGGCCCGTTCGTGGCTTAGTAAATGTGCCCCTTAGAGTCGCAATTTGTGAAGAGTGAAACTGCCCCATTTCATTTTGCTGAGAAATTTGAGAAACTGCTAAAAATTTAGCAAAACTGTGTTGTCAAAATGTTGTCTAATGCATTGAAGTCAATAAGTGCAAATGCATTGGAGGCAATGGGAATTTTTTTTTAGCATTCAAAAAAATTTTTTTTTTCAGCGAACACAAATTCACAGAAAAAATCTAATACAGCCATTAACCTATTACTCTATAGCAAAATACAGGTATGGGACCTGTTATCCAGAATGCTCGGGACCTGAAGATAAGGGGTCTTTCCATAATTTGGATCTCCATAACCTACTCTACTAAAAATCATTTAAATATTGAATAAACCCAACAGGATTATTTTGGCTCCAATAAGGATTAATTATATCTTAGTTGGGATCAAACACAAGGTACTGTTTTATTATTACAGAGAAAAAGGAAACCATTTTTAAAAACTAGAATTATTTGCTTATAATGGAGTCTATGGGAGATGGCCTTTCCGTAATTCAGAACTTTCTGGATAACTGGTTTCCGGATAAGGGATCCCATGCCTGTAAAGCATTTTTTTTTTGTTGTTGAAACAAAATGCATGCCAAAGCCGTTATCCAGAAAGCCTGTCTCCCATAGACTCCATTTTAATCAAATAATTCAGAATTTTAAAAATGATTTACTTTTTTTAGTAATAAAACAGTACCTTGTAATTGATCCCAACTAAGATATAATTAATCCTTATTGGATGCAAAACAATCCAATTGGGTTTGATTAATGTTTTATTGATTTTTTAGTAGACTTAAAGTATGGAGATCCAAATAACGGAAAGACCCCTTATCCGGAATACCCTTGGTCCCGAGCATTCTGGATAACAGGTCCTATACCTGTACTGCCATGGCTGAGCTATCAACCCAAATGATCTGGGGGAACAGATTTTCAAGAAGCAAGAGACATCACCAAGGCTGCTTGCGTCCGGAAGTGATATTACCGCGTACATTTACTGCTCTGAAGCCAATGATTGTTTGTCACGCATCACGTCACTTATGGCTTTCCACACAAGTACAAGGGAGAAATTGTAAAAATTCGGGAGACTGAAGGTGATGGGAGGCTCGGGGGAGGCGGGCCAAACTGGGTAAAATATGGGGGGGTCGACATTTTTTTCCTGCACAAATTAATGTTTTTTTTCCAGTGAACCAAAACACATGTATGTATGTATGTATATCTTTATTTATAAAGCGCTACTTATGTACGCAGCGCTGTACAGTAGATATACATGGCTAAATTCTAGCGAAAATGCTGATTTCGTTGTTCATACAGAATAAAATCACGCTGTCTGTAGAAGCCAATTGGCACTAATAATAAAGCTCAATCTCAATCTGCAGAGCAAGTAACGGGAAAGGATGATGGGAGTTGTAGTTCAGAGCCAGCTGGATGAATTTGACATCCCTGCTCTATAAACTGGGAACTTCAACTCATTCTTGATCTACGAGTGCCCAGGGAGAAACATAAACTGATGTGTTAAAGATGTTCCCTTGTAACTAGAGGAGGTTTTTATATGGCACGAGGGAGACAGCCAGCAGTCAGGTATGTTACACTGATAGACGATCAAATTACAAGCCATTCACATTCAATGCTGAGTTTCTGCTTGCTGGGGACAGACAGTCTATTTAGCAATGCTGTCTGCTGGAACATGTGATACAGTCTATAAATCACAATCAAATAACCGCACGGGTATATGCTTACAAGTTCAAATAAAAAAAGGATACTAGTGCCTACATGCACATGGCGTCCACATCTGCCTCCCAAGCAAATCAGCAGCAGGAGGGTCACTCATTTAACCCCAAAGAGTCAGAATGTTCCTAACCATCATTTGACATTAATACACAAGGCCCTGATGATTCCACCTCTATATATGCAAATACATTCTGCAAATCTCATCAGTTATACATCACTGCAGGATACATTACTGGAAACATTAAACATTGTGCTGTTTCACATACTCTATTACTATCAATTTATTCTCAAGCCTTCTATCTAATTTCACCAATCAGTATATGGTATTGGTCTGAAATGATTATGATCTAAAGGGTAACGAAAGGTAGAAGATATATGTTATAAAATGGCAAAAGTAATTCATATATTACTTAGTAACTAACAGTCCACCAACTTAGAGCGTATGAAAGCCAGTGTTCCTCTCCATTGTGCTGCTTTAATAGGGTTATCTGCACAATAACACTCTGCCTGGGAATTAGGTCTCATACGGTTCTATAGGAGAACTTGTTTAAGCCATAAGGAGTGGTCTAGTTTTGTAGTTCATTGCAGAAACAGAGGGTTAACCAGGGGATGATTATGGTTTTTTAAGGTCCTCTAATACTTTCTTTTGCCTCCAAGTGAGCATAGAGTAACCTCTGACCCCATGTAAATCAGAGTTCGCAGGGTTAATGAGCCGTATCGACCCCCAGAAGCCTACAAACAGCTTCCCTCTTTCTCCTGCTCCATAAGGTCTCCAGATGTAACCGGCAGTTCTCCAATATGATATCCATTTTACATGGAATAAAGTCTGGTCCCACCTGAGCGGCGGCTAGCACCTTCCATTCTGTTCCATAACGGATTCAGAATTGGATTTCTTATATATCATTCAGGGGTTAAGTTGGCAATTATTTATTTATTGCAAAATAATATTCACTTATTGTATGGCTCAGAAATAAAAAAATGAAAAAGAAATATTACAATACAGGTATGGGACCTGTTATCCAGAATGCTCGGGACCTGGGGTTTTCCAGATAAGGGGTTTCTCCTACCCTAAGGGGCTGATTTACTAACCCATGAATCCGAATGGGAAAAATTCCGATTGTAAAACGAACATTTTGCGACTTTTTCGTATTTTTTGCGATTTTTCCGTAGCCGTTACGACTTTTTCGTAAATTGTCGCGACTTTTTCGTAACCATTACGAATTGCGCAAATTGTCGCAACTTTTTCGTAGCCGTTACGATTTGCTCGTATCGTGTCGCGACTTTTTTGTATTGAGCGCTCGTAAACTGCGGGCAAAACTTTCAGACTTAGCATGATTTTGGAAGCCTCCCATAGGACTCAATGGCACTCTGCAGCTCCAACCTGGCTCAAGGAAAGTCTCCCATAGGGCTCAATGGCACTCTGCAGCTCCAACCCGGCCCAAGGAAAGTCTCCCATAGGGCTCAATGGCACTCTGCAGCTCCAACCTGGCCCAAGGAAAGTCTCCTATAGGGCTCAATGGCACTCTGCAGCTCCAACCGGCCCAAGGAAAGTCTCCCATAGGGCTCAATGGCACTCTGCAGCTGCAACCTGGCCCAAGGAAAGTCTCCCATAGGGCTCAATGGCACTCTGCAGCTCCAACCTGGCCCAAGGAAAGTCTCCCATAGGGCTCAATGGCACTCTGCAGCTCCAACCCATTGAGTCCTATGGGAGGCTTCCAAAATCATGCTAAGTCTGAAAGTTTTGCCCGCAGTTTACGAGCGCTCAATACAAAAAAGTCGCGACACGATACGAGCAAATCGTAACGGCTACGAAAAAGTTGCGACAATTTGCGCAATTCGTAATGGTTACGAAAAAGTCGCAACAATTTACGAAAAAGTCGTAACGGCTATGGAAAAATCGCAAAAAATACGAAAAAGTCGCAAAATGTTCGTTTTACAATCGGAATTTTTCCCATTCGGATTCATGGGTTAGTAAATCAGCCCCTTAGGGTAGGAGAAACCCCTTATCTGGAAAACCCCAGGTCCCGAGCATTCTGGATAACAGGTCCCATACCTGTATTGTAATATTTCTTTTTCATTTTTTTATTTCTGAGCCATACAATAAAAAATTTGGTTAAAATGGAATCTATGGGAGATGGGCTTTCCGTAATTCAGAACTCTCTGGATAATGGGTTTCTGGATAAGGGTTCCAATACCTGTACAACTGCAGGTATGGGACTTGTTATCCAAAATTCTCAGGACCTTGGGTTTTCTGGATAAGGGGTTGTTACATTATTTGGATCTTCATACCTTAAATCTACTAAAAATCAGTTAAATAAACCCAACAGGATTGTTTTGTCTCCAATAAGAATTAATTATAATAGTATGGGACCTGTTATCCAGAAGGCTTGGGACGGAGCCTTTACAGATAAGGGAGCTTTCTGTAATTTGCATCTCCTACCTTAAGGCTACTAAAAAAAATAATTAAACCCAATAGTATTGTTTTGCTTCCAATAAGGAATGATTATATCTTACTTGGGATCAAGTACAAGGTTCTGTTTAATATTACTGAGAAAAAGAAAATCAATTTTAAAAATGTGAATTATTTGATTAAAATGGAGTCTATGGGTTATGGGCTTCCGTATAACATACCTGTTTATAATGCCCTTCCACTTGTTCACTTTCAGCCAACAAGTGTCAGGCAAAAAAAAAAAATCCCATGAGCGGATGCACACCGCAGCCTGCAATATTGGGGGGAATTGCAGAGTGGTTTGATCCAGCAGGTATTGGGTCTGAACAGTAAAAGGCTTAAGTAATTGCATGCAACTATGAAAGGGAAAAAAAGATTGTGCTTTGTTTAGTATCTCCCTTCCAGGAATCGCTGCAGTTTACACATCACTTACTATTTACATTTACAAGTACAATAAGAAAGGCAATGTGAACAATGGTAGTTGACACTTGTTAAATTCCTTCATAATTTCCAGAATCAGCGTTTCCAAGGTATTTACTGTAATTGTGTAATCAGTAAAAAGAGAAAGAATCGTGGCTGGTAAATACAACTGTAAGGCTGGTATGAAAAGAAACAATAGGCTGCCCTCTACTGACAAGAGCACTGCCTCCCTGCCACTGCAGGTGCTGATGTACCATGTTACCAAGTTACACAGCAGGTCGTGGGCATACAGGTGGCCATACAGACGGGCATTTAGAGTTTTGGTGTACAAAGTGACCCCAAAGTGTACATGCACTAAAACAATGCAGTTACCCATACACAAAATAATTAGGTCAAATGTTGTTGGGTTGCTGTAATGGTTCCTGTTTATTTATTTATTACAGTAAAAAAAAAATACTTTACAGAATGTAAAATTCTATTTTTTTCTAATCCTGCATTATGTTTATTGCACTTCCTGTACTATATTCTATATATATATATATCGAGTGAGAGAGAGAGACTGTAGCAGAATTCACAGCTGACATGGTATATACTAAATTTTAAAAATAGAGCATGTTCAAAAACAAGTGTTTCCACTCTCGCACTGTTAGACTGGTACTTCAGTCTGGTCAACGGAACACATCTATATTATGGATCACATAAGTATCATAATGAAAAGTACAGACAGGCAAATAAAGAAAATAAAACAAAAGGGATCAGTGACAACGTAACATTCTGTATTTGACTGTGTTTCAGCAATGAGGTCTATTTGCTTGTGAGCGATGCTGGTATTTGCATTTCCCAGCAGCAAGGTCTAGGGGTTTGAGTGAGTAGCTCAACTGTCTCCTATTGAGCTGTAATTTCCAGGCTTGTGATGGGGAGCGGCTGGGAAAGGGATGGGGATTTAAAAAATATATATATATATATTTCTGACCGTCATTGTAGGGAGTAAGACATTTACAGAATGGTAGTTACCTATGAAACAATTTAGTAAGAATTTTATGTTTTCGTCTCTCCCAAATAATGAAGTCTCCATTATATCTCCCCCATAGAATCTAGTGCTGCCTAGGTTTTGCAACCTTGTATTTATGAGGGGCAATAGGGGAATGCATGTAGGCATAATTGATGTTAGCTAACTATTGTACATGCCTTTTAGGGTTGTCACCTTTTGTCACTGATATTGGGGTGGTGACATAAAAGGCAGTGGCAGGGATGTGAGGTGGTGGGGCAATAAGTGTGGCAGATTGGGTAGGGGTGAAATTGTAGGGTAGGGCAGGATTATAAAGCAGCTGGTGGGGATAGGCAGGGAGCTAGGAGAGGAAATTGGGGCAGACTGGGGCAGGACAGAGGAGGCACATGCATCACTGGTAAATGTTTTCAAAACTGGCCCCTGCCTTGGCTGGCAAAATACTAGACAAGTGGCAACCCCAATTACTTTAGAAGTGAATGAGTTGCAAGTTGGTGCACCTAATTTTTGTCAGCATGACAAAAGAAATTGCTGTGGTGCATGTAGTGCACAAAATGACATCTCTCTATCTTAAGAAAAAAAGAATACGTGCAAGAGTGACAAAATGCAAGAAAAGGCACTCAACATTTTTCTCTTGCAAGTGAGAAAAAAATCAGAAAAGGTTTTTTTTTTAACTTTTGATTAATTAAGCCCTAAGGGTTTTAAGGAACGCAAGATGCAATTCATCTAACCAAACAGAAAAATACGTTTTAACCTTACCTGGGGCATTTATGTTTATTATGGGTCTATAGACTTTCCCTGCTGCAAAAAGAACTATTGCAGATAACCCCTTCTACCCTGTATTCCATATTCAAACAGAGAAGGACGGGGCTACTAAGCTGCAAATGGAGGAGCCCGCAAAAGAGCAGGAAGGCTAGATCTCACCACTAGGGGCAAAATACCTCAATAATAGCTCCCAACAGCCTACTTTGTATATCTTTTTGAACCAAATCAGCAAATATAACAAGAGTTGGATTTCCACAACTTGGGAATGCCTGGAGTAAAGCATAACAATATGCTTTAATGATTACTCAGTGTAATATCATGTCAAAGAAGTAGCAGATACCAGTAAACCTATAAAAATATATGTTTTCTCATAAACAAAACACTTATACAGTATATGCATCTAAATAACTATGCTCCATAACCAAACAGATTCATATTGCCCCAGCCAAAGTATTCAAATGCCTGTGACTATAGATTCAAATAAAACAATGAGATATGTAGAAAAACATATTCTGTCTAAAGGATTTTATTTTTGTTTTTTTGCTTTTTTTTGGAATCCCAATGTGTAATTAATCCATATATCCAGCATGACCAGCCCAGCAAGCACACATCTTGCTCCCACGGCTCAGGGTTTTCTTTATGGCATGTTGTTTACACTAATATTTCCTCTCCATTGTGTAATTGCGGCTATTGGTTTCAAATTGTCAGGATTTAAGCTGCCATCGAAGTTGATTCCATCAAATATATCAAGCCTTAAGAAAACTTCATCCACTCAATGTGACGCACGGGTTCCAGGAGGCGATGGTGATTAATTATCAGGCTAAATGAACTCCTTGCAATTTGGAAGCAATCTGTTTGATACATCATCCCCCTGTATTGGCCAAATACATCATTCTGTTACAGAAGGGACATGAAAAGAAAGATCTGAGGTTTTCTTTCCAAACAGAGGGCGTCCGATCTTTCTTTTCATGTTTCTCGCAGAATGTTCATTAATAACAATATATTTGTTTAACTTAATTACAATGTGCTGTTGCCGTGTTTATTATCTTTACTGCCATTGCAGCACACATAAAAATACCGGACGGCGTGCGCTGTCAGAACTATATATCCACATAATGATTGCACTTCCAGCACCATATACACATAAACAAAGTTTTGTCAGTCATATATACACATGTTGTCAGCATTACATGCGGCTGTGTGAATTTACTGTAGCGATATGCAGCGCACACTTAGGGCCTGTCTCAAGAAGGACTGTCAACGGGGTAAACTTTGCTTACACTGTCAGCACTGCCTATAAACAGCACTCTGCTTACACTACATCATTAAAGGGAGGGAAAAGATAAGATTTTATACTTCATGTCTACTTTTGAATAAGCCTGCTGTATAAAGATATGTGCCAATCACACAATACCACCACAAACTAAAGGCGACCATACACAGGCCAATAAAAGCTGCAGACGGACAGCATTGGCAGCTTATAAGGCCATGTATGGGGCCCTCGGATGGGCCTACCGGACTGATGTAGATGTTGATTGGGAAGGAGGAGCACATTGGCTGGTTGATGCACTCCTTGCCCCAATGGCCTGAATTTCCCACTAATCTACAGGATAAGGTTTTATTAAAATTTGGTTGAAGGCAGATAACATCCACATGGAAGTGGCACCAACAACAGCCTAATGAGCTATCACCTGATTCTGAAGTTCAAATTTTACATTTATTGGGCCAGTAACTGCATGGTTCATGGATGAGGGCCAAATTACATTACAGTCATAATATTGAACAAAAAAGGCTATACAGAATCTATACACAGATTGGGTGTCAAATAAATGCCTTGAAGGGCCATATCAAGCCTGCGGGCTAACTACTGTACAGTCCCAACCTGACTGTTGCTAGACAGAGTCAACTGTTGGAGATTAATATAATCCTGCATGATTCTGCAACAAATGCATTTTTATGGTACACACCTCCTTTATATATCTTTAACAAAGCAATAAACTGTACACAGTTTTAAAAATAAAATAATCTTTAATAAACCCATAAAAAGTGTATGCCGTTTAAATTTTTGTGTGACAAACTTAAAATAAAGATCAGCTGCCAACGCATCTTATCTCTACTGTGTTGGAGAAAACTTTCATAAAAAGTGAAAGTGTGACTGCACACTGGTCTAGGTGCTTGGTCAGATAGGGTTTGGCACCCTAGTAGAAGAAAAAAAAACCCAGCACAATGGAGAATGTGCAAGCTGGTGCTTGTTTGTCCACTTAAGGCTCCTATGTAATCTGATATCTGTCTGAATTGGGGTGGCCATACACCATAAGATTTGGTGAGGTTACCAAACCAGTGGATCTTTTTCCCACCTAAGGGGAGCGATATCTGGTTAATTTGATGATTTTGCCCTAAGGCCAAACAATTAAATTACAACAACGGGAATAAGAGCCATTGGAGCGAGGACTGTATCAATAATCCAATGCGGTCCTCTGGGCAGATAAACTGCTGAATCAGTTAAAAGGACCCACATTGTCAACATAAATCTGCTGATTTGGGCCACCTTTAGCCCACTGCTTTGGTAAACAACTTGGGCAAAGACTGACTCATTTGGTGCCCTGTGTATGAGCACTTTACACTACAGTATTTATATCCCTGGCAACTTTGAACAGATAAAAGAAAAAAAGTATGTCATGTCATTCACACTACAAACTTTACTGGGTGGGACCAATTCATCAGTGTGAAAATCAGATAGCGCTTGATGAGTGATATTGCATGCTTTTGACATGACTCTGTCAGATTTGATTTTCAAAGAAGTAAAACATCAGTGGTTTCACACTTACGTGTCTTTCTAAAAGAATGGGAATGAAGATACATCCAAGGGCCAATGTGAATTCAATTCTGATTTCTTCCATACAAAACCAACTTTTTGCATAAAAATACACAAGCTGGAATAGCTATAGAACAGGAATGATACGTCACACTGCCTAACACGAAAACAAATTCAATACAAAGAAATTTGCATAGACAAAATGCAGGGACAAAAGCAGAAATGATTATTGTCAGAGGTCAAAGGGAGAAAAAATATTTGTCTTTCTTTATATACACACATTATTTCTGGTGTCAGCTGATAGATTACTACATAGCGACTTAGTATTGGCTGTGAACTCCAGTCTTAATATGGCTAATAAAAAACAATAAAAAAATAATAAACAATTAAAAAAATAAAAAAAAAAATATATATATATATATATTCATGCTGAGGCCTTCTGATTTTTCTTATATTCTCCTTATTTGAACTGGTTAATGGAGATCCTAAGTTTGTAAGGAAATATTTTCAATATATTTCTTAAACTAACATATAATTGTGGCCAGTATTCATTTTGTCTTTAGTTGTGTAATGTATATATACAGGTAAGGGCCCTGTTATTCAGAATTCTTGGAACATGAGGTTTTTTTAGATAAGGGGTCTTTATGTAATTTGGATCTCCATACCTTAACGCTTCTAAAAATCATTTAAACATTAATAAATTCAATAGGATAGTTTTGCCTCCAATAAAGATTAATTATAGAGGTATGGGACCTGTTATCCAGAATGCTCAGGACCTGGGGTTTTCTGGATAAGGGGACTTTCTGTAATTTGAATCTTTAATACTATAAGCCTACTAAAAATTAATTTAAAAATGAAATAAAACTAATAGGATAATTCTGCCTACAATAAGGATTAATTATATCTTAGTTGGGATCAAATTCAAGGTACTGTTTTTTTTTATATTTGCTTAAAATGGAGTTTATGAAAGATGGCCTTCCTGTAATAATGGGTTTCTGGATAATGGATTCACACCAGTAAGTGGCCTAACTAAGCAGTTTGTGTGTGTATCAAAGATAAAGGAAGGCTTTTGCGGGGGCACTAAGCAAAAATAATAATAGTAAATAAATGCACACATTTGTAACACACAAATAATTGAATATAAAAATGTAGGTTGATGTAAAACCCTTAAAGACATTTTGTGAATACGATTCAATATAACATAACTTTATTTAAGCACAATAACAAAATGAAGTCCTACTTCCAGTTCAAATGAAACATTGCAATGCCTGCATTAAAACTGGTACAGGTACAGGATCCATTATCCAGAAAGCTCCAAATTAAGGGAAGGCCAGCTCCCATACACTTTATTTTAATCAAATATTTAACATTTTTAAAAATGATTTCCTTTTTCTCTGTAATAATAAAACAGTACCTTGTACTTGATCCCAACTAAGATATAATTAATCCTTACTGGAGGCATTAATGTTTAAACAATTTTTTGTAGACTTGAGGTATGGGGATCCAAATTACAGAAAGAACCCTTATCCAGAAAGCCCCAGGTCCCGAGCATTCCGGATAACAGGTCACATACTGTAGCATGCAGGACATGGATTCCAATGATATCCTATATAACACTTGTGTACTGACTTATATCACTTTCTTGATAGAATGTTGACAGGGGAAAACACAAGAAATATGCAATATAAGCCTCTATATTGACCACTTATAGGCCAGTATTTTCAGGCTGATCGATTTAAATTCCTATAAAGTTTAATGTTGTAGTTAATCTAAACAAGGTACGGTGTGGATGATATGGGTATAAATGCGTCCATGAATTATAGACTGTGCACAACTGCATGATCTCATAATATTCAGCATTATGTAATCACTTCAGGTCAGCAATGATCTATGGCATATTTTCCTGTGTGCTTGAAATCACATTTACATGTGTTTATTTACAATGGCATTCCTACTACAGAGGAACAAAACAAGAGCAGGTTTTGTGAAGGCTCCCATACGCGCTTAAGTGAAATACAACTTTTCACAAAGTCAGCCTGTACAGAATAAGATATTTTCTACAAAATTTGACATTGTAATTATGTAACTAAGAAAAACTGGTTGTATAATTATTATACCATTGCTTTTTATCCCCATTACCTCTCTGAATGTGTTGGAGTTCAGTTTGTAGTCAGGCTGACTGACTACACTCTTACTTATTACCCTCTATTATATAATAATCTGCAAAGGAGACTGGAAGGGGGTACAGCCTGTCAGCAAAATGGCAGTGATAAAATGTCATTCGGTGGGCTGAATCCAGTGTAGTTGTTTCTCTTTAGTTAGCATAATTTTGTAAAGGAGTATAGTCACCCTTTGATTCAGGGGGGTTTAGAGAGAGGAAAATCATTGTAAGTTGGCCATACACAGGCAGATTTTAGCTGCTGACTGGGGTCCTTCAGACCAGTTCAGATTCTTATCTTTCCCTGCATGGGCTCCCTTGACTGGCCTACCCAACCGACATCTGGCCTAAAATTGACCAGATCTCAATCGGGCAGGTTTGATTTTCCGTCGGATTGGGCTCATTGATGTGGTCCTTGGTCCAAAGGTGCCTATGCCCTCCATTTTAATTTGATCGTTTGGTCCTAGGGACAAGCGATCGAATTAGCCCAATCTCTCCCACCTTAGGTAATCAGTCAACTTGTTTACATTTGAGCTGATCATGATTGGGCACCATGGTTTATCTATAATTAAAGGTTAAATAAAAAGGTAGTTCCCCCTATGTTTTTAGAATGAATTCTTGTGGTTTCTCCTTCCAAACATTCAGGTCAGAGCCTCTGAACGATGTTTCTTGAATCTGTGGTCCTCAAACTGTTATTGATTTTGAATTCCCAGGCTCTACTGAAAGCAAAAGATGGTGAGTTACAGGCTGAATATCTCTCATAGAGAAAAAAGTGCAATAATAGCAGGCTAGAGGCGAAAGAAACTGAAAGTATTAAAAGTGACATTCACACAAACAGCATATTGGTTTTAAGTTTGAAAGGTATTTGTTTTGCTCAGGTAAAGTCACACACTAACAGGCTTGTGTTGTGGTTGTATTTAAATATAGAGTGCATTTCTATTGCTGTATGACACAAACTGGGTGGAGCCAGTCCCTTCCTGAAACCTTGGTTTGCCTTAGTAACATGTGCCCTTACTCTTTGCTGCTTCCCTAATCTCTTAATCCTCTTCACCTACTCCCTGCTCCCTTTGTGTTCTCTGTGCCTATTTCATCTCCAGTCTCCATGCCCTCTTAGCACTTTGTACTTTTCCTCAAATCTCCATGGTCTCTTGCTACCTCCATTCCTAGTCCTTCTTTGATCTACGTGCCCTCTCCCTGTCTTTACCAATTTCTATTCCCTCTCTGACCTATCCCGCTTCTCCCAGTGCAAAAATGACTTGCATCCTTTGGGAATATGTTCTCTGGTGAGCCTTAGGTATCCCGGTTGACACTAGCAAGAAGGACAGAGAACATTGTGAACTGCTTTTCTCCCATGGCATAGGCCTATGGTCCTGTCACGCAAGTAACAGAATTCATTGCAGGCCTGGAAGAGGCTGTTTACTCACAGAAACCAAACAGGAAAAAAGAAAGTTCTACACAAACTAGAGACCTAATTTGCCTGGGGAACTTCACTCAGCAGTCCTAATGTTTATTTTCCATATTCCAATGAGCTGTTATGGAGAACAATGCTGGGCATTGTTATAGACTCTAAGACTGGCTTCAGGCCTATCTATGTAATGCCCTGGCTAATACATTGATGATATTTAGAATCCTTCACCGTGCTTCTGGAATTCTTAACTGGAAATAGGTGTGATCTTTGCTCACTGACATTATTTGAGAGAATTTACCCACATTTGTTACTGACTTTAGATTTTTATTGGGTTTATAAAATAAAAAACATCTTGGGCAAAGATATGTATTTATAAATTAAGATACATTATAAGGAAAATAATCACAATCTTACAACCGTCCTGTGTTTTCAGTGATAATACAGTTTTAATGACCACAGTGAAATGCTTGTTACCCACAGGGTTACAGGTATCGGACCCCTTGTCTGGAAACCCGTTATCCAGAAAGCTTATACGGAAAGCCTGTCTCCCATAGAGTCCATTTTAATCAAATAATTCAGAATTTTAAAACTGATTTCCTTTTTCTCTGTAGTAATAAAACATCACCTTGTAATTGATCCCAACTAAGATATAATTAATCCTTATTGGAGGCAAAACATTCCTATTGTGTTTTATTAATATTTTTAAGGTATGGAGATCCATATTATGGAAAGACCCCTTACCCGGAATACCCTTGGTCCAGAGCATTCTGGATAACAGGTCCTATACCTGTACTAATATCTGCTCATTTGTAATGAAAAATGAAATGTGAAGAATTTTAACACTGACAGTATCTAGTAGGATTAAATCTAAAACAACTGGATTTTTCTGAGTTTTTTTCCTTGAATTTATTATTAATAAATTAAAGTACAGGTATGGGATCCCTTATCCGGAAACCCGTTATCCAGAAAGCTCCGAATTACGGAAAGCCTGTCTCCCATAGACTCCATTATAATCAAATAATTCAGAATTTTAAAACTGATTTCCTTTTTCTCTGTAGTAATAAAACAGTAACTTGTAGTTAAGCCCAAGTAAGATATAATTAATCCTTATTGGAGGCAAAACAATCCTATTGGGTTTATTTAATGTTTTATTGATTTTTTAGTAGACTTAAGGTATGGAGATCCAAATTACGGAAAGACCTCTTATCCGGAATACCCTTGGTCCCGAGCATTCTGGATAACGGGTCCTATACCTGTATAATAATTTTAATTAACATAAATGTAAAATCATTTCTAACTGTTATAAAATGGGCATAATTAATGTAATAATCCATGGGTAAAATCTATGTATGTAAAATTTATATTTATATATTTTTTTTAAGTTCATTAGCAATAAGTTAGCATTAGCAACAAGTCAATTTTAACAAACCTAAATAAATGGACACTGAAGTTGCTTAAAAGAGGTTGCAGCTGGGTAAGATTAGTGACATAGTAATCCCCAGAAAAAAAAGATCAGAAAAACTATGGGGTGGTGATGTATAGGTTTGGAAGGGTAAAGAGTCTTTATATGTTTTTGGACCACACTTTCCCATGTGAACCTGTCACTGCACCTCTAACTTTTGCACCATACAACAAAGTTATGTGGGAACCAAGAAGAAATGATAATAAAACTGCCTCTAGACATGACAAATAAAAGCCAATAGGAGCTAGGCAAAATGATCTAATACCTACAGTATATTATTATGGAAAATTCTGACCCTTTATGATGTCACCTAGAGACGGATATCCTTGTGTACCCCAAGGCTTTTCTCTCTCTCTTTCACTACCTTCTTCGGAAAAATCCACAACACAAATAAATGATCACTAGTAAGTAAATGGTAGAGAGTACATACAGACTAATACTATACTGAATACCCAGCAACTAGGTGTACACATTTCTATTTATACATTGACTTTACAGTTACACCCTATTGGCAAATGGAAGGGCAATCTCTTTATTATACCACTATGTTGTGTTGCATCAAGTAATTTATATATTATCATATATTGCTTACTCAGTAATTTTGCCTTTCTATTCCATTGTAAAGACATATTCAACTGAACTTTCTCTCACATCATAACTAATTCATCAACATTTCAAGTGGGTTGTCCTCTAGTAAAGAAGAATAAGACATGACATTTTTGTTGTGAGTAATGAGTAATTCCAGAGACTTAGACTGTGAGTCAGAACTGGTAACTTACTTTTTATTTGCTTCTGTTAATCCTATCAAAAATAGACTTTTTTCTTGTTTACAAAACCACAAAGAGAGTGTAGATATATATAATATACAATTCTGAACAGGCTTGTTGTATTCTCGGCAAAAGAAAACACATAACCATTGTTGGATAATTCACTTAAGAGAAAGTCAAGAGGGGGTCAGGGGGATGAGGTATCAGAAGCAGGTGGTCAGGATTGGAAAGGGGAATGAGGAGAAGATGGGTGGGATCAATTGGGAGAGAAAGGTGATAAAAAGTTGGGCAGAGTCAGGAGAAATCAGGAGCATGTGGTTGTGATTGGGAGCAAAATGGTAGGACTAATAGGAGGAATGGGGAGCTGGTCAGTAGAAGGTTATTCATTGGAGGATCTCTAATGGTATTTATTTTCTACCACCGGTGATTAGCTTTTACACTGACAGTGTGTAGAGTATCACCACCTTTTCTCTCAACAACTTTCTGCCATTTGACTTTCTCTAAGGGGCAGATTTATCAGTGTGACATTAGAGCTCACCATAGCAAAATTGCCCCACTATTTAGTCATTCCTATGGGATTTCTAGAGGCGTGTTTATCAAACGGTGAATTGTAACTTTCACTTATTCATAAATCTGGCCCTAAACATTTCATAGGAATAAATAGAGTAGGGGAATTTACTGTTGTGACTCTAAATTATCAGTTTGTCCCTAAGTGTACTGAAATTGCAGACGTGAAATCCCTATGCATCATAAATTGGTGTAAATTTGCACAAAAAAGTCATATTTTTCACAATGACATTTTGGAATTCATTCAAGTTTCGGTATCGTGACTATCTTTTGGCCAGGTTGGAGCTGCAGAGTGCCATTGAGTCCTATGGGAGACTTTCCTTGGGCCAGGTTGGAGCTGCAGAGTGCCATTGAGCCCTATGGGAGACTTTCCTTGGGCCAGGTTGGAGCTGCAGAGTGCCATTGAGCCCTATGGGAGACTTTCCTTGGGCCAGGTTGGAGCTGCAGAGTGCCATTGAGCCCTATGGGAGACTTTCCTTGGGCCAGGTTGGAGCTGCAGAGTGCCATTGAGCCCTATGGGAGGCTTTCCTTGGGCCGGGTTGGAGCTGCAGAGTGCCATTGAGCCCTATGGGAGACTTTCCTTGGGCCGGGTTGGAGCTGCAGAGTGCCATTGAGCCCTATGGGAGACTTTCCTTGGGCCAGGTTGGAGCTGCAGAGTGCCATTGAGCCCTATGGGAGGCTTTCCTTGGGCCGGGTTGGAGCTGCAGAGTGCCATTGAGCCCTATGGGAGACTTTCCTTGGGCCGGGTTGGAGCTGCAGAGTGCCATTGAGCCCTATGGGAGACTTTCCTTGGGCAGGGTTGGAGCTGCAGAGTGCCATTGAGCCCTATGGGAGGCTTTCCTTGGGCCGGGTTGGAGCTGCAGAGTGCCATTGAGCCCTATGGGAGACTTTCCTTGGGCCGGGTTGGAGCTGCAGAGTGCCATTGAGCCCTATGGGAGACTTTCCTTGGGTCGGGTTGGAGCTGCAGAGTGCCATTGAGCCCTATGGGAGGCTTTCCTTGGGCCGGGTTGGAGCTGCAGAGTGCCATTGAGCCCTATGGGAGGCTTTCCTTGGGCCGGGTTGGAGCTGCAGAGTGCCATTGAGCCCTATGGGAGACTTTCCTTGGGCCGGGTTGGAGCTGCAGAGTGCCATTGAGTCCTATGGGAGGCTTCCAAAATCATACATTGAAGATTCAGAAGTCAGAAAGGTTTTCGCGCCATTTACAAATGTTTGGATATGAAAATTTTGTAACTTTCAGATCGCAACCACAATATTTTCGTACAACCACGACACAAATTCAAGTTACGCACATCAGAAATTATCGTGGTTACTACGAAATTTTCCAATCGTTCTTTTAACAATCCCAAATTTGTGCTTTAATGAATGGGCCCCTAAGTCTAGTGCTTACAGCCCAATACGTTCCCCTGCTGGCTTGTGATAGAACAGTAGCACTTGATCTATATTATCATGTAAGGGACATTATTACAAGACCACCTTTAGGGTTCCTGCTAGGGATTTAAGGCTGATGCCACACGTGGCGTTTTTACGCTGCATTTTTTCTCAGCCTAAAAATGCAGCACAAGCTACACAGCCCCTGACTATGGCATTTTTCAGCCTAGTACTGGTGACGTAGCAAATCCCGTTTCCATGGTGCTAATAGTGTAAAATAGTAAAAAACGCTGCGTATTTCCACTAGGTCTGGCAGCTGCCTTTGTGTATACATAGGAATAGCTTGCTGTGCAAATACTGGCGTATTTCGGCCAACGCTTGAAAAATCCGTGCTAAGGCGTTTTCTAGCGTATTTCCGCATTGTGTGATTGGCGTTTTTCAGCTGCTGAGAGAATTACGAAATACGCAGCGTAAAAACGCCACATGTGGCATCAGCCTAACATAAAAAGGCCCTAAATATTCCCTAAATCCTTTATTTCCCAAAACAGCTTATAGGATGATCGGAGCTAGCATTCATACGGGGAAAAACTTCAATTTACATAGGGAAGTAGAAAAGAATAAAACTTTAATCCAAAAAGGAATTAGAGCTCTGAAAATCTAAATGAAACCGGTTCGCATATATTAAAATCAGTGTTGCCATAACATTTTTTTACAGTGAGCCATTAATCATTTGTAACATTTAAGTAATACGACCCCTTACATAAATACATAATTCTATGACAGTTACATAAACAGTTTATGCCCATATAATGCTAAAAATTTTTCTTGCTGGGCCGACTAATGCAGATACAAAACCTCCAAGGACACTGCTCACATGTAGAACAGAGCTGATAGACACACAGAATTGCGACGGTCTGGCAGCACAGGACCAGGCTGGAGTATGATTTCCAAATGTGACACCGTATGTAAGAAGGGTAACTAGCACAGAACACACCAAGGGCCAACTACAAGCAACACGTTCTGTATTTTATATGTTCCAACCATTTCTAATCTCTGATAATCATAAGTAGCAGATGGATTGCAGCTGCTGACCCACTATACTCACTTAGTTTACACTTAGCTCAAACGGTTACTTGAGCCCTTGGCTTGGGACATGGTCTTCCACAGTTACCTGACAAGTGGCCAAAAAGTCCCTATGAAAGGAAACAGGTTGGGTACCTGATATTTGTCAGTTTCTCCATTCACTCCCTTGCCATTAATATGAGACTAATTTGTGGCTTTCCAGCTTAATATATTCACCCCACAGTTGCACAGAGTCCATAAAGTATTGTCTGGTCTAGAATATATAAAATGAATCTCAATTTGAGGACTTTAACTTGTCTCATACAACTGAATTAGAATTATATAATAATTGCAGAGTTGTGTCAGGTTAGCCTTGTGTTACACAGAGAATACTGCCATACTGAAATGTCAGGTGTGTGACATGCTTGGCACTGCCATTCTGGCACAAGATTACCTTTAAACGCAGCACTTAAATATCCCCTCTTTCACAGCCACTGTTTTTTTCATGTTGAAAATAACCAGAGGCCACTCATTTAGGAACTAGACTTTCACTTGAAAAAGTGAAATGCTTCTTCACAGTGAGGACAGGGAGGTTGGCGAATGCCCTGCCGGCAGCGATGGCAGATTCTGTTAATGCCATTAAGAGTGGCTTGGATGTCTACTTCATAAAGCATGGTATCCAAGGCCACTGTGATTTTGAGATCTATAGTCAGTTTAGTATACGTATATTTGTATATATATATCTTTTTATTTGTGAGAGTGTAGAGGTATGTATGTTTCAATTTCTGTTTACTGCTCAAAAAGTCTCAAAAGTCTCCTGTCATGAAGTGAGATCAGCCAGCAGTCTCACTATGGGACATGCATTTTACCATATCACTATATGTATTGGCTTAAGTAATGAGCTGGGTAATAAAACACCTTCTCACCTCTCACTTTATACAATTAATTCTGGTTTGTCCCTGAGGAAGAGCACAGTTGGTGCTCGAAACGTTGGACCTTTTTTCTAAATAAACGCATTATTTTTTTGCAAAGTCCCTGTGTGTGCGGCTCCCTGTCTTGACATTTAAAAATATATATTTTGAATTTGACCACATTTTCCTGTTTAATGGTGAAAAACATTTGCTCCTGAGGGAATCTAACAAGTTTGTTTTTGGCAAAAAGAAGGTGAAAAAACATCAACATTTTGCTGCTTGCCAAAAATGTTATCAAAAGCCTTAAAAGAGTACAAAAATAATGAGATTTCAGTGATGGTGCACTATTTCGACGTATTTTACTATAGGAAGGATATGGCAATTTCCTTTGATGTGGATGCTATATAAATAGGCAAATCTTTCTGAATAGACTTCAGTTAATTTCAGTGCTTTATAAATAGAGCTTTAATGGGTGAATGTAATAAAAGCTAAAAGTAAAAATATGTGCAACGTAAACAATTTTTGATACGTGCGAATCCCTTTACATGTTTTTAACAGCTTCATTGCCACACTGTCTGACACAGATAAAAGTAAAACATGGAAACTCAGAATGTTTGGTGCAGGCACAATGGGCCTTTTTTGTCAATACTGTACATTTAGGTTTGTTTCTAAGAAGGCAATGAAAAGGTAAAACAATTGCATCCCCCTTCAACTGTTGGCATACACACACGTTTCCAATTAAGAGATTGTAATTTTTAACAACACGCCCTTTTAAGAGTATCTGGCTGTTTTGTGTTCATGTTTATTGCTATGCATCCCAGTGAACATTAGAGGGCACCCTCTATAGCCAGCCAGATAGTACCCAAGGCACTAGGGATGGTGCATTTTATACATTTGTGAGACAGAATGCTTGTTAAAATTTACAGAATTGTGTTTATAATAAGATGATATCGTTCTGTTTGCAAACTTGATTTTGTTCTCATTCTTCTTTAGAAATATGTCTTTTGTATATTTACAGAGTGTATGGCTACACATTCATTCTGTGTACTGAGGATTGTTTTTTGTATACAAAATGTACTTGGGACAAATGGCACCCCATACCTAATATGTATTACCTGTCTTCCAATTCTGATGCACTAAGCAGGAAAACCAGTAGCCTTGGGCCTTTTTGTTCTGAGATTATACCCCTCTTAGTTAGAGGCTGTAAACAAAAATTCATCTCACACTGTTCTCTGAACTCTCACCTGGAATGGCACTTCAGTAGAAGCTGTCAGGACAGAGCTGTGCTCACAGTGATTGGTTTATTATATTGGGGGGACATGCTCTGACACCAACTCACCGCCAGCCCATGGGTTGGGCTCACAGCCAAAAACAACACAACATGTTCCAGCAGAGACCTACCGAGTTTTCACCACATCCAGAGGGTGCATCAGGCAAATTTCTACCAGACCTGTCAGAGGGAAAGAGAGAAATAAATGTATTAATAACGTATTCACCAGCACGAGACATTACTCGTTCCCTTCCACACATGACAGGAATGAGCACTGAACTCAACTTGTAGAGCAGTGGTTTGTGAAGCTTAATACAGCCTGCTCTTTTCTTGTTAGAGATACACAAATTCTGTACTATATCTGTCTACATGAAAACGTATAAGGTCATTTACTAACATAGATGTAAATATTCACCAGCCCTGTAACCCACAGCAACTATTCAACAGTTGGTTGTACAGTTAAAGGTCTGATTGGCTGTTGCGTGTCACTGCACTAGCTCAGATTTGTAAATACATTAACTAAATATATGTTTCCCAGCACAAAAACAAACTTAAATCTATTATAGTCTAGAAAGGGGAACATTTTCTAAATGAAAGGACACTATTTTAAAGCCAAGTTTCACCCAAAAACTGATCTTTTTCATAATGAAACAAAATGTAATAAAAAAAAAATTGTAATTTTAAGCAGCTTTCCAACATATGTTAGTTACAATGTACAGTGCTGCCCCTGGCTTTTTTCTGCCACAGGCACCATCTTTCAAATTCTCCAGAAGAAGCTGCAGTCCCCACCCGCAGCCAGATCTCTCATCTCCTCTCCCTGCACAGGAGCACGCTTACTCTCTAAAATGAACACGCACCATGCAGGAGATGTGAGCAATGCTCTGTTAATTCACATGTGTTGCCAAGATCTTGCACGTTTTTTTTAAAAAAATCTCTAGTTTATCTATAGTGCAGTAGCAGAAACAGAAGTTTCTGATGATGCTCCTGGCGCCGCTGCTCTGATCTATGCTGAAATCCAGCTGCAAAATAATTCTCTTTCTACATTATTGAAATCCTGGCAGGGGAGGAGGGACTAAAATATTGATTTTACAAATTATTATTATTATTCTCCACAGCTTACAGACAGCATGCAGGAACTACATAACCCAAAATGCATTGTACTGGGATGTTCCTTTCCTTATTGACATCACGAGTGCAGGGAATTGGGGGATTGGGAGGATGCAGGCTGAAGGCAGGCTGAGGACAACCGACTACTCTTATATTTTATTTGAGTCTCAAAGTAGTCAGTCTGATCAGCAGCAGAACAGGGGGCCAGGCTTAGGGAACTGTTCCAAATCACGAAAAGGCTGCATATTTTGATGTTTATTTCAAAGTTGCTTGAAATTATGTTTTCTTTTCAATTCTCCATCTCCTACCTTAAGTCTGCTAATAAAATTATTTAAACTGTAATTAAACCAAATAGGATTAATTATATCTTAGTTGGAATTAAGTACAAGTTAAGGAGAAGGAAAGGCAGTAAAGAGCCTTCTCTGTTTGCTTAAGATTGCAGCTGCCATTTTAGCTTGGTTTTCATAGCTTCCTCCTGCAGCCTCTAGCCGTTATAGCCCAGATCACACATTCCTAAGGGAGGGGGGAGGGAGTTCTTAGCATTCTTGTGGGAAGGGGGAGCAGGAGAGGGGAGAGAGGATAGTGCTGCACAGACTTTAGCCCCCCGGAATTAAGGTTTTCTGAGAGAGGAAGTCAGATACCCGAAGAACATGTTTACAAAAAAGGAGACAAGAAATTCTGTGTTTCCTCTGACAGAGAACTCTGCAGCATTTCTGTGAGTGCTTATGGCTGTATTTACTGATAAAGCTTACTTAGTTTTTACCTTTACTTCTCCTTTAAAGCTGCTGAGGCCAGTTAAGCCCCATATGAAAGTTTGAAAAAGGTAGAAAAGGAAGGCAAATAATTTTAAATCTATTAAAATCAATAATGGAGAACAACTGCAAGGTTGCTAGGAACAGGAAATACTATAACATACTAAAAGTTAATAGCAATAGCAAGTCAGAGCAGCGCAGATACAATGCATGCCTCTTCCCTTCCACCTCTGAGTTTTTCAAGTTCCCACTTTCCCAGCACTATGATAAACCTCACTTCTGGGACTCGGGTTAAAAAAACCTGGAGAAGAACTGATTCCTGTTACAATGCTCTACGTCAGAACCAGAGAGCAGAAGCAAATACTGCTATCAATGGTTATTGCATTTCCAACAATTTAAAGGAGAAGGAAAGGAATCAACTTTAGACCTCATCATTAGAAAGACCTCCCTTGCCTTTTTTTTTTCTTAATAGTGTTTGTATCTCCCGCAGTTTGCTTTTAAAGATTTCTATGCTTCTTCTCCTTTGCAGCCACCATTTTGGATATGTAAATGTAGTAAAGATGGCACAGGGTAAATAAATGTGCCTGGGCAAAGTTTCAGCCTCCCCTAGATGCACGCATGTTAAAAACTCTTGGGCATTTTGTTTTGCTACAAAATTTGCGAAACGGCAGAAAAATTTGCGAAGCGCATTTGTTGTGTGATTTTTATGTCACCCTCGGCTATTTTTTTGTCGCCCTCGGCTAATTTTTTGTCGCACACATCTATTTTTTGTCGGCTACTTTTTTTGTAGCCTGCGTTTTTTTGTACGCAACCGCCATGACATAGCCACGCCCATTTTGGCGAGGTCACTCCCATTTAGTCGCGACCGCGCCCAATCTGACGCATGGAAAAAACCATTTCCGCACAACAAATTTTCACAGAAGTTTCGCGAAACAATCCGCCAATGGCGAAATGCGGAAATCCGCTGTGAATCCATGCCTAGTGAAAAAATTAGCTCATCACTACTCTCTAATGCGTCTACACTACCAACTGGTCTTCTCAAGTGCACATGTACGCCAGTCTTGGTCATGGTGCAGGAATATGGTATTATGGGTATTTCCATTAAAGAACTTGGTGGGGGTTTTTTTCATATGTGGTTTCTGATCTGGAAAACAGGCTTAATATGACGAGGCTTCAGGGCACCGATGACAGCACTGGAGGTATGCCTCTAGATAGGGATTAACTCTTTCCTTTTCCTTTAAATGTAATATTTCAAATATGCAATTGGCAGGGCCTCCAGTAGCTCAACAGCTTTATGAGAATCACAATATGAAAAATGCATCAGTGGCACTGACCTAAATTATATTGCCCCATCCCAGTGCAGTCTTAAAGATAGCCACAGACTGTTTGTATCTGCTACTTGGTATGTTTTTCAGATGAGTGCTTGATTTAGCCCTCATGAGGCCAAAGTATGTATCACATGAGACCTTTGAGGAGATGACCACATCCATTACCTGCTAATCAGAAATTAGCTGAGATGTAAAAAGGGGGGGGGGGTTGAAAATAATTTTCTTAGTCTTTAATTAGATAATCACAAAAAGAAAATATAGAAGTCTTTATACAGTCTCTCTGAACTACAACAATGTTAGTTTTACCAGTAGGGTCCACATCAACGTTACTTATTGTAAGGGGTGTGCTACTTGTACATACAATAACTATAAAGTATCTATAAATAGGTTGGAATATTATACATATTTGCCAATAAACATTCAGATTTATGGAGCAGATTTGATTTGATTTGATAAGCAAAACTTATCTCATGGCTTAGCATATGAAAAATGCACTGTACCCTTAAGGTGGACGATCTGGAATTGAATTAGGACCTGCAGTTAAACCTAACATAATATCTGTACACAGTTTGTAAAAACAAAAAAAAAAGTATATATTAAAGGGGAACTCCACCCAAACACTACTTAAGCTTTTTGAAAAGTAAACAGAATTTCAAGCAACTTTGCTAATACATCAATAAAAAATATATGCAGTCTTGTAATGTAATAATATGGTTTGGAATAGTTACCTAACAGCCTGGCAATCCTGCATTGAAATCTATTTTATAAAAAGCGGAAACAGATTTTTTCTATATTTAATTTTGAAATTTCCCAGGGTGCCTCAACCATGTGACTTGTGCTCTGATAAACTTCAGTCACACTGCAGCGCTGCAAGTTGGAGTGATATTACCCCCCTCCCAGCAGCCAATCAGCAGAACAATGGGAAGGTAGCAAAATAGCAGCTCCCAGTAAGTATCAAAATAGCACCCAATATTAAGAAATCCAAGTCAGGCTTGGGACTCCCCCAGTTACATGGGAGTAGGAGAAACAATAGGTTAGCTGAAAGCAGTTCTAATGTGTAGCGCTGGCTCCTTCTGAAAGCTCAGACTCAGGCACAATGCACTGAGATGGCGCCTACACACCAATATTACAGCTAAAAAAAATACATTTGTTGTTTCAAGACTAAAATGTTAAATGTTGAGTGAATTATTTACTATGTAAACTGTGTAATTTAGAAATAAAAAGCATACCATACAAATCATGATAGTATCCCTTTAAGGCTACATTACTGGGATGACTTTAAGAAGACAACTAAGTGCTAAGCTACTCATTCTAATAGTGATCTGCTGCCTGAACTCGGCTTTGCCTATTAATCATGTATAGCAATGTGCAGCTTTACATTTCTGTTTCTGGCTTTGGCTGTACATGTTTTGCCAGTGTTATTTCTTTGTGCCGGTAGCCAAGGGTCAGCAGCACTGACAGCATCCCCCACAGCCAGGTGAGGCTGCAGTGACAGATGCAAACAGGCAGCTTGTAATGAGCTGGATTTCAGCCAAGCCAAATATTTCAGATCAGTTTCCTTAACAATCCGCTTTAATCATTTATTAATAGGCTTTCTGGCCGGGATACAAAAGGTGAGGTAGAAATAACAGAAGAAGAATGCCAGCCAATAAATCATTGCGTATTTATTGCACTGACACAGATCTTACCTCTTCAAGTGCTGCCAGGGCCACAACTAGGGCACCACACAAGCCAACACTTTTTTCTTAGTGCCCATCTATTGATTCTGCTAAGCATTATATTAGCACTATCAACTGTGTGCACTTAACACAATATTTTCTTTTTTTCTGTATATTTTGTGCTATTTACACATCGCTTGAAATGCTTATTTGTATTGTTCTGCTTAGCAGATATGTGAAAGTCTGTGGAAACTGATAGACAATGCCAATAAAAATATACAGGCAGAGCTAGAGCAATGTAAGCCATTACATATGTTTAACGTCATGGTATATAAAATACTGAAACAAAACATTCTGGCAACATCGAGCTAGTATATTTATAACCCAAGAAATGCCTTGGAAATGCTACTTGGTAGGTGGAGATATAGGTTTACTGGACCAGATATGACCAAACTGGAACTAATTGTAGAGGTATTGTACAATGGATTAATGCTAAGTGAAGCTACAAGGCCTTTACTTGGGGATGTCTAAATAAAAGAAAACCTGAGCTGGGAGACTCAGTCTGCATGCTTTATGCTAGTACATATTCACTAGGGATTCTGTAATAAATACTTGGTATAATTTTTATTACTAAATTACTGTTCATTACAAATAATTGATTTTACTATTTAGAAATTTATTCTTGCACTACTTAATGGACCTGCTTTCAGACAAGCAATTGTTTCTCTTACTCCATGTAACTGAAGGAGTCATGGCCAGACTTAGGTGTTAGATTCGTATACAAAAAAATCAGTAGGCTAGGGCTTATTTTTTTATGGGGGGTGACATCATCAAACCAAATGCTCTTTACTGTTGCCTGAAACCAATGGGCAGTAGTATATTTTTTGGAAAAATGCATTGGCTTACTTTTAAAAAAAAGTTATTGCCACCACTCCTTATGCCTGCAGGGAGGAATCCATTTGCCAGAACTCTTTCATGCAATAAAAGTAGCCCATTCTTGCTTGATGGCAAGAGGTCTAGACATATACTCAGTGTCAGTATAACACAAAGTAGGATCCACTCTTTATGTATTTACTGCACTGTGAGTGGAAGTGCTCATGTAACAATGAATGTGAATCAGATGCAATGTAATCAGATGCAATGAACTTATTAACAAAGAAATACCTAAACTACTAATTGTGTTATTAAAAAAAAGCAATTATGCTATGTCAAAATCCTGTCCTGCTGTGTAGTTAAAATGGAAGAAGTTCACTTGTTTAAAATCTGGTATGATAATTACTATCACTTTAAAACAAAATCCTGCCACAGTCTGCTCCCAAACCCCAAACATTTTGTGGTAAACCCTGGTAAATGCCCCTGTTAGCAGGTATTGACTATAATCAATGGGGGAGCCTAAACTTTGGCACTACCCACAGTGATTATATAACCTTTCTTCTCCTTTAAAACAATTTGGATTGCTGTCTACAGTTGTCATAAAACCGCCTGTGATATGGAGAGGTACATCCTATTTGTATTCCTATTCTAAAGGTACCTCCTCCCCTTTCCATAAACAAACCACCTCTCCCAAATCTATCAGCACTTCAGTCAGTTCCCAGTAAATGTTTTCTTCCAGCATCTTTCCTAATTACCAGAAAGACTAGACTTTTGTTTAGTATATATACATACATACATATATATATACTTGCATCTATGTATGTAGCTGGCTGGAACCTATGTACAGAATTAACCACATAGTTAAATATTTATTAACAAGTATTAAGTGCCAACATGAAGGAACAATCTCCAACCTATGACTCCCCAGCTGCTGATAAACTTCAACTCTCAGCATTCACTGAGAAGCACAGGTTGTCAGTACAGTCAGTACAGTAGTTTATCAACAGCTGGAGAACAGCAGGAGCGACACCAAGCATCTACCGAAACAGCAATGGTACCTTGATGGTATCTTTAAAGTTTTTGAATAACAGGTTATTTGAAAGGATTCGGTATATTTAAGTCTATGTGGTTTAGATTCTAATACAGGTATGGGACCTAGTGTTTTCTAGATAAGGTATTTTTCTATACTTTGGATCTCCATACCTTCATTTAAACATTAGAGAAACATTAGAGAAGCCCAACAGGATTTGCCTCCAATAAGGATTAAATATAGCTTAGTTAGGATCAAGTACAAGGTCCTGGTTTATTACAGAGAAAAAGGAAATACTTTTTAAAAAATTAGAACCATTTGATTAAAATGGGGCCCAAGGGAGATGGTCTTTCTGTAATTCAGAGCTTTCTGTATAACAGGTTTCCAAATAATGGATTCTATACCTGTATTACCATATTAATAGTATTTTGCCTATTTTTATATAGCTAAACATGGTGCCAATGTTTAGTAAGCAATTTTGGAAGATCTTATGGTAAAGCATATATAGTCACATACACAGTACAGATTTTTTAGTTATATAAAAGATGTCATCTCTTTTTACAGCCCATTAATTGACACTTTTGGTTAAAAGAATAAACATTTATTTTATAAGAATCCATACAGGAGGGAGTGTGCTCAGAAAAATTATGATTGTATTTGTCAAGCAGTTGTGACTCAAAGAATGACAGCAGTGAGTTCAGTGACACAGACAAGGACTTGGCCACCAGTACCTGTTGTATTGTCTGTTATATGGTGTGGAGCAGCAGCAGCCTCTGGTGGATAAATGAGGATATTCACACTGTAGTGATAATTATCTGCTCATTTACTAGAAAACAATTTTAGCAGTCCCTGTCAGGGACACTTGGTGCTGCTTTTCTAATAAGGAAAGGATAGACAACAACAGCCACTTGCGAGAAATGCCAGGTATTCCAAGTTTCCACTATGAATCTTGGCTGTTTCTATAAAGAAGATTTCCGCACACTGATATGCCTCCTCCCACAGGGATTACATTCAAATACAGGATAACATAGGATATCCTTAAGGACTAGTGTGAATAGTGTGTACAAGTGAATAGATAGCCAAATAGAAATATTTTTTTAAAATAAGCATGTTTACATTTACATCAGTTTCCAGTTATGATGGAAAAAAATGTTCACCTTTAAAGTAACTTTTTGTATTATATAGAGAGTGATATTCTGAGACAATTTGCAAGTAGTCTTTATTTTTTAGTATGTGTGGTTTTTCAATTATTAAGCTTTTTGTTAGCAGATCTCCAGTTTGGAATTTTAGCAGCTATCTGGTTGCTAGTGCCCAAATTACCCTAGCAACTAAGCAGTGGTGTGAGTAAGACATTGGCATATGAATAGGAGAGGCCTGAATATAATAATAATAAAGTATAGCAAAAACAATCAAATCGTAGGCTCACAGAGCTTTCGTTTTTTGGCTTCTGGGGGCAGCCGCTCCCATTTAAAAGCTGAAAAGAGAAGGAATAAGGCGGCAAATAATTAAAAAACTATAAAAAATAAAAATGCAATATGAGAATCAGCCCCTAGGTTGGCACCAGTCTGCTACCTTGCCTACCCGGAAGCATTGTCTGCGTCTGAGTGCAGGCAGACGTAGCAGATATCAGCCAAAAAAAAGTAAGACTTCACATTTCCAGCCATTATCTACTGTGTCTGCCTGCACCCGTGCAGAGAAAATGCGTTTTTCCGCAGACCAAGAATCAGAGCCGTGTAGCCTAAAAGTTAATTTTATGCTGAGCTGCCACTTTAAACATGTAAACTCTACAATTCAAAATTTACAATGCCTGTATAATAAACTTGCTTTGGGAAATACTAGCACTCAAGCTGTTGGATGGCTAAGGGCTTTGGGAATTACAAGCTTTTAGGCTGTTGGTGGTCCCTAGGAAAAACTAGTACGCAGGTTGTTGAATGGCTGGGGGCTCTGGGAAATCCTAGCACTCAAGTTTTTGAATGGCTACTAGTGCTCAAGTTCTTGGATGGCTAATGAGTCTGGGATATACTAGCACTTATGATGCTGGATGGCTAGGGTCTCTAGGAAGTTCTACTTCTCATGCCGTTGGATGATTGGGGCTTTGGGAAACATTAGTGCTTAGTTGCTTGGATGACTGGGGGCTTAGAAGTATACTACTGCTCAAGCTGCCACACGGCTGGGCGGTCTGCAAAATATTAGTACTTAAGCATTTATGTGTCTAGAGTATGAAAATTACATCAGTTAATATATCACTAAAGTATGTACCTAAGCAGAAATAGAACACAGGTCAGTGTGCAGGAGAAACAACATATGGGCTGCCTCATCCACCAGCAAACTACACAATCACCTCATGTTTTCCACCAGTTCCGCTAAACCTCTATCTCAGCTTGATTTTGGCACCTTACTGGCAGTGTTCCACTTATAGGAAAATATAGTACATACAGTAGAACTTTGATTTTAATTTCTAAATGGCATAAATTAATGGAAACTGTAAAATCCGGGGAAAAAAACACAGCTTTCCCCATTGCCTTTTTTTTCTTCTAGAAACCTATGGGTTGCCAAAGTCATGTTCTCACTTCTTTCTTGTGGTGGAACTGCAGTTGCAATACTGCCTGTGGCCATAAGGAAATTAAGCACTGGATATACTGATATACCATGATATTTTCCCAGCAGCATCCATTGCATGGCACAGGAAAGCAACATTACCCTAGCGGCCCCAAGGTATGGGACAAGGTTCTGAGATGACATCACAAAAAGTGATGTCACGGGTGCCCTGTGAATGTATTAGGGACCCATGTTACAACGTAGAAGGCAGACTAGATTTTAATAAACACACTTGTTAACGAGCAGTTAATTGGACCGGTTTCTCAAGGATCAGCTGATACCCATATTAAACAGACTACATTCACTCTTACAGTGATCCATTGGCAGTTTAACAGGGCATCACAGTGTTTTTATGTGCATTCTCCCTTTTCTTTTATAACTCTTATCCCGCTTTCCAGTCTGGTAAAATAGGATGCTGTTAAAATGTTTAAAAGAGAGCCAGAGGACACAATAAAATGGCAGATGGCAGTGTCTCCGTGTGCTCAATTAAAATAATCAGTGACTTCAGTGCACTTTCTTACTTGTCTAATGGCATAATAATGGTGCATATCTCAGCACTGCTATTCCTGGTTAGTTCCATTGGATTTTGGCCAAGCAGGATATTTACATGCAGTTTTATGAGAAAGCAATCTATATCAAAACACAACTTACACTATAATTAACTCATATCCAACCACAATCTACACATCATACAATCCACAGGCAATCATATTCAACGCATCACATGTAATGGATAAGGGAAGCACATCCTATCAGGTTTTAGCTAAAATCACTTATAATACTGAGAGGCATCTCAAAGACCATATTATATGGAAACAATTTTAGCTTCTTGTACAATTTTCACATTCCTACTGCAATTAAACCATAGGATTCTTTTGGAGAAGTTTCCCCCATAGTTAAATTGTTACAGCTAATGTGCAAGGTTTACATAAAGCACGCTGGATATAAAATATTTCTGTTTTTTCTGTTATAAATGCCTCCTCCTCTATATTAAGGGCCCTGTTTGATGTTCCTATTCTGTTTGATATACCTCCATGCTTTTTCAATCTCTCTAGATTGCACCCCTCATTCTAATAACAGGGCTGTACGGTGTTTAAATGCATAGAAGGAAGAATTGGAGAAATGCTTGTCTATTACTGTGGCTGTGTCGCTGAACACTGTTGTGTTATATTTTTATTGTTAAATGTGTATTTTTTATTGTTATTGTGTGCATAAAATTCCATTGAAGGATTGGTAGATAAAGAATGCAATGCAGAAAAAAGCTTAACCTTTTGGCTCTGGTCAAAAATTGTGAGAGACTTAAAGTGATACTGACATGAAAAAAACACTCTTCAAAATATGAATGTACATTAAAAGTTAACTATAGGTTGTGTTGAGCATTTTTCACTGATAGCTCTGCTTTTGGAATTAATTGTTACTTGGAAGTACCTAAACCTGACTGTTTTGCCAACTTGACTGTCCCTTCTTAGAAGAACATGGGGGATCAGATAGGGAATGTAAAAGCATCAGGCAAATACTTTTAAGGCAAAATTAAAAACAGCAAGCAAAGACAGTGTTATAATAGATGTAAAAAATGGTTTAATTTCTGGTGTCAGTATCTCTTTAAGGTGGTCATACATGGGCAGATAAAAGCTGCTGACAGGCTGCATATGGGGCCCTCTGAGGGGCTTCCCTGGCCAATATCTGGCCAAATCCATTAACTAAAAATTTGGGAGACAGAAACCTGCAGAGTTAAACTGCAACATACAACTTATTCCATGATTTGTGACACTAATTGCTGTTGCGGAGCCATCAATTTATATTCAATAATGCCACCATCATCCATTATATTGATATTTGTAATAATTGTTTAGTTATTTGGTTTAATACATACTGTTTTACTGGAAGAATTATTGTGGAATATATGGGTAAGTCATTATTATTTAATAAGGATTATGGAATTTTCAGCACACTGTTAACCACGACCCCCCTGTCAGAGATTCCCCAGCACAGTAGAAGCATCTGTAACAGAAGCCCAGATACTGAAACACTTTCCCCTGAATGGGAAGTGCAAGGGTTAGAGAGGTGGGAGGTCAAGCACAGTCAATTTCTCAACTTCCAGTGTTTTTCTTTTAGGTTCAATAAACACACGTGGAGCAGCTTCTGTCCTGTCCCAGAGTCAAAAACGGATCACTCCAACAACACACATGGAGGGTGCAAAAACATAGAGAAGAGAGGGGTTATGTGTATGACGGGAGGAGAGAGCAGGCAGCAGGGAGAGCGTGTGTGTGAGGTCCCGCTCAGAGCTTGTTTGGATGTTGGCTTCTGATGATAAAGTGACTGCAGCAAGGAGAAAAGCCATGTGTGTTTTTGATGGATTTCAGTGAAGGATGAGAGGAAGGAAAGAGAAAGTATCTGTAATGACGAGAAAGAAAATAATAAAGGGCCACATGTGCAATATTCACTGTGAGAGGCTGCATGTGGTGGGTCTGCCTATTTAAGAAGTAATAATAATAAAAGAGGGCTGTAAGACCTTGCTGTAAAAAATGTTTAAACAACCGTAGGAAGGCCACATGAGTAATAGGGGGTGAGTAAAACAGGGAGCAACAAAGAGAGCAACAGGTCATAGGTGCCGAGCATTCAGTGGTTTGAGCTGGCTGCAAGGTGCTTTCACTGCATGACCCAGGTAGCCGTATGTATCTGGCCTCCATAAATCTTCATCATTATAAAATTATAAATGATATCCTCTTCTCACTGCTGCAATATAATAATAATTATAATAATAATACTATTAAAGCCCACGGCAAGCAGGACATCTCTACAAGCATACAGTGTATTTTCATAGCTGGATTTCACCCTGCAAATTCTCTCTCTCTCTCTTTCTCTTTCTCTCTCTCTCTCTCTCTCTCTATATATATATATAATATTCCACATAAACTGCACATATTCAAAATACATAGCTGCTCTTATCTATCATGGAACGCCCAATATAGACTGGCTAACTGAGTGTGCCAAGCAGAGCTGCCAGACACCGCTATCTGCTGGTTGAAGGTGGCGCATTGATATCTGTTCTTCTTAAAGGTGAACTCTACCCAAACACAACTTGAGCTTTTTGAAAAGTAAACATAATTTCAAGCAACTTTGCAAGATATTAAAAAATATGCAGCCTTTTCATGATTTTTAATGTAATAGCATGGTTTGGAACAGTTCCCTAAACCTGCCCCCCTGTTCTCCTGCTGATCTGGCCAACTACTTTGAGACTCAAAAAAAAATGTAACAGTAGCCTCCAATTCCCTGCACACGTGATGTCAATAAGGAAAGGAACATAACAGTGCATTGCATTGTGGGTTATGTAGTTCCTGTCTGTAAGCCGTGGATAAGTTATGATTGTAACATCAATGCTTTAGTCCCTCCTCCCCTGCCAGAATTTCAAATGATGCAGAAAGAGAACTGTTTTACAGCTGGATTTCAGCATATAAAAATTGTATTTATTCATACTTTTTGAATGCACAGATTACAGTGATAGCTATATTAGGGGTTTCTGTGTTTTGTGGGGCTCTTAAACAGATTTTGGTATGGAAGCTGGAGTTTCCCTTTAATAGGACAACCCAAAGCATATATCAGTCCTTGTGGACTAAAGTTGGAAAGATGTGGCACCAGTGCACAAAGCAGTCTACTGTATAAATCAGTTCTTTCTTAAACTCAGCCAAGGCACTCAGCTCATCATATTCTTTGTTGGCAAAACATACAATAAAGAAGTCAGAAGTGGACAAAGTATTAGAGGACACCAATTGCGGGCACATGGTTAGAAGGAAGGTGTTGGTGCCATTCACTAATATATTGCCAGACTTCAGTTACCAATTTAATGAATTTAATTGTATTCATGGTTGAAGGAAGCAAAGTTTAAGTGTTACAGATATTCGTTGGTTTATTTTCTTCTCTACAGGCGCGCATATTAAATGTCACGCAGCTGTATGTTACAAACAAATGTGAGTAAATGGGGTTTTTTGAATGAACTAATTATAGTGAGATCGTAAAATAGCTTAAACCTTGAGCAATAGGCATGGTTTTTGTAAAGGAAGCACACTGAAAAACCACATAGTAAAGGTATCATTCTGACAAATAAATAGGC
Organism: Xenopus tropicalis; assembly: GCF_000004195.4. NCBI lineage: Eukaryota > Metazoa > Chordata > Amphibia > Anura > Pipidae > Xenopus > Xenopus tropicalis. Next base: position 108,750,913 of record NC_030684.2, read on the forward strand.
CATGGTGCGGTGTTAAAAATTCCCAACATGTGCCTTTTTGCTCCAATGATACCCAAGCACAATGTGGTACAAAGGCCAACTTATTAGCTATAGAAGGCTCGCTAACACTTTCATATGATTACTGGCTGCAGGTAAAATAAAAGCAACATATACTGTAGGTATGGGATCCATTATCCAAAAACCTATGTATGTATGTATGTATGTATGTATGTATATTTTTATTTATAAAGCGCTACTTATGTACGCAGCGCTGTACAGTAGAATACATTAATACAAACAGGGGGTTAATAAGATAAGTAGAGTTAGTAAGGTTAGTAAGTAGAGCTTACAATCTATATGGGAGGGTAACTTACAGACACAAATAGGCAAATATAAATGCTGTAGGTCACAGTGGGGGACATTACAATATAAGTGCTATTTCCCAGATCAGGTGCTGGGTGAGTGCTCCAAAAGGTAGTCTTTTAGTTTAGTTTTAAAAAGACTGAGAGAGGATTCTCTCCGGAGGAAATCGGGGAGGGAATTCCAAATGTAAGGGGCAGCAAGGCAGAAAGGTTTAAGGCGGGAAACAGCAGTAGTAGTGGGGGGCGCAACCAAACGATTGCTCTGCGAGGAACGAAGGAGTCGGCCGGGAACGTACGGAGACACAAGGGAAGAGATGTAGTGAGGGGCAGAGGAATGGAGGGCTTTGAAGGTTAAGAGAAGGAGTTTGTAAACTATTCTTTGTTTAATAGGAAGCCACGATAAGGACTTTAGCAGGGGAAGGGCCTGAACTCTCCTGGATGAGAGGAGGAGAATTCTGGCAGCAGTGTTTAATATAGACTGTAGGGGGGAAAGATGGGAGTTAGGGAGGCCGCTTAATAGCAGGTTGCAGTAGTCAAGTCGGGATAGGATGAGAGCATGCATGAGCACCTATTATCCAGAAAGCTCAGAATTATGGGAAGGCCATCTGCCATAGAGTCCATTTTAATCAAATAATTACAATTTATTATTATTATTAACATTTATTAATAAAGTGCCAACATATTCCGCAGCGCTGTACAATAAGTGGGTTTCATACATTGGACATACAGAGTAACATATAAAGCAATCAATAACCGACACAAGAGGTGAAGAGAGCCCTGCCCAAAAGAGCTTACAATCTACAAGGAGAAAGGGTTGAGACACAAGGTGTGGGAATGGGCATGACCAGAGTTGTGAGAGGTGGGGCACAGGGTATTGCTAAACTAGATTAGGGTAAGCTTCTCTAAATAAATGTGTTTTTAGAGATCTCTTGAAGGCAGAGAGATTGGGAGAAAGTCTGACAGTTTGTGGGAGCGAATTCCAGAGAAGGGGGGCAGCCCTTGCAAAGTCTTGAATGCGAGCGTGTGAGGAGGGAATGAGAGAGGAGTTGAGGAGCAGGTCAGTAGAGGAGCGTAACAAGCGGGTTGGATGGTACCTAGAGATGAGTCCAGAGATGTAGGGTTTATAATTTAAATTTAAATATAATTTAAAAAATTATTTAATGCATGACCCATTTTAATGTAAAAACAATTATACTGGGTTTATTTAATTTTAAGTGATTTTTAATAGACTTGAGGTATGGGGATACAAATTACGGAATGATCCTTTATCTGGAAAATCAAGCATTCTGTATAATAGATCCTATACCGATATAAGGGCCATTACTCAGACCAGGGACGTGCAAGTGGCTAAACCAGAAAAGGGGGAGCGGGGCTGAGGGTCTCAGGGGTGTAGCAGTGACGCTGGGGGTAGCCATGATGTTGGGAAGGGTAATGATGCCAGGGTGGGGGTATTGTATGACTTGATGCAATTGGCTGGATTTCTGTCCAGTTTCCTCATTGTTTTAAACCAAACAGCCCTTTGCAAAACTAGGATATCCAGTTCAAATCTGCACTGGTGGCAACAGGAACTCTATCTTTATTCAGCCTGATGAGCAAGTCCAATTCTTTAATTAAACGTATGGGATTTATTACACAGAAACTAGTGATTCAGGCAGATCTTAAATACAGCAATTCTAATTCGGAAAAATAATTCCTCATTTTTTAATGATTTGCTTTTCCTTTCTGTAATAATAAGAAATGAACTATGATGATAACTAAGCCATATTGATAGAAATTGAGCTAGTAATCATGAATTTGATTAATGGTTTAAAAAACTGCAGATTTTTGACATTTATTAAAAAAAAAACTGTTATATATAACTTCGGCACCTGAAAGCTTGCAAGATCATGTAGAAGTCAATGAGAGCTGCCCTAGGCAAAATTGATTCTTTCTTATGGTTTGATTTGCTTGGGTTTTTTTAATTCAAATTTTTGAATAAATAATGTGACTTTCATTTTTTTAAAATTTCGATGGTTATTTGACTTAAGAAAAAAATATGAAAATTACATAAATACGAATATTGATAAATAAGCCTCTAAGCACAGCACTCCATTGCAGCCTGCAGTCTCTGTAACTTGTACATCTGACTGACACACAAGTTAGCGGCAGCTAAAGGGAGGCGTTGGGCTCTACTTGTCTTCCCCAGCCACCACCCATGAATACAGCACTGACAAACGTAGGTAGCACTGTATTCATGGGACTAGCCACTCTCGGAGGCCTGAAGCAATTCTTTGTACAAGGAAGGCAGTGAGCAAAGTGCAATAAAATGTGCATTCATTTTTTTCTTGCGTAATTTTAAAGCTTTTTTTTTTTCTAAAGGTACCCCATTGGCATGGATACAACAATAATGAAGCTGGAGGCATACCAAGAAGGTAATCTGTGCTCATCCATTTATTATAACAGCAGGAGAACCTGTGCTCACAACTTTACTATTTAAAATAATAACATGTTATAATCTTAAAATCTTTTAAAGTGACCCTTATAGCTAAAAATATGTTTATTTTAAATCATAACATCTAAAGTTGTCTGTTATATTTATTATATAATTATTATTTACTACTGGGATCCCCTTACAAATGCATTTCATACTTAAATATGCAGATTCATTCTTAATCCTTTTTTTGTTTATACAGCTTGTCTATACAGGTATGAGATCCATTATCCAGAAAGCCCTGAATTAACGTGAAGGCCATCTCCCCTAGACTCCATTAAAAGCAAATAATTCACATTTTTAAAAATGATTCCTTTATCGCTGTAATAATAAAACAATACAGGTACGGGATCCCTTATCCGGAAACCCGTTATCCAGAAAGTCCCATAGACTCCATTTTAATCAAATAATTTAGAATTTTAAAACTGATTTCCTTTTTCTCTGTAATAATAAAACAGTACCTTGTAATTGATCCCAACTAAGATAGAAAATAATCCTTATTGGATGCAAAGCAATCCTATTGGGTTTAATTAATGTTTTATTGATTTTTTAGCAGACATAGGGGGAGATTTACTAATCCACGAACGTACCGAAAGCGTCCGAATGCTGACTTTTTCGTCTGTGTCACGATTTTTCTTATTTCCTCTGATTTTTTCGCTGCCGTCGCGACTTTTCCGTATATTTTCCGTGACTTTTTCATCACCGTCACGAAAAAATCGGATTGGTTTTTCCGCCATTTACTATCGCTAAATACGAAAAAATCGTGACGGCGACGAAAAAAGTTGTGCAAAATACGATAAAGTCACGACGGCGACGAAAAAGTTGCAAGAAATACGAAAAATCGCGCCGGCGACGAAAAAGTCGCAAAATTTTCATTCCCAATACGATTTTTTCCCTTTCGGAATTCGGATTTGTGGATTAGTAAATCTGCCCCATAAGGTATGGAGATCCAAATTACATTTAGACCCCTTATCAGGAATACCCTTGGTCCCGAGCATTCTGGATAACAGGTCCAATACCTGTACCTTGTACTTGACCCCAACTAAGATATAATTAATCCTTATTGCAGGCAAAACACTCCTATTGGGTTTAATTAATGTTTAAATAATTTTATTTAGCATACTTTAGGTAGGGGACTCCAAATAACAGACACCTTATCCAGAAAACCCCAGGCCTGGAGTATTCTGGATAACAAGTCCCATACCTGTATATGGTTAGGAGAGAATCTTTGAAAGTTAGAAACTTGCAGCTAATTGAACATTTACTGTGGGAAATTTCCCTTTTTAGTCTGATAACAAGCTTTCCATACATTGCATATGCTTTTCAGAATGCAAGCATCATAAAATAGAACAAAGCTCCACACATCTAAAACTGAAAAGTCTGTATATTCTTTGTGGTGACCAACATATCACTGGATAAGAAAATCATATGATAAAATGACATGCTCACACCATACATACTAGCATCAGCACAGAAATTGGCTTTATAACTTGGTTAGCCTACGATATGTGATCTTTGGTTCAAAGGGAAAACAACTTACATCGTAAAAATGTCAGGAAAACCCATAAATTAAACATTGCTATTTAAATCTGGCTTTGCCTGACATTCTAAAAAACTTCAGGAAAATATTCCATAAAATATTATATTGTGGTTTTTGAAACATTTCCAAAAATTTTGATGAAAACCATCTTATTTTTTTGGGCACAATCTTGCACAATCACATGACAGCACAAAACAATAAGGAATATGAATACATGTTCAAACCAAAATGTTTAAAGGAGAAGGAAAGGCTAGTAAAGAGTTAATCTCAAGCTGCAGGCATACCTTCAGTTCTCTCAATAGTGCCCTTAAGTCTCCCCATATTTCACCTGTTCAGATGATCAGAAGCCAAACAGGAAAAAAAAGCTGTGTAAAGAAAGTTCCCATAATGCCTCACTCCTGCACAGACACCCAGACCAATTGAACATGCTCAGTTAGTTAGACTATGGGGGAGATTTACTAATCCACGAACGGTCTGAAGGCGTCCGAATGCGTTTTTTCGTAATGATCGGTATTTTGCAACTTTTTCGTCGCCGTCGCGACTTTTTCGTATGTCCGGCGATTTTTTCATCGCCGTCGCGACTTTTTCTTATATCTTTCGCAACTTTTTCGACGCCGTCGCGAAAAAATCGGATTGGTTTTTCCACCATTTACTGTTGCTCAATATGAAAAAATTGCGATGGCAACAAAATAGTCGCGCAAAATATGATAAAGTCGCGACGGCGGTGAAAAAGTCGCGACAAATACCAAAAATTGGGATGGCGACGAAAAAAATCCCAAATTTTCGTTTCCAATACGATTTTTTCCCCTTTCGGGATTCGGATTTGGATTCGTGGATTAGTAAATCTGCCCCTATGAGTCAGCTTCCTGCTGATTGGCTCAGATCCACATTCCTAAGGGGGGAGTGAGTTCTAAGCATTCTTGAGGGAGGGGGGAGCAGGAGAGAGGAGACAGCAGAGAGCTGCATGTCTCTGGCACAGGAATTACAGACACAAGAAATCTTTTCACAGAGAAGTCAGTGCAGCATTACTGTGAGTGCTTATGGCTGTATTTACATAGACCTTTCTGATAAAGCTTACTTAGTTTTTACCTTTCCTTCTCCTTTAAGCTAACATATACATGTGATACTGCAGCCCCTAAGATTACCAATGGCAGTTTTGCATATGGATTAGTCAACCAAACAATGCTATGACTGATACCCTGTAGTACTAATAAATCCCCTTAAAGTTCTACTTTTTCTCCTGAAACATAGCATTTAACATATTTCTACCCTAAAATTGATAGTTTTTAGCTAGAAATACTTTTCTGATATTACTGAAGTTCTGGATGGCTACAGAAACCATAAGGTGCCAAGAACATATATCTTTCCACGCCATTAGACTGGGCTGTCTGGGTCCATTGAGGCTGCCACCTTAGGGTCCCTCACACATTACTGGGGCCCCCCTGCCCTAGTTGTGAGGTCCTCTACATGCCGATGGCACACCCCCCCCCAAAAGTACTGTGCACGTTTCCCTTATGATGTTGATTGGGGGGGGATTGTCTACATTGACTGGTAGAGAGCAGGTCTGGGTAGGCGGGGCCCACAGGGTTTTTCCTGGTGTCCCAATCCAACCCTATCTTTGCATCTCAATGAGCATAAAAAAGATGTCATAGAGTCGTATGAATCATATGGATATTGTATTGTATGGAGCATATGGATATTGTCTTATTTTCCCTCATTGCCACAGATGAATTAACACATTGCCACAGATGAATTAACAGTCTATTTGGTTATTATACGTATGCTAGGAAACAAAACACATTAATAGCCTCCTATCCTCCTACCATCACTAGGAAGATTCAAGAGTAAAAGTGCCTTAGGCAGATTCGCCTGTAAAATACAAAACTGGTACTGATGACTAAAGTGTAAAGTAGCAAAATTATGTTGTCAAAATTTCTTTCTATATTTCACTGGTAATGCTAATGATGTTTTTATTTGATGTATTGAAGCACTGCTATGCTATGTGTCAAAAATTAAAAAAAAAAAAAAAAAGCGCAACCCCATTTGTGACAATAAAATACAACAAACCATACTTTGCACATACACAATATAAAGCATTATTATCAGAATGTACTGAAGGATATGTAAAGAGAAAAAAAATAATGTAATGTTTCTCAGGGTGCACTTCTAAGCACTTTTGCAATTAACATAAATGTTTTGTTTTCGTTTCAAAACTATTAAGTGGTTTATTAACTACTATTATAATACATTTTATAACAACATCGCCACCATGTGGTCAGTTCTTCAGACTTTACAGTCCAGAATTTGTTCAGAAGAAAAACAGAGAACTGTTCTAATGTTGCTCCGTTCAGGAAAGAGATTCAGGAACCAAGGTGACCATTCCTATCTCCCCCACCTGAGCAGAGACAAATCAAAACAACTCTCTATAGTTGAAAGAACTTACTAATAGATGGAGCTGTTATTACAAAATGCATTACATTAGCTTATTAGTTTTGAATGAAAATAAAAATGGGACAAGTGTTTAGAAAAGCACTCAGTTTTCCTGTTTAGCTAAAGAAATAACAAAACCCATAGATAAAAACAGTAGCAAAAAGTATGTTCAGCACAAGCCTCATTCATTGTACCGATGTTGAACAAGGTGTATATTGCCCCTTTAATCATTTGAATGGTCCTTGCTGTCTTACTTTGTGACATTATTATGTATGCATATTTTATATACAGTGATAAGGGTGTTTACAGGGTAACCCTTTTGAAATAAAAAATAACAAAAGTGGTATAAAGGTGATACCTTTATTGGCTAACTAAGATGATCATAGCAAGTTTTCAGAACATTTTAGTTCCTTTTTCAAGCTGATTACCCACTAACACTGAAAACAGTATAAGTACAGTACAAATGCAGGTGTATCATTTAGCAGTTTAAGGGTCAAGACACATGGTGCTACTTAGTAGCAGCTACTTGTCACGGCTTCTAAACACTAGACAAAACTGGGAATTGCCTCAGTTAAAACACACATAGACAATTATCAGTAATTATCAGCATTGCCTATTTTTGTAGCTGTGACAAGTATCTGATACTGGTAGCTCTGTGTGTCTTTACGCTAAAGGAAAACTATTTAGAAAGGGAAAACAGAAGCAGAATCCTAACCCAAAGAGTTTACACTGCAATTTGTTTCAGTTGCAAGCACAAATGTCCCACTGTAATATATCCATTAGTAAAATGCAAAATCTGAGATATAGAAACATAATATTATATGCAATGAACGGACTCACCATTTTAGCACAGAATCTTTTTTAGAGCTATACATATATAAACAGAGCTGTGACCTGGAATATAAATCAGCTTTGGCAATGCAAATACAATATAGCACTGGGCCTTGGAATATGCAGAAGGCATTTGAAGAGCACAACATGTAGAACTTAAATTTTTTATTTACTTCTGCTTGGGCCAACATTTGGTGTATTGGTAGCCAAGAACTCATATTTTGGCAAGTGATCACCATCAGGGTTTATAACATACGTCTTCTCAACTAAGGGTATTATTAAGTGAGGATGATTATATGCTCTCTACTCAACAGTATCCCCTTATGCTGAGCCAATGTGAGACAACCTCTGCCCATGATCCTTACCACCACAGAACGCAGAACCATCACCAGAAAACATTACCGCTAAGGGCTGATCTTAGATTCTTTTGCTGTCAAAAGAGCCCAGTAAAATCCCTGACAATGAACGATTCTGAAGGTGATAATGGGTGCACACTCATTTCTATAAACATGCGTGAGTTCTAATTTCAAATCAGTGTCACACACCCAACAAACTGCTAATTAGTTAAGACAAAATAAAAAGTCGGAAAGCAGCGTCTGGAGAATATCAGAAGAAGTAGACAGCTGTGCAGGACAAAAACATGCTGTAGAGCGTGGCTACAGGTTTGGGGCAGTGTCATATGCTCAGGATTCTTATTGTTGGTCTTTGTATTGTATTGCCTAAACTCTGTGGGTCTGTGTCACTGGTTTTCTGGTACTAAACACTGTTGTAGCAGTACGCACTTCTATATACAGGTATATAGTCAAACATAAAGGGTTTATAAATGTGTTCTATTTTATTAGCTAAAGCTAAATCATTTTAAAAATTAAGGATAATTGCAAATCACTGTCTATGTCATACTAATAATTCATTTAAAGTTAAACCATCCTCAAAAAAACAATCATACATAGCATGCAGTATTAATTCAAGTTTCAAGTTTCAAGTTTATTGTCATATACAAATAACAATGAAGCATCATTACTGTAATAAAATTTTTTTGACCCGTGTTCCTCCCAACTTTACATAGACAAACAAAACAAAAAAAAAAACAAAAAACAAAAAAAAAATACAAATATTAAATATAATAAAAGTGTGCAATAAAGGTACAAGTATTTACAATAATAAAATGCAATGCAATATTTGAAATTGTGCAGTGAGGATTTAAAGTGGCTTTGCTTAAAGTGACACTGTGAAGAGTCCAGTAGTTATGGGGAGTGTGTGTTGGTTTGGGTAGAATGTCAGCAGTTCAGAAGCCTGATGGCTTGTGATGGCTACTATAATCTATTGTATGCTTAAGAATTACTTTCATTAAGATTACTAGGAGCGGGTTGGTAAAAGAAATCTTGGGATGTTTCCATGGACAAAAATTATATTCCTGGCAATGAAAAGATACTTGGCAACTTCTTTATTGGTCTAACGAGCAGTGATACCCCAAATCCTATCACTTTCTTTAGAACAACATAGCACAGGCATGGGATCAGTTATCTGGAAACCTGCAATCCAGAAAATTCTGAGTAACGGGAGGGCTATTTCCCATAGACTCTGTGCCTTGTACTCTTGATCCTAAGTAAGATATAATTAATGCCTATGATTAAGGGCAGATAAGCCCGAAACACATCAGGTATCTGATGCTGCTGCTTGTTTTTATCTTGCTTCAATAGATCAAGATCTATTTTTAACTTAAGCCTTGGAGTGCGGAGACCTCAATTTCTTCCTTTCATACAGTATAAGATGTAATTAATACTTATTGGAGGCAAAACAATCCTATTGGGTTTTTTCGGTGCTTTTAAATTTAATAGCAGATTTTCATATAAAGTTACCATAATAGATAAAACGTGATGCAAGTATAGGAAACTCGTTATCCAGAAAGCGATGAATTACAGGAAGGCCATCTTCCATAGACTCCATTTTATTCAAATAATTCTGATTTTTAAAAATGATTTCCTTTTTCTAAGTAATAATATAACTGAAAAAAGTACTTTGCGCTTGATGGTAACTAAGCTGCATAGATATAAAAGGAAACAAGTACTATAATAAAAGCTTTCCCCCACCTTTCCATGAAACTCTTTTAATAGTTCAACTACATTTCCTGTTCTCTTCCTTGTTTCTGGTTAAATGACTAAAGTAAAAGCAAGCAGGATATTAAACTCCGAGGTCATGCAGTTACCAGTGGGAAAGGTAACTATTCCTAATCATCAAGTAATCAAACAATTAACACAGACAAATGTGTATTCCTTTTACAATGTAAGTATACAGTGATGGGAACTATTATCTACAATGCTTGGGACCTGGGATAAGTGGTCTTTCCATGAGGTGGATCCCTTAAGTCTACTAAAAACATTAAACATTAGATAATAGGATTGTTTTGCCCCAATATGGATCCATGCAGCTTTAGTTACCATCAAGCGCAGGTGTTTTTTTTTCATTATTTAAGAGAAAAAGGAAACTGTTAAAAAATCATAAGAATAGAACTACTGAAATTTCATTTCTGCAGTTTGGGAGCTTGCTTTATAATGGGTTTCCAAATATCAGATCCCACACTAAAAGTTATGCCTGGTATGAAAATAGCCAGAATTACATTATTACTTAATGCAAACAACTTCCATTAAAAGTTCTAACCCTCAACATAGTCAGGTAAATATTAAAAAAAACCGCTAAAATATTTTAGGGCTCCCTGAGATTCTGGAAAGGCGTCTGGTTTCACAAACCTTTACTGAACCTACACATTACACTAGCCTACTATACTCCATGTCCATACCAACCCCCACCCCAGCCCCAGCAATTGGATGGTCTGCTGCCCCTGCTTTTAGTAATGACACATGTATAAGTATATGCCAGCCCTCAGTCATGGCAAACTTTGAGATATACCGGGATATGTTGTAGGCAGAGGCCCGGCAGTTCACAGCACAAACCTCATTAGTCAATTTGTCATATGCCATATTCAAAGAGCAATTACTAAATTATAAAAGCGGATCTAAGAGCTCCTGAGGGAGTGGTCCCCTCCTGCCCCTGGGGCTGTACAACAAGCAGGCTAAACAAACAGGGCAGGGGGCAGGAGGCAAAAGTCACAATCAGGAAGAAGCCAGAGTGCGGTGAAATAAATCAGGCGAGGAAGTAAAAATTGAAAGATAAAAAAGGGAGTAAACACAGAAGCATAGCAATTTTGTTAAAATTGTACAATTGGGAAATATATTTGGTCAAATATTCATGTAAAGAAAACTAGGATCCCTTATCTGAAAATCTGTTATCCTAAATAATGGGATGGCCATCTCCCATAGAGTCCCTTTAAACCAATACTTCAAATTTCCTTTCTCTCTGTGATAATAAAGCAGTACTTTGTACTTGATGGTAACTAAGCATTATAATTCAATATTGAAAGCAAAACAATCCTATTGGGTTTATTCCATGGTTTAATAATTTTAAGCAGACTTAAGGTATGGTGATCAAAATTATGGAAAAAATCCCTTATTTGGAAAACCCCTAGGTCCCAAGCATTACGGATAACAGATCCTATGCAGGTATGGGACCTGTTATCCAAAATGCTTGGGACCTGGGGTTTTTGGATAAGGGGTCTCTACCTAATACCTTAAGTCTACTAAAAAAACATTTAAACATGAAATATACCCAACAGGATTGTTTTGCCTCCAAAAGGATTAATAACATCTTAGTTTGGTACAAGGTGCTGTTTTATTATTACAGAGAAAAAGGAAATCATTGTTAAAAATTAAAATTATTTGCTTATAATGGAGTCTATGGGCGATGGCCTTTTCGCAATTCGGAACTTTCTGGATAACAGGTTTCCGGATAACAGGTTTCCGGATAACAGATCCCATACCTGTACTTGTATACAGTATATGTTACTTACAATGTAGCTTCAGCATTCAAGGAGAAATATTCATTTGGCACAGCTTCTTGAGAGCTACTGTATGTATACAATGATATGGAATATAGACAGAGCCATACACCACATACTCTTATCAAACCCAGAAAGTGGAAATTCTTTTTAATAGCAATATTTGCCCAGCGGGTAACTGTATTCAATTAACAAGCAAACTGGTTTTTTTGCACAACCATTAAAGGATCACTTATTTGCAAATATGTCTATGTCTGCTTTGTTATTGGACAACTTGGACAGAATCATTTCAAAGTTTGCGAGTTGCTCTGGGGGCGTACAAGGACCACCACACTGAAGCCTTACTGTTCTAAAGATTATCTGTGTGCCAGTACATGTATGATTGGCATTTATCTGGGTTTCTTTATTGTAAAAATGGTTTAAATAAAAACACGTATGTCCCGTCTACCTATATATAATTTGAACTTCAGCTTCCAAATTAAAATTTGGTAAACACAAAATATCATAATATATCTATCACTGTAATCTGTTCCTTCAAAAAGTTTAAATAAATATTATTTTTATATGGTGAAGCTGCAAAACAATTCATATCTTTCTGCATCATTTGAAATCCTGTCAGGGGTGGAGGGACTTAAACATTGATATTAAAAACTGTAACAACTTCTCCGCAACATACAGTTTCTACATGACCCACAATGCATTGCACAATGCAGGAAAACATGGGGATAGGCTTAGGTAACTGTTCCAAACCATATTATAACATTAAAAATCATGAAAAGGCTGCATATTTTTAAATTGATGCATATTGCAAACTAGCTTGAAATTATATTTACTTTTCAAAAAGCTTAAGTTGTGTTTGGGTGGAGTTCCCCTAGTTCCCTATGTATTTATTATTTATTTATTACCAAAGCCCAAGATACTTATTAAAGCCAACACGCAGTCTTCAGCAACTTGAAACATCAGTAGTGAAATTAAAATAAAGGATTTAATGTGAAATATATTAAAAAAAGAAATTTAACTAAAACGAATTGAGCCTGGGTGCCGACAACTGACACTGTAGTTTACAGCTGGATTGGGAATATTAAACTTTATAGACGATAATGAAAACCCTGCAACAGGAGCATCGTATTCATATTTCTATTTTCCATAACCACATACTTATTTATTCCAGTTTACAGAGCTTCATGTAGAATACCCAGTCCCTGGATCAATTCCACACCAAGACGAGAGTTAGCAATGCATGGCTGCCATTCTGCTCTTCTAATGTATCATTCTTATTCCAATTTTCTATTTACAACCAGATGCTATTTTTTTTTACTACTGTAATTTACTATAAAACAAACATTATAACAGCAAGCGTCTACCTCTATTATATATTCTCAAACACAATGTACACAACAAGGTGGAAAAAAAAACCTAAACTTAATTGCAAAGTGTCACAATTACTCGGCCCAGAAGTGAGGCAGTCCAGGGCATATCCTTGCCTTGTATACAGCAATTTGCCTTTTCCTAAAAAACATTATTATGGGCTTGTCATGTGAAATCCACCCAATGAGCAGGCTATCAATTATGTGCTTGTCATCGGAATTACAACCAGCAAACATTCTGACTTAATACATCCCAGGCATTAGAAAAATGATCTGCTTGGATAAAATGCTGAAAGCACAATTTATACATTCACCGAGATCCGTGTATTATGGGTTGCTTCTTCTTGTTACATACAGTTTGAGTTATAATTTATTGCCGCACCAGAAAATACATTTCATAGGGTGGCAGGGTGAAAGCGACCATTAGGACAATTAATGGAGCCGGGCTATTATTGCTTTCATTACTAATGAACCCTTCTTAAATGTACCCGCAAGTCTTCCAACACATTACTCACAATGTAAGCTCTTTGTATTTTTATCTCTGTCCTGTTCACTGTATTAATCGTGAAATTCTCCACAAAATGGGGAAGCTACCTAACCAACAGAACTGGATCTCCAAGCTTTCTCTATAATAGAGTACTCAGTTTTAAGACTTACCCTTTCAATTTATCAATAAATATATTAGCAATCTAAGTAACCTTGTCTGTTATTCTCCTTTCTCAACCTCCATAGCATCCCCCATTCAGCAAAATAAGGGCGGGGGTGCTTTCTCTTTGTAAGATTCTACTTCCTTTGGCTAATTCGTAGCGTTTCCTATTCTGCTTAATCAAGGTTCCAATTATCCCATTACTGGTTCCAACAGCGCCTTTCCCTCTCTGCCCCAGATTGGACATAAAATTAACGGGTCTTGATCTCAATCCTTCCCCTATGCACTCTCTTAGGCATGTTCACGTGCACGGGATCGAGAGGGCACGTTAACCCCTTGTTGATAAACAAAGAGCAGGAGGATGCTGTCAGGAGTGATTGATGATAAGGGGATATAGCGAGAAAGAAAAAAAGTAACTGTTGGTTTTCAACCCATCGACAGAACTTCATTAAGGAAAGCATATTTTCTTAACGTAATTAGACGATGACTTTTGAAGCCAAACTGCAGAGAAAGTCAATCTATCTGGAGAATAGAACTGTTTGGAAAGTTTATTGGACACAATTGGTACAGAGTATGATAGAAATTCTCTCTATATTGCATTACAGTGTGGCTTTGGGAATGGTTTTTGTTTAGAAAATCGATATTAGAAATAGATAGACTATAAACAAGAATGTAACTGCTTGGCCCCAATCTACGTTGGGGCAAACTACTGAAATATAAGATACTATTACACCAAATATCATGACAAAGTGTGCAGTCTTTCAGATTTTCCAAGAAAGGGATTTATGGGTTATTTACCAGTACAAGTCACAAGCACTATGTCTATTAGCATGCAGTACACATAAAGCTGCTGTGTTCTAGCCTAGAGACCCACGCCCAACCCATACATGCTTACCTTAAGCCTAACCCGCACCTGCTTACCCACTTTTCTGCTTTCTTATGCCCATGCAAGCCCACCCTACTACTCCCACAGTAAGTGCTGTGCTGACCAGAAGTGACGTCACATGCCAATTTTTTTTACACTGTAAAAAGTAGATTTTCATTTGTTATCCCCTTAAATGGCCACCCCATTGAAGCTAAAGGGTACCCCCATGGTGGGGACATCCAGTAGATTCCTACTGAGTCCTGACCGCTTTACGAGTATGCCACAGGTACCGATAAGTACAAGACCCACTGCAGGACTCTGCTTTGGTCCTTTCTGCCTTCTGAGCCTTTTGTTTTGCATTTAGTGCCAGCCTCAGAGAGTTTTGAAACCATTCCTTATACATGGATAAGAAAAGTCATTTTCACTGGGGGGTGGATTTCAAATAGCTTATCTTTTACCTTGGTCCAATATTTCAAAACAGGTTACTTTCTATAAGAGGGTCACAATGCCACCTTGACTCAGTTTCCTAGGGATTCCTTGCAATGCACTGGGTGGTCGCTGGCACCTACAGTAAAGTCATGAAGTTTGCTATAGTGTGAATGCAATGACCCAGGGTAGTAGAAGAAATCCCAGGTAAATGATGGCAGTGTGATGCTCCATAGAAATTCCCCTCTGCTTGGTGTTTCTGGAAGTGCCAGCTCAGGGTAAAAAGCATTTCAATTCAATGATGAGTTCCTAACAAAGTGATTATGACTTGTCCTCTATCATTTTCATAAGGACTGGATAAAAGCTAAAACAAAGCAAAAAAAAAAAGTGTTCCAATTAAAATAGATTTTCTGGATAACAACAGTACACACTGTGACTCTTTTTTCATTTAAAATTACATTTAATGACATTTATGTTGTTAATTTCATGAGAGTCTATGCTGATGCTTGTTTGTGGCCCTTGCATTTATTAGTTTAGTGTGTGTCGCATGTGCCTTGTCTGGGAAGGAGTACAGCATGATCTTTCGGTTTCCATTTTGGACTCCTGAATTCCAGGGGCGTAATGTATTATAGATCATTGTAGCAATCCAGGCTTTTCAAACATTGTTGCCTCAATATGAATCCTGATTAATAAATGTAATTGCAGCTTGTGTTGCTGCAGAGCATGTTTTGCCTGCATATATGTATTTACACATATAAGTGTCAGAGGCAGAGAGATCTATTAGCTACACTGTGTTAATTTGGGTCTTGTTACTGTTGTTTGTCTCTGTCCCCCCTTACCCTCTATGTTATTTTCTCTAAGGATGCAACATATGATATATAAAACTCAGTCACTAAATTCCAAACTGCAAAAACTTGCAGGTTTTCTGGATAAGGGGTCTTTCTGTAATTTGGATCACCATTCCTTTCTAAATCCTTGCTAAAATCATTTACACATTAAATAAATCCTATAGGTTTGTTTTGCATCCAATAAGAATTATTATATCTTAGTTGGGATCAACTAAGAGGTACTGTTTTAATTATTTGCTTAGAATGGACTCTCTGGAAGATGGCCTTCGCCAAATTTCTGGATAACAGGTTTTGCAACAAGTTTCACAGTTATGTGATTGAAATGTTGGATTTTTTTTCTTTTTGTTTGCCTAATAAAGTCAGTTTTTTTAATTAGTGAGACTGAAATAAGTGCAGTACATTTTTGGATTTGTTTATGTTTATTACCTGCACCCAGGCATGCTGTGGTGAATGATACTCCATGTTATTATATATAAATATATATATATATATATATATATATATATATATTGATGCAAATAAAACAAATAAAATTAGTTTTTTTGATAACATTTTCCTGGTGTGCATCAGCATTTATTTATACACACACACACACATATATATATATATATATATATATATAATTAATATTACAATCAGCGGCCCAGCGTGCACATCCACTCTTACCTGGCTCCACCCCCACCTGCCCCTCGTGTTCCCCACTTCCTGCCAGCTCTAAGAAGAGTGGCTAGGGAGCAAGAGAGGAAGCAGACCCTGCAGTCCGGGCCCCCCACCACTTTCTTTATCGTTATGCCACTAATTACAATTAGTTTAAAAGCAGCCGGAATAACACTGATAGAAATTGTAACAATGGGCTTAGGTTGTTTATTTAGAAAATAAAAAAAGTTTTTCCTTTTTTACTAATTAGGCAGAACAGACATCTAAAACAATTAACCAAGGACCAGACTATTAAGCTTGACCCCCAGAAAAAGGTGGTTACTACCCCACATCTAATACCTCACCAACTTGCCAGTAAGAGGCTGGGGTGGAGGCAGTTTGTTTTTATTTAATTGGAATGTCAGCCTGTATGCCGCTACATGTACCCCACTACCATAGCACAATGACTAGAGGCAATTCCTTTTTAGCACCAAGCCTTCCTGAAAGGCTCAGTGGTTTTTTTTTGCATGGATTTAAATGCTACTTAAAATTCTGAGATGAACAAAGAATTCATATTTTTTAGCATCTAACTAAGGATTTCTGTTGGTGATTTACTGAGCCAAGGATTCCAGAATGTAAGAGATTAAGGTTGTAAACAAGTTACAAAAATCAAATCATTCAAGAACACATATAATACTGAACACAAAAAAGTTTGGGTACTAATCAGAAAGTAAGCAGGATTGTAGACAAATTAGGGACATGGGCAAAAAGGTGCAGGGATACTCCTACATTTTTAGACAATTTTTTGCAAACTAGAAAAGATACTGAACAGAAGAAGTCTAAAACCAATGATTAGCACTAATTCAAGTACAAAAGATGATAAAAGACATGGACCTTAACTTTGTGCCACCAGGCAAGGGGGAAACACATTTTAGCCCTTAGTGAATCACCAGGCAATAAACAGTAATATTCTTACTGAATGTATTCCTTTTATGGGAACTGCAGTAGCAGCACTCACTGTATGGATAGGAATAATGGCCTTTGGGAAGTGACTGACTTGCCCAACCCTTCAGTTATCATTGCAGTATACCTCTCAGCACTCATCTGAAATCTGTCCAAGTGTGCAGACAGCTGGATCTCCGCAGGGGCGACAGATAAAGAAATACACCTGGCACGTATGCAATTTTTCTATGTCATTATAAGCCTCGACCAGGCCATGTCACAATAGATCACACCCTTTTAATTTCTTTTCTTTTCTTAGATCCCCCAGATTCATCATTAGCCAGCCTGATATCTCTAAAATGGTAACAGAGCTCCTTGGTGGTTTCTAATATTCTTATACTGAACAGCAGGCTGAGTGGAAAATAAAAACACTTTAGCCCATGCTGCTATCTTCCTTGGCTATAGCGCGAGAGTGTCCCAGTAAATGTGAAGCCAAACTCATTTCTAGGTAAGCCCAAAAGTACTCAAGAAAAGATACAAAATAATGAGCAATGCTTTGGTGTACTTTCAGTTTCTATGCACCAACCAATTTTTTTTTTTGATTGATGGATGAATAGAAAAATTCAAATTAAATACGGACAATCCAACACAAGTGGTATGCATTTCACTGGTTTGTTCTAGTCACAATGTGTAGAAAGATAAGGTATATACATGGCAACTGTTTGTCCCCACAACCCTAAAATATGTATTTATTTTATTATTCAGTTTTGTCAAAATAAGGGGCTGCATATGCTAACTGTGTTATATGATTTCTCTGTGTTGTACTAGAACTAACAGGGGAGTTTGTCTTTTCTATAAATTGTCTCTGCTACTTCTGGCCACCTCCCTAGTTAAATAAAGCCAGTCCTTTAATCACTTTGCTGTCTATAACTTTTACAGAACAGAGCCATTTGGGAAGGAAGGGGGGGGGGGAGAGATAAAGAAGACATGACATCTCCAAGTGAAAACATAAAAAAGTAGGATAAACTAAAGCCTATAGATGGATGGATGGATTCCAGGCATTTTTTAATCACATTTTTAGTGCATAGAAACACACCTGTAATCACCCCCTACTGCCTCCCATATCCAAATGGCAACTGAAAATGTGTAGTAGATTGTCATTAGGTTACAGCTGGCTGGGAAGTGTTGGTGCTAATGCTGAGCAAACAGATATAGCTGCTCAAAAAGTCATATAGGATGGGGATATCTGTTAACAAATTAAATATAATATTATGGCTTATTTAGCATTAACATCAGGAAATCACTTCTACTTCTGTAATGTGGTTTAGGAATCAAATATTAGTTCATCCAAAATCATTCAATCATTACAATTTTAAAGATTATTTCAATGCACTTTCTTATTTCTATGCTAAAATGGGTTAAAAAAAGCATTTCTTTAAAGTTGGTCTGTTGGTGCCCCTGCAACACACGTGTCTGTTTGTGTGTGGGCAGCTCTGGATTTCTCATTAGCCCCTGATCTCATAACCACGAGGATGAGACACGCTCAGCAACAGAGGTGGTCCGTAGGCCGCAACGAAGAGGGGGCTTACATCATCTGAGATGATCTTACTACTCTGATTGCTTCTCAACAGGTTGGGGGGGGGGTATGAATCTGTAACAACCAGCTACAGGATAGAGTTGTAGAAGGAGGGAGGGCAGATTCTAGTTTGTTGCAGATGTTCATTGAAAAACATCTGTGTCCCTCAAGCCCCCACCCATACAGCACCGTAATGGGCCAATCCAAACTGGGCTCTGATCACATTCCAATGAATAAGAGCAGCCTTAGTGAAGATGAGAGGGATTAGAATATCCTGCAAAAACGTTTCTTTGATTGGTGAACTAATAGGAGAGGCTGTGATTTGTAATTGCACCATGGAATACGCAACCGCAATTAGCTGGAATGTAATCACTGTTACCCCCCAGCCTGCTATGAAGAGAGTCAAAGCCCATAAGCGCAGCTGATCTAAACAGCCCAACTGCTAGGATTTCCATCTCCACTTCAGGAACAGCTTCAGATTTCATAGGTTTAAACATTGCTTGTTTGTAATAAAACTCATACATATCCTCAGAAGGGACACTTGACAAGGGCCCTGTTTAGCGGGCTCACCCTGCGCACCCACACGCTTAAATCTAAAGCTCATGATTAAGAGAAAACTATAAATTGAAGCAAAGTGCTAAGCTTCAAAGGTTCCTTTTAATATACACACATGGTTAATTATCCCTATAAACCTTCCCTTTTGCCACTAAATATGTAGCTATATATATGGCCTTTAATAGTTTACACAAGCGCTCCTTATGTGGCTTTAATACCGTCAGCATTATAAATAGGATCCAATTATGATGAAGAATAGGAAAAAATAAATCATTCATGAGAAGATAACTATTTGTTGCCCTTTAATAAAATTTCTTTTATTGTAATTTGCTACTTATATAGTGGTATTATTTGATTTTCAGTTTCCAGATATGAAACCCTTTAATTAAATATATAACTTGAAAATAACTTTACGCTTCTGATGACAATAGTGATTAGATTTGAATCTCTCCTAGGAATCTAAAGGAAGAGCTTCTACTTATTTTCCACTCTGTGAAGGTTATTATTATATTATTCTTATAGTTTATAGGATTATTATTTACCATCGCTGTATTTTCATTCCTCTTGATTGGGAGGCTGTCCAGTAAATACTGAATAAAAATGGCAAGTCCCTACTTTCATTAATACAGGTATATAATCATTATTATAAGCGAATCAGAAATATCTTTAATAGCGCTCCTGTTTTTTTACTTTCATTCATTTTTTAAATGATTGTTTTATTACACCTTCCACTTCCACCTCCTCATTACAATATCTTAGTACTAGTGGCTCTATCCAGTAATTATGTATGTTTATATCTCTCCAGTTGTTGGGTTTTATTTATGTACACGAAAGATTAAAAATAAGGAAAATTATTATTTTAGTACAGGAAGTAATGTTCTTCTATCGGTTCTTTACTACAATGTGCTCTAGGGATCATTAGGCAAAATACCAAAAAAACTGTATTGATTTTCAGCCCTTATTATAAGGATATAGGTGTTAGTTTACTCAGTCTAAAAAAATTGCCTTTCCTAAAAAATCAGTTGAGTATTTCTATCTAGTAGGTCACTGTGTGACCCAAATGTCATATTTCTATAGAGACCAAGGACACAAAGCCTAATAGTTACTTAAAGGTACACAATCATGGAAAAGCTAAGCAAGCTCTCTATTAAAGGAAAATGATATGCCCAGAATCAATACTTAACCAAATGATAATTTATACCATATTAAGTGGCCCATTAAAGAATCTAACCAAACTGGAGTATATTCATCATTAAATATTGCCCTTTTACATGTTTTCCCTTGAGTCACCATTTAGTGATGGGCTGTGTGCTCCCTCAGAGATCAGCTGACAGGAAATAATGCAGCTCTAACTGTAACAGGAAGTAAAGTGGAAGCAAAAGGCAGAACTTTGTCCATTCATTGGCTGGTGTGGCCTAGCATTTATGTGTGCCTTTGGTTTGCTTGTGTGCACTGTGAATCAATTCTATTTAGGATTAGCCAATGGCACATACTACAAAAATAGTCTATTTCTATGAAAGCTGTTTATTTATATGAAGCAGGGTTTTACATATATGAGTTTTTTGTGTGATATATCTTTATAAAGGCCAGTGGTATAGTTTTCTTATAAGGGAGACTAGTCAATTTGCGATACAAGACAAGTCCAGCAAATGCCATCACCAGATCTATGAAGTGTATGAAAATTACTAGCATGTAACAATCTTGCACACCGTTGCTGGGTAAAGTTACAGTTATCAGTTAAAGTTACCTGGACTAAAGGTGGCCATACACCAGCAGATCCGCTCGCGAGCGGATCTTCCCCCGATATCCCCACCTACGGGTGGGCGATATCGGGGAGCATTTAGGTAAAAAAAAAAATAATCCGATCGGATTATGTGGGCGGCAATGGGGCAGTCGGATCGGCCAGGTTAGAAAATCCGGTCGGATCGGGGACCGCATCGGCTCGTTGATGCGGTCCCCGATCCGACCGGATTTTCTAACCTGGCCGATCGAGATCTGGCCAATTTCAGGCCAGATATCGGTCGGCCAGGCCGCTCTGCCCTGCCCATACACGGGCCGATTAGCTGCCGAATCGGTCCAAGGGACCGATATCGGCAGCTATAGTCGGCCCGTGTATGGCCACCTTAACAGAACACCATTGATGAAGATATAGGGGCCCATTCATAAAAGCACAAATCAAGATAATTTCTGATGTGCGCAAATTGTGCAACAATTCGTGTCGTGGGCGTACAAAAATATTGTGGTTGCGGTCCGGAAGTTACGAATTTTTCATATCCGAACGATCGTAAATAGCGTGAAAACCTTTCTGACTTTGAAACTTCAATGCATGATTTTGGAGGCCTTCCATAGGACTTAACGGCACTCAGCAGCTCCAACCCGGCCAAAAGATCACGACACCAAAGCTTCAATGAATTCCGAAATGTTTGTAGTCCTTGCGAAAAATAAGATTTTTTTGTGCAAATTTACGCAAAATGTGAAAAAGTCGTGTAAGTTTAACGATATTATCATGGTCATTAGGAAAAGTTCTAAACTTTAGAAAAAATAAGAATTTTTCGCAATGGTGGTCATTGTACTTTGATGAATGGGCCCTGCAGTGTTTGCAGTAATATCTCAATACAGAGGACATTCCTTTAAGTGTTATAGGAGAGAAGTATCTGTCTAAATGAAATTAATGTGACAGTCACGCTTTTACAGCTGCTCTCACACTGGGTGGGCAGTAGATTATAGACTTTCAAGGTGAGCTAAGTAACCTCATTAACCAAGTAACTGTTAATCATGTTGGCCAGTCAGGTCACTGTTACAGACACATGTAAACTGCAGAACTGACTGATCCCAAGTCCTGCTCATCATGCTCAATTCATTCAGCAAAAATGGCAATATTTTAGAGTGGCGTTACACATTTTGTTGTCAACCCTGTGACAACAATTTGGCAGCAGAGAAAATTCTATTTAAAAAATCTATTAAACTCAAAAACACTGCTTGAGGGAAGTGTTGTAGTGCCACCAGGCTTCTTTAATAAGGCGTTATCTGAAATATGTAGGAATAGGGAACATTCGCTGACTCCCACAGAGGCTATGCAAAGCACACAGCCCCATGTGCTGCTCAGTGTGTGTGTGCGCATATAAAAACATATCAGCTTAACATGGATTCTGCCGTTGCACATCTATCTTCATGCTATTTATCTTTCTAAACTGATGGGGCATAGTTTAGATTGTGGAAAAGTCATATCTACATGTCAGTGATTATGGAAATAAGAAAAATGCTTATATTTAAAGATTGCAGGATTTGATTAAAAAGCAGCAATGGCACCAGTTAATTAGAGAATCAAGTAGGCCCTGGCATTTCAAGTATGCATAGGCCCAAACAGCTCCCTATCAGCCTAGTAAATAGTGACTGTCTATGGCCATTTACAGCAGCCCCTCTGGCATTTGCCACAGATTGTGGCAAGCTTGAAAGACATTATTTCTGTGCACAGCAAAGGCAGATCCAGAAGGCCATAGAAAAAGAAACCATTGTTTCAAAAGCTCATGTAGCCTGAAACCCCAAACATATTGCCGTACATGCAATATATCATTAAATCATCTTTTATAAAAGTTTGCATACGATCTTCAGTAGTTCAACAGCAACTAAACACCAGTGGTTGGAGATTCCCCCTAACTATAATCTTTTAAACCACAACATAAGTGGCTTTAAATGATGCATTCAGAAAAACATTCAGTTCACAGTGTTACACTATAATTATTTTAATTTATCTCCATATCCTTACCTGCTGATCTAAGCTCACAAATGTGTTGCTGTACTTTGTTACTGCACCCCCCCCAGCCATGCCAACATTCCTTCCCATGCACAATGTAAGCTTACATCACTACCAAACATCTTCATGATGTCACTGCTGGCTCCTTCCATTTGTAATCTTTGTGTATGGGCAAAGGTCAAGCTAACTAATTTTCACAAAAACACTAGGCAGGTCTAAAAAAAAAAGTATGAAAATGTGTAGTATTGTTCTTATATTGAAATGTGAAGGGGGTCACTGTGTAAGAAGGACTCGGTATGTTTTTCCTTCATCAGAAAACATATGGCATCTGTTGCTTTATGTCGTTATGTGTGTATGCTTGACAAAAAGTAACCTTTACATTCTGGAAGTTGATGAAACCATTTTGCTTTGGGGCTGTATAACTGCTACTAGAATCCCTGTAGATTGGTTTGTTTGTACTAGTGTTTAGAGCTGCTGTACTATTTACCATGTACATCATCCAATGCAGTACACAGGGGCAATATACTTGTTTTTTTAACATCAATTAAGAGGCATTCTGCTGAAAATGCCAATTATTTTCAATAAAAACAGAACAAACTTTTTTTTAATTAAAAAAGGAAAATCCATTATAGTATAACTGCTACTGACCTTCCCACAAATGCTACTTTGGTTGAGAAATTAAAAGTTTGTTATTAGAGGGGGTGCAACTGAGAGAAATAATGCATATGAATATCTTCTAACTCATTAATGCTATGCAGAAAAGTGCTAAAGTAAAGTATTCTTTGAAGGAAAACTATACCTCCAGAATAAATACTTAACCAACAGATAGTTTATGATATATTAGTGGCCTATTAAAGAATCTTCCTAAACTGGAATATATATATATATCGGTATATATATATCGGAATATATATATATATATATCTTTTGCAACATGTTGCTTACTAGCTACATGATTTTAAACTTTAACCTTGTTTTCTAGCACTGCACTCCCATACCATTTGCCATTTGCCTGTATATATTTGAATTTATCCTGCTCTGGTGGGTGTGGGGCTTGTATACACTGGTTGCCATGGTTACTGTGGTGCCATTTTATGTGGTGGGGGTATTTATTGTGGGTGTTGGTATATGGTCTGTTGGTGTGTCCCTGCGGAAGAGCACTGATTGTGCTCAAAACTTTGGAATTTTTTCAATAAAAACACTTTTTCTGTGTGTGTGGCACTCTTTCTATTATATTTTTGTTTTTGACCTGCACCAAGGGCATTTGGACTTGTATAGGGTGTGCTCCTTTTTGTGCACTATATATATCGGTATATATTGTTCTTTTACATCCTCAAAGATCATCTGACAGGAAATATTGCAGCTCAGAACTTTGTCCATTACTAAAAAAGTTTATTTTCATGAAAAGGATTGATTTAGATGAATCAAGGTTTACATATGAGCTGTTTCATGCAGGCAGTTTTGACCTGGACAGCCCTTCCAAAAACTGCGCTGTCCGGCTCAAAACTGGACAGGTGGCAACCCCAGTTTATATCCTTCTGTCCAAGTGAATTCTGTCTAACTCCTAATAACAAGAACTGCAGGATTATGTATCTATATATCAAATCTATAAAATGTATAATGTGTCCACATACGGACAATCACATGGAATTGTTTGGTCCTGCAATAACAAAAGCAGGAGGGTAGTAGTGCTCCTGTCAGTTTTGGGATGATTTTCCCAAATGTGATGCTATAGTCCAAATATTTTACTCTCACTGACTATACAAAAAATGTGGGTATGGACTACTGAGAGGGCCTTTCTCATGTAATTGAATGCTCACTGCACGTGCATACAGTTTAAATGGTGTGCAAAACTGTAAAACCAGGTGACTGCATATGGTAACAGGAATGGGGGGAGAGGCGTTTAAACCTGGGTAACTTCTGAGTGGGCAGTTGACAGGTACGCTTTATTGGTTGTTATGGGTTACAGCCCAAGTTCAAAGCCTTTACTGGTCACTGGTTAAAAAGCAAACATTTTATAGTTTTCTATAGAATACTGCACCTGGGCAAACTCACTGACTTTTCTTACACATGGGGGTAATGGTTTTTGTACCTACATTTGTCATGCCGTAGTATTTTGTGTGCCACATGGCAACACAGGAAATAACAGATCTAAAAAACAGTCTATGGGTCTGTTTGACTGGGTCTATAAAATAAAAGAGAAATGGTCATGCCAGCCAAAAGGGGCCCTATTAGAATCACTCGATTATAGTTGAAAGCCAAATATCTGCAGAATAAGCTCTTAAAATGACATGGAAGCATATATTTATTTTCCGTGCAAAGGCAAATGTATGACTTTCCATTCCCTTTATTGACTTCAAAAACTTACAATAATGTGCACAACAAAAATAAATCCATTCCACAATACTGTGTTGTGTTATTTTAACAGAGCCATTTATCACGTCACACATTGGATACAGACTGCACAAAGGTAAACTAGCAAAATTTCACTGTACATGCTCAGAGACGTCAATCTCCAGGAACTGGGTTTCCAGGAATTTTTTTACCACACCCTGGCCAGTTACGCCTCAGCCATGACCCAACCACAGCTGGACGCCTGTCTGATACTACCTGTGACCAGGTAAGTGGAGGCAAAATCCAGGAGACTCGCGAAAATTCCAGAAGAAATGATGTAATATCTGCATGATGTTTCCTAGGACTGATGCTAGCACTAAAAACTACTCTTCAGAATATTAATGTTTTACCTATAGGTCATGTTGATCATTTTTCACTGATAGGGCTGCTTCTGTAAGTAATTGTTACTTGAAGTCCCTAAAACTGACTGTTTTGCCAACCTGACTGTCCCTTCCCAACCTGTCAGTTATAGCTTCTAATGCTAACAGCCTGCTGCACAAATATGGCAGGAACATGGGTGATCAGATAGGAAATGTAATGACAGTCAGTTACACTGTTAAGGGGTTATGTAATAAAATGCACATAAAAGCAACCCATAGCAACTAATCAGAAGGAAGAATTTACTGTTTTTTTATTGGTTGCTATGGGTTACTGCTCCTGGGCAAACTTAGCGCCTTTTTATTACATCAGGGGGGTTAGAATGCTACTAGGCAGTGTATCACTCATGTACATTGAGAGGCCTTGACGTGGCACGTGAGCTTGCATGTTTTGGACAAAGTGTGGTACTAACACCTAATTCTTTGTAAAGGTTATTTTTAAATGAAAAATGTCTATGAAGATTCTCATTCATCCAGGTCATGATATACAGTATCTAGTAGAATTAAGTCTAAAACAACTGGACTTTTCTGAGTTTTTTCTTGAAAACGTTTCACCACTCATCCGAGTGGCTTCTTCAGTTCAAATGACTGGTAGGGAATTCCCCGGTATTTAAACTCTTGATGGTAGTAGAGTCACAGACATCCAATCACAATGGTTCCATTGAACTTGTTCAGTTAGGTGTTAGCTGAAACTGACAGGTGTAGGAAGGTATGATCCAATCACAATGGTACCAAGATTCTCATTGATGAAGGTGTTAATCCTTCAAAGTACATGACTGGAAGTGTGAACTGTTGTGAAACTGCCGGGGTAAGGATGTCAACGCGCCATTGTATGTTGGTGACAAGCGGTGTCTCAGGCCCCCTCCTCTGTTCAGGGATGGTTTTTCCAGGTTGGCATAAATGGCCTCTTTCACACCTCTTTCAAACCATCTGTCCTCTCGGTCCAAAATATGCACGTTACTGTCCTCAAAAGAGTGACCTTTTTCTTTGAGGTGTAGATAGACTGCTGAGTCTTGTCCTGAGGAGTTTGCCCGCCTATGTTGGGCCATTCTCTTACAGAGAGGTTGTTTTGTCTCCCCAATGTATAAGTCTGAGCACTCTTCACTACACTGGACAGCATAGACCACATTACTTTTCATGTGCTTGGGTGTTGGGTCTTTCGGGTGCACCAGCTTCTGTCTAAATGAAAAGTAAACGCTGACAATCTTTCTCCTTCTTTTTGTGTACAAATAATGGCTGCCGGTCAGCTCCAGAATGTGGTTAGTCGAGAGCTGGCACAAGGGTGTTTCTAGCAGCTGGTGAATGCCACAGCGTGGGTAAGACAAAGCGCTGGTGATTTCTTTCTGTGTTTTGTGTGCAAATTGTAGCCAAATATTGCTTCTAGCTGCCATTCAGCATTTAGAACAAGGAACTCTTTACAGGTGTTTATTTATAAAGCTCCCTACTTAAGGGTAATAATCTTACTTACTACTCAGTCACATTTTGTGCTGGTGGACTTAGAATGCTACTAGGTAGTGTAGGACTCACATACAATGAGGGACCTTGATGTGGCACGTGAGCTTGCATATTTTGGCAAAATTGTGGTACTTACACCTCATTTTGTGTAAAAATTATTTTTAAAGGCTAACTAAACCCTATCAATCTTTCTCCTTCTTTTTTAATCTGGAAATCTGTTCTGTTTCACTTCACTAAAAAATCTGAGAAGCGCCAAGAATTCACAAAATAAAGTCAATGGGCAATTTGTGCTGTGACTTTTTCCATTCTGTGCAATTTTTTTTTACCTTTTTAAACTTTTTTTGCCTTTTTTTTTGTGGCCATTGGAATTTATGGGCCTTTTTTTTGCAGCAAGACCAGGCAAAAAAATGTTCTCATCACTAGTAATGTATAAGCATCAGGCAAGGCAAAATTATAAATAGCACGCAGAGACAATGTTATGATAGATGTAAAATAAGGCTTATTTTTGGATGTCAGTATCTCTTTAAGGCGGCCAGACACAGCCACATCTGCGGTCCCACCTACAAGGACATAAATACTTTTTTTTAATTCTCCCCCAAACAGTATTTGTAATAGTGATATTCCTTCCATTTAGGGTTAAAGTAAGAAGCAAATGAAGACCAATTGTGCATAGCTCTCCCTTGCCTCCAGTAAATACTTTCTCTAGAGGAAACACTGCGGCTAGAAGGAGCTGCAGGGTTAAAAGTGGAGCACCTTTAAATAAGACGAACACATTCATTTTCACCAGCCACGACAGGAGGCTGAGGGTAGGAGAAATCAAACGGATCTTGAACAGAAAAGTAGAAACAGACGTCCTGGCAGCAACGCCTGATTCTGTTTGCTAATTATTGCTCTGCATTTACTGAAACCAGAGAGCAGACAAATATCATCCAAGTTTTTAATTTACTGTAACATCAAACATTCCACTGCACACAGATAGGAAAAGGAGGGGGGAAATTCAGGGAACAGGAAACGTAATATCTAAGAAATGCACCTACAGAGCATCGTTTGACTGTAGAACACACTCAGCCAGTTGCTTGGAGAAGCTAATTGCGTTACCCTCCAATCACTCAAAATCAACACAATGCGGAAATGCATGTTTAGCCCACCGCACGCTTGCCAAGCATCAGGGGAAAAAAATAGAATTAAAAAAAAAAAAAGCCAGCCAAACAAATAAGTGAGTGGAGAACTACCAAGAAGGCACAGGATGTAAATAATATCTGGACATATACACAATTTAGTTGAGTTTTCCCGCATTTTCACTGAATGCCTGCATCCAAAACCAGTGAACCTAAAATATTATTTGTAAGGTCTCCTATAACAGGGACTGAACAACAAATATTTAATAGGAATAAACAATCCATAAGCCCTCCAGAAAATTAGCAACGAGGGCTTATGAGTTTGCTGCATGTTGGGGAGGTTCTTGGGTTTGGAAAGGACACACACTACTATACAAAACGCAGGGCTTCCAAACTGATCCTTTCTTTCATTACATCAAGTAATGAGCAGTTACTTTATTTTATACTCAGAAACTTTGCACAGATCGACCTTTCAGGAAAGCAACATTTTGATTCTCCGTCTATATATCATCCAATTTGCCACCTCAATGGAATGGCTCTGCAAAGGGCCCCTTTGTGCACATGTTATATAATGTCAGACATCATTGCATAGAAAAAGCAGATAACTGCAGGTCCAGCACACACCAGCCATGATATAGTAACAAATGCAGCCCAAATAGAGATATACTGTATACCCTTAGGGGAAGATTTAGCAAAAGTCGAATTATCAAAGAAAAATAACTTGAAAAGTCATGTAAATAAACTCTCATAAATGTAAAAGCTGCCAAGTTTCTATAGAAGTCATTGGAAATTTTCACAAGCAGTTGTATTTTTCCCAGATATTAAAACATTTAAAACTTTCAGCCTCATTAAAAATGAACAATGTGATTCTCATTTGCTCCAACTCTTCTCCAGTGTTTTTTCAGACCAATTTTTTTTCTTAAATAAGCTGGAGCTCAAGATTAAAAAAAGTGCAGTTGAGTAAAAAAAAAAAAAAAAAAAGTAATGTTTTGTCATTTTTTCCCTCAAACTCAAGACTTGATAAATATCACTACCCCCCACATTGACCCTTCAAACTCTGATAAAT
The DNA here is from genome assembly GCF_000004195.4 of Xenopus tropicalis. Lineage (NCBI taxonomy): Eukaryota > Metazoa > Chordata > Amphibia > Anura > Pipidae > Xenopus > Xenopus tropicalis. Next base: position 108,780,442 of record NC_030684.2, read on the forward strand.
TCTTTTTTTCTTTGAGAAAATATAAGGAATCTTTAGGACTGCAGGCATTTTTTTCTGTTAAAAAAATATCTATATTCACATAGAAAGACATTATAAAAATGTATTTGGAGATAAAAATTTTGGCCATATTTGTGATTATTTAAAATACATTTGCAACGTCTTTTTAAAAGCCCTGAGGGTGGGGGTATTATACGTGCAAATGTGTATATCTAAATAGAAGTATGGCAGATTACTGCAGGAGCCCGATCAACACATTAAATACCTTTAATGAGGAGTTTCTGTTTAAACTTAATCCATAAATTATGACAGAGGGAAGACCTAAGGAACCATGGCTACCTAACTACTGGGTTGTGTCTAGTCTAGATGTGTAAAGAATACAGCCAAAGCCATTATCTGGAAACCTGTTATCCAGAAAGCTCTGAATTACAGGAAGTCTCCTAAAGTCAACTAATTCTAATATTTAAAAATTATTTTCTTTTTCTCTGCAAAAATAAAACAATAGCTTGTATCTGATGGTAACTAAGCTGCATCATTCCATATTGGTGGCAAAACATACTGTTTTGGGCTTATTTATAAATTTTAATTTGTGAATTTTGTTGTTTTTCTTTACTTCAAATAAACTCACAACTTAAAAAAACTTGAATGTTAAATAATAATAATAATAATAATAATAATAATAATAATAATAAAATTATGATAAAAATCTCCTCAAATTTGTGATCAAATAAACCTGAAAATCTCGAATTAAAAAACTCGCTTGAATTGATTTTTAAATGAACTTGCAAGTTTTTAGATGCTGAAGTTTTACATTTGGATTTTCTGATTATTATTTTTTTTTACTTAATAAATATTGAACCATAATTTGAGTATTTGGAGTTTTAGCACACAACTAATGTGAATCATGGAAAACATTACAATTCATGCATTGATAAATCACCCCCTTGATGTTTAATTATTTTTACTTGGATTTAATGTAGATCTCTTATCAGAAAACCCCATGTCCCAAGCATTCTGGATAACAAGTCCCATACCTGTACATTCATTCAGCTAGTTCTCCCATTTAACTAGATTTGTACACAATATGCTTATGAAAATGTAAATCAAATTATATCATTTTTGAAAGTGTGTGGGCTGGCATTTAGGCTTGGAGCCACCATTTAAATTAGCAAGAAAGATTCTGTTCTCTGCATTTCAAAGCCTACATAAATTATTTGCCAATTAAAACTGACAATTTGGCTCTGCGAGATGTCATTTTTACAGGTAAATATTTTCCACTGTAAGATCACATCATGAAAATCAGTGGCGTACCAAGACTGTGCCGGCCCCCCTCACCAGCTAAAATCTTTGGAAGGAGCCGGCACATGATGCAAACACTACCTGCATGCCTTTCCCATCCCCTCTTCCCAATAGCCCTGCCCACCCCTTCCATTCACCACCCACCTGCCCCTTACATTCCCCCTTCCCACCCACTATCTCTCAGGTAGGAGAGTAATGGGGAGTGCTCCTCTAAAGCTATAAAGGAAGCAGACCCTGTAGTTCAACTGCCCCCCCCCCCCCCGACCACGGAGCCTGTCTCATCTATAGTTACACCAATGATGAAAATTGATTTTCATCAGATTTTCATGCGTTTTCAACACTCAAGTAACTATTAGAAACCAGATTTGAGCCCTGTTTAATTGGTGATATAATATCTTTATGAGTCAGTTTGGCCAAATCCAAACACTATATGATACTCTACTAAAAACAGTACATTTCTGCAAAGAGAAGGTATAATTTACATAGATAAATAAGGGTTCTGATTTATGTTGCCATTCAATTTTAATGGCTTCTGAATCCAACAATCATTGATTCAATGTATTGCTACCTTAGGGAGGAGGAGGCCAATCTGTTTAGAAAATGACAGCTGGATGTAAACGGACAGCAAAAAGGGGGGTTGATGTGTTCACTACTAGAAATATTATTAAATGCAGTGTAAGTGTAGTGAAGGAGTGACCACGATACAAGCAAAAAACTGATGCTTTGTACCCCCTTTTATACTGGTAACTGCACAGAGAATCTTTGTTTCTTGGGCACAAGAAACTAATGGGCAGACTAATGGGCACACTCTCACTTTAATTAATAACTGTAGTGTTGAACACAATTTGCCATTTTACAGCAATACATACATACAGTATGTACCTCTGCAACTTTGCTTGGCAGTGTATCCAAAATCAGTTGTGTGATCCTTTCTAAATTCAAATACCTAACCTAAGTCTTGGGGCTCTCTCAGAGTGCACAGTGAGGCTCTCTTTGCCAACTCTTTGGGGAAAAAAAAACTCCATCAGTTGTGTTAAGAACAACTCCACCCCCCTTATTGTTGTGCTTCCTTCTCTAAGCCAACCTCTTTCCTAGTATCAGTGGGGGAGAATGGAGAAGCTCAGGGCAGATCCAATTACTTCAACCCGATGATAATATATATGACCATGTGAGGGAGCTTTTGCTCCATTAGATTGCTTGCATTTCTTCTCATAGCCTATAGAGATCACTACATTTGGGAAAAAAGTTGGCTTTTCCTAAGGACCAGGTTCCATTTACTTAATCTTTTAAAGGGGGTCAACCCTGGAGAAAGTGGTACAGAGAAGCTCTATCTTGTGAGTAATGGTGTCAGTTGGGATTCACTAAACTGCTAAAGGTTAGGGGTAAATGCAAATAGTTCCAGGTTTTATATGATGTGAACTCTATAACAGAACTCTACACAAAGTAATAAAAGGTCTGTCAATTCTCCTACATTTTTTCAAGACCCCTGTGCATGCTATAAGAGATAAGCATGGTGCGTGGTTGGAGCATGGTCGGACCATTACAGAGTCTGATTGGCACATAACTGGATGTGGCCAAATTCTCCCTGACAGTGCCTCCAGGAGGTTGACACCTCTGTAATGACCAGCTGGTCTTGCTACTAATAATGACATAAGGAAATATTCAGTGGGACACAAAGCAAAGGATGAATGGTAACCGTTCATCCCAGGAAATAATTAAAGGAAAACTATACCCCCAAACAATATAGGTCTCTATAAAAATATATTGCATAAACAAGCTCATATGTAAAATAAAATAAACCATTTTCATAAAAATATACTTTTTTAGTAGTAGTGCTATTAGATAATCCAAAATAGAAAACTGCCATTTTAAGAATTAAGGGCCGCCTCTGTGAATTATAGGATTCACAGTGCAAACAAGGCACACATACAGTACATGCTAGGCCCCATCAGCCAATTAATGGACAGAGTTCTGCCTTTTGCTCCCACACTACTTCTTGTTACAGTTAGAGCTGCATTATTTCCTGTCAGCTGATCTCTGAGGGAGCACCCAGCCCATCACTAAATGGTGGCTCAAGGGAAAGGATGTAAAAGGGCAATATTTATTGATATAAATATTCCAGTTTGGCGAGATTCTTTAATAGGTCACTTAACATAATATAAACTATCCGTTGGTTAAATATTCATTCAGGAGGTATCATTTTCCTTTAATTCAAGACTTAATTCACAATCTGCTACTAAACACACAATGGACACTCACCACTGTAGGAGGCCTGCAAACTCTTAGAAGTACATATATATATATTTGCTTAGATAGCAGCATTTAGTACAACAATTTATAGATGAAACAAAAACATGAAGCTCAGTACTGTAATACAATATTCAGCCTAAACACCAAAGTCTTGTATCACTGATTAGATGTAAACTGCTATGTTCCATAAGTACAAATCATTTATTTGAAATCGCAATCAGTGCTCCTTTCATTTTGGCCCTCCAAAATATTCTCAATCTGTTTAAAGCCATTGTACAAGAGGAAGTGGGCAATATTGAAGGCTAAAACACATTTTAGGCTGCCTAGGCTTTATACCTAACTGCATACAATATGCATCCCAACAAAAATGACCATCACACTTCAGGTTTAAAAGCCACAGAAGGGCGGTATGCCACAAGCAGCTTTTCTAAAATAAAAAGATACATCTGACTTTCATACACTGCAGAGTTTAAGGCACAAATGCCAAAATACACTGAAACTTCAACTTTGCATACCCCAAATCGAACTTTTTCTGTATTTTATATAGTTGTTTTGTGGTCCCACAAAGATAATGTATTTCCCTGATTTTACATTTTTCACAATTAGACTTTTTTTCCTGGTCCCCTATAAAATGCAGTCAGGCACACAGCTAACTGAAGAAAAATGTCATAGTGGAGAATATTTCTCATCATGGCAATATATGTTTCATTATCTGTGAGCAGAGCTTCTGGATAGCAATCATCTGGTGCACCAGCTTTTTTAACTTTAATACCTGCATTGCATGGTTTAGAGTGTCTGGATATCTAGTACCTAACTGGAATTGTATAACCCTCACATTGAACTGTACCTTCGGAGTGCCTTTTATAGACTAGTGAGTAAAATCTCCAATGTTTTAGGCCAGTGATCCCCAACCAGTGGCTCATGAGCAACATGTTGCTCACCAACCCCTGATGTTGCTCTCAGTGCCCCCAAAGCAGGTAGTTATTTTTGAATTTTTGACTTGGTGGCAAGTTTTGGTTGAATAAAAACAAGATTTACTACCAAATAAAGCCCCCTGTAAGCTGATAGTGTGCATAGAGGCTGCCTAATAGTCAATTTTAGCCCTTATTTGGCACCTCCATTAACTTTTATGATGCTTGTGTTGCTCTCCAAGTCTTTTTACATTTGATTGTGGCTCATGAGTAAGAAAGGTTGGGGACCCCTGTTTTAGGTAATAAGGCAGCCTTTCCCTGAATCTTTCAGAAAGGCTTTGACACTATATAGCTCTCAACATTTATGTTATCTGTCCACACATACAGCAAAAAGCATAGTAGTGCTCAACATTTGGGTCCAGGTACCTGAATAACACATGAATAAATGATATTTATATTAAAAAAAAAACCTGCATGTTCTTTATGCATACTTGTATTGTTTGTTCCCCAGTCAAAATTTGGAGTGCTTGCCTCTATTTAATTGTATCCATGTAAAATTAAACCTGGGTCACACCATGTCAAATTACACTTTGAATTCCCCATCTACCTGTCCTTGCAAGGGGTTCCTCCCAGCAACTTGGTTTCTTCCCATTCAGGCAGGTTAATTGGTTCCTGATAGAACTGACCATAGTGTGTGAATGCAAAATGGACATTTGATTGTAAGCTTCACTGGAGCAGGGACTAAGGGAAACGATGTAAATTTTTTGTAAAGATTTACAGAATATGTTGCTGCTATATATGAATAATAATCATGTGAAGTTATCCAACATACAATTACACTTACAATGATATGTATTATCCTATATACTCATGGTGCCATGCATCATTAGCAGAAGGCTTGGACCTAAGTACAGGGGACTATACTGGGGAACTTGGAGATTAAAGCAGGTGCAAAGAGTTGTTCATGGGTGAACAACACCTTCTACAATTGCTGGTATCAGTCTAACACATTCCCCCAATAAGGAGAATAGCTTTAAAACACTTAGTAAACCTTCCCGTAAGTCCTGAATATGTATTATGTTATGGGAGCAGCAAAATAAAATAAATATTTTATTAGTTAATATAATTAATTAGTTACTATAATTAATTGTCTTTCCTAGGATATTAGTAAATATAAATACATTTTAGGGGTTCAAAGCTTAAAATGTTTGACAATTCCTAATGTAGATGATAGTACAATCCATCAGGGCCAGTGACAGGACAACTCATGTATTTAGTTAATAGAATGTAAGCTCTGGGGATACTTAGTACACACTGGAGCTTATTTATTAACATTGTGCAAATTTGCCCATAGGCAGTAACCCATAGAAACCATCAGTGAGCGACCTTTTTCAGCCAGCTGCAGGTACAACAAGGAATACAAAAAAATCAATTGGTTGCCACGGGTTACTGCCCACAGGCAAATTTGCCCAGTGTTGATAATTGACCCCCAGTAGAGAGAGGAGGACAGAGATGCCCAGCCCTTGCTCAGTGCAGCACTGCACACAAGGCTGTATCCATACAGAGATACATCTGCTTTTCTGGAAGCTAAACATGGGTAGATAATAATGTCCCAAGTGAAGATACCATCAGGGAAATGGACTGAGCTTGGGGGGAGCAATAGCTGAGAAACATCAAAGTGTGCTTTTAATGTGTTTAGAAAAATCGAACACAAACAGGAAAATAAGGTCCTGATTTTCTAAACTTTGCAACATCTGCTTCTCTTTACATTGAGCACAACACGGTCTGCTGGTCCCTGTGAGAGTAAAATCGTCTTTTATTTGGGTTGTTTCAATAAATAGCGTTACTTTGTGCTGGGTAAACCCGCAAAGATAAATATACTGTAAAGAGCGGCTTGCGTGTAAGCCTAGAAAGTGGTGTAGTGGGGTGCTTCAATGTATTGCAAGAGTATTGTTTGGGAATGATTAACTCATACGATGAAGCAGTGGTGCATAGGAGCTTTCATTGCTTTCTTTTGAAATAATATTAAGTAGCATATTTTTAGTATCCCATGTGACTTGAACAATGAAATCCATCACTGCCGACTATGGTTCCCTTACATAATACATTTGTGACAATTCTGTGTTTCCTTCTTTATGGTGACAGTTTGAGGAAACCCCTTTCCTGTTTCAGCAATACAGGTTATCCAGAAAGTTCCAAATTAGTGGAAGGCCATCTCCCATAGAGTAAATTTTAATCAAACAATTCTCATTTTAAAAAAATATTGTAATAAACAATAATTGATAAATAATAAATAAGTGCCTTGTACTTGATCCCACCTAAGATATAATTAATCCTTATTGGAGGCAAAACAATTATATTGGGTTTATTTAATGTTTACATTATTTTTTATCTGGCATACCACAGGTCTGGGCATTCTGGGTAACAGGCAGGGTCGGACTGGGCCACCCTTGTCGGACAGACCCGACCCTTGTCGGCACTCCCCTGCCCGACCGGTCCTCCCCAGTCCCATGTGGCTGCAGCATAGGAAAGTTAAGTTATAATGGCTTTATTGCATTCTTGGGGTAATTCTAGCCCCAGCCTGAATTATATATATTTGAGATATTCTTCATTCATAAACTTTTGCTTGGTAAAGCAAAAAATCATTTTACCCCATTTCAAGTGGCTGGCACACGTATGGCCAAATAGCTGATGGTCAAAAAGAGAAAGCGAGGTGCAACTCCTATAACTTCTGCCAATGTCCCATCCACATGGCGGGAAGCAGTATCTGTAGATAAACATTTCTACTGGACAGACTGCCAGCAATCAAATAGGATCACAAGATGGTTGTCCCATCCCAAGGGATTATTCTAGACTGTACAGCAGGATGGTATGAATGTGATCACCAACTCTCTTACCAAATCTACGCATGAATGGGCATCTTTAGCCATACGTGCATATTCACCAATCCTCTCACCCACTTCGATGATTTTCTAATAAGTGATGAATGGAATATATGTGCAGCACATCATTTTCTTTTTTTTCTGTTTGCTTAAAGGATACCCAAATAACCAAATTTGCAGAATTAACATACTGAGTGCCTTTAATTGGCCCACACATCTTCCAGACCACATATACTGGCAGGGACTCATTTTTATTTTGTCAAAAAACAGAGCAAGCATTTAGTTCATGATCCCAGACAATTATATATTTTTAGTTATACTAATTACCCTCAAAACTCAGGCAGGAAATGTTACAGAAGGAAAATCTTACAACATGCCATGCAATGTAACAGCAACTTGTGTTTTCTTTTCTTTTTTTTTTCTCTTTTGAACAAGGATAAAATATTTGGACATAAATAAGATGCCTTTATGAAAAGAGGTTGATGCTTTTTCGAATAGAGAGGATCTCATTACTGCTGTTACTGCAAGATATGAATCCAATGTGGGAAATCTGATTCCTATATAGGAAAGTCATTTAAAGAGATACAGGTATGGTATCCCTTATCCGGAAACACGTTATCCAGAAAGCTCAGAATTACGGAAAGCCCGTCTCCCATAGACTCCATTTTAATCCAATCATTCAGAATTTTAAAACTGATTTCCTTTTTCTCTGTAATAATAAAACAGTACCTTGTACTTGATCCAAATTAAGATATAAATAATCCTTATTGGATGCAAAACAATCCTATTGGGTTTAATTAATGTTTTATTGATTTTTTAGTAGACTTAGGGTATGGAGATCCAAATTACGGAAATACCCCTTATCCGTAATACCCTAGGTCCCGAGCATTCTGGAGAATGGGTCCTATACCTGTACTGACACCAGAAAATAACCCTTATGTTACATCTATCATAACAAGGTCTATGCATGCTATTTATAATTTTGCCTTAAAAGTATTTGCCCAATGCTTTTACATTACTTATCTGATCCCCTGTGTTCCTCTATGAGGGGGCTGCCATATTTGTGCAGAAGTTGTCTGTTAGCATCTGTTAGCATTAGAACTGTATAACTGACAGGCTGAGAAGGGACAGTCAGGATGAGCAGTATGAGCGCAAGTGTCTTACTTGACACCGACTGTGTCTTGCACTATTAAATGCTTTTGAAACCCTGTATTCAGCATTTTTCTATTAAAGGACATGTCAACCGCAAAAAATATTTTTTGCTTAATAAAAGAAAACATAATTCCAAGCAACTTTCCAATGTGAATTTACTGAAAATGTTTAGTTCTTTAAAAGTAAATTGTAAATGTAATTGCTATTGAAAGCAGCATTTGCTGAACTCCTGGTTGTTACTTTTTAAACAATGTTGCAAAGGTCAGTCTCCTCCAGCAAACAGGTCTGTCAGTCTGCTGCCCTGTGTTACATTGTTTAAAATGCCAGAACTACCAGGGTAGAGAATAGAAAAGGACTGGCAAACACTAATTCTTATAGCAATTATATATACAAATAAGTAAAAAAAAACCATTGCAAGTTTGCAATGAATGTATACTGCAATGTTGCTTAGAATTATGTTTTCTTTTATTGGCAAAAAACATATATTTGGGGCCAACAATATTTTGGGCTGACTTGTCCTTTAAAGACTGCAGATGCTTAATTCACCTGCCAGTCTAGTTGTTGAATGGCGGGCATACCACCTGTGCCCTAAGTGGTTTATATATTTACAAATTTGATTATCTCCTCTCCATTTTATCTTCCAGTCTTATATTTTTCTTCTAGTGTTATTCAAACAACGGCATGGTTGCTAGGGTCAGTGGGGCTCTAACAACAATGTGTGGCATGTAGATGATTTCCTAGGGTACTGTGGGACAGTCCTGGATGAGAACATAACTCTGTACTGCTTCCTCCTGTGTCTGCACCAAGAGCTACTGCATTAATTTGGGTGCAGACACACAGGGAGGATTTCGGCATGAAAATGCCATTAACACCCACACATAATATAGTCAGGCTCAGCTCTTGTCTGGAAGATAAATAGTGAGGAATGTTTGAGTAAAAATGGCATTGGCAAGTACTGGCATCCTTCTAAATGGTCACTAAATCACTGATGGCACTACTGACAATTACAGGAGGCGTGTCTTCAAACAGAAATGGATAATTAGATTGCTGTGGTTCTCTTCAAGGGGGATAAGAGGAGGTGACAAATGTTTGTGTGCCAAGGGCCTAAGGGGGTAATGTAATAAAAGCCACAAAGTTTGCTTTAGGTCTAGTAACCTGACCAAATGACCAATCAGGCATTTACTTTTAAATAAGTGGACAGTATGTGCATGGCCACGATTAGAGGAGACAGGTGGGAATTCTTTCCAGCAGACTGCACCATGAGTGGGTTTGCAATGTTGGCAGTAACAGGGCTGACTGAGGGCATGTTCAATGTGAGTATTATTATTTTCATTACCCATCCTGTTTATTTGGTATGGCCCACTGCCGAGAATGACAAAGGGCTATGACAGAGGGCTACTAGCCCAGAGTGCCTGGGGTGGGGTTGGGTGCTGTTTGCTAATTAGTATGAGGCCATATTATTTCTAATGACGGCTCTGTGCTAACAAGTAGACTTTAATTGCCTGACCTTCTGGAAACAGAACAACTTTTATTACATGACCACCCTATAGTGCATACATTACTATAGAAAAGCTGCTGTTACTTATGGTCTTTTTAGAAGAATATTTGTAACTCCACCCCCAAAACTGAGAAAAGACGCTTTTGTTTCTTGTTTATGCGGTTCAGAGCAAGCACCTCAGTCCATAAACATGGGTCAGACATATTTTCTGCAATGATATGGGACCTCCTAAAACAGACCCCCCTTACATCTGACAGATATTGGCTCACTGGAGATTCTTTTCTCACGGCAGAGATTTCCTCTGGGGACCCTGATTTAAATTACAGCAATAAAATCCTTTCAACTATATTACAGTCATTAATTTAAAGTAAGCCTAATTTGGGATTGGATACTTGAACTCTGTCTCAAAGTCTTTTTCAATCAGAAGTAACCGCAAATTGTATGGGCAGCTCCAGTATCTACCAGTTATCAAAGAGTGGCTTCTCAAAGCACAAACTGAATACACAGAAGCGGTGCAGATTTTTTAGAATGGCTTACTGTACAAGACAACTGGACACTATGCACAGTGTAATAAGGGCCAATGGTCCAAACTCAATGTGTTTATGTGAGAGGTTGGGCAGCTGGGTGGGCAGGTTTTAAAAAGGTGCGGCAATGGTAATGCACAAGAGAATAAAAAAAACAACACCCAGGGTTTGGGCGAGGGTGGGTGTGGAACTAGGTGGGTGGAGGAAAAAAGATGGGTGAATGGACTGAGCAGGAGGCAGAAAGGTTACCATGCATCCATAAAAGTGTTTTGCCATACTCCTTGTCCTCTTCTTATATCATCCATATCTTCTCCTATTGAAAGTCCAATAAATAAAGTGATACTCCTACACAAAGTAACGACTTGCGCCTGAGGCCTAGTCTAGGGATAAAAACATAGTCTGACAACACTACAGCCAAATAACCCACTGTGCATACAGAAATCCTGCCATGCCAGTGTAGGCTTCATTTAATGAGACAGCACATTCAGCTGCAGTAAATAAAAAATACCCTAAAAAAACAGATCATGCATATACCATCCTTCAGTTTATACATGGCATTTCTTGGGTGTGAAATCAGAGTTGACTTACAGCTACCCAACAGATCGTTTATACAGTTTATATCATAATTAAGTGGCCCGTTAAAGGACCTTGCCAAATTGGAATATCTATATCAGTAAATATTGCCCTTTTACATCCTTTCCCTTGAGTCACCATTTAGTGATGGGCTGTGTGCCCACTCAGAGATCACCTGACAGGAAATAATGCAGCTCTAACTGTAACAGGAAGTAGTGTGGAAGCAAAAGGCAGAACTCTGTCCAGTAATTGGCTGATGGGGCCTAGCATGTATGTGTGCCTTGGCTTGTTTGTGTGCACTGTGAATCCTATGATCCCAAGAGGCGGCCCTTAATTCTTTAAATGGCAATTTTCTATTTAGGATTACCCAATGGCACATTCTGCCAGAAAGGTTTATCTGTTTGATAATGGTTTATTTAGATCAGGGATCCCCAACCTTTTAGACCTGTGAGCCACATTCAAATGGAAAAAGTGTTGGGGAGCAACACAAGCATGGAAAAGGTTCCTGGAGGTGCCAATAAGAACTATGATTGGCTACTTCATACCCCCTATGTGGACTGGCAGCCTACAGAAGGCTCTGTTTGGCATTATACTTAGGTTTTTATGCAACCAAGGCCACTGGGAGCAACATCCCAGGGGTTGGGGAGCAACATGTTGCTCATGAGCCACTGGTTGGGCAACATTGATTTAGATGAAGCAGGGTTTTATATATTTATTATATGTTGTTGTATGCACTATATTTTTTTAGACTTGTATTCTTTGGGGGTATACTTTTCCTTTAAGTAATTACTTGTGCAAGTATCATACAAGTACATACAAACAAGCCAAGTTTATGGAATGTTAGCGCATTGGTCATTTTCGCTACTTTTCAAAAAATGATTACAAATCACTAAATGGTACTATAAGTCAATACATTACTTGATACAATTATCAGCAGCTTTAGAGAAATACCAGCAACTCATGCATGAAACTGTAAAAGCAAAATAAAACTGCTAATATAACTGAAATACTACTCTTAAATTAAAGCTCAGAGTAGTAAACCTCAGAGAGCATGCTCAGTATGAAATGTATCAAATTGGAACATTTTAGGAATTCGTATCTTACTTTGAAAGGAGAAAAAAGAAACAAATTCATTTATAAAGAGATCTAACCCCACCCCAAAAACATTTTTGCAGTTTCCATTTATTTTATTGTGCATGTTATGAAACTAGTAGCTTTGCATTTTCTCTCATGTAAATGTTACATTTATATTGGTCATTAAACCTTCTGCATACCAGCTCAGATCTGACGTGGAAAAACTTGATAGTAGCAGTGTAAAATTGCTAGTATCACTGAAACAAAAAATATATATAAATGTATGTAAACTGTTCATTGTTTGGAGGTTAGATCCCTCTTTAAAATTGTTTAGTTTCTTCTTTTTTTGCGGATTGGGGTAAGATACCCTTAGTTCTTAAAAACTGCACATTATAATTTATGTTGTGTGCTATGACAACAATACATTTTGAGAAGTTAGACTGCACCTTTAAAGGGACAATATATTAAAAACTTATGTTTTTGTACTTGTCCTTGTGTCTCTTACAGTAATGTTTAATGTTTATAAAAAGTTCAGAAGTGTTATTAGTGAAACAGTGATTAACTTGAATTTAGAGCAAAGTTACTTGTTTGATGAATGGAGGAATCTATTTCCTGTTACTCATTTAGCAGTGTTTCCTTTCTCTTAAAAGTAGCGGCAGCCCTATCCTGCTACTGTTTACAGAACTGTAGCATTTAACTGGTAAACTGAAATAAGTTAAGGAGAGGATATATATGTATATATATGATCCCCTGTGGATTGAAACACGTTGATATGAGTATGGAGGAATAAAGATTTGTTATTATTTTTTTTACATATAATTTCCGTGAGTGCTTTGTACCACTTAAGTATTTATTCTAGGAATAGCACCCGGCATGTAACTCAGCGCTCATGTCACAGGAGTCCTACTGGCAGTTGAGAATAAATCCACACATCCACAGCAGAAGGAACCCACGCTCTCATGGCTTATGGTGACAACTAGTTTTTTATTGTGGAGACAATCTGCTAGCATTGGTTTTATATATATATATATATATATATATATATATATATATATATATATATATATATATATATATATATATATATGCCTGTTTTCTAATAGAATAAAGTGATTAATTTTTAGTCCCCAGAGTGTACCTTTTTTTGTGGAATGGATTTACAGCATATTTGGTAGCACCTGAGTCCCTAAGTGAATAGAGCATGGAGTAAACGAAGTGCAGGAGGTATATGGACTGTATATATATATATACAAAAATGCTGGAAGAGCTGCACACCATGAGGTAGTATTGATACCTGGGTGCCTGTGCAAAAAATGAGTATACAGGCTAGAGGTTTATTGTGACCAACGTTTCAGCTCCACACAGGAGCTTTCGTCTATATGTATATATATATATATATATATATATATATATATATATATATAGACATGCACATGAGAACTCAATATATTATGTAAAATAAAATAGTTACTTGATGGTAACTAAGCTGCATGAATCCATATTAAGGACAAAATAATCCTACTGGGTTTATTTCATATTTAAATCATTTTTAGCAGACTTAAGGTTTGGTGATCCAAAATAAGAAAAATCCCTTATCCAGAAAACCCCAGGTCCCAAGCATTTTGGATAATTAGATCCCATGCCTGTTATGTCTCAACAGCCTATTCTAAGATATAAAAAGGCAAATATAATACAAGAACCTTCAGACTCTAAATATACAGCTTGTTTACAGAATCATATAAAGGAGATGCTAATTATTAGAAGGGTTATACTTCTTTTATATAAGACTCTGCTTGTTAGTTTCATACAGTAATCGTTCTGGCACACAGATTCATTGGGATGAAAACTACTGACATCACGTAACCTGTAAAATAAGTCATATACTTTCACAGCTTTTTTAAGATTTTAGTTTTAAGTCACGATCAGGATGTATATAGAAAAGTGATTTTAAATGTATTACAATGGAAAGAAAAGAAAATTTTCTTTTTTTTAGCCACACACAATCCTGGATTTTCTAACTAAATAAACATGATAAACATTACGGAGCGGCAGCAATGCTTTCAGACGTGGCGATTTGTACTCAAAGCATGCACAGCACCATTTCATTTCCATGGGACAAAGCTACTGCAGATCCAATGCAGCACTAGGAGGATAAAACACATAACTATTTCCATGCCAGGCTGATTATCTGTATTGCCAGCAATTACTATACTACACTGAGGCTTTTATTTACATTTATTTATTACATTATACTGTCACTATTATGATATAATATAATCCTTTATGAGATATAAATCACTTTCTCTGTCATCAGCTAGGGGGTCTTATATTTAAAATCATTATAAAACTGCAGAGAAAACAATCTAAAAGCGGACACAGTGTAATACAATAACAAAAAATGGCACACACAGGCCTTTTTATATCACCTTATTTTCTGGCCCCCGCTTTCCACGATAAAGAGGATACTTGCTGCATCTATCCCACTCACTTGGTAAAGTACAATAACAGCACGGGTCAGCCCATTTAATGCAGTTAGGTAAAATTCCCATCCTATCAGCTACTGGCAGAGAATGATATTTTAAACAGTGTGGTTCTCCCTGAAAATGATCAAGAACATCCCAAGGTCCCAAGCATTCTGGATAACAGGTCCCATACCTGTATATATAGTTCATTACTTAGAAAAGTTGGAAATTTCCATGGACACACATTTGGGTTCTGTCCTTGGATATAAAGGTCTGCTGACATCTACTGTATACTATACTTTCTATCTATCTACACTGCCCTATTTTTCTTTCTTTGATGTATTATATATATATATATATATATATATATATATATATATACAGTGGTGTGAAAAACTATCTGCCCCCTTCCTGATTTCTTATTCTTTTGCATGTTTGTCACACTTAAATGTTTCTGCTCATAAAACACATTTAACTATTAGTCAAAGATAACACAAGTAAACACAAAATGCAGTTTTTAAATGAGGGTTTTTATTATTAAGGGAGAAAAAAAATCCAAACCTACATGGCCCTGTGTTAAAAAGAAATTGCCCCCTGAACCTAATAACTGGTTGGGCCACCCTTAGCAGCAATAACTGCAATCAAGCGTTTGCGATAACTTGCAACGAGTCTTTTACAGCGCTCTGGAGGAATTTTGGCCCACTCATCTTTGCAGAATTGTTGTAATTCAGCTTTATTTGAGGGTTTTCTAGCATGAACTGCCTTTTTAAGGTCATGCCACAACATCTCAATAGGATTCAGGTCAGGACTTTGACTAGGCCACTCCAAAGTCTTCATTTTGTTTTTCTTCAGCCATTCAGAGGTGGATTTGCTGGTGTGTTTTGGGTCATTTTCCTGCTGCAGCACCCAAGATCGCTTCAGCTTGAGTTGACGAACAGATGGCCGGACATTCTCCTTCAGGATTTTTTGGTAGACAGTAGAATTCATGGTTCCATCTATCACAGCAAGCCTTCCAGGTCCTGAAGCAGCAAAACAACCCCAGACCATCACACTACCACCACCATATTTTACTGTTGGTATGATGTTCTTTTTCTGAAATGCTGTGTTACTTTTAAGCCAGATGTAACGGGACACGCACCTTCCAAAAAGTTCAACTTTTGTCTCTTCGGTCCACAAGGTATTTTCCCAAAAGTCTTGGCAATCATTGAGATGTTTTTTAGCAAAATTGAGACAAGCCATAATGTTCTTTTTGCTTAAAAGTGGTTTGCGCCTTGGAAATCTGCCATGCAGGCCGTTTTTGCCCAGTCTCTTTCTTATGGTGGAGTCGTTAACACTGACCTTAATTGAGGCAAGTGAGGCCTGCAGTTCTTTAGATGTTGTCCTGGGGTCTTTTGTGGCCTCTCGGATGAGTTGTCTCTGCGCTCTTGGGGTAATTTTGGTCGGCCGGCCACTCCTGGGAAGGTTCACCACTGTTCCATGTTTGGCTCTCACTGTGGTTCGCTGGAGTCCCAAAGCTTTAGAAATGGCTTTATAACCTTTACCAGACTGATAGATCTCAATTACTTTTGTTCTCATTTGTTCCTGAATTTCTTTGGATCTTGGCATGATGTCTAGCTTTTGAGGTGCTTTTGGGCTACTTCTCTGTGTCAGGTAGCTCCTATTTAAGTGATTTCTTGATTGAAACAGGTGTGGCAGTAATCAGGCCTGGGGGTGACTACAGAAATTGAACTGGGGGTGTGATAAACCACAGTTAAGTTATTTTTTAACAAGGGGGGCAATCACTTTTTCACACAGGGCCATGTAGATTTGGAGTTTTTTTTCTCCCTTAATAACGTAAACCTTCATTTAAAAACTGCATTTTGTGTTCAATTATGTTATCTTTGACTAATAGTTAACGGTTTTTGATGAGCAGAAACATTTTGTGTGACAAACATGCAAAAGAATAAGAAATCAGGAAATAGTTTTTCACACCACTGTATATATGCAGATATTAGTCACAGCATTCACAGGTCTTCCAAAAATTAAAAAAAAATAATTAAGGTTGAATTGAAGTTTCGGTCAGAATCACATACCTTTATTGAGATATATATAGGGCAACAATTCACACTGAATTACTCAACAAGCTATGTGATGTTTTAACAGACATTTTTGCATATACAAATTTTGAGTGCTGAGTCAATGTTTTTCTTTTTTTGATATTGTACTACTGTGGTATGTATTTTGACTATGTGCACCAACTACTAAAGGAGGTTGTGCAGCAGCTTTTTAACCTTGTACCTTAATACAAGGTAATATGGTATATTTATATATTTGTGACACACTGTATGCCGCTAAAACCAACAAACTAAGCAAATAGATTAACCAGATGTGCGTTCCTTGCATATAGGCGATTTGAATATATGCGTTAAAGGACACATATTTTTGTTAAGCAGTTTAAAGGTGGCCATACACGATACAATAACAATCTTTCCCACTACAACTGGTCATAGTAAAGATTGTTCGTCCTCTCTACTAACATTAAGGGGCTGATTTACTAACCCACGAATCCGACCCGAATTGGAAAAGTTCCGACTTGAAAATGAACATTTTGCGACTTTTTCGTATGTTTTGCGATTTTTTCGGCGTCTTTACGAATTTTTCGTTACCAATACGATTTTTGCGTAAAAACGCGAGTTTTTCGTAGCCTTTACGAAATTTGCGCAAAATCTTGCGATTTTTCCATAGCGTTAAAACTTACGCGAAAAGTTGCGCCTTTTTCGTAGCGTTAAAACTTAAAAGGTGCGAAGTTTTGCGTAAGTTTTAACGCTACGAAAAAAGCGCAAGTTTTAACGCTACGAAAAATCGCAAGATTTTACGCAACTTTCGTAATGGCTACGAAAAACTCGCGTTTTTACGCAAAAATCGTATTGGTAACGAAAAATTCGTAAAGACGCCGAAAAAAATCGCAAAAAATCGCAAAATACCGATCTTTACGAAAAAAACGCAATCGGACTCATTTCAACCCGTTCGTGGGTTAGTAAATGTGCCCCTAAGAGTTGAATCATCAGATATGCAGGTAAAAACAAAGGAATTCTTTACCCCATCTGACAATTTAGCATTAACGTTACGATGCTCGGGCACCTTTAAAGGCGCCTTAGGCTTTTAACGATAAAGGTCTCCTCGTCTCCCACCATACACGCACCGATTATCATACAACTTAGTTTCAAACAATGATATATGTGAGTATATGCCCACCTTAATACTGTCACCCAAAATTGCTGGTGCATTTTCACAAGTAATAACAACTAAAAGTAGCGGTGTATCTTGGTGCTGGGTTATTATTCCCAGTGCCTGAGCTTAAATCTAATATTGTTATTGCAGGGGCACAGAGGACAGCAGTTTCATTTCACCACAGGAGTGTTATGGTACAGCTATAAATCTCAAAAACTAAAAACAAAAAAAAAGTGTTGTTTTACAATTGGGGGATGCCAATAAGCATTTTATGATTGCTATACAATGAATACTTAAGTACAAAAATCGCCTGGCATGCCAATTAAGTGCTCTACAGCACGATCACGTAATGCTTTTTATAGATTTGTTAACTGAATAAAAACTTTTGTACTTGTACACTAAGGGCTTGTGGACTAAGCCCTCTGACTCAAACCAGCCCCAAGGTCAAGAATGGCAACAGTGCACGGGAGTGGCAGCCTTTGAAAAATATGACCAGAGGTAAATAGATAGGACCACCATACGGGGTTTACCTTGACGTGGTATGGTGGCTTACCAATCTTTTGATCATAATTTTAACTAAACTAACTAAATTAACTAACTATAACACATGCACTAGCATAGATAATTTACTTATGAAACAGGGGACCAGCGAATGTGCATTGATCAATCCCCCTCTCTTTTTTTGTATGTTTGTAGTTACTTTGGCCAGATCAGTCGCACTTCCATTGCATTTGTATACACTATTAAGCCTTGGAGTGCTTCCACAACCTCCTTTTTTGTATACTTGTACACTTTGGCCTATTTGAGTTTTTTAGTAATTCTAGCCCACCTTAGTACAATGTTCTGCACCCCTTGGCTGAACCTTTGGGGGCTTGGCACCAAAAAACAGTATTTCTACTAGTGGACTGGTTTTCTTTTTAGCATATCTGGGGTTCATTTATTATATACATGATTCCAGACAATGGCTACACAGTTCGAATGTGTATTTATATATTTTTATGTTCTCTAGCTATATGCTCATTAAGATCAGATTTGATGGAAATTTCTCAAGACACAAGTGTCCGTGTTAGTGTCCATGTTATAGGTCCAAAGGGCAAATGATAAATCTGAAGTGACTCCAGCCTTCATGCTTTGCAGCCCATTTTCAATTCTCTTTAGCTGAGCAGGAGGAGATCAGGAAGGAAATAAACCATTCTAACAAATATTACATAATGTAATTATCATCCAACATCCTCTCTCTGTGAGGTTAGAAGATTCAACAGCCTAGAGAGTGACAGACGCAATTAACCCTTTGAAATACATGCAATGCTCTTACTGAAACATAAAACCATTCTGTGATTAGGATCTGCAACAAGCTCCACCAGTTACGTATTGATGTATCCTTGGCTGCATGCCCTGTTATATGTGTTTTATCTGTTAATCTGTTTACAAAGTGGCTTTTTGCTAAAACCACCAAATATTTTCATTGGTGATGCAAACTAAACAAAAATGACATCTTTGCAATACATTTTTAGAAGATCCGAAAATTGCTGTGGCTGGATTCGTATGAAATCAGATGAACGGGAAGTGCTTCATTGACTAGATTTAAAATGATCAGTCATGGTATAGTGTATTTTGCCTTTATGAGCAACTTTTTCATCTCATATATCATTCAACTACTGGACCATGATCTATACAAGTCTCATATCATTTTTAGATAACTGTTTGAACATTTTTCTTCCCCACTAGGCCATGCCCCATGACACTCACTGGTAGAGAAATAAAAAGCCACACTAAGGCAAACAGAAGAGCCTTGGTGGAAGAATATAAATATTTTGGGGAGATATAATATGTTCTAGAGTAGTGGCATAACTATAAAGGAAAATGACCCCGGTCACAGGAGGGCCTGGACCACGGGGTCTGCTTCCTCAATAGTTTTATAGAAATCCCCCCTCCTTAGCCACTCTCCTACCTGAGAGTAGACAGGTAGGAGGCGACGCAAGTGGGTAGGGGGTAGGTAGGGTATGGGGGGAAAGTGGTGGTGGCTATGTGTGCCATGACCCTCCAAAGATTTTTTTGTGCGAGAAAATGGCGACACACAGTCCTTCCACTAGAGACATGTCTAGAAAAAGGATATCACCAATTGCAAATTAAATGCAATCAATGCAGCCCTGCAACACGCATTTATTAGAGATGCCCCGGAATTTTCAAGTGACCTGGTAACTTTGATCTTTTTGCCAGTCAAGGGTTTGTTTTTTTTATGTGCTCCTTTATGGAGAAGCTGTAAAGAGTGTTTTAAATAACATCCAAGAAATGGATAGTAATGTTATTGCTTGTAAAAAAAAATCTCAGATTTGTCCTAGGTTAGTAGATCCTAGGTCTTATCTGTAGGTAAATAGCTTGAACATCTTGCACAATTCAAAGTTCTTAAATGTATCTACAGAATCAATTATTTCCATTCATAATTCTTACTTCTACATACACAAATAATTTTACCTCCTTGGTGAATTCCAAACTTCTTTGAGGTTATTGTTTCATTATAACACAAAGATCTGAAACTGGGCTTCTCATATAGGTAGATGCTCCTTCATAATTTGGGCAATCTCTCTGTCCTAAACTAGGAATAGCCCACCCAGAAACATTTGGATTTAAAGAAAGTGATTCTTCTTTATTTTGTAAAATAAGTTGCCTACGGTGCCTGTAATATAAGAAGAACACATTCAATCCAATGTAAAAAAATCTATGAGCCTTCAAGGAAAAGAACACTGTCCCTACAGTTAAATATGAAGGAGGTTTGCTCATGTTTGCTTTTCTGCCCCTTGAACTGGGAGCCTTGATTATGTGCATGGCATCATGAAATCACATTACCAAGGCATTTTGGAGTGCAATATGGAACCCAGTGTCAGACAGAAGGTCAGTCAAGAAATGCCTTTATGAGACAAGTGATATTTCCCATTAGGAATTAGGAGTTACATTTTTATTCCACAAACAGTAAAGCATATGGGTATGATATAGTGTCGCAAAACTATGCTTTGTGAGAAGAGCAGCTCTGTGCGTATTTGTATTTAGACACATTGGTAAAGATATTCACCATATACAGCCATAGAAATGCACTCCTGCTGGTCAGTAATGAATTATTCTATATCTGTAAAGAATGACTGAAGTAATAAAGTGGCTCCCAAATGTATATATTAATGCATTTTGCAGAGAGGAAAAATTAAATGAAACAAAACATTAACAAAAAATCTGCTACACAGACATTGCCATTTTTATTCTAAAGCTGTTTATTTAATTTATTTCAGACTGGTTGTAAGCATTGGTAGAGGCTAGCTTATTCTGGCTCTGCTGTAAAACAGATAGATCTCCACAGATGTCAGCGTTCACCAAACACCTTTTGGGGCCATGGACCTGTTGCATCACAGAAATCTGGCTCCCCTCGTGTAACTAGAAGAGCAACACAGCTTAGAGCCAAGAGAGAACCAGGCAACAAACAGGTCAGACAGCAGAAAGTCTATATCCAGGCCAAAAGGCCAGGGCAGGTGGCTGCCATTAGAATTCACATTCACGCCAATGGGTCAGGGCAGGGGGCTCGAGTCAGAATTCATAGACAACAGTCAAAAATAGAAAAAGACAACTTTTAGTATGTAATAAAATAGCCAATTCTAATCAACTTCTCAATTGGTCTTCATTATTTTTGTATAGTTTTTTAATTATTTGGCTTCTTCTAACTTTTTGCAACTTTCAAATGGGGGAAATGAAACCAGCAGCCAAAAACACTTTTGTTTCTAAGAACAAAAGGAGGTAATAAAGGTGCCTGTTGTGAGCCAGCAAGTAAGACAATGGTATCTTAGGAAAGTCAAAAACTGCAAGATGAGCCAGTAATAACTTCATAGAATAGCATAGTGTCTCTCTAATTATATTACACTGAGATTCATAATTCATAAAGGTTACAACAATTATTTTGCTACTTTATGTAGTTTTGGTTGCCCATTTTCATTACATAGGTGACTTTTTTACCGACTGAATTTTTTTGATAAATGTGCCCTTAATATTAGACTCAATCTAAGTGCCCTGGGCATAAGCCAATGATTCCTCCACCTCTCATGTATATTTTCTCCTTTACAGGAAGACTCCATTATTCCTACTGCTATAATTGTCACATGATGTGCACCTTAAGCCCATAGGCCCATTTTTATTTCCCCCTGTCTAGCAGCCTTGATCCCACTCCAACATTACTCATTGATATCTTATAAGGGAAATGTTTATTCGCTTAAGATTTTAGAGATCACTAAGAGTTTTTCCTTGCTTTCCTGGTGCTTTAATTTGTGATTTTTTTTTCTTAAAACATGAGTGATTGCTGGAGAGACAATTTTATTTTTTGCACAGTCTGATCTAATCCCAGGAATGAATAATTTGTACTTTGACAGGTGATCAAGGTCTGCAACACATTCTTAGTACACAAAGCTGTGCAGAGTTGCAAAGAAATAAAGAACTATCCACCCTGCTAAAAGGCTTAGGGAGGGCAAGCTCAAAAGAGTTAGAGCAACGCTGGCCTGGTGTTCTCAGGGAAACAATTTAGGCCAATTAGCATCAACTGGTCCGCCATTCATCATACCACTGTAAGAATATAAACAAACTGTCAGCTCTAACCTAACAAACATCACCCTGCTACTAACTCGCATTATCCCGGCCTCGCAGGCAATATTCTGCTTTAGGGCATCTGTGGAGCCAAGCCTCCGAAATTAAAGACACATGTTCCAGCCTGGGTTAACGAGCAAATTTGTAATCAGCAGACTTCTGACAGGTTTCCGTCAGCGCTGTCAGTCCCCTCCGCCTCCTACCCTCTGTGCTGTATTCTTAAAACTGAGCAATGGAGAGGGAATGACAGGGTGGAGGGGGGGGGTGTCCAAGAGAGGGTGGGGTCAACCTGTTAACTAATACAGCCAGGTGTGCCCAATTATTGAGCCTGGCATAATTTCTTAACCCCTTCCATAACTCTACATTCCACTGTGAACCAAACTTTACAAAGCATGGAATAAAAGAAAAGAACAGAACCCAGAGATGCCTTACACTGTCATAAAATATGTAACATCCTTGCATTACATCAAGGGAAAACAGACAGAGTTGTATATAAATAAATAACACCTATTCTGGTAAATCTTTGAGAGGAACATCATTTGGTAAAGATATTTGAGGACTTTGCCATGTTGCTGTGATTTGCTAGTCACAAGCTCAAGATAAAAAGTTACATTATAATCTACCATTCAGACATCCTTGATTTTGGTCTTATATTGCCCACTAATGTTCTTAAAAGAAAATTTAAGAAAAAATGTGTTTCCCCCACTGGAGGTGTGGCCTAATAGAGCCCACACATCGGCTGGGGGAACAGAAGTTTTTTGTTTGTTTTTTTAAATGCCCCCTGTGAGCCCTAAGGCAACCACACTGTGAGGGTGCAAAATTTTATTTTGGAGTGCAATTTATATAATGCAATTTATATAACTGGAGTGCAGCCTCTATTAGACAGCACCTTGCATGGGGAAAACACTTTGAAGATAGGTGTAAGCATGTATAGGCTAACGCAGGGGTTCAGAGAAAGCTAACAATAACATCTAAAATAGGTGCAAACTAACATAGGCATTCAGTATAGGCTACCAATAAAATCTAATGTAAGTGCTCAGTATTGGCGACCAATAAAATCTAAAATGGGTGTTTTGTATATGCTACCAATATAATCTAATGTAGATATTCAGTATAGGGTACCAATAAAATCTAAAGCAGGCATTCAGTAATGGCTATAGCAAAAAAAAAAAAATAATAATAAGGGAAAGTTGTGCTCACCACGAATTTGAAACCATAAAGGGGGTTCAATGAAGCTGTGACGACAAAATTCTTTGATCTCCCAGCTAATAGTTTAACATTTAGTGGTGAGCACAACTTTCCCTTTTTTGTATAATTTATACAAGAGCAGTGGTCAGCTCCATTCTGAAGCTACAGTCGGGTGACCCCAATAAAAAGGGCAACTGTTTGGGAGTTGTAAGGGGAATGTAAGGTTTCAGTATAGGCTAATAATAAAATCTAATGTACAATGTAGCTGTTCAGTATAAAAGTCTAGCATAGATGTTCAGGATAAGCTAACAATAAAATCTAACTTTCATCATCAAAAATGCATCCTAACCCCATTGGAAGCCCCATTGGATGGTTTTTATTTTTCCTTACATCATGTAAAGTTATAGATATCTATTTGTATTTTTGGCAGGACTAAATAACACAGGTAAGGAATTTATTATCCGGAAGCCTGTTATCTAGAAAGCACAGAAAGCCCATCTCCCATAGAGTCCATTTTAAACAAATAATTCTAACTAATAAACAAATAAGTTTACTGTGCATGCACAGTAGAGTGAAAAGATGAACTTTAAGAAAAAAGTTGGCATTTTTCATCCTACTGTGCATGCAACGGCCTTGGGATTTGGAAGAATGAAGACAAACGGAAGAGGATCGCTCTCTCACAGCTGCCCCAGGCTGGTGCAGTTTTCTCCTAAAAGGAGCACCAGCCCACGTATAAGGTAAGTGATTACAATCACTAGGGGGGGGGGGGGGGGATACCTAACATCCCCCTGGAGATTTTACCTTTCCTTCACCTTTAAGCTGAATATTCTGCATTCTGAACAATTTAGATTGGGTAAATATGTCTTCTAATCAATTAATAATGTATAATTATAGATTACAATAACAAGATGATTGTACAGGATTTGTAAAAATCATCTACAGGTATGGTACCTATTGTCCAGAATGTTTTAAGACCTGGGGTTTTATGGATAACAGGTCTTTCTAATTTGGATCTCCATAGCTTAAGTCTACTAAAAAACCATATAAACATTTATTAAACCCAATAGGATTGTTTTGCCTCCAGTAAGGATTAATAACATCTTAGTTGGGGTCAAGTACAAGACACTGTTTCGTTATTACAGAGAAAAGGGAAATACATTTTAAAAATGTGAATTATTTGATTAAAATGGAGTCTATGGGAGATGGCCTTTCAGAACTTTCTGGATAATAGGTTTCCAGATCCCATACTTAAAATATATAGCATCTTCTGCATGTTCTTGAGTAGACAAACAAACCATTATAAAAATTAATTCTATTTTTTTGTTTTATTCTGTTTATTTTTAGGATTTTGTGCTCAGTTCCTATCTTAAAAATAATTTATTACAGTAGTAATGCAACCTACTTTACCTTTATCGACTTCATATCATCTAATCATATTTCCTTTTTCTCAGGCCTAGTGATAAGATAATATGTCCTGTGAAATCGGCAAACTGCTTGGAAGTGATTGGGCGATGTAGTATGCAGGTAGAGGAGTCAATCACTCTCAGCCATGCATACAATAACATGACAAGCAGGGCTGGAACTAGGGTTAGGCAGAAGAGGCACCTGCCTAGGGGGTGCTAGGCAGGTACCTCTGTTGCCCACCCCTTGTCCAGGATCTCTTACCCCCACCGCTGATTTCCTGGTTGCTCCCCCCTCTGCATGCCATCTGTGTGCTTTAGTGTTGCTCTCCCCCCTCAATGGCACGCATGTTTGCGTTCGTGCACGCTCGGGGGAGGGGTGAGGTGGACCAGCTGGGTCATCTAGGGTGACCAGGCAGCTTGGCCCGCCTTTGATGACTCTGAAGTCCTACCCACTTTTAGAGATGCTGCTGTGTAGAATGGATACTATGAAATGACAGGTCGATAATAATCCTCCTGCTTAAAAATTTAAAGTGTCATTAAAATTAATAGCTAGAATAATGAATGGCGTTTTGTACAGTGTGTTATACTGTCCTTGTGTACTACACTCACACAAAGGGACAACACGTGGATACATTTCAATGAATAGGCTAAAGATGTATTTTGCCTTAATTTAATCCAATTTCCGTCATAGGAGGGAACAACACAGACAAATCCTCCACTTACTTTCATGGTTATATTATATACATTTAACTTGTCAGGTATTTGTAAAAACAGAAAATTGTATTACTCTGCTACCAAGGCACCCTGCCAAAACAGGATCTTAACATTATGTGACTTGAAAACCGTGTCTAACTCTCAAGAGTAAGGTCTTGGTGATTCTATAGAGATAAACAAAACAAAAAATTACAAGGATTTTCAAGGGAGTCTGTCATCAAACAATAAAAGTTGTATTTGTACTGTGTGTAATGTTCACCAAAAATTGCTAGTTGTAAAGAAAATATCTGCTTAGAAAAGTGGGCTTGCAGAGAGAAATGTCATTAAGTGGTTAAACTGCTTTCCTTTCTCTAACAAATTGAAAAGATTTTAAGCTTAAGGCAGTGGCACACAAGGTGTCCTGATTGCTTCTACTTGTAGAGGGAGGTCAAAATGCTGCTACCTGATCACTTCCCTTGGACCAGAATGGGAAGCGCCACCCTGCACAGATGATTATTGCTGAAAGCATACACTGCCGAGTTCCCAGTTGATAAATGGGAAGCACTGTGGGTTGTGCTGCCTGGGCATTTCAGTCAATTGGAAGTGATCTGTGGCAAAGAGAATTTTGTTTTCTTCCCCTAATCAAAACAACTTTATGAAAATGAATACAGAAAACTGCCCAGCACTAATCTGAAGTGCATTAAGAACTGAACAAGATATAAAGACCCACCCATAGAGCTGCTGTCAGTGATCCCAGGGCCTGCTCGTTATATACAAGAAATGTCTAATCGGTTTCATTCTGGGGGGGGCTGCGACACTGGAGGTCTACCTCCCCCCCTAGATATACTGGAATGGATTGGGTAATCTGATGCGGGTGGAGGAATTAATATCCGGTCTACACAATAATCACAGGAAATTCATACAAACCTGGTCTTCATGGTTAATTTTTCTGGGGTCGGAAAAGTTGAAAAACATACAACCATACAAAAAGATAAGAGAAATCTTCAAGGCCTTATAGTAGGAGTGAATTATGGATTTAACTGAAGTCTATGTGTTGGCTGGTTTCTATTTGCTTCTGTGTTTCTTCTGAGCCTTTTCAATACAAGAGATAAAATAAATACGCAAACCAGTAACCTATATTAACTGGAAATAAAGGAGTGCCAAACAATGTTATAATATAATAATATTATACATTGTTTCAACTGCTCAACACTTTCGGTTGAAGGTAAGGAGATTAACCCTTTTACTGCCAGCCATTTTGGTCAAAGCGGAACTTGTATTGCCAGACAGTTTTTGAACATTTTGCACTGTTTCACTTTAGGGGCCTTTCCTCGGGGGGACTTTTAGTTTACCAAGGAAAACAATATATCGTTTTTTTCAGAACAACCTAAGCTTTCAAAATATGGTAGAATTTTTGTGTAATTCCAATTCTGTAACAAGATATAGGCTTCTAAATGTCTAAAAATGCAAAAAAAATCAAATTTTCCATAATATAATCACACATACTAGAAACAAAAATTATTTTATGCACGAATATACAACTGATTTGGAAAGTCCCATGTCTCCTGAACGTGCCAATACCAAATATATATAGTTTTATGGAGATTTCTCACTTGTATAGGTCAAAAACTCCCAGCAGTACACTACCAAATTCCCAAAGCACTGCTCCAAAAAAACTGCATACTTTGGATTTCAAGGCCAAAATTCCACTAACAGAAGGTTTATCCCAGAAAATTGTACATTTTTGGAAAGAACAGATTCTGGGGAATACAGAATAGGCACAACTGTCTGTCTACTCCAAACTATCAAGTCGCAATGCTTTCCTAAAGTTATTGGTTTTTATCAAAATTTGTGATTTTTTTTAAAAATCGCTTCAAAGCTTCTAGTCTATAGTATCTTATCTCCTACAGGTCATAAAGTAACCAAATAAAACACCCTAAATATGAATGCCTGGGGTCCACTGAACAGTTTGATGCCCAATATGTATAGGTTTACCTAAGTATGTGGCATGTAGGGGCCCCAATGTGAACATACCCCATATGAACTGTCATTTCAGCTTCTGCAAAATCAACACATTTACATCATTATATGTGGGATGAAGCTAGTAAAAAGTACGCTCACCCCAGAAAGTCATATATTTTTGGAAAGTACACATTCCCCCGAATCTAAAATGGGTACCCATGTCTTTCTACTCCAAAGTACCAAGCCGCACAGCTTTTCTAAAGTTAGCAATTTTGATGACATTTCCAAAAATCCCCTCAAAGCTTCCACTTTGAAGCATCTTATCTCCCACATAGCATTAGGTACCAAGATAAAACACCCTGAATTTGAACACCAGGGGTCCACTGAACAGTTTGATGCCCAATATGTATAGGTTTACCCAAGTATGTGGCATGTAGGGGCCCGAATGTGAACATACCCCCATATATACTGTCATTTCTGTCATTTCAGCTTCTGCAAAATCAACACATTTACATCATTATATGTGGGATAAAGCTAGTAAAAAGTATGCTCACCCCAGAAAGTCATATATTTTTGGAAAGTACACATTCCCCCGAATCTAAAATGGGTACCTATGTCTTTCTACTCCAAAGTACCAAGCCGCACAGCTTTTCTAAAGTTAGCAATTTTGATGACATTTCCAAAAATCCCCTCAAAGCTTCCACTTTGAAGCATCTTATCTCCCACATAGCATTAGGTACCAAGATAAAACACCCTGAATTTGAACGCCAGGGTTCCACTAAACAGTTTGATGCCCAATATGTATAGGTTTACCTAAGTATGTGGCATGTAGGGGCCCCAATGTGAACATACCCCCATATGAACTGTCATTTCTGTCATTTCAGCTCCTGCAAAATCAACACATTTACATTATTATATGTGGGATAAAGCTACAAAAAAGTACGCTCACCCCAGAAAGTCATATATTTTTGGAAAGTACACATTCCCCCGAATCTAAAATGGGTACCCATGTCTTTCTACTCCAAAGTACCAAGCCGCACAGCTTTTCTAAAGTTAGCAATTTTGATGACATTTCCAAAAATCCCCTCAAAGCTTCCACTTTGAAGCATCTTATCTCCCACATAGCATTAGGTACCAAGATAAAACACCCTGAATTTGAACACCAGGGGTCCACTGAACAGTTTGATGCCCAATATGTATAGGTTTACCCAAGTATGTGGCATGTAGGGGCCCGAATGTGAACATACCCCCATATATACTGTCATTTCTGTCATTTCAGCTCCTGCAAAATCAACACATTTACATCATTATATGTGAGATAAAGCTACAAAAAAGTACGCTCACCCCAGAAAGCCATATATTTTTGGAAAGTACACATTCCCCCGAATCTAAAATGGGTACCCATGTCTTTCTACTCCAAAGTACCAAGCCGCACAGCTTTTCTAAAGTTAGCAATTTTGATGACATTTCCAAAAATCCCCTCAAAGCTTCCATTTTGAAGCATCTTATCTCCCACATAGCATTAGGTACCAAGATAAAACACCCTGAATTTGAACGCCAGGGGTCCACTGAACAGTTTGATGCCCAATATGTATAGGTTTACCTAAGTATGTGGCATGTAGGGGCCCCAATGTGAACATACCCCCATATATACTGTCATTTCTGTCATTTCAGCTCCTGCAAAATCAACACATTTACATCATTATATGTGAGATAAAGCTACAAAAAAGTACGCTCACCCCAGAAAGCCATATATTTTTGGAAAGTACACATTCCCCCGAATCTAAAATGGGTACCCATGTCTTTCTACTCCAAAGTACCAAGCCGCACAGCTTTTCTAAAGTTAGCAATTTTGATGACATTTCCAAAAATCCCCTCAAAGCTTCCATTTTGAAGCATCTTATCTCCCACATAGCATTAGGTACCAAGATAAAACACCCTGAATTTGAACGCCAGGGGTCCACTGAACAGTTTGATGCCCAATATGTATAGGTTTACCTAAGTATGTGGCATGTAGGGGCCCCAATGTGAACATACCCCCATATATACTGTCATTTCAGCTCATGCAAAATCAACACATTTACATCATTATATGTGGGATAAAGCTACAAAAAAGTACGCTCACCCCAGAAAGTCATATATTTTTGGAAAGTACACATTCCCCCGAATCTAAAATGGGTACCCATGTCTTTCTACTCCAAAGTACCAAGCCGCACAGCTTTTCTAAAGTTAGCAATTTTGATGACATTTCCAAAAATCCCCTCAAAGCTTCCACTTTGCAGCATCTTATCTCCCACATAGTGTTAGGTACCAAGATAAAACACCCTAAATTTGAACGCCAGGGGTCCACTGAACAGTTTGATGCCCAATATGTATAGGTTTACCTAAGTATGTGGCATGTAGGGGCCCCAATGGGAACATACCCCCATATGATCTATCATTTCAGCTCCTGCAAAATCAACACATTTACATCCTTTATGTGGGATAATGCTACAAAAAAAGTACATTCACCCCAGAAAGCCATATATTTTTGGAAAATACACATCCCCCCGAATCTATAATGGGTAAATATTTCTTATTGCTACAAAGTACCAAGCTGTAAAGCTTTCCTAAGTTTGCAGATTTATATGACATTTTCGAAAATCGCATAAAAATGTTGCAATTTGCCGCATTTATCTCTCACAATTTCTTGATAAAGATCAGATAAAGACAAATCACCCCAAAAAGGAACACCGGAGGTCTACTGAACAGTTTGATGCCCAATATGCATAGATATACCAAAGTCTGCGGTATGTACTGAACCCAAAATGAAAATAGCGCATAAGGATTTCTCGCCTGCCAGCTCAGCTTTTGCACACAGAGCCCCCTGTCAGTGTATTATGTGCCAAAACTTCCCCTAACCATACAGTGACCCCCACAAAACCATATATTTTTGGAAAGTACACATTCTGACAAATCCAACAAGGGTAAAGAGTCCTTTCTACACCAAAGTACCAATCTGCAGAGCTTTCCTAAAGTTATTGGTTTTTATGACATTTCAGAAAATCGCCTAAAAATGTTGCAATTTGTCGCATTTATCTCACACAATTTCTTGCGTACAAAGGCAAGTCACCCCAAATAGGAACACCAGAGGCCTACTGAACAGTTTGATGCCCAATATGCATAGATATACCAAAGTCTGCGGTATGTACTGAACCCTAAATGAAAATAGCGCATAAGGATTTCTCGCCTGCCAGCTCAGCTTTTGCACACAGAGCCCCCTGTCAGTGTATTATGTGCCAAAACTTCCCCTAACTATACAGATCCCCCACAAAACCATATATTTTTGGAAAGTACACATTCTGACAAATCCAACAAGGGTAAAGAGTCCTTTCTACACCAAAGTACCAATCTGCAGAGCTTTCCTAAAGTTATTGGTTTTTATGACATTTCAGAAAATTGCCTAAAAATGTTGCAATTTGTCGTATTTATCTCACACAATTTCTTGCGTACAAAGGCAAGTCACCCCAAATAGGAACACCAGAGGCCTACTGAACAGTTTGATGCCCAATATGCATAGATATACCAAAGTCTGCAGTATGTACTGAACCCTAAATGAAAATAGCGCATAAGGATTTCTCGCCTGCCAGCTCAGCTTTTGCACACAGAGCCCCCTGTCAGTGTATTATGTGCCAAAACTTCCCCTAACTATACAGAGACCCCCACAAAACCATATATTTTTGGAAAGTACACATTCTGACAAATCCAACAAGGGTAAAGAGTCCTTTCTACACCAAAGTACCAAGCCGCAAAGCTTTCCTAAAGTTATCGGTTTTTATGAGATTTCAGAAAATCGCCTAAAAATGTTGCAATTTGCCGCATTTATCTCACACAATTTCTTGCGTACAAAGGCAAGTCACCCCAAATAGGAACACCAGAGGCCTACTGAACAGTTTGATGCCCAATATGCATAGATATACCAAAGTCTGCGGTATGTACTGAACCCAAAATGAAAATAGCGCATAAGGATTTCTCGCCTGCCAGCTCAGCTTTTGCACACAGAGCCCCGTCAGTGTATTATGTGCAGTAACCCCCCCCTAACTATACAGTGACCCCCAGAAAACCATATATTTTTGGAAAGTACACATTCTGATGAATTCAAAATAGGTAAAGTTATTTTTGTACACCAAAGTTACACCTGGCAAAGCTACGCTAAAAACAGATCAGGAACACTTATATAGGGATAAAATGTGATAAAACCACAAAAATTGTGCAAATCAGTGAAACAACAAAATAAGTTACATGACAGTGTAATTAGTGGCCAGAATATCTGATCCAATAGTTACGCTGTCAAAATAAACAGTTTTTAGGTAAAAGAAAATAAAAACAAAGTGGTAATATGAAAAAAAAAAAAAAAAAAAGCAAAACAAAAAAAAACCAAAGTGTTTGTGTATACATGTGTGTACATGTGTAAAAGTTGTGTGATAGTGTGTAAGTGTGTATATGAGTGTAAATAAGTGTATAAAAGTGTGAAAAATGAAAAAAAAATAAATAAATAAAATAAAAAAATGCTAAAATGTGTGCTGTAAGTGTGTGTAAATGTATGTAAGTGTGTATAAATGTATGTAAATGTGTGTATAAGTGTGTAAAAGTGTGTAAATGCAATAAAAAAAAAAAGTCCTTACCTGTTCCTGAAGACCGATCGCCTCCTTCGTCATTTGGGCCGGCGCTGGGGGAGAGGGAGGAAGCAGGAAGCAGCAGATGCGATGCGATCGCATCTGCTGCTTCCTGGAGGGTCCTGCGAGCGATCGGCTCGCAGGACCCTGATGACAGCCCCCCTGGCACATTGCCCAGGGGGGCTGTCATTGTTAGAAGCCCTCTGCAGCGGCGGCACATGCCGCCGCTGCAGAGGGCAGCGCTTAAACGCCAACGACGTATGAGACACGTCGTTGGCGTTTAAGCCCTTTTACTGCCAGCACGTATGCCATACGTGCTTGGCAGTAAAAGAGTTAAAGGGGCAGGTTATTAAAATGCAAGATTAGAGCTCACCACAAAAAAATTTCGATTCATTCCTATGGGATTTTGAGATGCGGATTTATCAAATCTAACTTTTACCCACTGATAAATATGATTCTGAAAATTCCAGAGGAATGGAGCTCTAATCTCACATTTTCATTAATCCGCCCATATGGGTGAGGGTGAGAGTCCACCATTTAATAAATACACTTATAAAAATCCCATAAAAATTAATAGAAAGTGAGTAAATTTCTGTGGTGATATATCTCACATTTTGATAAATCTGCCCCTAAGGGGGGATTAACTAAAACTTGTTTTTTTCGAATTTATATTTGTTTAAAACCATGATAAAAACTTTTTTCCAGAAAGGGCAGTCATTTATCAAGATCTAAGCTGAAAAAGCATGAATGAAAAAAGTTGCTGGAAAAAAACACAACTTTTTCGTATTGTTGCACAAAAGTCAGTGTTAAAAAACCCAAAAACCTCACAAACCACAAAGCAAAGAAAGAAAATATGTATACGGGACACCTGCCACTGATTTCTACGTGATCTTGACAGATTTTAGATGGTGTGTTATCGGATTTGGAATTGTTGCAGTTTTGACCCTAATAAATCTCGAAAAAAGTCGACAAAGTTGTGGTTTAGTAAATGCCCCCTCAAATGTTTCTTTTTACTTGTTAGACCATTGCCTGGGTGAATTTAAAATGAATTTTACTGTGTGCTCTGGACCTTGGATCTCCATTTTTTAAAGCTACTAAAAAATAATTTAAACATTAAATAAACCCAATAGGATTGTTTTGCCACCAATAAGGATTAATTGTACCTTAGCTAGGATCATGTGCAAGGTACTGTTTTATTATTACAGAGAAAAGAAATAATTTTTAAAAACATGAATTATTTGATTAAAATCAAGACTATAGGAGCTTTCTGGTTTACAGATAACGGATCCCATACCTGTATCTGGAATTGGCGTAGTAGCTCAGACTGCATGGAATTTTCTAAATCCTTAAGTCCAGCTCCCAGAAACCGTTATATGAATGTATATATATGCTGCATATATTGTATTTCTATGCTATGCCACACTTTAATAGAACCTTGCTTGGCATATTTAACCTTTTTAAATAAATGTATTTATAGATGAGAGTCTAACCGATGCATCAGAAGAAAAACCTCTACGTTTGTGGTCACCCTGTGGGAAACAAACAGCAAGTCATGAAACATTTTTTCAATTTACTAAATGCCTGCAGCCACAGTGCATCCGATCCCACTTCTGTTGCCTGGGCTTCAATCATTCTCTGTCTCCTACTTGGAAAGGGAAATTTGTAGTGAATTTCATGGGTAAGAATAGGAAAATCCAAGTGGGTCACAGGTCACTGCAAAAGGAACACCTGAGAGACGTGTACTTGCATAGGGTATCATGTTTGTATGCAGCGGAAGTAGGGATGAATGAAAGAGGAAGAACAATAAGAATTCACAAGAGTCCAGTTCCAACTTCATGCTTAGGGGGGCATTTACTAAGGCACAATTTTTTCGCGTTGGGCTTTTTGTCATTGAAAACTCAATTTTGTTGCTGGGAAAAAAGAACAATTTCAAATGCTAAAATACACCAGCTAGAACTTGTCAAAATCAATTAGAAGTCAATTGCAGATGTCCCTTTTACAGTTGGAAGATCTTTTGTGGTTCTAGAGGTTTTCAGGTTTTTTTAAGCTGGCTTTTGTCCAACTATCTGAAAAATGCAGTTTTTGTGCACAGTCACAGTTTTCATGACTTTTCTGACTTTTTTTCACTTGTGCTTTTTCAGTTCGGATATTTTGATAAATGGTTGCCATTTGTGGAAATGAGTTAAAACCTATCAAACCACAAAAATCTGAATGAATCATGAAACATGAACAGAGGCCTCGCAGCCGTATCATTTGTCCATGCAGAAGTATACTGTACTTCTATAAATAAAGGCACCAGTCCCTCTCTACAATGTATCATCAGATTTGTTAAGGCAATTGGTAATGACTACAAAGAGGCTGATGAGGAGGCAAATACATCCATGAACAAGCTGAAGTCAAGGAGAGATGGGAACAGGTGATGGAAGCAGACGGGAGATGCACATCATGGCAGAGCACTGCAACAGCCACAGAAGTGCCTGAAATTACAAAAGTAGTGGTTAGAGCAGGATGTACCATTTAAGTATAAGAAAGAAAATAGATAGGATTGATTTGCCTCCAAAAAGGATTAATTATAGTTGGGTGTGTAAGATAAAAAGAGAAAATGGTTGCACCTTACACATAGGAATATCACGTCTATTGATATGGTTGCACCCTTCACAAAAGAAGGTGT
The DNA here is from genome assembly GCF_000004195.4 of Xenopus tropicalis. Taxonomy (NCBI): domain Eukaryota; kingdom Metazoa; phylum Chordata; class Amphibia; order Anura; family Pipidae; genus Xenopus; species Xenopus tropicalis. The sequence continues at coordinate 108,815,463 of NC_030684.2, forward strand.
CAAGTCCAATGAGGATAGAAGGGTAATGTACATACGGAGTATTAGATAAGTATATGCAAAAAAAGAAAAGAATACCACTCGTGTGATCTTAATAGGACTCTGCACCATTTCCTCAAACATAAACTAGGTTAGTCAGTGCCCAGAGACAAAATAAATAAAACTTAACTTTTATTTACAGAATAAAAATCCACATATTGACTCCTTTAAGAAAAACGTAAGGTAAAAAGATTGTTTTCATCATTTAGGGGTGATCAGAGGTATTCAGGGAACAGATGCTAAAGTTATCCCAAAAAAATCTTGGTAATAATTGTGTCCAACTCATCACATCTCAGTATAGAGGTTAATAAATGTTACTAATTCATCTCTCAAATGGGAAAGCCTAGGTCAGACTGTTTCACCTATCTCAATCCAGTAATGGCACGCATACCCATCCTGGTATCACCGATTATGTTTCAGTTAGATGTCACCCCCCAACCGAACCCCCTGATTAATATGTAAGAATCCCATTAGACAAAGTCCCCTTATCCCCAACCTCAGACCCCACTATTAATCCACCCTCGCACTTAAAAAACCCAACACCCTTTAACCTCCCCCCTACACAAATTGCCTGACATGCATTTGGCTCCGCAACTTTATCTGAAGCTTTATCAAAGGCTTACGTGCCCCACCGGTCCCCTTCTTTTAAATCAATACTCCGCTTTTCATTGGCACGATATCCTACCAATCCGTCCACACCCACATTACGTAATGCTGGAACCCAGACTTCTCCTTATCGGTATCAATTGCCCTCCAGCGAATGTAGGAAACATTTAATACAGAGGATAGGGGGCACTATCTCAGACATTACAAGTACATAGTGGGAATACAAAAGAAAATTAATATAATACAGAAAAGAAAAAGAAGCCTAAAAGGCTATGGAGATTATTTATAAAAATGGAATAACATAATAATTAATGGAGAGAAGTACAAAGGTTTTTAATACCAATGGAGTCAATATGTAGATTTTTATTTTGTAAATAAAAGTTTTATTTATTTTGTCTCTGGGCACTGACTTACCTGGTTTATGTTTGAGGGAATGGTGCAGATAATTGGAGTCCTATTAAGATCACACGAGTGGTGTTCTTTTCTTTTTTTGCAAATTAATTATAGTTGGGACCAAGTACAATATACTGTTTTATTATTACAGAGGAAAAATGAATTTATTTTTAAAAATTAGAGTTATTTGCTTAAAACTGGAGATGGCCTTCCCATAATCTGAGGCTTTAAGGATAACAGGTTCTGGATAGTGGATCTTATCTCTGTACAGGCAGTCATTAGATTTCATACATCCTGTCACTATGTTATATTAATTCATGCATCCTATCATTCTATTTTATATTAATTAAATTTTAGGTGAGTTACATTCCTGCATACAATAAACTCATTTTTGCTATGATGTAGACTGTTATTACAAGGCTATAAGGCTATCTAACATTTATCATGGACCTCAAATTTAGGTTTAAATAAATGGCTGTAGATATCATTCAAAATGTATTTCTATTAAAAAAATACTGCATTAAAGCTGACACTCTATTCCTGTATCTCCATTATAAAGAATCCTAAACACCAGCAGAAAGAGAGAACTGTAACACATCATTGTACTGGGTTTTCAGTGAATTCCTGTGAAGAATGTAAATTAAGTATAAAATATTACACCTCCGGTATGTGGGAAAAAAATGGCCACAATCTGCATTGAAAAATACAATTCTACATGCATTTGGCAGCACAATGGGAGGCATTTACTAACATTTGTATTTCTTCTTTTCCGTCTTTTTCATGATTTGAGGTTTTTTAAGCTAAATCACAAATTTTTCTTGTAAAGAAAACATCATTTTTTTGTAATTTATTAAGCATAAAAAAGTCACAATCTAAAAGCTGTCAAGGTCTTAGAAGTCAATGGGAGCTAACCCGGGCAAATTCTAACAATCTTTATATAATTCAAGGTTTTCTAAATTTTTTTCATTTGTAAGTCCATGATGAGTTGTAGGAAACTGTAAAAACCACAAAAAATTAAGATTTTAGTATTCTTTTCATTTTTGTTTCACATTTTCATTCATTGGTGCTTTTCCAATTCGGATCTATAAATAACGGACTAGGCATTCGTGGTTTTAACACTATCTAGTCGCCATGATAACTGGCCTTGGCAACCAGAAAGCAGATTAATCCTGATGTTATATTTTTATGTTGTTATTTATCATACTGGGACATGCAAACCTGCAAAAAAAGGTTAATATTTCAAAAACATAGGGGTGGTTTACATGAACTCATGAGGCAAATAGAAGTATAAATAAAGTATAGTGGAAGTGCTAGTGACCTGGCTAAAATTGCTGCAAACACACAAAAAATGGATAAGCTGAGTACACTGAAATATGTTCTACTAGTAATTCATTCTTTGCACCTCTTTGAATGCACTTGCATAGAATAAACAAATAATAAAATATTTTGCAGGCTTATACATTAGAAAACCACAATGCAAAAAAATTATCAAAAGGAACTAGCCTTTTAAATGTAAAAATATGGCCGATACAGTTGTCCTCTGACTGCAAAGCATTGCAGAGTCCTTGGTAAAGGAATAAGGTGGTTAAGGTAAATCCCAGTATGTGGTCTGATACACATAACCCCTCTGGGGCACCTGAAACTTTCCACATACAACTTTTCAGCAGCTTCTGCTAAATTTCAGCAACTGAATTACAAATGCCTTGCATGTGAGTAAAGAGGCATGGCAGCTGTTTCTCCACTTGAATACAGAAATATATGTGTTGTTTACTAGAACTGCAGAGCGCTTCAGTGTTGAGCCTCAGTTTCCAATCCTAGCACAATCGCTATTGATTCTGACCCACCAGTCACCCTACTTAGGGATATTATATATACATATTGTGTCATCCTACTTCAGAGGCTTCAACCCAGGGTAGGCCTGACCCCGCATTTCTTTAATACCAGCCACATATTGAATCCACATCCTGGATGGATAGTTAGCAATTAATTTACATGCATGATGCATGGCTGCATATGAATCAGTTCAGTCTGCAGCATGCATCTAACTTAGCTGCTAATTAGCCATGCAGAATGTGGATTCAATATGGCACTGGTATTAAAGGGATATGTGGTAACCCTACATAGAGGGGAACTGCAATACACATAACACTGTGGTGAGACGGAGGAATGACATTAGATAACAGGAGGCGGGTCACATCGGATAACTCCCATTGAAATCAATCGAAATCAGGATAATGGACATGTCTGCTACTTAGGGACACTATATATATTTATTCAACGTAAAGACCTTTTCAATGCATGTGACTGTAGCAAAATAATCATTAGACTATATTTGTATTTGGATTAATACATCCTCCCCCGTTTCAGTTTAGGCTTATCAAACTATTTTGGTGCCTATGACACCACAACTCCCCCAAAACATAAAGAGGGTGAAATTAAGAGGCAAAATCATGCCAAAAACACTGTGCTTTCTAACAGCACTGCCTTTTCCCAAAGGGGAAGTGTAATCTACAACTGACACTTATTTGATATAATAACAATGTTGTTTGCTTCTTACTATTTTATGATCTTTCAGACATGTAATAGTTTTAACCTTCAGCTCTTTAGCCTCAGCAACATGGCATTTGGTCTAATTGCCACTCTCTGCCTGCCACCGTACTATGTGCATCAACCAGGAGCAGTGACAGGGGTCACCCCTTAAAGGAGAAGGGAAGAGGATCGCTCATTTGCAGGTTCCCTGGGCCGGTGCAGTTTTCTGCTAACAGGAGCTCTTTCTTCTTCACACATATTGTACATGCACAATAGAGAGAAAAGTGGAGCCAACTTTTTTTACTCAAACTCTTTATTCTTCACACATATTGTACATGCACAATAGAGAGAAAAGTGGAACTTTGACAAAAAAGCCAACTTTTTCACTCAAACTGGTGCAGTTTTCTGCTAACAAGAGCACCAGTGATTGTACCTTTCTTTTTTTTCTTTTAAAGATTACTACTTTTGTTTGCCCTGCCTCAGCATGGCTTTCCTAGGTCTTTCTCATGCATTGTTCAGCTACATGAAATGCCTAGAAACAACACAGTAAATATTAATGATCTAGAAATAGAAAATGGATTTTCCTTTGCAAGCACCCTACTTTACACAAAGTTACACTATTTACAGGTGATAATAAACACTTTATTCTGGCAAATGTCCCTTTGACTTTCCCTTTGACTTTGCCTTTAGGGGGTGAAAAAGAGAATAATTAAAAAAAAAAAAAACACACGCACAAAAACAGAATACAAATTCTCAAGACTATTTTTATCAGCCACTTACAAAAATGAAAATATGAACTTCACCCTTATTTTATTATATGAAGTAATATAAGAGCATAAAAGTAGTCTAGAGATTTTTAAATGGTAACCCCGAGTGATGGCCCCAAACCACAGTCTGAGAAAGAGCTGCATATGCCCATTAGCACTAATGACTATGCACAGTAACCCAGCTATAATGGGGGTAGTTTGAATAATGCAGCATTTGGAGGCTTAGTTCACTAAAACACAGGGGCTACAGGTATTTCCATGTTTGTTTTAGGGCAATGACAGGAAACCTTCAACATCCAGAACAGAACTACAAATCCATTCATCTGCATTAGCTGTGCCGCTCTAGGATTGCTGTTTATAGCCTTTATGTTGTCTACTGTTAAGTAAACAGAAAAATATAAGAACCATAACCAAATATTTGATGTATTAGTAGGATCCATGGTTTGCAAGTTTAATTTCAGCCTTAGTTCTATTACATGTGTGCTCCCTCTTGCACTAACCCTGATCCCTTGCACATAAACACATGTACCGTACAACCCTTGCTCACCAAACCCACAAACACTGTGCAAATTCCAGGCTGACAGGTCTGATCTTGATTCAGCTAGTTAGTGAGAACAGCAAAAACATAGAACTGTATCTGTGTATCACGGCCGATACGCTGAATTAATTTGGTCTTGGTATAAAGTTCATATTTCACCCTCTGGCAAAAAACAATATTTTTCTAAGCAAACTGCAGCTCTCTTTCCAGGTTTTAGTGAGCGCTATATAGGGATCCAGCAGTGTGACACAGTTACAGCCAGGGTCATACAGGCTAAAAAGCAGGTGCTGTCAAACTACTATGTTGGCTGTTTGTTTCTGCTGTGTAATTTATGTTACCAGATTTCCAGAAAGGCCATGGTGTTGATATAGTTTTCACCACAATGCAAAAGGAACTAAAGGGGTAATAAATACAGGAAGACCATCTCCCATAGAGTCCATTTTATTTAAATAATTTGAATTTTTAAAAATGATTTCCATTTTCTAAGTAATAATAAAACAGTAGCTTGTACTCAATCCATATTGGTGGCAAAACAACCCTACTGGGATATTTAATTTTTAAATGATTTCTTAGTAGACTAAAAGCATGGAGATCCACATTACAGAATCTTATCTGGAAACTTCAGGTCCCAAGCATTCTGGATAACAGGTCCCATTCCTATATTTTGTGTGTTATTGTTAAGTCCCTTCTCTAACAGAAAAACCCTTTATCCAGAAAATGTTAGGCCCCCAGCATATTGGATAATAAGTTCCACAACTGTATATGAAATGTTGCTTATGCAAGTAATGTTCACATACAGAATGCCATCATTGTGATTTGTATAATTTAGATGTCGTGCCTTCTACGTTGCTTTATATAGGTAGAAAGAATATGGTTTCTTGTACCCATAAATTCTTAAAGTGATACTGACACGAAAAACTACTTTTCAAAATATTAATATACATAGAAAGTTCCCTATAGGGTGTGTTGAGAATTTGCTTTTAACTGTTACTTGAAGTTTCTAAACATGACTGTTTTGCCAACCTGACTGTCCCTTCTCAGCCTGTCAGTTATAGCTTCTAATGCTAACGGACTCCTGCTGCAAAAATATGGCAGCCCCCTCACAGGGGAACATGGGGGATCAGATAGGGAATGTAAAAGATTTGGGCAAATATGTTTAAAGCACTATTATAAAGCTCATGCAAAGACAATGTTATCATATAGTTTAATTTCTGGTGTCAGTATCTCTTTAAATTGAAAGTTCACCCTTTAACTATTTATTCAAGTAACCTATTCTGAAAAACTTTCAAGTGGTCTTCATTATTTTGTTTGCTTTTTGAATTATAAGTGTTTCTGTTCTGTCTATTTCCAGACTGAAATAACTATCTGGTTGTCATGGGGCAGCAACTATGAAAAACATATGGACGGGGAGGGCTCCATATGATTATTATTCTTATTTTTTATCTATCTGTTCGTCTTCCATTCTAACATTGCTGCTTGGTTACTAGGCAAAACAAGCCCTGGCCACCAGACGGAAGTTGAAATGCCAACTGAGAGCTACATAACAAAAATGTAAATAATCTGTAAAAAAACATGCGAAGGTTAAAGCTAATTGCAAAAATTTTACTTTAATATGAACTACCCCTTTAATGGTAAGGTAAATGGGTAATGGGCATGCAGTAATATAATTTGATCACTAATATATATGTAATATATGTTTTAATAATCTTATTCAGTTTCTGCATCATTCTCATGCAAATCAGTGCTTATAAATAATATTGGTAAAATAAAAATTCCCATGAAGATAACATTATCTTACTTACTTATACAGGTATGGGATCCGTTATCTAGAAAACTCAGAATTATGGGAAAGCCATCTCCCATAGACTCCATTAAAAATATTACTTATAATAATTCTAATTTTTTTAAATAATTTTTCTTTTCTTTGCAATAATAAAACAGTGCACTTGATCCCTACTAATGGATAATTAATTCTTATTGGAGTCAAAACAATTCTATTGGGTTTAATTAATGTTTAAATGATTTTTGAGCAGACTTAAGGTATTGAGATCCAAATTATGAAAAGACCCTTTTTCTGTAAAACCCAAGGTCCTGAGCATTCTGGATAACAACTCCCATACCTGTATATCATTCCCTATAAGGTTTGACGAGAAACACAATAGGTATCAGTTCAGACCCTCATTCTGGTCATATTACATCATTTCTACTTCCCCAATAATTACTTCTATGTTGCAGAACCTTTATAACTTCCTTGGGAATATACTATGTCCAAGAAGGGGAAAAACTTATTATAAATAAGCATTCTTTATAATAAGCATTAGGGGATAAGGGTTAGAACTTCCATGTAATCCTCTGTTTTGCCAAAACCTCTTGTGGAATGGAAGTTAGGGATTATTAGTAAGAGCATTCATTTTACTTGTTATTCTAATCTTTCACAACTCTGTGCTACTGGTAATGCTGCATGGTAAATAAAGGGGTTGGCTATCGTTCTCTCTTGCTGACAGATACACAGCAGCACACATCTATGTGGAACTTTTTGGCAGCAGGAGAGTTAAGCAGTACCTGAACAGTTTCTATCAGTGGATTTAGGGCGCCATCTTGTGTAAATGTAACAATTCTGCAACATGTACAATTTACTATATTATACTTTCTAGCAGGTGGCATTATTCAAAAATCAATGAAGCTAGGAAAAACACACTACAAAACACAAGAACAAGCATTATTAATTTAAATAATTATTATATTGTGTCATAACAATAACTCTGGTGTTATAACCTAAGGAACTTAGGTATCTTTGGTAAAAAAAATGGGCAGAAAATTGCAATACAGTGAAGGTATAGGACCTGTTATCCAGACTGCTTGGGGCCTAGGGGTCTTCCAGATCTTTCAATAATTTGGATCACCATACCTTAAGTGTGCTAAAAAATCATGTAAACATTAAATAATATTATATAGAGAGAAGAGAATAGCTGCACCCTCCACAATTAAGTATCAAACTAAACCAGATTCTATAAAGGAGATAGATATGGAGAAAAAAATCTCCAAAAAACGTGCAAATGAACTTGATCCCAATTCTTACTGGAGGTAAAACATTATTTAATGTTTACAAAAAACCAACTTAAGAAACTCCCTAACGGGTGTTCCACAACAGACTTCAATTAACTGCACCGTTATTTAGTTGCCTAATTGGACTCACTTAATTAACACAGAGTTTTAGTAGATCTACTAAAACTCTGTGTTAATTAAGTGAGTCCAATTAGGCAACTAAATAACGGTGCAGTTAATTGAAGTCTGTTGTGGAACACCCGTTAGGGAGTTTCTTAAGTTGGTTTTTTGTAAACATTAAATAATGTTTTACCTCCAGTAAGAATTGGGATCAAGTTCAAGGTTCTGTTTTATTATTACAGGGTAAAAGGAAATTATTTTTAACAATCAGAATTATTTGATAAAATGGAGTCTATGGGAGGTGGCCTTCCTGTAATTTAGAGCTTTGTGGATAACAGTATAACAAGAGTTCTAATGATTTATGCTAGCCATACACAGGCTAATAAAAGTTACCAACACCGAGTCAGTTAAAAATTAGGCACATATCTTTTGGGCAAAACAGCAAATGATGAAACCCTGATGCAATCCTTTCTTGATGGGCCTGCATAAGGTCCGTATTAGGGTTCAGAGGGAAATGACCAAATTAACAGGATTTGGCCCAGCTCATGGGTGGCCAAATCAAGCAGATCTACAACATGTAGTGACAGCTTTCGTAGCATTGTGCTATGGGGCAGCCCTTAATCAGCAGGGACTGGGCATCTTGTTACAACAGAAGGAAGAATGGAAGGTACATCGTACTGAAAAACTCAGCAAAACAACCGGCTTCAGCCTGCTTTAAAAATAAAAACTGATTTGTGAAATGTCATCTTTGTAAGGACAATGAATTTAAACACAAAGCCAAGGTAACAATAAAGTGATCCACAAAAATTTGAAAGCAGGCATTTTTTCAGCTGTTTCCACTTTGTGTAGCTCCACACAGGCTGCCACCGGGCATGTCAATGGAGCTACAGGGGAGAGTGAATAAAAGCACATCTGCTTTCCTGCGCTTGTGTACAAAATGCAGGCAGAGGAAAGTGGACAATCTGCTATGTGTGCCCTTGTCCTTAAAGCAGTTGTTTCTGTAAGAGGAGACTTTGTGGGGAATAAGTATACACAGCATACTTTTTTAGGCTTTTTTTTCTAATGAAATGTGAATTTTCAGTATTTTGTGATAAGTATCCCATTGAACATTTTTTTCAGTGTAGAATCTGTTTTTTAGTTAAAAGTAGCCAGGGGTCAGAATACCTCTGCAAGGTATTGTATGGGTAATAGTTGCTGAGGTCTGCCTTTCTAGCAGCAAAGACATCACAACTGACAAAAAGTTCTGCTTGGATTGAGCACTGTAATGGTTAAGCTAAGCTCAGGAGTGGAGGTTAGGAGAAAGAAATAGGAGCAGTGTTTCTATGGGAACCAACAATGCCATCTCTTCATTGGCTGCTAGACTGGAGGGTGTGTTCAGTTATCTGAGCTGGGAAGAACTGAGCATGCCCAGGAGCCAACAGCCAAAGCAAATTCCTGAGGGATAGGGCTGAATGGGTTACAGGAGTAGAAGGAAATCTAAGTGATTAAGGGGATGCTGCAGCCTTACTATTAACCTTTGAACAACTAGATTGCCAGGCATTTAAATATTTCAAAGAGACCGTTAACTGATTCCATTTTTGTGTGTGGCGTTTACATGTCCTTTAAGAAGGAAGGCTAATAGTGATATACAAATGCATTGATTCCTCACTCAATATCAGGGTTCCTAAATTGTCCAGCAGAACTATTTGCTATGAGCTGACATATGAGGGACCGCCCCAAAGTTCCCCCTGGGCCTGACTAGAACCATTCAGGTGCACTCAGGATAATAACCAGATAGCTTTATTTGAGGCATACACTAATACACTAGAGTATTACAATACAGTGTATTAAATAATAGCTCACACGTCCTGAAAGTTTGTGAGGATGTGGGGGACATTTAATAATACAGCACCTTGTCATTTAACCATTTCTTCCTAATTGGGGCTGCCATGGCATCCAATAATCCGGTAAACCTTGTTTAGGCATAACTCTCTCTCTCCCTGTTTATCTTTAGGAAAGGCTTAACTGTCCCAATAGCCCAAAAATGTATCTTTCTGTTAAAATAGAGAATTAGCTATGACAGCACAGTGTGCAGAATGGTATTTGTGCAGTTGGTGTTCCTGAGACTATCTGTGACTTTCTTGGCCTTGCACTAGGAATACTTGTGTCAGGAGACAACAGATTTATTCCTTGTTCTGTAGAAAGATTTTAAGACCCTAGCAAATTGAATGACCTTTAGCCTTGATCTCTAAAATCATCCTCCAATTTCAGTTGTTCTGTTCTAAATCTTTGTTCTTTGATAATAGCTAATATGCATAGGAGGAGGGTGACTGTTTTGTAGGCTAAATATGGGCCATACACAGACTGACCTACAGCTAATGTGAGACTTAGTGGATTCACCGCTGGTGTAATAAATTAACTTCCCAACTACCTCTGGTGGTTCCCACTGACTACTGTGCAAAAGTGTGGGCGGGGGTGCTTTTTTTAACCCTAAAATGCTTAGGATGTAAAAGTATTCATACAGGCACTTCTGTGGTGTTCTCCATACATTTGTGTTTGTGATCAGTTAGCTTAAAGGGGTAGTTCACCTTTAGATTAACTTTTAATATGATGTAGACATTGATATTCTGAGACAATTTGCAATTGGTCCTCTTTTATTTTAAATGGTTTTTCAGTTTTAGCTTTTTGTTCAGCAGCTCTCCATTTGGTATTTCAGCAGCTATCTGGTTGCTAGGGTCTTATTTACCCTAGCAACCAGGTAGTGGTTTAAACAAGAGATGGGAATATGAATAGTTAAGGGGCCTGCATGGAAAAATAAAACCGTAGCCTTACAGAGCAATACTTTTTGGCTGCCGGGGTCAGTGACCCTCATTTGAAAGCTGGAAAGAGCTAGAAGGGAAAGGCAAATTATTCAAAAAATTAATTAGGAAGACCAATTGCCATTCTATAACATACTAAAAGTTAACTGAAAAGTGAACCTTCACTTTAGATTAGGGATGCACCGAACCCCGAACCCACCCAGAAGGATTCGGCTGAATCCCGAACCGAATCAGCATATGCTGATTAGGATCGAAAGGGGTTAAAAAAAATTTTCACTGCCCATTTAACCCTTCCCGAATTCTAATTAGCATATGCTAATTTATGCTAATTAGGATTTGGATTCGGTTCGCCGGGACCGCAGATTCGGCCGAAACTGAACCCTTAAAAAAAAACTGGGATTCAGTGCATCCCTACATTAGATGTGTAAAATTAGTTTTATAGAGAGAAAGGCAGTGGGTACTGACACCCCGGGCACATTATATACAGTGAGATGCAAGCTGTATTTCCAAAACCAGAACATTATATGCCATGAGAAGCAGTGGGTAGAGATGGCAGATATTCAGGCACTGGCACTATCACTGGCACTGATACATTGGCTCCACTGTAACTAACTAGAAATGAACAAAACAATGACAAAAGTAAAAAAAAAAAAAAAAAATAGAAAGTGCAAAAAAACACTAACAAATATATATAAGCACAATGGGCTTTTTCAGGGGGAAAAGAGTTGACTTACCATCCATGTGTTAGGATAGGGGATAAAAAACAATTTAATTTCAGATAGTGATTCAGCCTTTAGAAAATATACAGTATAGTACCTGTGGGATGAAAACTGCAGCAAAAGTTCAAAGTTGGTTCTTAGGTAAAGTTTACAGCCTGCAGATTTCAGTTTACATTTCTGCACTGCCTTCAGTCTGATTGGTCAATTTTACTGTCTGTCAAGAAAGCTGTGCTCTGATTGGAGAATCCACAAGAAGAAAGATCCAATCAGAGCACAGCTGATTACAGCAGAACCGGAGCTTGAAAGAACAGGAGAAGATTTCCAGGACAGTGTAGAAACGGAGCGAGGGTTCCAAGCAGGTTTGGGGAGGCTTAGCCTCCTCTAGCCTTATTGAAAATCTGCCTGTGTTAATATGTGAGTGTTTATAGAATAAATCTAAACCACCAATATCAACATATTCAAATACTTTGATGGCAAAGGAGGCTGTTCCCTTTTGTAGCTCTCACACAAATCTCCTATGTGTCTGTTGTGAATAACAGGCTCCCCACTGTATAACAACCCATGTAAAGCTGCAGAGCAAAAATAGTAAAGACCCCCATAGTCCAGTCATCATGGAACAGCTGCTATAAGCATGTACTTATCACGCCATTCTACTAAAACTTGTGTATCCCTGGTAATGGCTGAGACTACAGGAATAAATTGAGATGCTCTTTCTAAAGATAGCAGATTTAAAGAAAATCAGAAAGCTAACGGATCCTCTTAGAGAAAAGGTTAAACATCTGCTCAGAGACAGAGGAGGATACATAAAACACTTTATAGGCCTGCAAATTCCAAAGTCCGATTTACTACAAAAAAACAAACATTTCCCTCACTCGGCAAGCCTTTCCCTATTATAAGATTTGCCCTGTGCCCTTGTGCAAATATGTGCATGGAAATGTCCGATGTACTGTAAAACAGAATGGTTTGCAAGGAGAATATCCACTAAAATATTAATGTATAAAATCTAATTTCTGTTCTACTCTCACTTCCGATATATTTGCAGAGACAGTCTTTTTGTTTTTCTAAGCCTCATGTGAATTAAACTTAATGCTCCATGGACAGTTACTAATTAACAGCTTTTTCTAACTCTAAGAAGCTTTCTAATACACATTTCATAAAAATAATCAATTAAAGCTATTTGCGAATGCGATTGTTGCAGCCAGTATTTGTATGGATATTCTTTCCACGTCTGGTTCTGACTACTGAAACAATGTAGGAAAAGGCAGATTTCCTGCAGGTCTGCTTAACGGCTGTCTTTTGTAACATAGTTCCAGGAGTCAGAACCTAAAGTGATGATTTCAGTTGTGGTTACAAATATATTTAAAATCAATGAAAAAAAATAATTCAAGTCATGTTGGAAAGTTGCTGAAAATTAAATTTCAAAACTTTTTTTTTTTTTGGTTAAATATCCACTTTAAGTCACAGAATCATCTTCTTTGGTTGGAAAACAATTACATTTCAAACAGAACTCTACTGCAAATGAACAAAATATATATGCATTAGTGATCCTGACCCAAACCCACCCATTCCCAACCCACCATGCCAACACCCTTTATAATCCTGTGCCTGACCCACCCATGTCTGATTTCACCAGAGGGGCGGAAGCAAGTTTATAAAAGAAAGAAGCAAGCCACCAAACTATTTTGATCTGGGCTTTAATTTCTTCCAATGCTAAAGAAAAGATACTTTTGCCTTGAAAATAAACCAGAGTGTAAATACTGATGAACACAGTTGTGCTAAATTACAGAATTTTTTCAGCTTTTCTTACCTGCAGATCCCCCTGCCAGGACCTGTTGAGACGCTTCAGTCCAAAAACTGGCATGGGTAGGAGAAGGCATGGTGAATTAAGAGCCAGCAGTCACAGCAAAATGCTTATTAAGCAGGTTAGCTCACTGGAATTCTTTTTAAGACCAAAGTGCACGCATTTAGCCTACAAAGGGAGGGTCAAAATACAAAAGAGAGACCAGTTAATTTAAAATGCCTTCTTACCTCAAATGACATAAAATGATACTTTCTAATACTGTATATCAGCACTGTCTTTGCAAATGGCAATATCTCACTGAGATATTTCACTTTTGTTTTATACCATATATGTTAGAAAGGTTGTAATTACCTGGTTTGATCAATTTTTAATATCACAATACAATACAGTCTCCTCCCATACACTATCATAATGATATTTTGTGATATACAGTGGTGTGAAAAACTATTTGAGGGTTTTTATTATTTAGGGAGAAAAAAAATCCAAACCTACATGGCCCTGTGTGAAAAAGTAATTGCCCCCTGAACCTAATAACTGGTGGGGCCACCCTTAGCAGCAATAACTGCAATCAAGCGTTTGCGATAACTTGCAACGAGTCTTTTACAGCGCTCTGGAGGAATTTTGGCCCACTCATCTTTGCAGAATTGTTGTAATTCAGCTTTATTTGAGGGTTTTCTAGCATGAACCGCCTTTTTAAGGTCATGCCACAACATCTCAATAGGATTCAGGTCAGGACTTTGACTAGGCCACTCCAAAGTCTTCATTTTGTTTTTCTTCAGCCATTCAGAGGTGGATTTGCTGGTGTGTTTTGGGTCATTGTCCTGCTGCAGCGCCCAAGATCGCTTCAGCTTGAGTTGACGAACAGATGGCCGGACATTCTCCTTCAGGATTTTTTGGTAGACAGTAGACTTCATGGTTCCATCTATCACAGCAAGCCTTCCAGGTCCTGAAGCAGCAAAACAACCCCAGACCATCACACTACCACCACATTTTACTGTTGGTATGATGTTCTTTTTCTGAAATGCTGTGTTACTTTTACGCCAGATGTAACGGGACACGCACCTTCCAAAAAGTTCAACTTTTGTCTCGTCGGTCCACAAGATATTTTCCCAAAAGTCTTGGCAATTGAGATGTTTTTTAGCAAAATTGAGACGAGCCATAATGTTCTTTTTGCTTAAAAGTGGTTTGCGCCTTGGAAATCTGCCATGCAGGCCGTTTTTGCTCAGTCTCTTTCTTATGGTGGAGTCGTGAACACTGACCTTAATTGAGGCAAGTGAGGCCTGCAGTTCTTTAGATGTTGTCCTGGGGTCTTTTGTGGCCTCTCGGATGAGTTGTCTCTGCGCTCTTGGGGTAATTTTGGTCGGCCGGCCACTCCTGGGAAGGTTCACCACTGTTCCATGTTTTTGCCATTTGTGGATAATGGCTCTCACTGTGGTTCGCTGGAGTCCCAAAGCTTTAGAAATGGCTTTATAACCTTTACCAGACTGATAGATCTCAATTACTTTTGTTCTCATTTGTTCCTGAATTTCTTTGGATCTTGGCATGATGTCTAGCTTTTGAGGTGCTTTTGGTCTACTTCTCTGTGTCAAGTAGCTCCTATTTAAGTGATTTCTTGATTGAAACAGGTGTGGCAGTAATCAGGCCTGGGGGTGACTACAGAAATTGATATTGAAATTGAAAATTTAAATTGATAAACCACAGTTAAGTTATTTTTTAACAAGGGGGGCAATAACTTTTTCACACAGGGCCATGTAGATTTGGAGTTTTTTTTCTCCCTTAATAATGTAAACCTTCATTAAAAAACTGCATTTTGTGTTCAATTATGTTATCTTTGACTAATAGTTAACGGTTTTTGATGAGCAGAAACATTTAAGTGTGACAAACATGCAAAAGAATAAGAAATCAGGAAGGGGGCAAATAGTTTTTCACACCACTGTATGTGTGTACAAACAAGTTTGTACACAATGCTCACTACTACTTACTACTATATATGAATGAAAAAGTTATTCTATGCTATGAACAATTCATGTCTGTATTCATGATGGGTGGGAGGCCTATAAGCACCACCTCTCTCGACCCCTAAATTGTGCACCCTTCAGATCTAGGAACTGTTTTGGATCCAACTAGATTTTTTTCCCTATGGGCTCAGAGATTTCACTGTGTACTACGTTATTCCCCTAATTCTGGTGCATTCAATAAGCCAGTAGGAGATACTGTGCAAATACCCTACATGTTGATGGGTCACTCATGATAACAGGTCAATATTTACATAATTTTCAGGTACAGTAGTTATTTCCTAGTAATTAAATGGCACCCAACACATTTCTACAGTGCAGAGATTATACATCATTCACATCAGTGCCTGCCCCAGTGAAGCTTACAATCTAAGGTCTGATCCACATTCACATGTAGTATGTTTAATTTAATAATGAGCCAATTATCCTGCTTGTATGTTTTTAGAGTGTGGGAGGAACCAAGAGTACCCCAAAGAAACCTACCCTGACACAGGAAAAACATACAACTCCTTCCAGAGAGTGCCCAAGCTGGAATCAAACTCAGGACCCCAACGCTGCAAGGCAGAATGTTACCAGCTAAGCCACTGTATGTATTAAAGGCAGTAATGAACATTACACGTTGTTTTTCATATAGATCTTCTTTAATATGAATCCTTTTTGTCAATAAACAAAAATGCAGGATATTATAGGCCCACAAGATGTAGTTAGACACATGCACATATATTTTGTTTTAAATTCGTCATAATTGTATAAGGTAAATAACCCTTGCTGCCACTTAACACTGATGAATGGGAGCTATAACCATACAGCAAATCTCATGACTGTCCACCCCCCCCCCCCCCAAATCCCTGTATGGTAGTTACTCCACTGAGCAGCATTATATGTTAAGCTTTCAAGAAAAGATGGATAATGCAATGTACAGAAGTCACTGGTGAATAAGAATGAGCATTTGCCTCTCTCTCCCACACAGCTAAAAGTGCCCAGGCAAAAACACTAACAAACACAGGGCTGAAACTAGGGGTAGGCAAAAGAGGCAGGTGCAATGCTGGGTGTACCCCTTCTGTTTGTCTACCCCAAGCAGGGCAGTCAAATCCTGCACATATTCACTGTGCCACCTGCTCCCCACCACCTACTCATCATACCCCACTTTGTCTGGGGAATCCTGGGTGTCTTAGTCTGGCACTACGCGATCACCTTTTGAGCCATTACCATTAAATACAAGAAAAGAGCTATAAAGTGGCATGTTAATTTCTTCTTTTTAAGTGCGGCAGTGCCACTAGATGGGGCTCTAGTACTAAACTAAATGCCTGTCTTGAACTCTTTTACAGGGCTCCTTGCTCACCTAAATATAACAGAATTTAAAAACCAAGCTTTTTTTATCTTATGGCTGTATTGAAGCACAAGTTTGTATATTAATGGATGTACTAATGGTGCAATGTTAATAGAGAGTAATCACAGTGGTGAGCACCCTATTCAGAGCTGTGACTGCATAATTCCTAGTAGAGAAATGAACTCATTTGTATTTTTTACTGTTGGAATCTCTATTATAGCAGTACATGCCAAAAACAGCCACAAATTATAATATGTAGATGTCTCATGCACTGCTATAGGCTATATGCAATCCACTTAATTTGGCCTAAATGTCTTTGTAATACTACATTATCCTATGAGGGGCTCAGTGAGTAGCACTTCTGCAAGTCTGTATGATCTCCCTGTGTCTGCATGGGTTTCCTCTGGGTATTTCCTACCACAATACATAACATACAGGCAGATTAACTGGATCCTAATAAAACTGACCATAGTGTATATGAATTTGATAAGGACCTTTGACTGTAAGATCCACTGGGGCAGAGACTGATTTGACTGATGCATAATCTTTGTTAAAGTGCTGCAAAAGTGTGTGGGTGCTATATAAATATCAGATAATAAAAATAATAACTACTTCATTCTCAGCTGCTCTAATATATATTTATGAGGGTTGAATGGTTCTATTCACAGCCTGCAATCAGATCCTTCCTGATTTTCATGGTTGAAAGGAAATACATTTTACTGGAACTCTGGTCCATTCATAACACTATGATGGGCAACTGTGTCTCCATTCATCTGTTGGGTGAAAATTACTTTATTATTACAATGTTTGGTGACTTGAAAACTGCATCCAGTCTGAGAGCCATTAGATAAGGGCACAAGTGCAGTTTCAGCTCAGCAGTAACATTTGGTGCTATTGTTTAACAAGCACCAGTCTCTATTTGTTACCTCACTACACAGCAGAACTGCAAAACCTATCCAACCATCCTGGATGACAACTTCCAATCTAAGAGATTTTTTTTCATTCATCAATGATGCAATAATGTGACATAAAAACTTTTCAGAAATAATGTGTAGGTATATTTCTTCCCATAAGAATCAATCTATTCAATATGCAAGAATATGGAATTAAGTATATATATGAATATTGAGCATGGCCTCCATTACTCCTTATAGCTTTTAAACATTAAAGAAATTTGCTATTATTCTTATATTTAAATAGTGCCGCAGCACTGTTACAGAGATTATATATTATTCACATCAGTCTCTGCCCTGGTGGAGTTTACAATCTAATTGTAAGCTCTACGGGGCAGCGACCTCCTTCCTCTTGTGTCCTCGACTCTTAACTTATTGCTGCTGTATTTATCTTGTATTTATCTGTATTTATTATTATACTTTGTATTTATCTATTATCTTATTAACACCCTGTTTGTATTAATGTATTCTACTGTACAGCGCTGCATACATAAGTAGCGCTTTATAAATAAAGATATACATACATACATACATACAAGGTCTTTATCAATTTCACACACACAGAAAGATCAATTTTTATGAGGTGCCAATAACCTGCCTGTATTTTTGTGGAGTGGAGGAGGAAACTCACAAAGCAAAGAGAGAACATCCCTGCAGATTGTTCCCTGGCTGTAAGCGAGCCTAGGTCCCTAGAACTGCAGGGCAACAGGGCCAAACATTAAGCCACAGCGCTCTTTTGCACTTTTTGAAAAATAGTCTCCAGACTTGGTTTGATAAAATCACTGTAATAACCAACAGTGATCAAATTATTACATAATTAATAATTTGATATTATTACAGTTATTTTAATATGAATAATGCCAAATAGTCTGCTCAGTGGAAGAGAGGATTGTGGGAGAATTGTCTGCCCAGCATGCTGTGCAAAAATTAGATGTGAAGTACAAATAAGCCATGTCACTGTAGGTGATACTGAGATGCAGATTGGAATATAAATGTGTAGATGTGACTTGTATAATTAGCTACAATATATGCAGTGGAAAGAATGCTAAGAGAGTCATTTAATTCTAGTCTATGGACTTGACCAGTCTTCCAGGTGTAAGGCAAGGAATGCTAAGTAATGCAATTGCAATAAGTAAGATGAGTTATCTGGAATATATCACTGAAGATAAAAAGTGAAGATAAACGTTGATGATAATAACAATAAAAAAAAAATTGCACTATGTACATCCACTATGCTCTTCCCAGATGAACTTCCACCTTACAGATCAATTAATTCTAATATATTAAATCCAGACAAGTGAACTCCTATAGTTAAAACTAGCTTTATTTATTAAAAGTAGTTCCCACACAATAAATATATTCTTATCTAACCAATATCTTCCTCAAGTTTATCTGGCAGCCTTCAACATAAATATCCAAAAACAGTTCATCATGCCTTCCCACTACTCCCCCATCTGCATGCCCTCTTTTCCCAGTTCTATTCCCCATCCTGGCTCCTGCCTGTAACTTTCCAAACTCCATGCTTTCCTTGCCTCCTCTCTGTTACGTCCCTTATCTCTTTGGGGAAGGGGCAGAAAGGAAAATCACTGTGGCCTCTCCACCTCCTTCCCTGTTCTCCATACCATCTCTGCCCTCCTCAACACACCATTCCATATCTATGTCCTCTGTCTGCACCTTCCCCTCCATATCCATGGCCTCTCATCCCCTTGGAATAATAAAAGAATTACACCTTCTGGGACAAACTGGAGTCAACTTCCTATGGCATTTATGCTTTGCTCTGAATTTAATTAATTGAAAGAAGGAAATATTTGAGGAAAGATTAGAACTTGAGCTTATTTTTACCAGAAGTATTTTGTATTAGCTAGTATGGAGCAGGATAGAATTATGTACAGCAGGTTCCTTGACTAATGGGGTTGTCTCCAGTCTCTTGTATCTGATGTATCTTCTGGTAGGATGTTATAATATAACCCTCAAACTGCCATATGCTGATGTTGTTCTAAAACAGGCAAAGGGCACAGGAGAAAAAGGTAGTAGGTGAGAGTGAAAAGTATTTAATGTTTACCTGGCTTCATGTTGTCATAGACTCTACCTTTGGATGTCAGGAAGAGAATATGATGTTAAGTCCAACCTAATGAACTGTATCCTTAATGCTAGGAAGTGTTTATAAACTTTACCTAGCTACCTATTTTAAAGACTTACATTGCTGATAACTACACCTTTTGGTAGAAGGGAAATACACAGCATAAATGCAAGAGCAATAACATCTTGTGAAAAAGAAACTAATAGGAAACTGACCTTTTATAGTTATATCACATAATATGCTAAAGGTAAATGATAAGTACCCTTGTACTTGATGCTTGCCAGAGTGGCAAACAGAGCTTACACATGTGCACATATGGGAGCCACCTTCTATAAAACCACCACCCAAAAAATTACACACCATCATATTTTTACTGGGTGAACAGCACCCATACCCCTCTTGTTCTACAAAAAATGAGAAAATGAAAATGGCACCAGAACCCCCCGATAGTACAGTGACAGAATAACTACAAAGTGAATAGTGTATAAAAGGTAACTGCACAAATTCTTAACTTATTAAGCCTTTCCTTGTTAGATACCCTATTCATCCCTAGTAATAAATTGTGACTTTTTAAATTTTGGAATAATTGTGTCTATTTTATCAAGCATATTTTGCTATTGCTGTAAGTACCATCCCAGTGTATACTCTATGTATATTCACTAAGTCTTGCAGTTCAAAAGTCTTCAATAGCAATGGTTGCAGAGAGAGCCAATGTCTCCCTTCTAACCTTCACGGTGGACAATCAGCAAACAAGCTGGAGAAAGATATAACTACAGCAATAGCTTGCTTTACTCTCAAGCCAAGTATTATGTGCTTACTAAATGATAAAGACTTTCCACGTCTTAAAGGAGAATGATACCCTTTTATACAAACTCAGTTGACTGCAGAGAGCACCCTCCATAACTGAATTATATAGGGCCCCTCTCCCCTGTACCACAGGAAAACAGGCAACAAAAAGTTGGTGGATGCTATGTCCGGCCACCCTATTTGCTTTCCCGTGCTCTGTGGGGGTAATTGTTGACCAGGAGTCAATCTACTCCTGGTTTCAAATGCACAAGCTCCTGGTTGGCAATGCACCACAGGGGATGGGAGAGGAAGCCAAGCAGCTTGTCGTGGCCATTGACAACCCCACTGCACTGCTCTATCTGTTATCATGGGGTACCAAGGGAGCTGGGCCACACTGGGCATGGGTGGTGCAATTTCATAATGGAAAGCTCCATAGCAGACCAAGGCTTTGTATAGGGGTTTTGTTCTCCTTTATAGCTTAAGTCACACTAAGCAACTTTACTCCCTGAATTCTTTAACCCTTGATTATATGTTGAAGAATGCTGGGAGTTGCAACATCTGGGAAACCAAGGTTAAGACAAAAAGGACTACGGCAGAAAAAAAGGCAGTGCCAAACATAAAAAATATCTAACCAATCTGAGAACAGGTCAGAGTAACCCAGTGTGCACTAAGCTTTGTGTGCTGACACACAGACAGATGAGAGACCATTATAATACCTTTATGCTGAAAATGATCAAATTCTATGAAAGAGTTTCCTTTTATGACTAAATACACACACACACACACACACGGACATAGCTGATTCCAGTTCTTTTCCTAATAGTTTCCCTTTGATCTTTTTGTATAGCAATAACAGAAAGGGGCAGTTAGCGTTGTTTTAATGGAGAGGTTGCCAGGTGGCTAGATCTTGGGCAAGGTATAGCTTATCTGTTAATGTACACACAGGACAAAAGCGTATAGCTCCAACACCACCTTATCTTATTCTTGTGCTCAGTAAGATAATTACACTGCTTTATACCCTGTGCAAACAACAACTGTGTTAATCTTCTTACTTTGTCACAAGGTGAAAGACATGAATGGCTTGCAGTGATTTGGAAAAATCAAGGCTGCCCTTCAAACGCATTGAATATTATGCCATGGAAGATTTGTTTTCCTTAGTGCAACAATACCAAATCATGGGGAAGTCTGTTGTACTATAATGTTTTTATTGTAATATTGCATTTGCAAAAGTCCCATGGCATATACAGCTACAACTGAGGCTGGCTGCTTACTTGCCATTGCACAGGTTGGGCACTTAAGTTGTGCCATCTTATCCAGTACCACAAACAATCCAGTTTGGCTCTCAGGCTGTTTGTCTCTGCCTCCCACGGTAAATGGTTATATCTACATACAGTACATATCATACATGTTACTATATAAACTACAGAGCCAGTTACTAGGCAGTCAGGCTGAATCTTCAGGATTAAATCAGCCGTGCACTCTGTTGGAATATGAGTAACAATATTCATGCTTAAACTCTGTGTGCTTTTCAAAACGGTCACAGGGTGGCATTGTGCATTTTGTTAATGTGTGTTTTCAACGCTTTATGCAGTTGTATTACTGCACTCGGTTGTTTTCTTGTTTCCTCTTCCTTTCACCATTTTTTTGCTCTTGGTTTTCCACAGTGGGAAATGTGCTCTGTTTTATCCTTCTCACAAGTTGCTGAGCTGAGTATTACCTGTGTAATCATCAATTACTGATCAATATATCAATTCCCTCTGCCAATACACTTTAGTAACGCTTTTGTTGCTTATTCGGCAGACCCTTCCTGTGAACAGTTTAACCAATCATCATCGGCATTTTGAGGCAATAAATATCTTAATTATATTATAGCCACAGGAATTATCATGTTTGATTACCCTTACATTTTTTTTCCTGCAATATTAGCTCCCAGCAACTGTATTTAATATAAGTATAGTCAGCTCACAATACTCTGTACGTAATTTCATATTATTCTATTTTATACTTTCTAAGACCAAAATAGGCTCAAGCTGAAAGAAAACCAAAAATAATATTATATTATAGGGGCAGTATAGTCCATTTTTAACATGAGTTAAATAAATAGGCATTGTGCTGAACACAGGAGTCCTGCTGGTGGAGTATCATGGTTTCCTTTAAATCTGCAGAATTAGGCATATCTGTGTAAAAATAAAACTACATTTATATTAATTTCTAATAGTTTATGCAATTTTTCTTGAAACATGGGCCAGCTGCCTACTAAAACCACATTCAGTTCGTACAAAAGAATTACAAACAAAAGGACAAGAGAAAGATTGCATGGAGACAGCATTCTTAGGGAAAGCATTAGTGCAGACTTTTATAAAGGGGAGATAAACCTTTACAAAACTTAGCATTTCAAATAGTACACAAAAAACTATTGTTTTTCAATTGCTTTCTTTTCTTTACCATTTTTCATATATCATGGTATTTCCATCCTGTTTGCAAGCAGCAGTTTAGTTTAGTTGCTAGCTCTCTGAAGCATTAAAGTTGTACAGGTATGGGATCCCTTATCCGGATACCCGTTATCCAGAAAGTTCCAAATTACGGAAAGGCCATCTCCCATAGACTTCATTATAAGCAAATAATTCTAATTTTTAAAAATGATTTCCTTTTTCTCTGTAATAATAAAACAGTACCTTGTACTTGATCCCAACTAGGGTCAAATAAATCCTTACTGGGGGAAAAACAAGCCTATTGGGTTTATTCAATATTGAAGTGATTTTTAGCAAACTTAAGTTATGGAGATCCAAATTACAGAAAGATCCCTCATCCGGAAAACCCCAGGTCCTGAGCATTCTGGAAAACAGGTCCCATACCTGTACTACTAGGTATGCTTCCTGAGATTTCCCAAAGTCTGTAACAGAGTAACTTATAAAAATGATACATTAGTTGCTTGTATTTGTCTCTATGAATGATATAATGTATCAAATCTGAACAGTCAGGTCAGTGACCACATGCTGTACAGCATTGGTCCCCAACCTTTTTTGGATGAATTCGCTTTCATCTGTGCCTTTATATGCGTGGCACGTCCATCTGCACCTTTATACCTGCGGCGCTTTCCTCTGAGCCTCTATATGCGCAGCGCGCCGTTTTTATACGTGCCTTTCTTCTGGCGGCACTCTGTGTACGCCTCTCCGGGGAACAGAGGCGGCCCACTAGAAAGCGGTCCGCGGCCCGGCAGTTGGGGACCCCTGCTGTACAGTACAAGTCAACTGTGGGAAATTTCTGGTGAATGCATATCTAGTAAAAGTAAATCACTGAAGACGTTTCACTACTCATCTGAGTAGTTCAACTGCCTGGTATGGGAAGTCCTCAGCATAAGAACTCTTCCACTAATCCAATCACAATGTTAGAACAGCACTGTATGTAGCAGACAGATGGTGTCGAAGGCCCTTGCCTCTGTTTAACATGAACAGCCCCCTTTGAATAGCCCCTTTTACACTTCTTTCAAACCAGTGGTCTTGTTTGTCCAAAATTTCGACGTTGCTATTCTTAAAGGAGTGTCCCTTGTCAGTTGCTTTGTCTCCCCATTGTATAGGTTTGTGCACTCCTCGCTACACTGGACCGCGTATACCACATCGCTGTGTCTTTCCTTGTCTCAGTGTGTTGCTAGATTTGAAAAACACAGAGATATGGTGTTTGTTGAAAATTCTCCTGAGTTTCTCTGACACTCCTGCTACATATGGGATGACTATATTGTGCCTACTCTGTGTCTCAGAGTTTCTGTTTGGCTTAGTTGCTGTTGTTTTGGCAAAGGCCCAGTCTGGTTAGCCACAAGCTTTCAGTTCTCCTCTAAGATGTTTGTGTTCCTTGTCCTTGGACTCTGTATCAGTTGTCACACTTTCTGCCCTGTGGTGTAGAGTTCTAATGACACCCAGTTTGTGTTCCAGTGGATGGTGGGTATTGAACAACAGATATTGATCCGTATAGTGGGTTTCATGTATACTTATCAGAGATGGGAAATAAGTATTTCATTGAGGAGAAATACTTTTCTAACACTTGATGTTATTGTCCACTGAGTTAATGTGTTCTGAAAAGGCTGCCATTCATTGGATCTGATTTTAACCCAAGTGTCATCTACATACCTTAACCAGTGGCTTGACATAGTTCCCTTGAATGTAATTAAGTCTTTCAGCGGTCCCCAACCTTTTTTGCCCAATGGGTCATTTTTAATTAAGAAAATTTTCTTTTTGTGGGGTGGGGGGCGCATTTCAATTACTGCCTCTTTTTATTCCTTATTATCTTTCTATTCAGGCCCTCTCCTATTCTTATTCCTTTCTCTCATGCAAACCACTGCCTAGTTGCTAAGGTAAACAAGACCCTAGCAACCAGATAGCTGCCAAAACTTAAAAACAGGAGAGCTGCTAAACAAAAAGCTAAATGACTAAAAAACACAATATAATTGTCTACATCATTTTAAAAGTTCATTTTAAGGTGAATAACCCCTTTAAAGGAAACCATGACAGTGTTCCTGTGCTGCAGAAACCAGTACCCCACCCCCTTTAGTTTCACAAGGTGATCCAACCCCCACCTCACCTTGTTTCATTGTAAACTGATGAATTCTAGGTCTGCATTCCAAAGTGGGTTGTGCACAGATTCTCTGGAAAGCAGACAGACTTCAAGTGCCAGAACCCATCACTTTACAAAGAAACACTTTAAGGGAGAGTTGAGCCTAAGTGGGTTGGGAAATGGTTTGTGGGTATCATGGTTTCTGTTCAATCTGTGTATAAAAATGATTAATGATGCTTACTTCTGTCCCTCCTGTCACATTAACAGCTGAACAGCAGGGGGTGCTCATGTTACACAATAATGATATTATTAGTGTAAAAACTACAAAACTAAAGAGGAAAAAATATTAAAGTAAAATGCAGACAATTGTGTGTTGGGAATTGGCTTGTTATGTGTTATATATTCTGCAGTCCAAACATGGTTACCAGAAAGCTGAAATCTTCTCAGTCATCCCACCAGATTGGTGCCTAAATTGTGTAAGATTAAATGAGATGTAAAGCCAAAAATGATTTCCCTTTTGTTTAGAAGCTGACCTGTAAAAAAAAAAGGAGGCATGGCTGAATTTACCCTGGCAACCAGCCTGTGGTGTGAATGAGAGACTGGAATATGACTATGAGAGGCCTACATAGAAAGAAAACTAACAAAGTAACAATATGAGTGATAGTTTACTAACTGGCAGGTTGTGTAGTCTCTGACGACCGGGCAGCATGTTAAATTCCAAGCAGGAAAAAGCAGACGAGAAAGGAAAATAATTCAAACATCACAAAAATAAAGAACTAAAAAGAATATGCTCTTTTATAAAATACTAAAATTAAACTGAAAGGTGCACTAACCTTTTGATTAAAAATCTTCAGTGATCTTTCTATTCTCTACCCTGATTGTTCTGAATTATAAAACAATGGAGCAGTAGCCAGTTGATCAACAGACCTGTGAAGAATAATGCAAGGCTGACTCGAAGCTTTTAATAGCAATTACATGTACAAGAACCTTTAAAACCATTTTAAATGTGTAATAAATGAATACTAAAAAGTTACTTAGAATTCAATTTACTTTCACTTGGCAGAGTTTTATTCAGGAGTTTACATACTGTTTAGCTGTTTTGGGGGGCTTGCTGGGCCTTAAAAACACATCTTATAATGAAATGTGCCTAAGTTACATTATAAGATGAGTTTCTTAAGGCTCAGTAAGCTCCAAACACCACTAGCTATAATTTAAAGGGGATGCAAACCAAAAATAAAACTGTTAAGAAACTGTACCTGTAATGCCTGCTTTGGCAATCACAGGGTTAACCCTTGCACAGCAGTTTCACATATTTAAGGTTTAGTTGGGGCAAAGACGCAAGAAGAAATGAGCTTTTTCATTAGCCAACAGCATGTGAGTAGGTTTGAGCAGGCATGTTCCTATAATGCAATGCTTTGTTTGAATAGCATCAATATGCAATAGAAGGACGTAGTGACTCTGAGCAGTTTCTAGCTGTGGATCCTAGTTAAGATCCTGTTTGCAGTAAACGTCAGGCTTCCATGTCACAGAATCCACCAGTCACCAGACCCAAGTCTCCGGGGCATCGTTTGTATTCATGCTCAGAGCTGTCCCTGCCCGCTTCATTACAGCGTGCCTTATTCTTCATGCAAGCACCAATAAATAGCTGCACCGAAATGTCATCTTTTATTAACCATTTGTTACCCAGTGCCCCTGAGTGTACCATATGTCCATATGTTTGTGTAACCTCTATTTCAGCTCAATAGCTGCTTTCCCGGACTAGTACCAGTAGAACATGGGTTACACTGTACTCTCTTACCCAGAATGGGCCTTCGCTAAGTGGAAGAGGAAGGTGAGGGTGTTGTGCAACTACACCTCTCTTGCTGCTATGCAGAAAAATGAAACCAGAGGGCGCCAGAGGTTCTTGCAAATAACAAAGTAATAAGTGTTTATTGAACATCCACAGGGTTTACTCACAATACAGCTTCAGAGGCCATTGGTACATGCAACACATACCGAGTGTATATTCAGACTCACACTCTCCTGCGGGCAGACTGGCAGGAATCTCCCTTCACCTCTGCGACACACCCTGTAGTGGATCCCTCAGGGAATTCTCTATCCTGATTCCCTATTCACTTGGATCCCTACACTACAGGCAATGTGGCCTGGGAGAAATATCTCCAGAAAAACTGCAAATCCTATGCAGGAGCTCAATGCTGCTCATTCTAGCTCAACCCTAACTGCCTTACACTCCTAGAGTGTACTATAAAGGGAGCTACACCTGCCACTATCTAATGCCTCATTCACGAGGTCCTGTTCCCCCGACATTACTGGGCCTGGGCCCATGCCCTGGGCTCTCAGCACACATCCACCTTGTCCCTAAGGTGGAAGCAAACAACAGGAAGGTGCCACTCCTCTCCCAACACTATACCAAAGTCACGCAGGATGTGGTCACTATACCTTCTAACCAATAGCACACATATTAATGAACTCACTTAGATACATTCCCTTCTGCCCAGCAACTAAGGGAACTAAACCTGTAGGGATTTAAAGCCATGGGGACCATTTAACCCTATGGGTCCCAACATTTGCTTTGTGTGTCTGGGTAGCTAGCGGCTTATAAGCAGTGACTAGTAAGTTACCAGCAAACTCTGCAACCAAGGGTCCCAGAAAAGATCTACATCCCCTGGCACCATCCAACCATGCTGTCAAATCCATTAGTTCATGGGTGCAGAAAGGATAGTGTCATAGCAATGGGGGAGGGGGGCACCCCAAACATTTTTCTGCAGGGCCCCAGGAGATTGAAGTTATGCTCCTAATTATAATGGCTTGTGTTATCTTGAATTATTCTCAACAAGACGTGCTAATAAAACAGTACTCCTGTGTGGCTTTCCAGCTTCATTATAACTCCCATCATCCCCTGATGGGCAGCACCCTGGCCTGCATGAAGATGCCATGATAATATCACAAAACATGTCTATTAATTAAAACGTATATAAATATCAATGTGGCTCAGCTAATTATGGGGTGGCTATCAGCTTTCGTTATTAGATTAGTCATACTGGAGATATATAGAGTTAATGAGAAATACATATATTATTACCCATAAGCTGTTTCTCTCTGATTGTTACTGAGCTACATACAGAAATAGAGTAAATAGCACTCACAGGTACGCCGTCTTTAAACCCAGTGGGAGCTAGGCACAAGCATCCCCCGCCCACCCTGTGCCCATGCAGCCACACCGGAATACAAGTAGGAAATTAGAGGGAAGCAGGAACAAGCAGGAAATTAGAGGGAAACCACGCTTGAACGCAAAGAAAAGCCTCTCTGCTATCAAAGCGCCATCTAGTGAGCAAATGCGGAAACGACAACTTAGTGGAATTAAAAAAAAAACTTTATTGAGAAAAGCGGAAGACGTAAAGACCAAAGTATATCACGTTTGTGATTTACATGTATCTGATGTGTTACTCCGCAGTCGATTTGTGCTTATCTCTTATTTTATTTCGCTAAAGTGCAAGTTGCCTCTTTGATCCGTAGGCAGCATTCTATCACACAGAAAGGTTTCTTGCGTTCCACTCTGGTTTTGCTTCGACTTCCTGCTTCTTGTTTTCCGGTTTGGAAGAGTGGATTGGTGCATCATTTAGGTGAGTGCTGCTTTTTTGTCTAAGCATATATTTGCGGAGACCTGAGCACTGCGGGGAACGGTAAATGTATGGGCAGTGGGAAAGGGTTTTTATTTGTTTTTATAGGGAATGGATAACCGTGCGGTGAGGTGAGCTAACAGAAGCCAGTCCTGGGTGGAGGATACTGCTCCCCTTAAAAGGCACAAAGTTTGCCCTGGTGCAGGAACCTATAGCAGCCAATCATATGTTTGCTTTTAAACAGGTGACCATTAAATGTTACCTGCTGCATGGTTGCTGTAGGTGACTAGACCTGTTGCAAACCTAAAGCTTCTAATACATAACCTTGGTATCTGTTCACTTGTTCTTCAAAACTGGTTTGCAGCTAAAGTTAAAATGCCGCTCAGTGTGTGCTGGAAGTGGCTGCAAATCCACTGAGATGTGCTGCTGATACTTCTACTGTCTGAGCTGCTTACCTGCACCATGCATATATAGATTGTAAGCTCTACGGGGCAGGGACCTCCATCCTCTTGTGTCCTCGACTCTTAACTTATTGCAACTGTAACTGTATCTTGTATTTATTTGTATTTATTTTTATACTTTGTATTTATCTATTATCTTATTAACCCCCTGTTTGTATTAATGTATTCTACTGTACAGCGCTGCGTACATAAGTAGCACTTTATAAATAAAGATATACATACATACATACCATGCAGCTTGCAACACCACATTCACATCCACATGAAATGATAATATAAGTCTATATCATTAGTTATAGCGTGACTTTTCCCCTGTTCTAAACATGTTTCATTGAATTACATTTATACAATTCAAATTCAATCATATTATTTACCTACAAACTGTATTTCTGTAGGCCACCAATAGGTGTCAGTGTTTCCCTCATGATTTTTATCTAAAGACATGCACTGTATATTGAATATGTTTTATGAAGTAATAATGACCATCAGATCAGGCAAACCAGGGAAAAGGCATCCATAGGCATATCTCACATACTTTATGTTCAAGTGTGCCATCTGCTATATCTTTTTAATCACATCACTTTTGTCACCACTTTTATATGATTGGTTTAAGCAGGTATCAACATTCCCAGATCCTAAATTAAATTAGATGACAATCAGTGAGGAGACTATTCCCTATTCTGACTGCTGTAGATAACAGTAAAAATGGGATAATTTTTTGTGGCCAACTGCAGACTGAGATCTGATTTGGCCCAGCACGTGGGTGCTGACCAGGGGTGTAATTATAGAGTAAGAAGACTGTTCGACTGGTGAAAAATGTTTTACATTGAAAGTTTAGGAAAGGGGTCGTAAAATGATCAAGCAGTAACTTCTAGTATACCACTTGCACCAATGCACCAATAACTGTTTGCACACCGGTGAGTGCTCATTTGCTGCCAGGGATACAAACACTTTAAAATGAATGTACCCAAAAGGAAACAATTGCATAACAGATGCTTTAACTAACTTTGAACTACACAGGCCCACCCTTCTATGGATCTGGCAGATAGTCATCCCCTGTGTGCAGTTGATAGTAAAGGGTTGGGGGGAAATCTAGTTCTGAAACCTTTTTTTCTTCTTTTTTAAATTTCTTTTTATTTCAGGTACAATAAGGAACAAACACAGTCCATGCAATAAGCGAATAGAGACACCTAACAGTGTAAATCTAGTACATTACACCATGGGAAAAACTGCAAGTTAATAATGTACCATTAGAAATCTACACTTGAGCAGGCAAAGGGGGATGCAAGATTAGAAAAGGAATTAGAGAAGAAAAAGGGAAGAATACAGAGAAGCAAAGAAAAAAATAGGATGGTTAAAAAAGAACCTGAATTCGATCCCCTTGGTACATACCCCTTCTTAAGGCATAGCCAGATGGATAGGTGGATCTTGCAACACTGGTCTACTTTCATACCATGGTTTAAAAGCAAATGTGGATTTGTATTTTAAGATCTAATGGCAAGGTATCAATGTACGTTTAGTGTACGAGTTATACAAGAGCAGTAGTAGCCTCTAACACATATCTAGAAGGTTTTTATATGTGGCTGATCTCATAAGCAGTGGAACAGATCTCCTGTTGTGCATTTTGGGCAGGCTGAGCAAACATTTAGGGGCAGATTTGTGATTTATCAAGCCAAAAGTTTGCCATTGTAATAAACCCATGGAGATATAAATGTGGTCAAGTATAACTAATTAATGCATAAGCTCCTGTGATGTGCCGAAAGGTGGAAGTCATCTAAGCCAAGGCTGTCCACCTATAGGCCTGTGGGACAGATGTGGCCCTTTAAGGAATTTTTATGGTCCCTACTCTGCTCCATAGACTTCACTGTATGACATCTTCATTTTAATTCATCTGGCCCTCCAAAATGTTGTATGAGATATAACTGGCCCACTATTTGTAATGTGTTGGACAGCACTGATCTAAGCCATTGTCACAGTCTACAAGGGCACAACCCACTTTAAAAACTAACATTTTTGGCCTGAGAATAATAAAAACTTTGTGTATTTATGTAAGAAACAAAGCAATAGTCTCTTATGTTTAATGACCATTTTCTGACTGCGGAAAGTAAGAGACCCACAGGGTTTATGCCGCCTTGGTCCCAGCATTGAAAGATCAGGATTACCCAGGAAGGGGACCCAGGTAGAATATGTGGTTTGAAGACCAATCCTAGTTCTAGATTGTCTCCGCATTTTCCAAGAGAAGAGGGTTATGTAGTACATTAAGGTATGTGTGGTGTCATATGAAGCAGGGCAACTAATCTGATGAGTAGGATAAGTTGCTGATTTAATTTCAGAATGAATGAAATGTAATTTTTTTTTTTTAAGATTTACTATACATCAAAATTGCAAATAAATGAGAATCGAACAATTTGCCAGCTAAAACTGACCAAGATCATGTAAAAGTCTATGGCAGATGTCCCTTCCCTTTTCCAAGGATCCATCTTTTGCTTTGAAACTTTGCGTGTATAGTGATAAACTTCATTTGAATTAAGTGCCCTGTGATGCCCTACTCTCCTCTACATCTATTTATTGGACTACATTTTGTTTTCCTGCATTTGTGTTTTAAATGTTCCTTAGAAACCCCTATTTTGAGGGAAACACCTAGCAGCTGATTCCTTATCTTGTAAAATCAGTGTGCATAGCAAAGCCTTGTCTTAAACACACCTTCTCTTCTAGTTCTTAGTGCTTGCAGGCAAGGCCCTGCTTATCACACATCTATAAAACTTTCACTTCCCTCTCAGAATATAAACAAAGAAAGTGGTCATATTAACTCCTGTGGTTACCATAGAAATGCTCCCATAATTAGGTATTTTAGTTGCATTTTTGGAAAGATGTGGGTACAAGAATAGAGTTCAAATCATGATGTAATCTTTGGAGAGATTTATTCCCCCCACAGTAACACTAGTGTGTCAGTTGGAGGAATTCAATATAATTTATACTTAATGAGCAGCACTTGATTTAAAGGGAAACTCTACTCCAAAAACTGATTTTTGCACAGTAACAAAAAATGTCATTCTAAGTGACTTTCCAATATACATTAATTACACACTTTGACTAGTTATAAAGTTGTTTGTAAATATAATGGAAAGCATTTGTTTATCTCTTTCTGTTCTCTGGTTCTGACAGTTGGAACAGCATAATAGAGGTCAGGTCTTTCCCATCTCTTTTAATCATATGGCTTTTGCTATAAAATGGTGGGTGTTTAACCCACTTCTCTGGCTCTTTATTTTGTTTTCCTGTTCCTAAGGAGTTATATGTGAGTTTGTGGAGCTGATTGTAAAGCCTCTCTGTTTCTCTGGCATGTCTTTAAGGGCTATGGCATACGAGGCAGCGCGATTTCACTGGCGACTAATCTCCCCGTGTGCCAGAGCCCTTAAGGTTACAGTTGCTTGCTTTTTGATACAATGTAGCATTGCTTGGTAGTGACTTAACTAAGCAAAAAAGCAGCAGGAGACACTTTCTTCATAAGTAACGTAAAGGGGCAGTTTGCATTTTGGTCAAGGTTAATGCAATAAACGGGACTTGGAATGAATATACTTTTTACCAATTGTTTTAAGCACAAAAAAATCTATGGTTTTTTTTTTTTTGTAACATAATTTTTTTTAGCAGTTTATAACGGACATTAAAAGTGTCAATAGTAAAAATATAGTAATACAATAGAGTAGTTTAGCCAAGTTGACCGTATCTCAGGGTACACGACATCAACATTCATCATTAATCTGATTGAATAGATGTTCTTGGAATAACAACAAAAAGTGTGTCAAATACCAATATTAAAGGGAAAAAAAATAAGTCCCTTGGGAGGAAAGTGATGTGCCATGGTTATAGGTCAAGTAAAAGGTTAATCTTTAGTAGAGTATATTTATTCTATATCCTAATATTAGCTACGTATTTGTCCCAACTAGACCAGACCATCTCCCATTGTTTGCAGCGGTCGCAAGTGTTGGCCCTCATGTACTCCATCTCCCTCATATCTCTCACCCTTGAAAGTATATCCGCAAGCTTAGGGGGTAGAAGATTCTAACACTTTTTAGTAATTTCAAGTCTAGTAGCTGTTGAAAATAAAGTTTGGGAGTCTCTGATCCGCAGCTGTATTGTCCAGAATTGGCCTACCCACTAGAGCAGTGTAGATATCCAGTTAGATGTCTTTGAACATGTTGTGGGAGAGCAGGCCCTCCACTTCCTTCCATAGCATTAAGATCATGGGACAGTGTCACAGTATATGCTGAAGAGCCCCAGTTTGACCACAGTTTCTCCAGCATAGTGGGGAGCTGCCTGGGAATATACAGCTAAGTTGAACAGGTGTATCATACCAGAAGAACATGGTTTCGTATATATTTTCCTTTTGCCTGACTCATGTCACAGTTCTCCTTGCATTGTCCCAGATATCTACCCATTCATCCAAGGGGAGGGTCGTGGAGGTGATCTTTTCCCACTTTAGCATGTAGGAGAAAATCTATGGTTTTTGTTATTTCTTAAGTTAAAATGGCAAACGGGGAAACTGAAGCTACTCCATGTTTGGTCCTTGTGAGGTAGATAATTAGATTACCAGTATACAAATCCATTCCTTCCCCCTTCCTTGTGACTGGTTTGTTAGCAGGGGTCCATTTTGAAGGGAAATTTGTGTACTGGTAAGAAATAAAGCTTAAGAAATAACAAAAAAAAAGATTTTTATGATTAAAACAGGAAGAAAGTTTGATCAGACCAAATCCTATTCATTGCACTGATGTTGAACAGTGGGGTAGGGTGCCCCCTTTAAGGTTCAAGCTGGCAGGACAAAACAGCAGGGTGTGCTTCTGTTACAGATTTATGATATTAACATTCTTAACTGCGAATATCATAAAAACTAAAAGGAGTAAAAAATGGAACTTGTCAAAAGTTTTAGAAGAATTAAGGATACGTCCCCTTTAAAACATATACATTAGTTATGTGGGTAAAGCCCTGTGATTCTTTTTCTACTATCTCCAGCATTAATCAGGGATATTTTGGATGAATTTTTGTTCTGTTTGGTGCATCCTACCCTTGATTTTAACGCTAGCAAAGAACAAATACATTCCCAAAGATACAATGTTGTAAATCATAAACCTGAATTATTAAGCCCTTAGCAGCTCATTATATTTGTTTTTGTTGTACAGAGAAGTCATCACATGACGAATGAATGTAAAAAGGAAAATGAAACTATTACAGCTATGGGATCTATTATCCAGAATGCTTGGGACCTGGGATGCTCGGGACCTGGATCTTTCCATAATTTGGATCTCCGTACTATAATTCTACTAAAACTCATTTAAACATTAAAGAACACCAATATGATGGTTTTGCACCCAATAAGGATTAATGATATCTTAGTTGGGATCAAACACAAGGTTCTATTTTATTATTACAGGAAAAAAAGGAAATCATATTTAAAAATTCCAGTTATTTGATTATAATGGAGTCTATGGGAGATGGCCCTCCAGTAATTCAAAACTGTCTGGATAATGGGTTTTCGGATAATGGATCCTATACCTGTATATGAATTTTATTTTAACTGAGACTCAAAAACAAGTTTTAAGGAAGAAATGCTGTAATTTCCCAGCAAACTTTGTACCGGTTCAAACCTCCAACAAAAAACACAAGTACATTGAGTTTCAACATATTGTAGTGTGTGGATTAAAATATGAAAGGATTATACAGCAGATGAAATATAACCCAACCGTTTTAAAAGACAATAATGATAAAAAGCAGAACCAGACAGAAACTCTATCCAGCGATCCGCCACTCTTTCTCAGCACCCACTCAGCTGCATATTAGGAACATTCTGCTGCCAGTTTTTTTTTTTTGTTTTGTTTTTTAAATATGTGAAATTTCAGTGTATATTGAGCTTGGGTTCTTTTTCTGAAGATGAATGCATGACAAAAACATGCTGTGTGTTCTGATAAAAGTAATATGAAAAGAATACCACAATAAATACAACAAATTAATGTAAAATTGCTCTTTTAAGTACTTCTGCAATTTATATTTATTTCTTTATATTTTTGTATTCAAAAGCTTGACACAGCTAACAGGAACACTCCCTACGGTTCTGTTCCTGGCAGCAACGGACAGCAGCAAAAGCTTAAAGAGGTTGTTCACCTTTAAGGTAGCATTTAGTATGTTATAGAATGTCCTATGCCAAGCAACTTTGCAATTAGACTTCATTATTTTTTAAAGTTTTTGCATGTTTTGCCTTATGCTTCTGTGTCTTTTCAGCTTTCAAATGTGAGTCACTGACTCCGGTTTATCTATTAATTTTTTAGTTTGATTTTCTAAATCGAAGAAACTCATATGTCGAATGGTCATTTGTTTATTAATAAGGAAAACCCGTTCAAATTAAAAATTCGAATATGTCTCAAATTTTCCAAGTTTACGAGATCTAAAAACTCAGAAAACATTGAAAAAATTTGAGTTTATATGAGAGAATATGGCTTGACTTTGCCTATGATAACTCCCATTGACTTTTATAGAAACTCGCAAGCTTTTAGATGGCGCGTTCTTACATTCGAGTTTTTGGAGTTTTTGCACTTACCAGACATTCTTGTTTTCAAACCATAACTGAAATTCAAATTTTATAAGCGCAAAAAACTCGACCATTGATAAATCCCCCCTTAATGTTACTTTTTCATTTTTATCTTTCTATTCAGTCACTTCTCCTCTTCATATTTCTATTCAAACCTCGCTCTGGTTACTAAGATAAACATAAGATAAATAGATAGCTGCTGAACAAAAAAGCTAAATAACTGAAAAAACGCACACAAAAAAAATGAAAACCATAATGTTATAATAACATTTAATTTACAAGTGAACAACCCTTTTTAAGGGAACCTATCTTGAAAATGAGTATTCAAAATAAGTTTCATCTCAAGGAAATAACAAACTTCCTAAACAATATTCGTTATCGTTTCTGAACTAATTATTCTTCACTATTTCCCTCTTGGCAGTCTGTCACTCTGCAGTATATACAAACTTTGTGAAAGAGTCGATTATTTCAAAAGACAGTTAGCTTTAATACATGCAAAGGGAACACATACCAGCGTGTTTGACTTGTCAATCAAAATTGATAAAGAGTAAAACCGATTCTGAGAGGGCTTTAGTAAAGCGCAACATTATTATTGCAGAAATGGTATATCATTTTTAATTGATTATATTTAGAAAGTTCCTTATGTCTATGTGATAAAGTTTATCTTAAATGTTGAGTTTTAAGATAAGTTCCCCTATTGTTGCTTCTCTTTTTAGCTCTGCTCCTCCTGTTACTTAAACAAAAGAACTGAGCAGAGAAGCTTCAGAAGATGCTTCCTGCCATTCTGCCATTCTGCTCACCCACCGGCACGACAGAACTACATAGGGCACTGTGTTACACATTCATGATATTAACAGTGGTAATCCTGATTCATCACAGTGAAGGAAGGAGAGAAATTTGCAGTCGGGTCTTGAATCTGCCTAAGGTTTAATAGGTTGTGAGCAAATTTGGAGGGGGGGTGGAATTGCCAAGGTTTTTTGTTTTGTTTTTTTTATTGATGAGCGCAGTAATGTTTATAAAGTAAGTTTTATGTGCTTGTAACATAATGAAGTCATAAGGAATTCATTTAAAATGTGAACAGTGTGAGTTACGGGGGGAGCATGCCTGCGCCTGTTCGGCCGCCTTGGAAACCGTAGAGTTCCCGTGCATAGGAGGCATGGAGCCTTTTATGTGGAGGCAGATTAGCTATTTATATAAAATAAACATTATCAACAAAAGGCACAGCAATGTCTGACCGCTTTATGACCTTAGACATTTTTCTCAGCTCCACCCTGCTGCGCTTCCCAGGTGCAACAATTTATCATGTTACTACTTAGTGTGTGGGGTTCCCTCTGGGTGGCACAGCCAATGGGCCCACCCTCTGACCCGCACCTGTGGGGCTAGGGCATACTTGCTTTTTGCCTCTTTAATTTTCTTCTTTGCCCTTTGTGGGGTTTTTTTCTCTTTAAAGTACCAAAAATACATTTATTTATGAAGAACAAGGGCCTTTAGTGAGCCAATTCTGTATAACAGGATCCTTGGACACTGTGCTCTTAATGATCTGTTTAACATTTTATATGTAGGGTACTGAATATTTCTTATACTGCAAGTTTAAAGGTCTAAAACAAAGAAATCTATAGAGCCATTGAGCAAACTAAAAGCCATAAAAAAACTAAAAGGGATTCTATCTCAGGGAAACATGTCTTTTATCAAAATATATTGGTTAGTAGTGCTGCTTCAGCAGAACTCTGCACTGGACTGCACTGGACAAACATTGCTCTTTTTTATTTAATTTTGAAATATGACATGAGGATAGACATATTGTTAGTTTCCCAGGTACCCTCAGCCATGTGACTTGTGTTCTGATAAACTTCAGTCACTTCTGCGATGCAAGTTGAAGTGATGTCACCCTTTCCTTTTCCCCCAGTGTCAGACTGGGGTACCTGGGGCCCAACAGAGAACCTCACCCCCAGGGGGCATCCAAACAGATATACATACCACCACCTTCCCACCCTACCCCTGTACATAGTCAAGCGGGCCTGTCTCAACAAAATATGTGGTGAAGGTGAAAGTGAAGCTTTGGACCATCCAAAATGGATGGTGTCTGGCACGATTCCAAAAACTCTTCGCCCCTTTAGCCATATTTATACAGATTTGCCAGTTAGATCTCCACAGAAAATGGATAATGAACATATTAGTCCTAGACATGCCAGAAAGATGACTGCAGAAGTGGATGAGCACTGCATACACACCTGCATCTTAACCATCACTGCAGAAATGGATTATAAGCACATTAACCTGACACATACCAGTATGATTACTGCAAAAGTGGACAATGAGCATATTAACACCCACATGCCAGCAAGATCACTGCAGAAAAGGGACATCAACATATTATCCCTAGGCATGCTGACAAGATAGCTGCAAAAAACAGACAAACACATAGACAATAACATTTTAACCCCTGACAGACACGCCAGTAAGATTACTTCAGAAAACTGAAATTAAAGCATTAACACCCACACATGAAGAAGCAGGTTGCCACACACTTCTGTTTCCCAGTGCTCTCTTACTTCCTTGCTCTGCCTTGTACGGCTGAAACACCTGCAGAAAAATTAAAGATGGCCGTGCATTCCACGGTGTAACACATGACCATCTTTGTTTCCTTTAATTGAAGAGCAAGAATAGCGGGGCAACAGGCAGTGTAATTTTAAAATAAAAGTACACCATAAAAATCACGACAGTATCCTTTTAAGGGCCATATCCAGCCCGTGGCCCTCCTGTTAAGACAATGCTACTTTATCTTAATTGTGTTAAGGCCCGGTGGCACACATTTGCTTTGCCAAAGTATTTTAAATGGTAATGCCTAGTGACCAGACGTGTGGTGTATTTGGTATTTTTCCCAAAGCATGATTATTGCATATTGTTGTGTAGCAAACACTACAGGAAAAAAAACGTTTTTTATTTTCTGCAGTAGTATTTCTTTGTTGCTGTTTTATCCAATCAAATATCTAAAAAAAAAAAAATCTTGCCACTTTAAACCGAGATTCTATGCAAGTCAATGGTAAGTATAATGTAGGGCCCTATTTATTAGCGTTTATATTATTTTCATCTCCCTAAATTGACCTTTTTACTTGTAAAATTTAATTTTTCGTTATTCATGAAGTGTAAAACCCACAAAAACCTTGTATACAAAACTTCGGCATCTAAAAGCTGGCCAGGTCATGTAGATGTCAGTGGGGGCTGTCCTTTGCAAACTGTAAAATCTAATTAGAGGGTTTAGAGGTTTCGTGTTTTTAATTTATAATCCATATTTTTGATAAATGAGGAGACATTAGTGCTTTTTTAAAAACTACACATATGAATTTTAATAAATAGGCCTCCGCTTTTTAAACAAAATTATCAAATTTTTTTTTTTGTTTGCAATAATTTTTTTTTCTTATATTTTCCCCAAAAAAAGACATTGTTGTGGAAATAATTGTTGATTACATTTAGTTGCAATTATTTGGGGTGTTTTGCCCAGTTGTGCGAAAGGAATGCATCTGCTGACAAGTGTGCCATTAGCCTTTTCAGAGTCATTTAGAAAACAACTGCACAATATAACAACAAAAATTACCTATTTGTATAATAACTTGGGTTATCCAGGAACAGACGAGTGCCCCAGACTGGCATGGCAAATTAGAAATATTGAAAATAACAGTAGGGAAATGAATTTGATGGTTTTATTCAGTTACCTTAATGTACAATAAATGATGATGATTTTGGTCTTCAGTTGTTTAACTTTATCTTCCTGCGCCAGCCTCAGCATGTCAAGGGAAGCTGGAATTTAGCTTAACAAAAGCTGGGGGGCCACAGGCAGTTCATTTCTGACATATATTATATCCTCCATGGTCCTATTCTGTGGATACTGTCACTAGTGCTCTAATGAAAGGGGGGAAATCCGTTTGAAAACATTTTAACCAGATTTTTTTTTATTCTTTCACAGGGGAGTGTTTTACTTTGTACTCACTTGGATACTTCCTTCCAGTCATGTGTCTAATCCAACTCTCTATATAGCTTGGTTCAGGTAGGTGGCTAAAACAATTCCACACTATAGTTATCATCAGAAGTTTATTCCGTTGAGATTTTGTAACTACAATTTTGGCCATGTTGACTTTTAGAGGTCATTGATAAATCTGTATATGACACTAGCCCTTCTCCT
This sequence comes from Xenopus tropicalis, assembly GCF_000004195.4. NCBI lineage: Eukaryota > Metazoa > Chordata > Amphibia > Anura > Pipidae > Xenopus > Xenopus tropicalis. The sequence goes on from NC_030684.2 coordinate 108,855,365, forward strand.
CCACAGCAGCCCTTGGATGGCCCCTAGGCCATATTAATAGTAATTCAGCCATGTTTATCACAGAGTGTGTTCTCAGTATTCACAGAGCTAAATGAGTCCACAAAGTGGCACAATTCCTAAATTCATTCATTAGAGTAAGAGCAAAAGTAAATTTCCTTCTTTCTGAGAAGGTGCAATGTTTACCCTCTGTAGGGTTACACTGAAGTCATTTTGCATTATGGAATGTTTTAAAGGAGACACATAAATTAAATTATGAAACATAATGAAATGAATGAATAATCAGCAATCACCAGTTTTTCCTTTGGCTGCATGCCGGGTCACATGAGGACAGAAGGTCTATTAAAGGTATGGTTGCATAATATGGGCTGATGTACAGATTTCACGGTATATTCACGGAATGTCTTGGTGACACATTTGGAGATTAGTTTATTGAAACAAAGCAATAAAAGCATATAAAGGTCAGTAAGAGGTAACTCCTAAAATAGGTGTAAAGCATGCAGATTGCACTATCTGCTAAAGGGTATATAAGGACCTTTTAAAACAAAGTCTTCATGGACACATAGGATTTATATCCACTATGCACTAGGCATGGCCCTGACCACACCCATCCCTACCCTAGGAAAAGGGTAACCCCCTTACCCCCACCCCAGCTGTACAACCAGATTAACTGTGGTTATCAGATGGTGGGCAGGGGGGTTTCAAAAATTAAAACTGTAGATTTGTTTTCCATGTAGAAAAAATATATAGCCCACTAATAGTGCCTTTCTGAGCATGTGCCCTTGGGTTCCTGTAAAGAACATAACCCTGTCTGTGCATGAAAGGCTACTGTAAATAAATAGAAAGGATTTTGGGGCTATTCTCTTGGGAATATGCAAGAAGTTTTTATATCTTGTAACACCCACCAGTACCATACGTTTATAGCCTTTTTGGTTCTAGTTTCATCCCTATGAAGTTAGCACTGCTGGGGCTGGACGGACAGGTGCAAAAAACTTGGGAACGTTTGTACAGCCATGGTGGGCCATCAGAATCGGTAAAATGCCCCTTTTACCTATTTATTGAGGCCGTCCTGGCTCCAGGCAGCTATGTGTTGGGTACAGAAAGTAGTTTAGAAAGTAATGCCTTTTTTCTGTAAAGAAAAAAAAAATTGCCTCATACAAATAAGTTTAGCAACTTCTGACCTTTATTTTTTACCTCAAACGTTTAGAGGTAATAAAAAAAAATCTTGCCAAGTTTAATTGATGAGAATGTAAACCATTTCATAGATTCTTCTGGCACAGGTTGGGCAATATATGCACACGTGCTTTGCTTGTGATGAATGATACCTGTACGCACACAGTCTACTTATTCAAAATTCACATGACAGTAGGTGGTATACACTGGAAATAGAATCTCTACTGGGCTCGCGTCAGACTTGGCATGGCTGTCCTCTAACACTACAATAACAAGCTGTTTGTTCCCTGGGGAAACTGTACTATGAGCTAACATTGTTTTCATAGGCTGTGCCCTTTCAGATTAAGGGGAATTAGTGAAGTTGGCCAAGAGCCACAGATTTCAGGATATTTTGAAAGATCATGGTATCCGGTGCCATCTGAACACCTTCCATTCATCGGCACAAGGGATAGACGTTATATATTTTTCTAAATTAGTCATACATCCAAAAAGAACTTTCACACATTAGTATTATTAATGCATACTTGGGGACAAAAAAGTTCATTGCCTTTAGTTCAGAGATTTTTTTTGTCTAATATAAATCTGCCATATTAACCTTTGGAATCAGTGGCGTAACTAGAAGATACTGCTCTCCACAGTTAAATCTTTTTAGGATTCCCCATCCTCCCAACATTGGCAGAGATGATCTTATCATCCTCATCTGTTTAAATATAGCATGAGCCATGGTTATATCATTGTGCCGCTTGAGGGTTTAGTGGTATTTAGTAGGGATGCACCAGATAAACAAATCTTGGATTTAACCGAATACCAAATTCTCAACAAAGGATTTGGCTGAACTCTAAATTGAAACCCTAAAGCTGGCCATACACGCACTGATATAATGTTACAAAATGTAGTTTTGTCTGATTTTTGGACCGTGTGTGTTCCGAAATATCATCCCCAATGCATTTCGTATCATGGCGGTTGGCCATTTATGTGATCGCACAGGTTCGAAAAATTTCGTCACAATAAAATCTGTGCATGTATTGTGTATTTACGGTCAGAATATCCTCCGAATTATTTTAGGGCTTTAATCCTACAATTTCAATCTAAATGTTAGCATTTAAACATACAATCGACATCTGAATGTTCATCGGAAAAAGACTAAAATCTGAATGTGTATTGGCAACTTAATTTGCATTGTAACATTTGATAAATTTGTATCATCTGTAAAAAAAAAAAAAATATTTAAAAATGTCTGTCATGTCAACCCCAGAATTCCAATACCCAGATTTTAATTTTTGTTCTATTTTTTTTTTTTTAAATGAATTATTCAGTCCTTTAGGATTCAGATTTCATTTAACTAGGGATGCGCCGAACCCACCCTGACGGATTCTGCCGAATCCCGAACCGAATCCTAATATGCATATGCTAATTAGGATCGGGTTAAAAATTGGCGTGCACGCGGTGAATTCCCCCCTCCACATCATTTAACCCTTGTGAATGCTAATTAGCATATGCTAATTAAGATACGTACTTGGTTCGGCCGGGACCTTGGATTCAGGTGAAACGGAATCCGTCAAAAAAAGGCTGGATTTGGCCCGAATCCTGAACCGAGTGCGGGATTTGGTGCATCCCTACATTTAACCAACTGAATCTAAATCCTGTACAACTTGTGGTGATTCGGTTGAATCCTGGATTTTGTGAATTAACCTACTTTTCAGGTCTTTTTTCTTTGAGTGCTTGAAGGGATTCTGCCTTTTTTTTTTTCAAAATGCATCAGTTAATAGTGCTCCTCCTGCAGAATCCTACATTAAATCCTTTTTACAAAGGAGCAAACATATTTTTATATATAAATTTGAAATGGGGCTAGCCAATTCTTTTCACTGGTGCCCACAGTCATGTGACTTATGTTCTGATAAACTTCTCTGCAGATTTAAGTAATTTCACCCCCTCCCTTTCCCCTCCAGTCGCCAATTAGCAGAACAATGTGAAGGTAGCAAGATAAAAGCTTCCTGGCACTTCTGCTCAAGGATTCAGTTGCTTGAACTGATAGTGCCTCAATATTTCTGTGCTGATGCCACTGCTCTGCTTTGAGCTAACTACTTCAGTTAACAATTATTCCAGATCCTAAATGCATTATGCAGGGAGAGGCAAATGTAGTGGCACCCAAAATACATTAAATACAATGAAAGGCAGTAGGATCTTTAGCCCCAAATACATTAACTACAGTGAGAGACAGTATTAACTTTAGTTCCAAATACATTAACTACAGTGAGAGGCAGTAGGAACTTTAGCCTTAAATACAGTGAGAAGCAATGATTTCTGACACCACAGACCCCTTTGCCCTTCCAAAAAACAGGTTACCTAAAGGCTATAGGAGATTTCAACATTTTATTGATCAAAGCAATCTCAAAATTAGGCTGGTGAAACCAGTCACTTTTTGTGACTTCTGTCCTCATAGAGTAGGAGAAACAATCTGAAAATAATCTGAAAGCAGTTTTGTTGTGTAGTGCTGACTCCTACTGAAAGCTCAGAATCAGGCATAATGCTCTAACATAACTGCCTACACACCAATACTACAGCTAAAAAATAGATTGGTTGGTTCAAGAAGTGAATTAATTGCAATGTAAACATTTTCATTTAGAAATTAAAACTACACCATAAAAATCACAACAGAATTAATTTAAGGTTGTATTTTCAACATGCATCTTATTACAGCTACATTAGGGCCACAGTTTGAAACTGCAGCAACAGAAGTAGAACATAACATTACACTTGTCAATTTCTATTCCCAATGCTTTGGAAAAATTTCCAGGCAAAAAGCCTCAGAATATACAGAATTTATTGGGCAAAAGTTGAAAGTGTTTATTGCTTAAAGATTTGTTTTTCCTTAGCTAATTTCTAAAGCACGTGTTATATAGGTCTAGTGCCCTACTAGGTATAAAGCCTATCCTTACATGATCTTTGGCTAAGCAGAGTGTGTGCCAGTTATTCATCAAGCTCGTGAAGCTACACTGATATTTATCATGGTGTTTTTACTGTTAAAACAGAAAAACTCAAATCTGTAGGTATGTTCAACCACATTGGTATACATATCCCATCTCTGCAAACACAAATTAGCTGTGCAGCATTGTTGTAATGTGTGCGAGATAACCTAGTGAGTTCAGCCTAGTGACACTGGTAAATACAAATGGAGCATGTATTCTTAAGATCATATTGTCATCTGTGAGTAATATTAAGCCTGGGACATTATATTCAGTGATTAGGGATTCAAAATAGGGTTGCCACCTCTGTCGGCTTTCCTAGCCGGGCAGGGGGCAGGGGTGACGTCATGGGCAGGGAGGAAGCGGGGCTGTGGCATGGCTGGGAGGAGGTGAGGCAATCATGGAGGCAGGGCTATGATGTAGCGATTGGTGATTGACCTGCATCAATGTTACTGAGTCCTGCTCGGTTTTCCTAGTTTGGGAAACCAGGCAGAAGGTTTTGACCCGGGCAGCCCTTCCAAAAACCGGGCTTTCCGGGTCAAAACCAGGCAGGTGGCAACCCTAATTCAAACAGTTTTCACACTTTGCATTTGACTTCTTTCTAAGCAGGACAAGCTTACCAGATTTAAAAGAACTTTAGTTTTAATTAAAGGATTTTTTTAATAATTCCTTGCACCAAACAAGGGAAAACTCTAGTAAAAAATATATTCACAAAACAAATTGGCAGTCCACTGAGAAGCCTCTGTTTAAACAAAACACATCCTTCCCCCAGCTGTTGGACTTTGAGCTAAGGAACAGCTAAGCATATCATTATACAGAAGGGTTATCTGTGGACTGGTTACACCTGAATTTAAGTATGTGTAGTGGTGGTAAGCTTCTTTTTGGATAACATGGTCCAACACAACATGGTCCAATGGTGGACAACAAATATAATGGTGCACCAAATCCATCATTTTGGGATTTAGGCACATTTTTCCAATAATGATTCAGCTGAATACTGAACAAAAGCCAAATCCTCATTTGCGTATTCAAATTTTAGAAAAAACAATAAATATGATGAAGGCTTATCGTTAAGAGCAGGTGCAGGTTTCCATTTTTCTTGGTTCTGCCAGTGGCTAGGGTGGGCTAGTATTTAGCAGAAACTGCCGTGTACCAATGGATGTTACTGGTCAACAGGGGGAGCTATGATCCCTTTATATTTAAATGGGTGGTTTTATGCTTTTGATTTACTTGAATTTAAAGCACATGTTTTGTGAAAAGCTATAAATAAATTCATAATCACCATGTAATAGAATCCTGTTTGCAGTGCCATATAGTACTTGAGTAGTTGTACCCCAGCACCTTTATTTTAAAATCCAATCCAAAAAAAAAAAAAAGATTAGTAGCCATTTTCTCATTACCTCTCCATGCCTCTGGTCGCCCTCTTGCTCACATTCTTTCACAGGCATAAGATGGCTTGGATGATGGAACCAGTTGGCATTTGTTTTGTAAAGTAGCCAGCCGGTCCCTGAATCAATAATTCTAAGAAATGCTTCATTAGAAAGCTTTCAATTCATAACTGCATTAATTATTATTTGACAATAACTCATCTCTTCTGTATCTTGCCAAATGTCCCTGATCATTGTAAGCAGCTGTCCTGGGATCATTGTAATACACTTGGTAATCCTTCCTCCTACTCAAGCATTCATCAAGGTAGCTAGCTCTACAGACAGATGTGTTGATTCAAGACCGGGCAGTATTAATTGTCCCATTCATTAGCCTATCTATTTTTTTTTCCTTAGGAAGCAAAGCTGTCATTAATTCCATTTTTTTTTTTTTGCTCAGTCTTTCGCCCCCCCTCCGTTCCCCTCCCACAGTTTAATGTCTGAATCCAAATTCATAAAGGAACTGCGATCTGGTCATGTTGAGCTATGGGATTCATAGAGATTTCTGCTCAAGCCTCTTTAATCAGTATTACACTGTTATTAATATTCATAAAGCCAGCAGGGACTCGCATGGACCACAGATAACTCCTTGTACCCCCTCCCTATAACTGGGTGGCATTAATAAATGCATCTTAAAAAATTAATGGAATTTAGGAAGTTATGAAGAAGTACAGTGTGAGTAATGTGGGATCTGGGCGGTCATTTAACAGGATTTACATGCATCAACACACCACTTTTTCAGCATGAATAATAAGCAGCTTGCAAAAGTAATTAAACTTACAGTGTACAAGGTATGAATAAGATAACAAGAATGTGACACAGAAAGCTGCAAGGAATAGGGTGACTTTCCCAGAGAAGAGAGAACTTGCAGCATGTTACTGTGTGTCTCTTCTTTATAATAAGGTTAATGGCACATTAGGCATTTTACCTGTTACTGATCAATGGTGGAGAACAGTGGTGGTTAAAACAGGGTCAGAACTAGGCGAAGGAAGAAGGGCCACTTGCATAGGGCCCAATGCTGGAGGGGGCGCTAGGCAAGTACCCTTTCTGTCTGCCTTCCCCTTCTCCGTGTTCTCACCTCCACCCTCGGCTCATTACTAGTCCTTGTCCACCAGCATGTAGTAATATCATGGGTGAGGTGGCCAGCTGGGTTGCCCAGGGTGATTGGCAGGCTAGCCCCTACACTGGGTCAAAATGCCTGTCACTGACCATAATTCTGTTGAATGAAGCAGTTAATCATTAAAGCTAATGAGAGGGGCTGCAATGTGTTATGTTGGTTGATTTATTACTTTGTGAGACAGTTATGACAGATTGCAATTTGTATTATCCTCTTTTAAAATGTGAGTTTTGTAGCCACCGCCCATATAATAGCTGTATAGGCAGTGTTATTAAAGCATGGTGCGCTGCTCTTTACTTGCTATATAGCACATGCACATGTGTGCCACCCAAGAGAACAAGGCACCACTATGCAAGTATGTACAGCTTGTACCTTCAAGAAAGCAGAGGAAGCATAGATAAGTTGGTGTGGTTGGCTGTAACTTAAGTGGCATGGCATTTCTGGGCATGAAAAACAAGTACAGGCCATATCCTACATTTATGTTAACCTGTGTTTATTTAAGGCTTCAGATTTTGTATTCTGAGATAGCCATAATGGACTACAGGCTTGTTGTTCTGTACCCTTATTTAAAATGTCTTTGTCATGATTACGCCACTTTAGGCGTGGCTGTCTAGGGGGTCACCTGCTCAGTCTCGCACACCTTGCACACAGGTCAGACTAGCGTCACAGCACCCCAAAGACCAACCAACACTCTCAAACTCATACAAAACTTGCTGACACCACTCTCATACATCTCACACTGGCGATGAGAGATGACAAGCACTCTAGTAGTAAAAGGGTTAATGTAAGGAACTGACATACACACTCATCCTACCAGCAGTCCAAGGGTTAATCAGCATGCAGAGGGCTAAGGCACACAACACAGTTACACACTTGGAGGTTAAGTTCGCTTTAGAGCATCAACAACAAACTTATTAAATTTTATATTTAATATTATAAAAGTTATAACCGTGCATATGTACAAAATTTTACAAAAAGGACATATGATAAAATAAGTACAAACAGTTTTGTAAAATAAAAGGGAAAAACATAGAAGTTCAATACTGTACCAAGCAAAGTCCTTCTAGTCCTGGAGGCAAGGGGAAAACACGGGATAAACCTCCAATCGAAATAGGTCCTCCAAATTTAAATCCAACTTGTAGTCAAATGAGCTGACAATTAATCCCAGTTTTCAGGAGCATCAGGTAACTGGACACTCCCCCCTCCCTCAGGAATGCAAGGGGTGTCATAATTAACAGGACACTGAGTTTTATGACCTCCTGAGTGTATGGCCTGGACCACTAATATAATGCCCATAACTATTTGTAGGAACATAATAGAAAGATGGAATTAGATTCATCAATTCTAAATGATCCCACCGTTTCCATACAGACTAAACATCACTACTGTGTGACCTGCTCCTGCCCAGATATTCCTACTGACAAACCGAGTACCCAAAGTCAATCATGTTTGGACTTGTATGACAGGCCATATTAAATTAAACATATACTCAGGTTTTGGTACCTCTAGTACCTTTCAGTATGGTGACTCCCTGTGACAACTAATATAGAGATGCTATACCTAAAGGTTGGTTCAGTATGTTTAATATATATAATATGGCACTTTGGTTTAGTTCTCTTTCAAAATGGATGTTCCAGTATTTGGTCTGATGGTCCAAACAATTATTAAATGAACCACTTGGGAAACCAAATCGGCAAAGATCCTCTCATTTGGTCACAGCCAAACTAGCAAACACAGCCCTTTAGCAGTGAAGATCTGTGCTTCCAAGTGTGCCCCTAGTAGCAGAGATGTCGGCCTGGGGGAGGTGCTCATCGGGAGAAAGTTTGGCACCAAACAGTTTTGTCAGAGATCAGGATGTTACTGCGCCCAGAAGTGATGTTGCGGTGCACGAGCACACAGTTTTTGAAGCCACTGACTGATCACTGCTCATGCACACAAGCTTTCAATAACATCCCTGAATGCCAACTGTGCATACGCATAGTGAACTTGCCAGTGAAACTGTTAACCCGGGGGGAATAATGTAAGGTGACTGAAGGCCGGTGGTTGAAATTGTGTAACTGCCAACAAAAATGGGGAGTTGACGTATGCAATAGAGCCCCATCCATGATTTCCAGAATATTCTCAGAGCTTAGGAACCGATTCATAATATGAAGTACATTTACAAAGAAAAAAGTCAAAATACAGGGCTAATTAGTAATTTATCCATCAGAATGGAATAATATTTCTTGTAGCATCAGCTTTTCTAACAGACAAACCTCATTTTCTGCTTGATGATTTCTGACACACCCTAAGTTTAGCTTCTGAACAGTTGCTCGGAACCCAATGAGCATGTGCAGTTTCACTGACACCCAAACGATGATAGACAATGGGGAGCTGCTGTGAATAACTTTGAAAGCAAAGATCAAGTTTATTACTGTCATAAAGCTGCTGAACCAAATTAAGTTTTAGTTTTAGTTTTTTTTTTTCATTACTTAGCAAAAAAGACACATGTCCATCTTGGACTACCTTTTTGTCTAAAGGAAACCTGCATAACTGCTATATGTATAGGACCTATTATCCAGACTTCTCATAACCTAGGGTTTTCTGGTTAAGGGATCTTTCTGTAATTTGAATGGGATTCATTATTTATTAAGATCAAGTAAAAGTTTCTTTTTAATTATTACAGAGAAAAAGGCAATCCCTTATCAAAAAAGATGAATTATTTCATTCAAATGGAGTCTATGAGAAAAGGTTTTGGATCTTTCTGGATAACAGGTTTCTGGATAATTGATCCCATATCTGTATATATGTAGTACAAGTTATTTGTAGTGAAGGTTAAAAAAAAAAACGCTGCTGTCTTTTTACACCTTTCTGTACCTACAAGACAAGGGACACTCCTATGAAGATAGAAATGTCCACATTTTGGACAGGGAAGACTGCTGGTTTGAATAAGGCATAACGGAGGCGATCCATGTTAAAGAAGAGGTATACAAATGGATTCATTCGTAAGCAGAGACAGGGACCTTTAACACTATTGTAACATCTGTACCCTGGCAGTTTCAACAATTCACAATCCCATTCATGCAACTCTCGCAAGTAACACCTGTCCCTATGAGTTGCATCACACCTTGGTACTCCTATCACAGTAACCCCACAAGTCACCTCTGTGAAGTGGACAATGAACCATTGTGATTGGATTAGTGCAAAAAAAATTTTTTATACCGACTTCCCATACCAGTCCGTGAAACTGAAAAAGCTGCTCGAATGAGTAGTGAAATGTCTCCAAGTTGCTATAGATTTACTTCTACTAGATATACCATGACCTGGTTGAATGAAAACCTTCATGGACAAAAAGAAGTAATATTCTCAGATCTACCTCAAGAGAGGAAACATTTCCTTTGTGACCCAATGATGGATAAGCTTTATATTAGGAGTATAATACCAATGCCACTAATAATATGCATTTCACTTGCTACAATACTTTCTTTGTACTTTCTAATCTATCTTCCAGTACATCTGCTTTATATAGATGATTCCACAACTTTGAACTTCTCACTGTTATAGATCTCTTTTTTTTTTTCCCAAGAAAATCAGGGGGAAAAACTTGATTTTAGACTGTATTTGTGATGAATCCATTCCAGATTTTTAATAAACGTGTGCTGCAAATGAGGAAAATTTTTTTTACTTAATGCTGTTTTAAAAAATAATTCATCTGCCCTCTAAGGGCTCTGGTACACAGGGAGATTAGTCGCCTGCGACTAATGTCCCCGATATGACATCCCACTGGTGAAAATGTAAATCGCCGGTGGGATGGCATACGTGGCAGCGCGATTTGCGGTATGCCATCCTACCGGCGATTTACATTTTCGCTGGTGGGATGTCATATCGGGGAGATTTGTCATGGGCGACTAATCTCCCTCGTGTGCCAGAGCCCTAAAACATCTTTCTGGACCTAGCAGGTTAGTGGTACAGGGAATGATGCTGTAGTGCCTCACTTTCACAGTACTACTATCACTTTGCCTGAGACAAACTTAGCTGTGATCAGTTAAAAATCAAATAATGCATTGCCTCTTTTCCAGTCACATATTGACCAAATGAAGTAACACATTCTATTTAACTATATGTATTATTCTCCCATCCCTAGTTAACCCTGTTTGTGCCATGTGCTGTAGAACCTGCCAATGCCATAGTCTCTCTAATTCCAGGGTCTTATATGATCATATTATGTGTTCAAAGGGACCCAAAGGAGTTAAATGATGTCTTCGTTTGCAAAAACACTTTTGGTTTTTTGTTTTTTTTTAAGCAACCACAGTACATAAATTAGGTAATTTAACCTTCATAACCAAATGCAGCACAAAGCAAAGTCATTTTAGTGTTGGAATAAAATACACTACAGCCCATGCCACTGATAATTTAGATTCTAGACTTTCCATCAAGCTCCAACTTTTTTTTATTTTGCCTTATTATAATCAATATGCAGCAGAGCTTGGTAACCTTATAGAAGTTCTTGTATTTTAATGAAGTCAGCTATTATTTTCTTTTTCCTACCCATCCCTTTGGCACTGTTTTTTTTAACACAATGCATTCTCATATATATATCTAGCATAAAATTGGGCCCTATGTCCTCATTTAAAAATTGGCATAACAGATACGATTACTTGTAGTGATACTTTTTGTACAACTTTAGTTTTTTGAAACTGATTATCAAAATAATATTAGCTAACAAAACAAGGGATAGCTTTTGCTATGCTAAGTCAGCAGATTTTTTTCTTTTTTTGGTGAGAAAGGGGCTTCCCTACATACATCCAAACTGAATCACTTCCTTGAAATCTCTTCAGGTCTTTCAGTTTGGAAGTTCCAGCAATTTCAATAAGAACTTATACATTTATGACATTTTCCGAGGATATTGAAGTGGTTAATGTTTAAGGTCCCTGCCATGGGGCTTATTTGAAGGAATACAGAAGGCCCCTGTTCTCTTTCCCCTGTTTGGGCAGGAGGGGGCACCGCCTCGCTTTTCCAGGTACACAGAAGCTTATGCTGCGTCTTTTCCGGTAATAACTCCCAGAGTATTTGTTGCTTGCTTATGAATTAACTTGCATTTATAGAACTAAATCATAGCAATCATTTAATTACACCTGAGGAGCTGAACTATAATTGCTTGCTGCTAACGAGGATCTGGGATGGCTTGAGCAGTATTAATTTGATGTTTACTTTTCTGAGTGCTAAAAGCATTAAAACGATTGTGCGATAGGATTACATTTTACTAATTGCTGCCATTCATTAGCTGAGTAAATGGCGAGGGAGATAGTGCGCTACGGAGGGATAGAATGCTGATAGTGGCGTCTTTGGCTGCTGTGTGTTTGCTTAAAACACCAGTGTGCAGTTAAACACATAGGCAGATACAAATTAAATAAGTAGGATTTAGTATTGATTTCAGATCTTACACTGGCTCTTAAGGTGGCCATACACGGACCGATTTTTTACTTACAAACGACCGATTCCCGAACAATCCGATGCTATCGTTAAGTTATCGTATAGTTGGTGGTGTACGAACGATCGTCGGCCCACTAAACGAGCCGACATTATCGTCCCCAAAATCGATCGGCCAGGTTTAAAAATTTTGGTCGTTTAACGATAAAATCTGCCAGTTGGTGTGAGTGTCAGACATTTGTCTTTCAACGATTGTTCTCTGCGCATGTCACGATTGCCAGCAGCGGAAGTCAACGACATTCGATCGTACGTAGATGTACGATCGTGCGTATTTTACGATAATGATGCGACGAAATCTTTCCCGAATTATCGTTGCCCGTGGATGGCATATCGTATGGGAACTCGATCGCCATACGATCGTTTGTCGATATAATCGCTCATCGCACAACGAGAGAAATCGCCTCGTGTATGGCCACCTTTACACTAGGCCAAGGCTAGGCAAGGAAAAACTCTGGACAGCCCAAGCTGCAGACTGTTTAGCAAAAGCTAGTGGTGATTCTTAATAATTTATTCTTACTGGTTAACTGTTATATAACATCTAACCTATTGTCCTTTAGATTTGTGGCCATTAACAAAGAACTCACTTGAACTCTCCAGACCAGTGGTGGACAACTAAAGGTGACCACACACGGGCAGATTTGAGCCCTTCAGACCTATTCAGCAGCTTATCTGATTGTGTATTGGGCCCTTCAACTGACATCTGGCCAAAAATAGGCCAGATGTCGATCGGGCAGGTGTGACTTTTCCCTTCAGATCAAGGACCACATTGGCTCATTGATGCAGTCCTTGCTCCAACAGCTTTTATCCCCGTTGTAACCGATTGTTTGGCCATAGGGCCTTAGGTAGGCATATGCAGGAAAAGATCAGTTTCTTTGGCAGCCTTGCCAAATGACCAGATCTTATAGTGTATGGCCAGCTTAAGGGTGTCACCAATTTGGATTCCTTAAATCGGTAGGAAAAGTGTAGTCACTAGGGATATGTTTTTGTTGAACAGGAGCACCAGCCTGGGGAAAAGACCATAAAAATCCATAATAGCTAAAATAACAGACTTAGAAATCAATGATTATCGTAATAAAAATCACCTATATGTTAAAATGTAAAAAACATTTTTGGTTTTAAAAGAAGTACCTCTGATCAAACATTACCTTACATTACAAATGTTGTCCCTTTGTGTTTATGTAAAAGGAGAACTGGCACTATGATAAAAATGCACTTAATGGCAGCGGATGTTCAATTAATCTGTTCCTCTCTTTTCTTATGTATGTGACAATTTGTGAGCTCCTCAAATTTTTTTTCCAGCTGCACCCAACAGACTCATGCTCTAAGTGGCTGACTCTAGCATGAGCCAGCAAATTGCAGTGCGCTCCTGACTAAACAAGTTATTTTCCGATCAGCTAATTCAGTTCAATCAAGATTTGGATTATGATCAGATGGTCCGTGAAATATAGAGGCTTACACGACCGTAATCAGTAATACCCATAAAATAAAAGAGAGACACTATTTTTACATTGCATATAATTCATTCTAACATTTAGGGGTATATTTATCATGCTGTCTAAAAAGTGGAGTGAATCAGTACCGGTGATGTTGCCCAGGGCAACCAATCATCAGTTACATCGCAACAGTTAAAAAAGCAAAGCAAAGCATCTGATTGGCTACTAAGAGCAACGTCACCAGTAATGTTTTACTCCACTTTTTACACAGCATGATAAATATACCCCTTAAAATGTTATTCTTGAACCAACATATGTATTTTTTTAGCTGTAATATTGATATGTAGGCGCCATCTCAGTGCATTGTGCGTCATTCTGAGCATTCAGAAAGAATCTCTACAACACAATAGAACTGCTTTCAGATAAGCTATTGTTTCTCCTACTTAATGTAATAGGAGTCATTGGATTGGATTGGAGTCTTGGATTTTTGCTATTGAATGCTATTTTCGAATCTTCCTCTATGTGGGGCAGGGGAGCATTTTTAGCAGCACAGGTGTCAAGGAGTTGTTATCAGTATCAGACTGGCCCACAGGGATACCAGGATAATTACCAGTGGGCCCAGGTGTCAGTTGGCCCTCCTGCTTTTAGCCGTTTGGCCTAATTCATAGTCATTACTTATTTTTCTATGGGAACAAACCAAATAAATAGGTAAAAAGTTGATTAAAAAAATATTTTGCAGAGTGGGCCCATGGTCAAAGGTTTTCTGGTGGGCCTCTGGCATCCCAGACCGACACTACCTGTTATCTTGCTACCTTCCCATTGTTCTGTTGATCAGCTGCTGGGGGGAAAGGGAGGGGGTGATATCACTCCAATTTGCTGCGTAGTTTATCTGAGCACAAGTCACATGGCTGTAGGCACCTGGGAAACTAAGAATATATCTATCCTCATGTCAGATTTCAAAATTTAATATAAAATGATGTTTGCTCTTTTAAAAAATGGATTTCAGTGCGGATTTCTGCAGGAGCAGTGCTATTAACTGATGCATTTTTTTTGCTGATATCGAACCCTACAATCCAAGATGGTGAGCTCCTGTGGCAATTGTAATGACCTATATCATTACTACTGTAGAGATGCTGAAACTTTTAGCCAGTGCAGTGAGTTTATAATATAAAATATGGCATTTCTAGCCATATTCATTTTTAGGGTTTAGTTCTGCTTTAAGGAGATCTAGTTATATATTGCACTCAGATTGGAACACTTGTCTTACAAGACACAGAGCAGGATCTGCTGCCTGGCTAGGTTTTATCTGCTTTGGCTATGAGACTTAAAGGGATAAGTGCACAGAAAATAACTCTGCAATCATATGTGGAAAGTGGGCTAACTCTGTAACAACACCATGCCTTTAAAGAGATGCAATCTCTTTGGGATACAAAACATATAAAGTAGAAGAGGAATTTTTTTAATGGACATGTCAACCCCAAAAATAAGCAACTTTCCAATAGGAATTTATTAAACATTTTCAGTGCTTAAAAAGTTATTTTCAAACGCAATTGCTATTGAAATCAGCATTTGCTGAACTTCTGGTTGTTACTTTTTAAACAATGTTGCAAAGGTCAGTCTCCTCCATCAAGACAGGTCTGTTAATCTGCTGGTTTGTGTTACATTGTTTCAAGAATCCGAACCCCCAGGGCAGAGAATAGAAAAGGACTGGGTAACACTGCTTTTAATAGCAGTTATATGTACAACTTAAAACTATTACAAATTTGTAATGAATGTATATTGCTAAGTTGCTTTTACTTATTAGGCAAAAAATGATATCCCCATAAATCCTAGCAGAATTTATTGGGAACATAGGCAATGTAAAGTCAAAATGCTGTCTCAAAAATGGCTAATATCCAGATGAAAAGAGAGAAAGATATTTTGGTTCTCCGCATTAAGATCAAGAAATTTCCAGTTAGAAAAGCCACACACAAGCTTTTTATAAGGAAACAATAGAAAAATGTGAATGCCACGTGTTTTCCAAGGAACCCATGCACCACATATACACTGTTGCGGTCACATTTTCACAGGGCTTGCAGGATTTAGCTGGAATCCGCATCACAAATGGACTCTGGCCAGAATTGTCTCTGATGTAACATCAGCAAGGTTAGGAGGTACATAGAGTAGCAACACTAATTTTTTCCTGGCTACATGCTAAACAACATTTCAGGCAGATATCGAATCCAAAAGGGTTTTTTTTTTGTTTTTCATTTTTAACCTGTTCCTTAAATTTTAACAAAATGCTATTCTTGGGTAAAGAATCTCATCACATCACAGAAAAAAGGCATACATGGATTAACTAGGCTAAATATTAAATTGTAACCATTATATAGACTGTGCACATCTGTAACTTAATTAGAATGTGCAGTTAGTAGTTTCAATTATATTTTACATCAGTTTCCCCTAGCTTGTACTGCGGTAACTTTATTAAAGGAGAAGAAAAGTTACAATCATTGGGGGGGGGGGGGGGGTGCAAAAATGTTAGACACCCCCAGTGCTTGTAATCGCTTACCTGAAACCCCCAGCTAGTGCTCCTGCATTGGCCGGGGTACATGAGCAAGTGTTCCTCTTTCTCCTTTGGTCTTCACACATGCGCAGTAGAATGAAAAGCCGTATTTAGCAAAAAAAACGCCAGCTTTTTAACTCAACTGTGCATGCATGCACCCTGGGGATTGCTCTAACCAGAGTAGTTACAATTGGTGATGATCGAATCGGCCCCATTTTGCTTCACTGAATAATGCGCAATACAACAAAAAAATTAGCAAAATGCAGATGTCGCACGGCAAATCCATACCTGGCCTGGCCCAAAGTTTGCCCATAGCAACCAATCAGAAGGTAGAATTTACTTGTCACCTGTTTAAAGGAGACATATTGGATAAATGGAAAAACCCTAATTTTGTAGGCAGTTATGAATAATATACGGTGCTGGTTTCCCTTTGGGCTAAAAATGAATCCTATCTGTAAAAATGGCCCCTTTATTGGAGCTCCCTATAGAGCCTATCAGTTCTCTGTCGGTGTTTCAAATGAAGGGTGGGTTTGTCCTAATGGTCCCTGCCCGAAGCACAGCAGGAGGGGGATAGCCAATCACAGCCCTGCAGTCACACAAGCATAGACAGGCTTCAGTTCCCTATCAGGTCAGCCTACCTGCTGATATTTACATACTTAATTTTTATATGATATGTCTCCTTTAAAAGCACACTTATTGGTTGCTATGGGTTACTGCGCCCGGCAAACCTCTTTTTTTTTTTTTTTTTTTTACATATGTGGGTAAGACTTTAATCGCTTGTTACTGGCTTTGTTTTTAAGTGAAAATATACCCTATTTTTATGCTGAGTTTCTAATCTCTTCATTTTGAACTGAATACATCACAGATACATTCTTGCTTTAAGTATCTAATCAGGTCTTACAGCCGGTGCTGTTCTTGCTGGAAATCTAAAGATTTACACCTGAAAAAACACCCAGGCTGCCTTTATCTTCTAATACTCCCTGAATCTAGACTGTAGGGCTGGACCCCAAGGAGGACCCAAAGCGCTGCATAGCCTAAAAGGTAGTTAGGATGAAGTTTGAGCATGAATGCCCCTGAAACTATATAAGAATGATTATTACCACTATATTTTCATATATCTGTGACCATTTTTTCTGTGCGGTGGCATGACTAAATGTTCAAGTACTTGAGGAGGTCTGAATCCAAAACAACTGCAGAGCTTTGATACGAACAGTTGATAGAGAACCCTACTCCGACCCCAAAATAGAATTAATTAACATTGGGCAACATCATATAAAAAATATTTACCAGCACCTAAATTTCCCTTGACATGTGTTATTGCTGCTGACAAAACAATGTTATCTTAACATCAATGGGGAGTAACCATGTTGCAAAGTCTCACGCTGTTTTTTTTTCCTCCAACAGTTTTGCACCTGCGAAATAACTGATCTGTTACCCCAACAAACTTGAACCCGTGTCCCTTATCCAATTTACTGTATCTAATGTCCCTTTCTAAAGAAAAGACCAAACTGATAAAGCCACCTGTTTACATAGGCGGGTCAGCGATGTCTCTAGCAGTGCATGTAGCCACACAAAGGAAAGACTTTTGCTCCCATGAAAAGGGTGGTAATATTTGAGTATACTCCTAGATCAGTATTCAGATAAACCCAACCTGGAATTTAAATCTTTTGCAAGTCCAGCTTTTAGCCTGGATGAGCTTCAAAGTAAGTCTATAAACCTAAAGTTAAAAGGGTAGCATGGCCCTCTTTTCATAGGCCCATAAATTAGCCCTATTTGTTATATCTCACTGCGGTTTGTTGTCCTAATCTAAATAGTTTCGATACCATTTGTCTTGTAAATTCACCTTGTTGAATAAGTGCAAAGCCTAGGTGTGTTTCATTGTGTCATTTTACATTTATTTAACCAGAGCAAGCTTTATTTGACATAAGAAGTATTGGTGAAAGTGCCAGTTCAAACATCTGTTGCCAATAGAGTGAAAATCTTTTTGGAGATTAAGGGTGGTATTTTGCATATGAAAGGGAGATGTTAGGTTGCCCATGGGTAGGTTGGTATGGCTGTAAATCCATGGTAGTTTTGGGGTTTCATCCATTTTCAATGAGGTTAAAAAACTTGAATATTTTAATAACTAAAAATAAATAAAGGCGTTAGAGACAATTCTTATTGAGTTCTATTGAACCTCACCAGCTTTTGCTTGCAGTGGTTTTTCTGGCGACCTTTAGGGGATTTTTTTAAATAAAGAAAGAAAATTATAGGAATGGACAATCTCAAGGCCTCAAGTCCCATCTTCAGAGACCTTGTCTCTTCTATACCCAATATTGCTAATCCATATGAGGCATGTGGTCAGTCTTCCTGCATGTGGACTCAAGAGAAAGCTCCCTGAAAGATTGCAGAGATGAATTGCTTGAATTGGGGTAAGAGAACCTCCATCAACCACATTTAAATGCAACTATCTAAAACTAACATTCAGAAAGCATTGTTCAAACCCGGGAGAACTGGAGCAGTTTGCAAAAGAATTTCAGACTGTCAGCAGAGAGATGTAGAACTCAATTATGTTACATTCATGGCTACAGTGCTGAATGGAATGAGAATCCTGGCCCTGGGTACACTGAGTTGTTTTTGCCAAGATCTAGCTTTATAAATACATTATATATATATATATATATATATATATATATATATATATATATATATATTAAAGAGCCGTTCTAATGATCATAATAAAATATATTCCCCCCCAAGCTGTTAATGCTGGCAAAAGGTGGTTCTACAAATATATTCAAACAGCATATTTCCTTTACATTAAAAATAGTTGTGAGTTTTGATCAAACCAAAACAGATGGGGGTTGCTTCCTTTTTCTTACTGACTTACATGTACTGATAGAGGTAGTATTTCCATGCTGCAGTTGAAAGTTGCACAATGCTTGCTTCAGATGATAGGCCAGGGGTACTACACACTGATATCAGGAAATTTAGGACAAAATTGTCCATCTGCCAATTGTAGTCACTGATAATACTAGTTAACACCACAACCTTTCGTTCAATATGTACATTATATACAAAAGAACACTTATGATAGGGTTGTAACGTGGGCACACACATTGATGAACACTGTACATTTTATTAAAATGCCATATATTTCAAGCTTGAATATAGGCCAAGTGAGGCCTGAAACATCGCTTTATCCGAGGTGCAGCCATGTGTATCCAATAAAGGCATTTTATGATACACAGGTGCTGTATGCTGTTCTTCACTTGATTACTGGAATGGATTGTGGCCATTAAGGATACATGCACCTGCCATTGCTATATAGAGGGGCATAGGAGCTGATTGTATCAATTCTACATTAAAATGCCAAATATACACACATTCCTTTCTTCACAGATTATGGCCTTCGTTCTGTTTTCAACTACCTCTTATTTTTTTCTTTCCCAGGCCAAACCTAATATGATATTCATAGTAACTATATTATGTTAGAGAAGGTCTAACCATAGAACGACACAGCTAGAACTAAATGAAAGTGCTGTATTAAACTGGTTAAATATTTTTACCTTGCAGTTGTGTTAGTATATTGAGAGCCGCAACAAAAATTGCTTTTGAGTTTTCCATGGTTGTTGTTCTCCAAAAAAAAGTCATTTCAGTTGACCTCTGTTTATGTTGGGATATATACTTTTATTAGAACTGTTGATTGAGAGGATTGAAGGGTGTGTTCAGCCTCGCAAAAGATTTGTAAGGCCCTCAGTCTAACTATATACTCCATAGGCTTCTTTTATGCTATTGTTATTTCATTCTAATCCAGCACTTGAATGTGTTTTTATAAGATAATCATCCCACTCTATGGAAAGGGTCAGACAGAGCTGTATTAGAGGAATTTATGTATATTCTAGCTTTACTGTAATTGTTACTTAGAAAAAAAACAGCATTGCCAGGAGAAAGATTAATCATTGCATACACCGTAATAGATTTACATTATGAGGCCTATTTTTAAATTTAATTGCTTCTTTTTATACCACAATTCACATTGGAAAAAATATGACCTTAAGTTTTTTAATGAATTTCACAGTGATGTAGCCACCACAAGTTTTAAAAAAAGGAGCAAAAATCTTGTGTTAGAAAGCATTGTTGGAAAACTTGTGCTTTTCACACACAGGTCTTATTGATTTAAATAAACTTTGCCAAAACCAGAGTTGTATTTTTTTCTGGCATACAGTTTAGAGTGAATCTTTATAAGAGACCCCCAGAAATCCTTTTCTAGTATTCTTATCTTTCAGTAAAGGTATGGGATCCTTTATTCGGGGTCCTGTTATCTAGAAAGTTCCAAATTACGGGGAGGCCATCTCCCATAGAGTCCATTTTAAGCAAATTCTTAAAAATAATTTTCTCCTTTTCTGTAATAGTAAAACAATGCCTTGTACTGTACTTCTAGGTAACTAAGCTGCATGAATCCATACTGGTGGCAAAACAATCCTATTGAGTTTATTTTGTAGTTAGATTATTATTAGCAGACTTAAAGTATAGAAATTCAAATTACAGAAATATCCCTTAGCTGGAAAACCCCAGGTCCCAAGTATTCTAGATAAGAGATCCTATAGCTGTATTTGCTTTTATATGTGTGTAGCTCACAAAATTGTGCAAGTACAGGTATGGGATCCCTTATCCGGAAACCCGATATCCAGAAAGCTCTGAATTACGGAAAGCCTGTCTCCCATAGACTCCATTTTAATCAAATAATTCAGATTTTTAAAATTGATTTCCTTTTTCTCTATAAAAATAAAACAGTGCTTTGTATTTGATCCAAACTAAGTTATAATTAATCCTTACAGGATGCAAAATAATCCTATTGAGTTTGATTAATGTTTTATTGATTTTTTAATAGACTTAAGGTATGAAGATCCAAATTATGGAAAGACCCCTTATCCGGAATACCCTTGGTCCCGAGCATTCTGGATAACGGGTCCTATACTTGTATTGGGTGAACCATACAGTACAAGGAAAATATGAAATCATTTATCAGGGCTGGTAACAATGCTTGCTGACCAGTACATTCTACCTGCTAACTGGCTAATAAATGTGATACAGATACTGCCAAATCGCTTTATCTTTTTGGGGGTCTGCACAGTCTGCTGCATAAATTCACCGAGCATGAATGGAGCATTTATAGTGCTGATGTGCCATATTGTTGTCTCATACAAACTATTGATTCTTTTAAGGTACAGCAGTCCAGAGGCAACTGAACTGATTTGGGATAGATTGTGTTGTGGCTTTGCAGGCCTAGACTGGCAATCTGTGGATTCTGACAGATACCAGAGGGGTTCCTGTAAGACGCCCCAGACAGTCATTATCCTAGTGGGCTGGTTGGGGGCTGTTTGGGCTTCTGTGTACTTGGAATTCCAGGGCCTATTTTGAATCCCAGTTCAGACCTCTGGCTTTAAATAAGTGGTCACAACTGAGCAGATTTGGTTGTTCTCCTTACTTTCTCAGCTGGGAATGATAGAAGTTGTCTGGTACAGATCCCAAGGCTACACCTTACTGGAGTGCTCTGTAATAATAAAGTCATTTAGAATAAAAATTTTGAAAAATCTGATTTATTATTTCAGTTATTCTCAACCTTTGGTTTGATTTATGCTGGGTATCTATGAACTGCAACAAAATATAAATCCTTCCCTGTTCTTGTGCAAAATGATCTTCCCCGGTGCTTGATTCAAAGCCAGTTATTATTTATAACTAAATTTGGGTGCACCTGCTCCATGAGGAGGGCTTAACAGTCAGCAAATTGAGGGGGCTGATCTCACCCTTGTATTGAGCCACATTCATGATTATTACATTCGAAGAGAATTAAGGAAGAAAGTCTGCTAACTTTGACTACACAATAAACTTATCAAAACGACTTTACTGTAGGCCTTTTTATGGGGATTCTTTAACATTACATTTGCATTAGAAAAAGATACTACTTTAATAGGTCCAACTTCAGATTCTGTTTTTAGAAATTAAATATCGGCATGCTGGATGGTTAGGGCATGTTATACTCAACAGACTGAGGACAACGAATGCCAGTGGCAGTAAAGATGTCTGAGCTAACACACAAAAGTACTAACTCTTTAAAGAACCTGTAAAGTTGCCCATGCATGCGCTGCTATAATTGTACGAAACAATGTTTTGTATGATTTTCAGATCGTATGTGGGCTCCGAATAATCATCCCTGTAATTTTAGGACCATTAGTCTTTTAGACGATTGGACAAGTTAGAAAGTTTTATGCTTTAAAAGCCATTGCTTACTAGAGAATATCTTCCGATTTGTTGTTTTACCAACTTTAGTCCTACAGTTTAAAACTGAATGTTAGTTTTAGATTATTGCATTAAAATGTGCGATCGATATCTGAATGTTTGCCTAACAACGACTAAAGCTGTCAGTTGTAATTAACTACGTTAAGCCACATTTTGCTTCTCCTTTTTTTAAAGAAAGGGTCTGGTTGATCATTGTGAAAGCTCACATCTGGGATATTTAATTTTTCTTATCCTGACACATTCCTGCATCCTGGGCTGTCCTACACCATAGACATGAGAGGGAGGATTTCTTGTAGCTGGTAAGCCCTCAGACAATTAGTGTTTGTTCTTCTCTAATTTGTCGCCTATATGTGATGAGATCACAGCCTTGTGGCCACCCAGGGGGGATTCACATAGTTGAGAAGTGCTCAGATGTTTGCCTTGACCCAGACATACACTGTAGCCAAAAATAATCCTGTAAAAGAATACATGGAATGTGTGAAATGACACTGTAAGTGAAACAAAGCAAGTGAGCCAACCCAGTGAGTTCCAGTGGCATATATATTGCATTGATACTGCATTTTCAAAGTGTCCTGTGTGTTTTTCTTAACCAGTGTACTTGGTAGTTGGTGTTTTTATTTATGTTGATGCATTGGTTATTTGGGGTCATGTGCATGACAACATCATTTCCTCCCAATAATGCTCAGTCAGTATATCTATTACTATTTGTCTTTTCCCATCATCTTGTTGTATAAAGTGGCCATAGTGGGACCTATTGTTTTTATGTAGTCATTTCTTACTAGTGTATATAATTGTTGATGTTTGCTTTGTTACTTCTAGCAATCAAGCTTTGTGATTGCACCAACTTTGATTAACCAAAATTAAAAGTGTGATTGGGTGTTCCAGCATAAGAGAGAACTATCGAGATCTGTCCCTTCACATAATTAAGCTGTTGGGCCAAATTATGCAGTAGTCAATTGATTAGCTATAGGGTCTGATAATGTGAAATTCAGCCTATCTAGCTCTGTCTTCATCACTTCTTCCCCCTATGCTAAGGCTACTGTTACTGCTGCTCCTCAAGCATGGGCCCCATAGACTGTACAACAGGGGTCCCCAACCTTTCTTACTCGTGAGCCACAGTCAAATGTAAAAAGACTTGGAGAGCAACACAAGCACCATAAAAGTTCATGGAGGTGCCAAATAAGGGCTAAGATTGGCTATTAGGCAGCCTCTATGCACACTATCAGCTTACAGGGGCTTTATTTGGTAGCAAGTCTTGTTTTTATTCAACCAAAACTTGCCCCCAAGTCAGGAATTCAAAAATAACTCCCTGGTTTGGGGGCACTGGGAGCAACATCCAAGGGGTTGGTGAGCAACATGTTGCCCCCGAGCCACTGGTTGGGGATCCACTGCTGTACAATATTGCTTCCACTATTTTGTTTACATTTGAAAATGAGGTTTTTATTTATTTGTTTATAACTGTGAAAATGTTAGAATGCTAATTCCAAAGAAAATACTTGTATGTTTGTCCTGTTTAACCCTGGCTGCATTTTACAGGCTGGTTATTTTTCTTCTACTTAATATTAAGTACCTTCCCATCAGCTCTGTGATTGTTATGGAAAAAAAGGATAAAAAAAGGAATATATAAATAAAGAAGGTTTCCCATAGATCTTATATGTTAGCTATCAATTTTTAGTTGAATTATCATCATAAATTATAGCTGGATACAAAATAGCTAGCAAAACACATTTCTTCTAGGGCTCTTCCTGTATTGCAGTGGGAGACTGTCAGAATATTTACCCAGCTCCCAGGACTTGCGGTTATGATATGTAAATTTATTCACTCTCTGCATAAATATACTTTCAGCCTCTGCTTAAACACCTTTAAGCTCTTAGCAGAACCACCTGGATATTGCCTCAGCTGTACTGAGCAGAAGCATCTAATGCAGAAATCTTCATATTGTAGCTCCCAGCTGTTGCTCAAAACTCCCAGGTTCCCACAACATCCTTCATTTGGGACATATATGGAAGGGAATGTTTCCCTGTCTGTAAGGGATTCTTTATCCATTACATTAAAATCACTAATGTTTTCAGTAGTTGATTGTATACTATAAGCCTGACATGCTACATCGGTATACCTTGGCAGTATACCTATTGTGACCCTGCTATAACTAAACACCTTCCAAAATGTCCTCTGACTGTATGCCTTCCAGTGCTAAAAGGTGGCTTTGAGCTTTCTTTATTGTAGTTGTTTCCATGAAGACTAAAAAATATTATCTTTTAAAAAAGAGCCACCACCCACCAGGAATACATTATCTCCAGCACATGCCCCGTGTACGATTTGCATATGTAATGGCCAATAGTCACAACTGAAACCAAACTTGGTTTGATCACCATACACACCATTTAACTATGGTACCATTTAATATTAAACTCCCAGTGCTCAGTTTTGTGTCTTAAAAGAACTTTATGGCTGCAACCTAGTTCTAACCACTGCTAATCAACAGTAGGTTATTGACTTTTTCTGTATCTGCATGAAGTTTGTATGTTCTCAGTGTGTCTGCATGAATTTTCTCCCACAATCAACATACAGGCAGATTGATCTTATCCTCATGAAATTGACCTTTTTGTGTGTGACAAGATAAACAAACTAATCTCCTTTGTATTTATACACAAAACTAAAATAACTCACACACCACATATTATCTGAATATACAAACTGCTAAGGATTATTATCATATTATTTATGCATTCAAGCCAGTTTAATTGGGGGGATACTATGAAAGTATTACATGAAGACCAATTAACATAGTTTATAAGTACTTCCAATGCCACAATTGCATCTCAAAAATAGTTGGTTAATTTTTATACAAAATTGAATTTACACGATATGTATATATACAGTATATCTAATACAACTAGATACAATAGGTACATAGGTGCAAGTTTGTTAAAACTTTGCTGATAGCAGACACTTAGGTTGCAGTTTCTTTTGCAAAGCGTCCACCACGATCAACTGGAAGGTGCATGCTTTCCCTTTCTGATAAGAAATTGAGTTTTTAGTAATCTATAAATTTGTTTGGCAAAAAGATGTCCAGGGAAGTATCACAACTTGTGGGGCTCATTGTTGGATATTTCTGTGGTACAAAGGTCATTCATTTGTTATAATATCTATGTCAGTAACTGGATGTTCTACCTGCCAGTGCCAGTTTCCATTATTTATTTTTCCTTTGAAGCTTTTGTTCCTAGTTTCCTAATTAATCAGTGTTCTGCAGAGGTTGTTTTAATCAGTTGAAGTGAATGAGCTCATATGTGTTCATTCTTATTGCTGTCATACCTGTTCATACAGAAAGTATGAGCACTCACCCATACATATAGTTAGTCAGCGCTACCCACCCATGCACTCATGCAACATTCTCACTTGCTATTCCGTCATCTGAAGCAGCAGTGGAAAAAAGTTGACAAAAATATATTTCTCCTTATAATTCTATATCAAACAATGAGATTTATTTTGGTTTTTCAAACCCATAATTGTAATTATGATACACAGCTGTGATTAATTCTTGAACACCTTTGTGCTAATGGTTTCATATCTTTGTGTTATAATCACAGGTAATGTCTACTGATCATTGTAGGAAGTGATTTGTAACACTTATTTTGTTTTAGATCGCCTTTTTACTATAGTGAAAATGGTCCATGGTTGCAGTGCTTGATATATCTGATTTTGTTAAAACACACAAATGAGATATATATACGTGAATTAATATAAACATGTTGCCTATTGAGGCCTTGATACAGAGTTGTTTGTTATTTACCCATTATCTTTATTTTATAGGTTTGTACACATGGATCCAGAACTTTCCCATCTAATACATTCTTCCGGGCCAATGAGATCCAAGGATCATGATCTTAATAGCTTTCCTATACCCACCCCAAGGAATTTGTCTGGGTTGAAAGGAAAACGCCTTGATCAGTATGACTGCCCAGTTACCCTACAAGAATTTAGGTGTGTATTCTGTCTGTTAATATAGACTGAAGCAAAACAAAAGTTGTGCTCACCACCAAAAATGTTAAAATGTAAAGTGGGGATGTAATGAGAATGTGACCTCAACCTATAGCCATGATACTTTTATGTTATGGCAGTTAAAGTTGTTATATTTTTGCAATGTCTCTCAGTGCTGCTAGATTATTAAAACAAATTGTAAAGCAATAGACAAGCATGTTAAGCATTTAGCAGTAACATATGCACATTTATGACTTGTGAAAATGAATTCTAAGAAATGTACAAACAAAAATTCTTTACAGTGCACACAAAAAAGATGGGTACACGGTATTAATGTCTGCCTTTCCTATGAATTAATTCACCAACTTAGCATCCCATATATCAACTTGTGTTGTTTGTGATGAGCATTAACAAGTTTGCAGTCATATTTTTGCACTTTTATAAAATACTATTGCATAGTAACTACAAAGTGGCTTGGCGATTTTCCGAAATCGCCAAAGTTGCCTTGAGAGGAAACTAAGGCGATTTTGGTGCCGCATATGCCATCCCACCGGCGATTTACATTCTAGCCGTTGGGATGGCATTTCGGGGAGATTAGTCGCCCGCAACAAGGTAGCTTTGTCGCGCGGCGACTAATCTCCCCGTCTGCCACGGCCCTTAAGTCATTAGCAATGTAGAAATACACCACTAGTATATTTGTTTAGCAGAGAGCTCCATCTGTTTGCATTTGAATTCTAGTGTTCCATTTAAAGGCGAAGGAAAGGTAAAATCACTGGGGAGTGCCAAAATATTAAGCTTCCCCAGTTATTGTAATCACTTACCTTATACCCTTGGCTGGTGCTCCTGTTAAAAGAAAACTGCATCAGCCTTGGGCCATGAAATTGGCCCATGGTATGTTGTGTTTCCCAATTCCAAATATGTATCCCACAGAAAAGGTTTGCTGATGACTGCATACGTCTACATTAGAAGCATTTCAAATGATCTTGCTTTGTAATGTGCTTGTTTATGCAACACTATAGGGTTGTCCATATGGCAATTAGTATATCACACCATATGTTTGAAGTAGTGGGCATGTGTGGACATTTGTACAAATATATAACCCTTAATAGGATTATAAATGTTTATAAAAGACAAATATGACATTTGTTAATTTCCTCTAAAAATCTTTAAGTCTATCAAATGAGTCTTCAGTTTGTTAGGCCTGAGCCCAGAAGTTTATTTTATATATATTTATATAGGTGACATTAGTAGCTTGGTCGTTGTATTGTTATTCCTTGACAGTCTTGTGACAGTTTGTAGACCCCCCGCTAGGTGTTTTACACAGACATGGGTAGTTAAAAAAATGTAAAGGAGACAGATTCTAATGAGGTTAGATTTTCATTTTCTCTCATGTATTAATAGAATGGTCTCCAAGCTGCCTTGTTAATATGCAGAGCAAGCGTTCTGGACATGACAAAACATGACTGCTAGGGATAAGTGGAAGCCTGTGGCGCTGTGATTGGCTCATGCTGTAAAAATGTTTTTTCTTTGTTCCTTTTCAGTGACAGTCCTGCTACCCCCAGTACCTCTGCCCATCAGACATCATGCATCCCTGAAGCAGGGGAACAGAACATATCATCCCTGGCAAAGGAGCTTGATTATGTGAGACAAACCAATAAAAAGGTACCAGTCACAGACTCAGCATTTCAGTCTAACAGTGTGTCCAGTGTTGGTGGTGATTTATTTTGTGGCTGAAAATTAAAAGCAGAAAGTTGATGCTCTGTTCTGCTACACCAACATGGCTATTTTGTTGTTAATTACTATTCCACAAGCCTTTAACACAGCAGAGTTTGTTGATAGTGCTAGTACATGTAATTTAGCACAAAAATAGTTATTGAGATGAAACCATTGAGTAGTACAGTAGTGGGTTGGATGTCCATTTCTAGAGACCAAGTTATACTGAAGTTTAGATGTATTTTAAATGAATCTGTGGGTCTTTGGGAGACTCTGGGCACCCTGGGGCAGCCTAAACATTTCTTGGTATTGAAACTCAGCAGTCCTAAGGTTCTGACAGACAGATCTCACAGAATCCCAGCAGAATCTTGAGTGTCAAAGGTTGTCTGGCCCCTTCCTAGAACCTCCTTAATAGTGGTGTCTTCGCTCTGTTCTTCTTCAGTTCTGTGCACTGTGGATTTGATAGAGGCCTTGTTCCTGCAAAGCAAATATAAAAGATAAAATTCGGAATTATGGGAAGGCCATCTCCACTTAATTTTAATAAAATAATTAAAAATTTTAAAACAGTACCTTGTAACTGGCCATTGTAAATGGGAAATAATCTCAAATTACAAGGATATATATATATATATATATAATATATTATGATGTCACACATGGAGATTTGTTGTTGCAACCAAGTACCTGGCCTTACAGTTACTTTGCTGGTGCAATTTGAGCATTTTGTTCACCACAACTGTCCATGAGTCACGTACATATATGTGTGTGTAACTGAATTGGTTACAGATCCGACTTTATATGTGCAACCACAGCCTTCTTTCTTTGTCACTCCCTTTACTGGCTTTCTGATAAGGACAGGGTGGACATTGAAAACACCTGCATAACAAATACTTCCGCATTAGGAAGTAGCAACACATTTTCTTAGTGAAAAATAATAAGAAAGCCCAGGCTATGAAGTGGCAACCCTAGTTCCAGCCCAAGGCAACTTTTTTGCAGGGAAGATGCCCCCAATAGCTCCCTATCTTCTTTTCTGGATTTCACACACTTGCTGCTTTTCCCTATACTGGTGTCAGTTACCAGAGCCTAGCAATTTTAGTGATTTACAATATACAGCATATATTGAATATAAATGTCACCGTACAAGGTTGATTATTAATTAGTTAAGATTCTCAGTGCATGGCAGCTCAGAAACCATTGTAATTTGCATAGTAGAATAGTAAATCCTGTAGCATCTGCATATATATATTGTACTTGACCAATCAGGCCCCCATAATGCCGCTGTTCTAGAGGTGGCTGTACGTGCTGTGATCTGCTAGTTTAGCGAGGTTGAAAAGAGCAGATCTTCTCCCAGTATGCCTGCCTAAAGTGGGCGATATCAGGCTATTTCGAGCGTTTGACCCTAGGGCCAAATGATCAAATTAAAACAACAGGCAATAGGCGCTTTTGGACTGAGGACCACATCAACAAGCCAATTTGGTCCCTGATCCGACAGAAAATAAAACCTGCCCAATTGAGATCTGAATAATTTTAGCCGTGATTTTATGTGATGGCCATACATGGGCATGTAAGCTGCCAAATCATTTAAAAAGACATGAATCGGCAGTTTAAATCTGCCCGTGTATGGCCACTAGGGATGCACCAAATCCAGGATTCGGTTCGGGATTCGACCAAGATTCTGCCTTTTTCGCAGGAATCCTAAAGACTTCGTCACGTAAACACGTAAACTGAAAATCTTTTGCCATGCGTTTTGCAAACGCCAAAATTTAACCCTTCCAAAACCTGCTGGGTGCAGCAAAGTAGCCTCTATCAAAAGAAACACAGGATTTCTTTTCTCCTTTTTACTTCCTCTCTCAGAAAAAATCCTTCATTTCAGGGTCTTCACAGCTCTCTCCCCTCTCCTGCTCCCCCCTCCCATAAGATTTCATAAAACTCACTCCCCCCTCCCTTAGGAATGTGTGATCTGAGCTACAACAGCTAGACTTAAAACAGGAAGCTACTAAAAATGTCAGCTGCTGCCTTAAACAAATGGAAAAAGCTTTTAGGACTCTATACTCAGGTATGGTAATGCTTTCTGCAGAATAAATATATTGTTCCAGGTGGCGAATCTCCTTTAAGGGTCTGTTGAGTTTTAAATATGGAAATGTTGATTGATTTCCACTATTTTTTGTGAAACAGGGTCCCAAATATAATTTTGAACTGGATTCCTCCCTTGAGTATAAGCTACATTTTTATTGAAGCTAGGAAAAAAGCAAAAGAAAAAACCTTCTCTACTTAGTATAAAAGCCCTTTAAGCACAGGCAGAATAGCCCTTTAAGGACAGGCAGACTCATACAGGATTTCATATGATTTTTTCCTATAGATATTACACATGGCTTTGTCTACTCTGAAAATATACATTTGAATTCTTGGTTTTCAAGTTACTGCCAACGGTCAACCTTAGAAGAATGGTGAGAGTTACAGTTTGGAACCAGCTGGAGAGCCTCCTGTTGGTAATGCTCTTCTTGGCAAATCTCCTCTGAATGAGGCTGCTTCCTAGCTTTATCTGACTCATAAAATAATAACAGCTACTGCTAGACTGGATTTCACAAGTCAGTAATTTGCAGTTGTACTTGACAAGACCAGGAGCTCTCAGCATGTTAACAAATTCCATTATCTGTAAAGTAAAATAAATAAGACAGCTCAGTGTTTATAGCTCTGTATTTTGTTATTGGTAATGCTCATATGCAGTGACTCACTCCTGAACCCTTTCTCTGGAGGTTTATGGGCTTCTACTGCCAGGCATTGCACAGTGCTGGTTATCTTCTGTACCCTAACAGTCTGATTAGGTATAAGGTGTGTCCTTATCTATCCTTCATGTGTCAGCTGCCACAGCTCCAAGCACTGCTCTCATGGGCAAGCTGTTGTGTGGCAGATGAACAAATACCCAGGAGTCACTCACTGTCTAGGAACCTTTGCTCTGATTGCTTTGTTGCTCTGTTGAAAGCTTAGAGGTTTCAGCTACCTTCATGTGTTATTATTAGTCATTGTTAAATATTTCCAAGGGACAGTAACAAATTCTATTAGTATACAATACCCAGTGATACTAAACATGGCTATCATAGCTGTGCAGCACAGTCTCCAAGACATCTGTAAGCTCTCAGAGTGGTTCTCTGGTTCAAGCTGACGATACATGTGCTTAAAGCTGCCATCTAAGCCTTTGCAGACCGAGGACTACATTGGCAAGTTGATGCTATCCTCTCCCTATGAGTCTCTGCACTCACAGTATGATCTGAAGGGCCAACAACTGCATCTGCCTGAAACACACAGGTGGTCAAATTGGGCAGTGATACACCTATTTTGACTACCTAGTCCAATGAGTGGATCTCCACATCTATGACCAGCTTCACTCAGGTTTTCCTCACACAGTCTTAATTGGCTCCTGATAAAACCGGCAATAGTATTGGGGTCATTTACAACCACAAGTGCAGTGCAATTTTCTGATACAAGTTAACATTTTTTTTACCCAAAATGTAGGTTTTTGTTGTTTTTTTTAGTCCAGCCTGATACTTTTAACATATGAAATTACACTTTTTAACACAATTGATGAAAAATCAGCCAAGTGCAAGGAGCGGTTTTGGATGCAAGATAGTTACATAGTTACATAGGGTTGAAAAAAGACCATTGTCCATCAAGTTCAACCCATCCGAGTAAACCCAGCACACAACCTATACTAACCAATCTATACACTCACATACATAAACTATATATATACAACCAGTAATACTAACTGTAGATATTAGTATCACAATAGCCTTGGATATTCTGCTTGTTCAAAAACTCATCCAGGCCCCTCTTAAAGGCATTAACAGAATCTGCCATTACAACATCACTAGGAAGGGCATTCCCCAACCTCACTGCCTTCACTGTGAAAAACCACCTACGCTGCTTCAAATGGAAGCTCTGTTCCTCTAATCTATAGGGGTGACCTCTGGTGCGCTGATTGTTTTTATGGGAAAAAAGAACATCCCCCAACTGCCTATAATCCCCTCTAATGTACTTGTACAGAGTAATCATGTCCCCTCGCAAGCGCCTCTTTTCCAGAGAAAACAACCCCAACCTCGACAGTCTAACCTCATAGCTTAAATCTTCCATCCCCTTTACCAGTTTAGTTGCACGTCTCTGCACTCTCTCCAGCTCATTAATATCCTTCTTAAGGACTGGAGCCCAAAACTGCACTGCATACTCAAGGTGAGGCCTTACCAGGGACCTATAAAGCGGCAAAAATATGTTCTCATCCCTTGAGTCAATGCCCTTTTTTATACAAGACAGCACTTTATTTGCTTTAGTAGCCACAGAATGACACTGCCTGGAATTGGACAACTTGTGATCTACAAAAACCCCTAGATCCTTCTCCATTAAGGAAACCCCCAACACACTACCATTCAGTAGATAGTTCGCATTTATATTATTCCTACCAAAGTGCATAACTTTGCACTTGTCAACATTGAACCTCATTTTCCAGTTTGCTGCCCAGTTTTCCAATTTTGTCAAATCGCTCTGCAAAGCGGCAGCATCCTGCATGGAACTTATAGTTTTGCACAATTTAGTGTCATCAGCAAAAATAGAAACAGTACTCTCTATGCCCACCTCCAGGTCATTAATAAACAAGTTAAAAAGCAAAGGACCAAGGACTGACCCCTGCGGTACTCCACTAACCACACTGGCCCAATTAGAAAATGTTCCATTTACCACCACTCTTTGTACTCTATCCTTCAGCCAGTTTTCTATCCAATTACAAATATTATGTTCTAGGCCAATATTCCTCAATTTCATCATTAACCTTCTGTGAGGTACTGTATCAAACGCTTTAGCAAAATCTAAGTAGATGACATCAACTGCCATTCCAGCATCAAGGTTCCTGCTCACCTCCTCATAAAAGGCAACTAAATTAGTCTGGCAAGATCTGTTACGCATAAAACCATGCTGGCACAAACTAATAGTATTGTGAACTGCAATGTATTCATCTATCCTATCCCTTATTACCCCTTCCAGAAGCTTTCCTACTACTGATGTCAGACTAACAGGCCTATAGTTTTCAGGCTGAGAACGAGATCCCTTTTTAAATAATGGCACCACATTAGCAATCCGCCAGTCTCTCGGCACCATGCCAAACCTCAACGAATCCTGAAAAATTAAGTGAAGAGGCTTGGCAATCACAGCGCTCAGCTCATTTAATACCCTGGGATGAATCCCATCCGGTCCTGGACCTTTGTTTACCTTTACATGTTCAAGTCTCTTTTGAATTTCCTCCTGAGTGACCCACGCGTCAGTAGCTAAATTACTAGCACTGGGTATATTAAAAGGGAAGCCTTCATTATCTGGCTCCTCAGATGTATAGACAGATGAAAAATAAGAGTTCAAAATTTCTGCTTTTTCCCTGTTCTCATCAACCAACGTACCCCCCCCCCGTGATAATAAAGTTCCCACCCCTTCTTGCTTCATTTTTTTACTATTCACATAATTAAAAAATAATTTTGGATTCTTTTTACTCCTTTTCATGAATGGCATCAATTCACATCTGTGACAACAACTGTGTCAATTTTTGTACACCCATGGGGCAAGGGTTAACATGATTGAAAAATAATTATTGTAAAACACTGAGGGACAGGTTTTATTTTTCTATATAAATAAAAGATAATAATAACTTCATCACTGCCTTGGCTGTAGGAAAGCAACTACTACTATAGATACTTTGAATGTATTTCTTTTGGCACCCACAGTCCATTCATCATAAACACAGTGTATTGTTTTAGGCAGTCTTAAGTTCCAAAACTCCCAAATAAATTTCAGTTCATTTTCAGTACTCATAGTTTTAAAATGGTATCTGTGTTTTGGGGGTCATTAATATCAGCAATCCAAAGGTTCACTATGCGGCTTTATCTTTATTGTACTTTATTGTACATTTTGTATCTTTCTATAGAGTCTTTACCCTATTATTTTATTCTATCCAGTGGCTGGTTATCAGGGTAACGGTAAACGGTCAACTAGATAGAAAGTTCCAAACTGGAAAGCTAGAAAACGAAATACTCCCACAACAGAAAGGGGGATATGGGCATTCTAAAACCATAAATGTCACCAAAAAATAAGTTTAAAATAAAAAACTTTATTTGAACATCTTTACCGCCTTACACATTTTGTGCTCTATGAGCACTTAATCATAGGCTAGAGTTCTGCACAAAACCAATTTTTGGGTCCCGGATCCTACCTGGACCTGCAACCTGCATTTATACTTGCTTTGATCCGCTACATGACCTGCATTTGCCCTATCCGCAACCGATCCATGACCTGCTGACCACCATTAAGCTGGAAGGGGTAAAGGGAATAAAATATAGATAATAGCACTCTCTGAGGCTCTGATTAACCATGAACCTATGATTAACTGTTTACAGAGCACAAAATATATAGGCAGTGAAGATGTTGTTCAAATAAAGTTTTTTCATTTATTTTTTGGTGACCTTGGTGTTTTTAGAGTGCCCAACTGCCCTTTTTTTGTGGTTCGAGTATACAGTTTTTCCGTGCACCTTTTCGACTATAATACTGTGGTTTACATTTCAATATATTTTTTCTTTGTAGCTAAAAAACCAAACTCACAAAAAAAATGTAAAAAATGAAGACCGATAACAAATAGTCTATTATCTAAGTTAATTTTAAGGTAAACGAACACTTTAACTGAAACAAAGAAAACAAAACCACAAACCTTTTAAATAGATATGTTTTAAAATTGCGTTATTTTATGAAGGAAAATAGCACAGCCCATTAAGGGCCTCTGTGAAACATTTAATGCAGTGATGAACAAAAGCAGTCGTTATGTGATGACAGTATCCCTTTATGGTAAATGAGTTCCAAATCATGCAAACATGACACAAAATCAAATGTAGGATATAGACTTGAGTAGTATATTGCGGTCATCTGCAACAAAGGGACCAAGGATTTATCTTAGAATACTTGAAAGTCCTGAATGTCATGTAGTAAGACAGTGGGAAAAGCAAATAATAAGCTATGTAGGAAAAAGTGTTATGAATAGACCACAGGTTATAGTATATTGACGGTTTACCACTAGTGTGCTAGCATTCTCCTCAAGTGCAGCGTTCATTTATGGGCTCCTTACAGGGGCTTGATTAGAAATGAATGCAACCTACAGAAACATCTTTTAAAAAACCCCGACCTTTTAGAGGATGACTTGTTATAGACATATTGACACTTTATTTTACAGATCAGTTTGGGCTCCATTGGGTCATCTATCTCCAGAGCCCCAATAACCCTACCCCCTTCAAGTGGTTGTGGGTATGCTTCTTCTGTTACAGCTTTTGTCTATTACCTACAAAAGGAAATAAAGTAGAACTGTTGGAGAAAGCCATCTACAATTGTGCACAATCTAAATAAACATCATAATGTCTTAATTGCCTTGTATATTGCAGTTTCTGGTGATTATAGTGACAGGTTAAGGATAGGTGTATGAATTCTACAGAAGCAGAACAGGATAATTACCTTGCTTTCTGTTATCTTGAACCACCACACACACAGCCTTTTC
The DNA here is from genome assembly GCF_000004195.4 of Xenopus tropicalis. Classification (NCBI taxonomy): domain Eukaryota; kingdom Metazoa; phylum Chordata; class Amphibia; order Anura; family Pipidae; genus Xenopus; species Xenopus tropicalis. The sequence goes on from NC_030684.2 coordinate 108,891,035, forward strand.
TAAATAACAAACTTTAGGGCACCTAGTGTTCAACAGATTTTTTGCCTATACCTCTGAAAAGTGTATGCCATTGCATCCTATGGCCTCTATTGACTTGAAAAGGAATTTCCTTAAATGAGAAGGAAAGTCATTTAGGCATGTTACTGCCAATAGATTTGCCATATTAGTGCCACCTAGAATACTATATTCAGCAGAAAGCTTTACTATACCCGAGTAGAGTACTTATTAGTATTTTTCAAATTTTTTGAACTGTGCGTTATTTCCACAATATTTTCGTTAATTTCCCAACTTTTTCATGCTTTGCCTCAATTTCCGCAACAAAATCGACTACAAACATTTCGGAATTCATTCAAGCTTTAGTATCGGGACTTTCTTTTGGCCAGGTTGGAGCTGTAGAGTGCCATTGAGTCCTATGGAAGGCTTCCAAAATCATGCATTGAAATTTCAAAGGCAGAAAGGTTTTGCACCGTTTACGATTGTTCGGATACGAAAATGTTGTTACTTTCGGATCACAACCACAATATTTTTGCACAACCACAATGCGAATTTTCGCGCAATTTACCCACATCCAGAATTATCGTGGTTGCTCCGAATTTTTTCCAATCCGAAAATCATACTTTGATCAATCTGCCCATAGAGTGGGTTATATATTTCTATTAGGCTTGAAGGACTTTTGTTAAAATGGAATACAAGATATTGGCAAATACATTCTCTGTTTAATCAGCTTTCACTGGTTTGCAACTGAAACAACTATGATGGAGCATGAATGGATTTGTAATCCATCAGTTGGAATCTTTAGCTTATTGCCTGTTGTTGTCCATTTACTTTGGAGCAGCCATGGCAGATTTGCTAGAAAAGCTGAAAAAACCTTAACAGAAAATCCTTTTTGTGTCTGCAGTGATGCTAAAATCATTAGGAAATGACCTCGTCTTTTTGTCTGCAAATAACTGTCCAAACGGCATTTTAGAGCCAGAACAAACTACCACAACCTTTAGTAATGGGTTAAATACACAACTGACTCTCATTAAAAAACATTGGTTGCACTTCGAATTGATTTCTAAAAATGTTTTATGCTACTATCATTGAAGAAGGTAAAGAACTTCAGTCTTCTGACTGTATTTTTATGAATTCTTTGTTGAAATAATATTATAGAATCTATTGTCCACTTAGGGGCTGATTTACTAACCCACGAATCCGACCCGAATTGGAAAAGTTCCGACTTGAAAACGAACATTTTGCGACTTTTTCGTATGTTTTGCGATTTTTTCGGATTCTGTACGAATTTTTCGTTACCAATACGATTTTTGCGTAAAAATGCGAGTTTTTCGTATCCATTACGAAAGTTGCGTAAAAAGTTGCGCATTTTGCGTAGCGTTAAAACTTACGCGAAAAGTTGCGCATTTTTCGCGTAAGTTTTAACGCTACGCAAAATGCGCAACTTTTTACGCAACTTTCGTAAAGGATAGGAAAACTCGCGTTTTTACGCAAAAATCGTATTGGATCCGAAAAATTCGTAAAGAATCCGAAAAAATCGCAAAACATACGAAAAAATCGCAAAGTACCGATCATTACGAAAAAAACGCAATCGGACTCCATTCGACCCGTTCGTGGGTAAGTAAATCAGCCCCTTAGTCTATTACTTTGGGGCCTCTTCACCTAGAGAATATCCATAAAAGAAATATATGCACTTTCTGATATTTCTGTGTAACATGTATACACCCTCCTGAAGCAGGTACGGCTAATGCCGCATGAAAGTGTATGGCGCATATTTTTGGCAAGCCGAAAATCGTTTGCCAAGAATGTGCCATACGCTTGGGTGCAGGCACATGTAGCCGATATCTGCATAAAAACGCTAAAAAATGCGAAGTCTCAGCTCCATGTGCCTGCACCCGAGCGTATTCAATTAATTCGAGTGCAGACACAGTTAGGGGGAGTTTTAAGCGTATGGCGCATATTCTCTGAAAACGGTTTTCGGCTTGCAAAAAATATGCACCACACGCTTTGTTTGGCATTAGCCTAAGAGGACAACTGTCATGATTCAGCTGAATACATCTACTGCTGTTGGCAGAGAATATGTGTGTGAGCTTCTTATCATAAAAATAAAAAAACTTTCTAAATATAAGCAATTAAATATTTTGTACTGTTTATTCTCTTCGCTCTCTCTCTCTCTTTTGGAATTCATTCTCTCTTCATGTAGGAGTCAAAATAAGATTTTGATAGTTAGGTTTAATACATATTTTGGTGGACAAAGGAAAACAATGAAGTATTATACCCCGGGGTCCCCAAATTTTTTGACATGTAAACCACATTGAAATGTAAAAAGTGTTTGGGGGGCAACACAAGCATGAAAAAAGTTCTCTGTGGATGGATTGGGGCGATGATTGGCTATATGGTAGCCCCTATGTTGACTGGCAGCCTAGAGGATGTTCTGCTTGGCAGTACACCTCTTTCTGTGCAACCAAAACTTGCTTCCAAGCCAAGAATTTAAAAATAAGCACCTGCTTTGAGGCCACTGGGAGCAACATCCAAGGGGTTGGTGAGCAACATGTGCTGGCAAGCAACTGGTTGCGGATCACTGTATTAAACCTGTCAATCAAGATCTGACTTTTGCATGAAGAAAGAGATTGCTGTGGGTAGGAAAGTAAAAATTAGATTGATTATTTCAGAAGCTACAGAATTTTTATATAATTTTTATATTTAAAAAAGTTTCTTATTTCCTTGTTTGCGATAGTTCCCCTTTAATAGATTTTTTTTATTATTTGAAATCTTTCAACCAATTTTCTTTGTGCTATTATACAGCTTGATAGGGTTTGAAAACAGTGAACAAACATTACCTCAATATTGGTTTTATATTTATAGGTATCTGCATATTTCTGTAAATATAGCCCCTTGTAAGAGGCACTGCAGTTATTAGAGTGGGGGTCCCCAACCTTTTTTTTTTTCCTCATGAGCCACATTTCAATATAAAAACCTTTGGGAAGCAACATGAGCATGCACACATTTTCCAGGGTGCCAAATATGGGTTGTGATTGGCTATTGGAAGCCCCTGGCAGCCTACAGGAGGCTTTGTTTGACAGCACGCATAGGGGTTTTTTTGCAACTAAAGCTTGCCTTTAAGCCAGGAATTCAAATAGAAGCACCTGCTTTGAGGCCAGTGGACCAACATTAAAATATTCTCATGAACCACTGGTTGGGGATCTCTGTATTAGAGGAATGAAGGCTGTTTTGGTTACCATAACTTGCACTGAAATATACTATTGTTTTGCGCCTTATACCCTGACCGGCACCCCCAGATTTACACACTAATTTTTTCAGGAGCCAGTTAAACCGCCTATATGTTTTTGTAGCAAGAGAGAAAATTTACAAAACAATAGAAACATGGGAACTGAACCTAGGTCCAATGGGAGTTATCTGTGCAAGACTAAATTAGATTGTCTTTTTTTAGTACCTGTGTTCTTGTAGACCAGCTATATAATGATAGGCTGCAAAATGGCCTGTTATCATGATTAGAATTTTGATCAGATATTCCTTTGGTTCTCAGCTGCAGGACACACTGATGAGCAGAGAAAAAGAGCTGGAGACGCTAAGGCTAGATACGGAGATACGGGAACAGGCAGCCCAGGCCATGATTGCTGAGAAGACTGCAGGTAATGCACCACCCTTACGTAGGTAGCCCATGTGTTTGCTAGAATGACGTGGCTCACTTAATAAAAGCTGTATTTACTCAGGGAGGGGAATGACTTATTTTTCTGGACTTTTTGTTGGCGGTTTGGAGCTGCTTGTGTGACTTTGCATTTCAGATCCTGGTACCGGTATTAGCAAGGACTCTACCTGCATTCAAACTGATTTGGGCATTAAACGGTTTGTTAGCACCATGTCAATCCAATCACAAAGAGTGTGTTTGTTTAGTTGGAAAGGTCTTGAACAAACAGAGAGGGAGAGAGGAGGAGGGGGGTGCAGAGGAGGCATAACAAGCCAAGAATCTGTTCTCCACTTTAAATGCTTTTCTCATCATCCCTGGCTGCCTTCAAGCAAAACTGTTGTCCTGATCCATTAAAGGGATATGAAGCCTAATAGAGGTTACTCAAATATTTTACTATAAGATAATATGTATATATAATATTACTTTCAGAGCTGGTAACCTGACTTCACTTCAGAATTGAGTACTGCCTGCAAAGTGTTTTCATTTTCTCTTTATGTCTATGTGGGATTCCTTTGGGTACTCCTTTTTCATCCCACACTCTAAAAACATACAGGCGGTTAATTAACTCCTGATTAAATTGAACTTATGGTGTGCTCTGGTAACATTGCTATATAAATATAACAATAATGATAACAAATGGGCAACTCCTTTGTTTGTAAACAGACTTTTTTTCAAACATTCTGCTCTTACCTTAGCTAGATAGCTAGAAATATTATGTAGTTTTCTATAAAAGAGATGTGACCCTCCCAGACTTATTCATGGCCCCAAGCATGCTCTAGATCTCTATACCATCATCATAATTGGTAAACATATTAAATGGTGGATATTTTGCCCATACCACGGAAAGTCTTGGACAACATTGTCCTATAACAACTAAACAATTTCCTTGATAAATCAGTGTTATCAAAACTGAGACTGAATGTTCCATTACTTGCAATGTAGAGGGCCAGCAGCTTGAAAGTCACCCCTGGTTTGGTCAATAAATTACAGACATTTACATTTTTATTCTGTTGGAAGTTTTACACAGTTGTTCTATTTCAAAAACTTGGTGCTTACTTGTAAGTCCAGGTGAAGTGCCACACTGCATAAGTCCTGTTGTGCCAGTCAATCTGTTATACTAATTTAAAAACTCCCCAGGCTTTAACCCTTTATAATGGACCCCACTGGGAAACAAGGCAAGTTAAATGAAAAAGGTTGCTACTCCTGTATAAGCTAAAGAGCTGAAGTTCTCAGCATTATGTTATACAAAGTAGTACTTTGCAATAAATGTTCAGTCATTCAGATCAATTGTTAATTTTTTCCATTTGTCTCTACTGAAGGGGAACTCAACTCTAGTAAGTGTAAGGCCTCTGCATAAACCCCTGTCCCCAGCCAGATGACCCATGACCAGAAAAATCAGAACTATGCAGCAGGGTTGGACAATATTTTGCTAGACTGCTTCCTGTCCCTAGATTTTTGGTACCGATTGCCTATGGGCCATGGCACATGAGGAGACTTATCATGATAAATCTATGTATGTTTCCCACCGGCAGTTTCCATTACCACTCATGGGAAAGCTTTTCAGGGAGTTAAGTTGCCTGCCATAGTGCAGATTATTGTGGTTGACTAATCTCCCCATGTGCCATCACCCTATCAGAAGCATGCACGATGGAGGCCAGGAACAATTTTGTGCTCCTGTTTGGCCACGGATGGTGAATGCTAACCTCACTATGCATTTCTGCTTTTTCAAGTTAGGTACAGTGGAGTAGGTCAGTTTAGTGGAGTCTGTTTTGTTTGGTTGTGGAAGGGTGACTTGTGCAAAGACTAAATGCTTTCAAGATGGGGTTAGTTCTCTAAGGCCAAACAGTTTAGATTTTATATTGTAGTTCATCCTTTGCAAGTAAGCTGCATATAAGTTAACATTTGTCAAATAACCTTTTCAGTAGCTTTGAGCTGTTCATGAGCTAGAAACTGAAATATATGATAAAGACAAGTAAAACCATAGGGATCAAAGGTGACTCAGGGAATCCATAAAACAAAGGAAAGGTACAGCAGAGTAATAGAAGCAAAAGAGCAGATTGATGAATGACATCTTGTAGATTTCCCGTTGGCCATCTGTGCAGTAATAAGGTAATGTGCCTAATTTCCAGCACTATTATAACTGATAATACTTTAATACAATGATTCTCATATTGAATTCTGTTATCTCTACAACACATGTGAAGTGAGCCCCTGCTTTGGGAGAGGCTGCATCTGTTTCTACATAGCCCAGATAAACTTTGTCCTATAGGGTAAATGTTGCTAATAAACCCTATGATAATACTGTGACTGGGGAGCCGCTTACATTATACCATGTATACAAATAAAATACACTGGGTTTTTTTGATAGGCAAGTACAGATAAGTACATTATGTAAGGCAGTATTTACCTATTGAAAAAAATGCTCTGTGTAGTTTTCTAATAAATTTTATTCTGTTACTCTTGCATTAAATGGTACATTATTTACATTAGCATATAATGTCCCAACCCAAATTTGTATCCCGCTTTGTATGACACAATATTGCATAAAACAATGTTTCTTAAGGCTAATGTTCCACGGGGAGATTTAGTCGCTGCGATATTTAAAAAGTGCGTCATATTCCCCACCCACAGTTACATTCAGTGCCATGGGGAAATCGCAGTGACTTCACGCTCAGTGGTCTTTACCTTCAGAGATTCCAGTAGTTTTAAATGACAATGCTTTCTTTGTAAAAATCAACCGAAAAAGGGTCTCATAGCAATTCGGAGCAATAAGCAATTTAAAGTAGTATCGTCATTTTAGGTACTGGCGATTTATAGTCTTCTAGTCTTGCACTGCCCCCACCATTTGTGCTCTTATTAAATATTAATGACCATGGCATATTATGTAAACCTTAGTGACCCTTTGGAACATACACCAAACACCCTCTGTATTTCTCATTCCATCACTATCCTTTTCTGCACCTTCAGTGGCCCTACTGTATGTGCACAGCTACTTCAATACCTTGTTGAACTGTGGTTTTCCCCAGAGCCCCCAAAGTCCTTTACACAGCCCTCCACAAGTGATTACCGATAGAAATGTGGTGGCTTGGGCTGATACAGAAGCCAAAAACATACTGTGAAACATTTCAAGCCTTATTCATTATTGAGCTTTACATTTTTGTAATTTTAGAATAGCCAGTCAGTGGTCCATATGAAAAGATGTGATCTTTATTAAGTAGAAGAACAAGCGCTGCCAGTAAAGGAACCTTCTTCTAAGAATCCTATATATTCTCTGTCTAAAAATAAAATTTCAGCATCTGCCTTTGCACATCACACAATACAGCATTGTTGGTGTTAGCTAGCTAGTTCATCCAAGAGAGTTACACAACTCATTGCTAACACCTTGCAACATATAAACCTTATGTACCTAATACTTTTTCTTTTCTAAGTTTGTTGTTCTTGCAAAGCTTGTGTTATTGTTATTCACTGTACAACACCTTGTGCTAATGTTGCAGCTATTCTGCAGGAAAGCGACAGTCACTTTTGTTTTGAAATTAGTCTATGAGGCTGCCAGTTTCCTGGTTCTTGAGAATATAATCATGGTATTTGCCAGGATCCCAACTTTCACTGCAAAGAACAGACACATAATTGATCAGAGGTAGTTTTTATGTAATAAATGTCGGATTTTAGATGGCAACTAGTTTCTTTGCGTTAAATAAATATATTAAGGTGTACTATATTGTGTGCACAGAGCACACATTTTATATTCAAATGAACACATTTTAGAACAAATCTTCTTTCTACTTAAAGATATTCAGTGCAGAGGATTTGCTCAGATTTGGTTACTCCTCTGTTCAATATTATTTTATTCCTGCATGCCTTATAAAAGGTGTGTCAAATGGGCTTTGGTACTGTTTGCGGACCTCTCTCCTACTTTGCATCTCCTTACCATTTTCATGATGTATGTATGTGTATTGTTATTTATAAATCACTACTAGGATATGCAGCACTGTGCGCACAGGGAGGACATACATTTATTTGCATTCTATTATTTATATAATACCGACACATTTGCTCAACGATTTAAACGGATTATACGTCATTCACATCAATCCCTGCCCCAGTGGATCTTGCAGCCTGAGGTCCCTGCCACATTCAAACACAGTAGGACCTATTTTATCAGGGTCCAATTAAAGGAGAAGGAAAGTCTCAGTCACTGCAGTGTGCCCAGTGATTGTAATCACTTACCTGGCCGGTGCTCCTGTTAGCAGAAAACTGCACCGGCCTGGGGTTCATGCAACCAAGCAATACTCTTCTGTATTCTGTAGTTAATCTTTAGTATGATGCAGACTGTGTTTTTGTACACCATCCTGAACCAACAATATTGGGTGGATTCCCATTATGGTCAATAGCAGATAGAACAGCTGAGTTTTTTTTTTTGGGGGGGGGGGGGGGGTTCTGGACTTCTGGAGAAAATGGCACTTTTGACAGGACACTAAAAGGTGGATAACATAGGAAATTAAAGTGCCCTAAAACCATTTACATACAATTTTTACTTTTACAATTTTTTAAAAACTATGACATTTTTATGCCTATAAGATTTTTCTGCCAAAGAAGAACTAAAGCTTAAATAAAGACGTAGGCTAGAAATGTTGTAAATTATGTTTTGTGCTTCTGTACCAGCCCAAGGCAACCCCAGCCCTTTAGCAATGAAGATCTGTGCCCCCAAAGATGCCCCGGTAGCTCCCCATCTTCTTTTCTGTTGATTCACTGCACATGCTCTGTGTCACTGCACATGCTCTGTGCTTCTGTCACTTACTGAGTTTAGGGACCCGCTCACAATATACTGTAATATATAGGATATAAATGTCACATTGAAAGGCTGATTAGTAATTAACAGAGCATGGTAGCTCTGAAACCAGTGCAGTTAGCATCTGACTTTATTCAGCAGCCCATTAGGATCAGCTTATATGGCAGACAAACATTTTCTTTGCTTGATAATTTCTGACAACCCCTAAGCTTAGCTTCTCAACAGAGTCCACTGAGCATGTGAGTATTGTAGACATTTCTAACAGAAGTGTCCAGTGTGGTCAACCCCTGTGACAACTGTAAAGGACTGTATTTTACTACCATAGAGATGTTGAACATTTAGGCTGGTTTAATAAGTTTATTATATGAAAAATATGGCATGTCTAGCCATATTCATTTTTAGGGTTTAGTTCTCCTTTAAAGATTTGGATGATGAACATGTATGTATGCTTCACTGTTGCCTCAGCTCCAACTACACAGTGGTTGGCACAGGATATGGTGCTTAAAGGGTTACACACGATAAATGTAAACAAGGCACCTGGGCCAGATGGAATACACCCTCGGGTACTGAGAGAGCTAGGGGCAGAATTACAGTGGCCCTTGTTTCTGATATTCTCAGACTCGCTTTCATCAGGTATGGTACCTAGGGATTGGAAGAAGGCGAATGTCATTCCCATATTTAAAAAGGGAGTAAGATCTCAGCCTGGCAATTATAGGCCTGTAAGTTTGACATCCGTGGTGGGCAAGTTATTTGAAGGCTTGTTAAGGGATCACATTCAAAATTATGTACTGGAGAACTCCATTATGAGCAGTAATCAGCATGGCTTTATGAAGGACAGGTCATGTCAGACCAATTTAATTGCTTTTTATGATGAGGTAAGTAAGAAGCTGGACAGTAGGGATGCAGTAGATATAATCTATTTGGATTTTGCCAAAGCATTTGATACCGTTCCCCACAAACGACTGCTTTCTAAGCTAAGGTCTATTGGTCTTAGTGAAGTCGTTTGCACATGGATAGAAAACTGGCTACAGGATCGGGTACAGAGGGTGGTTGTTAATGGTACATTCTCTACTTGGAGTAAGGTTCTCAGTGGGGTCCCTCAGGGTTCTGTACTGGGTCCACTTTTGTTTAATTTGTTCATAAATGACTTAGGGGAGATGTATCAGTGTTTGCAGATGACACAAAACTCTGCAGACCAGTCAATTCTATCCAGGATGTGACATCCCTGCAGCAGGATCTTGACCAACTGGCAATCTGGGCAGCTAAGTGGCAGATGAGATTTAATGTGGATAAATGTAAGGTCATGCATCTGGGATGTAAAAATATGCAAGCCTACCCTTAATGGGACTGCACTAGGCAAATCCATAATGGAGAAGGACCTTGGAGTCCTTGTAGATAATAAACTTGGCTGTAGCAAGCAATGCCAGGCAGCAGCTGCAAGGGCAAACAAGGTTTTGAGCTATATTAAAAGGGGTATAGATTCACGGGAGGAGGGGGTTATTCTTCCCCTTTACAGAGCACTGGTAAGGCCCCATCTAGAATATGCTGTTCAGTTTTGGTGCTCAAACGGGACATTATTGAGTTAGAGAGGGTCCAGAGAAGGGCAACTAAGCTGGTAAAGGGTATGGAAAGTCTCCGTTATGAAGAAAGACTGGCCAAGTTGGGTCTGTTTACACTGGAGAAGAGGCGCTTAAGAGGTGAAATGATAACTATGTATAAATATATAAGGGGATCATATAATAACCTTTCTAATGTTTTATTTACCAGTAGGTCCTTCCAATGGACACGAGGGCACCCACTCCGTTTAGAAGAAGGGAGGTTCCATTTAAATATTCGGAAAGGATTTTTTACTGTGAGAGCTGTGAAGTTGTGTAATTCCCTCCCCGAATCAGTCGTGCTGGCTGATACATTATATAGCTTTAAGAAGGGGCTGGATGGATTCTTAGCAAGTGAGGGAATACAGGGTTATGGGAGATAGCTCTTAGTACAAGTTGATCCAGGGACTGGTCCGATTGCCATCTTGGAGTCTGGAAGGAATTTTTTCCCCTCTGCGGCAAATTAGAGAGGCTTCAGATGGGGTTTTTTTGCCTTCCTCTGGATCAACTAGTAGTTAGGCAGGTTATATATAGGCATTATGGTTGAACTTGATGGACGTATGTCTTTTTTCAACCCAACTTACTATGTTACTATGTGTGGGATGGCTTTGTTTTGAGAAAATATTACAGGTGTGGGACCAGTTATTATTTGGATCTAGATACCCTAAGGGGCATATTTACTGTCATGACTTTATCGTATTTTGCGCAACTTTTTCGTTGCCATCGCGATTTTTTCGTATTGAGCGGAAAAAACAATCTGATTTTTTTGCGACGGCGATGAGAAAATCGCGGAAAATATACGATAAAGTCGTAACGGCGCCGAAAAAGTCACAAAAATACCGATCGTTACGAAAAAAACGCGTTCGGACGCTTTCGGCCCGTTAGTGGATGCGGTCCCCGATCCGACTGGATTTTCTAACCTGCCCGATCGAGATCTGGCCAATTTCAGGCCAGATATCGGTCGGCCAGGCCGCTCTGTTCTGCCCATACACGGGGCGCTTAGCTGCCGAATCGGTCCAAGGGGCCGATATCGGCAGCTATAGTCGGCCCGTGTATGGGGACCTTTCGTTGGGAATCACGTACAATGCACTTGTTATTACAGAAAAAAAGGAAATCACTTTTAAAATGTAAATTATTTAACTTCAGCAGAGTCTATGGGAGATGGCCTTCCCATAATTTGAAGGTTCCTGGATAACCCATACCAGTAAAGCGAAATCCTTCTTAATCACAAGGTATTCACATAGCACTGTATTAAAATCTATAATGAAAGCTTTGAACCCTTTTGTGAGTGAAGCGGTTTAATTTATTATGGTTTGGTTTATTAGCACAGATACAGACTTACAATTCAGAACAGTTAATCAAAACTTGCAGACAACCCTAGTCCTCATCTCTCAAGATATTGGAAAAAGGGGTACTGGAGAGCAACCAAATGGAAGAGCCAATGTGGTTAGCGCGGGGAAGACTAAAAGGAGCCAAAAAGTCCTTCAATATGCAATACATACATTTTAATGTATTTAATGCAAAGTGGGGAACTATTAGCCTCTTTTAGACCTTCTTTCCCTAACCTTCTTGGCAGTGTTGTTTGGACCATACCAAAACCTGCATGACATGGGAGTCTGGCCATTTTGGGCCAGAACATTACTCTTTTAGTGGGTCATGGGCAGGCCAAATTCTGTCCACAGTTCTACCCTGCCCACGACATCAGTGCAATCCATATCCTCCTCCTCCTCCTTCCATCTGCTCATTGATATACTCATGCCTTCCCACACCCAGAGTTATTTTCTATCCAGAGTTATAATCATCAACATTTGTGTTCAGTGGAACATTTCAGTTTTTTTAAAAAAAGAAGCCCCACTTTGCCTCCATTATATTAGTCCTAAAATAACTTCCTTATTTCTTTTTATTGGTAGCATTTACTTTGTTCATATTATAAAAATCAGGCTGCTAATTTAGTGTATTTGTCAAAAATAAATAAATGCAAGGTCATTGGTTTCATTTGTTCAAGAATTCCTAGATATTTCATAAGCTTGTTTAAAGATGGAAGTATCCAAATATGTTGGTAAACATCCCCTCTACATCAGCATTGGGAGGGTTCCCAAACCAGCTTACACAGAGGGTGATAATATTTGTGCATGTAATATGAATGCTCTGAACCTTCACTGAGCAAATATTGGAATAAATAGCTAAGCAATGAAAAGCAAAGAAATCCCAGTTAAAGTTGTTGTATGTGCTTAGTTTTACTAGCTTGATTATGTTTGGTTGCATGTTTTTGTGTGCACTTACTGGCTTGAGCCCTTGATCATATGGTAGTAACGTAATAGTAGTAGTGAAGTGGAAGTTCAGCCTGACAAGACTTGTATTTATATTAGCAGTGATTGAAAGACCAAAATAAAAAGCAGTTGGTCAGTTTAGACTGAGATATCTTCTATTTTTCCATAGTCGTGTCCAAGGTAATACCCATAAGCTGCTGTTGATCTTTAATCCTTGCTGAACATTCTGCATTGACAGAAATGCCTATTGTTTATTAGTTGGCTGCCTAACTGCTCAGTAGACGGTATGCAGTAGGCTAAGCAGTTCCAACACCATTGGTGTAAGGGACTGGTAAGCTGGGGTGGTAAAGTGTTAATATTTATTTACTCTTTTTTATTTTAAAGTTTCCATCACTGTTACTCCGTTATCCTAAAAACCTGATTTGGGTAACTAAAAAAAAGGGGGGGGTTGACGTTTCTTCCCATGTACCCCAAAACCAACATTTTTTTCTAGCTTTCTGGCTCATTGAAATGTCACTTTGTAAAGCAGTATTTAATTTTGAGTAAATATATCCTACGTATAATGCAAAATGTAAATAGTGGCACAAGCAGACACCATCAGGTAAATCAATGTATTTATAATCTTTTGCAGCTGTCTTAATGTCTTATTTATATAATTTTCCTTTCCTTTAGCACCTGTATCACACAATATCTTACAGAGATTGTTCATCATTCACATCTCTCGTTTTTTACTTCTGCAGTTCTGGTAGAAGAGGTGTACCGGGCACAGCGTGAGAGAGATGAGGCGCTAATGGCTCGACTCCGATTGGCCAATGAGGAACGGGATGAAGCTCTGCTACGAGTTCAGAATTTTCAATTGTACCTCAAAGAGTGAGATTTCTTCCCTTTAAAAGATTCTGTATACATTTCTTTAAAAGTGTCCCTTCTAAAGTTTTATATTGGTTCTACTTGAGTCTACTTGAGGACTTGAGTCCTTCGTGGGTCCAGACAGGTAGACACTTGAACAACCCAGACCAGATGACCCTGGCCCCGCTACCCACCTGCAGTGGGTTTAATAACCATCTGACCTGGAACCCACAAAAAACTCACTGTGGACCAGAAGTAACACAGTGGATCAACCAGCAGAAGAGAGAAAAAAATTGCTTGATCATCGAGGGTGGAAGGTGAGGCTAAGAGCCACATTTTTTCCAGCTACCAAGGTAGGGTACCTGCGAATTGCCCATCTGGTTAGTGAATTGGGGACTTCCTACCCAAAACCTTCATGAGTATTCCACAGGTACCCGACTCGCTGCAGGTCTCCACTCTGGGCAAAATGTTGCTATATTAGACTACATAATATTTAAGGCTTCACCAAGTTTGATGAAATCTTATTAAGTATCTGGTAAGAACAATGACTTGTAAAATACAACCAAATCAAATTAAAGGATTGCTTTGTGAGACAGGTACCTAGTAATATTTTTATTTCACTCACATTAGACAATGGATGTATGTTATTACCTCAACTAAGAGAAACACCAAAATAACTGATAAATGTATAAACTCCACATCACTTGTAGATATAAGTGGTTTGGGAATCTATTAAGTATTCCTTTGTCATTGCCTGCAGTATACAGGCCTCTGGCTTATCCAGACCTGCATTTTCATACTAATTGCCTTCATACCAATTGCCACTACTGTCTGTTAGACCTGAGTGCATAGTACTGATCCATTATTATACACTAGTGAAATCACAAAAGAATGGTCTGTAGGTGCCCTTAGTTCAACAGTTGGGTGGGCATAATTTTGGTATACTAAACTCCTAAATGTGGGCATAATAAATAAAATTGCTAACCTATCATAAGTATCAAACACACATTTATTAGTATAAAATAATGCATTATTGGAGTTAAGTGAAAATTGGCATACAGTTAATTAAAAAAAAAAAATTAAACCACATGGATTCTTTGCCTGGACCAGTTTTATCTGACAACCTTATGATGTTGTATAAAAATTAGTGATGAGTGACATTTTATGCCAAGTTTTGCTGTAAAAAAATGTCCATAGACTCCAATGGCTGCAAAAAAGAAGTTAAGTGGTATCCACAAAGAAATGCCAATTGACTTCAAAGCATTTTTGCTGTTTTGCAAAGTTTTTGGTGAAACAGGACAGATTTGCACATCACTAATCAGAATGTGAGAGAAAGACCATGAACCTCTATTTACATTTTCTAATTACAGGTTTATGCACCCAAACAGGAGCTTTCTGTTTAATTTATATTGCCACCATAGCTCCCTGACTTTCCTTATTCTGCCTCTTTATTAATGTGCCAACTTTTGTTTTAGAAACTTTCACATTACCTGCCTGTCTATTAAAATTGCATCGTACATTGCTTTCTCTTAATAGAATTATTAATTTTCACCTCTATTTGTGGTGCCACATTTTTAGACGCTGCAGCCCTCTAAGTGCAAACTTTGGATTTCCACTTGGTTAATGAATAGCCCTTACTGGCTCAACCTCACAAAGGTAAAAAGATAAAGGAGAGGTAGTGTGTTACTAAACCCTAAAGGTGAGGTTGTCATGTTGGCAAAATAGCTTATTTTATTTTTAAACTGCTGTCTCCCATCTAATCATATCAGGGTTAATGGAAAAACAACAAGTCGTAGAAAGCTAGCTACTCCCAATAAAAGAATATTGTAAAATATTTATCCTGGGGTTTTAATTTTAGCAGTAAAAGATGAGGCAGCAGGAACCCTAATTAAAAAGAATTGATCAATAAAAACATGTGAATCGCCTGATTTATGCTGTCATTTCAGCACATATGAAGAACTGATCCCTGTAGCTGTATATTGCGGCAAACATTAATAAGTTAACAGGCTGCAGCCGAGGAGAGATGAGCTCGGCTTTATTGAAAGATACAGCAGAACAGCTGGCTCCGTAATGCTGTAGGAGTGCAGGGCGTCCCCTGAAGACACTCAGAGGGAAATTACTTCAGCTCCCAAAGATTTGGAAAGAGAATTCATTTTGCTTCTGAATGAAGAAGCACTTAGCACTCCACTAGTGATTTATCCACTCCCTTAACTCGCTCGCTCACTTTCTCTCACTACTTTCCTTCCTAGGCTGGAAGATCTAAACCCTGAAGAAACCGACATGGTAAGCTTCCTTCCAAGGAAACATTTCCTCAATGGCTTTTTTAAAAAACTATTTTATTACATTTTTCATTATACGGGCATGGCTTGCACTTCCTGAGCAATGTATCAGATTGTACAAAATAAAGAGCACATCCCTATTAAACACATTTGTCCTTTATTTAAAAAGATTTATTTGAAATAATTGCTTTTAGACTGCAAAACCTTGTGAGCAGGATCATCCTGTTTTATCCTTGTTTTTCATGTGATACTCACCCCTCTTTGTTGTATTATTATTGCAAAGTGGCACTATATACAGAAAATGAAGTCTGATAGCTTTCCAAAATAGTTGCATTGTGTTATTATAAGGTGGGGTTAAAGAGAAAAAAGTTCATGTATAAGGGGTAGGGCCAAATCATTCCTCTCTCTTCCCTCTTGACTGGAGTCTGGAAGCAGTGAGCTGCTGTAAAAGCAGTGTGCTATTTTGGGTACTAGAAGATATATGTTAAAAAGTGGTCGTTAAAACTTTTTAATCATAGCGCAATTTTAATTGGTTATAGCCTGTGTTAAAAACAGGGATGCATATTGGACAGCAAAGCACACAAAGAACACCATTCATTTCAGTGGCCAGATACTTCACTAGTGTCTGTTCCAACAGAAGGATTTCGGTTCTGTTTTCATACATTAACATTTTAAAGCTGCTTTGAGGGGTTTTCTCTGCCTTGCTAAGTGTTCTTAGTCACTTGTCCAGTCCTGCTCATGTTACAAAATCTTGCAGTGAAGATCTTGAACCACTGTGGGGCTAATGTGGTCAGCAGCTTATTAGCACGCGTATGAGGCCCACTGACCTGCATGCCCAGCCAATATCTGGCAGGTTTGAAAAACCCATCAGTAGAGGACCACTTTGGTGTGTTGATGCAGTCCTCATCCAACAGGGCTTCTTAGGCCCTCTGTACTATCCAATCATTGGCCCAGGCTCGACTTGGCCCAGTGCTTTGGTGCCCAAATTGGGCCAATATCCCCTCATTTGGAGGATCTTATTTTGTGCATCCACCTTAAGTCTGACTGCCCTTTCCTGTTCAGCCACAACATATATATATATATAAATTTTTATTTTTTTTTTTATGCATTTTAAATGTATCTTCCACATAATATACTTTAGAGTGTTTTATAAATTGTACACACACATATGTACTGTTAATACCAGTTGCTCTGGTCCACGGGTGCTACATTAAAAAATGTAGCACTATTTCTAAATATGCATATCGTTTATTTCCTGTCTACCTTCCATTTGATTTCCCTGAAATAGACATTGTGAGGATAGCTTATTGTGGGCACCTTTACTCATGCACACACAAATATACACAATTGAGTTCTTTCTGCCATAGAAATTGCCTAATCTGCCCACTAGATGGCAATGTTGTTCTGAAGTCTATGGAGAATGATTCAGTTGAGACAAGCAATGAGGCAGCACACACTTTTTTAAATATATATTTAGATACTTAGATTAATATTTTGTCTTAAATTATAGCTTGATTATTCTAAGTACTATAAATGATTTAAATGTAAGTTAATTAGGTTTTTTCCAAAAGCTTTTCTGCAGGTTATCCCACGTCCAGTCACTCAATTTCATTTTGTATGGCCTACAGACACTGCAGCAGCTATTGGCCCAGTTGGGAGAAGCAGAAGGGGGTGCTGCCATTCAGGAAAATGGAGCACTAATATTAGAGCGGATTCGACAAAGTCAAGAGAGAAGAGAACATATCACAGCTGAAGAAATGGGAGCCGTCATCCAGGAAAGGGATGCTGCTCGTGCTAAGGTGAGGAACCAGACATAAATATATGGGGGAGTTATATCCACAAGTGCAGTCACCATGTTTTTTTCCCCTGAATTCTAATGCCATTGTAGTTGAACAAAGGTGGTGCTCTTAAGGCAATTGTGTGTGCTGCTTACTTTTACGTGATTGCTGATAATTAATACATCTTAATACACTTCTTTTTGGTGTATTTGTTTTTTTTTTTTTGTTTTTTTTTCAAAGTATGATAAATAGGCCCCTACATACACTAAAGGTTAGGCCAAACCCCACTGAGAAAGCATATATGCCCTGATGGGCAGTTAGCATGGTGGAAATAAAGCCAACTTTCTGACCATAGCACTGCACATATTGACTTGTGTAGACAGCCATACAGTCAATTGTCTTTTTGGGTACATGAGCAATTTTTCATTTCATGGTAGTAGGGAGGCTTTATAGCATGCAAACATGCTGAGAATTTAATCAAGCAGTTAGGCACATGAGGGAGAGAGGGAAGATTCAACAGGCTGTTCCTCAGTCCTACTGGATTATGGTCAGTCCAAACTAAACTTTTATTTGGAAATGCCCCACGTTTAGGGTTGCCATCTGACTGGTAAAAATGATGCTTGATGCCAATGTTATTAATAGCGAAAAAAGGCAAAAATATAAGAAGGCTGGTATTTTTATCCAAAAAAGGTGGCAACCCTAACCCACATTCAACTTACTTTCCTAAAGATCCACATGTTTGGGTTCTCAGCCCAAATGAATGGGAAAGGTCAGCCTGTGTATGGGCACCTGTAAACTGTGTATGAACAAGCTAGGAACACAATAGGGGTAGGTAATAAAAGGCATTAAATTTGCCAAGGAGCAGTAACTCATAGCAACCAATCAGCAGGTAGAATTTACTAGTCAGCTGTTTAAAGGCAAACACCTTATTGGTTGTTATGGGTTATTGTTACTGGGTAACTTAATGCCTTTTATTACATATGGGGGTATGTATTTATTTCAGGGGTAGATTAATGAAAGATTGAAAGGGGAATGCAGAAAGATTTCTGGCAGTTCACTGTTTTTAGGTTTTATCCAAATAATTTTTTTTAAAGAACTGAGCATTTATTAAATCTGAAAGGTGTCGGATTGAATGTTTTTGACTTCTTTGAGAATGTTCACTTCCTATGATGTAGGCAGCAGTGCTAAACATTGATATCCATTCAATTCATTTATCACTGGTGCAATATGAATGATTTAAACATTTATTTTCCAGCAGGGACAGGAAATTGTAAAATAGCAAATGACTGGTAATGTGTTGCTGAGAGGTAACTATCTTCACTGTCTGGTAAAATTACAATTTGCTAATCTGCTAAATTGCCCCAGTGTATTAATTTCTGTTTATTTTGTAATTCCTGGTTTTGTTAAAGTTTGTTTTTCATGACACATTTTTATATTAGGCCCCAAACTATAAAAGTCATTTGTAAATCCATAGGTAAATAAGAGGTTAAAAGAATGTCTTTTGGGCCAGTCTCCCAAAATATCTCGTATTCCTGTGCTGTTGAATGCGCTGGGGCTCACAGTGCCTCGTTGCTTTCTCAGGCTGCAGATGCTTTTGCAGGTACAAAGCAACCTTAGAATTTGTAGTCAAAGGTTGCCAGCTAGCAGCTAACTGATTTCCCTTCCTAACGCAGTATAAACATTCACTTGTCTTCCTGTAAACCCTGCCAAATTCCATAATTCCAGTAGCAAAGCAGCTTAAATAAGGTAGAATGTCGTCAAAAAGAGGCAGAATTACCGAGCTGGTCTGTAGCAAGTCGTAAAAAGCCCACTTTTGCGTAGCAGACTAACAGGAGAAATATATTTTTTTCCCCTTACATAAGATGTAACTGACTTCTCAAAATAAGCACTTTATTCTGATTGTGGAAATGTCAATTGGTGAGTGCATAATAATGATGCGTAGTATATGTATGGTATTTACGGTAAAAATACAGATGTGGGTATCACTCTGAAAGAAAGTGAGAGTTAGCAGTTGTGGGTCTTTGTAAGAACTGTGATATGCCCACCCCTTTTGGCGTGTTTTCGTCCAGCGTCATCCCACACCTGCAGTAATGGGTATCCACCCAGTAGCTCATAAAATATACTGAGTGTGTTTTTAATATAACTTAATCAAATCATTCTATTATACCAGCTGTTACACATATGCTTTTGTTCTCTATATATATGCTATATACAGTATATACTATATAGTGTGTATGTATATATATATATATATATACAAGCTATCTAATCTATACACACCGCACACTCACTCTAGAGTGCTTTTTGTACAATAAAGAGCTTTTTCAGGCTGAAAATGGTTTCTAGCATACACAGTGGCACCTGTAGCTTCAGGCATTATGGCCTTGTCTTAAAAAGCACACTAACATATGCCGGCAAATGCCTTTAACTACAGTGGCTTGCAAAAGTATTCGGCCCCCTTGAACTTTTCCACATTTTGTCACATTACAGCCACAAACATGAATCAATTTTATTGGAATTCCACGTGAAAGACCAATACAAAGTGGTGTACACGTGAGAAGTGGAACGAAAATCATACATGATTCCAAACATTTTTTACAAATAAATAACTGCAAAGTGGGGTGTGCGTAATTATTCAGCCCCCTTTGGTCTGAGTGCAGTCAGTTGCCCATAGACCATTGCCTGATGAGTGCTAATGACTAAATAGAGTGCACCTGTGTGTAATCTAATGTCGGTACAAATACAGCTGCTCTGTGACAGCCTCAGAGGTTGTCTAAGAGAATATTGGGAGCAACAACACCATGAAGTCCAAAGAACACACCAGACAGGTCAGGGATAAAGTTATTGAGAAATTTAAAGCAGGCTTTGGCTACAAAAAGATTTCCAAAGCCTTGAACATCCCACGGAGCACTGTTCAAGCGATCATTCAGAAATGGAAGGAGTATGGCACA
Source organism: Xenopus tropicalis (assembly GCF_000004195.4). NCBI lineage: Eukaryota > Metazoa > Chordata > Amphibia > Anura > Pipidae > Xenopus > Xenopus tropicalis. The sequence continues at coordinate 108,911,246 of NC_030684.2, forward strand.
ACTGTAAACCTACCAAGACAAGGCCATCCACCTAAACTCACAGGCCGAACAAGGAAAGCGCTGATCAGAAATGCAGCCAAGAGGCCCATGGTGACTCTGGACGAGCTGCAGAGATCTACAGCTCAGGTGGGGGAATCTGTCCATAGGACAACTATTAGTCGTGCACTGCACAAAGTTGGCCTTTATAAGAAGTCCCGTTTGCAGTTTGCCACAAGCCATGTGGGGGACACAGCAAACATGTGGAAGAAGGTGCTCTGGTCAGATGAGACCAAAATGGAACTTTTTGGCCAAAATGCAAAACGCTATGTGTGGCGGAAAACTAACACTGCACATCACTCTGAACACACCATCCCCACTGTCAAATATGGTGGTGGCAGCATCATGCTCTGGGGGTGCTTCTCTTCAGCAGGGACAGGGAAGCTGGTCAGAGTTGATGGGAAGATGGATGGAGCCAAATACAGGGCAATCTTGGAAGAAAACCTCTTGGAGTCTGCAAAAGACTTGAGACTGGGGCGGAGGTTCACCTTCCAGCAGGACAACGACCCTAAACATAAAGCCAGGGCAACAATGGAATGGTTTAAAACAAAACATATCCATGTGTAAGAATGGCCCAGTCAAAGTCCAGATCTAAATCCAATCGAGAATCTGTGGCAAGATCTGAAAACTGCTGTTCACAAACGCTGTCCATCTAATCTGACTGAGCTGGAGTTGTTTTGCAAAAAAGAATGGGCAAGGATTTCAGTCTGTAGATGTGCAAAGCTGGTAGAGACATACCCTAAAAGACTGGCAGCTGTAATTGTAGCAAAAGGTGGTTCTACAAAGTATTGACTCAGGGGGCTGAATAATTACGCACACCCCACTTTGCAGTTATTTATTTGTAAAAAATGTTTGGAATCATGTATGATTTTCGTTCCACTTCTCACGTGTACAACACTTTGTATTGGTCTTTCACGTGGAATTCCAATAAAATTGATTCATGTTTGTGGCTGTAATGTGACAAAATGTGGAAAAGTTCAAGGGGGCCGAATACTTTTGCAAGCCACTGTAATTTATTGCAGAAAGATGTGGCACAAACTTTCGGGGAACAACCCCTTCCTCAGGTGCCATTGGATTTCAATGCCATTGAATGGATGTCATCTAATGGTTTACATTACATAAACCAATAGTAGTACATTAGCTATTAAAAGAGTAAAAGTATTTAGCTTTATGGCTATATGGCGCCTCTGGAGTCTAGTAGTTGTATTGTAAAAGTTAATAGGATAAGACAGCATGTGGATATTATCAGAATGTCTAAGGTGGCCACAAACGGGCTATTAAAAGCTGCCAGCTTGGTCATTCTTAACTGAGTCGGCAGCTTACTGCTTACTTATGAGTCAGAGATGTTTGAGGACCGCATTGGCATAGTGATGCAGCCTCCTCCTGATGGTCAGCATTGGTAGGCATTATGATCTGGTCTTTGGCCCAAGCACTAAATGATCAGATGAACCTGATATCGCCAAGCTCCAGGTGGGCATATCAGAGAAAGATATGGCTGTTTGGTGATCTTGCCAAACAAGCAGATCCTTAAGTATATGTCAAGTTTTACTTGTGACTGCAGTTGGCAGTAGATTAAGTTGACCTATATACTTTGCTCATGTATCGTACTTTCTAAAGGTCCTCATACACGGGCCAATTCTAGCTGCCCATATTGGTCCTTTAGACCGATTGGGCAGCTAATCGGTCCGTGTATGGGCACTACCAATGGGCCGGCCCGACCAATATCTGCCCTGAAATTGGCCAGATGTCAATCAGGCAGGTTAAAAAATCTAGTCGGATTAAGTTGAACTCTATACTTTGCTCATGTACCGTACTTTCTTAAGGTCCCCATACACGGGCTGATTCTAGCTGCCGATATCTGTCCCTTAGACCGATTCGGCAGCTAATCGGTCTGTGTATGGGCACTACCGATGGGCCTGCCCGATATTGGCCAGATATCGATCAGGCAGGTTAAAAAATCTAGTCGGATCGGGGACCATCTTTGCCTATACCCATCGTTAGAATTTGGGCCCCAGGCCCAAACGTTAGAATTAGCCTGGATTCTCCCGATATCGGCCACCCGTAGGTGGGGGATATCGGGAAAAGATCCGCTCGCTTGGGGACATCGCCAAGCTAACAGATCTGAAGGTGTATGGGCACCTTAAGTGTTTGTTGAATAGTTATCCGATGTGTGTAGGAGAAGCGCACAGCTCACTACAAATTCCATCAACCACTTATTGCATTGGAGTTAGTGGAATTCTAAGAATTTTAGTTTTGCAGCATCTAGAGGGGCAAATGTTCCCACTAAGGCTGTAAAGATAAAGTTACTGACTTTCCCAATTCCTGATGATAATTTTTCCTATTATTGGGCCCTAAAATCTTTTATTGTTTCGGTTGGAAAATGTTGTTTTGACACATTGTTTCCTTTAAGAACTGAACTACTGTACAATCATTTTCTAACAATTCAACTTGTAGAAGTGCTAATAACTACTTATCCCTGTTTATTAAGGCTTGTTGCTGGTAGTGATAAACTGGAAGTGCTCAGCCGAGATCTGTCATAGCCAAAGACTATACAAATATGCAAACTAAACCATGTCAGTGTATCAACAAATACAGAGGTATAAACTCAAATATTTGATGCTCCTTCTGAGCACATATTTTCAGACGAATAAAAAAACAAATTACTACAGGACGGATAAATATTGACACTCGTCCTTAGAAAGGGAAAGAAAAAGCTCAATCCAGGTCTCCTTCTGCCAAAGTGTGTGTGTATATTTGTAATCACTGCTGTGATATAACGGGATTCTGAGAAGATCATGCGTAAGGGCAGGTCTTGGCAAACTGGCTGAAGGATTTCCACTTCAGAGTGCAATTATGCATTCATTTCCTGCATCGCTCTTGAGGGGGTACAGATTTCCTAGCAGGGGTTAGTTTGCACCAAAAGAAATTGTATAATGCCTTTCTTCTGCATTTGGTTCCCAAGACTTTCCCATTTTATTTAATTGGACTGTTTCTTATGCTGGAACCACTGCAGTTAATTTTCAAAGGGAAAGTTCTTTCTGTTTATCCTTGGCAAAGTTTAAGAACTTTGATATTGCAGAATTCTAAAATTGAATTCTAGGCTCGCTGAATCTGCAGCCATTGGCAGACGCATATAGTTAAATATAGTTACGTGGTTTAATTTCAGTTGAAAAAATGCAATAATCCATAAAGTCCAAGATTTAAAAATTTTACAGATTATGAGGCAGACCATTAAATAAACCTAAAATGGAGAAATACACTGCCTGTAATAAGTCCCATTTTTTGCTCATCAGTTTCCACAGTTCCTCAGTCTGGATCTTCAACTTGCAGAAATAGCACAGACAAGCACCCAGGGCTAGGGGGATAACAACAATGAAAAAAACCAATCTTGTGCAATAATGTTAATTATTTGCCGATAAAACCTGTTGTAAAACAACTATTTCTTGATGTGCTACAAACACACATGTAACAGTTCCTGTGCCTATTTTTAAACGTATTGCACTTACATTAAAAAACTTCGGTCATCGCATTTAAGGTTAAAATATCACCTGGTTCCTTCGGTGCATAGGAAACTTGGGCGAGGGTATGGAGTTTTACTGGTGTCTCCCTCCTTGTATTCCACCTTTGCATACGACTGGCTTTTTTTGTTGTTGTAATTCCCCCTAGCTCTGGTCAATGATCTGTATGTTTTATGAGGCCACTTTGCTCAGAATGACTGATGACCCTATACCAATTGAGTTAATATTTCATGGGTTCATAAATTAATGTTTAGGATGCAGTTAAGGAGGGAGCCTGTCAGGCTAATCTGTCTTTTATTTGTAGACCTGGGTAGTAACAAACAATAAAACTGGCACCCAGAGACTTATCTGGACACATTCATGTAAATGGAATCTAGCCAATTGGTGGTAACCACCTAGTATCTTTACCTATTTATAAAAATAGTGGTGACCAAGTAGCAGACTGGTAGAAAAACACTAAAATGCCCAAATTCATGCAGAAAAACCCTTCTGGCAACAAATATATTAAAGGTGTTGAAGAGTGTATAGCTTTATCTTCTAAATCACACCTTCCATCATTTAAATTGCAAAAATAGCGACACAGTCATTAAATTATTTCAGAAATAAAAAAAAGGGGAAAATTATTTAAAATATTAACATTAAAAATTAAACATTATACAGTTCAAAATAAACAATTGTAGCATATATCAACTGTTAAATGAACGTGACTGTGTGCAACGCCTTAGTCTAATAGCCAATTTTAGCCCTTATTTGGCACCTCCATGAACTTTTATGATGCTTGTGTTGCTCTCCAAGTCTTTTTACATTTGACTGTGGATCACGAGTAAGAAAGGTTGGGGACCCCTGCCATAGCAGGAACCACCACTCATAGACTATACAGAGCAGTGGAGGTATTCCCTTGCACTAAGCAACAGTTTGTAAGAAAACAGAGCAACCAGCAGAGCCCTACATAGGGCATTTACTTTGTCTTGTACATCACGCTCATTGGTGGAATAATCATTTTACATTAAATAGTAAGGGTCTAAAAGGAAAAAACAATTATCATTATTCATAATTATTATAATTTACAGATCAAAATGGATGTACCGTTATGGGCTTTTTAATGGGAATATTCCTGTCCATTTTGGAAGCTTGGTGACATCTTGAAATAAAATATCTTACATAGGAGGAGGTATAATTTACATTTAAAGATCACACGTGTCTTTATGAAGGAAGGAAAAATAACATTTTACCAATGCTGTTTGTTTAAAATCCATTGGTGCGAGGCTGGTTAAATTCACAGCATTTAGCAAAGAGTAACGGATTTGGCAGAAGTGTGTCTGGTTTTGCATCCTGCTGTGCAGGAACTACCTTCTGACAGCCCCAGGCAGTAACTGGCTTTCTCCAGCTGAACAGCCCTGTATGGTTTGCCAGTACAGGGAAAAACAGCACAGAGCGGCTGCTGTCACACTAGCTACTCTCTGTCAAACCACATTCTAATACACAACTGAAAAGGGATTTAAAACAAGTTTGAATTAAGTGGCACCAATGTCATAATTTATATTCCAGCAAAGTATTTCAACAACATTTCAAGTATTTCAACAATCATACAATAGGTGCCATGTATATATGCCTAAAACTTGGGTTACTGTTATCCAAACTAGTAAGGCATTAATCATACAAACAGCAAAAGATAGGGACAGCACACACTGAAAAAGTGTTAATGAGTGTGCAAATTTTTCATTAAGTCACTGATAGTGACAAAAAATCCATGTGTTAGGAGGGAGGATTGAGCTCTTTCTCATTATTCATGGCTTTATAAAAGAGTTACACACCCTTTGCGTGTGCTGTTCCTATCTTTTACTTTATGTACCGTTACTGCTCTGGGAAGTAATATAGTATCCCTTTATTCTAGGGAAAACTATTGTTACACCTGTTCTAATTCATTATTCTCCTAAAAGTCTATGAGACATTCATCAGTTAATTGAGCTTCTCCAGCAAAATCCTGCATTGATTTTTTTTTATTTTTTTTTTTTTAAAGCACAAACAGATTTTTTTTATATTCAATTTTTAAATTTCACATGGGGATAGCCATATTCTTCATTTCCCACAGTGCCACAGCTATGTGACCTGTGCTCTGATAAACTTCAGTCACACTTTACTGCTGAGCTGCAAGTTGGAGTGATATCACCCCCCTCCCAGCAGCCGATCATCAGAACAATGGGAATGGAGCAAGATAGCAGCTCCCAGTAGATATCAGAATAGTACTCAATAGTAAGAAATCCAAGTCTGGCTTGGGACTCCTCCATTTACATGGGATTAGGAGAAACAATAGGTTACCTGAAAGCAGTTCTAATGTGTAGCACTGGCTCCTTCTGAAAGCTCAGACTCAGGCACAATGCACTGAGATGGTGCCTACACACCAATATTACAACTAAAAAATACATTTGTTGAATCAAGAATAAAATGTTAAATGATAGAGTGAATTATTTGCTTTGTAAACAGTGTAATTTAAAAATAAAAAGTACACCATAAAAATCATCCTTTTAATGACATTTTCTAAGTTGGCAAATGCCTGTGCTACATGGGAAAAGGTATAGCAGCCTTATTCATCACACCGCAAATGAGGCAAGTGTTGCATAGGGGCTTTAGTTCCTTTGTAAATTGTTGGTAACTTTCTATTCCAATTTTTCAACCTCCCTCTTTATGAAGATGTGATTTTGAGATAAATATTTATTTTTTGTGTCTCATTTAGCCTTTTTATTTTGTTGTTCTGTTAGTGGCACCTCAGCATTCTAACTGCCCCCCACACCATTACATTACTCACAAAATGTGGTAATTATGCAAGCAAAATAATCTTGTTTAATATCATTGGTATTTTTAACTGTGCCCTGTGAATCTGGGTGCATAATACCTGTATACTGGTTGATGACCTTTTCAAAAACAAAACTGGTGAAATCTGAGAAAGAGATAGGTGTGCATTTCTTTGTCTCTAGTTTCATATCCCCATTTGGTTGCTCACCCCTCTTCCCCATTCTTAAACCATGTATGTACATACTCCTCCTCTCTATAGTGAGAGCATTTCTGCGCTGTAGGTTCATTCTGTGTTGCCTGCTATTGTGTATTGGGAAATTCAGATTTCAACACCTCTCATCGTTTACATCATTTAATTGTGTTTTCATCTAAGTGCCAAATATTATCATCTTGCAGAAAAGATTGACCTTACAATTTACATTCCTGCTGGATTATCTTTGTCTTGCTAGTTTATATAGGTCTATCCTTTGTTATCAACTGAACACTGCAGAATCCAATGGCACTTTTCTTGAGATGCAAAAGTATCACAGTAGACCAGTATAACCAATACTAGCATACCATATATTCATTACCACATTCTTACTAATTGATTGCCCTCTGCAGACCATATCATATTGCAGCAGAGCTCTAGTATTATGGTCTTCTATAACAGAAGCTTTAGTAGTATGGTCTTCCACAATTTCTGTTCTAGAAAACAGAAAAGCACGCTGGCCCTGTCAAGTATTCATCCATTGTACCACCTGAGTTTCTGCCTATAAATTTCAACATTATAGGACCTGAAATATATGGAATATTAATATTGAACAGTTCCACACTCCAATGTCTACGCTCAATGAGTTGTAGGGTCTACTGGGGTCTATTATCTGGAAACCTTTTGTATAGTAAGCTCTGAAGTGTTACAGTTTTTTTTCCCATAGTGTTTTATGTAAACAATTATTCATTTTTGACTGATTTACTTTTGTCTGTGGTAGAATTGTACCTTGTACTTGATGTTAACTGTGCAACATAAATCCATGCTGATAGAATAATTCTTTTTTCTATAGTTTTAAGCCATGGTATTCCCATTTTATGAAAAGACCCCTTTTACAGCAAACCTCAGTTTTTCATAAAAGATCATTTTTATTTATTGTTTTTTTTTAGCACCTAGTCCAGACTGGGATTCAACATAGGCCCTGGCATTTCCAGTACACAGAGGCACAAACAGCCCCCGCCTGCCCACTTAATAGTGAGTGACTATGGCATCTTCCAGCAGCCCCTCTGGCATTTGCCAGAATCCACAGATTGCCAGTCTTGACCTATTTAATAAACAGTGTGCTGTCCTGTGTATATATTGATTTTTAATATCTCTGTAAGGAGGGACCTAATGATCATTCAAAAACATATGCATCCACCTTTCATAGTGAGTGGGCATTATATTACGTTGCTGTACCATGGATGCCATGTAGCTTACATGCCATTAGGTGTGAAAACACACAGAGCTACTAGTAACAGCTACTTGTCACGCCTACTAAAATAGACAATGCTGATTATTTACAGATAACTCTCTCTGTGTGTATTTTAGCAGAGGCAATTTTTATTATTGTCTATGGCAGGTTATTTTCTGGTGTTTAGTAGCCGTGACAAGTGTCACTGGCTGCTATTAAGTAGCTCTGTGTGTCTTCGCCCTTAGGATGAAGACACATGGAGCTACTAGTAGCAGCTACTTTTTCATGGCTACTAACCACCAAAAAATACCCACCATAGACAATACTGAGAATTGCCTCCACTAAAACACATGTTGAGACTGTTATCAGTAAATTATCAGCATTGTCTGTTTTAGTAGCCACTACAAGTAGCTGCTACTAGTAGCTCTGTGTGTCTTCACCCTTAGAGAGACAAGCTAGGGTGCACCATTGGCCACAAGGTAAAGGAGATTGTGGTACCTACCATATGCCTGTGCATAGTACAGGGCTGCTTTGTGGCCAGCACTACTATGCTCTGCAACTTGCACTGTATTTTATATCTGGTACAGTGCTACAGACTGCATAAACCATTGGTTCATACACAGCTGGTACGTGCATTGCCCTTAAGTGGTGATATAATGGGGCTTTTAATGCTCTTGTGCCTGTGCCAATGGCAAAGTACCCCTATAGTCTTTGCAATTTTCTGCTGAAAAGTTTTCTAAGGGGCTGATTTACTAACCCACGAATTCGAATCCGAATTGGAAAAATTCCGATTGGAAAACGAACATTTTGCGACTTTTTCGTATTTTTTGCGATTTTTTCGGCGCCTTTACGACTCTTCGGAAATTATCGCGACTTTTTCGTTACCAATACGATTTGCGCGAAAAAACGCGAGTTTTTCGTAGCCATTCCGAAAGTTGCGATTTTTTCGTAGCGTTAAAACTTGCGCAAAAAGTTGCGATTTTTTCGTAGTGTTAAAACTTTCGCAAAACGTCGCGCCTTTTAAGTTTTAACGCTATGAAAAAAGCGCAACTTTTCGCGCAAGTTTTAACGCTACGAAAAAATCGCAACTTTCGGAATGGCTACGAAAAACTCGCGTTTTTCCGCAAAAATTGTATTGGTAACGAAAAAGTCGCAATAATTTTCCGAAAAAATCGCAAAATACCGATCATTACGAAAAAAACGCAATCGGACGCATTCGGCCCGTTCGTGAGTAAGTAAATGGGCCCCTAAGTGTAGGTATATAGCACCATAGAGGTATGACAGCCATATGACTCAACTCAATACAACTGATCAACATATTAGTCATTCGGAACAGGTGAATTCCTTGACACACCCATTATGTTGGATTGTGTGAAACATTTACTTGCATTCTTTCTTAATATCAGCTTCTCTATGTGTCATTGTTTTCAGCTATATTTAATGTTATCAGCAGGCAAGGAAAATGGTTATAAAGACTGTTCCATACCGGGAGAGTTTCCCAACAATTTAATCTCTAATAGAAATTAGGTGAGAAGTGAAAACATGTAATTTCATTTATTTTTCTTCATCGGGAAAGCTGTAATTAAATACCTGTGATTATTCTCAAAGAAATGGCTTAATTTTATGTTGATTAAAATCATGTTTATACTTTGATACAGTCTAATCAGATAAGTTCTTATGGCATACTCAGTGTTTATTTGTTATCCTTGCCTGTATCAAAAACATGCAGTTTGCTGTACAAAAATAGGTTTAATACCATCAGTACATAGACAAGAATAGACTAATTTTGTGTATAAGTGTAGTATACCTAAGAAGCATTATTGTCACATAGCTTATGTGGATCTAGAGTTCTATACAAATAAGAAAACCTGACAATAAATGGAGGTTGCAATAAAAGAATTGAAGTTTGAATGCCTACAGTATACATTGTGTGTTTGTGTGTAGAAAACATGGAAATGGACTAAGCATGGATCAATATGTGACCAGTCACAATACTGTAATGGTAAAGCTGGTTTGTACAATTTTCAGTACTTGTATGGTGACTCAACAATTCTGACCATTATCCATGTAGTGTGGGTAGTGGTGGGTTTTGGGTATCAGGCATGTTTGAAATTACTGTACCCCTGTGCTGGTTGCACCACCATAACTTTGAATTATTCCATTTAAAGTAACCAATAGCTTAATTAAATATAGTGAAAATGATTATCAATAAAGGGAGATAAAAATCGTAGCTGTGGAGAACCCACTGTGACAAAAATATATTAAGCTAGGACAACAACAACAACATTACTGCCCCATTTCACAGACTCCTACCCACATAATTTATTGACACCATATTATCAAAACCCTCTTCCCTTGTTTGTCTTTAATACGAAAAGCCTGTGCTAAAGCTCCCAAAATAGAGCGAAACATGCATCTGGCAGGCACATCAAGTGTGTGTTTTGTGTATACAAAGTGAGGCAGGGACAGCATTGTGGTCATTGTGGTTCTAGCTCAAAGATATCCCCATTTGTCACATTTGCTTCTCCACAGCTACAGATTTTTTCCCCCTTACTAAAATAGTGGAAATCTCTTTCAATAAGGATTTTGATTTCTTTTAAATTAAAAGTTGCAACTAGTATAGGGGTACTGTATTTGGAACCTCCTATTCCTGTTTTTGTGCAGTAAAGTTCATGCGACTTGTCCCATTGTACACCAGAGCGGGTTCTAATCATTCATCAGTATTAAGTGCAGGAGGTTCAGAGAATTTGATTCCGTCCATCCTGTTGCCCCAACTAAAACGTTAAAAAAGACTTCAAAAGCCTTTGTTGCAAGAGTGGTGTTCCTCCACAGTTAGACACCTTTTGTTTTAACTGATCACAGAATAAAATGAATTATAAAGATAAAGCCATCTTAATATTTGGGATATTGTTGTCTGATGTCAACGTTCTGTCAAAAGCATATTGAGTACATTTTGGGTCTTTCAAAGGGAATTTGTCAGATTTCCAGCTGCTTCGTGGTAAACGTTTTTCACTGGCTTCTTTCCAGGTATTAATACTTTCAGCTCCTAATACAGATTACTTATAAAAGTTTAGCTCTGGGATTCATCAGCCGCAACCATAAAAATGTAACTGAATTTCTAATATTAACAATTCATCATTAATGTTATTTTTTTGCTCATTTTGGAGCAATTTCAATTTGTAAACATTTTTAACAACCAATTAAAAAAGTCCCCTCGCCACAAGTAGCAATGTCTTGGCAATCTCTGCATTGAGGTCTATACCAAATCCTGAAAGAGTAAAGTGAAGCTAATAAATTGTGCTGGGCGCTTAGAAAGCTTCCATTTTCTTTACTCTGGTTGAAATAAGAAGCACATTCATGTCCTCTTTTTTTTTATCTGAAAATTAACACTTTCTTGGCCTGTTGCCCACTGACGGTGTTTTTTTCTAAATATAACCTCCCACTTAATCATCCAGTTGATTTTAATTTCAATGTTCCTGCTACGTCTTTCAAGCCTCCCCTCCTTTCGCGTGGGCAAGAAACCCCATACTCTGACTTCCAAAGGTTCTCCTTTTATCTAATGTCACTGAATTTCAGTAAAAGGCAGGGCAGCATTGCGTCCTTCTATAAAGTCCTTTTGTTCGTTAACTGTCAACATAGAATATTTAGACTTAAGTTCTGTTTATAAATGGATTTAAAGAAAATCCCATGGAAGGCTTTTAAAAGGCTGCCTGAAAGAAGGGCCTGGCAGTGTACAGTAGAAATAGAATAGGGAATGCTTATCAATTTACTGTGCAAGTACTCCAATGAAACCTGTTTGTATGCCCTTTCTCGGTATCTGTTTCAGGACACCGCTGTGTAGACAACAGAGGTGTCTTGTATAATACCTGTTGTCTTAACAGCTCAAATATAGATGTTCATTTTAGCACTTGCAGTGAACATTTTCTAGTTATCAATTATGGTTGTCTTATGACACATGGAGATTTATCTCTGTCACTTTTATCTTGGCAGATGACAACACAAATATCACTGGAACTGCCACCAGTAAAAGTCTTTTCTGTAATGCAACCATAATGAACAGAATTTACAGGCAATATGTTTGCAGATTATTGTGTTGGCTTCTGGCAGAGCTGGAGCAGGTTAGTGAGCGGGTTTATCTGTTAATGTCCTTGTTTGTGTATGATGAAATGGATAGTAGAGAAATCCACACATGGCACATCTTCTAAAACCATTACTAACCAATCAGTCCACAAGTGAATTGCAGTTAGGTCATCCAGCTTTGTGGCCATGCTACAGAATAATACACCAGAATTTCTACAAGCCAGTAACTCCATAAATATGCAGAATTAGTTCAGTTTTCTTGTTGTACAATTGGAGGTGACATTTTGTCAACCAGATAACTGCTTAGGGAGCCACGGACACGCATACTGATAATCATGATCATATAGCTTGGTTGTAGATGCACAATTTATATATATTGGGTTTCCTTTGGATGCCTTTAGGAGATTGAAAACACAACTGATTTAGGTATCATGTTAACTAAAGGTAGGAGTAATATTTGAACATTCTGAGTGAAGAAAAGAGGTCAGAAATATAGTAGTGGGGTAGTAAATCCAGAAGAAGAAAAAACTTGAAGTGAGTACAGAGAAATTTAAAGAGATAATTAAACAAAGTCACGTGCCAAAGAAGGCAGAATTTTTGCCTTTTGGTGCATCCCAAGTAAAGTTCTTCATTGGGCAGTTCGTAGGTTAATAATTTAAATAGTTCATTTTTGATGCGCATGGTGCAATTAAAGAAAAACTTTCAAAAAAAAGTTTTCTTAAATTCACTGCACTAAAATGGGCAGTCTTTTGGCAGATGGGTTGTTAAATAGTTTTGCAGGTTTGGAAAAGCTATATTAAATTCTCATAAGGGAAACATTATATGCATTGCCCATATTTTTCCATTAATGACTTTTACATTACCTCAAGAGGGTGGTATTGGAATGAATGGGAATGGTTAAGTGAATCGGGGCAATTATTGTCCAAACTACAGGAACAGTGGTGGTTTATAGTGGCTAGAATTGATGCACAGTAAATAGTAGTGGGAATAAGACTGCCCCCCTGATGGAAAAGATAATAAGAAAGTAGTAGGCTTTAGAATAAAATGCAGATGCAGTGACAGAAAGTGTAAGTAGAAGACCAATAAGATATTAGAATATTGAGGAAAGAAGCAAAGCTAAATGCTAGATAACAAGAGTGTTGGAAGGGGCATGTACAGAATGCACAAAAGCATAGAATTTTTTTTATTGACATGAGTAGAAAAGTTGTGGTGTTAAAATGTTGCCATGCAATGAGAGCAGTTTACTAGAGTATATGTAGGTAACTGTCCTGTTTGTCCTAGTCTGTAACGATGTCTACCTTCAGGTATATTTGTTCTGTGTAAGTACTATGTACATATAGAGAACTAAACAAATAAACACAATACCTAGGCAATATTCAGAATTGTTTTGGTTTAGCAAAAAAAATGTTTAACCTCATAAATGCCTCACTGATGCAAAGGGCATGATTGATCATAGTGGAAGTATTTTACTGGAGTAATAGATTTTTGCTGTTGTGATACAACTGTTTGCAAAGATCTTAATGAGTAAAGGCAGAGAGTCGGTCCCTCACTTTGAAATTTATGTTTGCCTCATGATTGGAACAACAAGACAATGCAGCCTTTATCTTAAGTGGTATAATACAACTGGCAGTAGAAAGCAGCACAACCCTAATAGCTTAATCAGGGCCACCATCAGAAACTCTGGGGCCCCATACAAGTTATTTATATGGGTCCCCCATTAACACAAGCACGCAGTATAAATATTTTGTCCACACCCCCTGTGTAAATATATAAATAGCTGATGTTACTCTATAATAAGCAGTGCATATCAAGAGTTCCATTAATTAATGTGCTAATTAATGGTCAGTTCATTGGGGGGGAGGGCAGTAGAGTTTGCCCTTAGTTTAAACCCTAAACTCCTTTCTGCCCCTGCTCTGCGCTCTCATTGCTTAAGTTACTTGCTGTGGGACCCAATAACTAACTATTCAGTAGTAGTTCATAAAAATAGTAAAAATAATTAATGTGCTGAATCAGTGTTTTAATTTCTTTGAAAGTGATGTAAGGTTTTGCATATGTTACGTAAATTGCATAAGCAAAGGGGGCCAATGATGTTGCTGTGGGGCCCAATAACCAGTTATTCCCCTGCTGCAAAGTTCATGAAGAAGACACTCATATAATTCAGTTCATAGATCCCAATATAAACAGCTGACATTATGCTATAATAAGCAATTCATATAAATAGTTAAAGTGATAATCAATGTGCTAATAAGTCAGTCAGTTTATTGGGGGCAGTGGAATTTTCCTCAAGTTTTTTAATTCATTGGGGGTCAGTGGAGTTTCCCCCCCTCCTGCCCCTTTCAAGCTTCACTGCATTGTCTGTCCCTGCCAGAAGCACAGTAGGAGGGGATAAACAATCACAGCCCTGCAGTCACACAAGCAGGCTTTAGTCCCCTATCAGGTCCTCCCAGCTGCTGATTGGCTTCTATTCTACAATGCTGAGAGCTGCCAGCTGTCCAGCACAGCCTGGGAAAGGGGCAGCAGAACGTGGAACAGTTGGGCAGAACTAGTAGGTTGTTGAACACATTTTTAATAAATTAGAACAAAACATTTTTTTTTAAGCATGATCCGTCTATATTTAACAGAGTATTTTCCTCTGGCACATTCTTTTACACAGTATGTTCCCTTTACGTTTCATTAGAAAGTTTTCTCGTCAAGCAACATTGTAGCTTACTGTAAGAATCATATGTTTCTGTTAACAGAATCTTACCATATTTCTAATCTCAAAAACATTATTCTATAAAGAACCATATATGGATACATACAGCTAAAGCGGGGGTGGCCAAAAGGTAGATAAGCATGTGATAGTAGATCACCGAAGCCCAGGATTCTCCAGAAACCAGCTTCCCCTATGGGTACTTCCCATTATTCAGATTTAAAATAAAATGGCATATTGCTTGGCAGTGAAACACTAGGCAGCAGGATCTGGTGCTGTAGCTTAAAGGACAGTGAACAGCCTATTTGAAATGTTTCAATACCTGCCACACTGGTTGTTTAAAGGTTAGTAGTAAGGCTGTAGCATCCTCTTAATCACTTAGATTTCCTTCTCCTCCTGTAACCCACTCTGCCCCCTCCCTTAGGAATTTACTTTGGCTGTTGGCTCCTGGGCATACTCAGTTCTTCCCAGCTCAGATTACTAAACACACCCACCAGTTTAACAGCCAGTGAAGACGTGGCATTGCTGGTTCCCGTAGAAACTCTGCTCTAGATGTCTGCTCCTATTTTTTTCTCCTAACCTCCTCTCCTGTGCTCAGTTTAACAGTGTAACAGTGCTCAATCCAAGCAGAACTTTTTATCAAAGTAAGTTCTGCCCGTGTGAGCTTGCATACTTGATAAAATGTACACTAAATAGGGTTTTTTTGTGCAGGTATGCTGTTTGCAGATTTAAATGTAACTGATGATGTGTCAAAGGGAAAATGGCCACCAGGTAAAAGCTGCTATTTGTTATAGGAAAATGTGATGCTGCTGGCAAACAGAGGGGGATATATGCAATACACATGATGCCATTTGTGTGGGGGTGATGTGCCCAACATCTATACACTGTAGTAAAATGTAGGCTTTACATGTCCTTTAACCAAAAGTAAACCACACAATGGTGATGTCTGGGTCTCCTTATTTTATGGATTTGCAGTAAAGCACAGATTGATCACAAACTTTCAATTTTTGCCAACTACATTTACAAGGAACTGTTTGCAATGCCTGTTTGTACAGAGGACCATGGAATAGTGCATATTTCCATCAGACATGTCAGCACATGCATTCTGCAAAATGATTACCTGAATGGCTAATGGCCAAGCGTGATCTTGTTCAGGTGGGTAGTTCTGCCTGTAGGTATCTAGTTTAGCAAAAGATAGATTTGGGCCAAATGTAAATTACAAGGAATGATTAGCTGACCTACAAGCTCCAGAAGGACCAATGATTTTTGGGGGTTGGCTCTGCATCATTGCTCACCTGCAGTGATCCCAATTATCCCAGAGACTGATAACTTCGGGAGGTTGTTAAGGGAAAAGTTCTTGGCTGAGTTCATGAGCAAATATCTCATATCACATGTGTGTTCCATAGGGTTCTACTTAAGTCAGTAATAATGGCTTCTAGAATAATGCCCATCAGACCTTACTGCGCACGGACACTTTGCCTTTCATGTTCCTAACACTGTTCCCTTTCCATTCACACGCAAACCTAAACTTTCCTTCCTGATCACTCTGTTTGCTCCATCTCATTTGACCGTTGCACAGACTAATTTATTTAACTCTCCTTTTGTCACCCTACCTGTTATTGCTGTCAGGTACTGTTTAAATATTTCCTTAGGAACTGTTGATCCTGTGTGATACCTTTATAAAGCCAACACATTTTGATCTTTCCTGCACTAATACTAGCATGCCAGAGACAAGATCTATTGCATCTTAGATGTGTCGGTGCACTCCACACAAAAATCTCTACCCTGTAAAAGAATCTTTTGGCAGTTTATCATGTTCTCTGAAAAATGTACTTGTTGTGCGCAACAATAGCTTTGCCTTTAGTCCACAGCGCAGTGATTGATGGTTTTAGGCTTTCACCCTCTGTTATATCTCAGTCTTCAGAGCTTTATTCTTGGACTGGATTTTCTTACTTTCTTTTAGAGAATTGATGATTGTAAACCCAATTACCTTGTAACTGGGGTGTGTGCATTGTGGTGTATACCCTGTTTCACTATTCAGGTTTATACAAGGTTGGTTTCAGTGCAGGGGAAACAGTTGCTAAACTTTGCTGGGGTTCCCTTTCTTGTAACACTGAGTAAGAATGGTTAGACATTCTTTCTTACTTCTAGTGTGACAGCTTTATTCTAACGCAATTTGCTGTAAGTATTCTTGATATTATATTTGTTTTTTTTACCTCCATGCAGAATTTTTACAGGGATTTCGCATGCACAGCCCAATTCGAATATCCTCACTGCATCTTGATGGGATTTAGATTTTAGCTTTGACTCTAGAACCCTTTATTTAATTTTTTCAGCCATTCCTCCGCAAATCATGATCCTCACACATCCTCCACTACAACAAAGAATTTATCATGGATTGTATGATGGTGAGCTACTCAGACCCAAATGCAGCAAAGCATTCCTAAACCATAACTTTTTTAAACCATAGGTTCTGCTGCTGAAATTCTGTCTTTTAGTACTGTGGCAAAATAACTGATATCTTTGCCTTGTCTATCCAGAGCACATTGTTCTAGAAGTCCTGATCTTTGCCTAGATGTGTATGGGCAAACTTTGCCCTGATTTTCTTTCTGAGCTGCATCATTTTCTACCTGGCACACCTTCTATGTTGATCTAATTTGTTCTCATTTGCCTCATTGTAATGGAAGAATCATGCCATTTTCGTAAGCCCTGTGATTAAATTCTGAGGGTACTTCTTTCAGCATCTTGCATTCTACTTTAGGGCTGAACTTGCTGATTCAGCCTGGCCTATAGCTTTCTTTCTTAAGGCCTCAGAGTGCGCTTTTAGTCTAGGCATGTTAACCACACACTTCAACCACAAAAAGCAAACCAAACTTAGAGGCAGATTTACTAAAACTAAAGATTTACTAAAAAAATTCGAATTAACTTGTTTCCACGTTTAACAAAAAACCTGAACTGGAAAAGCACATGCAGAAAAAAATTGCAGAAAAGTTGCGAAAACCGTGACTTTTTTGTTTTGTTGTGCAAAAGCCAGCATCAAAAATCCAAAAACCTTAGGATTTGTAGCAAAGAAAGATTTTCCAATTGTAAGGGGGCACCTGTCATTGAGTTCTACATGATCTTGACAAGTTTTAGATGAAATATGTTAAGATTTGGAATTTTGCTGTTTTGTCGCATAGTAAATCTTGGAAAAGTCACAACCTTTTTTCAGCGACTTTTAGCTAAAAAAATCCAAACTAAATAAAAATCTGACTGTTAGTAAATGGCCCCATTAATATCACAAGGTTTACGCAAAATAGGTTTCTTTAAAATCCTCACTAATGATGTTTGATTCGTTTTGCACCTGATCTGCTGCACCTGATTCTAATTTTAGATATTTCAGCTGATGAAAAAAAATATTCCTTACTTTTTCCAAATGCGGATTTTGCATTAATATTTATTTAAATTACACAATGGACTAAAAAATGTAAATTGTGTATGAGTATTGTTGAAATGATCAAATAAATACTAATGAATGTTAATAAAACGCAGAAATTGCCATGATGTTTACTTACTTTTTTACTTGACTGTAACTGCTAACTGTCCATCCAGGATTCTCTTACATTAAGGGGTATATTTATCATGCTGTGTATAAAGTGGAGTGAAACATTACTGGTGAAGTTGCTCATAGCAGCCAATTAGATGCTTTGCTTTGATTTTTTAACTGTTCAAATCTAATTGCTGATTGGTTGCCCTGGGCAACATGACCGGTAACGCTTCACTCCCCTTTTTACACAGCATGATAAATATACCCCTTAATGTAATTAGTCAAATAGTAGGTCTTTCATCAAAATAAAGTGAGTGATAGATTGATAAATGAATGCTTAAATAAATTGAACTGTATACTGTCTACATGATATCCTAAGAGACGGAAATCTACATTTGTGGGCTTAATGGACACATGGTAATGTTATTCTCCTGATGTGACCTTACGGCACCATATTGCTCCAATGAGGATGGAGTAATCATTCAGGTATTATAAAGAGAGCACACACGCAGCATGAAATAGGCTTTGCAAAGACAAGCTTTCCAAATGATATATTCTAAATTAAATATCATGAAATCCAAGTCTCAAAAAGGACTTGTAAGCAGTTTATTTTAGGGGGAAATTCAATTTGAATCCCTTTCTTCCTGTCTGTTGCTCACCTGGCCATAATATTTACCAAGTCATAATGTGCCAGTTTTAGGATACCGTACGACTTCCCGCTAGGCCCTTTAATGTATTACCTCAGCATCAAGCTGCTTCTGGTGTGGAACATTCACCATCTCCATGCTAGGCTAAGGAGAAAGATATGTTAATATGTTTATTATCGTTATCACCGCAAAATTTAAAAGTCTAAATTTAAAGGCTCAAAAAAAAGAAAAAAACATAAACGGAATATGAAAACATTTAGCGTTTGCAAGAGCCTGCACTTTTTCCTAAATGGGTCGGCGCCGAGAGAAGCATTACAAATGCTGACTTATTTGTGAGAGAAATTCCTCTTGAGAAAACATCCTGTAATAAGCTCTGCCCCATATTTTCCTTCCACTGGCACAGCAGCCTTCTTTTATACGATATTGCATTTACTCACCTTTATGGTGTGCACAAAGCAGCTTCTATTTTTATATTTTCATTTATTTATAAGAGCAAGAGCTGCAATATTGCTTGCCCTTGCCCATATTATATAGACAGCCATAGTAAAACGCACACATTTCCCATTGCTATCTATGTACTGACTGCTGAGGCAGTCCTAGGGAAGAACCAAAAGATCATCTGTCTTCTCATCAAGTAAATAAATCTGAAGAGAAAGGCCTGTGAGTTTTTAGAGCTGCAAATGGGTGGCATTATTTGTGAGTGAAAGCTATGCAATCTAATATACCGTTTAAAGGGAAAATACCACCCTTTTTCACATGAGCTCATTCAGTTGAGCTCATGTAAAAAGGTGCACAAACACTGTCTCAACTGACGAATAAATATATACACAGACATACATGATTCCTTAGTTTGAGGGGAAATCATAACAGTCTTGCCTCTGACTCACACTAACCATTTCCCAACCCCCTTAAACAGAAGTTCTAAAACACCATGTTAAAGTGATGCATTCTGGGGGAAGTCTTTCTGCTGTGTACTGCCCATCATGGAAAGCAGGGGAATCCCAGAATCCAACAATTTAACATAAAACACGATAAGGGAGGGGTTGAATGACTCTGCCAGCCCAACAGGGCCGGATTTCTATCCCGTGCGCCCCGAGGCCGCCCCTGTGGGTGTCCCCCGTGCGCATGCGCAAATGCTCCTTTTAACTCCCATACGGAGCAGTGGGGAGAGGTCCCGACTGCTCCGTATGGGAGCAAAATTTAAAAATGTTCTTGCGGCGGGGCGGCATGCCGCCCCTAAACTTCTGCCGCCCTAGGTTCGGGCCTTTGTGGCCTCTCCACAAATCCGGGCCTGCAGCCCAAGTGTGTGTTAGAAATGGCCCCTGTCAGTTAGAGGCAGACTAGCATGGTTTCCTCTCAGTCGATGTCAGTGTAAAAAATAAATACAAATATATTTTTTATTACATAAGCCCAACCAAATGATCTTCTGAGCTATAAAGGAGGCATCCATGTAAATATTATTAGTTATCTTACTAACTTGGATCTGGAATTTTTAAAAAAAAAATTTTAATCAGTCACAAGGAAATCAAGAGCACTTAAAGGCAAACTATACCCCCAGAATGTATACTTAACAGAGATCAGCTGACAGGAAGTAATGCAGCTTTAAATGTAACAGGAAGTGGTGTGGAAGCAAAAGACAGAACTCCATTCATTGGCTGATGTGGCCTAGCATGTATGTGTGCCTTGGCTTGTTTGTGTGCACTGTGAGTCCTATGATCCCAGAGCGTGGCCCTTAAATCTTAAAATGGCAATATTCTGTTTAGAATTACCCAATAGCTCATACTACTATTATATGAAAATGGTTTAGATGAAGCAGGGTTTTACGTATGAACTTGTTTATGCAATATATTTTTATAGAGACCTACATTGTTTGGGGGTATAGTTTTCCTTTAATAAAAAGCAAACCTAGTATTCACAGGGTCAATGCACACTTTTGTTGAAAAAAAGTGCATTTTAAGTTAGTTATAGCATAGTTACATAGGTACATAGTTAATTTGGGTTGAAAAAAGAGTGCAACCCTTCCAACTGAACCCCAATGCACAGTAGAATCTACTATCACAACCTCACCTTGAAAAACATTTTCACTGCTTATAATGAAAGTCAAAAGAATTCAATCATAGTACAGGTATGGCATCTGTTATGTGGAAACCCGTTATCCAGAAGGTTCAGAATTACTGGAAGCCTATCTCCCATAGTCTAATATTTCAAAAATGATTTCCTTTTTCCTTGTACTTGATCCCAACTAAAATCAAAACAATCCTATTGGGTTAAATGAATCTTTGGATTATTTTTTAGTATACTGAAAATACGGAGATCCAAATTATGGAAAGATCCCTTATCCGGAAAACTCAAGGCTTTGAGCATTCTTGATAATAGGTCCCATGCCTGTGCTTTTTTTTTTAATTGATGCATTATTTCTATTTTGCTTTGTGGACTTGCCCTTCCCATCTGGTTTTATGTACTCTACTTGATTTAATAGTTTTTACTGATTGGCCTTTTTTTTGCCTTTGTATGTCCCCCTCCACCAATAAGACTTATCTACAGGGAACTACATGAATCCATATTGAGAAATGTTCTATTGTGGCAAAGATCAGTGGTATATTCAGATATCTTATATAGAAATGTGCTGCTGAAGGTCCCCTGGTCCAGCTGCTGAGCAGAGACTGGGTAATTAAGAATGCTAATTCTGTCATGTTTATACCTTGAAACGAGGAGACGGTTTCCTCTCATCATCCAAGAGTGTCTAAACATCACCCCTGAACAACACACAGCTCTGTCTGACACCAAAGGCTCTATGTTTGGTCTGGAGGGAGCAGTGTTATTCTTTGTCTGCAGCATCCGAAGGGAGACATTTTTCTCTCAGCAGCACTGCCGGTCTCAGCACAACGAGACCTCTGTTCCAGAAGGAAAAGCAAGAAACACATTTTTCCACGGGCCAGCAAGCGACCACGGCATTGGAGTATGAGTCGCCTGGCCAGATTTGCTCACAGTGTTCATCCATTCATGCCATCTCTGCTACCTTCCCTCAGAGCATCTTGTCTTTTAACCCATGGCAGTGCCAGTACACTTATGTAGGCCAACACAAATACCTTTGCTCCTGGTTGCTTATTTTGAACTGCTTTGGAGGAGAGTACCGTTACCAAGAAATGTCCCTGTGACTCTTGTTGCTTAAGTTTTTCAAATGGCCTCTTGTGTTATGTTTAATATATGGAATGAAGGAAATGGCTGAGTGCGGATGCTGTTGACTTTGAAAGACCTAGTTTGTACCCAGAGTTGGATCAACTTTCCTTGTCATTGTGGTACAGGTATGGGATCCGTTATCCGGAAACCCGTTATCCAGAAAGCTCCAAATTACAGAAAGCCTGTCTCCAATTGACTCCATTTTAATTAAATAATATAGATTTTTAAAACTGATTTCCTTTTTCTCTGTAATAATAAAACAGTATCTTGTATTTGATCCCAACTAAGATATAATGAATCCTTATTGGAGGCAAAATAATCCTATTGGTTTAATTAATGTTTTATTGAATTTTTAGTAGATTTAAGGTATGAAAATCCAAATAATGGAAAGACCCCTTATCCGGAATACCCTTGGTCCCAAGCATTCTGGATAATGGGTTATATGCCTGTACTCCGTTAAGTATTCCTGTTGATGAATGCTTATTAGCAGCGGAAAATATATTCAAGATTTTATAGCTAGAAGGAAGATTTTTGTTTAC
Organism: Xenopus tropicalis; assembly: GCF_000004195.4. Taxonomy (NCBI): domain Eukaryota; kingdom Metazoa; phylum Chordata; class Amphibia; order Anura; family Pipidae; genus Xenopus; species Xenopus tropicalis. Next base: position 108,933,681 of record NC_030684.2, read on the forward strand.
AAAAGAAAATATACTTTACTTTTTATAATTAGCGCTACATAGATCAATCAATTCTTAAAGTAAATGCTTACAGTAAATTATAAAATATGTAAATATATTCTGCAGTATCCGTATATTACCTTTTGTATGTTAAACTGAGACTCTTTTTATGCATTTCAGTCCATATTCTTGATAGGGGATTATACTGTGATGCTTTTTTTTAATCCTGTAATGCTTTCTAAAGCTGGTAAATCTTAATTACGGCCAACAATTATAGGTTCCATTATTTACTCTCATCCTACCATTGGACTCAACTAATTCATAAACCAGGACTGGCTTTTATATGTTTAAGTGAATCGTATGGAAGTGTGAAGGTGGTGTATTTTGGTGGACCATAGGGATGTGAAGGGCCCTAAATATGTAAATGGGAGTATCACATGTTTGTAGCTGCAAGGGGAATATGATATTAAGGACTGTTTGTCTAAGTTACGTGTTTGCTTTCCCACATTTCTCTCATCACATATTCAAAGCTTTATTATGGTGTTTTGGTAATGTTCCTATGAAGAAACAGTGACAGGCACTGATGACAGATATGAATGGGAATTTAGAAGCAAATGAATGTAGCAAGCTTCATCTTCAGGTGTATGGTTACAGTATGCTGCTGTCATTATCGATAAAGACGACCATGTCCGCTTTTAAAACCATTTCAAGTTTAAAAAGTCAGTAAATTTATTTTATTATAACATATTATAATATTATAACATATTCACAAATTCTGCATGTGTTTTTTTTTTTTTTTTTTACAAAGTACTAAATCTGTATTAAAAACATTTAAAGTTTGTAGAGCTTTTAGACCCAGAATATATGTTTTCTAAATCTATTTGATCACAGTTTATCATGGACTGAACAGGTGTATGTTTGTACAGGTATGGGGTCGAGTATCCAGAATGTTCGGGACCTAGGGTTTTCAAGATAAGGGGTTTTAAAATAATTTTGATCACCATATTTAAAAACATTTAAATATGAAATAGGATTGTTTTGCCACCAATATGGCTTGATGCTTGGTTATCATCAAGTACAAGCTGTTTTATTATTACAGAAAAAAATACATTTGATTTATTTGCTTAAGATGCGCTCTATGATTTTCGATACCTGGTTTCAGGGTAAGAGATCATACCACTGTACGTGGAACACTTGATTACATGAAACAATTCAGAGATTTAGAAAACATTTTCCATGAAAAATAGAAGTAAAAGAATGAAATAGGTAACCAAGGTTAGATATGTTATTGCTGACTGAGTGTTGTGCAGTCTACAAACAGAAGTAAGAAGCATGAAAACAACAAAAAGGTTAACAAAGAAAAAAATTAAAAATGCTCATATTGTGTTTCCCTCCATGGAAAAATACATGTAAGTAGGGCATAAATCCATTTACATCTGCATTAATATTATTTGCACATATAACACAGCTGAAGCTGATTGCTGCCTTTTCAAACACCTAAAGGTATGGACTAGTGCTTAATATTATTATATATAAAGCTATGTCATTATATCAAGCACTAAATCTACTTTATTAAGCAGATACTGAACCATTCTGAAACAAACCTACACATACCCCACGTTGCATTATACCAACTAAGTTCCAGGATCAACCTATAATTCCAGTGCCAGAGCTTCATATCATATCCTTGCCTTGTCCTTCTTTTCAATCTCTTTATGAATGATGGCAAACATATAAAAACATTGGTATAGATTGGTATAGGTAACCTATATAAATGTCTGCATCTTTCTTAAGCCTGTGAGAGATCTCATTCTAAGCCACACTTGATTTTGGCTTAAATATTATTTCTCTGTCAGTACTGTCTGTTTTATTTTTTGTTGTGTTTTATGACATGACTTATTTTTTTTTTATGTATAGCTAAACTGCAAGGGGTAGAAGGAGTTATTTTCAAAGGAATTTTAAACATATTTATATTGATTATATTAATGTTCATAGTAAGATAGATGTATATTCCTGTAGGCTTTATTTCGGTATCCCAGTAGGGCTATAGTCACTTTGTCTTTTTCTGTCAGACTGATCTTTCTCGTGCAGCTAGCATGTAGGCAGCTGAAGAGACATGGTTTGACATCATTTGGGCTGGACCAGACATATAGGGAAGAGCATGAAAATATTAGGGAAAGCACAACAGGATCTTCCCCTATGTTAGTAGTTTGTTAAGCACAGATAAGCAGTGGCATTTCATAGTTTATTCCCCATTAAGATATTGGACTTTTCTAAAGTGACCTATAACACATATTTATTGCTTCAGTGAGAGACCCCGACAAGTGGCAAACAAGTTAAATAATGTTGCCCTTGTTTTGCAGGCCTATTTTATAGGAAATACTAATATATGGCTCCCAGTGACAGTTTTGACTAATTTTTCATTTGTTTTATTTTTTTTTCTGTTGTATATAAGTACCTACCAAGACCTTTTCATTCTTGTTAGTTTTATTTGTTCAGTACCATATATTGCATTCTTTGTACTTGTGAGTGTATGAGCACTTTTGGTCATTTACTGGCCAGTCACTATTTGGACCATGGGCCGGTCATATAGATATCATAGAATATGATTACATTTTCATTGTTCTTTTTGGGAAAGCAGCCCAAATGATCTGAAGAGCAGGAAGTGAAAAAGGAGCTTCATGTCCTCATCATTTGTTCATTTGGATTTTCCTACATCTCCTAAATGAAGCACTTGACCAACTGATATCCATAGCACAAGAATATTGGTTGGGATTGACAGGCCACAATACATGTCCCAAAATACTGCAAGACTGGGTTTGTATGATGTTATCGGTGCGTGTATGGCCAGCTTAAGTGGGAGCTATACCATTAAAAAGAGTAGACGCAGAGACATAAAAAAGCATTTTCTGTGAAGTCTACTTGTAGGAAGTGCGGTCATTTTTGTCTCCATGCACTTATTCTATGCAGTAGGAGAATTGTATAAATGCCCCCAGCTTGTATATTGTATATCATCGACAGATTGGAATGTAATAAGCAGCTGCATTTTACATTCTACATCCTCTGAAGTAGCAGAAGAGTTCATAGCAGCAGTCTCATGTCCGACTGGGACCCACTATCAAAAGACCTTGATGCTGTGGGGCTGATTTATTAACACTCATGTTTGTTTTTTGATGCAAATCTTGGTGGGTTTTTTTTTTGCTTTTGTCAGGATTGATTTTTTTTTCTTCTGACTCTTGTATTTTTTTTTTTAAACACATTTGTGGGGGTGTAAACACAACTGAGCCAAAAATGCGATCAGAGAAAAATGTAGCACCGAATTGTTAAATCAGCCCCAAGGGAATAGTCATGTAACAATTAGATATAGATTGTGTTACATTTTCTTGGTGTTATAATGTTTTATGGTGGCGAAAAGAAAGGGATAATAGGAACTGTACTTGGCTGGGACCCACAAGGACATGGTCTAACCGAGGCATTTTGGCAGGCCAGTCCAACTGTAAAATTCCCCCCATGATGTTCTCATGATCAGAGTGCTCTTTATTTTCATTATATTTGTCTTACTCATCATTCAGGCGCGTATTGCTGCATTTTAGCATTTTGTTGATCATACTTGCACACACTTTCAATTCCACAGTTTCTTAGTTTTTTTAATATCTGATGTTTGAGTGACTAATAAAATGTCTACTACCTATTAGAAAATTAGACCAAGTTTGTGGTTACCTTTAATCTTATGCTTTCCAATTACATATGTGCTACATTGTTGGCAAGAAAAGTGACAGCCTGCCACCAAATCCTGAAACCCATTATCCAGAATGTTCTGAATTACAGAAAGGTCATCTACCAAATACTTCATTAGAAGGAAATGTGTCTAATTTTCTTTTCTTTGTAATAACAAAACTCAGATATAATTAATCCTTATTGGTGGCCAAATAATCCTATTGAGTTTAATAATGTTTAAATTATTTTTTCTACTAGTGTTAAAGTATGGAGATCCAAATTACAGTAGGACCTGTTATCTGGAAAATCCCAGGTCCCAGACCTGTGTAAGGTTAGTGAAGGTGCACCTTCCAGGTATATAAATGGGGCAATCTATAAGCTCCTCATATCTCCACCACCATCCAATAATTAACCCCCCCCACACACAAACTATATAAATTCAGGATTAAGGCACAAGTCACCTTGAAGTTCCATGACCTACAAGCCCTTTTCCTGCAATACTGGTCACAAAAATCTCTTGATATTCTTTAATTTAACAGCAGGGTTCCATAAAACCTTTAATTATTTGCATGTCTGCTGCATTATTATTGAGCTATTCATATTATTTGTTGAGTGGTTATTGTGCAGAAAAAACAGAATTGTCCTTGTGACCGAAAAGGACAATCTCAGCATAAGTCGGTAAGAGCTGGGCCTTGAGCTCCCTCAGAACAAGCTGTATATGCCCTTTAAACATGTGTGACATTGTATTTGCTTCTGTGAGTCTGCAGTATCAGCCTACAAACTCCAGGAACAAGCTCTCTCCCTTGTGCTGCTGACAGCTGTGGAATCATGAGGCAGAAGAACGAAATTATCATAAATGTACTTGGGGCCTGCCAGCAATCCCACTGTGCATTCAACTGTAAACAGGTCTAAGTTTGGGATTGTTTATACCTTCCTCCATGGTACAGCGGGATCAAGTGGAAAATCTACTTTTATTGTGTTTAAAAGTGAGGCTCAGAAGGGTCTAAAGCTTGTTTTTCTTTAGGTGTGCAGGGTAAGGAAACGAACCTGCCTTTATGGGCCCATGGAGGCAAAACTTTCCCTTTCTATGCTAACACTTAGTTTTTCTACCAGCTTCAATAACTATTTTTATCAACCTGTTTTAAGAAGGAAGCCCTGCTCCTGACATGTGGTTATGGGCAGAAGGACAGAAGGAAAGCAACCAATGAAAACACGTGTCCTTAAAAAAAAAAAAAGTAGTATTTGCACTGGAGCTGACTGGGAATCAGTGACAGCGGGATCTTTGGCATGGCTGAACATAAGCAGCTCAGTGTCTAGCGTACGGCTAACTTAAGGATGAAAGAAGCCGAATGTCTGTGGCCAAGGAAGTTTGGTTATTTTAGTTAAGAAAAGCAAAGTCTGGCAGTGTTTAGAGGAAGGAGCCCAGATGCTCCGCTCAGTGATGCCTGACTGGGATGTTAATAGGAGAACGTACCCAAGACTTGCTGGTGTGCGCTCTATGGTTCTCAGTCCCATCTCTGTCTTCCTTAAAGCTCTCTTTTTCTACTTCTGGTGAGCCAAAGGCTTATTCGCTACTGGGCAGCAGCACCATGTCACTTCCCTTATAAAGTGAGCAAAAATACATGTTTTCCATTCCATTTATAATGTTACTGTGAAATTTACACTTTTATGAACTGGTGTGTCCTGTTTTGTAGCCTACATGAAAGGATATTTTATTGGTTTTATTATTTTTTTTTAAATTTAACCAGTTTTTTCTGTACATGTCTGAGCAAACTCTTACAACCAAGGTGCATGGACACAAGAGTGCAGCAGAGCATATTGGTCTTGCTTCCCAATAAACTGAGCAAAACTTCACATGCATAATACTAAGCACTGCAGCTTTCTATTACTAGAGTGTGGGTTGGGTCTCTTCATATAATATACATTCCTCTCTGCTCTGTGTTTGTTTTTCTCAAGAACTGCCAGAACACGTTAATGGCTTGTAACTGGTAGAATATCCCAAGTTTCCGTGAAATACAAGGATAGAAAATTGAAATGAAATAAGAGTATATATGCAATATAATTTAGCAACTTATCAACCCTATGGGTTATATACCGTGTACTCTTTCATTCAGTATAATATCAATGAATAAGACTTGTTCAAAACGACATTTCTCCTGTGTTTTTTTTTTTTTAATAAACAATTATGAAGTGCTTTTATTTGGAACATTCTGATAAACTCCTCCATCTCTGTTAAACTGAGATACAGACTGCAGAATAGGGAAAACAATGGGCTTATTTATATGGAACTAAGTATCTAATTTTAAACAAGTAAACAAAAGTAGTATTTAAACCAGTAAGGGTTAAATGAAAGAGTGATCTATTAGTAATTTACAACAGAAAAGAACAAAATAATATATATTTTTGCTTTACCCAAATCACAGGATGAACGAAGACAAACAGCACAGAAAATAGGATATGTTTTGTGTGGGAAAAAAACATATTTATTTGATTTTTCTGCCCCTCTTGCTCTGGTTTAGCTTGTCTAACATATTTGTTTTAAATTAGATACAATTGAAATAATAAAACAATAACACAATAGTGTAGCATTAATCGTGTACAGTAAATTAGCTCTTGTTTAGTCACTGGACTCTGCATCTTATTTAGGTAACTATATACTACTTCAAAATATGAAGTTTATTGATAATTAAGAGACTCTTAATAATATCCATTACATGTAAACCTCAATGACATTATACCGTTATATGTTCTTGACAATTAGACCATGTGCTGCTGATTAATGTTATAGTGATTATAGCACAGTTTGAAGGTTGTTATTAGGAAGGCTTTGGCCAGGCCATGGGGCTGACCCCATTTAGGGGCACAGAACAGTTTTTGGAGCCTGGCATAAAAGTTATTTTGGATGAGAATGTGTGTTTGTTTTGAGGCTAATTTAGGGTGAGATTGGGGATGAATGCTTGTTTGATGTCCAGCATCTTTGTGGACTATGGCTAAATTACCCATGCACTTGTACTTTCACAATTTAGTTAAGAGCTAAAGGGGGCCCTGGGCAAATATAGGATGTCAAAGGGTGTCTTGAAAATGTTTGAAAACCTATGGGCTATAGTACATATGATGCCTTTTAATCTTTGCCAACAAATTGCTGAGAGCACTTTCCATCCGCGCTTTCACAATTTAGTTAAGCTAATAGGAGGGTGACCCGAGCAAATTTTGAAAGTCGAAGGGAGGATTGAACTGAAGTCTGAAACCTCTAGTCTTTGGCACTTGGTGCATTTTAATCTTTTCTACCAACATGGATTGCTTCTCTTCGTGCTTTTTGAAACCACGACTAAACTCATTTCCACTAAAACCACGAATGTCTAGTCAATTATTAAAAGATCCGAATTGAAAAAGCACAAACAAATTAAAATGTGCAAGGAGAACGAAAAGAACGCAACAACCACAAATTTTTTTTGTGGTTTTTATGTTTTTCCATGAATCTTCATGGACTTTCAAACTTTCAAAAAAAAAAAAACCCACAAAACTGAAAACCTCTAAAAGCACAAATTAAATAAGCATTGTTACAATTTGCCTAGGACAGCTCCCGTTGATTTCAACATGACCTCGACAGCTTTTAGATGGTGAGTTCTTTATTAGTGTTTTTTTCTTTTTAGACTTAATAAATCACAAAAATGTGTTTTATTTATTTTTTTACACAAACAAATAGAGTTTTAGCTAAAAAAAAACTGTCCTTCAGTGTGCTATTTACAGTTTCTTGGAAGACAAGAAAAAAGGAATACTTATGTCCACTTCTCAATAGTTCAGTTTGTCAGATACAATGGGAAAATGAATGTGTAACAGATTACTTTTCAGTTAATTTCACTGGTTTGGGTAACAGAGGTAAGAGCGCTGCTGGGATTGTTAAATACATTGCAATTCATAGGCTGACCTATGTCAGTTTTTGTTTTGTCATCTATTCATTTATTTTTGTTTTTGTCTGTAATTTGTAAATTTGTGAAAGTGGGAAAAGGGGTTCATGCTTTTCAGTATGTACATATAAAATAAAGCAAATATTCATGTTATGATTTCCTATCCCTAGTGCAAACAGCTTGAGAAGGAGCTTCATCTGCTGCAAGAGAGTAAACAGACCTCCATGGATTTTGTAACTGCAGAGAAGAGCATAGAACCTTCTTCCAAGGTAAATGCATATGCTGGGCCTTACACCTTTGTTGTGTCCCTCGCACAGCCCTTTCTTAGAAATGATGATGTACATGAATTATATTTTTGCAGTACATACACTTATAATTCTGAATAAATATATGGGTCTATTTCACTTTTGATATGGTCTCCCTTTAAAACCATCCCTTCTGACTGAAGTACCAAACTGACATCCAAAGTCTTATACATAGTTATGGAAGCATATTATCTTTCCGAAGCTTCGGAAGATCCTTAAAGATGTTTATATGGGACAGTGTAGCTGCCAGTTAGGTCATTGTTGACATCTATATTCTCTTCATGTAGACTAGTAGCAAATACTTTGTCATTGGTTGAGAAAGAGTTTGAAATCAGTTCACTATGTGCCAATCCAGCCATTTAGTAATGTGTGGAATCAGTAATGCCATTTTCAGTGTTGTTTAATTGGGGTACTTATGAATGCAACAGTCTGCTCTCCATACCCCACCCCAAATGCCTCCCTGTAGCACATTCCTACACCAGAAAAAATAACTGACACTGATAAACTGATACTGACTCATTCATGTATTTAATAGGAAGATGTCTGTATTATTGTCAGAAGAATATTATTTTCTGAAATAATCTCATCCTAAACTAACACTAGTTCAATGTTACTCACAACTCATGACACACTGGGGGCATTACAGTCCTTTCATATGCTGGATTTCCAATGCAAACATTATTCCAGCCCATTGAAAGGCTGTGTTGCCCCTAGACCAGTGTGGTTGACATCCTTGCCAATCTGCTTTGCAAAGTTAAACTTGGTCGTAGTGTTGCGTTGTAAGGATTGCTGGACTGAGTCATAAAGAGAGGGAATATTTAGAAAAAAAACAGTCCTTCCTTATTAGTGATACTGACACATTCATGTCATTTATTGCACATTTTACTCTGGCTCCTATGCACCTCTTTAACCAAATTACCATAAGGCTTAGCTGTCATTTCTATCCTTTAGAAATCCATAGGACACGGGACGCTGTCACATTGAAGTTGTCTATGCACAAGCTTAATGCTGCTTCTATGGCAGACCTGGTAATGCTGTACTTTTGCCACAGGGCAAAGCAAGGGCTTAGATTGACCCTTTTTGTGCATTCCAAATTATTTTGTTTTCCTCATTATGTTTATGGTACAGGAGCATTTGTGATCCATATGGATCCCTATGATCAGTACTGTTACTAATTGAGGTCTCTTTATTGTGTTTGTATTGAAGAATGTATTTATTTGGCGAGTGAAGACCTAACAACACCAAATGGCTACTTAATCTTGCTATATACATCATACAAATAACATAGGGCAATATGCATTTACCTGGATGCTTTGTATGGCTGCATACCATTTAAAACAATATTAAAAATCAAGTACATCTAAATCCAAATATATGAAATCATTATATCCCATAATGCCTCCTTTTCATCTCTTAAGGTGCCCATACACCATCAGATCCGCTCACTTGGCAACATCGCCTACGGGTGGGCAATATCGGGAGAATCCGATCAAATTATAACGATGGGTGTAGGTAAAGTCGGTCCAGGGACCGCATCAACGAGCCGATGCAGTCCCCGATCCGACTAGATTTTTTAACCTGCCCGATCGATATCTGGCCGATTTCAGGCCAGATATTGGTCGGGTAGGCCCGTCGGTAGTGCCCATACACGGGCCAATTAGCTGCCGAATCGGTCTAAGGGACCAATATCAGCAGCTAGAATCAGCCCGTGTATTGGGGACCTTTACTCATAAAGCATGTTAGATTTTTCAAGAACATATAAATAGGGCCGCAGTTTATCTGTACACCAACACGTGGCCTTTCTGCTTTCAAACATAATGGAATACCCTAGACTTGTAGACCCAAACAACAACTGGAGGATTAAGAGTATGATAGCTTTGCAATAGACTGTAACTTTTACATTTTGAACCGAGTGGAACAGTTGCCAGAGAAGGTAACAAAGGTGGAGGTCCACCTTCAGTAATTACCTTCTTTCCATCCCTCTTTGTGGGAAGATATATGCACGCAAAAAGATCTGTGGAAAATTCCTCCAACCTGCAATTCATTTGGTGCGTGAAGTGGAAGCTTTTGACGTTTCTTCTCGGGCACTTGGCTTAGCCTGGTCACAGGGTGGGGCACTAACGTACAGTCCGGGAGGAGTTGTGTTGGTCCGTGACTGAAGTAAAAACACCTGTGTTTGCTTTGCATTTTCGCAATCAGCCAGGGTAGATTGGGGCTGGGAAACTGAAATAGATGAAAGAGAATTAAATAGGGAAAGTGATAGAATACAATGATGTGACTGATTGTAAGATTGGGTCATCATAAACAATTCTATGCCAACTGCTTGAAAAAATTATATTGGGACTTTTTTTTTATTAATGAAATACCTCCCCTACCAATATATCATGTAGCCTTTACATTTTTTTTGCCTTTATCTCAATGGGCTTCTATATAACAAGGCTTCCCAACTGAAATGCAATGGGATGGGGATCTTCCAAGTTTTTTTTGATGCCCACAGTCTAAAAATTAGCTTTAGTGATGAATCTTGGACTTTCATGGCATGGACCAAAACACTAATTTATCTCATAATCATAGCTGGGTTGCATCCCAGTAGCCTCAGTCCCATCTGATATCTGGGATGTCCTTCTCTGAGGGCACTTGGAAGATCATTTCATGGATTGGCTTCTGGTTAAGCACAATTTTTTATTGAAAACCTTATCCCCTTCACATGGATTTCTGTGGCATTTGGAGAAGTTTGGTGGTTATCAAAATGCTCCATGACCTTAACATTTAAGTTGTAATGCCAGTATATATGTATTCATGTATACTTAAATCTTTCCATTTAATGGTAGACTATAATATACTAGAAAAGTATGCATATAAGAAAGGAGATTAAAGTGGGCCTCAGGCAGCCTTAAGTTATATCCAGTACACACATTTTTGGGTGGTTGGGCTAAAACAGATTGATTGGCAGACACCTTAAACACAGTAATACATATGTAATAATAGACACTATGTTTGCCCAGGTTCAATTGCCAATAGCAACCAATAAGATGTTTGTTTTTGAACGGGCGGCAGTAAGTGACCAATAAGTGCTTCCTGTTTCTATAGGTAATTAGACCAGGAGCTAATTTTGAACCTTTTATTGACCACAAGAGTCTTTTCGACTTCTATGCCATATACTGTACATATTGTAGCTGAACAAAATACAAGGTTACTGGTATTAATACATTCAATAATTGGTCAAATTGCACTAAGGGTTACTTTATCACTAAATTAGCTTAACAATGTAGTTGCCAACAGCATTCTGTTTTTAAATAGTCTATTGCTATTACAAAATAAAATCAATGATATGATTGGTTGTTACACATGAGCACCCATGTTAATAAGCTAGTTCCAATCTGCTGCTGCATGAGATGCTTCATTTTTGGCTTTCTCTGAATTGTTTGGAAGCTAAGGAAAATATTTAAGGCTGAACAAGATGAATGTGTCGTTTTGCAAACAAAACCGTAATGTTTCAAGTGTTATTTCAAAGGCACTAGAAATTAGCAATTCATTTAAATTTTCTTTTTTTTTTTTTACTTGTTGAAAATGTGTGTCTTCGCTTTCTTATATTAAGGCCTAACAGGCTGTCCTGATTATTAAAATGAGTAACACAGGGATAAATACAAAGTACTGTTATTAATGTTCCTCCTAAAATATGGGGTGACAGCAAGGAAAGCTCGAAAAAGAGCCAAAGACGGAGAAGAGCTGGCAGAGACAGTGCGGGCTGGGGAATTTATTAGTGAGAGGTACTAGTGTTTGGCATAAGAAGGAGCAGTGTTGAAAGAGAACGGGAGGAATTCACAGGAAAGTCAGCGCTAGTGTGCCACTTCCTGCATGGAAACTGAGAGGAGGAAGCGCTGCGTAAAAGAAAGCATGTTTGTGAGTTTAAGCATGGTGGGATGTGAGAGAAGTTAGTGTATGGGAATCTAAGTCTAATGAGTGGAAGGGCCTACACATCATTGAAACCTGTGGGCTGGTAAGGAAGTGGTCCAAATTACTCAGATTACATTACAGATAATTTTGGTGTGGCTGTGATGAACACACATGCATACCAAATGGACACAGTGGTTGAATGGTTTAAATAAAATATATGGGGTATTTAATAAAAAAAGCAACAATTAAAAGTAATGCAAAGCAATGGCCATGATGCAGTGCAGATTGCAACAATTACACCTGAGTAAGTGTGTCACGTAGTAGTCTCTGAGCCCTTGGGTAATTGATGGAAAGAAGACTGCATGGCAGTATGGATACAGTGCTGATACACCAACCTGCCTGTTATATAGTTTGGGTCTTTACTCCAACCTCTTGTACCACTGCCCACACCACCAGTCACTTTCTCAGCTCTGCCCAATGCTACCTGTTTCTGAGATATTTGGGTGTGATTAAGGCCTTTTCAATAGTGGGGGTTAAAATTAATTTGGGTGCAAATTACAGGGAGTGGGAGACTGGGTTGTTATGGGGGTGTGAGGGAAAGGGTCACTCAAAAGTAATTCATGTAGGTTGACTTTTTTCCCCCAGAATGACCTGCTGTGTTTATTATATCCTTAAATTAGCAAGCAGGTATTTTAGCATGTCTGTTAACTTACAGACAAATATGATTCATGTAACTTAAAGGAGAACTAAATCCTAGCTGAAGAAGTAGACTAAATGTAGTGCATTATGTTTTGGGGTTCTGTACCAGCCCAAGGCAACTACAGCCCTTTAGCAGGGAAGGTATATGCCCCCCAGTATCTCCCCATCTTCTTTTCTGCTGATTCTGAGTCTTTAATGTACAGCTGTCAGCAAATGAGTTCAGCAAAAGGTTTTTTATTCTGTATTCTTTTGTATAGTAAGTCAGTTACAGGATTATTTAATTGCATGTGTGGGTACCTCCTGTCAAACACTACCATGTATTAACAATAAACCCTCGTCATTAATGGATATTTGCCCTGAATGCTGTTTCCTGCACGTTTAGCTGAGGGGTTATTTACAAAAGTGATTTTATTTGCATACATATTTATCTGAATTGCAGTGTCAGTTTAAATGATGTCTCATAATGAATTTGCCATTCATGGTTTCAATGCTGACTTGAAAAGTTGCCAGCTTTAAAAATTTATTAAATGGTGAGTCTGAAGATATCCTGTAATAATAAAACCATTTTTTAAATTTTTATTCTGCCCTCATTTTGTTACATATGCAGTCCATCTCTCATGTGTCTGTCTGTCTGTAGGAATATCAGCAACAAGTGACAGATTTCTGAGTACAGGCAATCTAAGCAGAATCTGAGGTTTTGGGGATTAAGTGATGTCCAGTTTTGGGCTATACTGTATGTGAAACCAATAACAAATACTAAGGCTACTGCAATAATTTTCTTTAAACACTAACTGCCACCTGCAGTCGACAGATCAAAGCCAGCTGATATGAAGGGGCCATGGTTAACTGTGCTAGGGCAAGTTTGCTTGATGCCAGTAAACCTAACATCTCACCCTACTATACCTATAGTGCCACATTCTTCCTACAACTGCTTCTGCATAGCAAATGCATTAGTCACTGCTGTTCGCACCCTCCTAAATAAAGATACATCTGGTAGGATTGATATGATTTTGTAGTTTGCTTATTTGCACGTGTGTATTGTTTGACTGTTTGTGTATATACACATACATAAATACACAAGCACATACAAATACGGCCAGGCACTTTTTTCACCAGCAGAAGTCATGTTGAAAATAAAATCAGTGCAGCTCATATTTCTTTACACACAAGGCATTGTTATTAAGGCTACATGTTTTGGGCAATCCCCATCCAAGCCATATATGACCTTATTGAGCAGCTTGACAACACTTTTAACATTGCACCAAACCTCCCCCCCCCCACATGATGCTGTATTCTACCATATAAGTGTAAGTGGAACACAAGACCATCATTGTATGTATGTAGTATTTATAACCAAATGATGGCCTTAGTACATCATATATGTATTTGCACCCTTGTAAAATTAGCATCATATCGCCTAGCAATCAACTTTACAATACAAGATTTAGATCACAACTACAGTTAACCCTTAAATATAGTTTTAGATGATTATAGAAAATTGTATTTAAGGACTGGCTGTGATTAGAATTAGATTAGAATCCCTAAAAGCCCATTCACAAACAGTTGGAAGAAAGTGCCTCCCTGCACCTTGTTTTTTTTTGTTTTGTTTTTAATAATTTCCAGATTGATATTTTGCATCTGTGGGAAACTGCAGGCCAGCATGGCAGCAAAGCGTAACTGTATTTTTTTTTCTTGCAAACGTGGGTGAACCTTTAATATTGTAAACGGTGTGTGCTCAGGGCTGTCTGTCATTGAGCCTTCTAAACTCCCAAGCTGATTACAAAAGCCTCCGGTAACATGGTGTGAGCAGCTCCTGTTACCCAGCCTCTTCTGTGTTTACTGATCAATATTTACTCTCTGCGTTGCCCGCTTTACGTGCTCTTGTTTTGTTGTAGACGCGAACTGCGGGTTGAAGTGCTTGAAACTGCATCACTTCTGCAAGGCAATGGCTGTCAGCACAACGTACAGCCCACAGCCGTCTGTGTGGGAATTTTTATGCAGAAAGGATCTACATGAAACATTCCAGGATGGCTCCGGCTGTTTTTTTTTTTTCTTGCATCACCAACAGAAAGCACATAAATCATTCCTTTGGTTAGAAAATACATGATTATGGGCCCAGACAATTCACTCTTTCCCAGAATTTGTTTGCCAATTTGTACTGGCCTTAGTAAAAGTCCAGCAGGTTGCTATTATGATTTGGGCCGTTGGCTCATATTTATAAATATGGTTCTTAAGTATGGGGTAAAATCTACTGAGAATCTAGTATATGTAAAATAGTATATTCTGATTTTTCAGCCCTTAATCTATATAAGCATAACTATGTGTACAACTCTTCTAACTATTGGAGTTGTCTGTTTTAGCAATTTCCTTCACTGGTGCCTCTACATCAGTGCTGTATTTAGGTCCGGTGCCACCCTGGGCACCTCTAAGCTGTGCATTCGTACACGCGCACACAACAAATTGTAGTGCATACAAAGAATTTTGAAAACAAAAAATCTTGTATTTATTATGGCCTGAGTTTAAAAAAGTTTAAAATGCGCGCACAAATGAATTTGGTGCACATAACCAAAAATGGATTAGGAGGAACATTGGAGCTGGGCCTGATGGTCTGTCTGTCAAGGCCCAAATGGCCCTTCAATATTCAATGTTTAAAAGGGCAAAGTTATGCACTTTTGTAGAAATAATATAAATGCAAGTTATACACTAAATGGTAGTGTTTTGGGGGATCCTTAATTGAGAAGGATCTGGGGTTTTTTTGTAGATAATAACTATGAGGTTAGACTGTGAGGGTTGGGGTTTTCTCTGGAAAAAAGGTGCTTGCGAGGGGACATGATTACTCTGTACAAGTACATTAGAGGGGATTATAGGCAGATGGGGGATATTCTTTTTTCCCCATTAAAAAAAAATAAATCAGCGCACCAGAGGCCACCCCTTTAGATTAGAGGAACGGAGCTTCCATTTGAAGCAGCGTAGGGGGTTTTTCACGGTGAGGGCAGTGAGGTTGTGGAATGCCCTTCCTAGTGATGTGGTAATGGCAGACTCTGTTAATGCCTTTAAGAGGGGCCTGGATGAGTTCTTGAACAAGCAGAATATCCAAGGCTATTGGTATATATGGCTTATGTATGTCAGTGTATAGATGGGTCAGTATAGGTTTGTGTGTGCTGGGTTCACTTGGAAGGGTTGAACTTGAACGTCAGGACCAAGGAAGAAGCAGACCAATATGCAATGGTATAGTTATGTGATGCTGATGTGACGTTGTGGCCATTGGCGGCAGCATCTTGGATAAGGCACCAAAGAGAGCACACCAGAGCGCTCATGACAAATTTGAAGCAAATTCCACCACCAATGCTTTAACATGTAGACTTCCCAGAAAAGTAAAGGCTGGTTTTGCCTTTTTAACTTATTTCAGGGTTTGTCTAAAACTGCAGTGATCGGTCACTGAACAACTGAAGACAACAAATGTGTGTTCTGCCATTGTTTAAACATTTTAATAAAAAAATTTCAGTTTACAGTTTGTCTCAGCTATAGATTTGTCTGTCTGCAGTTATGATATTGTCTTCACTATTAAAGTCTTCAGCAGTGTCCCTAGCCCAAATGTGTCCACTATAGCAATAGAAGAATATGCATCCAGTAAGCCAGTGGCTTCTTATAATGCTAATACACAGTGACACCAATCCGTACCCAA
This sequence comes from Xenopus tropicalis, assembly GCF_000004195.4. Taxonomy (NCBI): domain Eukaryota; kingdom Metazoa; phylum Chordata; class Amphibia; order Anura; family Pipidae; genus Xenopus; species Xenopus tropicalis. The sequence continues at coordinate 108,949,871 of NC_030684.2, forward strand.
TCACAGATGTGAGTAATACATGCATTGTAATACATTGGAATTCCACGCTAAAATTCCCACCTAGAAAACCCGTTGACTATACTGACGCTACTGTATTTGTTTCCCCTACAGAGTGTATTACTGCTGTTTGCTCAAACAAAAGGTGAAATAAATACAGCAAAAGCTATTTTATTTTTAGGTGACAATGCTAGATATAGCAGCCACCAAACCCTCTTCCCTTGCATGCTTCTTTATGATTTCCAAATGACTTTGCTTATCCTGTAAACACATAGCATAAATTCAGTCTAAATCATCTACATATACTCATAGTATTTTCCCTATTGTATCCCTGCATTTCCCTCTAACTATAAATAGCTGTGTACTGTTGGACTCAGAGCACTTTCAGTAAATAGTACCATGTACAAATTTTTGTTGTTACTTTTTTTTTTTTTAACGTACCAAGCATTCACTGCAGGATTATGGGTTTACCTGCCGTTTCGCACTTATTGTTCAGTGTTATGAAAAACAAAGGTATTTTTGTTTGACTTTTTGTTTCCTTGTACATCCCTATATCAGCTTTTCATCTCATGTACATCCTGTGAACACCAGTTGTCAGTATTTATTAGCAGTACAGTGCACTCTGTTGTTAATGCTGTTTATGTATCTGGTGTTGTCAGATTTCTTTCAAGTCCAACAGTGGGTTAAGCACTAATACGGGAGACTGATCTGTCTGTTTTGCAAAATAAAGAAGTTCAAATTCAGTGGAAAAAATATTATATACACATACATACATATTTAGCAGGATACACAACATAAAACCTACTAATGTTTTCTTTTAATAAAAAGCCTTATAAGCCTTGACCTTTCGAATTAGTATGGAGTGCAGCATTTCTGATTGTTCTCATTGCAGCAAGTGTGACCCAGTATCATTACTTATATATTGCATCACATAGGAAATAATAACCTGGCAGCTTTTAATTCCAATAAAGCTGTTGAAGCTCTTCCAGCAGGGTTCATGGGCAAATGTTTCTCATAAGACTCTCTTCTTACTGTTCCTTTAGTTGACTTCCCACAACTGGTAAGCACCACATCTCCAGTTTTAAAGGAGACATATCCTATAAAAATTATGAATGTACTAGTGAATTATACTCCTCTAGATATAAAAGGATTGTGCTTAAAAAAAGTTGTGTTTCAGACTGATTTATTCCCCCCCCCAAAAAAATTCCCCCAAAACCCTACTAGCCCTGCCCATCTGTTCCACTTCCTGCTGGCTGAATTCTCTGGATGTGCAGGGGTACAGGGGAGCTAGCGGCTCTCAGCACACTGCACTGTAGGATTGGAACCAATCAACAGCTAGGCTGACCTGATAGGGAACTGAAGCCTGTCTTTGCTTGTGTGAGCACAAGGCTGTGATTGGCTCTCACCCTCCAACTGTACTTCTGGCTGGAACCATTGGGACAAGCCAACCCCTTATTTCAAACACAGACAGGATCTATATCCAATTAAGAGGCCATTTTTACAGATAGGATTAATTTTTAGTCCAAAGCAAAACCAGCACCATATATTATTCATAATTATCTACAAGATCAGGGTTTTTCCCATTTATCCAATATGTCTCTTTTAAATGTATTTAAACAGTTTAACTGTTATAACTAGAGATGGGCAAAATAATTAGTACGGTGAAAAAATTTGCGTGCATCATTGCTTTGACGTGCACATAAAAAAACCCTATCAAAAGCTAACGCATGCGCCAAAGAAAAAGCGATGCCCAGCAAATGATATTGTCGCTGCACACATTATTTTGCAGCCCAAATTATTTCGGCCATCCCTAGTAGTAACCCTATTCATCATCATCATCATCTGTTTATACAACTCCAGCAAGTTATAATAAATTAGTAATCAATAAATTAATAATGATTAACAATAATTAAGAAACAATGGTTACAGAATGGAATACAATTACTGTATATACTCGAGTATAAGCCTAGTTTTTCAGCACCCAAAATGTGCTGGAAAAAGTCACCGTCGGTTTATACTCGAGTCGGGTGCCAAAGGTCCCTCCAGACTAGCACCCTCTCTCCTTTGTGTGCAAATTAGGCCCCCCGCAACCAGACCCTCCAGTGCCCTGGCCTAGGCTCCCACTAGCAATACTTATTCCCCCTTACATCCCTCCGGGACTGGGTCTGCTGCCAGTTTGCCAATGTGCAATGAGCGTGGGGTAGTACTCATATTGTTTTTGTTGACCCTCTTCTCCGCTTACAGAGCTAGTTTACTGTTTTTCTTTGAAATAAATATTGAAAAACATATACCCAACTGATGCCTTAATTAATGTTATTTTATTGGTATTTATTTTGATTATTGAAACTTAGCAGTAGCCGCTGCATTTCCCACCCTAGGCTTATACTCAAGTCAATAAGTTTTTCCAGTTTTCTTAGGTAAAATTAAGTACCTCGGCTTATATTCGGATCGGCTTATACTCGAGTATATACGTCATAGGATAACATTTCCAGAACCCATTATCCAGAAATGGGAAGGCAATTTTTCATAGTCCATTTTAAAGGAAACTATACCCCCCAAACAATGTAGGTCTCTATAAAAATATGTTGTATAAAAGAGCTCATATGTAAAACCCTGCTTCAGCTAAATAAACCATTTTCTTAAAAATATACTTTTTTAGCAGTATATGCCATTGGGTAATTCTAAATAGAAAACTGTAATTTTAAAGGGCATGTCAACCCCAAAAATAATTTTTTGCATAATAAAAGAAAACATAATTCTAAGCAACTTTCCAATATGAAATAATTAAAAATGTGTAGCACTTTAAACATTATTTGTAAATGCAATTGCTATTGAAAGCAGCATTCGCTGAACTCCTGGTTGTTACTTTTTAAACAATGTTGCAAGTGCCAGCAACACAAGTCTGTCAGTCTGCTGCCTCGTGTTACAATGTTTCAACAGTCAGAGCCACCAGGGTAGAGAATAGAAAAGGACAGACAGACACTGCTTCTAATAGCAATTATATATACAAATAACTCAAAAATCATTACAAATTTGTAATAAATGTATATTGCAAAGCTGCTTAGAATTTTGTTTTCTTTTATTAGGCAAAAAATTATATTTTGCGTTGCCTTGTCCTTTAAGTACTAAGGGTCTTCCTCCGGGATCATACGACTAATGGTGCGCACAAACCAAGGGCACACATACATGCTAGGCCCCATCAGCCAATTAATGGAAAAGTTCTGTCTTTTGCTCCCACACTACTTCCTGTTACAGTTAGAGCTGCATTATTTCCTGTCAGGTGATCTCTAAAGGGAGCACACAGCCCTCACAAAATGGTGGCTCAGTGGAAAAGATGTAAAAGGGCAGTAATTATTGATGTTTATTTTTCAGTTTGGTAAGAAACTATAAGAGATCACTTAATGTGATATAAACTATCTATTGGTTACGTATTTGCTCTGGGGATATATTAAGAAAATAATTATTTATTTAAGATAATATCCTTTATCTGTGTAATAATATAACAGTACCCTGTACTTGATGGTAACTAAGCTGCATGAATCCATATTGGTGGCAAAACAATCCAATTGGGTATATACTTATACTTTGTAATGTGCTTTTGTATGCCTTGGTTATTTCCTAGAAACCACATTTTGGTGCCCTATCTGTGCGGTACATTCATGAGGGTTGATTCACTAAAGGTCGATAAGTTTTATCGCACGTTTTGTTTGCATAAAATTGACGCAAAAAAAACCACGCAATTCGCTAAAGTATTATCGCATGCGTTAAGCCGCATATCGCATGCGGTCATTTACACGCAACCGCATGCGTTAATTTTAAGTAGTTTTACGAAAGTAATGCCAAGTATGGCTTATATGGCATGCGTTTTTTCACACACGGCGACTATTTGTGCACGATGTGTTGATTAACGCACGTTCCGTCAAATAGTCTTCGCAACTTAAATAACGCAAGCAGCATCGTGTCTAAATTAACGCAAGTATGCTTTTAGTGAATCGTGCGTTAAGACGCGATAACATTTTTAACGCATGCTATAAATAGCACACGTTTTAACGCACTTTAGTGAATCAACCCTATAGTTAGAAAACATTTTGTCTCAAGTTGTCAAGGTTTAGTAGGAGAAAAATCTTTTGAGACCAAATACATGTACTAAATTGATTTTGGTGCCTCTAGATGCCACTCAGTTTGGGGTATCTCCATAACGTTAGAATTATTTGAAAATTTTATTTAGAACAATTTGTCTTGGTACCTAAGAACTACTGGGAGAAAAGATGCTGTTTTTGTGTGCAAACACATATTTACTAATTTTGATTTTTTTTGTGTGTGTGTAAAAAGTTTGTGTAAATGTGTAAAAAGTTTGTTGGAGCATATTGTGGAATTTACCATTTCAGGCTTGTTGCCTAAAGTGCCCTTCTTCTGATGTGTTACTGTAAAAATTGTTGTTGTTTTTTTGTTTTTTGTTTTTTTACTCCTGTGGGATTTAGATTTAAACAAGTCAGTAATCTTTATAAAATTATATAAAAACCTATATATTGTGGCATAGAAGTAGACTAACATAATGGCAGGCATATGTACAAACTAGTTTTGCTAGTTAACATTAATTTTCCCACCAGGAAACTTTTAGGTTAACTTTAAAGGCATCAAAAAATGTTTAAAATTTGCTTGGCAGTGCGTGTGGCTCTCATAGGTTTAAACCTGTGTTCCGTGACCCATTTTGAGCTCAAAAGGGTGGGGTTAGGGTAGATTGGGGGTTGTTTTTGAGAATGGCCAGGTCGTGCTAGGATGGGATCAGTATTTAAAGTGAGAATTTGAGAATATCCAGCCATGCCACATTTTCTTTTTAACTGCCAGTTTCCTGCTAGAAATGTCCTATATAGGGAATGTCACACCAAGTTTTTTGCTCCGTGGTCTCTTGACAGGAAAACCTCTGTGGAACTGCTATGAATTGTGTTCCATGATAGATTATGAGATTGTGCATAGGTATTGCGAGAATGCTGCTGCCCAATGCATATTTTCCATTAAACTGCCGAGGGCTGTAGGAAGCATGATTCCCATTCACTGTGGAAAAAGTTGGCAGAAGTTCCAGTTGGAGTTTTCCAGTTGCTTGAGATGTTACCTATGATCCACACACCTCCTGCTGTTGCTCTAAATATCATTTTTACTTTGAATTTTCTACACTTATCTCTGCACAGTATATTCCATGCCATGTCATAAAACTTTGGTACCTATTATCGAGGTGCAAATAAAGGACTTAGCATTTCAGGGGATGATTAGAACTGGCAGCTGCTCTCGAGATTTTTCTAAACAGGTGCAAGCATATAGTCATCTATATTAAGGATATAAAAATGTAAATGACAAGGCAGTTTCTTCTTTTATATACTATGCTTTGAGTGGCTTGCATACTGTCTTGGTTGAGGCTACCTTTTTGCTATAGAACATTTGTGCAGTAAGCCAAAATCTGTATTATGACTCTATCGTAGCATCACCTGGCATCCTTGTGCAGCAGGTAATTACAGCTCAGCAGCTGGGCAGGGGCTTTAGGATGCATCAATTGTTCTTCTGTGCCAGCTGCTTAGTAAGAAGGACAGTCAACACATCTGTTCTTTTAGCTGCTAATTAAACAGAGCCCAATTGCTGTCTGTCTTAACTCCCTCCATACAGAGTCCTGTGTATTGGAATCTCAGTGCCATTGTTCTGTGCTCTATCACTGCATTGCAATAAAGTCTTCCTGTTAAAGAAAGCCCTTTCTCCCATTGTTAAAAGCTGCTGGACGAAAACGGAGGCTGAAGTTAGGAAATTGCAGCGCTGGGTCAACGGATGTCAAATAGCGTTATAGACATTGGATGTTAAAACAAAATGAGAAAAGCACTCAGTGAAATGACTTGTGGAAGTATAGTATCTGTAATCCCTGCCTCATAAGGAATATTGATATCCTTTATAGGGGCCCTGGGAGTAACCTATTATTAGTCATATTTACACCCATAGAAACCATAGCGACAATCAGCTCTGTACTAGAGTTCAAAACAGGCCCTTACGTTCCAAGTACACAGACGCCCAAACATCCCCCACCAGCCCAATAAAAAGTGACTGTTTGTGGCATCTTACAGCAGCGTCTCTGGCATTTCCCAGAATCCACAGATTGCCAGTCTGGAGACAATGCTATGTCATCATTGTATCTGCAGGAGCCTAATCAAAGCTAATTTCTGATTTGTTACTGCATTGGAGCTGATTTGCCTTGTATTAGTAAATGAGCCCCACTGAGTACTAACTATGCAGATTGACACATTCCACCCCTGATGTGGAGGTTAGGATGTTGCCACATTTTGTGACTGTTTGTAGGCATTCATCACTGAGAAAAGACAGTTTGGGAAATATACAGTGGTGTGAAAAACTATTTGCCCCCTTCCTGATTTCTTATTCTTTTGCATGTTTGTCACACAAAATGTTTCTGATCATCAAACACATTTAACTATTAGTCAAAGATAACACAAGTAAACACAAAATGCAGTTTTTAAATGAGGGTTTTTATTATTTAGGGAGAAAAAAAATCCAGACCTACATGGCCCTGTGTGAAAAAGTAATTGCCCCCTGAACCTAATAACTGGTTGGGCCACCCTTAGCAGCAATAACTGCAATCAAGTGTTTGCAATAACTTGCAACGAGTCTTTTACAGCGCTCTGGAGGAATTTTGGCCCACTCATCTTTGCAGAATTGTTGTAATTCAGCTTTATTTGAGGGTTTTCTAGCATGAACCGCCGTTTTAAGGTCATGCCACAACATCTCAATAGGATTCAGGTCAGGACTTTGACTAGGCCACTCCAAAGTCTTCATTTTGTTTTTCTTCAGCCATTCAGAGGTGGATTTGCTGGTTTGTTTTGGGTCATTGTCCTGCTGCAGCACCCAAGATCGCTTCAGCTTGAGTTGACGAACAGATGGCCGGACATTCTCCTTCAGGATTTTTTGGTAGACAGTAGAATTCATGGTTCCATCTATCACAGCAAGCCTTCCAGGTCCTGAAGCAGCAAAACAACCCCAGACCATCACACTACCACCACCATATTTTACTGTTGGTATGATGTTGTTTTTCTGAAATGCTGTGTTACTTTTACGCCAGATGTAACGGGACACGCACCTTCCAAAAAGTTCAACTTTTGTCTCGTCGGTCCACAAGGTATTTTCCCAAAAGTCTTGGCAATCATTGAGATGTTTTTTAGCAAAATCGAGACGAGCCTTAATGTTCTTTTTGCTTAAAAGTGGTTTGCGCCTTGGAAATCTGCCATGCAGGCCGTTTTTGCCCAGTCTCTTTCTTATGGTGGAGTCGTGAACACTGACCTTAATTGAGGCAAGTGAGGCCTGCAGTTCTTTAGATGTTGTCCTGGGGTCTTTTGTGGCCTCTCGGATGAGTTGTCTCTGCGCTCTTGGGGTAATTTTGGTCGGCCGGCCACTCCTGGGAAGGTTCACCACTGTTCCATGTTTTTGCCATTTGTGGATAATGGCTCTCACTGTGGTTCGCTGGAGTCCCAAAGCTTTAGAAATGGCTTTATAACCTTTACCAGACTGATAGATCTCAATTACTTTTGTTCTCATTTGTTCCTGAATTTCTTTGGATCTTGGCATGATGTCTAGCTTTTGAGGTGCATTTGGTCTAATTCTCTGTGTCAGGTAGCTCCTATTTAAGTGATTTCTTGATTGAAACAGGTGTGGCAGTAATCAGGCCTGGGGGTGACTACAGAAATTGATATTGAAATTGAAAATTTAAATTGATAAACCGCAGTTAAGTTATTTTTTAACAAGGGGGGCAATCACTTTTTCACACAGGGCCATGTAGATTTGGAGTTTTTTTTCTCCCTTAATAACGTAAACCTTCATTTAAAAACTGCATTTTGTGTTCAATTATGTTATCTTTGACTAATAGTTAACGGTTTTTGATGAGCAGAAACATTTAAGTGTGACAAACATGCAAAAGAATAAGAAATCAGGAAGGGGGCAAATAGTTTTTCACACCACTGTACTTCATCCTACAATATTCAAGTGTTCGTTTATATATCTTAGCTCCTTGGTTTGCTCAGGGAAATCTGAAATTTGTCAAGCTGTGTGTGTTTGTTTGTCTGCCTCTTTGTTTTGGGCTTTTAGGACAAGGTCAGTCATGAATCCTTCTCTTGTCTGGTAGTCCTTGTCAGTCTGCCACCCATCCACTTATTCTAAAACTTTATGGATCACTGGCTTGGTATGCTGCCGGCTTCGTTATTTGCCAATGTTACATGTTCAAATTTATTCCATTTATAATCACACTTTGACAAGTATAGGCTGTGTATTACACCACAAAGTAATACAACATAAATAGAGTACATGTTATTATTTTAACATACATTACATGCACACACCCACCCACATATTGCATACCACTAGCTGTAAAGGTGGCCATACACGGGCCGATTTGGGTTCTTCAGACCGATTCAGCAGTTTATCTGCCGTGTATGGGCACCCTGGATGGGCCTACCCAACCGACAGGTTTGATTGGGGACCACATTGGCTTGTTGATGCGGTCCAGAGGCCCATATACTCGCCATTTTAATTTGATCGTTTGGCCCTCGGGCCAAACAACTGAATTAGCCCGATATCGCCCACCATAGGTGGCCATATTGGGAGAAGATCCACTTGTTTAGCAACCTTGCCAAGTAAGTGGATCTTACTGTGTATGGCCATCTTAAGTTGCCTAGTGTTCCATCAGCTTCCCTTGCAAAACAGTAGTCTCTCTTTCACCCAGCTATTGGTCAGCTGCAGGATGCAGCTATATGGACTGCTTGAATTAAATTCTGTAATTTTTATGAGGTGTAAGAAAGTTTAGGAAGGATAGGCCTCACTTAAAAGAGGCTTGGCAATCTATTGGTTGGTGTATAACAACAACTTACCTGTTCTGTGACTCTTGTCATGCTCTAAGTCAGTGATCCCCAACAAGTAACCTTGTGCTGCTCTCCGATCTTTTTATATTTAAATGTTGCTCAAAGGTAAAAAAAAGGTTGGGGACCCCTTGCTTAGTGATTCCCAACCAGCAGAACGACATGAATGACATGTTTCTCATCACACCCTATGATATTGCTCCCGGTGGCCTCTAAGCAAATGAAGTGCTCTCCTGGCTCAGGGACAGGTTTGGAGGCATAAAGAGCATTGTCAAAGAGAGCATCCTGGAGGCTGGCAGTCAGAGTGCTACCAAATAGTCAATCACATCCATAATTTGGCCACCCATCCATTAAATATTTAATGCTTTTGTTGCTCCCCAACTCATTTTACATTTGAATGTAGCTCTCTAGTAAAAAAAAAAAAAAAGTTTGATAACCCTGTGTCTACCATGCGCCATGTTGTTCGGGCATTTAGGTCAGGGTATGATGTCTTCAGCTCTTCAAGACATATTAGAATTACTCCTTAGCTTTATTAGAAACATTCTATATCTTTTGCTTTCTACTATCCTTATATTCCACTCCATTGAGAAAACACAATTGCTGCCATGTTTGGTACCCTCAGTGGTTTATTTTGTGCTTCCAAACAGCCACGGTTGCAGGTGAGTAATTTGCTGCACAAATAAACATGAAAGCTGTCACTTGCATTGGCTTGAACAGTGGGCTATACAACACTACAATTTAAAATCCATGACGGATAGGATAGAGCTTTGTATGTCATGTACACAAGCTTTTTTTTGTTTTGTCTTGTTCTACATGGTAGATTTAATTTAAACGCCTCAAGCTCCTGTTACACAGAAGGGACCGATCTGGCCTTTGAAGAATGAACTTAATACCCTATAAAAACAAATGAATCGCAGAATTTTTAGATATTGCCTCAAATTTTACCGCTATCATATCTCCATGTGTGTGTGGGTGTTCATGCCAACACAGAGGTATAGAGTGTGCATGCCAGTGCATACCCAGGCAATTATACTTTAATTATTGCATTCAGCCACCCTCCCCAGCTGCATCATCAGACCCTTTAAAGGGCCCCTACTCGCCATGTACAGCAAAGTTGGAGGCCAACATGTTTGGCTGCATCACATTCTGTCAGAGGCTGTCATCAGTGGTTGCCGACCAGGTTCAGACTGGCATTCAAAGTACATGAAAACCCAAACAGACCCTCACAGGCCCAATAAATAGTGACTGTCTATGGCATCTTATAGCAGCCCCTCTGGCATTTGCCAGAATCCACAGATTGGCAGTCTGGGCCTGTTGAGACCATGAAGATGTGCACTGAAATCCAGGTTGGCTTTACATGTGCATGCCCCAGCTTGGCAATCACCTCCATAGGGCTGCCCCACCAGCTCCACTGCTCAGCACTTCATTTTGGGAACAGGAAACAGAGTGGGGGTCATTTTAGGAGTTGTTCAATGCAGTTTAGGCAATGGCTTGTGCAGGGTCCTCTCCTTCCCTATAAAAAAAAAGGCTTACTTCTCCTTAATATTGTGTTGGTGGTTTGTTATTCAGCTTTCTATCCCCACTTTTCCTGACAAATATCCCAGCAGGGATGGAATGGCTGAAACAATAATCCCATAGCAAAATATTTCATACCTATAAATACACACACACGCGCACTCTTACTAATCCATTTTAGAAAGAGACCCAAACCACACTTTCTGTGAAGGTACCATGTTTGTGTGTCACATGTCTAAAGAACTGAAAAAGCATGCAAAATTATCCATTGGAAATCATATTACCACCAAATATTTTCCTAAATGTAGTTCTACGTTACTTGACATAAAATGATCTTATTCATTTACGCCTATAAAGCCTAGAGCTAAAGCTAAATAAACATTGTCATTGGATAGTTAGTTATATGCACGGGTGTTATAAAATAGAGTGAGAGCATATCCAGATGATACTCAGGGGTCCAACAGAACAGAGAGTCCAATGTGAAATTTTACTGTTGTGCTATTTCCATAAATCTTTTACCATTAAAACTTGTCTTATTTTTATAAGGAAAAATAGGAATGGTTCAAAAGATTTTCTGATTTTCAGATCTGTTGTTTATGAGGTTCCTGGATAACAAGTATCCTGCCTATACCTTTTATTCTATACACAGAATTCCTTTTAAACATTTCAGCTTAATTTTAACAGTCACATGACTACTTTCTGGTACTAGCTTACTCTACTCTTTGGCCTTGTAGTTTTTGGCAGTATTTGTAGAGCCATTATAGCTTCTTATTTTATTTTCTTATGTGCTTCTGTGCTGGAAATATTCACTTGAATGTGTAATTATTTTGCTCCTATTTTTCTATAAAGGTGTTAATGGTTCGGTTTATAGTAAAAGGCTTAGATAAGCTTCCATTATATCTGACTGGCTGGCTACAGCCTTCCCAGTAACCTTCAATAGCCCTCTTTTTATAATTTCCTTGCAAGAAATCCTCTAAGGTGCATGCTATGTGGCCATTCAGAAACAGCCAGAGATCTTGGGGATAGTATCAGCAGAAGTAACCCCATAGGTTTGCTCATAGATTGTACAGAAACCATTTATATATATCAGTACTCTCCTCTACACAGGTATATTTCTTCTGTGTAAAACAGTCTTTTTAATTTGCAAGCAAGGAGTTTGTATATGCCAATGTCGAGCCAACCAGGGAGCTGGGCCAGGAACAACACTTTGTATTCTATACACCACAGGCAGCACTTCAGGGCTAGAATGGAACTGTGTATATGATTTACCATAGGGTACAAGAAGCTTCTCTTTCTTACTTGGAACACATTGGGTACAATGTGACCTCAGTTAGGTAATATATCTGTGTACATTAAATGAACTCATTTGGGCATGAATAGATCTAACTATGCACAACATCATTCATAAAAATCAACCCGAACCTGCAGCCCAGCTTCCTTGTTGTTTATGCACAGCCACTCCTAACCTCCCACTCTAGCTGCTTATGTGGATGCCCCACAGCTTGAGGGCAATAGATATGGCCTGGGATGCAAAAATGTTGGAGAGCTGTGCCTTTATTAATCCTTTCTTCCATTCAGTTAATATATCACTGTCACTACTGTAAGGGACAATTGTAACATCCTTGTAGAGAGCCCTTTCTAAAGGGCACCCAGGTGTTTAAAATGCTACAGTCAACTTTGGATGGCTAGAGGGGCCCCAGCAAATAGCTTAGAATACAAAGAAAGACATACAGAAGACAGGTGAGTACAGGGCGCTGGCAGCTCAGGGAAAGTAAAGCTCAGCTTTTATTTTGCAGTGTCAGCAGTTCTGCTGGGGGGCCAGACTGACTTTCTATGTATGTGCTTGTTACTTGTTGTAGCAGAGAATAGGAGTTATCTGAGCATTGTGGGTTCTCTGGCAAGCAGCACACACCTGCACATTGATGCTTTGTTTTCCACATTTCTTAGTGCGGCAGCTAGAGGAAGCAGACTTTCCCTTTTCATTTCACTGCCATTGTCTTGACACTGGGAGGCCAACTTATTCATTTTCAAATATTCATTTTCAAAACTCAATTGTCAGAAAAAAATGCAAATAAACTCAATAGAGTTTCTTCTCATAATCACATTTTTTCTTTTGATTACTAGCATCTTTACAAAAAAACTTCAAATAAGAAAAACTTGCTCTTGCATTAAAACTTGCATTATTGGAAGGAAAAAAAAAACCTTGGTTGCAGTAAACATCACACCGTTATAAAAATGTGAATGTTTAAAAAAAAAAAAAAAAAAAAAACTTCAGTAAAACTCATCATAAAAAAAAAAATCATAAAAAGTGATCTTGAATTTTAACCATACCCTGCTGGTACTGAAACAGTATCGCTAAGTAGAGTTATGGCAATGGTTAGGCTTGATTGTGGCAGTTCTACATGTGAAGGTCTGTATTTGTTTGCCAAAGCTTCTCTGTAAGGTCCAGTTATGCCAAGCTACTGTATAAGTGATACTTTCACTGTTAGAGCAGTTAGTTGGGGTCCCATTCACTTGATTCTGAAAAATATTCTTGGACTGGAGCCCTCTGCTGGTTGCCCCTGGGGGTTAACGTGTTTGTTCTACAGTATATCTAATTAAAGTCCTCATTGTTTATTGTGGAACTCCCTCTGCTGTTGAATGCCAGCTCCCAGCATCTTTCAGCAGTTGAGGTACAATTTCCTCCATCCCCCTGGAGCCACAAGCTGTCGATTCTGGGAATAGCAGTTGAGCAGCGGGAGTGTTAAACAGGGGGAAAGCTCTGCCTTATCCAGTTCACAAACTGTACATTCTCATTTATATTTTCTTAGCGGTGTCCCCTGCATCCTGTTTATATAGACATAGCACTTTAGCAGTTTATTTAAGTACACGCTTCTACAATTTGCTGCCTTTCTAATATGTGTACTAAGCAGTATAAGCTCAAAGAACATCTTTATTTAATCTGAAAGGTTAACATGGTATGCATATGTTAAGGAGAAAAAAATCCTTTTTGTTTAAAAATATACAGTGTATTGACATTAAAATGCATTCCAGACACCTGTAAATTCAAAAGCTCAGAAGCCCAAAATATTCTCTATTCTAATCTCCTGAAATTATCAGCCACACCAGGATCTGGAATACCTGTTGCACTCCCTCAGTAATTAGCTGGCCATATGTTTTTGTAGAGGTGTTGTATTTGAATCTATTTGCCTAGCACGGAGTCCCCATTCCCTTATTTATGAATTAATTCCTATATCCTATGTAGAGTTCCCTTTCATTTGCTCGGTTCAGGCTGCTCTTTATTAAGTAAGCCTCAGAATGAAAGGCCGTCTTTACAGGCGGAATGAATTAAACTTTTCAGCGGTGCCCTGAACGGCTTCCTCAGAATGACTCGACCACAATATTACCTGGAATATAAAATAGATAGCTATTTAGGATCTCTTATTGATTGACTTTGCACAGTTTTAAAATTGTATTTTCTCTGCAAATATAAAGGAGTGCTAACATTTCAACATTTCTTTCTTGTGCTATGATAGAATTTAATGGCAAACTGATCCCTAAAGCTTAGTTTTATATTTCAAACTGAATATTGTATGGGATCTATTATCCAGAATGCTTGTGGTTTTTCAGATAAGGGGTCTTTCCCTAATTTCAATCTCTCTACTTTCCCTCATATGTAATAAAAGGCACTAAGGTTACCCAGTAGCATTAACCCAAAGCAACCAATAAGATGTTTGTTTTCAAACAGCTGACCAGTAAATTCTACCTGCTGATTGGTTGCTATGGGTTACTGTATCTGGGTACACTTAGTGCCTTTTATTACATAACCCCTTTGTCTGCTACAAAAAATTATAAATTCAAAAGACCCAATATGATTGTTTTGTTCTAAATACAGATTCATTATATCTTAGTTGGGAGCAAATACAATGTATTACTACAGGTATGGGACCCAATTACTACAGGTATGGGACCCATTATCCAGAATGCTTGGGACCTGAGGTTTTCCGGATAAGGAGTCTTTCTGTTATTTGGATCTCCTACCTGCTAAAAAAAAATTTTAAACAGTAATTAAACCTGGTAAGATTGTTTTGGCTCCAATAAGGATAATTATATCTTAGTTGGGATCAAGTACAAGGTACTGTTTTATTATTACAGAGAAAAAGGAAATCATTTTTAAAAAAGTGAATTATTTGATTAAAATGGAGTCTATGGGAGATGGCCTTTCCATAATTCTGAACTTTCTGAATAATGGGTTTCCGGATAAGGGGTCCGATACCTGTACAAAGAAAAAGGAAATAGTTTTTACAAATGTGAATTACTTGATCAAAATGGAGTCTATGGGAGATGGGCTCCAAATAATTTGGAGCTTTCTGGGTAACTGGTTTCTAGATAATGAATCCTATACCTGTATTAGTAAAATGTATTTTTTCCCATGTTTCAAAAAAAATTATCAACTGCTGTTGAGTGCATTGACTCATTGTCACCAAAGAGCTTATATGAGGACATTCTGCCCCAGGGATAGGCAAAATAGTATTCCAGGCCCTGCTGCATTGCTACATGCCACATAGTGCCAAGCGCAGGGGGATGTCAGCTCTGTTCATGTGCCCTGCACTGTGTGCTTTGTTGGCAGCTGGCTGGCTGGCAAAATAGGAATTGGGTACAGAACAAAAACAATAATGTTAACCAATTCAGGGCCATTCCAGATATATATATATTTCAGTTTGGTAGGGCATCTCCATCTCTTGAGCATTCTGGATTACAGGTCCCTTACCTTTATTTATTAAGACCACAGATGTGGTACAAAATGAATCTACAGGAATAAAGTGTAGGCAACCCAGGTAAAGTAAAGTTAATTAATGCCTATTCTAGTAACACTATATAAATAAAGTTATACATATATATTGTATTGCATGGGAAAATATCCTCTTGTCATCAAAAAACCATTGAAATATTACATTTTTCTTCTTAAAATCAATCAGCTCAGTCATGAAATCGAACAATAATAAAAATCACCTCTTATCAACTTCATATAGTTTAAACATTAAACCAGAGTTATGCCTTCACCCACTTGCAACAATAATATAGATCTAAACGAGCAAAAGAATCCACATTCACTGGCCTTCTTACATAACAGCTACAGCAAACAGTTCATATTGATGCTTTTAAGTCTGTAATGGTTTTTTTGCAGTCGTATAACTGGAGGATTTCATACAGTGTCGGACTAGGATACCAGGAAAACTCTCAGTGGGCCCAGGTGTCAATAGCACCTCCTGCTCAACCCAACCATTTTCTTTGTATGACAATACCATGGCCATTACTCATAGAAAAAATAAATAAATAAAGAATACTATGTAAAATGAAGTGATAAGAGATTAGTAAATAAACAGATAAGGAAAGATTGCCTGGAGAGTAAAGGTGGCCATACACGCACCGATATTATCGTACGAAACCTCGTTTCGTACGATAATCGGTGCGTGTATGGCATGTCGGCGAGTCGACCGATATCGCAGGAAGCTGCCGATATCGGACGACTCGCCGATCGGACAAGTTTGAAAATTTTGATCGGGCGCCATAGAAGGCGCCTGACCAAAATTCTCCCTTCAGAGCTGAATCGGCAGAAGGAGGTAGAAATCCTATTGTCTCCAAATTACAGGAGGACCATCTCCCATAGACTCCATTTAAATGAAATTTTATGAAATCATTTTTAAAAATGATTTCCTATTTCTCTTTAATAAAACAATACCTTGTACTTGATGGTAACTAAGTTGCATGAGTCCACATCAGTGACAGAACAATCCTACTGGGTTTATTTAATGTTTAAATGATTTTTTAGCAGACCTAGGGTATAATTATCTCTTATCTGGAAAGCCTCAGGTCCCAAGCATTCCAGATAACAGATCCTGTACCTGTACAGGGGGCTTTTGGTCATTAGATTTATAAACATATAGTTATCAGGCAGAAAGTTATTTTAAAAATATAACTTCTTACCATATAGTGCTTTGTATCGCAATGTTTTTACTCATTATACTTGTGAGCTATAAAGATTTTCAAATTAAACAGGTAAATAAATTAAAATTCTAGCTGTCATATCTCAAAGTTACTGAATTAAAAAAAAGGATCTCATATCATCAATTTTTAATGCAGCAAATAGCTTCTTTCATTCCACCATCAGAAGAAAACACCCTCTATTCCTCTACTCTAAATGCATTGACGTCAGTTTCCAATGAGGAAGTCAAAGAAATTCCAAATTCCCAAACACGCGTTACAGTCCTACAGTAGGTTTCAGAGCTGAAGAAACTGGCATTTGGAGCCTAGTGACTCATAGATAAATGTTACTCACTGTCACAACACTGAGTGCTTGTTCATTCCTGCTAAAGGGAAGTTCATTGCACGGTTCTTATTGGCTACGTAGGTGCACGTTCTGGCTAGGGGTGCAAGAGAAGTGACAGCCGACCCAATAGCTGCTTAAGGGGCTGGGAATTTACATAGCTTAGTGGGAGCCCAGATTGAAACACATTCAATAGAAACAGTAGGCCCTAAAAGTATTTTTCATTTGGACCAAGTAACTTCTAGCATTAATAATAAACTTCAGGCCCTCCAGCTGATGTGAGCTATACATATAACAGTGTTCTGGAGTCTTTCGGGGTGAAATTATGTTGACTTTTCAAAAAGCTTAAGTTGTGTTTTTGTGGCGTTCCCCTTCAAATCCAGTGAGAGCCTTCTTAAATAAGAAGGTATCCACATACCTCATAGTGCTACTCACTAAGCATTGCCTTACTAAGAAATGTAACTGTCACTTGAGGATTTATGGGTGGAGATATGCAAATTTCTGAGCCGTAGAGAACTATACCCATAAAAAAGCTTTTTACTAGTACCATTTAGAGCCATAAATCCAAACTATCAGAAAGCTGTTTAAACCTTATTATATCTCACCATTGCAAAATATTGGCACCAAGTTGTCTGAGGGCTAAGACTTGAAGGGTGACCAGGCTCCTTTTAGCCAGCCTCACCCTAATGTCTCTAGGGTGAGAGAGGTTAGGGTGAGGTTGGCTAAAAAAAAGCCAAAAAGCTCACTCCTAAACATTAAATACAGTAAAAGGGATACTGGAACTATTGGGACGCCACCAGGCCTGTCCAACATTTGCCACTGTGCAGGAGCTACCTGCCATCTGCCACTGTTCCCCACCTATCTATGCTGAATTACCACCACCATCGGGTCCCATTGGGGGAGGTGGGTCAGGGTTTATTTGCATTCCCGGTCCCCCTGGTAGTTACACCACTAAGTGAAAGCCACCTTTTCTTGTATTGCAATAAATTCATTTATATATGTAGCACCACAGATGTATGCAGTACTTTACAAGGCATAAAAACAAACAGGTGTATAGTTATTATAACTTAGACATTGTGAAAAAATACATAGTTGGGATGAGATCCCTGCCCAAAGAGCTTACAATTTATTAGAATCCATTATCTTGCTCTGATGGCATCTAAGGAGATTGAAGCAGCTATGTGTGATATTAAACCATACACTCTGGATGCACAGTTGGCCATAAGGATATAAAGAAGTCTCCTTCTGTAATTCCTTACATGAGGGTTAAAATATTTGCCATTAGGGTAACGTGAAGCATGTGAATTCCTTCTGTTATAAGAAGGCACTCACTGTCCCAATTCCAACAGGGAAGGTTTTCAGTATGACTTCTTCTGACACTTCATTAGTCTATAAACCTGGCTCTGAATTACCATTCAGAATATTTGTGTAGCTGAATGATGAGTAAAAGCATTGCTTTTAGTAGACGAGGGGGGCACGAGCTTGGGTAGCATTGAGCTACAAAGGAAATATTGCCCTTTATATGCTTCTGCACACTGTGTAATATTTTATGTAGCAATTACTTGTACAAATGAAAATTAAATGCAAATTATGGCCTTAACAGCTTCTACTTTATAAGAGATTTTTTTCATATATAATATATATATAGTATAATGCATATAGACAGGCACTCATGTATCGGTAAGTCCAAAGCCGCCTGGGTGCAGTACCAAAGGAATGAAGAAAATGGCTGTAGAGAAAGTCCGCACTCTCAGGTCTTGATGAAGTATAAGGTGTTTATTCAAATCAACATCTAACGTTTCGGCTTATACTTCATTAAGACCTGAGAGTGCGGACTTTCTCTACAGCTATATATATATATATATATATATATATATATATAAATACCCAAGATCGATGAATATCCTGTAAATGATATCCTTATAAACAGTGATACAGTGATATCATCAGTTGTAATTGTTGCTTTGTGATGTCATTTCTGTCACATGACTCAATTCCTTGGTGATTCCTCCATGATACCTCTTCAACCTTCATGAAAGACTGGTTCCAATGCAACTCATATTATATGATATAACCTGGATAGGTGCAATGTGTACAGGAAGTCCGCTTACGCACTGAAAGTTTGCAGAAGATGGCCCTGCCAGCCAACCAACTAGTAGTTTGAAGGTATATAAATATTTATAATAATTATATAAGATACCAGTATTTGTATAAACTGATTTTTGATATTTGTTTGTGGTAACTTTATGTCTATAGTCAGGCACAAAAATAAATAAAGAAATTGGGAAAATAAAGAGAAAGGCTTGGATAGCTAAGACTTAAGAATTAAGATGCTACTGAGCCTGACATTATTCTCTGTTACCATATAATTATCGTATAACTCTATATATCTTGGCAGAGATTAATTTAATGCATTAATTCAACATTAGTAGAGAATTGAAGAAAGTTGGGTTATCACAGTGACATTTGTAAAAAAGCCATGTAGTCAAAGTACATACTTCCTAATGGACTTGTAGTTGCCAAGAACAGGTGATTACCCTTTGCTTCAGTGATACCTCACTGTGAGAACACCATACCTTTGGCTCCTCTGTAAATGAGGCAGGTAACCCAACCCTTCCCTCTTAAGTTGCATCATCTCACAGTGTTGTTAGGTGTCGTTTGTGCACAGTTATTTATTTTATTGGCAGCTTGGGACTAACAGGTGTCTGAGAGGTGAGGTGGCAGCTGGGGAACTAAGACAGAAGCGTTATAGCATGACCCTTGCGCAAGATGCACCAGGAACCATAAAAGATAGGTTACAAGGCACTTTCCTGGAAGCTTGCCCAGATGAGGACCTTCATTTTGACATATGGCGAATGTTTGCTATTGGGGCTTAACGGGATATGATTTTTTTCTCTTTCAGTCTGCTACCTTGGCACAAGTTAAAGTGCAGCCAGGAAGCATGTACAGCATGGCAAGGCTTAATTGAAAAGATCATAAGACACATTTTCAATTTTCCATAACTAAGCCAAGGAGGGTTCAGTCAGATTATTCTTTCTGAGAAATGCCTGCATGCATTAGACATAAGTCAACATCAATGAAAAGTGTTCAGTTTAAAATTTTCCTTTAAAAGTCCACATACATCTTAATAATTATTGCCTGTCGGGCTATGTACTGTACAACCAGTTGCATTCCTTCTTAGTAAGTAGCAACAGCATAGCTAGACTTCTGCTCAACACGGATACAGTACTGTAAATGGCCATTACATTTCAAGAAAAATGTGAGGATTTTTGTTTTGCAGCATTACTATTATTTAACAGTGCTTATGTAACAATAATTACCCCCTTCCTTTCTGTGAAATCTATAGAGTCACAGTAGGAATAAAGGGTACATTTAGAAAAGGAAAACAATTAAATAGGAATAAGTCAAAAACAAAGTCATTATTTTCTATTTTAATAAATACCTGGGATGAGTAAAAATAGTCACTTTCTGTTAGACGATGATCCCAAGGACAAAACACAAAAGCAATGGAGTGCTTAAAGACCAAAATAATATTGTTTATTGGATAACAGTCTACATCTCAAACCAATAGAAAACTTGTGGCAATCCAACGGCCACTTGCAGGTTGTAAGTTCTTGAGCTGTTCTTGTTAAGACAAAATTAAGGTCCTCCAAAGTCTTATTTGATTTTGTCATTACTTTTTGCTTTTTTCAGAAAAACAGACTCCTTATGTAATGCATTGTAACAATTGCTGTAAAGACTTGAAGGCAGTATAGGGTGGATTTACGTTGCGGTAGATCCATCTCTAGTTAACACAACATGCAACATTTCTGCAGCAGAAATTAATTGATAGCTGGGCAAATGCAGAGGGCTGTATATGCATTGTCACTTGTAGCCAGCACTTTTCAGAGCTAACCCATCATTCTGTCACTATCCCCAGCACCAGCAGTCTCTCAGAGTGGCTAGAATCAGAGTGGCTACTATTTCCAATCATTGAAGTGTCCATAAATATATATATATTTTTTTCTTTTTTTGAAGATTAATTGTTTTTATCATTAAGAGTGTTTGCTTTTTTCAAAAGTACCGTAAGTAATAAAAAGATTGCAGATCCTCACTATTCATCCAGTGGGCACCGTTTTTGTATTATTCATATTTTAAAAGTAGTTACTTTTAGTACTTTAGTACTTTTATGCCAGTAGGGTGGCTCTCCATAAGGTTTGGTTAATGCCATTTTTCCCACATTCTCAAATACATGTTAGAAATTTGCCCTGCTCCTGGCACTAATATTTTTCTCTTTGCTTTATCAGGTTTCACTGACCTTTCTCCAGCAAGATAAAGATAAGGTGAATGAAAACTATAAAAAGCTTGAGGAAGAGCTGGAGACCCTGCGAGTGTATTACAGGTACTTGCTTGCCAGATATACCTCAGCATTGCCCATTGTCACTATGGGAATTTCTAGTAGGCCTGTAACATTTCACTTGCTGGCTATACCTACATCAGAGGATGATGGAAATTTAATTCCACTCTAAAAAGAGATGTCTTTGCCATATAAGCAACCCTTACCCAGTGCCTAGGGTGGCAATTTCAGGGGGTGGTGTTGCTGAAGGGGAAATTATTTTTGCTCTCTATACTTGGTGGGGGGTTGAGGAAGGGGGTGCCTTGCAGAACATTTCTGCAACCAGCAGGCACAAGCATGGTACAGTTTATATAATTTGTTCAGTTTAATTCATTAGCAGAGATGCAGGGTAGTCATCAGTCAGGAGTGCCTAGTGTGGCACACTTAAATACAGCACCAGGTTTGTACCACACCTGTAAAAAGGAATTTCCCTGCCTATATTTCTGCAGTGGGCATTTGGTGGACTTAAAGATAATCAACTGTAATTCTGAAAATAACATTGTCCTTCCCGTGAACCAGACTGAAAGTCAATAAGACATATTCATGTTCAAAATAAATTAAAATTACTGATTTATTTAATTACTAATATAAATAAATGTAACTTGAAAAACATCCTGTACTGTGATGAAACAAGTCCATTTTGGCCCTGATGTATGCCTTTTTATGTTCCTGGAACTCAGCTGGGAAACATTTGTGGATTTCTGATTGCAGTGGACTCTACAGCCTGTGTATCCTATATCTCTTGTGCTTGCTGTACTTGATCAAGCTGTACTTGGTTCCTGGCCAATTATCTTAAGTGGCAAAATAATGAAAAAAAATGAATATAAAAATGTTGGGCCATATTATGTAAGGGCGGACTTGTATTGATAGGCAGGAAAAGGGGGAGACACTTAGCCATATACCCCCAGTGCCTAGTTATACCCCAACAAATCTGAAGTTGCAGCATATACACTAGTGTTGATTGAGAATTTGTGCCATTTCTCTAGACTGTTTACATTTTAACCGCTGTACTGTCTAAGACTACATTTGGTTGAAAACTAGGCAAAATTTTTGTAACCTGCACTTTTAACCTGCTTTTGGAAGGGGTGATAAGGGACAGGATACTTGAATACATTGAAAATCACAGTACTATGAGTTGTGCCAGCATGGTTTTATGCGTAACCACCTTGCCAGACTAATTTAATTGCGAAAGTGAGAACCTTATGAGAAGGTGAGCGGGAGCCTCGACTCTAGGATGGCAGTGGATGTCATCTACTTAGACTTTGCTAAAGTACCTCACAGAAGGTAATTGAACCAGTGTTGTTAGTGGAGTACTGCAGGGGTTTATCCTTGGCCCTTTGCTTTTTAAACTGTTTATTATTGATCTGGAGGTGGGCATTGAAAATAATGTTTCTATCTTTGCTGATCATACTGAATTGTGCAAAACTATAAGTTCCATGCAGGATCTGATTTGACAAAATTGAAAAGCTGGGCAGAGGTTTATTGTTGATAAGTGCAAGATTATGCACTTTGTTAGAAATTATATAAATGCAAGTTATACACTAAATGGTAGTGTCTTGGGGGATCCTTAATTGAAAAGGATCTGGGGAATTTTGTATATAACAAGCTGTCTAATTCCAGGCAGTGTCATTCTGTGGCTACTATACCACTGAAAAGAAATATGTTAAAATAAGTTGCATAACAAAGGGAATTGACTCAAGGGATGAAAACATAATTTTGGCTCTTTATAGGTCCCTGGTAAGGCCTCACCTTGAGTATGGGGGGCAGTTTTGGGCTCCAGTTCTTAAGAAGGATATTAATGAGCTGGAGAGAGTGCAGAGACTGCAACTAAACTGGTAAAGGGGATGGAAGATTTAAGCTATGAGGTTAGACTGTTAAGGTTGGGGTTGTGTTCTCTGGAGGAAAAAAAGGGATGTGATTACTCTTTACAAGTAAACTAGAGTGGATTATAGACCGATAAATAACAACCAGCACACCAAAGGCCCACCCCTTTAGATTAGAGGAACGGAGCTTCCATTTGAAGCAGCGTAGGGGGGGGTTTTCATGGTGCGGGCAGTGAGGTTGGGGAATACCCTTCCTAGTGATGTGGTAATGGCAGATTCTGTTAATGCCTTTAAGAGGGGCCTGGATGAGTTCTTGAACAAGCAGAATATCCAAGGCTATTGTGATACTAATATCTACAGTTAGTAGAGATATTGGTGTATATATAGTTGATAAATATGTATATATGTGTGCTGGGGTTCGGTTGGAGGGGTTGAACTTAACTATGTTAGTTATCAGAAATCTCATGAACGCTCCCTTTTTAAACATGGAAACTTAGACTGCCCAGCAAATAATAAGACTATAGGATGGTTTAGAAATGTGAAATTAAAAAATGAAATTAAAAACATTTAACACCTGCAGTGAATCAACAATGCTTAGATTATCTTATGTTCTGAATGAGCCTTATGCAAGGGTGAAGCTTAAAAGCCAATTGCTTCCACCACCAAATGAAAACAACACAGTGTCATATATTTTGATTCCACACACTGGGAACTTACGTGTCAGTAAGCGATTTGTGCGTGACTATATGAGGTACAAACTAATTGGAATTGACAATTTACAGGCAGAACCATGGCAAAGTATGCATCTGGTTAGTATTTTAAACATTTTTTTTCACTAATAATAAGATTTATAGAGAACATAAGAAAAATGTTAATGTACTATCAGGAAAAAGTACCAATTGCAATGCATTCTAAATTGTTGGGATCACAAATAATGTAAAATGACAACATGAATTCTGTTTATGAAGGAACACACACTTCCTGCTATAAAATCAGATCTGATTTGTTGCATCTAAATAATTTTTCATCACATTTCCACACTAGAGATAACAGGAATTATGATTCTTGGTTTGGCATGTTTAATCGGACCCAAAGTCAGACTTTATGGTGTTGCATGGATCCACGTAAATACCATAAAAATGACGAGGCAGTGAGAGAATGTAACTAGTCAGAATGACTGGCCAAAGTTCAGCTAGTCAGGTCTAACGCACCTGCTGAACACAGGTGTGCACAAGCCCTAAATAATAGTGGCGGTTGTTATATTTTGTATTATAACTAACGGACGTTGCTGTTCATGGCTCTTCTGCTAGTAGTGCCTGATGCATGAGTATAAGTGCAGTCTGACCCAGAGCATTAGTAGTTAGCATAATCATCTCAAAAGAAATGTGGGAATCAAAACATAGGAAACTAGTGGCAGCCCTGGTACTGTGCTGAATGCTTTTTGTGCTGTGTGTTGCACAGTTAAGGGGAAATATCACCTTTGCTATAGTTGGCTGTGGGCGGCCAAAAATAACCAGAGATGCAATATTCTATGAAGCTATACATGCTTACTTCTGGGTAAATATGAAAAGGAAACAACTCTTAAAAACAGTGTATATAGCCACTTTAGCTGGTGTAATATCTAATGTTCTAATTGTGGCAGTTTGCATAATAACTTGTTTCTGACTGATTTATTACTCCTTGATTTGCTTGTATTTGTCATTCTTATCTGTTAAATACACATCTACTGACATTATCTTATTTCACTGAAGTAAACAATAAAATGCAGAAGCTTGTACTACACTGTTCTTCATTGACCCCTTTTCAGAAACCAATGTATGGCTCTCGAATGGCAACGACACATGTGGCATTTTGCCTCCACAACACCAGAAAATACACCAGAAAATTTCCCGCTGTTGTGGGTGCTAAGAATTGCCACTGGTAAAACGCAAATTACACAATTGCACAAAATGCCATTGTATGTGTTTTTGTGTGATGATACAGTTTGAGTGTTTTAATTTCACAGATTCTCCCACAACTGGGAGTTTCCTGGGAGGGGAATTTCCTGCCTTTTTGTTTGTCATTGTCCTAAAGATGGCAGGGGGCATTTTCACGTGATTGTCTGACAGGTGTCTGTGCTCTAGCAAGCCTGTTTCTGTGCCATGTTTTTAGTAAGGAAATAACTCAATGTGCAAAAATGGCTAAGACTGACCAGTGTGCCATTGCCGTAAAGGCAACACACAAAGCCCAAATTACAGGCATATAGATTAACCCTATGTAATTTAGCTTTACAAATTGTACTGTTCCTGTCAGTTTGACTGTAGGGCACCCAATGAATAAGGACTCGAGTTCAGCTAATCTTTAGGAAAATGTCCAGCGAAATATCATGTATTTCCCTTCTAGCAACTACTAAATGAGCCTTGACAATTATTTAAAGGCATGGAGACCATTTGATTTCACTCATCTAGTCAGATAAGTGATCAGCTTTTGATGCAGCTTATCTTTAAGCCTTCTGGGTACAACATGGCGACATCCAGAAACATCAGCCAATCCAGTCCAGGATTTTTTCAGCCCTAGTCCTAACTGGTAACAAGGTCACAAAAAGGCCCAAAGTGGATCACTATCAACCTCATGACCTTGGCTTGGTTGACGTCTCTGGGCATCCCAGGAATTGTAGTCCCATCTAGATAACCACAACCTGTTCCAAGGTTGATGTGACTTACATCTCTCTGAAAAACAAATGTTATTTTCAGTTATACAGCAACATGTAATAGGATAGCATCATTTACACAAGCAGAGGAAAACAAACTGGCTGCCCCAGAGGAACACTGCAGATCTGTTTTGCCGAATTTCTTACGGAATTCATTGAAAGGCTGTTCTAGCGCTGTACTAGCTATACTAGCAACAAATACATTTTTAACCTCATCATTTATTTAAAATCAATAGTCTCTTAATAAAAATTTTTTGACAATGTATGTAAACCCTTTCTAAGTTCGGTTGACTTTGCCTGCAGTCATAGTTCATATTATTCATATTTCTTGTGATTCCTTAGTGACAGGAAAGTGGCCAGCAAACTAACTACTTACTTTCATCTCGGATCTAGTTCAGGTACAATACTAGGGTGGTCCCTAAAGGAGTAAAGTCTTGCTTGAAGTCATTTGATCCATCATTTGCACCAAGACGTGAAGCTACATTGTACCATGGCTTTGTCTTCTAAGTATGTTTCTTGTAGAGAGGTTACGTTTTCATGATTTGAAAGATGTAGTGTGAGGCCAGAGGACCATACGAATTAATAAAAAGAATACAATACACTAGGGGGCTGATTTACTTACCCACGAACGGGTCGAATGGAGTCCGATTGCGTTTTTTTCGTAATGATCGGTACTTTGCGATTTTTTCGTATGTTTTGCGATTTTTTCGGATTCTTTACGAATTTTTCGGATCCAATACGATTTTTGCGTAAAAACGCGAGTTTTCCTATCCATTACGAAAGTTGCGTAAAAAGTTGCGCATTTTGCGTAGCGTTAAAACTTACGCGAAAAGTTGCGCATTTTTCGCGTAAGTTTTAACGCTACGCAAAATGCGCAACTTTTTACGCAACTTTCGTAATGGATACGAAAAACTCGCGTTTTTACGCAAAAATCGTATTGGATCCGAAAAATTCGTACAGAATCCGAAAAAATCGCAAAACATACGAAAAAGTCGCAAAATATTCGTTTTCAAGTCGGAACTTTTCCAATTCGGGTCGGATTCGTGGGTTAGTAAATCAGCCCCTAAGGAAAGCACTATATGGTAAATGCACTTCCATAGGATATTAATGATGGAGTAATCTTTTGAAAATAGTTATTTAAAAGCTGAATGTATGAAATTTATTTTATATAGAAGTGCATTTTACACAATACCATGTATCTTATTTGTAATTTCCACCTCCCAAGCAGACATTTGTGGTCCAAGAGCTGCCAAACTTCTGTAGTATCTGGGGGTAGAATCAAATGACCAACTTATATTTGACATTATGACATATGGGGCTACCTCACAGCCCATGAATGGAAAAACATACAATGTAGTAAGAGTTTTGTAAAGTCTTCAAATGTGCTGCATTTTTTCGATTATAATAAGTTAGTAGTAATCTAAGAGGAAATTTAGAGAATTTATTTTACAGCTTAGTAAAATGTTCCCTTTAAAACTCATCAGTGCTGAGCTGAAGTTGGGAAAAGAATAGAACAAACGCATCTTTAAATCCATCTCTGATATCAGAGTGCCTAATATGCAAATAGAGGAGATGATATTTACTCTCTCTTTTAATTGGCTGAGGACCGTACCATTCAAGTAGGATGTTTGTCTAAAAAATAGTTGTAGTTCAGAATTTGCTGTGTCATCTGCTGTACCCCATTTCACCTGTTGTTGCCAGCAAATCCCTTCCATAGACTGTAATAGGAGAGCACTATCATGGATAAGTTCTAGACCTTGATGTTAAAAATAAAATAATAAAAGCAGGCACAATTACATACTCATTTGAGAAAATCTGAGATTATACTATACTTTCAATTCCTCAGACATGAAATAGATTTCCATATTTGCAGTTATGTTACATTATGATTTGCTAAAACCTACAGTACATTATTGCAAGCAATGGTTAGCAGTGTTGCCCTATATGCAAGAAGCTTGTATCAGCGGGCCTGTTTGTTTTTTTCTCCAATTACTCTGGTTGCCTCTTACACTCCAAAAATATAGTTCATTAGTTCCTGATAAAATGAACCATAGTGTGTGTGTGTGTGTGAATTATATAGGGTCCTTAGATTGTAAGCTCCTCTGGGGATTCCTTTTGCTGTATTTTCCCCAAAATGCTTTATAAAGCATATAGGTACATAATATTCTGCTTATGTGTTAACTAATTTGTATTTATTAATATAATCAGGAGCTTTAATGCTTGTTTTGCAGAAGTAGAATGAAACATAATACAGCCATGAGAATGCCTTTCTTTATTCAGGAATTAAACACAACCAAAACATTAATTGTTTTTAAATCATTTCAAGGGGAACTCTGACTTCTGAACCAAAATTCATTCCCACACAACACAGAAACCCCTAATATCACTGTAATCTGTTCCTTCAAAAGGTATGAATAAATACCATTTTATATGCTGAAATCCAGCTGTGGAACAGGTCTTCTCTTTCTGCAAAATTACTAAAACATTGATGTTACAAATTGTAACAACTTCTCCACAGCTTAAGGTCCCTTAGACTGATTCGGCAGCTAATCGGCCCGTGTATGGGCACTCCCAACGGGCCTGCCCGACCGATATCTGGCCTGAAATCGGGCAGATCTCGATCGGGCAGGTTAGAAAATCTAGTCGGACAGGGGACCGCATCGGCTCGTTGATGCGGTTCCCAGGACTGGCTTTGCCTATGCCATCATTATAATTCGATTGTTTGGCCCCAGGGCCAAAACAAGAATAATTGGGTTGCCAAGTAATGGCTGCGATTGGCTGTTTGGTAGCCCCATATAGATTGACAGCCTGCAGGAAGCTCTGTTTGGAGTAAACCTGTTACTTTTTATCTCCAAAATAAGTCTCCAAACCAGGAATGTAAAACTTAACAATACCAAAGGGGCTGATGAGCATTATGTTGCTTGTGTGCCATTGGTTTAGAATCACTGATCTGATCTTTAAACTTAATAGTGATCATCTAGGAAATTAAAGGGCCACCTTTATTTTTATTTATTTGATGTCACTGGGGTCATGGCTAGCTAAAAGGAACCTAAACAGACCTCTTCATATAAGGAACGGCCTTTGTAGTTTTGTCATAGCTGCTAACACAGATACAGAAAAACTTCTTAGCCAATTCTTAGCCTGTGGGTTGAGGCCAAAATATGGATCCCTATACTGCTGGGGCCCTAAAGAATAGGTTAAGAAACACTGCAGTACATGTTTTCCCCTGTACAATTCTGCAGGAACGTAAGGGTATAAAGTTGGAGAGCTATTAATCCTGGCACTGAATGATGGTTACACAGTTAGAGCAGTCTTGAAATGGAGGTGGTCAATTGAGGTGAAGTGTAGTAATAATAATATGGCTGTTAGGATTATAATGAAAAGGTGGATTATTCTCAGTGTTGCACACTTTGAATGTTCCTAGTTATATGAATAACGCATTATTTCAGCTACTTATTTCCTGATCAGCCCCGATGAATCAAATCTTGATGTAGGCTTGTGATCCTGTTTCATAGATGTGACACACGTTCATGCCTCCACATTCTAGTCTATATAAATCCAACTGTTTGTGCCCGTCAGATACAAGTTCAGGTTTCAGAAAGTCAGAAGCGGTTCATGTATAGCGGCGGGTCAGAAAGAGTTCAGCAATAAGCACAGTATTTTACTAACATCTGTTTATTACTCTTGACCCAGTGAATGTGTCTATATCTTTTTTTTTGCTATATAACTGTAACCCGGAGATCAGGTTTGTCCGGTTCCTGCTCCCTGCATTGCACAATGCCACTTCCTTAGCTTATCATAATGTATATTCTGTACTGCTCACTCTCAGCACTTGGATGTGACATTTGTCTTGGCAGGAAACAAAAGGTTCATGGGGCAATTTCTTTTAGGGTGAACAAATGCAAATTATACACAGATGCTGTTGAACATGAATTCAGGTTTCCCCCCATTTATAATGCATGGCACATGCTTCATATTCAGGCATTTACAAAGGATATCTCCAGCTTTCTCCTGTTTTAGTAGTCTGTTATACAGATGCTACATCTCTACTTTGGTTTTCCACTGTTGGTCAGTGCTGCTCATTATTGTGGCAGACCATGGACTGAATGATATGTGCCCTAACACCAGAAATCATATCCTGAAAACAGTAGTATAACTAGAAGCTGCTGGGGTCTGCAGCAAAACGATTTTGTCCTCTGCCCTAGGCGGCTCTTATATGTGGCCTGTGTCCTGATATTTTTGTTTGGGAAGTCATAGTGACAAATCTTTATGATTTGTTGACAATATGACGTATGTAGGATTGTCACCAGAAAATGTTAATAGGTAAATTATTCCTTGACAGTTATACACATGCCATAGTCTTGGGTCGTTCATGATAATACCAATCTGTGACAATTCTTGTTGTGTTTCTACCTTTTATATGTCAAATCTAAGTTAATAAAGATCACTAGGCTTCGGGCAGTGTTAGGTTCCCTCACACTGACATAAATGGAACGTGCTGTGGGTCACCCCTGTCTCTGATTATCACCCCCTAATACCACTCTGTCCGTCTTTTGGTGACAATCTAGTGATGGGTAATCTGGGGTGACTCGACTTACATCCAACTGGCCTGCATTGAATACCAGGTGTGAGCTGGGTGCACAAGGGGGTTTGTTACTGCAAATACAAAAACAGGGCAGCTTTTCTCTATGGCTCGTTTATGTCTGCAAGCGCAGCATGCAACTTGCACTTTTCCCCATAGTCAGTATATATAAATAATGAAGAGTTACTTTCATTAAAATGTGCTCTTTCCACTTCTATATAGTTGCACTTGGCACCGGAAGTTACACCAGGCAGAAATATATTTGGCATAACTGTGCCCGAATGAAGCGAATGCATAGTTGCATCAATTTTGGAGCAGTGCAATTGGGTCAAGAGAATTGCCCGTTTTGTCTGCAATGATGCCAGAATTCTGGGATAAACACTGCATTGTGTGGAAAAAATGGTGATTGATGTGAAACTGCAGTTTGCATACTGCATCACCCAATGTATTTTTGGACAATTACATAGATTTTAATAAAATAAATTAAGTTGATTTGAATTCTAGGCAGCAGTGTAAATATAGTGTAATAGTGTTCATTGTAATTGTCAGCGTGTACTGGGAAAATGTTTTCCATATCATGTTTCGTTCTCCACTTTTATGTTTTCATGGTGGGGATTATATATAGAATTTATGTCATTTAAACCATTTTCGGTCTTTGGATCAGCCCTTGTTATACCGGTAGTTGAATTTATTTAAAGGAACCTAACATGATTCTTGGAGAGAGTGGGAGAGACAGCCCCATGGTGGTTGTGACCAATGTCTGGTTTCGGTATTTGTGCAAAACAGTTCATGAGCCCCATGGTTAAGGCAGCGGTTTCTGGTTATAAAGATTGAGCTGAGGGCACAATCTGGCACCACTGGGTACATTTATTTAGTATTTAGATTTGTTGCCAATGACAAAAGAGCAGCAAAGGGTAAACAATGTAATGACAACTTATCTTGGCCCTTGTGGGCAAGCAGGGACAATGGCACCATTCACCTATGTATTTTGCAGCTGGACGTGCTGCTTAGCTTGCCATTCTATAGAATATTTGTTTTATCTCTTTCATTCATAGCCACAAAAAGTGTGCAGTTATTTGGAAGGAGAAAGCCACCTTAACACTATTCTATAGAAATCTTTTCTCAATGGAATACACTTTCAACATTTGAATAGTTGGCATCAAAAAAATCCAGTAATGCCACATTCTTTATAACATAGCATTTTTCCAGTGAAGTACTCTGAGCCGCATGTTGCAAGTGTGCATTCTGTAAAGGGTTAACCAGTTGGTTTCCCAACTCCGTGATAAAGGCAAGTTTATAATCTGCTTTTGAGAGTGGTTTCGGGCTGTACGTCAGAAAGGGCACTGCGCGGGGAGAGACGTCACTGCTACACCTGCTTCCTGCTATTCTATGAGCCTCTATAGAGCTGCACTTATCTACTTTGTAGCTGCAGTCTTTACCACTTTACCCAGAGAAACTCCTCATGAAGTATCCATGTAACAAGTTAGGTGCTTATACAAAGAAAAATAACAATTTGCTAAATTAAAACAGCACAGGACTCGATTTCAAATGCCTGATACTATGTACACAATTGGGTGCAAAATTGCTTAGCGAAATCATCACAGGCTTTCTTGTGCTTAGGAACAGTTTATAGGGGTTGTTCAACTTTGTACATTCATAAATCTAACAGTTCACATTAATAGAGCAATCTTTGTCATATAGATAGTCAACAAAATATGCGCAGCTAAGAAGATCTACACCCCAGAATCATCCCTCTGCTGATCCTTCTCTTCTGCACAGGGGGGTCAGTGACCCCTATAAACACTACAGTTGCTTTTTTTACTTCCTTATATGATGTCACGCATAGTACTGGCAGCAGACTTAATGCTTATTGGCTGTGTCTCCTGTCAGTCTGACTCTGCTTCCTGTACCTGTGACAGAGTGCATAATAGATAGATTGGTGATGTGCTGAGTCTGTTTGCCTATGTGCCATTGCAAGGGAGACACTGTGCTATTCTCAGCAGCAGGTACAACCCATTGGGAAGGCTTTGCCCCATATGATGAGAGCCCCAATATGTGCATAAGGTTCACTGAATTTTCTGTCACTATTATCGTCACATTTTGCTTTAGTTTGTCATCTTTTCCGTGTACAGGTATGGGATCCGTTATCCAGAAACCCCTTATCTAGAAAGTTCAGAATTATGGGAAGGCCATCTCCTATAGACTCCATTATAAGCAAATAATTATAATTTATAAAAATGATTTCCTTTTTCTCTGTAATAATAAAACAGTACATTGTACTTGATACCAACTAAGATATAATTAATCCTTATTGCTGGCAAAACAGTCCTATTGGGTTTATGTAATGTTTGAATAATCTTTTAGACCTAATGTATGGAGATTCCTTACGGAAAGATCTCTTATCCGAAAAACCCCAGGTCCCGAGCATTCTAGATAATGGGTCCCATACTGTGCTATTTTATCTGATTCTTGCCACCATTAATGCCAAACTTTCATGCATCATGGATCCAGTTTTAACTCATTTGACCCAAATGATATCATTATTATTACATACATTAATTGTATTAAAAATATGGTTACTAAAGGTATTGGTGTATTTGTAGGCACTGTCTTTATTTTTGTTTCTGTGACTATGAATTCAAGAAGAAAGAGAAGTGTTTTTTTAAATCTATTTAAAGAGACACTGTATAAAATGTTTTGGGGGGAAAACATAGTTGGCTGTTACATATTTATGTTATATAAATGATTCCTGAAAGGATTTAATCTTTCCGGATGAAATTTTTATTGATCGTTTAACTTCCCCATACAAATCATTCCACTGCAGGTTTACTTTAAACCACTCTAGGTAAGTGACATTGTCTGATCCATCATTTCAACCAATTAAACAGTATTGTTTTCGATATTCCATCTTGTTTGTGGTGCTGCTACCGTCATTATAAATACTTTCTATTTATGTAGTGCCAACAACTTCCACAACAGTGTACAGGCAAGTTAATAATTTGCATCAGACCCTGCCCCAGTGGAGGCCACAGTGTAAGTTCCCAAACACATACACAAAAACACTAGGGTCAGTTTCACTAGGAGAAACTGTATGTGTCTGGATTGTGCTGGGCAAAACCACATGAACATCCCTAGGAAACCCTACAATGTTGGACCTACACAGACAAAAGCTGACTAACTGAGGATCTAGTGCTCTTTGGTTGCCACCAGGGGCAACCAGGACCCTGAGGCGGCCTAGGGGATGATGCCCCTACACACTTAGGTATTTTCTGTTGAAGGGGAGGGTGCCCCTGGTTACCATGCTAGTCATTGTCCTGCCATAGAGGTCTGGACTGGATTTCAAGATAGTACATGGAGCCCCAAACAGCCCCTCAAAAAACACAATAAATGGTGACTGTTTATGGCATCTTGCAGCAGCCCCTCTGGCATTTGCCTTTATCTACAGAGACCCATCATGGCCTGCCACCCTGAATTATGTTTTATATATCCAAAAGTAACTCTGAGAACACTGTGGTTGGTCTTAGGACATTTGTTTTTGACTGCTGGTTTCAGGGAGAATCTCGATAGTCATATTGGTGTTTCTTGCCCGCAGTTGCTGGCATTGATTACAGGCAACATTTGGTAGCAGATTCAGTCACACTCACATGGGGAATAAGTAGCCAACACAGCCTGAGATGAAGGCATCTTGGAATCCACTCAATCTGATATTCAGGGGCAGACCCACTACATTATTAAGTATGTTTCAAAATACAAAATGTAGTCTTTCATACATCTCTTTGTGTAAAAATACTTCGGCTGGCATTTGCATTACTCACAGTTTTACATAGAGATATGAGATACCGCCACCGTATCATTTTTACGTGACTGGCTTAATTTTGAGTTGGGTAGCCGCAGCAGTTGGTAGATTTGCAGTTGGAATCTTTTCGTAACAGGCGCACAAGGAGAGAAGAAAGATAAGGCCACTTAAAAAAAAAAAAGTTCTTTAGCATATCAGTTTGATAACAGGTAAAACACCTTTACTGCCATTAAATATTTACCAAGTCTTAGCTGTAGGGCGGGTGCTGCTTGGTTCTGAGTGTGGAGCCATTGATAAGGTATCAGAGAGGGAGTGAGTTAATGTGTAACCTGCCTGGGCGCACATTCCTTTTAACTTACATCTCCCCTGAAGATGACCTGAAATTAAGCTGCACGGGCTCCATGTGTCTGTTGTCTTGCTCTTTACCTAAATTGCAGGTGGGAAAGGAAAATCAGCAGGGGGTTGTAAGGGACTTCAGTGCCAAACAATGTGCCCCCATGGGTATCTCAGACCATCCACAGAGAATATATTGTGTGCAAATATCAAGGAAAATAATACAGGAGGCAGTACATATGCCATTTTCACTTCCTGCTGTTTGGTGCTGTAACAAATTGCAGACTTTCTTACCAGGAAGTGAGCAACACAAAGGTAAAGCCCTTCCCTAATTGTAACAAAGGTTTATCAAGTGCACATATCTGTGAATAAGCTGAGTCACAAAATAGCTTTTTGTATTCAGTTATTGGCCATTTAAAGGAAAACCATGGCTACAAGGTGCATTAGCAGTATGTGGGTGTGCTTGTTCTACTTGTCCTTTTATCAAAATTATATACTCCATCTACTTTATCATGCACCGGGGAGGTAGTTGGGTCGGGGTTGCACTGTCCATCTCTATGCATGCACAATTTTGTATATGAGCGACAATCTTGCCCTATTCCAGGCCAGGTAATAATAAACAAATGCACATATAAACACATTGTTATGCCAAAGTATATTGATTTTGCCTGGTTTGATGCAGTCACTTGACATTCTGTTATTGCTGTAGTTTCCTTCAGGGGACTGGGATGATGGAGCTGATTGTATTGGCAAGGAAGATTGAGAGTGGCTTGAAATAAGATAAGAAAGGGCAGACATTCAGAGGAATGATAGGAAACAACTACAGAAGAAATGAGAGATGACATGACTATAGATGGATAAATATTTGAATAGTGGATTAAACAAAAAGTTAAATTAGGCAGGATTAGGGAGCTAAAGATGTGGTGGCTAGGGGATAATTGAGAACAAAATTGTAGATTGTAAAGATGAAGAATGAATGGTCTTGAAAGGATAGTGCGTTATATTTGCTGCTAAAGGGTTGGGGCAAAAGGAGGTCAGGGGCAAAAGAGACTATATTTATATAAAACAAAAATGACCATCTAATAGCTTTTTAGCTGTTGTTGCTGTTGTTATAATACACAGGTTAAATGGGTAACATTCATATACTATTTTACTATGGTAATCTTGTTATACCTGGTGTCTACCTGTTCCTTTCCAGAGGCTATTAACCCCACTGCTACTATAGGCACCATCTATCCCTACTATACCTGCTATCCCACAGCCACAGTCCCTTCCCAGAGGCTATTATCCCACTGCTACTATAGGCACCATCTCTCCCTACTATACCTGCTATCCCACAGCCACAGTCCCATCCCAGAAGCTATTATCCCCCCACTGCTACTATAGGCACCATCTCTCCCTACTATACCTGCTATCCCACAGCCACAGCCCCTTCCCAGAGACTAATATCCCACTGCTACTATAGGCACCATCTCTCCCTACTATACCTGCTATCCCACAGCCACAGCCCCTTACCAGAAGCTATTATCCCCCCACTGCTACTATAGGCACCATCTCTCCCTACTATACCTGCTATCCCACAGCCACAGCCCCTTCCCAGAGACTAATATCCCACTGCTACTATAGGCACCATCTCTCCCTACTATACCTGCTATCCCACAGCCACAGCCCCTTACCAGAGACTAATATCCCACTGCTTCTATGGGCACCATCGTTCTCTAGTATGTTTGCTATGAAGCAGTCAATTCCCAGTGACTGTTATCTCAAGTGCAGTTGGAGCAGTGGGGTTAATAGTTTTTGAGAAGTGACTATGGCATAGTAAATATATTAGGGAGAGTTGGTACCTTCTAAAATCAGTTCCAAATTAGGACTTATAAGGGTGAAGACACATGGAGCTACTTAGTAGCAGCTACTTGTCACAGCTATTAAACGCCAGAAAATACCCTGCTATAGACAATACTAAAAAATTGCCTCTGCTAAAACACACATAGAAACAGTTATCAGTAAATGATCAGCATTGTCTATTTTAGTAGCCGTGACAAGTAGCTGCTACTAGTAGCTCTGTGTGTCTTCATCCTAAGAGAAGTGTATGGGAGAGTATAAGATATGATTGTTAGGGAAATTTATGAATGATTAAAGATATTTACTATAAGGAGAGTGACAAACGGATAGTAAAACCAGGAACTGATTGAGCAAGTGAGAG
This sequence comes from Xenopus tropicalis, assembly GCF_000004195.4. NCBI lineage: Eukaryota > Metazoa > Chordata > Amphibia > Anura > Pipidae > Xenopus > Xenopus tropicalis. The sequence goes on from NC_030684.2 coordinate 108,986,388, forward strand.
GAAGTGTTGGGAGGGAGCGATAAAGGAGGTGGAGCACACGTAGGATCTCATGTTTAGCAGCCCTGTCAGACAGCTGGACTTTGAAACCCAGTACAGTGTTTACATTTAATTAGATAGAACACAGTGTGACACTGTGACCAGGCCATCAGTATCCAATCTGGGATTGATTTCCACTCTGTATCCCTGAACCAGATCTCTAAGCAAAGAGATGCAAAACTGAGGCCTACACATAAGCCTGGCTGGCTGTGTGCACCTTGAGGCAGCGTGTGACAGAATCTTTCCAGGGCACAGAAGGTGATAGATGACTAAAAGCAGCAAACATGATGCAAAATCTAGCTCAATATAACTATTTACAGTCCTGTTAAATATGTGTACATACACACCAACAATCATAACACAGTATACTAACACACACACACACGCATATATATATTGTTTATTTTTAGTGATAAAGAATTAAGGAGAGGATGGGAAGGTATTCAGTAGCCCTGACCTCAGCTGAACTGAACAACTGAGCAAAGACTGTTATAGCAGCAAAGGAAGGACCAATTTTTTATTAATATCCTTGGGAACCAACCTATATTTCCTATTTACAAGTGACTTGGCCAAAGTTGACCAACTATAAACAGCAATTTTTCTTTCTTCTGAAAATCCTGCACGGTCTGATTTTAAATACACACATTTTACATATCTTCTTACAGTCCTGCTGACTCCAATGTATTTTTAATGAATATCTCAGATTTTACATTTCTTTTCTTACATTTTAAACCAAAATTTGGCCAGATCTTCTTAATACCTGTTTGTCCTGTGTGTATGCTGTTTTTAGGGAAATTAAATGTTTTAAAATATTAATCGGCTGCATATCTTTCACTAGGGGGTCTCCTATAAATACAGAATTCTAGTTCATCTGCACCTCCTGTGCCCTCTGCTAATTTCTCATTATGGTAAGCTGTGCATCTAACACCTTGGAAAAGCTGTGTCACCTATTACATGTAAAGGGCCAATTCTATGTAATACAGCATGGTGGGGGCCAATTTAAATTAAAATAATGTCATATAGTGAAGTCTATGGAGCCTCTCAGCAGCCTGGCGGCCATGAAAGCCATTTGGAGGGCCACATCAGCACACTCCTGGCTGAACCAAATCCGAGTCCTAAAAATCACGTGACTTTTTGTTACATAAAGACGGAAGTTGAAAATTTTTCATATTAGCATATGCTATTAGGATTCGGTGTGGTATTTGACCGAATCTCTTACAAGGGATTTGGGCTTCTGCCGAATCTGAAAAAAAGCGGATTAAACAGTTTTCTTAATTTAATATTTTTTATTCTACATCTTCTACGCCATTTTTAAGGACCCCTGAGAAACAAAAAATATGGGTTCTACTGTAATTTTGTTCTACTGGACAAGCAGAACTGTGATGGGCACAGAAGTAGGAAGGGCTAGGAAGACTGTAAGATGGGGGTCCCCAACCTTTCTTACTCGTGAGCCACAGTCAAATGTAAAAAGACTTGGGAGAGCAACACAAGCATCTTAAAAGTTCATGGAGGTGCCAAATAAGGGCTAAGATTGGCTATTAGGCAGCCTCTGTGCACACTCACAGGAGACTTTGGTAGTAAATCTTGTTTTTATGCTAAACTTGCCACCAAGTCAGGAATTGAAAAATAAGCACCTGTTTTGGGGGCACTGAGAGCAACATCCAAGGGGTTGGTGGGCAACAAAATAGGTATTCAACGCACAGCCCCTAGGTCAGGCCAGATGCATCAATCCTCGCAAGGCACACCGCTGAGCCTTTAAACACGATCCTTTGATATAGAGGAGAGCACCATACAGCAGAATTCTGCTAAACGCTATTTATTTGAGACCATATCACAACATGTTGTGATATGGTCTGAAATAAATAGCGTTTAGCAGAATTCTGCTGTATGGTGCTCTCCTCTATATCAAAGGTTGGTGGGCAACATGTTGCTCACGAGCCACTGGTTGGGGATCACTGCTGTAAGGTGTAGTTCAGCCTTAGTCCTCTCTATGGTATGAATGCATATGAATAGTAGCAAGCTGTACACAACAGAAAGAAGTTGGTGGGCCAACCCTCCAGCTTTTGTTGTTCTACTTTTTTTTGATGCTCTACTAGAACCTTGCCATTTAATTTCAGAGCAATTGCCTCTTGAGAATTTGGAGAACTTCCATGGGGAGTAATTAAATTGGGTGCACACTATGTACTAGAGCAAGAGCTAATCATAAAAGCAATTTCAAAGAAAGAATCATATTCAGCAATTTGGAGTTTTATGACCCTTTCTACCCGCTGCTGGTAAACATTTACACCACTAGAAGCTTTGTTCCAATAATACACTGAAAATAAGAAACACCCTCCATGCATGAAGATTATTTCTTTTTTTATTTTCATTTAAAAGGATATTTTGATTACCAGCTAGAGATTTTTCAAACCATCAGCAAACACTGGACCATTGCATCAAACTGGATGCAGGCACAATAAGTTGAATATGGCACAAAGCTGCATACGTGAGCAGTCTCGTGACTTTGTGTGCCTTCACCCCAGTCAACACAATGGCTCCAGGTGGAGGCACAACAATCAGAGTTTTTAAGCATAGGGGCAGATTCTCAGCCTGCGCTTATCTGCAGGCTGAAAATCCACCCCATGTGGCGTTAGCACTTACTGGCTTATTATTCCACAGAGAATGAGTTTATCAAGTTTATCCTTTATTTTTTTTTTTTATTTCTCCTGTTGTCTTTTATTTACAGTGCAGTATTCAGATATGACTCTTTAATAAGCATGGGCAAATATTGTAATCCGCTGGATCAATAATGTATGTTTATCATCACAAAACAGCAAGATCCTCCTGTAGGCAACTTCACGTGACTTTACAAAGCAGAGGCGATGCAGAGGCCTCTCCACCGACGACTCCTGTTGTGCATTTCGGAGCAGTTAGTCGCCCGCGATAGAAAAGATCTATCTTTCTTAAGGTCACAAGGGGTGATAATAATACCCATAGTCTACTACAAGATATTGAGCTGTATAAAAACTAACACAGGATTGTACACTTCCCATCTGAATTTGACCCAGTGGCTCCATTGGGACCCCAGGTCTAGAGTTGTGTAAAACAATGTTTGAATATTCAGTGTTTATCTGGCCTAGAAAACGAAATATGTAAATACTCTAATTATATCTTTTTGTTTACAATGTGTGACGTTAATTCAGTAAGCGCAATTTATTTGACACCTTTTTTGGAGTGAAATATTTGACATATCTTTATAAATATTCCCTGTGTGCTGCTTTTTATAACATTTAATCAAGATTTATTTAGATAAATCCCTTTGTACACTTGTGAGAGCCATTGATGGGCAATATGAGTATATACATAATATGCAGATACGTTTTAATAGAATAGCTGCTACCCATGGTCATTGGTAAGTGATAAATGCTAACTTATTTGGTACAGGCTTTTATTTCTTTTTATTCCGGATATTTACCTTGACTAACAGAGAAAGTTTGACCTGAGCGCTGAAATGAAACATGCCGTTTACCCATCATCATGAAATGTCAGAAGCAGCTGCGTCCAGCACCGGGGGAGATTAATATGCACACAGGCAGAACAGCACACAATATTAGAAAGTAATATTCCTGCAGAATGTCACTGAATACATTACTGCCTGTAATTGCTGGGTGCATGGATAGTAATAACCCTGCTTACTGTTGCTACACATACAGCTTATGCAGAGGGGACTGCACACTATATTTAAAGGTACTATCCCAGGTCACACACATAGTCATATCATGAGAATCGAAACATGGGCTAGTCTTCCATTTAGCTACCATGGGAGTGACAATATCATTTATCTTCTCTTATCCACATCTTACTCTGTAATTTGTCTCCTGTTTATATTGCTTCATCTGTGATTTGGATAGAGTTTTTGCTTGTTTCAAAGAATGATGCCATAGCCTAATACAGCAGTGCTTCATACTTGCACAGACCATTGCAGCTTGAAACTGTGTATATAAACCCTTCTACAGTAGTGAAGTGTGGTGTCCCATCACCTACCCAGGCCAATCCAAATGGGAATCTAGCCCAAAAGTACCTCCTCCAGGTCCATCAGAGTACCTCCTCGGGCTGAGCTGGGCAGATTTCCACTACTGTTTGCCATACAGAAGAGGGTACTCTAATACTGGGCACACTTACTGTACAGCAGTTCCATGGCCTACCATCATAAGGCCTTGCTGAACAATGAGACTCAGGGCATGCACCCTGCCCACCCAGGATTCTCACCAACTGACCAACTATTCTCTCACTGGGGAGAGAATACAGACTGGCCCTATATCTGGAAGGCTACAGAACCTGAACCTGTACAGACTAAGTGAACACAGCTTGGAGATTGAACTGGGACAGCACCAACAGACCTATAAGCCCAGGAAGAGCAGACTATACCAGCTATGTGACTAGTAGCCAGTGGAGGATGAGTTCCATTTCCTGCTACAGTGTCACAAATACTCAGCAATGAGGGACACCCAATTTAGAGACTGTCCAATCACACCCTGGTCGTCACTTGTATACACAAAGAGAGGAAACTCCACATTCTACTTGAAAAAGAGGCACCAGCAGTAGGAGAGAGAGAGGGATATCTGGGTGCAATAAATAATCATGCAAATAGACAAGATCCAAATATCACACCCCCAGTGTTTCAAAAATAAAAAAAGCAAAAAAGAACTGACGTTTTGGCTGGTCACATGCATACCCACTGCCGAGGCAATTGATACAGTGAGGAAACGGCTGAAACAAGACACCACCCTCAGCAGCAGAACAAAGCTGACCCCAGAACAAGTTTGTTCCTTACTGGACCTATGTCTCAATACCACTTACTTCAAGCACAAGGACGTTTTCTATAGACAAAAACATGGCTGTGCCATGGGTTCGCCTGTGTCTCCAATTGTAGCGAACCTTTACATGGAAGAAGTGGAAAAGAAAGCCCTGGACACCTTCAAGGGAACAACACCAAGTCATTGGTTCAGATATGTGGATGACACCTGGGTCAAAATTAAAGAACGCGAGGTTCCAGCCTTCACCAAACACATAAACTCGGTGGACAAAAACATCACGTTCACAAGGGAAGATGTGAAAGACAGCAAACTGGCTTTTTTGGACTGTGCTATAGTTATCAAAGAGGGGAGGGACCTGGATATTGAAGTATACAGGAAACCCACCCACACAGACCAGTACTTGCTGTTTGATTCCCACCACCCTTTGGAACATAAACTGGGTGTAATTAGGACTCTACATCATCGGGCTGAAACTGTGGCATCCAATGCAGAGGCCAAGGAGAAAGAATATAAACATCTAAAAGGAGCTCTGAAAACTTGTGGGTACCCAGACTGGGCCTTCATCAAAACCAAATCAAAGACCAACAGAAAGACCAGACCTACAAACAGAAGGGAGGAACACAGCAGGCGAAACAACATAGTCATTCCATATGTTGCTGGAACATCAGAAAAACTTAGGAGAATTTTCAACAAACATCGCATTCCTGTGTTTTTCAAACCCAGCAACACCCTGAGACAGAAGCTGGTGCACCCGAAAGACCCAACACCCAAGCACATGAAAAGTAATGTGGTCTATGCTGTCCAGTGTAGTGAAGAGTGCTCAGACTTATACATTGGGGAGACAAAACAACCTCTCTGTAAGAGAATGGCCCAACATAGGCGGGCATACTCCTCAGGACAAGACTCAGCGGTCTATCTACACCTCAAAGAAAAAGGTCACTCTTTTGAGGACAGTAACGTGCATATTTTGGACCGAGAGGACAGATGGTTTGAAAGAGGTGTGAAAGAGGCCATTTATGCCAACCTGGAAAAAAACCATCCCTGAACAGAGGAGGGGGCCTGAGACACCGCTTGTCACCAACATACAATGGCGCGTTGACATCCTTACCCCGGCAGTTTCACAACAGTTCACACTTCCAGTCATGTACTTTGAAGGATTAACACCTTCATCAATGAGACTCTTGGTACCATTGTGATTGGATCATACCTTCTTACACCTGTCAGTTTCAGCTAACACCTAACTGAACAAGTTCAATGGAACCATTGTGATTGGATGTCTGTGACTCTACTACCATCAAGAGTTTAAATACCGGGGAATTCCCTACCAGTCATTTGAACTGAAGAAGCCACTCGGATGAGTGGTGAAACGTTTTCAAGAAAAACTCAGAAAAGTCCAGTTGTTTTAGACTTAATTCTACTAGATACTGTATATCATGACCTGGATGAATGAGAATCTTCATAGACAGCCTTTCTCATAGTCTCGACTTGAAAAAAGTGCATTGTTTTCCTTAAGAAGAATGTTTTTCTTCTTGTCACAACAATTACTAAGCCTTGTCTCATATTCTCACTGTGTGACACTGATAATATTGTATGAAACCTAGTTTTGTAAAATATTCGGTGCGTGTATGGCAGATCGACGAGACAACCAATATTGCCAAAGCGACGGATATCGGTCGTCTCGTCATCCAGGTGGACCCAGGATAGGAGTAAGCACTATATGGTCCATCTTGGCTCCTATTTTAACCTGTAGTATTTTTTGTTAACTAGGGATGGACCAAATAAACCTAGTTGTACTGTACTAAAGAAGGGACACTGTGGTTAACATTAAAAAAGTGAATTCCATCCCAAGGGTCATGTAATTGAATCCATCATTTCTGTTGCTTGTTGTCTGCTTCCTTCTTTACTCTTCCAAGAATAAATGTCCATTCCAGTGAATTATAATATGGCCAAGATATTTTTGTTTTAATAAATATGTATTAAATAAGGCAGAATGGATACAGCTGTTTTTCTTTTAAATGGAAGGTCAGGTTTGGTTAAGTCTTCTCCAACACTAAAATTCAAAGTTAACAATAATCTTCATTGTCAGCCTGGCCAACTTTGGTCTTTCTTTTTATAAATACATCAGTACATTTTAAGATTTGTTTTCCTAGGCCATCTATGTTGTGCTAAATGCCATCCTGATTCATATATCTTGACAGCTAGGTTCTTTGTTTATAATTGAGTCATAGAGACAAATCTATCTATCTATCATAAACTTTGTGTTCTAGATATTGAACATTTTTGGTAGTATACATTATTATGTATATATACAGACTAAGAAATACAGTGACACTAAAAAAGCACCATTGCAGTTGCCCATAGCAGCCAGTGGCTTGCTGTGGCCTTTTGTTATTTAACTTGAAGAACATGAAGCAGGCCAGAAATTGATGCTCTCTAGGTCATGGTTGGTAGGGTATAGAGTCAATTGGAAAGTGTGGTAAAGAGAGAAGGCAGCAAAAAGGGAGCTTTTGTTCATTGTGACTATATTTGTATTAATCCATCTTGGAACTTGGTAATTTATGTGTATGGAAAAAACTGACACAGGTTGCATAGAGATGCAGAGTCTCTGATTAACTTATATAAAAGTGAGGGAACACTGGCCACTATTTCTCAGCTGAGCAACTAATTAATCCACAGACACACAGATAAATAGTGGCACATTGTTAGAACTACTGTTTTCTGTGAATATTTCCTTTCTCCATAATAGTAATCAATTAAATGCATATTATTTCAAAATAAAATGTCTTTGTCATTCATCTGTGCTTTGTGTGAGTTTACCCAGAAAATTGTACTTTCTGATGAAACTGGTACACTAAATCACTGTGTAAACAATCATTAGTTCTTTAAGGTTTCCCCTAGGTTTTGGGGCCATTTGTAGTTGTGTGAGCTTCAGATCAAGTCAAAGGTACTGACAAGAGAGCAGGTATTTACACAGCTGCAAGCAGCATCCATCCAAGGCAGTGGGTGTACTTTCACTGGCGCATATGTGTGCTCTGCTACAATCAGCACCCATGTACTTCAAAGGGTGTCATTTCATTGGAGCAGGTGTGTACCCAGCTGCAGTTAGACCCCTCCAAGGCAGTTTGTGTTCCTTCACTGGAGCAGATGAGTAGTCACTTGCAATCTCATCCAAGCCAATAGGTGGACTCTTTGCAGTGCAGAAGTGCTCAGTTACCATCTGAGAGTCTTTCCTTTCATTGGAGCAGATGTGTGCTCAGCTGCAATAGGTCCCTTCCAAGGTAGTAAGTGGACTTCCACTGGAGCAGATATATACAAGGGTGGGACCTGTTACCCATTATGCTCAAGATCTGGGGATTTCTGGATACGGGGTCTCCAGTAATATGGATCTTCATATCTTAAGTCTCCTAAAAAATAAATATTAAATTAACCCAACAGGATAGTTTTGCCTCCGATAAGGATTAATTATATCTTAGTTGGGATCAAGTACAAGGTACTGTTTTATTACAGAAAAAATAAATCATATCTGAAAATTGTAGTTATTTGAGTCTATGAGAGATGGCCTTCCTGCAAATTAGAGCTTTCTGAATAACGGGTTTCCAGATAATGTATCCCATAGCTGTACTTGCAACCAGTACCCACTCAAGACAGAAGGTCTACTACTATGAGTGCAGCAGGTTAGTGATCAATTGCAATCACATCCATACAAGTTAAAATGCTTATTTCTTCAGTTCTGCCATTTGTTCCACTGCAAGCAGCACCTGTTCAGTTCAGTGGGTGCACATTCCCTGGAGCAGCTAAGCTGCATACAGCACCCATGCAAGTCTGCCTGCATGCTTGTGCTTACATTTATGCTCCATCCATCTTGGTATTTACCCTGGGGCAGACTGTAACAGATTCACTCTTCACTAGTTATGAATTAGCCCTTTAAAATGAATTTTTGTGCATTCATTCTGCATAGGGTCACAGCAAACGAAATGTGACGATTATTATAAGGTGCTGAAAATGAGGTTTGTTTTTGGCTAGTGTGGGGACTTTGTACTGGGAGAAGGGTGATCTCCAGTCTTGTTTACTCCATCTAGTGATAAGGTAATCAGATACTGGACGCCCACTCCATGTCCTAGGGTCAGTTAGCAACTGATCAATGATATGTTGGAGAAAGAAATATTCTGAAATGCTCTTTGCTAAGGTGGGACAAGAATTAACCTTTCATGATCTTATTTGTGAGTAGGGGTTGGTTTTATAGCAAATATACAGTATACCCATGGACTCACTATGCTGTATAGACTGAAAGGGTCTGTGGCACTTAAGCACAAAATCAATATCAGTGTTGCCACAAATAAACAACTTTGATCCTGGCACTTATTCAAACTTTTTTTTGGCAAAAATTTAAAAAAAAGTTGAGTAGAGGTCTATAAGAATTTAAATGCTGGTGTGTGAGGTTTTTTGTTTGTGTTTTTGCCACTTTTCGGAGTGAATTTAGTGCTTTATACAATATAATGGTTTGTGCCACTGTCTCAAATGTTTATAAGTGAAAACAGCATGCAAAAAGTATAAAGATGCGTGCACAAAAATAATTCATTTAAAATTGCTGCGCTTGCTGAAAAGAAAGTATTTTTTGTTTAATGACATTTTTCATTATTAGCTTGCACCTGCCAGTCTGATTTATGATTTATCCCTTCTAAACAAACTTGAATTCAAGTTTTCAAAAAAACAATTATGTATATATCAAAATTAGAATATACCAATCACGTTGATTTCACTGATATTTTGGTAAATATAAGAAGGGGAGATTAAACTGTGTTGTGAAATCAGCAAATCATTTATAAATGAATGGGAAAGGGTGATTTACTACCATTATCCTCATCAAATACTAATCTCTGGCCTCAACCCATGATAAATATGTCCCTAACAGGCCCTTCCTTACTCACTTCCTTACTATGTGCATAGATTTCAGCATTTCAAAAAGATATGAAAAAACACATTCTACTACTCCTTTTCAATAAGTCTGCCAATATTTTGAATTAAAAACTCAAATTTAAAACTAGCTTAAATTTTGAAATTGCAATTCCCACAGACTTCTACATGAAGCCTTTCAGCACATTTTTATACTCAAGCTTTTTGTGCTTAATAAAATGTTAAAAATTGGGAAAAAGATTCATGCTGCTGCAAAAAAAAAACCTGAACTGCTGCTAAAAGTCAAGTTTCATTGTTGATAATTCTGGCCTTTAGGCCAAAACGCTTTGTGGCTTTTGGTACCTGCCCCTTCTCTGGGACAGCCATGGTGGGAGTTGTTAGAGAGCGCTCCCTGTTATAGTTAATGGTAGAAACCGTGACTGTAGCTTGCATGAAGTGTGATTATTATACATGTCATGTATATCCCACCTACCTGTACACTACAGAAACCCTTCAAGGGTGGTGCTGTTAAGGGGGTAAGTAAAAATAATATTTTTACTGGCTTGAGAGATAAGAAAAGATTAAGGGATACTATAATCATATGATATTGTTTCTTATCTTTGCTTATCAGCCATCAAATGACTAGTCTGCAGGGTTGAGATTTTCCTGGCTCTTTTTAAAGGAAAGGTGGCCATACACAGACCGATAAGAGCTGCTGATTTCAAAACCCAAGTTTGCAGCATATTGGCGCATGTGTGGTGCCAGCCCGACAGGCCAGCCCGACCAGTGTGTGGCTGAAAATCGTCGAGATATTGACAGGGAAGTCTGAGCTATAATCACAGCACTGGAAGAGAGAATATGGGCTTCCCATATTAAAGAGAAATGCTCTCCTATTTTTGGAGGCATATTCCACATTTCTAGGCCCATATCACAACTAATGAGTTGGTTAATATTAGCATTGTTTTTTCCTTCTATAAATGTATTAATGACTTTTGAAGATTCTGCTTTGCTTAAGACTATTTTCACTGTCTTCCCAGAGCCCTTTTGTTGATCAGTACTACTGTAAGCGGGGTTGGACAGGCCTGCCAGAGTATGAAAGGATCTCCTGGGGGGATCAGGCACTTAGCACTGCCTACATTCAGTCAATGTAAGGGTGGGCCCAGGATGTGAGGTTCTCTCCTAGGCCCTATTAGGCTTATTTAAACACTGACAGGAGGAAGCTAAATGGGGCCTGCAACCTAGAGGCCAGTGGTATGTGGCTTGGCAACATTGCAAGCCAGGACCACAGAAGGTGGCACAACGTTAAGGTAACTAAGCAAATGAACTTTCTTTTCATTTGACAGAATAATAACCATAAAATTTTGCTAATAGATATTCCCCTCTGGAAAGCACAGGTCAGCAAGAATATTGTAGAGTATACTGTCCATGGAAGTCGCCAAGGAAATGTAAAGAACCTGATTGCAGCTCTGACCCGTGCATCAATATATGTATGTGAGAAACAACTCATCTTGAGGATTGCGATAGCTACAAGGCTGTGACTTTTATAAATGATGAGACTGCTTTTGACTCTGTACATAGAAATGTAAAGAAGTCAGTTATGTGCAAGTTTTATATCTCCGTTTTCTGGGCCATAAATTTGTGCAAACGCACGTGAGTCAGCCCCTGAGGTGCTTGGTGTTGCATCCTGCTTTAAGTGCTGTAATTGCAACGTATGTCAGATTCCCCCAGTGAGAGTAATGTGACCCACTACATAACAGTAGACCTACTACAGGTTTATTATTAAGCCAGTAGACATGGACACTGAACTGTGTTGCAATCCCCAAGCCTTTCATTGGGTAACATTTCAATGAAGCTTGAGCAAGAAAAGTACACATTTTCAGTGGCCTGATTTTCCCTTGGCTCCTGATATTTACAACTATTATGTTTTACCATGAAATTGCAAGAATCCCAACAAACATGGACCTCACTGGTGGCAGATTTATCATCAATTGATTATAGAATCTGATAAATAACTGTTAATTAAGTGCTTGGGTTGATGGGCTTTTCTCTGCTAGTAGCAGACAATATGGCACCTGCTAAGATCTGACATGTTGAGCATTTTGTTTCTACAGCCTCCACCAATCCTTGTCCCAAGAAGCCAGTTTGAAAGAGCAGTTCTCCAAGGCTGTATCCCTTTATGAAGAAGCCTTAAGAAACAGAGAGGAGGCGCTTGGCATTACCCAGCGGCAAAACCAGGAGCTGTGCCATCAGTTGCAACAAGCGCAGAACCAGTGTGCAGAACTGCAGGGGTCAATGCGAAGGGCAACTGCCTGCCAACAGGAATCAGAGGATAGAATTCACAAGTAAGAGTCCTCCTTCTTTTCTGTACAAACAGGACTACAGTTACTGTCATTGTATTGATTGGTGCATACTCATATAGGATTGCCGCCTACCCTGTTTTAAACCGAACAGTTTGCTTTTACTACGGTCTGCTTGGTTTTAAGCTGTCTATCTGGGATTCAGTATTGTGATACCCAAAGAAAAATCTAAACACCTTTGATGTCACAGCCCCACCCCATATACCCCATACATAATACATACCATGTCATGACATATACAAGACCTCCCCTAGCTGTCACTGCTTTACTCCACCAGTGTCCTAGGCCCAGCCCAAGATGTCACCAGCCCACCCACTAGTTTGGTTTTCGTCAAGGCCAAAGAGTGTTTACCCCTATATTTACAGTAAAGGCCTATGTATTATTATTATTATTATAGCTGCATTGTTGCTGCAGCCCTTTAGAAAGCAAAGGGATACAAATCATAACTGTTTACATATACAGTCACAGTTGTATAAATTAGGGAAGGGCCATGCTCTCAAGAGCTTACAGTCTAAGGCCCAAGTACTACTTTTGTTGCATGCATTCTTTAACATCCTTGATCTATTATTCTAATTTTGTGTAAACGCCTAAGCATAAAGCTGGCCATACACGTGGCGATCTCACGATGTTTCGTACGACCGTCGGTCGCACGAAACATCGTCAGATCCGCCACACACCATTCAGGGCTGAATCGGCAGGTAAGGAGGTAGAAACAATAGGATTTCTACCTCCTTCTGCCGATTCAGCTCTGAAGGGAGAATTTTGGTCAGGCGCCTTCTATGGCGCCCGATCAAAATTTTCTAACCTGGCCGATCGGCGAGTCGACCGATATCAGCAGCTTCCTGCGATATCGGTCGGCTCGCTGACATGCCATACATGCACCGATTATCGTACGAAACGAGGTTTCGTACGATAATATCGGTGCGTGTATGGCCACCTTTAGTTATGTCCAAAGTAGTGTTTTGGACAGGTGTAATTTAATTTTGTCAGAAGGCATCTTATTTTTAGTGTAAACTGTTAGCACGATGGAGCACACACATGAACAACAATGTTGAAAGGTACGTAATATGCATGTCCCTTAGCTCACTAATGTGTATAGATCAGGCACATATGTATTCCTCCCAAGGGGTAGGTGATGCCGGCCTAAATGTGGCCATATATAGAGACTTTCAGTCAGGTGACCAATCTGATTTAGACCTCCCTGCCAACAATATGCGCTTCTATGAGCATCCCCAGCAAGGCATTGTCATCAGAATCCCATTGCAGCCAATGCATGGAGACATTCACAGTCAAGAAGATAATATCGGGATATATCATTTGCCAAAACTGAGAGAGCCTTGTTAATGCCCTGTACAAAACTTAAGCTTGTGGGAAGATGTATAGGAAATATAAAATAGCAATCAGAGTATTTATAAACTAAATAAAGAGCCAGCTGATTTTAAACTTCACAATTTCAGTCTGCTTGGAACATTGCTACTATTATTTGGACTCATAGTGCCATAATGCAATGAATGATCCAGAATTCTATTTCACATTCTACATTACACAGCCTCCTTAAAGGGGAACTATCATGCAAGCAATAATGTATTGTAAGACATTGTTCTTAGATGGCCAGGCTGTCTTTTCGTGACTCCAGGCTATACATTTTTATGGTTATTTCTGTTGCTATTGTCTTTGTGAGGCTTACAACATCCAATACTTGCTGGCAGGGCTGCCATGGGTCCTACACAACTACGTTAGGAAGGCCCCCCGGGGGGGCCCAATTTGTAGCCCAGCCCACCAGTCACCTTGGCTTCCTTGGCAGTGGACCTGACAAAAACTACAGTGGGGAGCCAATGGAAAATACAGAACTCACAGACGGTCCATATTCATCAGCAGCAAACCTCCTTATTCTCAAATCCCACCTATAATTGCCCACACTCCCTTACTCCCTGTAGGCCCCACCTTTTTGTGACCAGCAAATCACACTTTCATCATTTGGGGCCCCCCTGTGCCATGGAGTGCCTGACAGGAGTTGCCCCTGATGGTAGCGCTGTATGTTGGAGAATTGTAGATTCCATTCTGTGCCAAACTGAGCTTAAGGGATTTTTTTCTCCATAAATTCTCTATAGTCCTTATCTGTGTAATAACTGAGCAGTGGGAGTGTCCTTATAGTTAGTCTGCAGAAACACAGTAGAATTTAGATAGATAGATACAATAGACTGAATGTTTTTGTACTTGATTGCTTGGCCTGTCAGTCACAAAGAAGGCAAATATTAAATGTGTCAAGTTGAACAAAGGCAAAACTGCATCAGGAAAGAGGAGAAACAGTTACTTCAGACAGAGTTCATCCATGGCATAATAACAGTTATAGGGGCATGTAGGGAAATTATTGTAAAATTAAGGTGTTGAATCCTTTTTATTCTGGACTTTTGTTTAGTTGACTTACAAGTCTATGTTCATTGGGAGTTTCCACTATTTGGTCTCCCTCCTGTACATGGATATGACATTTAAACGCAGCCACTTGTATGTATACTGTACATATTGTTTTTCACTGCCGTTCCTTTAACAAACCTGTGTGTGAGGAAGCTGCATATCTGACATATATGACAGCCCTTTATCTGAAGGATCTCTTCTGCATTGCTAAGCAGATGGCAGGATAGTTAGAGAGAAAAGGAGCCATCGTGCTACTAACTTCCTCTCCAAGCAAAGAGCAACGATTGTTATCAGGGCAGCGGGCATGCTGGGAGCTATAGGCCAGTCGGGTTATGGCATTTTCTGTAAAAATACCTGCCTCTCTCTGTTTCCTTTCTTCTCTCTTAATAACACTTGCTTTGAACATCAGTCATATGCTGTTCTGCAAAAAACTAGAAGAACCAAAATAAAATGGCACATGGACTGCATTATTGTGCCGCAGAGGCACCTTCATTTGTATATTTACTGTATGGAGATCTATAACTAGTCCTATAATTTAGTAAAGTTCCATAAGTGTCTTCTGAAGCACAAGTGGATTAAATGGGGAGTAGCTTGAGAACCAGGTGTGTAGGTTACAAGAATGTTTTGGGGAACTGGAATTTAATTTAGATCGGCATTCACATTTTTCACCCCTAAATTTATTTTTATTAGGCAATAAATTATTTTAATGGAAGGGTTTGGTCCCCTGTTGGAATCTGGAGTGCTTGCCTTTATGCACATGTTGCACAGTATTAGCTGTGAAGGTTGATAGCACCCAACAGTAACAGCAGCTGGGTCACTAGCCGGTAAGTGCAGAAGCTTTCTTTTCATTGCAAGAGGGTTAGCCATGTCTTTATAGGGAGAATGACTCTATTTATTTAAGATGGAGATGAAGTAGGTTGATGCATTGCAGCTTAATAAAATGTTTTATTGCAGTCTGCTTGTGATGTCATTGGGTTACTGTAAGGGTCTTTCATCATAAAGTGTGTATGGGAGGGAAGTACATAATAGTATATGGCAGGGGGTATTCTGTGTATTATTGTTAGACAATACTTGTACGTGCTTGTATTGGAAGAGCCTCCCGTGTCTAAAGTAAACCAGCTCTATCCCATACATTTTGTAGCTGAATGGCTGCTATTCTTCCCGTTCACATATTCTGATGGGTTTAAACCATGTCATAAAAACATCTTTCACTGCAGCAGCCCCCTGCGCAATATAGAGGGACCTTTCACATCCCCAGCCCATCACTTTGCTGCTATATAATGGCTTAATGTTTGTTTCCAGGCAGCCATCATACGTTAGCTTTACCCATCACACCAATCACTCTGGCTGCGACCAAAGCTTACACAGGGCTGAAAACACACACAGTAAAACAAAAGGCCACCCACTGTTAAACTCGCACAATCACAAGAAGATACATAAAAAAAAAAAAAAAATCTTGTTGCCTTTTATATAGGCAGCCCCGGCCGTAAGGCTCAGGATGCACAAACACAGGAACATCTGTTGGGCGCACTTGTGGGGAGCAGAAGAGAGCAGTACAAAGTCAGAGACACGTCAGCTCAGTGTGAAGTGAATACAGCTTGGCAAGGGCCCATCAGGAGGGGGAGGAAGGTTAAGACTTGGTTACCTTTTCCTAACACAGCTGTGACAAGTATGCTGCTGCTCCTTGTCATTCATGAGAAGAAACACTGGAGGAAGCCATTGCAAAACCTTGGGAATGTTGCACAGGGATGTGAGAGAAGATGACCCGTTAACACCATCTCGGGCCTAGGACTTCTAGTGGCACGGAAAGAATGCACAACACTCCTTTTCAGCTTCTGTAGATACCTTCTGTGCTTCCTAGTATATAGGGGATAGTGTGTGCCCGAGCATCAGATTATCAGTGTTTAAAGGAACAGGTAGGGTCCACCTGGCTGCTAATTTATTGGCCTGGATGGTAAAAATTAGGCCAATGTTCTTAATAAAGAAGAAAGATAAAAATATACAAAAGGACAGTATTTTTTTTGGGGGGGGGTTACAGATATATTAATCAAACACATTCCTATCATCAAAGGATTTGTATACACTTGTTTGTTATCTGTCTACAGGGCACAAAGAATGCCCCATGTTCAGTGAGAATACAGGTCCCTGATTAAAGAATGATGCTTCATGGTGCAGTAGCTGAACTCACAGATGCAGGGTTGGGCACATTCAGATTAGGGCCCCTGTGCAGAAGTGCAAGGATCCACTGGTCATTGACCTGTCTCCTAAAGCTGCAGGTGGGGTATGGTGGCGCCTGGTTCAGTCAGGGGTACTGGTGTTCTGCAGTGTCACAAAACTGAACTCAAGTTACCAGGAAATGAACAATGAAAAAATGGATGGGCCATCTGATTGATTGAAGGCCCCTGTGTCCAGGCTAGCCAGCTCAACCCAGTTTATCATAGAAGTGCATAACCCATGTATTCAGACACCAGCACCACAATGAGTGAATTGCAGTGTTGCCTGAAGATATGGATTCAGAGCCCACATGGAAATCTATGGAATTATGGGCTTATAAACTGGACACTGTATCTGCTGGTAAAAATCTGATTGTTCCACTGATGTACCTACTGCCAATTGTCATTGTATTTCCATTCTTCGCAACAAACTCATTGGCCTGTAAAGCTTACTATCTACTGTATATACTCGAGTATAAGCCTAGTTTTCAGCACCCAAAGTGTGCTGGAAAAAGTCACCCTCGGCTTATACTCGAGTAGGGTGCCATGGGTCCCTCCAGGCTAGCACCCTCTCTCCTTTGTGTTCAAATTAGGCCCCCCGCAACCAGACCCTCCAGTGCCCTGGCCTAGGCTCCCACTAGCAATATTTATTTGCCCTTACATCTCCTCCGGGACCGGGTCTGCTGCCAGTTTGCCAATGTGCAATGAGTGTGGGGTAGTACTCATATTGTTTTTGTTGACCCTCTTCTCCGCTTACAGAGCTAGTTTACTGTTTTTCTTTGAAATAAATATTGAAAAATATATACCCCACCCTGCACCCTGTGATTTAACAAGAGGCTCATCCATCCTGGTGCAAAATACCCTTACACCCATCACCTTAAGTATGTGGTCTTCATACATTACACAAATGTATAATAAAACACACGTT
Organism: Xenopus tropicalis; assembly: GCF_000004195.4. Lineage (NCBI taxonomy): Eukaryota > Metazoa > Chordata > Amphibia > Anura > Pipidae > Xenopus > Xenopus tropicalis. The sequence continues at coordinate 109,004,026 of NC_030684.2, forward strand.
GTGACATATACATATTCACTCACAATCCTGATACATACCCTGTAGGACTCACACGCAGTAACAATTTTGCTGTAGTACAGCATCCGCAAGGCCCGGACTGGCAAACTGGATTCTGGCGAATACCAGCGGGGCTGCTGTAAGATGCCATAGACAGTCACCATTTATTAGGCTATTAGGGGCTGTTTGGGCCTATGTATTTGAAATTCCAGGGCTTATTTTGAATTCCAGTTCAGGCCTGGCATCCATGAAGAGTGTTGCCATGGACAAGTTCTAAGGTTACCAGGTCCTTAGCAAAATCAGGGGACCCTTACAGAAAATCAACTAGAAGGGCTGTACTGGTCGCATGTAACTTTACTGCAGTCAGTTTCCAGTCAGTGCATCCAACAGACATTGGTGCTTGACTTACAGCCCCACATCTGCCCCCTCCCCTACCCAGTTGCATACCTGTCAACTCCCCCTATTTTACTAGCTGATACCCACAATTAGATGCATACGCAGAAGCATTCAGTGACCTCAAAGAACCTATGTATGCATGCGCAGGCAGTGATCAGTTGGTGTGAGTTGCCATTTTGTTCTCCGGAAGTTAACAGCTCTGTAATTGGTGCATGCACAGAAAGTCTTTGCATTGGTTGATCACCTACAACAGTGGAACACCCAGCTCCACCATCAGACTTAGTTGCAGTCTAGCAATGGGCAGGGGTATTTAAAAAAATAATATACCAATACAGCCATGCCAGAGATGTCACAATTCCATTTGAACTCTCAGTTTGGGAACCATCACAACCGGCACTATTGCGAGACAGGCACAACATATTTAGCCTAACACAATGGCCTACACCCAGTAACTGTCCACTGGTTGCCAGGGGGTGAAACAGCAGGAATGCGCCCGGCTGCCAATCACTTTAATACATGTTTAAAACCCAACATTACCACATTTGCTTAGCTAACACATTCAAAATATTTGCTCCTTTAACCCCGCGATGATTGTGCTTTTCATGAATACATATTCGCTTTTTAGAACCATAAGTGAGCAGTGTGCTATCAAGAGCCTGCTGTATACCTAGAAATACTGTGTAAATATGCTTTTTTAATTCTGGACGCACTCTGCGATAGCTAGAACTAATTTGTTTGTGCTTTCCATCTTACTAAATATTAGTCTTGACTTTACAGCTTTTCCCTCTGCCAGACAGTTGCTTTATGTCTGAAATATTCCACAACAATCACATCCCGCCGGGCTCCTGCTCTCCGTTTACCTAAGTGTACTCCGTATATTTTGCTGCTGCTAAATCAATAGCGCTGTGTTGGAATGTGCAAACTGTGCAGCTGTAAATGACTTATAAGCAAACTGTAAGCATGGGTCTAAGCTGTCACCCCTGATCCACTTGGCTTATGATCTGTTTGGCTTACTCCGAAGGTAAACCCATGATAAAATACAGATTTCTATTATAGAAATGAGTCTGTTGTTGGGACATTTGTAAATAGGTAAGTTCTGGGTCTTCACACACACTTAAAGGGAAATTGTAAGCAAAATACAAACTGAATCTTATATGATGCAATTTTGCAGCATTTACAAAAATGTACCTATATTTATATAATATATATATATATATATATATATATATACATATATATATATACATATAATAATAATATGATTTTCTTAATGATAAACTAGTACCTTGTACTTGATTCCAACTAAGATATAGTAAATCCTTATTGGATGCAGAACAGTCCTATTGTCCTATTGTGTTTTTATATACTGTTTAAATGGGTTTTTTTGGGGTTTTTTTTTAAAACTTAATTACCAGGAAGACCCCTTATCCAGAAAACTCTGTCTTGAGCATTCTGGATAACAGGTCCTACACCATATATACACCATTTATGAAACCTTTTAAAGGGATACAAGCATCAAAATATAGTATATGTTTTATTCCTGCTAATGCTGTAACATTAATATTTTATTGTTGAAGGTGATAGTAGCCCTTAAAGTACACAGTGCACTATTTACTGTATATTATTATATACTCACTCACTTATCCAAGAGTATTAGGATCTTAAGATCTACAGTTAGTATAGGTATTGGTATATATAGTTTATATATGTGAGTTAATAGATAGGCCTGTATAAGTGTGTGTCTGTATGTGCACTGGGGTTTGTTTTGAGGGGCTGAACTTGATGGACTTTGGTCTTTTTTCAATCCAAATGAAACATGTAATTATGACACTGTCCAAATAGTTCTACTGTATATGACATCCATATCCTGCAACTGACTTCCATATGCTGTACACACCGGCCCTATCTATCTCAGCCAGTTATAAAACAGTAGTATGACAATGTTGAAGTATTATATAGTACAGGGCCGCCCCATACATTTGCACTTTCTCCTGTAAGTAGCTGTTTATTTAGCTTGGGTCCCTTTAAGCGCTGTAGGTTAAGTGATAGACATCGGCACAGACGTTTTTACAGCTTATATGTCTTCCTGTAAGAATTTGGCAACTAACCAGCATATGCCCAAACCTGTCCTGTGACTTTGGAGAGCTATTTAGCTAGGCATTGTGGTTATATGTAGGGCAGCTTCCCTCTGTGCCCTTCTATACACTGCATAACCTGGCATTTATCCTTAAGTTTAAAGCACCATGTAGAGGTTTTTATCCTTGTTGGGCCTGTGTATTAATATAAGGGAAATCATCCTAACTTTAAGGAATCCATTAAATTCTAGTGTTCAATAAGATACCTTGGGTCAAAAAAAAGTCCACATCTACTGCCATCCCGGAGTTGAACTTCCTGCTCACCTCCTCATAGAAGGCAATTAAATTTATCTGGCAAGTTTATTGCATATAAGACCATAAGACTCCAGTATCGTATTCCTTAAGGTAGCCATACATAGGAAGATTTAAGCTGCTGATTCATTGGACCAATGAGCCAATGCTGACAGCTCCTATGTTGTATCTCTGGTTGTGTTCCATTTAGGTGGGAATATCAGGAGGGAATTCTATGGTGCATGGCCACCTTTATTCCCCTCTCTGAAAGATTTCCTACAATTGATGTCAGACTTACAGGTCTATAGTTTTCAGACTGATCCATTTTTGACTTTGACATTAAAGAACACTGAAAATTTCAATAAAGAGATTTGGCATTCACAGAGCTGAGGTTTTTTTTAATACCCTGGGATAATTACCCTCAGGTCCTGGACCTTTGTTTACTTTCACATGTCCTAGCTGAAACTTTCTCATGACTCAACCAGCCATCAGTAGTTAAAATATTAGAATTGGATAAAATAGTAGAAAAGGATTAATCATCTTTTAGGTAATAAAAGGCACTGTTTGCCCCAATCGATAGGACCCAATGAGATGTTTGCTTTTAAAGATGTGACCAGTAATTGCTATATCAGTAGTAACTGTTTTTTTCTAGTACAACTTATACTTTATGCATTTTGTGGAATAACAAACTAGTAATATTTATCCTTTATGAAATATGACAGATTGATTTGCCCTTTAACATGGCTTTCTGCAGAAAGCATTTTTTCTTTCCAGTTCAACTTGTGTATATGATGAAACAGATACCAAAGAAACCCCTGTCCTTAGTATGACAATACCGCTCTTATTAGACTTAGATAAATGAAACAAAAGAATTTATCAGAAAACTCATAGGTGTTGAAAATATGGATTAGTCTGTATGAAGACAGGGGAAAAATGATGAAATTTGCAGTGAAGCGTAACTGAGATTAAAAAAGCATTTAAAACAAAAAAAAGAAAAGCCATATTTTTGGATAGAGTATGCAATCTATGTGAAGGTCCTGCACTTGGATATGATGTACTTGGCATGTGTATTTGTTTTCATGCAGCGCTGGGGCAGGCAGGGACATGTGTAGCACCCGCTTGGCCTTTCTAAGCAAAGTTGACTTTAAAAGAACTAATCTCCTTGTAGGAGAAAAGTGTGTTCATTCTCTCCAGAACTTGGCAGAGCCGAGGTGGCAGTCTGAGGTGCTGTGATCTCTGCACAACTTCTGTTCCTGAAACGTAATCTCACCTTATTGCTTCATCTCCCAGTTTGAGGGTGATGTGATGGGGCCTCAGACTTCAGTTATAGCTCTAAGGGCTGCGTCACATGGAGGGGGAGTGCTACTGCTTTCCCTGGGGAAATAACATATTGGTTGCTTCCTATGGACTAAAAAGGGAAAGGGGCAATATCTGGATCTGAGATTATTGCTTAAAAGTACTCAGGATTTAAGCAATAATTACGCACCATAGGCTGCATGTGTACCGTTCCTGCTATGGAATATAATCTGCTGAGATCCCCATTGCTAGGATTATCACCAGCATCCCAAAGGTAAAGCACCCTCTGCATCATAGCCCTCATTTCCATTCCCCTGCATATTAACAACTGTGCAAACATGTCAAAGCAAGTAGAGCACCCCTAAGCAAGTAGAGCACCCCTTAGAATTAGGCTACTGCCACTGGGGCAGATTCAGGCTGAGAAACTGCCCCTCTGCTCTGATCTGTACAATGGTGTGTCTGCACCTAGAGACATTGCATCGGCCTGGGTGCAGACACATGGAGGGTATTTTGCCACAAAAATGCATACAGACTTGTCTGCACCTTTCTGCCATCCAAGATATTATTGGAACTGTGGTTGATGGTTGAAGACCATCAGGCACGGCTACATTGTTTCAAAAGACAGAACCAGCAGTGGAGAAAGGGACTAGTAATGAGCAAAGTTTTTCGGCAGGCAGGAATTTGCTGCCAAATTCCGGATTTTGCCATTGTCAATTTTTTCTCAAAACAGCCACAAAAATTCACTGCGAAAAAAAATTGCCAAGTGAGGAAAAATTTGTGGTCTGATCAAAAAAATTGTATGGTATTTTTCATCAGCTTCGCGACAAATTCGCTCATCACTAAAAGGGACAAAGAGATTATATGCACATTTGAATACACAATGACTATATATTGGAAAATTAGAATTACCGTGTCTTTCAATAAGCAACATTCCAATTCTGGGTTCCCATCCCCCTTACTGGAATACATAACAGTTGCACAATTATAAGCACAGTGGCAGTTATTTAAAATAATAGATTAGAGTTCCATTGTGTTTGTTTAGTGAAGGTGGAATATAAATGCATTTCTAGCCCTACTGTGATTATTGGAGATAAAGCTGTTACATAGCATGATCCCCCTGTGTGTATTGGTGCTGCATCGGTACACGGCCATGGCTGCCAGAGGTTCCACTCTGTTTTCTTCTTAAGGGCCGTGGTAGATGGGGAGATTGGTCGCCAGGGACAATTCTTCCTTGTTGCAGGTGACTAATCTCCCCAATATGCGATCCCACCAGCTTGAATTTAATTTGCCGGTGGGATGGCATATGCGGCGACACGATTTCCCAAAATTGCAGAAGTTTCCTCTCAAGGCAAGTCGGGAAATTGCGTCGCCGCATATGCCATCCCACCGGCGATTTACATTCAAGCTGGTGGGATGGCATCAGGGAGATTAGTTGCCCGCAACAATGGAGATTTGTTGAGGGCGACTAATCTCCCCATCTACCATGGCCCTTAAGCTCTAGGTCTCCATTCAAGTAACTTAAGGGTGAAGACACACATAGCTACTTGTTGTGGCTTCTAAAACAGACAGTGCTGATCATTTAGTGATAATTGTATCTGCGTGTGTTTTAGCCATAGCAATCATTTATGTGGCATATCAATTATGATAAACTTAGTACGTGTAAGGGCTCTGTTACACGGGGAGATTAGTGTGCCAGAGCCCTAATACTAAGTGCCAAGGGGTCCCCCTGTGAAATCTACTATGGTTCTGTTTATAAATTTATTAGGAAAGAGGTGACAAGCAAAAAACTATAGATTTAGCCCACTGGGATATAATGTAATGTGGCTTAGATAGACGGCCTGTTAATCAGAAGGACCATTTTGCAACACTCTGTATGAGCATGTATATGTATAGATTCAGGTTCATGGTACATATAGAGATTTTTTTTAATGTTTCACAGTTTCAGTTTTCCCTGCTGCCTCTCCCTGGCATTGATGTTGGGCTTACAAAGACAAGAGGTCCTTTTCACCTACCCATTATCAATATAAGCAGGATATTATGGGCAAAGATACACAAATCTACTTAGTAGCAGTTACTTGTCACAGCTACTAAACTCAAGAAAATACTGAGAATTGCCTCTGCTAAAACACCCAAAGGGGCAATTATCCATAAACGATCAACAATGTCTATTTTAGTAGTGAATGTCTTCACCCTAAGACATTTTGTGCATATGAAGAAATGCCCTCCCAAGGGATTGTTTGTCTATAGATTACAACATGCGGCCCTCGACCCCCCTCTTTGTGGCCCCCCACCTGTCTGGCTGCTTTGATGTTTTACCCTTGTGTAAGCTTTAAATGGTATCAGTACTGAGATTAACTGCCCCCCCCCCCGCATGGTTCTCACCTCAGATTCAGCCTGTAATCCCCCTGTATTGTTTAAATATGTAATCCCCTGTACTGTTCACACCTTTTAATCTATACATTGTTCACCCCCTGCAGTGTTCACACCTCAGGCTTGGGCTGTAATCACCCACATTGTTCGTCTGTTCACACCTCAGACATTGTATGTACTGCCTGGCCTATGCTGCCTGTGTGTAGACAGCATAAGGTAGGCAGAGTATGGCACATAGGCAGCATAGGGCAGGGAGGGTATGGCACACACAGGCAGCATATGGCAGACACAGGCGTCATAGGGCAGGCAGAGTATGGCACACACAGGTAGCGTAGGCCAGGCAGAGTGCTGCCTGTGTGTGCCATACTCTTTCTACACTATGCTGCCTGTGGGAGGAGAACCTGACAGGGGTTTGTTCTGGGAGTTTGTTAGCAGTTGGAAATAGCCATTAAATGGTCCCTAAGGTCTGTAATTAAATGCTGGGGGTTGCTGTGCTACACACAGGGGAGGAGAAGTCATATGGATTTTAGGGTGTGTCTTAATATGACATAATATAATTATTTCGCATATGAATGATGGTTGATATCCCTGCAGTGAGGACCATTGTGATAAAATGGGTGTGGTTTGAAGTGGGTGTGGTTTAAAAGGGGGAGTGGTCAAAACTGGCTTCCATTAGCGGCCCTCCACCATGTATGCGCAAGAAATTCCGGCCCTCGGTACCGCAGAAGTTGGACAGCACTGGATTACAATATATTCAAGCTGGCCAACTATGTCAGTCATCCCCGGTCTGGCCAGTCCTACACTCACTTTTAACTGATTTTAACTGCAGGAATTCTACTGCTTCAATATACATTTAACATAGGGACTAAGTTTTACCTTCAACTTCACCCATTACTTGCAACTTCACCCATTACTTGCAACTTCACCCATTATCAATGGGCTAAGTTGCTCTGCGAGGCAACTTTGCAAAGCCGACATGACACGTATGTTTTCCCATTGGCAATTTACATTATTGCTGGTGGGAAAACATATTCAGGAGATTAGTCATTGGTGGTAGAAGAGACTTATTATGGGCAACTAATTTCCTCATCTGGCATAGCCCTAAAGGCAATATATGTTATATCTGTCCAGCACATTTCTGGGCAGCAACAGATTTGTTGGGAAAGGTTTTCAAACGTATAGTTCTGTAGAGAGCCATGAATGGCATCAGATCCTTGTTTATCCCCTTACAAAGCATTGTATTCTGAACTTCTTACCTGATATCTGTTATGCAAATAAAGGCCCTACAGTCCTACTGGAACGTAAATGGCAGCCGGTGCTGTTGTAGCTATGAGGCAAGGTGGAGACATTACCTTGGGCTGCATAAAGCCAACCCCTGGTTCAAGAGCAGAATTTCCATCTTTCTTTAAACCAGAAATACAGCATTACATAACTTATGTTTAAATGCACATAAAGCCCTTTGACATTTTGGCTCTACTTATCCTTTAGTGAGACATGGCACGTGTATGCAGGGCCACTTTGGGGTGAAGACACACGGGCTCTACTTATCCTTTAGTGAGACATGGCACTTACTGAAGCAGACATGATGCCCAGGTGTGCCCCCTGGAACAGCAGCCCTGGGAGCTTAAACATCACAACATGGTGACGCCACAAGAAAAAGGACAAATACATTAAAATAATCACATTGTATAATTGATGTTATGTGAAAAGTTATCCCAGGTGAAAGGTGTGCTAGTGGGCTCCCTATCCTGGTGGGCCCTGGGCTAATGCCCCTTTTTGCCCTGAGCGTATGGCACTCTAATAAAGGCCATAATGTGCCAGTATATATCTCAATTAATGGGCTTGTGTTACGTGAATGAAAGCAGCTATAGAGTTTAAACAGCCCCATGGTTTTTATTGCAAGTGTTCGAAACTGAAACATGTTATTTGACTCAACTTTGAAATAAAACCATTAATGTAGTACAGGTGTGGGATCAGTTATCCAGAAATCCATTATCCAGAAAGCTCTGAATTACAGAAAGCCCATCTCCCATAGACTCTATTTTACTTAAATAATTCAGAATTTTAAAATTAATTTCCTTTTTTTTCTGTAGAAATAAAATAGTACTTTGTAATTGATCCCAACTAAGATATAATTAATCCTTACTGGATGCCTATTGGGTTTAATAATTGTTTAATTGATTTTTTAGTAGACTTAAGGTATGGAGATCCAAATTACAAAAAGACCCCTTATCCGTAATACCCTTGGCAGTCTGGATAACGGGTCCTATAACTGTACAGTCTCCCCCATGACAGAACCAAGATTTAGTGGCAGATGTATCTATAATTATTACAGGTTTATCAATTCTGAGTGATCCATTATGATTAAAAGATTTATATTGCAAATAACTATATAGGTCTGTGTTAAATTGTTTCAGGATGAATCAACTGATTGATCACCAAGAAAAGTGGGCCTTTAATTCAATCGGTATTGATTACTGTCAGTACTGACTGAATTAAATATTAAAAAAAATTTAACACTGCCCATAGCCTTCTATGGGATTCAGCTCAGACCGTTTTATAAATATTCATTTCAGACAGAGATTTAAAGGAACAGTAACACCAAAAAATGAAAGTGTATAAAAGTAACTAAAATATAATGTGCTGCTGCCCTGCACTGGTAAAAGTTGTGTGTTTACTTTAGAAAGTCTACTATAATTTATATAAATAAGCTGTTGTGCAGTATGGGGGCAGCCATTCAAAGGTGAAAAGGCACAGGCACATAGCAGATAACAGATAAAACACTATTGTATTCTACAGAACTTATCTGTTATCTGCTATGTAACCTGTGCCTTTTCTCCTTTTTTCCAGCTTGAATGGCTGCCCCCGTGGCTACACAGCAGCTTATTATATAAATTATAGTATTGTTACTGTAGCAAACACACCAGTTTAAACAGTGCAGGGCAACAGTGCATTATATTTTTATTACTTTAAAGCTCTTTTATTTTTTGGTGTTACTGTTCCTTTAAGACGGATCCTAAGTGATCCACATGCAGACTGGCCACGTCAGCCTTGGCCCAATCCAATATTTTCAGACAATTTTGATCGAATGGCTGAAAATCCTACAGGATTCCCAGTCCACTTTTGCTAAATCTGCCCCCGAGTAGTCTGTCAGTGCTGGTATAAATTACCATTCAATACATGTTTCTGGGCCATTGGAAGTCATTTTAATATACGTTGCCTGCAATTCGCAACATCTTTGTTCTTCTTGCTTTAGATATTGTGTTCTGGAAAGGTCTGTGCATTGCATGGGGCAGAGGATTGGTCAGAGCGAGTATAAAATTGGCCATACATTCTAAGATCTGCTTGTTTAGTCAGGGCACCAAACAAGCAGATATTTCCTCAATATGCCCACCTAAGGTGATCAGATCATAACAACCGGGATACAGCCTATCAGGGTGAGGGCCACATCAACAAGCAGATGCAGACTTCAATTTAAACTGGAAAATCCAACCTGCCTGATTTTCAGCCAGATGTTGGTCAGGTAAGCCCGTAGGAGGGCAAGTAAGCTGCCAAGGTGGTGTGAAGGACCCAAACCAGCAGCTTAAATCTGTCCATCCTTTAGTTGTGAAAACTTACACAACTTTTGGTGGTGTGCTTGTGTGGACTTCAACTACAGACTGTGTTCCTCCCTGCCATTAAGACTATTGTTTAGTTAATTATTCATGTATGAGATCACATTTTTCTATATATGGACACTTCTTTCCCAAGGTAATGTTATAATCGTTATCAGTGATTAAAACTGAAGGTCGTCTATCTCAAAATTGAGCAATTCTGTCCTGCATTTCACTAATGCCAAATCCCTTGCATTGAAATCCCTGCTATGTAGGAGCAGCTGGCTTCTCAGGCTATGCTAGGACTATGTTAGACATGGCACTTTCTCCACCTGCAAATTGGCATTTACCAAAAAAAAATCCTCCTTGTGCCCAGCAGCAGTCAGATGCCATTGAAGCCAATGGCACAAGTTAGGGGTGGTATTTTTTTTTTTTATCTCTGGAGAAATGTCACATCTGATATTTCCTAAAGCAGTGATCCCCAACCAGTGGCTCCCAAGCAACATGTTGCTCTCCAACCCCTTGGATGTTGCTCCCAGGGGCCTCAGAGCAGGTGCTTATTTTTGAATTTCTGGTAAGGAGACAAGATTTGATTGCATAAAAACCAAGTATAATGCCAACCAGAGCCTTCTGTATGCCAATATATAATATACCAAAACCCCTCTCACAATCTGCCCACAAGCTCAACCCCCTTTGAGATCCTTAAATCACAGCTTTTGGAGCCACCCTCTGCTACAGGGCTTCTGAATATAGTACCCCTAATGGCAGCCCTGCTCCTGCTGATCCTTGTGTTTTTTTTTATTACATAAAGACTTTGTTTTCAATTACAAAAACACTAGTAAGTAATAGAAGCTGAGCCTATATACGTTTCCATATGTTGTTAGCTTTTCTCATGTAGGAGCCTGTTCAGCAAGCTGTAAAAACAAAAAGTATGCCCCCCCCCCTTTTATAATCGTGATGAAATCACCCAGAAGGAGAATCCCAATATATATATATATATATATATATATATATATATATATAAGAAATCCAGAAGCCGCACTCACAGGTCTTAAGTTGAAAAACGAAATCTTTATTGCCAGGAGAGTGAACTAACGTTTCGGCTGTTACACCAGCCTTTGTCAAAGTTAAAACTACCAGTACAAACAGCCATAAATACAGTGAGTGGCGGGAAATTGAACAAGACGTGAAAAAAACCCCGTGTGTGACGTGTGCATTATTCGTGACGTGTGCCTTGACGTGACCAACCCACAACAAAAACATATAATCTTTAAACATTACTAAAAATACAGATAAAAATAAAGATATGGTACTGACACAATATTGCTGTCAGTACCATATCTTTATTTTTATCTGTATTTTTAGTAATGTTTAAAGATTATATGTTTTTGTTGTGGGTTGGTCACGTCAAGGCACACGTCACGAATAATGCACACGTCACACACAGGGTTTTTTTCACGTCTTGTTCAATTTCCCGCCACTCACTGTATTTATGGCTGTTTGTACTGGTAGTTTTAACTTTGACAAAGGCTGGTGTAACAGCCGAAACGTTAGTTCACTCTCCTGGCAATAAAGATTTCGTTTTTCAACTTAAGACCTGTGAGTGCGGCTTCTGGATTTCTTCTGTACATGCTGATCGAACACTGCACCCAGGCAACTAAAGTGTGTTGTTTCGTGAGTGCCGGCAGTCTCCTTTCTCGTTTTATATATATATATATATATATATATATATATATATATATATATATATATATATATATACCACCTTTCCAATGTAAATCATTTTCCATTTTGCAATGGCCCCTTATTCCCAGCTGTGTTCCCCATGGTAAAGCTCAGTCTCCTGATCATTATAAGATATGTGCAAAGAAAGCAGAAAGTGTATGGAAATGTTGCATGTCAGAACTTCAAAGGCTTCATTTGCACGAGGGCCGGTTCTGTGTGATTGCACCTGTTACAGGAATAAGAGAAATACATGTAAATACTGATGGAAGTGAAGTCGTTATACGTTAAAGATGTCACTTCCCTATTGGGCAAAACTAATGACTGCTCTTTTCCTTCAGGGTCCATGACATGAATATGGCTTTATTGCTGCTCTCCTCAACCCTCGGGTGCCATATTATTTGCATGTCATTTGCACTTTTCTTAATGTTTGTTCTTAACTGTCGCTGCCAGGGGCTGCTGCAACGTTTTTCCTCTAAATTGGTTTGAGGTTGGGTGACTATTGGCGCCTAAGGGAATAGTGCCACGTTAAAGGGGACTTTCTTTTATCATATGTGATATTAAAGTGAGACCGGGATGTATTCCTGTTTGAAAGACACTGTACATCTGCAGAAAATATTCTTTTACCTACCAGTGCTGTTCAGTAATGGGGCAAAGAGCTCACCACTGAGTACAGTCAGCTGTGCAGTGTAGTATCTTGGTTAAACAGCTGAGCCTGGCATGTAGTTACAGTAATGGGGCAAAGAGCTCACCACTGAGTACTAGTCAGCCGTGCAGTGTAGTGTCTTGGTTAAAGAGCTGAGCCTGGCATGTAGTTCCAGTACCTGTAGTGGCAAGAATATTTGTTTGTGACCATTCATGGAAGTGAGGGGAGGCTGGAATATCCAGAGATTACACCTCACTCACTTGTACATGTTATGTTATATGTTCTGGTCAGGGTCCAGTATACCTTAATGCTATATGCTAGGCTTAAACTGGTTGGGTCTTTATACAGACGTGCTCAAGCCTTGTCTTAGGCACCCTCTGCCCTCCTTTCCAATGATCTTTACTTCCAACTCTTCATCCCTGGATCATATCTAACATCCTGCAAGGCACATGTATGTCTGTAAGTGCAGCGAGTAAACTGCAATTTCAAGCTAAATGGCCAATTTTCTCCCACAATCCATAATTTTTCCCAGAATTCCAGCAACATTGCAGACACAAGGGGTGCGAAGCACTTGGTAAATTTGCGCTGCACCTACTGCAATTGGGTCTGATTCACCTGCTTTCACATTTTTACACCATCAGATGCAATTGTACTAAAATCCACCTGGTTATTTCTGGGGGGCTCTGTGCCTGACCCGGTGCAAAGGGAACTCTGGAGCGAACGCCTGGTCAGGTGATAGTTCCAGGGTTCCCCAGTGTCAGTAGGTGCAACAGTGCTAAATCAGAACAAGAGGCAGGAAGGACTGAGCTGCATTGGGCACAACTATATGAAGTACAATTTTTCAGCAAGTACAGTTAATAAACGTGATTTCACATGTAAGTGACTGCTGGGAAATTGCAGGGGCCAAAGCTGCACATACACAAGCCCCTTAATACTGGTCACATATTGAATCCACATGGCTAATTAGCAGTTAATTTAGATGCATGCTGCAGTCTGAGCTAATGTATGTGCCGCCATGCAGCATGCATCTAAAAGAATTGATAACTAGACATGCAGTATGTGCATTTAATATATGTCCAGTATTAAAGGGGTAAGGTGGCAACCGTACTTATGATAGTAGCAAGGGTTCAGGAATATTGACATGGTTTTTAATGTTTTTCAAACCCATCTGGTACCATCCCCACAACCCCATAACCTGGAGATGACACTTTTGTTTAGAAATGCCGTATTTCAGCAATACAGATGCCCAGAATGTGTGGCCTTACACACTAATGGGTGCTTTAGGAACTATGTTGTTTCTCACTTCTATAGGGAGTTCTGGTGCTACTGAGGAGGTTGGGCCTTGAGGTTTGGGCTGCTTTAGAACCAAAAACTGGGCAAACCAGATGCATAATAAAAACCATGAAAATAGTCAGTATACATGTATAAATTAATATGCTGATTTTATGGACACTTTTTTAAATTTGGGCCTCTGAGTACAATACTTAGACAAGAGAAGTTTATGGAACACAGCAGCACTGATAGCAAACTGACTCCAATAAACACAGGCCTTGTGCCTGAAAGAAACTTTTATGTGTAGACAGAATGGAAAGAAATGCTGTGCCCTAACCTCTCGGCTCAGACTGCTATAATGCCGCTATAATGCCGCTATAAGGGCCATATGATGCATGTATGTAAGTGCACTTGTTTGTGAAGCTGAATTTGCTTAGAATGTGGAATGTGCTTTACCAGCCAGTATCATGTGCAAATGAATAACTGCGTTCTGCCACTGGCTAAGGATACATCCTCCCAGGAACCCGGACTTCTTCCCTTGCAGGCCTTCAGGCGATATGCAACTTCATTAACCACGCTGAACTGAAAGTGCCGGAACCGGTTTCAAAGGAAACTTGTCCCCTGACTCCTAGGCAAATCCTACTCTGTGCAGTTACCCAGAAGAAAAATGACAGGGTGCTTGTTGCTGAATTTGCAAGGTGACAGTTCTACCTTAAGCCATGCCGCACCCTACCCTGGCTACAAGAGCAGTATTGGAAAGAATGATATTAATGGAGAGCCATTAGGACATTCTTGCTTAATGCTGATGTCATCTGAATGTGCCATAAATAATGCTGATGCCTTTACCAATCAATGTTTCTCAGCTTGGCAGTAACTCTATGCAGCTCTAATGGAGTGTTTACTCAGAAATCACACATGGTGACAAATGACTTGGGATGGTCATTATCTAACAAGTTGTACCAACGGTAACTTCAGCTCGACTTCCACCCTTCGGTTACTTACCCTTGCCTTCTGATCCAGCCGTACATAATGTATAGAATCCTACATTTTTGCGTACATTTAATGAATAAATTCATTTATTCTACATCATAAAATGCTGCTGAATTTATGGGTGCTTTATCATTACTCAGTAATAATAATATTAATGGGATCTGGACGATTTCTGGACGGATATTGTGCCCTGCACATAGGCCAGTAAGCTGCCATCTTGGTCTGAAGGGGCAGAGTTGGCAGCTGTAGTCAACCCATGTATCTTTACATGCATGTGTATTTATTAGGGTGAAGGTGGTATTGTCCTAAATCTGTTGTGGTTGGATGGTCAGGGACTGTTGGTAGGAACTCTGCCCTGTATCAACCAGTGAAATCTTTAGTCCCTAAGGTTAATATCAGACCAGGTGTATGGCGTATATTTTCAGCTAGGGCGCAGGCACATGTAGCCGATATTCGCATAAAAACGCGAGAGAATGCAAAGTCTCACGTTTTTATGTGGATATCGGCTACTGTACATGTGCCTGCACCCAAGCGTATTCTATTCATTCGGGTGCAGGCACAGGTAGGAGGCGTATGGCGGTATTTTCGGAAAGTATTTTTCAGCTTGCCGAAAATATACGCCATACGCCTGGTCTGACGTTAGCCTGAAGTGGTTCTGCTGTTGTATATTTCTAGATCCTCGCTTTACCTGATAAATATATAATAAACATTGTTGTACATTTATGTGTTTTAAATAGTCCTCCCCTTTAGATGTGTGAGTGATCTGTATGGGGATACAAACCATCGTGCAATGGTTTAGCCTTTTCTGTGTATCCCTGTAGATTCCTGACAGGTTTTCTAACAAATTCCTTTCTGTTACAGATTGGAACGACTGGTGGAAGTACTGAGGAAAAAAGTTGGAGGCGGAAATGTCCGGACTGTGGTTTGAACTTCGCGACTAGGAGAGAACCACCGTACATCTGTTGGCCAGACACTGCGCTCTCTGTGAGACAAGCAAACAGCACCACTTGAAACAATCGAGGGCCCAGGTGGAGACAGAGCTGTAATTGGTGGGAATACAAAGAGAGGGGTTAAACAGAACTTTGTCTGACCTTAACAGCTCCCTACTGTTTGCCCACTCCCTTTCCCCCCACTGTGTCCCTCGTCTATGTGAGCTGCTCAGTGCTCTGATGGATCAGTGTTATCTGCAGAGCCTTTTTTCTTTTTTGTAATGTCCATATATTGTTCGTGGCCATAAACGGAGCCATAACATTCCTCTCGTAAGGTGTGTACTTCATACGGGACCTTTTTATATACATAGTGTGGCTAAATGCCACTGCCCTGCCCTGACCTGTATCTTCTTAACCACACTGCCCATTTATGTACTTGTGCTTCAACCAACAATTTAGCAATCTCATATATTATTGGGATATGTTTATTTATTTTCTTTCATTTTGCAGCTTTTATATAAGTGTCATTACTGGCTGCTGTTGTAGTAGGGCTATATTCACAGGGTAGGGAGGCCAGGATGTTGCAGGTTGGCATAGCACATTTATGTAGTTATAATACACAAAACCCATGAATAATCAATAAAAATAGGTATATGGTCTATTATTTAAAATTTTTGGTTCCTGGAGCTCTTAAGCCTATTAAAAAAATATTTTAAAATAATTAGGGTTCTGTTGTGTGTGCCATAGCCCACCATGGACTGGTGCTTACTTAGTTACCATTAGGCTGGTGGCACATGGGGAGATTAGTCACCAGTGATAACTCTTTGCTATAGCAGGCATGTAATCTCCCCGAAATGCCTTCCCACTGGCAAGTATGTGCATCACCGGTGGGATAAAATATGTGTCACTTCACTTTTCTCTATTCGCCCAAAGCTTTCTTGTGAGGCCACTTTGGGCAACTTTGGAAAACTGTATGCCATCCCCCTGGTGGTTCACACTTTTTTTTTTAAAACCATTTAGAAAAATAAGATTTTTTTTCTTGGATAGGGCTCTACACAAGGGCCCATATTTAGGAGTGCAGCTCTAGGGGGCAGTCCTGGGGAGCCTATATGGTTATTAAATTGTGTGGGGAAAAACTCTCCTCTTATGCCCCCGGATGCTTGTCAGTTCATTTGGAGGCAGAGCTGGGGGGGTACCAGAACCTCTGCAATTTGCTGCTTGCTTGGAACAGCAGATGCTTCTGCATATGCATTAATCAATGGTTAAGGGGGGAGGCATCAGATCGAAATACAGCCCTAATTCTAGTATTTTGGAACTTTCCGGATAATAATGGGTTTTCAG
Organism: Xenopus tropicalis; assembly: GCF_000004195.4. Lineage (NCBI taxonomy): Eukaryota > Metazoa > Chordata > Amphibia > Anura > Pipidae > Xenopus > Xenopus tropicalis. The sequence goes on from NC_030684.2 coordinate 109,020,944, forward strand.
ATAATAGATCCCATACCAGTATATGCTTATACACATAGCTTAGTGAGGTCATCAGTTATAAACAATGCTTGCTAAGGTTTATGACTCAATGGATAGATTATAAGAAATATAAATATGTTTTAAAATATATGAACCAGGCCCAGACTGTGGATTCTGGCAAATGCAGGGTCAGACTGGGCCGCCGGGGTACTGAGAAAAAACCCAGTGGGCCCCGGCGGCCCAGATGCAATACCCTCCCCCCCCAGGGCGCTCCCACGGTCCGCCGCCTCCCTACCCCGACGCGCCGCAGGTACGTTTCTTTTAGGAGCGCTCAGGGGAGGGGAATGGAGGGTGTTGGGAGCCTCTGCGGGGGGGGGGGTGAAGGTGGCGGGTGCCATTGGGGGGTGCAGGGTCCCCTGAAGCAGAAGCCCCAGTGTGGGCCCTGCACCCCCCAGTCCGACCCCGGGCAAATGCCAGAGGGGCTGCTGTAAGATGCCATAGACAGTCACTATTTATTGGGTTGGCGGGGGAGGCTGTTTGGGCCTCTGCGTACTTGAAATGCCAGATTCCAGTCCGGACCTGGTGAAGACTTTAGAAATGACCTTAAATGTCTATGACATTTACATGTACTTGTCATTGAACTATGTGAATGTGATTTTTCTAAAGCACAGGTACATTTTTTTTTCAATGCAAAAGTTTCAAATCTTGTGAAATCACTAAGCAGGTTATAAGGATATATTCATGGCTTTTGTGTTGTATTATATTTGTGTGTGTGTGTGTGTGCTAAATAGAAATCTATGAGAAATCACACTTTAGAAGTATGTTACTAAACTAAGGAAAACATTTTACCAAATAAGAGAAAATATATGTTTACACATTGTGTTTATCCTGCTATTCCCATGATTTTCAGCTGTTGTAAAAACCCCTAAGGCTATGTTCACATGGGCAGTTTTCCATGCTTGCAGCCTCTCTTGCCTTCAGCCTTGTTTTCATGCAGTATTAGTGATGGAGCTGAAGTAAGAAGCACCTTACTGCATGTTACTGCTCTATGCTTTCACTCAAGCCCGGAGATTCTGGCAAATGCCAGGGGGGCTGCTCTCAGATGCAATGGCCAGTCACTATTGGGCCTGTGGGAGGCTATTTGGGCCTCTGCATACTTAAAATGCTGGGGCCTATTTTGAACTTCTGAGAGTCGGATGTATGACCCAGCCAGCACTGTGCAGCTTCCATAGCCACATTGTCAGTTGTAATGATTTTATGGTCACAAACCTGGCGATACAGGTGCCAATTCCCACGCAGTGGCCAATGACCTGCTACAGATACTAACCACATTCATTGCTAGATCTCATTGTCAGTTTTTCCAGACCAACTAATACTCAGTGATGTTACACAACAATATGTTACCTAAGGTTACCTAGTGATAAAGGTTAGTGGCAAATGACCAAATAGCCCCAACACAATTTTGTGTATGGCCAGTTTTACATAATGGGCAGAAAATCTCAATGAGCCTATTGGGATATCGGCAATGCATGCCAGCACCAATACTAGCTTTTCCCATAGCTACCCAAACCTTGTCTTTAGAGTATATCCCCAAAACAGTATTGCAATTTGCCAGTATCCAACAAAATCGGTCTTACCTACTAAACTGCCACATATATGAGCTGCCTGTGATATCTCCCTGGTGTAACTAGAATTGCTGCAGAATTTCAACTTGCCATGGGGCAACATAACTAGATATTCACACCCTTGGGTTCTCTCTTCTGTTTCCCTATTGTACTAGATAGAGGGAAATGATCTATTGTAGGGGTCCAAGTCCATTGAATTCAGCCCAGTCTATATGATGTCTGCTGTATCAATGGATCTGTGTCCCGCATGTCTGGTTTTTCACATCTTGTTCTGATAACCTCAGGTAAAAAGCATACAGCAACTGCTGTTGATACAAGGGTCCTCATGCTTGATTGTGGGCCCAGTGCTTAAACACTCCAACTTCAGTGGTTGCTGGAAGGGAATATGCTAGTGTAGCTTAAGGTGAATTTAATGCTGAACATACAAAAACATTTAATAAATGATACAAACACCCACCCGCCTGCTTCTCCCCCAAGCCTGCTGCACTCTCATTCCTCCAGCTTCCCACATCTCTGTGTCACATTTTCCCCAGTCTGCTCTTCCCCTTGGGCCATGAGCTTCCACGCTCTGTCTCCACCCTGCACTTTCCATACATGTCAGTGGTTCAGTGTTTCTTCTTGCCACTCTGCCCTGCTGTCATATTCCTTCTACTTTACCTCTAGCACCTTCTGCCTCTGATTCATCTCTCTTCATCGGTGCCCACTCCCATAGTCCTGCCACTCTCTGCCCTACATGACATCCATAATGCTTCTTCTTCACTGCTACCTTCTTTGCTTTTAATACCTTGCCCAAAGTACCCTGTTGTTTTTAATACTGATGCCCTGCAATTATTTATTTCCCTGCATCTCTGCTCCATTGCTATCCCTATAGATTCACTGCTAAACTCCTTCTCCTTTCTCTGCCATTTTCCCCTGCACCTCCATTTTGTATGCTCCTCCCCCACTTCTCCCTTGTGCTCCATTCTCTCCCTCACATCCCTATGCCAACTTTGTCTCTCCCTCTCCTATCCACCCCCTGCCCAACCTTCCACTTGCTGTTGTCCCAGCAAACCCCATTCAACAATCTGGTACCTTTTGGTAGTTTTATCTTATGAGAAGATTTTTGTTAGAAACCTTATTTTTAAAAGTAGCTAAAACGTTTTACCAAATGTTAACACCTCTAGGAAACAAATAGACAATTTATGAAAACAATTTTCCCTGCTTAAAAATTGTGTAAATAAAATATGGGATGTCGCTATAAAATTGGGGGAAGTATAAATATCTTCCTATTGTTCTTCTCCCTTTCATAAATTCTTCTTAAAAGCATCATATATTCATTCCATGGACCAGAAACTTTGTGCTTTTTTCCACCTTCCATCCTTATTTCCCAAGTAATATTAATAATATCACTAGAGCTTTAGGTCTGGGAAAAGTCATTTGTGCCTTGTGCAATACAAGCAGGTTCCCTACACCAATAAAACAAAAGTTCTCATTTTAAGTGTGCAAACAACTCCTTTTAGGTTGCTCATTGTCCTTGTGTTGTGGGAGGTGCTGACCTTTTTATTATCTCTTCTCCTAAACCTCCACTTAAGCAGATTTATGGCTACTTAGGTACTGACCTTAACCCTTTAACCTTTTGATACCTAGATTACCTGTATGCCAGAGTCGGCTTTCTATGGAGAGAGAGCACCTGATTGTTAGTCTAACGCCATAAAAATGCTTCACTGCCATAGGTCTGAAGAGCAAAGATATGGATATTTTTAGTCTCTGGGCCCAAGATTAACGAGCCATTCCTAACTTAGCATTCTGTTTTATGGCCCGTGTTTACAAAATGTTGAACCAATAGTTCAAAATCACAAATATCCTGGCCCTTAGTATCAGCTTATATGCCGAAGCTTCGACCTCTATGTTCCAATACTGATAAAGATATAAGACATAGGATATATAAGATAAAGGACTTCCAATAATTAAAAGTTAAGCCACTGTAGAAAAAATGATTTTATCAATTGTGAAACATTGCCTAGTGAGGATGCACCAAATCCAGCGACCTGCTTTGTCCAAAATCACCCTAAATGCTGTGAGTAGTTTACTCCAGTGGAACACATAAAGAAAAACTACACCCCCGAACAATGCAGGTTTCAATAAAAATATATTGAATACAACAGAAACCTGCTTCATCTAAATAAGCCATTTTCATAAGAACATACTTTTTTAGTAGTATGTGCTATTGGGTTTGCAGCATGGCTTTTGGTCACCCTGCTATCCTATCCTGTGGGCTGGCACTGTATGTTGAAATCCTCACATTTTCCCAGAGATAAGTATGTCACCCTGGTTGATTTCTTCCACCTTAACTGATTTCTTTCATAATTTCATAATGTCATAGAACGCTAGAAATTAGCAGCCAACTTGCCCACTGGTTAACTATGGGGAATTTTGGACCTCTTCTGATGGTGAGAAACACATTAGGAGAGCCATGGAGCACTGTTACACCTTTGCTGTATGGTTTGGTATGATGTTTTACCTTTTAAGAATAATGTACATCTAATTAAAAATGTGTGGAACTTTCATTTGTTTGTGTTTAGAATTATGGGCCAGGACCCACTTAAATACATATACAGCACATTCACATCCCTGACTAATAGATAGTGGAATGCATCTTTATCGATGTCCTGCCCATTGTGTGGAGTCTCCTTTTATCCAGTGTTCACTGCCACATATTTCAAGATCTAATGCTCTAATATTGCTCTAATTGTCTTTATCACCTTTTCATCATTGGCCATGTGGTACATATGAAACTGCAGCCTGTTCTTCCTGTACCTTCCGCATTCTGGTGCTATCAACATCTGGTTTCTGATGGGGGGACAGCAGTGCTCCAGGTTAATATCAGGTGATGGCTCTTTAGTTGTGTGATTTCCACTTATGCTAAGAGAGTCATAAACTCAGACAATAAACAAGACTAATGCCACTCTAAAACTAGTCATGTGCAGGTCAGATTTTGGTAACCTGCTCTTTTATGATCTTTTGTTGTGACTAAGAGTATTACCACACTCCACCTCACCCACGTCTAGAAATCATTTACTTGCACCAGGCCTCTCACATGTATCCTGTTTTGTTCAACATTCTGTTATTCCAACTGTCTCTTGCACCCATTCCTATTCCGCCTAGAATTAGATGGAGCAAATAAGCTGTTTTGGAAAGTTCCTTTTTTTCTTTGTTTGTTGCCAGTAGAATACTATGAATAAAGATTTTATGATTTATTCTTAATTTTCTGTTTCCAAATCCATGTTTTATGTAACAATATAATAAAAATACAAAAGCTCCCCAAGAGAAAACGTTAATAGCCCACAAAACATTCTTGTACTATATTGACTAATGAAGGTATGAATGTATAACTATGTCATTATCCTTTGGAGTGGTTCCTTAGCTTCTGTAAAAGTGTTTATGGTACAAACATGTCAGCTAAGTACTTATTTTTTAAAACTCACTGGGCCAATGTTCAGTCCATGTATCTGGAACAGATTACCCCTACGTGAATGTATGGGTCCATCAGTCAACCCATATTTTCACAGGGACCACAAGTCTGTAGTGATGACATCTATTTTTTTCTTGGATAAGCAGATTATTTAATGGACATGTAAACCCCCCACAAAAAAATGAATCCGTGAACAGCCTCTTTGAAATCTTTAAATATCTGCCCCCTTATTTGCTAATTCTTCTCCTCCTCTAAAGCACTCGGCCCCCTTCCTAAGGAATTTACTTTGGCTGTTGGCTAGTGAGACTGCTCAGTATTTCTCATCTCAGATTACTAAACACGCCTTCTAACCTCCTCTCCTGAGCTCAATTTACCCATTGCAGTCTTCAGTACAAGCAGGACTTTTTATCAGTAAGTGAGAGCAGCCATACCCTCCATTCACTTGCGTTCGGATATGCTCACTCTGGCCATCAGCCTAACGAACAGAGTTATTTAGTTGGCCATATATGTGGCCAAGTTGGAAAGTATTAAACATAAATCTTAAATGAGCAAGATCTGTATTACTCACATGATCAATGTTTGACTCTATAGAACTGAAAGTAGGTATACCCCTAACCAGAGTTGGGAGTCCCAAGATGGCTTTTTTTTTTTTAAATACGATTTTTCTTCTAGGTAGGTAATGTTGAATGGGTCGGTGTCAATTAAACATGTGTTTTGTGCAGGTTAAGAGAGAAATATTTGAGATGGCTAAAAGATATTTACTGCCAGAGACGAACATAATACATCGTCTTTAGAAAAGAGTTGGTTTATTTTGGCACTGTGTAAAAAGCTCAAATATTTTAAACATTTGTTAAGTTGAAGCTTGCACATTTGAACTAATAGCACCTTTCTAAAATCCCATCTCAGGTTACTCTGTGCAATCAGTGATACACACACAAAGGCACTGCTGGGGATACACTGAGCCACACATCTGCAAGCTTGTTACACAAGTATGTTCTGCATGCTGGGAAATGGGTACGTTGACATCATGTAATAGTTACCTTGAATGTAAGGGTCACTGCGCCCGGGTCGCAAAACCTGTGTTTTTATTCATATTTATTCATCTATCCTGTAGAAGTAGATCATAGAGGTGGGAGGTAACATTATTAGTAAAGCTTAGATTTTACTAATAACCATTGAGTAGAAGAAAGAGATAAGGAGTCCCTGACAGCTCATTTATTCCTTGCCAGACCACAGGTTTCTGATTTGTAGGTACGTTATATGCCCAAGAATGGTTTCTTTCCTGGAACCCTAAAGCAAACTTGACCTCACAACCTTATGGATGGGACTATGTGCCCCCACTAAGCCTATAGCTGATTCCTTCATTGGTGAACAGTTGGGCCAAAGCAAATTGTCTCTCGAAGCAACATCAATACAAGGACTATCCATCCAGAGCAGCCACACAAGAGGTTACACCACTATGCAAATAATAAATGTTGGCTAGAATAGGGTAAATTTTGCTGTCATCTGACTGTGGAATAATGAATGGTGCTTCACCATCTGGCGGAGCCTGAATACCTGAATGCCAAATGCAGAGTTTGGTGGGGGGCGGCTAATGGTCTCGGCTAGGGCTTCTGGTTCCAGTAAAATCAAACCATAAGTCTACAGTATACAAGGACATTCTTGATGAATCCAAGCTTTTTGTTTTGTGGCAACAGTTTGGGGCAGGCCCTAAATAGAAGCAAATGCCACCAAGAATGTTCCGACATCTAGTGAAAAAGCCTTCCCATAAGTGTAGAGTCTTTTATAGCAGCAAAGGGAGGACCTGTTTCATATTTATGTCCTTGGTTACAGGATCAGTTTTCCAGGCAGATGTCCACACAATTTTGGCCGTATAATGTACCTTTCCCAAAACGTTACTGCTTAGGTGAGCAGCTTCTAATGTGTTGTAACCACCAACTGATTCAACTTTATTGCAGGAATTACAAAAAAAACTGTAACTCAGACTGGAAAACAGACTGCCTTGCTATGATCCCTGCCCTGCTTACAAACACAGGGATTTTAATAAAGTAATATTATAAAGTCATTACATGAGTATTATTAGATAAATCTGACATTTTGGGATCAGGAAAGAAATGATTAAAATATATTGCTTCAAACTGCCTTAGTTACCTATTACTTCAGTGAGGGCTCTGCTTGAGTACTTATTATATACAATACAAAAAAGCCAGCCTTATCGTGTAAACTTATAAACTGAGCTTAGTGATGTCACCAGTTATAATCAGTGCTTGTTGATGTCATTTGTGATACGTGACTCACTGAACCAGTTGTTAGGATACCAGAAGTCAACGAGGAGTTCTATGACCTGTATTAAATATATAATCATGGAACTCCTCTGTGACTTCTAATATCCTTATATTTTCCAATAAGAGGGTACTTTTTCCCTATATATTACAATAATAGTGTTATTATGTTTTGGAAGTATAATTACTAAAGGTGAAGTTATTTCTATAAGTTCAGAACAGTACTATGCAATTTTGCCCATATAGTAGGTTTATTATTGAGTATACAACATATTTGGGGTCCAGATTATAATGAAATGTTAAGGCCATCCAAAGACGTCAGTGGAGTTTTTGAGCAGTTTGGGGGCCAAAGAAATCTCTGTGAGGGTCACATCCATCCGTGGGCCTGTAGTTAAACAGATAATATAGAATAACGTATATGTAAAAATGTATACTTGTTCCTATTTTGTATAAGGGTATTATAAGTCACCAAGGAGTTCTCTGACCATATAAAGGCACGAGGCTAAAGGCAATGATGGCAATTAGATGATTTCTAATATCCATATATTTTACAGCAAGGGGTATTTTATTGTTATACAAAAATTTCAGTGAGTCATGTGACATAAATTACATCACTAAGCATGATTATAAATGATGGACATCACTAAGCACGGTTCATTAAAATATCATTTTCCAGATATGCATGGATCTTGTGCATTATAAAGATATTAGAGGCTAGGTATTCCTTGACCATACAAAGGTATAAGGCTGTTTCCATAGTGTTTTTATGCAGGTTACGGAATGCAAAGATGCAATTATCCTCCTACTTTACAACAGGCAGTACATTATTCCCTAAATAATTTATGTAAGAGAGTACATTATTTTATATTATTTTTTTTATAATATATTTGAAATATTTTTTGCATTTAATGCATTCCCCTTGCATTTCGACTGCAAGCGCAGTGAGCAACTTGCACTTTTCCCTGCAGTACAACAATTTTACTTAAAGGAACAGTAACACTAAAAAATAAAAATGTTTTAAAATAATTAAAATATAATGTACTGTTGCTCTGCACTGGTAAAAGTTGTGTGTTTGCTTCAGAAAGACTACTGTAGTTAACAGAAATAGCTGTTGTGTAGCCATGGAGGCAGCCATTTAAATTGAAAAAAGGAGAAAAGGCACAGGTTACATAAGAAGATAACAGATAACTGTGTAGAATACAATGGGAATCTATGCTACTTATCTGTTATCTGCTTAGTAACCTGTGCCTTTTCTCCTTTTTTCAATTTCAATGGCTGCCCCCATGGCTACACAGCAGCGTATTTATATAAACTGTAGTAGTGTTTATGAAGCAAACACACAACTTTTACCAGTGCAGGGCAATAGTACATAATATATTAATTATTTTTATACACTTTCATTTTTTGGTGTTACTGTTCCTTTAAGGTACTTGTGTCAAAATGTGCTCTTTGCACTTCCCTATAGTTGCACTCAGCACCACTCAGTTCCACCTGCCTTCTGTTCCAAATCCAGTGCTGCTGCGGCTATTAATCCAGGGTACGCGTGGAACTACCACCACCTCCTGACCAACTGGAAGCTCCATGGTTCCCTCAGGGTCAATAGGTGCAGCACACTTGCACCTAAAGAATCAGGCACAGACGTTATTAACACACCAAACACTAGAAATGATGCCAGGCAGAATTAGAAAATATTTGGTGCAACTGTGCCCAATTTGTGACAAAGCAGATGTGCAGTTGCATCCATTTTGGCGAATCAGACGCACTGTGGTAGGCACAGAACAATTGCGCCAAGAGAATGACCACTTGTGTCTGCAATGATGCCGGAATTCTTGGAAGAGAAAAAAAAAAACTGGAAATTGCACTTTGCACACGGCATGTAGGTAAGTGAATGGGCTCATGCGTGTGTGCTACACTGGCCACATGGGAGAGAACCAGAAGGGGAGTGAAGCAGTGTGGGTGGCAGAACTTTCCTTGCTTCACCTGTGTAATCCTATACTCATCCTTTGAGCTGGAACAAGCTTAAATCCAAGAGAGCCATACAGCATACAAATAGTTCTCTAACCTCGGGAAGTGCTTGCTTCTGCACCTAATTCAAGAGATGAGTAGCATGTAGGGTGCCATCCTAAATATAACTTGAACAAGAGGAGAACAAATCCTGCTAACAAGACCTATTTCACTGACAGAATCTCCCTGACCCTTTGTATTAAGTAGGCATCTTTGGCTTTAATCTGAGCTCTGTGGCTCTCAGTCCTGGCAGAGATCTAAGAACACCGAGCTCAGACAACATGTTCACGAGTGCCACAGGTCAGCTACTGACCAACCTCTACTTTTCATTTCACTTGCATGTTGCTCTTTCACTGCTGCTGGAAAATCTTCAGTCTCTTTCATCCAGTTGGCCCAAACTGAAAAACACAAATGTGACTGCCAGTGCCAATTGCTTTATGGTGTGGGGACAACAGGTGTGCACTGGAGTGGAGTTTATAACCTGCTAAGTGGGTACCTGTAAGGCTAAAGGCCCCAGTTGCCATTTATGAGCTTTATGAGCACTTCTACAAACGGCACACAGCAAAAGCCGTTAGTTTTTATTGCAGACGCACAATGGTTTTTGTTGACTAGAATTACTATTGTTTGTATGATTATAGCTTCTCATTCTAAACTACGGCTCCTAAGCTTTGCTCATTGAACCTGGCCACAGTAAATGTAGAGTCAATTTCTAATGAGACGTTTCCTATCATTTATATCCATCAAAACAGACAGTGTTCTAGGGCTTTACTCCAAAAATAGGTCCAGTAAAAATACAGTTTGTTAGTCACATCCAGTAAGTGTACAATTTTCTTCAGGATGCCAACTCTTCCTTTACATTTATATGCAAATATATACTGAATAAATAGGCAAAGCACACAAATTATATCCATTGTCCCTCTAAAATGTGTATCAGAACACACACAGTGTGTAAAGTACAATATTAAAGCAAACATTGACATGCTACTATACTGCCCGTTTCATCAGCCACAAGAGCTATCTGTAGAGCAATGGGACCACTGGCATTTTAGCATAAGACATAAAAGTATAACTGAGAACAAGAATTGTTAGCCTTTAGGTCAGGACCAAAGGTCCCCTTCTGTTTGGGGTGGGTGAAAATTGATCCTGCAATAGAAAACTGAATGAAAGGGAGCTTAACTGATTCTTAGCCAATTATTGGGTTGCAAAGTGGATTCCCTGGTTTCAATTTGGGTTAATAAAACTAGTTCAGTTTGTACACAGATTATTGCTTTCTGCATGTCTGTGAGTGGAGCTGCATTTGTGTCTGTTGGAGAATTTGGTGATGACTTTTTCCATATATTGTAGACAGTGTGTTTTTTATATTAATAATGTCTGGTGTAAATGTCTCCCTTGTGTAAATAATTGCCCCTTAGGCTACACCCACAAAGTGCTGGGGCCAAACGATCGGATTACATTTGTGGTTATGGGGCAGTCGGTTCGGGGACTGCATCAACGAGCCGATGCGGTCCCCGATCCGACCGGATTTTCTAACCTGGTCGATCAAGATCTGGCCAATTTCAGGCCAGATATCGGTCGGCCAGGCCGCTCTGTTCTGCCCATAAACGGGCCGATTAGCTGTCGAATCGGTCCAAGGGACCGATATCGGCAGCTATAGTCGGCCCGTGTATGGGGACCTTTAGCCTGCACATAAATGCGGTTAGAGAATTAGCCCCTACACCATGACCAACATTTAGATGTGCCCAAAAAGCTGATCTGAAAGCTGATTGTGGCTAATGCCAGACACCGCTGATACACGGACTGCAGATAAACGCAAGCCTTCCTCTGTGTCTGCTCCCAGGGCCATTGCATTAGCATGGGTGCAGGTACATGGAGCAGATTTTGGTGCTGAAATGCCCAATTATGCATTTTGGTGCCAAAATCTGCTGACGCAATTGCTCTGAGTAGAGGCAGAGGGAAAGACAGATTCCAGCATAGGGGTTTATTCTCAGCCTGCGTTTACCCAAAAAAAACATAGTGGAAATTCAGCGCTTTCTATCATTTGCTTAAAGGTGATGCCAGACGAGGAGTAGGGTGGTTAATTTTTGGCAAGCGGAAAAACGCTTTCCGAAAATTCCACCCTACGCCTCCTACATGTGCCTGCACCCGAATGAATGAAATACGCTCGGGTGCAGGCACATGTAGCGGAGATACGCATAAAAACGCGAGAGTTTGAAAGTCTTGCATTTTTATGCGTATTTCGGCTACATGTGCCTGCACCCGAGCATATTCCATTCATTCGGGTGCAGGCACATGTAGGAGGCGTAGGGCGGTATTTTCAGCAAGCGATTTTCCGCTTGCCGAAAATATCCGCCCTACGCATCGTCTGACATCAGCCTAAAGCTGATGGTGTTTGTGTGTCGGTATGGTCTGCCTTAGCACTGTGTGTGTGTGTCGGTATGGTCTGCCTTAGCACTGTGTGTGTCGGTATGGTCTGCCTTAGCACTGTGTGTGTCGGTATGGTCTGCCTTAGCACTGTGTGTGTGTGTCTGTATGGTCTGCCTTAGCACTGTGTGTGTGTGTCTGTATGGTCTGCCTTAGCACTGTGTGTGTCGGTATGGTCTGCCTTAGCACTGTGTGTGTGTCGGTATGGTCTGCCTTAGCACTGTGTGTGTGTGTCTGTATGGTCTGCCTTAGCACTGTGTGTGTGTGTCTGTATGGTCTGCCTTAGCACTGTGTGTGTGTGTGTCGGTATGGTCTGCCATAGCACTGTGTGTGTCGGTATGGTCTGCCTTAGCACTGTGTGTGTGTCGGTTTGGTCTGCCTTAGCACTGTGTGTGTGTGTGTGTCTGTATGGTCTGCCTTAGCACTGTGTGTGTGTGTGTCGGTATGGTCTGCCATAGCACTGTGTGTGTCGGTATGGTCTGCCTTAGCACTGTGTGTGTGTGTGTCGGTATGGTCTGCCATAGCACTGTGTGTGTCGGTATGGTCTGCCTTAGCACTGTGTGTGTGTGTGTCGGTATGGTCTGCCATAGCACTGTGTGTGTCGGTATGTTCTGCCTTAGCACTGTGTGTGTGTCTGTATGGTCTGCCTTAGCACTGTGTGTGTGTGTCGGTATGGTCTGCCTTAGCACTGTGTGTGTGTCAGTATGGTCTGCCTTAGCACTGTGTGTGTGTGTCTGTATGGTCTGCCTTAGCACTGTGTGTGTGTGTGTCGGTATGGTCTGCCTTAGCACTGTGTGTGTGTCAGTATGGTCTGCCTTAGCACTGTGTGTGTGTGTCTGTATGGTCTGCCTTAGCACTGTGTGTGTGTGTGTGTCGGTATGTTCTGCCTTATTTCATGTAGAAAGGTAGAGCTTTGCCAGCCATCTTGTCTTCTAATCATACTAAGCTGCAGAATCCTGTAATAACATGGCCTATGTAAGACTATGTAGCATAGAATGCCTTTTATAGTACTTTAAGATCTGCTTTCTCATTTGTTGATCTATCTTGTAAAAAGACAAAAAAAGTGATTGCCTGAAATGAAGGATCATAGCGGTTTTAGGGCACAGAGAGGTTCTCATCTTGTACCTCCTGCTGTTAGATGTAATAGATGCTCTGCCAACTGAATGGATGTTGAAGCAGGCGAGAGGCAGCCTTAAAGGGCAGATTACCAGTGACATGCTTGTCCGTTCCACCCCCAGTCACTGCCCCACACACAAAACAACCTGGGTGTCCTACTCTGGAAAATCCACTGCTCCTTCTCTGCACTAAATTGCCTGCAGCTAATCCCGCTGTGGCCTCCCTAGCATATTGTTCCATCTGCTTGTCCAAGGATAAGAAAAGGCAGGCGGCTAATATATGTGAGAGTGAAATGGCCCAGCTTGGGAGAAGGGACGGAGAAAGGGGAGCCCAGAACATCAGCAGATAAAACACAATTTACAAATGGATTCCAGGAGATATAGATACTGTTAAAGGAGCAGCTTTTGTGATGGCCAGACCTCATGTATATCAAGCACTATAGGCAGTAATCCCTATTGCTTTTCTTATTCACTCATTTACTCATTCAAAATAGACTCAAATAGCAAAGAAAAAGCATTAATGAATTCTATGAGGCTACCTGCAATGAACCATTCTCCCTGGATAAATAGATGCCGGTATGTCTGTGGTATAGTTAATATAGGTATGGGATCTGTTAAACCATTGTCCAGAAAGCTCCAAATTACAGGAAGGCCATTTCCCATAGACTCCATTTTAATCAAATAATTCATTTTTTTTTTTAAATAACTTCCTTTCTCTGTAATAATGAAACAGTACATTGTACTTTATCCTTACTGGAGGCAAAACTACCCTATGGGATTTCCGGATAAGGGATCCCATACCTGTATTTCACTAAATTGCATAAGTTCAGTTCAAGTAGCCGCAAATCTGATGTATGGTTTCATTTTCTTATAGAAGACTCGTCCAAACTAACTGCAGCAACAATGTTAGAAAATGAGCCCTTCTACCCCCTTTTGACTATTATGTTAGATAGTGGGTTGTTATGGGAAACATCTTCGATTCTCAGGCACTGGTAGAATTCCATGAGAAAAAAAACCACATCTCATGGTAAAAACTCAATGGAAGTCTATAAGGGAAATTTGGAATTAAATTAGCAGATAAGTTTTTCTAATGCAATTAAATCTGGCCCAATGTGTATAAAACAGGTGAGGGACTCAAAACTAGGCATTGAATGAATTAGCCTGTCTGCCTTGGTGTCAGTAATACTGATATATAATACAGTAGTTAAAATTGGCCAAAATATTGCCTCCCAGGGGTATAATCTGCATTTACTCACCTCCTCTGCTCTCTTTCGGTGGCTGCAAATAGTTGTATGTTCATTATATTTGTGCTGCTATAATAACCATGGCCTGCAGGCACAGACTGGCTTCCTTCCTAGCTGCTGTCAGTCACAGCAAGACATTGCTCTGATGGCTCATTTAGCTGTGCCTCCATTCATTTACCTTTAACTCTTTACTTTATAAAATACAGATAGTACTGAAATAAACTGAACATGGCATGGCCACAGATTAGGCAAGTTGTATCACTGATATTCATATGCAACTGGCAGCCATTTTACTAAATGGGGGAAAGGGGAATTGACCCAGGTCACACCAGCAGAAGGAGCAAAATGAAGGGATCTTTTGGTTCTTTTACGTCCTTTTTTTGACATGGGGCAGCTGTGGGTGCCTTCCCAGTCACTGGCCCTGGGCCTGCCTCTACCTGGGACACTCCGTATTCTTTATTGTGGCATGGGGTCTTATATGGCAAACAAATCTATATTGATTGGAGTAGGTGCAGCCCTAGTAATAACACTGCGTTATGTTACGTTTGTAATGTTTTATATTTATCAGGTGTTAATATGCAAAGTAGGGTGCACATTTGGTTTGGTATTTTAATATTTGGCAGGATTTTTGTAGAGGATTTTTAGTAAGGTAACACCAGGACCCCCTTCCCCACACCTCCCCCCATCACCCCTACTGATATTGGGAGAAACAGAATTCCAAGGCCTCTTTTCATTCCTCCCATTGCGCCCCATGGGAGTGAAGGCTGGCCCTGGTGCAGTTGCAACCCTTATCCCCCTGGTGGTTGCACCACTGAGGATTTGCTATTCGGCAGAATGCAAGTAATGATGGATTCGGTGCATTCCTGATATGACTGCTTGCATTTTAACTCCTACAGGTGCTTGTTTTTGACCCCAGATGTCCCATGGAGTGACATTTTATGAAAACATGGGAATTATAGAGCAAGTATAACCCTTGCAAGTAACACCACTGCTTCTCTACGTGATTCTGCTCTATTCTATTAAACCAGTAGTGTGTCTACAATGATAATAGAATGATAACCAAACATTATCCAACTAGATATTTAGTCAGCAGTTTTTGTATGCTGAGGGATTTGCATTTTTGCAGCCTCAAGGGTAGAATGGGCAAGAGGGCAGCTTCTTCTGTATGGTCATTAATTAATCATTAGTAATTATTAGTGCTTTATGGGATGTGAGCTCCGGCTGCCTAGACAAGGAATCCATGCTAATGATTTTATGGTACATCTGATTGAGAGGTAACTTCTGCTGTTCTCCATGTGGAAATCCCCACATTGTGCCCAAAATCTGTTTTTGAAGCATCAAAGGAGTTCAGATCCTGATTAACCCTTTTTAAGCCGAATGGCTTGAGCGGAATACAAAACCCCCATGTTCTGCACTTTAATTAAAGTCGTGTTCTTGCAGCCTGGCTGAAAAGGACTATGCGAGGGAGTTGCCATAACGACACCAAATCTTTCTTGCCTTTTCTTGCTAATTCACTTCCCCTGTCTGTCTTGTCACTGATCCTTGGGACAGTTCTCTATCTGCTTGTCTCATTTCTATTCTTCCCAATCCTCCATACAATCTCACTTTCAGCCCTATCTCTTCCCCACACCCCATGTTTAACTTTGGGTTTGTTTGATTCCTTTCCTCCCCTCCTGCCAGAATTAAACAGGGAGTTTTTCAAAGGATTAAAGACTCTCTGGGCAAAAAATGCATGTACAGTTGGAGCAATTTCTCCAGATACTTCTGTATATCTGGATATTTATTTACAACTTCTATTCCAAGAATAAGTTGACATTTTTTTGGGCAATGGGCTACTCTGACAGAGTTTGTATATCTGAGATGGCCAGAGAGAGGGCAAAGGCAGTTAGATAGTGACTACAAATGTTCTGCTTTAGGCCGGTAACCCATAGCAACCATCAACAGTTAGCCTTCTAATTGTTATAGGTTATTATATTAGAGCAAACGTTGCTCCTGATTCAATATACTGTAGCTCCAAAGCTCAATATACAAGAAGCTGTATATATATATATATATCCATGGCATATATACACTATTTTTTTACCTCCCGTGTCCCTGATACTATGAAAGAAACATGCGGAAAGCCTAATGCAGCAGCACTGGTTCTGTCCCAATCAATACAACAAAAACAGAACTGTTCCAGAAAACAAACAGGGAACGTCATATGTGTACAAAATTCTGTATTTGGGAGCACATCTGATGTATATGGTAAGTTTTCCTTCAGGTGGTGCCACTCCCAGTTAGTGAAGTTCAGGTAGCAAAAGGGTGTCCAACCTACACACCTCCCTGACAAAGTGATGTGTGTAATTGTTTTCCATTTGGTATGGCACAATAAAACTACTACACTGGTGTGGGTGCAGGTCCACCCTTTTCTACATGAATGTCATAATTGGCAACTGTTTTTGAAAAGTGACCAATTGCAGCGATGAATTTCAATACTCTTGTCACCATCAGTTCTCCATAACCATGCACTGTCAGAACCACAACTATAAACTATGTTATACAGGTATGGGACCTGTTATCCTGAATGCTGAGGACCTAGGGTTTTACAAAAATCTCCATACCATAAATCTGCAAAAAAATTAATTTAAACATTTAATAAACCCAATAGGATTTGCCTCCAATAAAAGTTATATTATATCTTAGTTGGTATCAAGTACAAGGTACTGTTTTATTATTAAGAAGAAAAAGGAAATCACTTTTACTAATTTGAATTATTTATTTATAATGGACAGATGGTCTTTCTGTAATTTGGAACTTTCTGGATAATGGGTTTCTGGAAAACGCATCCCATACCTGTATATGGTAGGTGTGGCCCAGTTTGTGACAGTAAGGATACAATGAAATGCAATTAGAAGCAACACATGATTGACAACTGGCTGAATTTAAGCAGCTTTGTTTTTTTGCATAGTCCTGCAGCATGTGTTTTTATATGCTCCTTATCAGGTCTGGACTGGGAGTCAAAATAGGCCCTGGCATCCCAAGTACACAGAGGCCCAACCAGCCCCCCCCACCAGCCCAGTAAATAGTGAGTGTCTATGGCATCTTACAGCAGCCCCTCTGGCATTTGCCAGAATCTACAGATTGCCAGTCTGGGCCTGCCCCGTATTTCCCAACATGTCCCTTTAAGGCAGAAATACCCATATATAAACTCTGATTTGCCCTGAGGCCCCTAATCAATGAATTATTATGGATTATTATCATAGATAATAAAAACACTGTGCTTATGGCACCCTTTTAACCAAGAAGAAAAACAATGCAATAAAGTATATCTAATTCTGGAAATGCATAATATTAATGTAACATATACTGTAATTACTTGAAGGTCTGCCACCTCTTCTATGGTGTTCTGCAATGCCAAGCCCACTCTGTGCAACTATATAATGCCATGGAGTACTGACACCCCCTTCCAGTCACCCCACATTATTTGCACAAAAGGTTTAAAACCTATGCCTTTTTTCTGAGGACCTTGTGTCCTACGTCACTTTTAGCGCTAATCAATCATAATGACAAAATAATGAGAAACTTAGAACTTTCTAAAAAGTCCTTTCAGTCACGAATTGGCAAAATGCATTATTTTAGTCTTCAGCAAAGGTAAATAGGGTTGATTGATTGCTCCTCTTTAATCAGCGGGCTCAGCTTTCTGACAAAGAATCTCAATATACAAGGATGGTTGCTGATCCAGTTTGCTAAAAACAGCTCGTGTTATATGATTTATCTTCCTTTCTATCAGTGTAAAGAATCTTCAGCCTACAAGATGTGTGCGTATTAAAGGGAAAATATACCCCACTTTTTGACATGAGCTCATTCAGTTGGGATTATGTAGAGAAGATACATAAACACTCTCTGAAGAAATAAATATAAATATTATTCCTATAAACACAGACATATCTGATTCTACAGACTGAAAGGAAACTATGATGATGTCTCTGTGCTCGCAGGGACCAATTCCCCACCCCCTTTAGGCTCATGACATCATGCAACCCCTCCCCTGTCTTGTTCTATTGTAATGGATCCTGGGATTTGAAGTGTCTCTGCTTTCAAGAAAATCTTTGCACCACCCACTATGGAAAGTAGGGAGCTTTCAAGTTCCAGAATCCATAATTTCACAATGGAACAAAGTTAGTAAGGCATTGCATGATACCGTTAATCTAAAGTGGGTTGGGAAATGGTTTGTACAATTCAGGGATAGATTATCATGGTTTCCTTTGTCTGTGTAAAATATTCATTGACATTAATATCTGGCAGTTCAGATAGTGTTTATGCACATCTTTTTTTCATAATCCCAACTGAATGTGTCAAAAATTTATATTTTCCCTTTAAAGGGGATGTAAACCCAAAAATAAAATGTTGCCAGTGAAAGAATCTGTAATTGAAAGGAATTTATATTCATTAAAAAAAGTTCAGTGGTTTTAAAATGATCTATAAATGTAAATGGTATTGAAAGCAGTTTTCGTCCATTTATATATTTACTGGACTGGTTATGTGTCTTGAAACACCGTAGCACAAGTCAGTCTTGCACGCTTCTTGACAGGTCTGTGAATCTTCTGGCTTTTGCTACATTGTTTAAAAAATTAAAAACCCACTTGGCAGAGAACAGAATGGGGCAGACAGATATTTCAGTTTTACTTACAAATAGCTTCAAAAATAAAGACAATCGGTAACGAATGAAAAGTTGCTTAGAATGACTTCACAGTAGACTGGGCCCTCCAAGTCTGTGTTTCAAATAAACACTATTTAAAACACTCAGTTTGACAAATTCTGCTCCCCAATAGGCAAAAACCCCTTGAAACATAAAGCCTGGGATGAAAGACCAAAATGGGCATATTAAGAACTACAAAAAAGACAGACACTAAAGTCTGTGTGACTGCTTCCTCTGCTATCTCTGACTTGTAATCAAAAAGCTAGCGATGACCGAATCTGTCCCGTTTCACTTCGCCATGAAATTCGCGAAACAGCAAGAAATTTGCAAAACGCATTTGTCAAGTGATTTTTTTTTTGTCCTCTGCGTCTTTTTTTGTCACCTGTCTTTTTTTCCCCGTTTTTGACGCAACCAACATGCGATCGCGCCCCTTTTTGACGTGACCATACCCAATTTGACGTGCAACTAAATTTTTTATGGGCACCAAATTTTTCCGCAGCAAATTTTTCACAGAGGTTTTGCTAAACAATTTGGCAATGGTGAAATGCGGAAATTCACTGCAAATCCATGCCTGGCGAAAAAATTTGCTCATCACTACTCAAAGCCTATATTTCATTGTTAAGGGGGCCATACACGTAGCAATTACGATCTTTCCTGCGACCACTGATAGCAGGAAAGCTGGTTCATACCCTCCACTAACGTTCAGGGCTGAATCGTCCGATATGGAGGTAGAAACAATAGGAATTCTACCCCTATCTTAAAGATTCAGCCCCAAATGCTGCTTTTGCTCAGGCGCCTTCAATGGCGCCCAATCAAAATCATTTGTTCCACTGATCGACAAGACGGCTGATAGCCAAAACTTTCACAATATTGGTCGCCTCATCAATCCGCTATACACGCACGAATACTCGTTTGGAAGATAATATCAGTGCATGTATGGCCAGCTTTAGAGTGTCGCACAATAGCATGGACACCTCTGCTCACCAATGGGCTGTTTAGGGTGGACAAGGTCCATATCACCAGGTTCCAGCCACTGGAACTGGAAGATTTAGAGATGTACCAGGAACAACCCCAGGCCCTCTAGCCCTGTTGGAATTTGCTGTAGTGCTTCTCTCTTGGAGTACAATGTCAGTAGTAATGCTATACATGTGGCTAACTCATGTAATCGGAATGAGACATTGCCTTTGTTTTCCTCTTAGGCATCCTCTCATCTTACTCTCCTCGCTTAACATGAAATGCAGAATAACCTGTAAATTATTATTATTGTTCATATATCATCACCATTGGAACACGTTTGTTTGCCCTCATTACATCATCTTTCTAGCCATTACCATTTAAGCCTCAGCTATTTCTCAAACATTATTATCTGTAAGGTTCAGTGCATTTAAGAAATTGTTGTATTTGGATTGTTTTCATGTGCATAATGTACTAGAATACCAAAAACTTGGGACACCTGGCCACATTCACTTTAGGGGCAGAAAGTGACATAACTGCACCCGTTTTAGAGACTGCTTGTTATTTTTATATGTATTACCTATTCTGATACTTGTTCTATTATATTTTTAGCCGTGGGTGTGTGAGAATTTTTCTTTTTTGTCACATGGACCCTCGAGATGTGAGGCATTTTTTATAGCTGCTTTCTTCGTAGAAAGCTGCAGCCATAACAAGTGCTTGGAACAGCTGGCCCTTCTATCCAGTTTAATTCCAAGGGAGTTAGGCTGCCTGTGGTACAATTATGCTGTATGGGTGTGGGTTGCCACTATATACTATGTATTTGTTTCTGCATGTTAGTTAAAAACATTTTAACTATTTTGCATTTCAGCCAGAGCATCTCAATCCCGTCCCCCCTTTCTTCTCTTCCCAATGACAGTGACATGGGTGGGCATGTCAATGATGTAGGCGGGTGGGTCAATGACATGAGGGGCGGAGTTACGGAGTTGACTGTTGACTAGTGTTGCAGAATGGATTTTTGGGGGATCGGGCCAAAACAAGGTACAATTGAGCATTATATTTCTGGTAAATTTGTAGTATCTGCCCCAGCCTTGACTGCTTTTTTACCGGTTAGGCTAATAAAATACTGGCTGGGTGACAATTCTACCACATATAGCAATGACACATGGAGCTACTTGTAGCCAGCTACAAAATTGACAATAATGGTAATTGTCTCTATTTGTGTTGTAGCACAGACAATTCTCAGTATTGTGTATGGCAGGGTTCTGGTGTTTTGAAGCCAAGAACCCTGCCAAGGCTACAAGTAGCTCCATGTGTCATAGCCCTTATGGCGCATAGGTGTTTTCCTATATGTAAGATATCAGGTAGGTTAATTCAGAAGCACATCTGCCTGAGGATAGTTCCTCTATTACATATTCATGGATAGGGACTTTTACTTTTTGTTTGATTGCTGAGATATTTTTTAATACGTATTTGTCATCTACAGTCAATAATAAAGCTATACATATGTATAGAAATAAACTTAATATCTAATGTATGGAGCTGTGTTTTGGTTCACCCCCCCTCTAATTCAGTTAAACAATAAGTCATAAGAAAAACAATTACGTTATACCATCTATGGGAACATTCAGACATCTAGACAATTTTTTTAGGGGGCTTATTTCTAAAATAGCACTCTGGGTAATGAGAACATCCATATATATTAGTTAAGCGAAAAATCCTTATAAATTTTCTGTAGCATCCAATACAATTATATTTCTGCATTTTTTTTTTTAATGTTGCTGTAAATGTGTAATATGTAACACCAAATAAAGCTTCATCTTCATGTAAAGACCATTATAAAAACACTATGAGCAATTTACAAGAAATAAAAGATCTGACTATGTAAATCGGAAGGCAGCATCCGTGTTTGTGTTGCATGCGTCGGCTTGGGTATACGTTTGAATCATGTATATAGGCCATGACACCATTAGAATATTGTCAAAGATTAAATAGATTTTACTTTGGCTTTCCTCAGGTCACACAGGGACCGTTGCATAGCAACCTAGTAAAATACTGTTTGCCTTTAAGCCACTGGGTATGATTATTCATTAAAGCTAATATTAGCTTTTATAATAAAAATAAATACAGTAATAATAGGGTCTACTCCAAGAGATATTGCAGCTTATATGTATGTGCATATATATGATGGTTTCTGTGAATGTTACAGGCCCTGTTTATGTATATATATATATATATTATAGAAATACAGGATTATTCTATATCTTTGGATGGCGGTTTATCTGCAGATAGCGACGGTACACTAACTGTCATTCTAATTATTGCTAATAAATGTATTTTCTGGCATTATCTTTTCTCTAGTCTAGTCCAATTGATCACAGTCTTGCCCACAGTAATATACATCCTGATCTCCACCTTCTATTGCCTGTGGTCTCCCCTGGGTGTGGGAGTCTTTCCTTAAATCCAGAAGATATTAAAGGCAAGCTGTTCAGTCATTTTGTAAGAGGTGGGGAGCAAGTCTAAGTCACTATCTGGGATATTCTCTTCTCAGACAAGGCAATAAAACAAGGATCAAACAAACTGGAGCTATTCAGAGGCTAAAAGAAGAAAACCTTTGAATGGAGTAACCTTGAAATTATCATCTTTGAGATGTCTGGGAGGAGGGCATGGGATCGTTTAAAGGCACAGTCCCTTTCCAAGGCTGATCAAATTCCCCTCTCTCAATGGTTAGCAGTATGCTTTTCTATTAAAAGTCTACTCCATCCATGCCGTTGAAAGATAACCGTATAAATAAAATGGAAAACTTGGGGTTTGCTGCATTACCTTCAGCCAGACCTACTCAATTTACCACCAATTCAAAAGAAAATGCTTGCTTTTAACAATATAAACAAAGAGGTACAGTTTCAAGGAGGTGAGGGCAAGTGGAATTGGAATTGCCCCTCGGTGCTGTAAATATTAAATGGAAAATATAAGCATTAGCATTGCAGATCACTATAACATACATTACATATAACAGCCTATGTGTAAAACAATACATGTTTCTATTAATAAGCAATATTGGAGATTCCCATATAAAAAAAACATACACATACATACATAATCTAGCACATACATGCTAGGTTAAATCAGTCAGTAATTAGAGGTCACTTATGTCTACATTTCTTACTTTTACAGTTAGAACCTGCATTATTTCCTGTTATGTGATCAGTTTTTGCCAATGCTGCACCTTTAAAAGGGGTTTTTCACCTATGAGTTCATTGTTAGTATGATGTAGAGAGTGATTTTCTGAGATCATTTGCAAATTGACTTCATTTCTTATTTGTTGTGATTTTTGAATTATCTAGCCTTTTGTTTAGCAGCTTTGCAGTTTCAGTAGCTTTCTAGTTGCTAGGGTACAAATTAACCTAGCAACCAAGCAGTGTTATGAAGGGGAGACTGGAAGATGAATAGGACAGAAACTGAACAAAAAGTTAAGTAACAAAAAGTAATAATAACAATGCAGCGATCTGGTATAAACACTGAAAAAAATGCCTTCTTTCTCCACATTTACCAGCAATTACACCAGTTGCCTTGTGCTGCTTTCCTAAGGGCGACAAAGCTATGTGTCATTTCCCTAATGGCGAACTACCTCTTTATGGCATAACTAGGACAATGGAACTCGAATGAACTGACAGACAGATGGGTGGACATTAAAAACACCTTACCTCAACCCATAGGAGTAAGAGATCTCCCTTGACTACATAGAAAACACAGCCCCTGCTCCACAATCTCCCCCTATGTTTATCATACTCTCACTGCCAATTGAAACCTCAAATAAAAGGTGCTCCAAGCATTCTCATTCCTATTCACAACAACCCTGAGTTTCCTCCAGGCTTGGTAACCCTAGGGTACAAGTGCTGGGCACAAAAGGGCATCAGGTCTACACCTAAGTTTATCAGCAAATTAGCTACGTGGGACCTGATTAAAGAAAATTTTGATCAGAACAGGATACATTTCAAAACTGGCCAATATGTCACTTTATAAAAACAATTCTATCCATAGCAACAGTTGGTTACTGTTTGTACATTTACTCCAATTCTACCTCAACACTACTTTTCTCCTTATTTCTGTCCATTCTTAACCCTTTCACCTATTCTCCCCCTTCCTTACCTCTTTTTCGTTCTATCTAGATTCCATCTATCTGTATTCATAAATATTCTATGGTGAAATTTTTGAAAAACAAAAATAAAAACAAAGTTGAAGAAAAAAAGGAAAACTAGGCACACATACATGCTAGGCCCCATCAGCCAATGAATGGGTGAAGTTCTGTCTTTTACCCCCACACTACTTCTTGTTACATTCAGAGCTGCATTATTTCCTGTCAGGTGATCTCTGGGGCAGCACACAGCCCATCACTAAGGGGCTGATTTACTAACCCACGAATCCGAATGGGAAAAATTCCGATTGGAAAACGAACATTTTGCGACTTTTTCGTATTTTTTGCGATTTTTTTCTTCGCCGTTATGACTCTTTCGTAAATTGACGCGACTTTTTCGTAACCATTACGACTTGCGCGAATTGTCGTGACTTTTTCGTAGCCGTTACGATTTGCTCGTATCTTGTTGCAACTTTTTCGTATTGAGCGCTCGTAAACGGCGGGCAAAACTTTCAGACTTTGCATGATTTTGGAAACCTCTCATAGGACTCAATGGCACTCTGCAGCTCCAACCTGGCCCAAGGAAAGCCTCCCATAGGGCTCAATGGCACTCTGCAGCTCCAACCTGGCCCAAGGAAAGTCTCCCATAGGGCTCAATGGCACTCTGCAGCTCCAACCTGGCCCAAGGAAAGTCTCCCATAGGGCTCAATGGCACTCTGCAGCTCCAACCTGGCCCAAGGAAAGTCTCCCATAGGGCTCAATGGCACTCTGCAGCTCCAACCTGGCCCAAGGAAAGTCTCCCATAGGGCTCAATGGCACT
This sequence comes from Xenopus tropicalis, assembly GCF_000004195.4. Taxonomy (NCBI): domain Eukaryota; kingdom Metazoa; phylum Chordata; class Amphibia; order Anura; family Pipidae; genus Xenopus; species Xenopus tropicalis. The sequence goes on from NC_030684.2 coordinate 109,045,652, forward strand.
CTGCAGCTCCAACCCGGCCCAAGGAAAGTCTCCCATAGGGCTCAATGGCACTCTGCAGCTCCAACCCGGCCCAAGGAAAGTCTCCCATAGGGCTCAATGGCACTCTGCAGCTCCAACCTGGCCCAAGGAAAGTCTCCCATAGGGCTCAATGGCACTCTGCAGCTCCAACCCGGCCCAAGGAAAGTCTCCCATAGGGCTCAATGGCACTCTGCAGCTCCAACCCGGCCCAAGGAAAGTCTCCCATAGGGCTCAATGGCACTCTGCAGCTCCAACCCGGCCCAAGGAAAGTCTCCCATAGGGCTCAATGGCACTCTGCAGCTCCAACCCGGCCCAAGGAAAGTCTCCCATAGGGCTCAATGGCACTCTGCAGCTCCAACCTGGCCCAAGGAAAGTCTCCCATAGGGCTCAATGGCACTCTGCAGCTCCAACCCGGCCCAAGGAAAGTCTCCCATAGGGCTCAATGGCACTCTGCAGCTCCAACCTGGCCCAAGGAAAGTCTCCCATAGGGCTCAATGGCACTCTGCAGCTCCAACCTGGCCCAAGGAAAGTCTCCCATAGGGCTCAATGGCACTCTGTAGCTCCAACCTGGCCCAAGGAAAGTCTCCCATAGGGCTCAATGGCACTCTGCAGCTCCAACCTGGCCCAAGGAAAGTCTCCCATAGGGCTCAATGGCACTCTGCAGCTCCAACCCGGCCCAAGGAAAGTCTCCCATAGGGCTCAATGGCACTCTGCAGCTCCAACCTGGCTCAAGGAAAGTCTCCCATAGGGCTCAATGGCACTCTGCAGCTCCAACCTGGCCCAAGGAAAGTCTCCCATAGGGCTCAATGGCACTCTGCAGCTCCAACCTGGCCCAAGGAAAGTCTCCCATAGGGCTCAATGGCACTCGGCAGCTCCAACCTTGCCCAAGGAAAGTCTCCCATAGGGCTCAATGGCACTCGGCAGCTCCAACCTGGCCCAAGGAAAGTCTCCCATAGGGCTCAATGGCACTCGGCAGCTCCAACCTGGCCCAAGGAAAGTCTCCCATAGGGCTCAATGGCACTCTGCAGCTCCAACCCGGCCCAAGGAAAGTCTCCCATAGGGCTCAATGGCACTCTGCAGCTCCAACCTGGCCCAAGGAAAGTCTCCCATAGGGCTCAATGGCACTCTGCAGCTCCAACCTGGCCCAAGGAAAGTCTCCCATAGGGCTCAATGGCACTCTGCAGCTCCAACCCGGCCCAAGGAAAGTCTCCCATAGGACTCAATGGCACTCTGCAGCTCCAACCCGGCCCAAGGAAAGTCTCCCATAGGGCTCAATGGCACTCTGCAGCTCCAACCCGGCCCAAGGAAAGTCACCCATAGGGCTCAATGGCACTCTGCAGCTCCAACCCGGCCCAAGGAAAGTCTCCCATAGGGCTCAATGGCACTCTGCAGCTCCAACCCGGCCCAAGGAAAGTCTCCCATAGGGCTCAATGGCACTCTGCAACTCCAACCCGGCCCAAGGAAAGTCTCCCATAGGGCTCAATGGCACTCTGCAGCTCCAACCTGGCCCAAGGAAAGTCACGATACCGAAGCTTGAATGAATCCGAAACTTTCATACTTGGCGCGATGGCTACAAGTCGTAACGCTACGAAAAAGTCGTAAGGGCTACGAAAAAGTCGCGACAATTTCCGAAAAAATTGCAAAATACAGATCATTATGAAAAAAACGCATTCGGACGCTTTTCTGACGTTCGTGGATTAGTAAATGTTCCCCTAAATGGTGGCTGCTTCATCGAAATTAACAATTTTCATAAAAATATACTTTTCTTTTAATATTTGCCATTAGGTAATCCTAAATAGAAAATTGCTGTTTTGAGTAATAAGGACGACCCCCATGGGATCATATGATTCATGGTGCACACATACATGTAAGGGCACATCATCCAATTAATGGACAAAGTTCTGTCTCTTGCTCTCACACTACTTCCTGTTACAGTTAGAGCTGCATTATTTCCTGTCATGTGATCTCTGAGGGAGCACACAGCCCATTAAAAATGGTGGCTCAATGTAAAACATGTAAAAGGGCAATATTTACCCAATATCTGTTGGTTAAGTATTTATTCTGGGGGTATAGTTTTCCTTTAATGTCGCAACATGACCTGAAGGATTCTATGGCAGTCGAGTGCAGACAAAAGCTGCTGTACTCACAGACTGCTCATTTACAGAACATAAAAGCCTGCCCCATTCAGGCAATAAAAACACAATTTTTATTTAAAAAAGAGTTGTTATTTGTTAACATTCTTATATCCATTATACAATGATACAATGTAATACAGTAAAAAATACAGTGATTACGGCACACACACACATATTATTTACATTCTATTGAGGCTCTTTTTGACATTGATTTTAGCTATCCAGTTTTATACTCTATTTAAAAGTATATTTATATGATTTATTTTCTGTAATTGTTCAGTAAACATACCGGCATTGGGTTATCGTACACAGTGAACCAGCAGCTTGTGTTTGTTTGTATGAGCACAACATGAGTAATAAAGTCAACCTGTTCTCTGTTGGGTAAATCTTTATGGAAAATGGTAAAATGCTTAGGTGACTTTACAAACAAATAAAAATATATATTTGCAGAGTTTTTTTTTGTTTACAGCAAGAAAAGCCCTGCAAGCAAATTACGGTCAGTGTAATACCCTTTTAATAAGATAAGATAGAGGTATGTGAACCAAGAGGAGAGGGGTGAGAAGCAGAATAAAGATTGTTGGTGTGACAATAAATCTCTGCTTATCTGGTCAAAGAAAATGAGACATTATTGTGATTATATGGGCCCATACCCACTGAAGAAGCTATCATATTTAGATTATGTAGAAATAATATTAAGTATTCATTTTATAGTTAAAATTAAGTATGGTTCTTTTTTTAATGGCTAAAGCTGGCTATATACAGGCAAATACTGCTTGCTGACTTGGCAACTCTAAGTGGGCAGCTTTGGTTCCTTCAATCAATAACTGGTTAGGGTATTGCTAAATATCATTCAGGCTGACTGGGGAATCCAACCCCTATCCAAGCCCTGCTTATAGCTGTGAATGTGGTTGTTTCCAGGTAGGTGTGACCTGATGGCCAAAGAGGGTAACTATTTGCTTGTCTGAAGGCTTAGTAAAACCAGCAGCTCTTCACTTAGGGTTGCAACCTGACCTGTAAAAATGATGCTTAATGCCAATGTTATTAATAGGATAGAAAGATAAAAGGTCGGCAACCCTATCTTCTGTGTATGGCCAACTTTAGTTAAGTGTTGTTGCTAAGGAAGTAACAGTTTGTGATGTGGACTTGCCTTGGTAGATACTTTCCTTTAAGCTAGCCCTTATTTTTCCATAGGAAAATGAGAGTGCATTTAATACTCTTTTTTTCTCTTTTAGCCTATATCAGACTTTCTAGACTAAATTTGGAGTGTAAATTTGTACTGTAAGAAGAGCTGAACAAAACAGGGCTATTGTACCTTACTATTTCTTACAACATACCGCGTGTTAAATATGTCTCGCTATCAACATGCATGGAATGCTGTAAGGGACACTAATCTTGTCTGGTTGCTCAGCTTATTAAAGTCTCCTGATGTTACCGATCAAGCCCCCTTTTCTTATCCCCAAGGATAGAATTTGTGGGACAATAACTATCCCCTTCACATCAAAAGCAGTTATCAGGGCAACGTTGCTTCTCGGCCTTCTATTTGAAGTCTGAAGGAAAAGCCACTCTAGATACAACTCCCCCGCTACAGCACTCTAAAGGGATTGAATACATTATCTCCAATAACACAATTGTTTTGGTCCATGAAAAGAGCAAAGTTAAAACTTGAATGAATGACGAAAGGACTGAGAGAGAAGGAGAAATGTAAAGACAGATAAAGACACATGAGAAAGAATAAAGATGAAAGAGTCATGGAGGAAGGCGGCCATATGTGTGACCACAACAGCTACATTGAGACAGGAAAGAAATCAGCTATGAGGGATTCTCCATCAATATTTTGCTTTATGGCTTACCTTGGGAACAGCTCTACTGCTGTTATACTGCAACAGTGGGAACTGAGGTTCAGCCCAGTATGAGATATGAAAAGATTTTATATTTTTCTAGGGCAGGCCTGGACTGGCAATCTGTGGATTCTGGCAAATGCCAGAGGGGCTGCTGTAAGATGCCATAAACAGTCACTATATAGTGGGCCTAAAGGGGGCTGTTAGGGCCTCTGTGTACTTGAAATGCTAGTCCACGCCTGTTCTAGGGTTTATGATTTCTATATTTTCCCTTAAAAAGTCATAGTTTGTGTAGTGTATATTTCTTATCTTTGTATTTTTCCATATATGTATATTGATAGGAGTGTACATGCAGTCACTCATATTCGTTCTGCTATATTGCTTGTCTCTGCAGATGTATTTTTGACATAGAAAACGCAGCCCTGGTCAAGTATGGTGCTTTTAATATGGTTATCGATGAATGCCACACTTCAGGCAAGCAAAATAGCCTGTGCTCATACGTTGTATTCCTTGGGGCATTCCCTCTCAGTCTGAAGCAATGTTATTAGAGCTGTGTGATAGCTACAAACAGGTCTGGACTGGCATTTCAAGTACCCAGAGGCCCAAACAACCCCCAAAAGCCCAATAAATAGTGACTGTCTATGGCATCTTAGAGTAGCCCCTCTGGCATTTGCCAGAATCTACAGATTGACTTGGGCTAAGGCCACAAAGCACACCCCAGTGCAATGCCTTTAAATTGTAAGCTCTTGTGAGCAGGGTCCTCTGATCCCACTCTATTCTGTAACCCTTGTTTGTTCAATTATTGTTAAGCCTGTGTTAGTTATAAATTAGCTGAGGTGAAGCTGAAATGATAACCATGGAAAAGCTGGCAGTGGCCCCTGAAATGACAAGGATTAAAAGAGGGGGAAAGTTAAAATCACTGAGGGGTGCCAAATGTTAGTCACCCCCAGCATTTAAAAGAGATTGCTTACCTGAAACCCCGGGCTGGTGCTCCTGTTATCAGAAAACTGCACCAGCCCGGGGTACATGCAGGCGAGCAATCCTCTTCCTTCCTTCTACTTTTGCTTCGATCCAGGGTCCATGCATGCAAAGTAGAGTCAAAAAGTCTACTTTTTTTGTGCAACATTTCACTCTACTGAGCATGTGCAGCCGGCGTCAAAAAAGAAGACGGAAGAGGATCACTCGCCTGTTTGTGCCTGCGTTTATTTGCTAACAGGAGCCCCAGGTATCAGTGAATAAGTGAATTACAATCAGTGCAGCCCTTCTAGAATGGAACCCAATATAGGGGTTTTACAACCAGGACTGCATATACATTATGAATAACCTCAAAACCATGTCATATATAGAATGGGCCCACCTGTTTATAAATGGGTGAACTGCTTTTTTTTCTGTGCTCTAGTGCCAGTTGAGCACTTGTTACCCCTCAGCCTTGAAGTTATTTTGCTATTGTTTGGTTACTGTCTGCCCAAGCATGCCACAGACTACTTTGTATGACATCATGATTTTAATATTTTCTGGCTCATTCACAAGTTATTTGGTCAACTGATAGTTCATAAAGTTAGGGAAGTATTGTATATTATGTCGCACTCAGTGGTGTATGGGGGTGCCACATACAAAGCAGCGGAACACCTGGCCCTCTGTCTCTGCTCCTGTTTGCAGTGCCAGCACGAGCTGCTACAGGGTGCAGCCTAAACTGAAATTATTGGGCCACTTTGTGGGCAAGTTACAAGCTCTACACAGTTGGGCTAAACTTTTGTTAGTTTACCTGCAAATTTATGAGGGGATGCAGATGTGCAAAGGCTTTGTATGCTGTGCCCCTTGCTATAAATGAGCCCTTTTCTGTTCTCGACAGCCTTGAAGAATATTATTGGGCTTATTTATCAATTTTCGAGTTTGTGGGTTTTTTTTCTACTTTGAATAAACTCACAATTAAAAAAAACCTCAATGTTTATTAATGAAAAAATCTGAATACGAATGACTAGATTGAATAAAATTGTGTAAAAAAAAAAAAACAACTTGAATAACTTGAATTTATGAGTTTACTAGCTCAAAAAAAGACTCAAAAAAATCTCAAATTGAAACAAATGGCTTGAATCTTGCCTAGGAAAACTCCAGCTTTAAGATGACAAAGTTTTACATTCAAGTTATTCATCCATAATTCAAATATTGGGAGGTGTAGTGCAAATATATTTGATTTGTGGGAAAAAAATCAAATTTGAACGTTGATAAATCCCCCCCTAAGTGTCAATGCATATGTACATGTACAACACATGTCATAGGGAATACTAATTATAGATAATATCATAAATGTAGGACAGGTTTAGCATTAGAGCCAGCAGTATATGCACAAAACATGGTTTTACATATTCTTTGCTTTCTTTAACCTGGGACTAAATAATAAATCTGCCTGACCTACTGCATAGCTATATACAGGTATATATAATATATATACATATAAATAAATGTGTGTGTGTGAGTATAATTAATCTGTAGGCTACAGTGTTCCTCTTTCTATCTCTGCTTGTGCTTGCTAGTTCCCTATACCCTATCTGCATTATCCATGTAAGCACAATGCACTGCACGTCCCACGGCGGGATTCTGACACCCAGCACAGAATCACTTGCCCGCTTAGCAGTTCTACAGATAAAAAATTTAAGGAACTGCATTAATACAGCTCGGCAACAAAGAGAGCGGGAAAGAGAGGGCTGGGACATTTATCTGAGCAAAGTTCATGTCTGTAAACTCTCCCTGAGTGTGTGAGCGAATAGGGAAAGGCAACTGTTTCCTTCCCCGGGTACAGCAGACTGTGTAGTCTAACTGATATGTAACAGTAGCCAGGGCAAGTATATTGCTGGGAGTTTAACTCTATGTAAATAGCAATCACAAAATGAGGAGGGTAAAACTTTTTTCAAACAATAAAAGTGTATGACTGATGCTTCCCTTAATGAGAATATTAATCACTGGCTGGAAAAAAAAAAACTCTCTATTCATTTGTACTGGATTGTTAGAGACATTATTAAACCAGGATGAACTCCTAAAAATTCTGTACAGGTCTAGAGCTACCCTTTGTAGTGAATACTGTACTGTAATGGATATTTTACCCACAAACTAAATGTTTGTCTTGTGAAAATAAAATGTTATTTCCCAATAAACATAATGAAACAATGAAAATTAAAGTTTCTTAAGGTCTTTCCAAATCGAATTGCTATCGTAAGCAGATTTTCTGTTCTCTGGTTGTCTAACAGTGTAGCAGAAGTCAGTTCTCTTCCAACGCTGGTTTCTTTTAAAATTTTCCGGAGTCAGAACCAGAAGTGCAGAGAACAGAAACAGCCAGACACATACTGAGTTCAACAACAACTTCAAAATCAGATTTTCCATGAAGTTGCTTAGAATTTTCCTTTCATTTTGCAAAAAAAAGAGTTTTTATGGGGAGGGATCCCATTTAAATTAGGGCACGGATGACACTAAAAGTAAGTGGGGTGGCAGCTCTCACTTATATTAATAAATACAGCGCAAATCTTCAAATAAATAACAATGCATTCACAGATTTTATATTCACAAAACAAAAACTGTAGTACCGTGTTAGCCAGTGTCAAAAATAATTAAAAAAAACACAAATACAAGAGTATTGTAGAAATGATACCTATATTGGCTAACAATAAAAATACATTGCAAGCTTTCGGAGCTCTAAGGCCCCTTCATCATTTTTATTGTTAGCCAATATAGGTATCATTTCTACAATACTCTTGTATTTGTGTTTTTTTTTTGTTTTTACAGATTTTATACTTACACCTTTTTTCCGTTTAGATCCAAAATTAAATTACATTCTCCCATTGTGTTTAGTGGTGTCCTACTGTACATTTCTCAGTGTAAAATGACCTCAGCCAATAGGATGTACTGAATAAAGTATAAGAAAAAGCGATTAACCCCAAATCACAGGGTATATTTCCCTATAATTACCCATAATAATAATACAATGATAGTGTGCCATGCTCAGTCAATAAAGATACAGAGCATTTCAGGGAGAGACCTGGGATAGAAATAAATCCCAGTAGTGTAAGCCTATCAAGCAGACGGGTAAGACTCACCAAGTAAATGAAACTCAGTGGGATTCCCTCAGGACTTTGCTGAGAGGACAGGAATATATTATTGGGCGCACACAGTAGCCCAGAGCTTAGTGCTGCATAATAACAGGATCCTCACCATAACAACCCTGCACCCAGGCATGCATAGCACAAATATTGCAGAGCAAACACACGCCAACGGAGGCAGCCTGCACACCCACGCATAACCGTGCACACACACAATAAAATAAGCCACTGCAGGGGGATAACACTGGGAGCGCATAATGCACGGCCAAATACACAAGGGCAGCTTCACTTACTTTACTTCTGTTCTAAATGAAATCAAATTGTTTTTTCCTATACAAAGTGTAATTGGCAGATATTTTGCAATGTATTTTTTTTCCCTGCTACTTCCTGCACACTCCAAGTTTCCCAAAACTGTATTGATTCCAAAAATTGCTAAAAAAAAATGTCTTTGGGGCACAGAAAAATTAAATTTAACAGGTGCCTATGGCAGTGGGAATGTTTGTGGCCAATAAGATTATATGCTAATAATTGTAAATAGCAGGAAATGTTATTTGCAGGGAAATGGAAACAAGTTGGATATTTTTCTCCTGTGTTAATAAATTTGCCCCCATGGCATGTAGTGGGTACAACCACCAAATCAGTAATTGCTCACAGGGAGTACATTCCTAACAGTTGGAAAATTTGCCACAGTGCAGTAACCCATAGCAACCAATCAGAGGATTGCTTTCAGTATTTACCTGCAGCATAAAGATAAAAGCTAATCACTAAGTGATTGTTACATGTAACTGCACATGGGAAAGGGTGCCTTGTGTTAGTGAAGGAGTCCCAGGAGTCGCTCTGCCTCCTCAAAGGCCGAATGTACAAAGGCAAAAAAAGGATTCCGGAATACATGAAATGCGCAAACAAAATAGAGCAATTCAGCAAACGCACAGAAGTCCTCCAGGCGCACATATCAGAGAATTCACACAGCGCACCCAATGCAAAGCCCTGGCGCTAAGAAGCGCAAACAAAGCAGAACCTCATTGCGCATCTGGTAATTAGATACCAACAGCCACTTTTGACATACATTGTACCCATATACAGGGGCAGATGTATATATTTGCTTATATACACGAATACCCCATGATATTTAAAAAGCACTGTGATGCCAACCTTGCCTCCCACTCTGTGACTCTTTATCAAGCGGTAAAAGGCGATTCTCAATTCAATCGGTTGGTAGCGGAGATTTCGGGAGAAAATCAAAACCCTTTGCCATATTCGGCCCGCGGGCCTCCAGTTGGACAGCCCTGGCTGTAATAAATTGCACTTTCTCTGACGAATATGACAAATGTGCCCGACGTGTTTCGTTTTTATCTCTACTAACGAAAATCTGCGCCCATCAGTACGGGCTGTGCAACCCTTTGGCATCCCAGCACTGCTCTTCCCACCGCCACCTAACGAATCAGCGTGTTATTTGTTTAGTTTAATAAATATTCACTCAAACATATGCATATATCAAAGGCAGAAAATGGAATATTGCACTAACACTCAAAAATTATCAGGAATTATCTAAATAGATTTGCAAATTATAGAAATAAGCATCTGAGATATAAATAAGGGAGAACGGAGAAAGATATAGATATATTATTATTAGATAGATAGATAGATAGATGATAGATGATATAGATAGATAGATAGATAGATAGATAGATAGATAGATAGATAGATAGATGATAGATAGATAGATAGATAGATAGATGATGGATAGATAGATGGATATTAACAGGTAACTGAAAGAGAGAGAGAGTTAATTGGACAGACAGATGAAGTTTTCCACAGACAATGCGATTTCTATTTGGCGTATAATTTGTAGTCTGAGCAAGAGACATATCCTTGACGTGAAAGATCCCTTTGCTAACACAATTTCTATTTAACTTTAGGGTTTGTCATAGAAACGAAAATATCATGTAGATCCAACTCCAATTTGCTTCAAGGGGGTTAAAATCTCCTGTTTGGCTGTAAAGTGGCAATAACAAGAATACCTGGCTTAGCTCTCTATAACTGCCAGTAGCCTTGTGACTAACTGCCAGTAGCCCCCCCTTTGTGCAACCCCCTCTTTGCTGATCTCAAGGGATGCCCTGGTGTCTCCTGAGAAAGCTTTGGGCTTTGGTTAGTAGCTATAATAACAGCACCATGCAACATTTATTCCAGGACATCATGCCAGTAACTACAGTATCAGTTGTTTAAGTATATATATATTTATATATTTCTTATATACAGAAATTTCCTCTCTACTGTATCTGTTATAAAGATTTTAAAAAAAGTTTGTATATAAATATATGCTCTGTGCATGTACGCATAAATCTATACAGTTTGGATTCCTCTTACGTGTATGAACAGGTGGCACTTAATCGATAATATAACTGTGTGTTTTATTACATTATTCGTTCCCTTTTCTATACTAATGATGTACTGGAAAAATACAGCGCTATACAAGTAGCCTAAATAAATAGATATATATATGTGTATGTTAGAAAAATAAAAAACAAAAGTTTTTTTTACTCAGAACTGAAAATATATTTTGCACAAAAACACTCAAAACTTCATTTGTGTATTTTTTTTATTACTTCTGTTTTTTACTTTTTGAAAATCAAAATATTTTAATTACATTTAAGAAATTAAAACTTAAGTCGAACAATTTATGTTATTTATTGAGCCATTATTTTCCAAACAATTTCACGGATACCAAACCGGGTAGAAACCATGCAATAAATTACGGATACTTGAGAAACAAAATACAGTTGAAAAAAAATGAGAGAAAGAAAATAGATAAAAACACATAAAGACCCTTTTCCTAGCTTATCCCTGAGGGGTATCCCCTAAATCTACAGGGGAAATAGCCAGTTAGGGTGTGACCCCAGCAGACATTCATCCGACCTTTGATTTTGAAATGACCTATGTTTCTCACTTAACACTATTCTGTCATAAAGAAAAAAAGCTAAATAGGATAATGCAGATTTTATTGCTGCAAAACAGAGTAGGCGCTTGTTTGGCCCTTAATCTATTTAGCCGCCTTAAAAATTGCTCCACCATTGCCGACCCACCAAAAAAATGAAAATTATAAAAACAAAATTAAACTAAAAAAAAAAGTTCGGTAACAAAGTTGTATAAATGTAAGTGAGAGGGGATTCTCTCCCTGTCACCAAAGGGAAAACTTTTCGTTTGAAGACAGGGAAGAAATGTTTCACAGCACAATTGTCCTTCACAATCTTGGAACTCAACACACACACATATATATATATTTATATATGTCTAATGACGCAAAAATATTGTGAATTTCTTCATTTTTTGTCTGTCTGGTTTTACTGCAAGAAAACTCACTTGTAAACGTGCCTTGGGGAAATGATAAGACATTTAGCAATATATACAGGATAAAACAGTTTAAATACATCCCACTGCAGCTCAGTTGACCTCGTGGTTTATATTACATCCCAAAACCTGTAGTTAATATTTTTTGCCCATTGTTTTTTTTTTTTATGTTTGTTTTTTTTACGTTTTCACTTTTCCTGTTTAAAATAACATATGTATAATCCCTTTTTTATATCGATACACTATTTAGGTAACAGTCCCGATCTGAAGAAAGCAAAGCCCACCACATTTTCCAGGAGAATGTTACTGGTCCTAGGAAGTGTTTAGCACAGGCCTGGAATACACCCCTTGGTAGTAAGTGGGTTCCAGAGCGGAAGGTTCAATGCTCCCTCTCCCAGCCATAGATGGGCTACCCAAAGGCATCCCTGGGAGTCCCCCACTATAGGAGGAATACTGCTGAAGAGCCTGCTCATAGGCTTTGAAGTCCAGTTTGTGCTGTTGCTCCGAAGATGACATTAAGTTGTTGATGGAAAATGGATGGTTGAAGGAATAATGGGGGTCTCCCTTAAGGTGTATATGGGTTTCATGGGCCAAGGAGTGAGTAGAGTGGTTCTGGTGGGAAGAGAGGGGAGAAGGACCAGCTGCTACTTGTGGTTTCATCTCCCCATTAGAACCATTGTGTTCCAAGGACTGAGGGCTGCTGGAAGGGTTGGACATGGAGGAGCTGCTGTCCATCTGGCTGGATTTGCCATGTACCCGGTGCAAAGGGGACGAAGGGCCAGAAACATCTTTCCTGCCATCTTGGCTGCCTTTCCCCCCTTGTTGTTTCTCGCACTTAAATCGCTTTTGCCTACGAAGATAGCAGCCATTCTCAAACATGTTCCCGGAATCGGGGTGCAAGGTCCAGTAAGAGCCTTTGCCTGGCTTGTCTGGGGACCTGGCCACCTTAACAAAGCAGTCATTAAAGGACAGGGAGTGCCTGATGGAGTTCTGCCAGCGCTGCTGGTTCTGTCTGTAGTATAGAAAAAGGTCCATGATCCATTGATAGATCTCACTGAGAGTCAGCATTTTGCTGGGGGCCTGTTGGATGGCCATGGTGATCAGTGAGATGTAGGAGTAAGGGGGTTTGGCATGGGGGTAACTTCTCCGGAATGTTTTCGTGTCCCTTGTCCTGTTCATGTTGGATGGCCCGTATGCCATGGGGCTCATTCCTGGGTTCATGCCGGAATAGGACAAGCTGTTAATGGAGGCTTGTTGCGCTGACATTGCGTTCATACTGGAGGGGCTCAGAGCGGTGCCCATGGAGGACACCCCAGAGCCCATACCGTTCATAGCACTGGCGGATCCCGCTCCCATGCCAGACATGCCACTAGGGCTCAGTCCCGCTCCCAAGCCTGAGTTGGCATAGGACATATTGAAGGAGCCTGCTGTCATGTTGCTGCTGGAGCTCATGGGGTTCATAGTCATGTAGGTATTCATGGATGCCAGCCCCTGGGTCATGTTGCTGACCGGAACTGAGGAATAGGCCTGCAAGCAGAAAAGTACAAAGAGTCAGGGCCTGACCCCAGCTGAGAGGAGAGCAAACAATCAATAAACAGAGGATTATAGTGGCCCCCAGCTAAACCCCATACCCAGCTCCTGTAGCGTATCCCCGACCTAGCGCACCCCCTGATACTGGGCTGGAATTGCCCTCACCATGTGCCATCCCGAGTCTGGGCCAAGTCTCATGGGGCTAACGTGTTTAGTGCATTAGCCTGAGCCTGGGAAGCACTGCGCCTCCTATGATAAATATCTAAGCCAATGTCTATATTGTGGCGCAGTGATTGCACTCTTAGGATAAAAGCTGCCTTCTCCGGATATTAGGCTTCTGTTATACAAATGGTGCCCCCGTTTATACTGAGTAACCTCTTCCCCCCTCTGTACGCCCTTCTCCGGGTATCTTCCCAGGAAAATGACTATTGAACCAAAGTGCTGCGAATTCATTCATAATTCCTCTCGGCCGAGCAAATCATGTCAGTTTATTTGTGACTATTTTACCCTCTTCTTTCCCCACTCTGGCTTACATGAAATTCTGATAATGGGTAAAAGTGCAGGCACAGTAAGTACGTACGATAGTTCTATAAAGATCCTGCCCCACGTTATATTTATATAGAGATCTTTACATACAGACAGGGGTTCGGGTGATTTGGGAAGCATTTAGTTCGGGTTCATGGCAGTGCACTGATTCTATAGGGCAGCTATATTTAAAAGGCAAGTTAATTAGCCGTGTCATGTTGCCATTAACAAGCACTGGGTAACGTGTAACTCTCGGGGAGTGGGCTTCACTTGTTCCTAAAATACAATTTGTTCATTTTCAGGAGAGGTACCCTCTGTATTAGGATATAAAACTCTATAAAAGGCAAAACTGAAGGTAACTAAATAAAATGGGATTCTTATTTGTGTAACCAATTTACACCATGGCATATTTCCAAACCGCCTAACTGATTCTGAAGAATAAATGTAACCGAAATAGATACGCATACAGGGCTTTGCCTTACTTGTGCATTTTATATTAAATTGGCATTTACTGCATTAGTGTAAAAGGTATTTTCCCATGCAGCCCTGGGCTTCTCACTATGCTCTAAATATGATTTCAGGTACAAAGCCGCCAGCAGGACGCTAATGTTTCCTTGTGTATCCAATTTCCCCAGCTCTGTGGAACAATCCATATCTCCATATAATGCCATAGAATGCCATCGCGCCTCATTGTTCTGGCATTCTGTAGAATACAATGGGACACTTTAACTGCAGATGTGCAAGTTTAATAGCAATTGTTCAATTCAGTGTTAATTTGGATCTAGAATTTCCCATTGTATTCCACTTGATAAGAACGCTATTCAAGTTTCAGATTGTACTCTGCCTCAGAGGCTTGATGTACCCCTTGGCTTATTAACTCCAATTGGCAAGATGAATGGTATCTTTGATAATATTGTGTATTCCTATAGGGAGTTTGCAAGCATGTATTATTTGTTTTCAAACATTATTCTATAAAATAGAAGGAAAGGGAGGTATATAAATACTGTGGTGTGCAAATATTATAAACATACACACTTTATACTGTATGTGTTTAGAAGATGGATGTGTTTAATGGGCATGTAAAACAAAAAATCAAATGTTGCCTAATAAAAGATTTTAACATTTTTTGCAACTTTCCAATATTCATTCATTAATATATATATATATATATATATATATACACACATATATTTGGCTATTTAAAAAACATTACAATTCTATCACGTATATTGCAAAGTTGCTTAGAAAAAGAGATTTTCGTTCGCTTAATGTTTTATTTTGGGCATAGATCCCATTTAACATCCCCGGTGCCCGTGGCTGAATCCAGAGTGAGTTACAATTTCCAGCTGAAGGATCTAAGGGCAGACAGATCAGCCTGAGTAATGTTAAGAGTATTATGGAGGCATCTCAGGTATCAGTAGAACCAAACGGAGAAGTACCCTGACAATAAGGAGAGCCATGGAGCACAATGTGAATATAATTGGATTACATGGTGTAACTTCATGCAGAAAAGAAGGAAGTGCGAGTGATTGTGACAGGGAGACTGGGGCTGTGACTGTGCGTTACTGCCTCTTCCGAGCGAACAACAGGTTACAGAGGGTTCAGGAAATTTTCAATGTTTTATAGAACTTATTTCAGTTCTTTTATAGACAAGAGAAAATATATCCTCTAGGGCAGATCTGACTTGGGCTGTGTGTTTATAGTGAGGCTGAAAGGACTGCCCTGACATTCCTGCCTTTTATAAGCAACAAATGTCCCTTTTTCTTACCATTCCAGACTGCCCTAGAGTGCCAGAGTGGAGACTGGCACGGAAATGGCCAGCGGTTCGACCTACTACTAAGAGAACTTGGAGAACCCTCTAGGGGACAAACTTTCAATTGCTCTCTGTTATTCTTACCTTGTGGAACTGGTTCTACCTCTCACTTTCTCCCCAGCCTTAGGGTGCACTAACCCAACAGAAGTTTGCTTCTGTCACTAGCCCAAACTGCTTTCCTGCTTGGGTGACTACTTCCCACATGGGTAACAGCTGGTGAGCAGCCCCTACCCCTACTCGCCGCACATTGGAAATAGCGCAGGGATTCCTTCTCTTACCTCCTGGGTGTCCTGGTAATAGTTGCTCCAATCTGTCGTCTCATGTCCTTCCATTTTAACTATTCCTAACATCCTGGATCGCAAGTGCCCGAGAGAAACATTCAGCCAGCGAGTAGTTCGAGTGGCAGGGAGAGAAGAGGCAGCACCGTGCGGGGGGCGCTGCCAGCTCAGTAGGAGAGTCCCGGAGCGCTAGCGGGAGGTGCAATGCCAGGGCAGAGCTGATGTGGATCTGGCGGCTGGGAAGGGACTTCCCTCCTTCCCCCCACTCTCCTCCTCTTCTTCCCTCCCTCCTCAACTCCTTCCCTCCATTCGCTACTGGCAGCAAACTCCCAGCTACACCTGCCTCGTACCCACACATGCACCCACTGCAACAGCCTGGCCGGGCAGGGCGGCTCCAGGTATACAAGTGGCCCTCTGGCCCTGCCCTTCCCCGGAGAGCGCACCTATGGGAGCACAGCACTGCAAGCCCCCTCCCATCGGCCCCAGGGGCAATTAACTGCTGGCACTTTGCGGGCCACGCTACCGCCCGGAGGGTTTCTTAGGAACTGTATCTGTCTGAGCGCAAAAGGCACCCAATAACCTGCACTAAGTACTGGCGCAATAGCTCCCAAGTAAAAAGACACACAAATTGTGATAGAAAAGGGAAAAAAGCAAAACAATGAAAGGCAAATCGAATGGAGTCGTATATACAATCTACCTGCGTGTCTGCTAATGCCCAAATATTTGGCAAGAAAACACAGTGGTGTCAAACACAAGAATTCAGCTTCTTAACGGTTTTTTTTTTTTTGCTTAACCCCACTATACTTTTGTATATCTTAAGTTTTAATTGAAATAAATACATAAAACAGCGTCACATCACCAGGCAATATTAATTTATTGTAACATTATAACATCACCCCTAATGGAAAATAAGCATTAGTGTGTGTGTGTGTGTGTGTGTGTATATATATATATATATATATATATTTATTTATTTATTTATACGTATATTATACTATATGTATATTTATATGTGTATTATACAATATATTTTTTAATTGACATCACTAATAACCAGTTACAACTGATGACATCATTAGAACGAGTTTACAAGCATATTTTTTAGAATGTATTCGTGGCTTTTGTGTAATATATATACATATATACGTTTATATATAAAGACAGAGAGAAGATACACACTTATGGAATAGGTATACTGTAAAAGACACTACAGATATTCCTGGTTTAATGGCCATTGGATTGTTGCAAAGTTCGTACCACTGCAGAGGGCACACACTGCATTAGTATAATATAATCTAGTTGTGTCTCCATGCAAAGCCCAAACTGTTCCCCGTTTTTGGAATGGCAGTGTATGCAAATAGTGGGCAGATCGCAGGTTGGATCCTGTGGGAAGCTTGGGAGCAATATTAGCAGCTTTGCATGTTTAGACACTAATTGCAACATTACTTATGTAAACTCCAGCGGCAAATGCAAATGTTGTTTTTTCCTACTCAGTGCAGCCGTTACTGGACCTTCTGATTGTCATTATCAGATGATCTGTACTGTTAACTGTTATATCCAACAGTGTTAAAAAAAATAGACGTCTGCTATCCTGATACAGAAGTTCAGACATATGCTCCCCATCCATTTAAAACATAAATATTTTATTTAAAAAAAGAAAACATATATAAACATGTATCTAGATACATAAGGCATATAGAATAACTACATATATTCGTGCTAGCTGTATGTAAACCTATCGCCATTAATATAATGTAGATTTTGAAATGTGGAAACAGACTGTAAATTTACATGAACGTATAAATGCAACATTTGAAAATACACAATTAAAAGTCAAGTTGAGGTTATTTCCCCAGTTTAAATAACCCCCCAAAAAAACAAATAAATAAAAACACCGAAATAAACTGTATCGTTTTCTTTAATGCCTTACACTGCCAGGAAATAAAGACTGACATGTATACGCAGGAAAATGACAACTAGATACACAAAATAACATACACGCTGCCAGTCAGGTGATAAACATAAGTACATACAGTATCATACACACTGCCAATTAGGTTTGAACAGACACATAGGTATATACAGTAACATAAACTCTGCCAGTCAGGTAATACACACAGCAACATACACACTGCTAACAATACAGCAAGGTGATACATACAGCAACATACATTCTGCCAGTCAGGCGATATGCACAGGTACATACATACAATAACATGCACAGTGCCAGTCAGGCGATATGCACAGGTACATACAATAGCATGCACAGTGCCAGTCCTAGGCACAACGTATTGCTTGGTAAACTGACCAGGCAATACACCAGGCACAGAAAGCTAACAGTATACAGCATTATCGAGTGTAGATCTTTGTGTATTTAGTCCAAAGATCTGCTGTAAATAGGTTTCACATGTTTGCTCAAATCCTTGCCATTCCATATGTGCGTATTGTACATAGCAGTAATACAGCATATGAGGAAGGTATATATATATATATATATATAGTAGTAATGTTACAGTTTCCACAGCACTCCCTACATCTCAGTAATTTATGAATATCCTGCCTAGAAGAGAGAAGAATCTTGTTAGACTTCTCGAGAGTCATTTGGATTTGTACATCAGAGGAGCCGATAAAAACAGCAGTTAAATATTAACTGGAAGGAAACTATCAACCATTAACCCATTCTCTAGGATCTTTCCAAGGGGCAAAAATGGAAGCAGAGTTAGTGCAATATACTTATACTAAATACTCCCGGCAGTTTTTGTGCAGTGTCTCCAGGCGCAAAGTAATTTATCCTAATTCCCAGGGCACAGTGGAAGTAAAGGTATATTATGTGATATTATTACTATACTTGAGCATGGGACTCAAGCAGTTAGGGTATTTTATAGCAGCTATAAGTCCCTGGGTTATGGTTATAAAATGAAAAAATCATTAATTCATATAAACCTTTGTTAAGAGTTGGGGCACTCATTCTGCTCCAGTTGGTAGGAAGAGTTAAGGGATATTATCCATTACTAATAGTAAATTGTTCTGTATCTGGACAGAAGAGGATGAGTATCTTGTCTATATTTGGAAAGGGATAGTAACTGACTGGGCTGAATTACAGTAGGAAAGGGATACTTGATGAATTCCTGCATTTAGGTAAGTTACTAAATTCCCTGCAGTAGAAATAGCATCTGACTTTGAAAAATGTGTAGAAACATTCCCTGCACATTATTTAAAAATATCTCTGCACAATATTTTGGAAAGAGTATTTAGTAACTCCCCTGGATTTGGAAATAAAAATTACAGTATGTACAGCATTTGGGAAGGAAAGCTTGGTAACTCCTCTGTACAATATTCCAGAAATAATTTTAGCAGCTCCCTTTATATGGGTAGGAATACTTGATACATTCAAGTACAATATATTTAAAACAATATTTAGTAACTCCCCTTTACAGTGTATGGGAAGGAATATTTAGTAACCCCACCCCATATCAGAAGGGAAGCCTGTAACTACTCTGTACATATTTGAGAAGGAATAGCTAGTAACTCACATGCCTCTGCACAGTATTTGGGAATACCTAGTAACTCACTGCACTGCACAGAATGTGGGATATATTACTTCTCCATGTTTTCTAAAGAATTTAGCAACAAAATACTTATTAGCACTCCTGACTGTACAGAATTTGGGAATGCCTACCTAGTAAATCTCCTAGCTCTGTACAGAATTTGGCAACAAATACTTAGTAACACTGGTTCTGTACAGAATCTGGGAATAAATACTTAGTAACAATCCTAGTTCTGTAAAAACTTTGGAAATTAATACTTAGTAGCTTTGTACAGATATTTTGAAGAAAGTTTTAGTAAGACACCTGGTTTTGCACTATATATAGAAAGAAAGACTTAGCAGCACAGGGGATTGGGAAGAGTTTGTGTAGAGAAGTTACAAAGATTTAAACAGAAGCACCATGCCCCTGTCTTTATGAATTAATGTATTTTCATGTATGGTTGGGTGGGTGAAGGGATATTATAGATGCATTAAAAAATGCAGAGAATGTGCTTTTTTGTCTACAAGGAACATGAATTCCTTTGTGACAAGCATAAACATAAGTATGGGAGAAAATGACTATTAAACACCTGTCTACCACTGTCTTAGGAACTTTCAGGCAGGGAATGCGCAGTAACATTCCTTTATTAGGGAAACTATACATAGTAAGTCTCATTTATTTGCTCAGGGGAGGCTAGGGATCTACTGTGTGTTTGCAAAGGAATGCTTAGTAACTCCCATGCATTTGCATAAGGAATGCTTAGTAACCCTTTTGTATCTGAGTAAGAAGAATTAGTAAATTCCCTCTGTCTTGTTAGAAATGCTCAGATATTCATGTGCATTTGGACAGAGAATGTCTGGTAACTCTCCAATATGCTAGAAGAAATGCTCTGAAAGAAATATATTTGCACAGGGAAGACACAGTTTCTGCCCCTGTTTGGCAAGTAATGCTCAATAACTGTGATTCTTTTGCATCATTTGAGAATGCTAAACATGTTTATTTGGGGATCATGTATTGATATGTTGGAGGCTTAGCAGGTCTCTGTGTTTAGGAAGGAATGCTTAGTAACGTCTGCCTTTAGGTTGCTTAGTATGGCTTTTGTATACCAACATGCAGCACTTTGTAACCCGCTACATTTTCAGAGAGATACCAGTGGCACAGTTATCTAAGTCATCATAGGATATCCTTCATACAACTTTACCTGTAATCAGGAGCATTTGCAAGAAAATATTTATGAGATTTTTTTCTTTCCCCTGTGAAAAAAATGCACCATCCATGCATCTAAACAGGAGTAGGGATCTCACAAAGTAGGAAGCAATACAGAGTAAAGGTGGCCATACACATTCAGATTTCAGTCTTCTTCCCATGAACATTCAGATATCCGTTGTACGTTTAAATGCAACAATCTGAAACTAACATTCAGACTGAAATTGTAGGATAAAGCCCTAAAAATACAAATCTGAGGATGTTCTGAACATGAAATAGTTGGCAGACACCAATCGTACTAAAGTGACTTCCACTGTAGGTCTCCCAAGGGTATCGTCTGATATACAATACATGCGCAGATTTTATCGTTATCTGACACAAATTTTTCGAACCTGGCCGATTGACATGGTACATAAATAATCGGGACGATAATTATGAGCCCACAAAGGGTCTAAAAATACAGTTTTATTGGAACGTGTATGGCCAGCTGGGGCTAGAAAGACAATTTTCTTGTACAATATAAACACAGGGACAAAGCTGCAAATTTTGGGGTTGCCTCCTACTGATGCATGCCTACAGCCTGCTGAAACTATTCCTTGTGAACCCTGCAGGCTGAATAGTCCCAATGATACTTGGTAAAACGTTAAGCTGGCAAACACTGGTGATGCCATGTTCTTTTCTATTGTTTTTAAACTGCTCTTTTAATGTAGGGGCACAACTGATGCTCTATGCAGAACTGACTACATGAGTCTTCATCAGCATATTTAAGGCTATATACATAGCAGTACCAGCCACCTTACACCAAAACAAGAGATAACTGATTCCCAATGTGTCTGTACACATAAGGAATAGTGGTTGAGACTAAGAAAATGAGTAAAGGTGGCCATAAACGCACCAATATTTGGTGCGTGTATGGTGGATTGACGAGGCCATCAATATCACAAAAGCCTTGGATATCAGTTGTCCAGTTGATCGGGCTGGACATAAATGCATGCAAAGGCATGCATTTCAGGCTGAATAGTCAGATAGGAGTAGAATTCCAATTGTTTCTACCTCCATATCTGACGATTCAGCTCTGAACATTAGTGGAGGGTATGAGCGATCTTTCCTGCAGCCACTTTAAGACCATGTTCACCATTGATCTGCTCGTCTGTGAAGAGATCTGCATGGGAGAAAATAAAAAAAAAAAACCAAATGTAATAACAGCACAACCTAGAGGTTATTAAATGCTAGACATTGAGAGTAGTCATCACTTAACTTTGCTGTTTTCTGGAACTAATGTGAATGTTGTATTTCAAAGTTTATGAGAGCAAACCTAAGCAGTGACAGAGCAGTCCTTTGGCGCTGGCTGTAGATTTTTCTCTTGGCAATATCCAAAATAAAAAGCTGAGTCTCAAATACAATTTACATCCCGTGACTGAAGTGCAACCATATCACACTGGAAACTGCAGTTCATCTATAGAACCAATTATAAAGATAATTAATTTTTAGATTATAAGCATGCAATCATTTTGTTCCCCTGGCTAGCTACTACCATAATCCCATCAGTGGCAAAGGGACACATTCTTAACTTTCTGGCTGTTTCCAACACTAGGAGCTTAAATCCCTTGGCGGTTTTTGTAAACACACTATTTGTATTGCAAACCCTCTTTCAGCAATGAGACAAAAAAAAAGTTTTTAGGAAATTGCATAGCTGTAACATTTTCAGTTTGGTACATTAGACAACATAGAACTGTAGTATGTGCTTTGTTGCACATAAACATTCACTTAGCTTTCTTTAAGGAGCTAGTAACACCAAATGCCCATAGGGGAATATATACATTAAAGAGTTCAGTGGTAATCGCCAACAAGATTCTCCAAGAAAATCACGGGCAGTCGGACCCATTATAAATCTGCATAATTTGTGGAAAACACAGGATTCCCATTTAAAATGTTATTACTTTCACTTTGTATCACATTCTGTCAAGTCATGAATGCATTATTTCAAGCTCAGTTTACAACAGTGGTACCAGAGCTAGAATGGTTAGGTGTTATTTATGCACCACATTAAATAGTTGCCTCCAGGCATTGGAGCACATAAGCAAATATACAGTGATAAAAACAGGGCCACTGCTTCAAAGAAAAAAAATTACAAACTCTGGATAGAACTAAAAAATAAATAGTAGGACATTTATTGGTGATGGCCCATGGGGAGATTTGTCACCTGCAGTTAATCTTTGCTACTACTAATCTCCCTGAAATACCTTCCCACTGGCAATAAAGTGAATCACCAGTGGAAAGGCATTTTTTTGAAGTTGTGCAAAGTTCCTGCACAAATTCAGAAAATGAGGCAACACATATG
This sequence comes from Xenopus tropicalis, assembly GCF_000004195.4. Lineage (NCBI taxonomy): Eukaryota > Metazoa > Chordata > Amphibia > Anura > Pipidae > Xenopus > Xenopus tropicalis. The sequence goes on from NC_030684.2 coordinate 109,068,302, forward strand.
CCTTCCCACTGGTTATTCACTTTATTGTCGGTGGAAAGGTATTTCGGGGACATTAGTCACCCACAGTAGTTGAGATTAACTGAGGGTAACTAAAGCTAGCCATACACGGACCGATGATATCATACAAAACCTTGTTTCATATGATATTCGGTGCGTGTATGGCGGATTGAACGATATCGCAAAGGCTGCAGATATCAGTCGTCTTGTTGATCAGCCAGGTTAACAGATTTTGTTTGGGCGCCATTGAAGGCCCAAAATCTGCGTTCAGGGCTGAATCGGCAGGTGGAGGTTGAATTCCTATTGTTTTTACCTCCACATCTGATGATTTAGCCCTGAATGTCAGTGGGGGAAATGAAAGATCATAATTGCTACGTGTATGACCACCTTAATCTCCCCATGGGCCATCAACATAAAAACCACATTTTTTTTTGCTAAGTGCATTTGTGACAAAGTTGATTCTCTTGCAGCATGTTCCAGCTGGTAGAGAAACAGTACGTGCTGCTACTACTGCATCCCATTCATAATGTGTGAGAGAACTGACACTTTTTTGAGAAAAACTACTTTCGCTTCTCTGCTGCCTGAAATATTCTAACAGATAATATGCTATGTGCCATATAACCCGAAAGGACAGAAGGCAGGTATAGACACACACATACATTTAGATGACTGATAAAAAGATAAATGCTAAACACTACTGTGCACATGTGGCTGGCGATGCTTCCCCCCACGTGCCAAAAACAACAACAGGTTAAATAAACCCTTAGACTGTAAATTCCACTGGGACAGGGACTGATGTAAATGCTATATAATCTCTGTAAAGCACTGCAGAATACACTGGTCTGATATGAATAAAGAAAATTAACTGAGTGGCAGGAATATAAGCAGATCACTCACCCCAAAGTTATAAAAACTCTAGGTCAAACCAGTCCAACCCAGCCCCTCATACACCAACTGCTGACTCTAAGGTTACAAAATCGCTGTCAGTTCCCCCCTTTCTCACTTCAGCTGCAAAGGCATTGAGGATTTGTTGATTCTTTGTGGCAGGAGAAATACTCGAGTCAAAAAAACTTGTATAGTCCCAGCGCCTCCTGCTGCTCAGCCACGATGTCTAAAGAGGCTGGATTTAAACACTTTTTTATAGGCATCTTTCACCACACAACATTTATATGACCCTCTCACAGTAGTAAAGGGCAAGCTGTGACCTTTCTGGTGTAGTTAGACTACAACTCCCAGAAACCCACTGCAGCCAAGGCAGCTTGACACTGCAGTTCAATCACAATGGGAAGGCTGCAAGTTGTGCATCCCTGATTTACAGACAATGACAGAGAAACTGTTTTGTCAGTAGTGTTAATTGTTACATTAAAACAGTTATCAGACAAGCCTCAAGGCAGAAACACACAGGCCAAATACTTGGGGTTACAAAAAAAACTCATCCACTTTCTATTCGTTCCTATGGAATTTTTAGAAGCATATTTATCAGTGGATGAAAGAGTTTACCATTGACTCATCTGTCAATGCACCATAAACTGGCAGATGTGGAGAACTGTCAGATTCTATTTTCAAACATGCCTTATCAATGAACAAGTCAAGAATATCAGAACACTATATACATACTGAAAATCTTATATTTTTGTTGGTACATGTATGGCCAGCTTAAGGCTAATGTAACATGGGAGGATTCTCCAATGACTTTTTTGTTCTGTTAAAGAATCCTCCTTAAAGGGACAAACAGATTTTTTTAAATTTAATTTTGACATATTCATTTCCCAGGCGCTCTCAGCCATGTGACTTGTGCTCTGATACACTTAAGGTCCCAATTCGGCAGCAAATCGGGCCTTTATGGGCACTACCAACAGGCCTGCCTGACCGATATCTGGCCTGAAATTGGCCAGATATCGATCGGGCAGGTTAAAAAATCTAGTCGGATTGGGGACCGCATCGGCTCGTTGATGTGGTCCCCAGACCGATTTTGCCTATACCGTCGTTATACATCATGGCTGAGCAGCAGGAGGCGCTGGGACTATACAATCTTTTTGACTCGAGTATTTAGCCTGGATTCTCCCGATATCGCCCACCCATAGGTGGTGATGTCGCCAAGCGAGCGGATCTGAAGGTGTATGGGGACCTTTAGATCATTCTTTACTGCACTAAAAGTTGGTGTGATATAACCCCCCTCTGTTTTCCCCCCCAGCAGCCGATTAGCTGGGATGGTAGCAAGATAGCAACTACCTGAAACCCATATTGCTAAAAATTCTCACATGCCCTACCTAGTGGTAGATATCAGAATAGCACTCAATAGTAAAAATCCAAGTCCAGCTCACCCAAGTCATGACTCCTCCAGTTACACTGGAGTAGGAGAAACAATAGGTTAGCTGAAAGCAGTTCTAATGTATAGTGCTGGCTCCTTCTGAAAGCTCAGACTCAGGCACAATGCACATGAGATGGCACCTACACACCAATATTACAACTAAAAATGCATTTTAAATGGTAAAATGAATAATTTACAATGTGAACAGTTTAATATAGTAATAAAAACTATACCAAAAATCATGTCAGGATTCCTTTAGCTACCTTTCATGGCTCCTACTGTCTTCTATGGGAATTGTGTGGAGGTGCAGGTTGGAAGTGCAGTGCTCACAGCAGTTCCCACTTAAGTCAATGAAAGCCGAGGACTGCTGATCCTACCACTTTGTGTGATATTACCATGAATACTATTATGACAGGACTGTATCCTCCCGGTCTTTATTAGCAAATAATAGGGCCATTTTACCATCAGTGCTCAATTGCATGAGTGCAGGCACCAATAGCAACCAATGATCAATTAGCTTTTTTTCACTTTTACTGAAAGCAAATTTTTACGTTATCCACATGCGCAAAGGTGTTTCATACAATTTTCATACAATACCAAGTGGATCTCTTCAACTGCATTGAATGTTTGGGCTGAACTTCCTCTTGTGTAACTGCACCAAAGTTTATTGGGCCAAAATGGGACATTGGCTTCTTAGATTCAACGTTTCAGTTGGTCTTCATTTTTTATTTTCTATAGGTTTTATATTCATTTCTTTCTTCTTCTGCCTCAGCCACCAGCTTTTAAAAAGAGGTCACTGATTGCTGCAGGAAAACACTATGGCTCAATTAGGATACAATTTTATTGTTAATTGTTATTAATTATATTTTTGTTTAGACCCTCTCCTATTCATCTCCTGGTCTTGCATTTAAACAACTGTCTAGTTGCTTGGGTAAATTGGTCATTAGCAACCAAATAACTGATGAAATTCCAGAATGAAGAGCAGCTGAACAAAAGACTAAGTAATAGGAAAAACAATAAGAATATATAATGAAGACCAACTGCAAACTGTCTTAGAATATCACCATCAACATCATACTAAAAGTCAATCTAAAAATGAACTACCCCTTTACCCAGTGCTGAGAATATTTCAGTAATAAAGTAAAATATTGCTGATTTCACAATTTCACAAAAATATTGCTGAGAACTCACAAAAAATAGCTATGCAGCACTTGCAGGAACATACTTTGGGTCAGAGGAGTATATATAAAAAGGAATACTGGCAACCATACAGAGATTTCTGAACTAAAACCCGCAGTATCTTGTTAGAAGAGGCTATTGTAATTAAAGCAAAGCTACAAAGCATCCCTGGTATAGGAAGTGAACCCCCTGACTGGCATGAAGTCCTTGGCAAATTGGTTTCCTTAAATTATATCTCATATGACAAATAGACATTCTTTTTACTGACTAAAATGAACACTCCATTTTTCCATTCAGAAAATATATCACTACTTGAATGTCGTTACATTCAGTTTGCTGTGTGAAATTAGAGCTTACTACAAAAAAAAAAAACTCATCCACTTTCTATTCATTCCTATGGGATTTTTAGAAGCATATTTATCAATGGATGAAAGGGTTTACCATTGACTCATCTGTCAATGCACCATCAACTGGCAGATGTGGAGAACTGTCAGATTCTATTTTCAAACATGCCTTATCAATGAACAAGTCAAGAATATCAGAACACTATATACATACTGAAAATCTTATATTTTTGTTGGTACATGTATGGCCATTTTAAACATTCAGTTTGCTGTGATTCTTGGCAAAGCCACACCCCTCTATTTACATACTTACAGATCAGTGATAAAACCTGGCACACACATACTTCAGGGGCAGCCAAAAACAGACACAGTAAAAAAAGATTTTTTAAAAAAAAGTTTGATCCAGTTGAAGTGTATTTTGTAATATTCAAATCTTGATAGATGAGTGGTACCGTTACTGCCTGCTTCACAGCAAATTATTGTCTTATGTGTCCCATAGGAAAGTTAGTTGCTCACGGGCTGTTCCATTGTGATCTTGCAATACACATATAAACAGGGTTGCCATCAGAAACTTTGGGGTCCCCAGAAGACAAGTAAGCAGTGCCAAAATTTTGGTAGGACAACATCCATAACTTTTTTATGGGATTTACTTGACTTTCCAGTTATAATATGTCAATGTGAGTCCTGAGCAGCCCTGTCCTTACTGCCTGCTATTGCACTGGTGATAATAACAGGGCCTTAGTGGGGTCTGTACCACTGACATGCAAGTTAAGGTTGCCATACACAGGCAGATTTAAGAAGCAGATATGGGTCCTTCAGACCAATTCGGGGGATGGGATTTCTACCCCACCAATCCTGATGAATACAGTGCTGCCAAATGCAGATAGTGATGTACTTATCAGGGGAGAATGCTGGTCTCTGCATTCCTATTTCCAAATTCTTCTAGGTGCAGGGCAGGTTGCAAAGTACAAAAAACATGGTAGACTGCATCTGAGTTTGGAGCTCAGCCCTGCAAATAATAAATGACCCATAATATGTTTTGCGTATAGAAAAAGAAACTGCACAGTCAGGCCCCTGACTCTTTTCAGAGTCAAATCATTACATCAAACAGTTCTAGTATTTATGTGCCACCAATCTACCAAATCATTGTACTGTGATCTGGGACTGCATGTTTTTTAATGAAAAGCTGGACTGTGCCACAGACTTTTCTTTATAAAGATATCAGCATCAAAACTTGTGGAATTGTTGCCATTAACTTCCATTTGTGGACAAGTTGAATCACTGCAGCTGTGTCTTCACAACTGTATCTTCAAAATCTGGATGGTCATGTTTTTAATTGTCTGTCCTGCAGGGGTTCCTTGGTCTCCACATTTGTTTTGAAGTTGATGACAACTTTGCAGGTTTAACATAGTAACATAGTAACATAGTAAGTTGGGTTGAAAAAAGACATACGTCCATCAAGTTCAACCATAATGCCTATACCTAACCTGCCTAACTACAAGTTGATCCAGAGGAAGGCAAAAAACCCCATCTGAAACCTCTCTAATTTGCCTCAGAGGGGAAAAAATTCCTTCCTGACTCCAAGATGGCAATCGGACCAGTCCCTGGATCAACTTGTACTAAGAGCTATCTCCCAAAACCCTGTATTCCCTCACTTGTACTGAGAGCTATCTCCCATAACCGTGTATTCCCTCACTTGCTAAGAATCCATCCAGCCCCTTCTTAAAGGAACAGTAACACCAAAAAATAGAAGTTTTTTAAAGCAATTAAAATATAATGTACTGTTGCCCTGCACTGGTAAAAGTTGTGTGTTTGCTACAGTAATACTACTATAGTTTATATAAACAAGCTGCTGTGTAGCCCCGGGGGCAGCCATTACAGTTGGAAAAAAGGAGAAAAGGCACAGGTTACATAGCAGATAACAGATGACCTCTAGAATACAATAGTGTTTTATCTGTTATCTCCTATGTGCCTGTGCCTTTTCTCCTTTGAATGGCTGCCCCCATGGCTAAACAGCAGCTTTGTTTATATAAATTTCTGGGGCAAACACACTGGTTGTACCAGTGCAGGGCAGCAGTATATTTTATTCTTATTACTTTTATACACTTTCATTTTTTGGTGTTACTGTTCCTTTAAAGCTATATAATGTATCAGCCAGCACGACTGATTCGGGGAGGGAATTCCACAACTTCACAGCTCTCACTGTAAAAAATCCTTTCCGAATATTTAAATGGAACCTCCCTTCTTCTAAACGGAGTGGGTGCCCTCGTGTCCGTTGGAAGGACCTACTGGTAAATAAAACATTAGAGAGGTTATTATATGATCCCCTTATATATTTATACATAGTTATCATGTCACCTCTTAAGCGCCTCTTCTCCAGTGTAAACAGACCCAACTTGGCCAGTCTTTCTTCATAACTGAGACTTTCCATACCCTTTACCAGCTTAGTTGCCCTTCTCTGGACCCTCTCTAACTCAATAATGTCCCGTTTGAGCACTGGAGACCAAAACTGAACAGCATATTCTAGATGGGGCCTTACCAGCGCTCTGTAAAGGGGAAGAATAACCCCCTCCTCCCGTGAATCTATACCCCTTTTAATACAGCTCAAAACCTTGTTTGCCCTTGCAGCTGCTGCCTGGCATTGCTTGCTACAGCCAAGTTTATTATCTACAAGGACTCCAAGGTCCTTCTCCATTATGGATTTGCCTAGTGCAGTCCCATTAAGGGTATACGGGGCTTGCATATTTTTACATCCCAGGTGCATGACCTTACATTTATCCACATTAAATCTCATCTGCCACTTAGCTGCCCAGATTGCCAGTTGGTCAAGATCCTGCTGCAGGGATGTCACATCCTGGATAGAATTGACTGGTCTGCAGAGTTTTGTGTCATCTGCAAACACTGATACATTACTCATTATACCCTCCCCTAAGTCATTTATGAACAAATTAAACAAAAGTGGACCCAGTACAGAACCCTGAGGGACCCCACTGAGGACCTTATTCCAAGTAGAGAATGTACCATTAACAACCACCCTCTGTACCCGATCCTGTAGCCAGTTTTCTATCCATGTGCAAACGACTTCACTAAGACCAATAGACCTTAGCTTAGAAAGCAGTCGTTTGTGGGTTTTGTTTGGTTGCTACTTTTTCAGATAAAGTTTACAGCTACAAAAAGCTTGCTTGCTAATGTGACAATAGCCTTAACGATAGTAAGAAAAGCTTGATTTGGTAATATTGATGTACTAAATAACATGAGATTCTGGTATGAAATCTCTCAGAGAGATTGATAACAAAAATTAGGGCTACATAAAAACTCCAAATGAATACCCTTATCCATTTATTTGCTTTCCCTGTTATCTTTCTAGTTAGAGATCAGTTTTATTTACTGTTCAAGGTAACAATTGGGTTAAGAAAAGGCTCATTTAACAATTACAAATCACAGTTGTTTTTAATAGCTGTAGGTTCATGGCCAGGTCCCCACCAGACAAGATCTGATAAGGCTGAAAGGTTCTTTAGTTATACTGAACATCTGTTTAATTACTGACGAGAGACGTTTTATTGAAAGCATCATTTTACTAGGGACATGCATAAAACACTATAAAGCCAACAAGCAAGGAAATATGGCATTCTTGCTTTGTTGTTTATTTTATGGGAGCTTCAGGTAATTGTTGCTGCAAGAACTTTACAGAAATTTTGACTAAAACATAAGACAACATTTTCCCATTTAAAATAAAAAAGGTTTCTCACTAGTGATGGGTGGGTCACAAAAACTTCAAACCATACCAGTCCCAAGGAATCTTGCACCACTCAAGCCCATGGGCCCAAACTTTAAATGGAACCTGAACCCACAGGTGATTTCACAGAGGAACAGGGGCCCACAGTGAGGTCTACTCCGAATCTCTCCGAAATGCCATCCCACCAGTGAAAATGTAAATCGCCGGTGGAATGGCATACGTGGCGCAGCGATTTCAGCTTCCTCTCAAGGCAACTTCTGCGATTTCGGGGAAATCGCGGCGCCGCGTATGCCATCCCACCGGAGATTTACATTTTCGGGGAGATTAATCGCCCGCAAACAGGGAGATTTGTCACGGGCGACTAATCTCCCCATGTGCCAGAGCCCTTAGAGCTAAACTCCACAGATTTTGTAGAATGGTGTTGGATCAAAAAAACACATCCTACAAGTCGGATGCAGTTGCATGGATCAAAATGTCATGTAACTAATGATAAAATCTTATGTGTAAACTACATTAAAAATTTGCCATTCGACACAACATATCTGTCAGAAGGGAACACTGCACCTTCATCTGATGAGATAAAATCTGATGGTGTCTGACTGACTTTCTCATTCAAATACAATGCCTGTCAGATGTAAATGCAGGAACCAAACACACCATGCAACTTTATCTGACCTGACTTTACATTACAGCCTATGGAGCAAGGCCAGAACTAGGGGTAGGCAGAAGAGGCACCTGCCTAGGGTGCAACAGTTGGCGGGCGCCAGGCAGGTACATCTTCTTTCACCTGCCACTGGTTCTCGACCCTTTCCCCCACTACAGCCCCGGTAACCCTGCCGCCATTTGTGTGCACATGTGCCAGTACACACATGGTGGGGGATGCAAGTCGACACTGCTATGGAGATCAGATTTTGAAGGATCCTACGAAATCCTGTGCTGCTGCATGGTGATGTATGACAAGTTCTGATAAAATTTGACCCACAAAATCTGTTCCACAGAATTTAGTCCTTAAAGCAAGGGTGGCCAGACTTTTCCATCAGCGATCGACCAATGACTTCAGCATCCCCCGGCTTCCTCGCGGTGCACCAGAAATCCATGGGGGATCGTCTGGTGGACTGCGATCAACGTCTGGGCCACCCCTGCCTTAAGGCCCCCAAGGGACCGATATTGGCAGCTACTATCAGCCAGTGTATGGGGACCTTTAAAGGTGAAGAATTGCAACTATTTGATCCTTAATGGACTCTATGGCTAATAGGCCTTCCATTTTCCAGCTCTTTATGATTTTCATACCTCTGCAGGTTTGATATTCTTCACACAGACTGGCTTGGCATAGTACCTTAAGATTTCCTGGTGGGCCCCAGGCAAAGACAGCGTCCTTTAGCCATCCCTATTTCCACCATAGGTCTATATAACATTGGTCTATATTACGTTTTTTGTTCTATGTCCAATTTTTGTAAGGGGGCCCTCCATATTGCATTGTTTTGGCGGCCCACTCCAGCTCTACCTTGGTATGTGGCACCCCTGCAGTTCCGGAAAGCTACCTTGCTACTGAGACTGGTAAAGTAGAGGCGTTTCACCGGAGGTAAAACTGCTATTGCTTATGAAAAATGAAACTGTTTACTGAACATGGGGAATGCACAACTAACCCTGACACAAGTTTAAGTTCAGCTAACAAGAACAACAGCTTGTTTGAGAAAGCGCTTTCTGTTGCGTTGGTAACGCGGGCGGGACTCGGCTCACTCACTTTGTGCTTCGGATGTCCGGAGATAAGAGGGGCGTGTCCTTGTTAAAGTGCTGTTCTCTTGTCTCTAGGTGATGGAGTTTGGGCCAACATGGCGTCTGCGCTGTTGCTAGGCAACGGCATGGCTGCGCTTTGAGTATCGCTATAGACGGAGACCGCAGTTATGCTGGAGAGGTAGGTGGGTGTTGGGAAGTATTTCGGGGTGGCGGTCTAGCTTTTGAAATCTTTGCAGTCAGGTGCAGCTCCTTCTCGCCCCTCAGAGGGTACCTACATTCACAAAGATTCCCGTATCCAGCAACGCTGTGCTGCACCCAGTCACCTCACGCTAGTATACCTAATATATATACGTTACATGCTTACACATTTACCCAAGAGATGTTGAAGAGATTCAAGTTCATGTCATTCGTAATCCCATAATGCGCATTACACCAGGTATCTAGACGATGACACGGTTCTTCTGTCTGTAGTTGCTGGAAATAAAAGTTTAAACTGGTGGTTTACCTTTAAATGTACATTTATTCTTTTACACTTTGCAAATGAGCTTCAGTTTTTTGTGTTGCTTTTCAATTACTTAGTTTTTGTTCAGCAGGTCTCCTGCATTTGCAGGCTCCAGCAGCTATCTGGTTGCTAGAGTACAATTTACCCTAGCAACCAGGCAGTGGTTTGAATGATAGTAAGGAAGCAGGGTGTGCTGCGGCTGGCTGGTGGGTAAGGCTGATGCCACACGTGGCGTTTTTACGCTGCGTATTTTCTAATTCTCTAGGTGGCTGAAAAACGCACAATATAATCATCCATAGAAATAACTTGAAAAGACTCGAAGGAAACCACACAATTCGTAAATACGCTAGAAAACGCCTTACCGCGGATTTTTCAAGCGTTTGCCGAAATACGCCGTTATTTGCACAGCAACCTATTCCTATGTATACACAAAGGCAGCTTCCAGACCTAGCAGAAATAAGCAGCGTTTTTTACTATTTCGCACTATTAGCACCATGGGAAACAGGATTTGCTACGTCACCAGTACTAGGCTGAAAAACGCCATAGTCAGGGGCTGTGTGGCTTGTGTGGCGTTTTTAGGCTGAGAAAATACGCAGCGTAAAAACGCCACGTGTGGCATCAGCCTTAGAGGGTTTTTGCTGGGGCAAGCAGGGCTGCCATAAGAAATCACGAGGCCCCATGCCAAAAAATCTTCAGGGCCACCCCGCCACCACACTGGTGGTTATAACCAAAACATACATTTGTGGCCAAAAAATTGAAAAATAAAAATTGTTGGTGAACTTTGTATAAAATACTTTTGAAAAACAAAACGCTTTAGCTCCTAGTTGTTGCTCTGTGCTGCAACCAAATACAATTGTAGAGATCCAAAAAATAGGAACAAAGCTTCAGCCTGGAAATTACACCAACTTGGCTAAAAAATTGAGCAATGAGTCCAATTCCTGTTGAAGTGCAAACTCTACTTGGTCAATTTTGATTCTTCGGCTGCAATGGTGCCAGGTGCATTACGCCGTTGCCACTGCATTTATGCTGAAATTATGGGGAAAAATGCTATGTTGTGGGTTAAAAACATGACGATTGCATCCAAAATTGTACTTTGCACATAATGTGGTTTAGTAAGTAAATTATGTATTTTGTCTTCTTCTGGAGACTTACTGATAACCCTCAGCTGAACAAAATCTCCTCAGCCATTGCATGCAGTGGCCATTTGTATGGATAAGGGAGAAATGTAGGACTGGCAAAAACATATAATATTTCCTGTAAACCCTTAATTATAACTGGTGCATAGAACTATGCACAGTACTAGAATCCAGAGTTAAATCAGAGGGTGGCTTTAGGTTCCATGGCAAGTACATTATAGACCCTGACCTTGAAATACAGACTTTTTTAAATATTGACATCATTTACTTTTCTGGATAACGGGTTTCCGGATAACGTATTCCATACTAACTTCTAAGATCCTTTCTAATATGATATTGGACCTTTTTCAGCAGATTTGAATTTAGTCAGACTGGCAAAAAGAAGTGGAATGCTCAAATGATTCCTATTTGCAAACACTTTAGGAGGAGGTGTAGCAGCCCCTCAAGGTACGGATGTATATATATATATAAAACATTTTTTAATGTATTTTATTTGATTGTGTTTGGTGGTGTGCTGACCCTAGATAAATAGGCTTGTGTGAATGAACAGTCCTTGGAATTCTAAATTCCAACTGAATTTAGTTTATGGGTATACTGAAAGTACCCTCATACTGATGTAAGCATATAAAAACCAGCTTCCTTCTACGGAATAAAGCTATTAGAAATAATTCACAAACAGTGAAATAAGATTGACCTGCTAAATTGAGAAACCTGTGACTGGCATTAATGTAGGATGAACAGGATTATCCCATCAGGGTGATTCTCAGCAAGATGATAAGCAGTAACTGCAAGGAAATTAGATTTAACAGTGCATTAAATTGCATATTTAAGAAGCATCCACTAGTAGATTATTTCCAAATACCGAGTCACGCTTCTGAAAATGAAAAGCGGTGCTGGTGGGGAAAAAGCTAATGCGCTTGTTAATTCATTATACAGGCAGTGACAGAGAAGATGTCAGAAAGCAGAGGTCATTTGCATTTTAGACTCAATTATGCCGAGGAGTTCAGAATCAAAAAGGAGCTGGAAAAATTGCTAAAACGCTCCCAGAAGGATATGAGACACACCACAGTGGAATCTGGTCCTGCGAGTAACTTGCCATTATCCTTTACTGAACAGTCACCTCCTCCCCATTCTGGATCGTTTGATTGTCTAAGCAGTCCAACATCTGAAACTGCAAGTAAGCCCTACAAGCCATGTGTGCAGTCCATGTGTGGGAATGGTAGACTTCAGGAAGCTAATAATTCTGAGTACAAAAAGAAAACTCTACATATGAAACTTAAACCATTAACAAACCTGCCACATCAACCTCATCAGGATATCCTGCAAGATTTTGCACAACATGAAGAGCCTCAGAATGAATTTATTCTGCCAAAATCCTCAGAAATGGACAACAGTGCCAAGAGGCCAGCCATTGCATCAATGCTAGGAACAACAAAATCTGTTTTGGTGTTTCCACGTCCAGAACCTCCGTCTAAACCCCGTACATATATCTCTCAGGTGTCATCTAAACCAGCTGTTTCAGCAAAGAAAAAAACTTCCCAAAAGAAGGAGATCAATGTTAGAAAACTAATAAAACATTCGTCCTCTAAAAATAATAAGAAGGATGAGGATGCAGTATCATGTTCTACATCAACTACAGACAGCACTGTTAGTGGAAGCTCTTCAGACTCGGATTCAGATGACAGTAGTGACAATGAAAATAGAAGAAAGAAGAGGAAGAAAGTATCTAAAAAGAAACAGAATTCTACCTTTGCTCCAGTTTCTCCCTCAATGCCTTTCACAGAACTTTCTCCTGTTACATCTGCAGCATTTACCCAAGGACAAGGTAAAAGGGATGAACAAGGACAGACAGAGTATACTTCAGAAAAAGCAGAGTCAAAGATTTCTACTTCTTTGAAAGCACCCACAGTTAGAACAGTGGATGAAATTATTTCCTCTCTACGGTCTCCTTTTGCCTACGCTCCTAGTGCCTCAGATGTAATGATAAAGCGGTTAATGGAAAGTGTAGGTTTAAACTATGACATCACTTATGGGGTAAGTAATTTATGCAGTTACTCTTTTAAATAAGGCCCTATGGATACACATATTTTAATGCATCTGTTTACAGTAGTTAATATCATCCTATGCGAATTCATGGTTGTCATGCAGTCAGATTGATGCACACTAGTGAACAGCAGCAGATAGCACTTACAATGAACTTAAACAAGCACAGTGATCGGTGGTGAGCAGGTGGGAGATAGAAGTGTTATCTCTCCCAAACAATGGAAACCGTTTTCATCTACAGACCTGATTGTATTTTGTAATAAAATTCAGCCCTTTATTGAAACAGAAGAAATCAACACAAGCATTCATATACTTTTCCACTTGCGCCGCCACATGGGCTGTTTCTCGGCCTGAGGAAATATGCAGACCAAAAATCAGCCCCTAAGTTTGCATCAGCCTTCTACTTTGCCTGCACTCAGAACCATTGCATTGGCCCTGTTGCAGACACACACAGTGTATATCGACAAGGAAAGGCAAGCGTTCACATTTCAGAGCTGATATCTGCTGAGTGTGCCTGCCTGAGTGTGCACTCCGGGTGCAGGCAAAGAAGATGGTTGATTCTTGGCCTGTGTTTTTTCTGCAGGCTGAGAAGTAGTCTGCGTGACATTAGCCTAAGACCCAGGTCAAATGGAGTGTTTGCAGATCCACTTCTCTCCACCTGACTGAAACCTGCAGGGAAAGATAAGTGGATCCATTCTAAGCAGATCCATCCCTGTAGCTGCATTGACAACCACAGCTTCCCCCTGCTACATGGAGCTACAGTGGCATTTTAAAGGAATACTGTTATCACAATCTCCATTCGTGATTTTAAGAATATATTTGGATTTTTTTTTTCAGAAGTAAAGGATAACAGTTTTTTCCAAAACTGCTTTATTTCATAGATTATTACAGAACTGTGTAAACTTCTGTCACTCACTGTTACATAGTTACATAGTTACATAGTTACATAGGGTTGAAAAAAGACCATTGTCCATCAAGTTCAACCCATCCGAGTAAACCCAGCACACAACCTATACTAACCAATCTATACACTCACATACATAAACTATATATATACAACCAGTAATACTAACTGTAGATATTAGTATCACAATAGCCTTGGATATTCTGCTTGTTCAAAAACTCATCCAGGCCCCTCTTAAAGGCATTAACAGAGTCTGCCATTACCACATCACTAGGAAGGGCATTCCACAGCCTCACTGCCCTCACCGTGAAAAACCACCTACGCTGCTTCAAATGGAAGCTCTGTTCCTCTAATCTATAGGGGTGACCTCTGGTGCGTTGATTGTTTTTATGGGAAAAAAGAACATCCCCCAACTGCCTATAATCCCCTCTAATGTACTTGTACAGAGTAATCATGTCCCCTCGCAAGCGCCTCTTTTCCAGAGAAAACAACCCCAACCTCGACAGTCTAACCTCATAGCTTAAATCTTCCATCCCCTTTACCAGTTTAGTTGCACGTCTCTGCACTCTCTCCAGCTCATTAATATCCTTCTTAAGGACTGGAGCCCAAAACTGCACTGCATACTCAAGGTGAGGCCTTACCAGGGACCTATAAAGCGGCAAAAATATGTTCTCATCCCTTGAGTCAATGCCCTTTTTTATACAAGACAGCACTTTATTTGCTGTAGTAGCCACAGAATGACACTGCCTGGAATTAGACAACTTGTGATCTACAAAAACCCCTAGATCCTTCTCCATTAAAGATGCCCCCAACACACTACCATTTTTGTTGTTATTGTTATTATCATTAATAAATAACAGTTATTTGTACAATAACATTAATTTAAATGTAACACCTTTAATTCCAATGTTTCTCTATAACCATATCATAAAATAATGTTCTGTCACCAGCAGGAACTCATTAAAGAGAGACAAGAGGTTCAAATACAGGAAACTGATCAACCGGTGCTGGCTGATAAGGAAACTCCGTCTGCCCACCAACCTGCTGACCAGGTATCATTAGTGGTGACATTGTGAGCTGGTAGACCCTGATGTGATAATTTTATTACAATTAGTAGCTTGGAGCTCAAGCTCTTGTAACTTGGTACCAAAATGTCATAATCACCTCTCTCTGTGTGTCCAGTCAAATGCTTTATATTCAGTAGCATTGGGAGCAGCGACAGGCAGATTTTCTGCCAGATTGCATCAAAATCCTTGTGTGCTGTTAGCATAAGGGACTAAGATTAGAAAGCTTGTGCAAAGCTATCATACTATTATTGTTGGAAGGGAATGCAAAAGAGAGGGTGCAAGTTTTTTTTTATAAAAATGTATGAATTGCTTCCAAAATTAGAGCATGATTAGTTAAGCCATAGCCCAGCAGTAACACTGAGGTCCAATTTGTAACTTGGTTTCCCTTTTCTTAAAGCTTATTTATTCAGCATGGATAACTACAGAACTTAATTCAGGATGCTGGAATTATAATTCTGCTGACATGCTAAAGTTGGGTTTTAAAATTTTTATATGTTTATTTTTTAATTATGTTGTGGTGTTGTTTTGTAGAGTTCTGATTTATGTTTGGAAAGGATCCGATCCCCTGCATCAATGAAAAATGAGATAGAATTACACACTGAAACATCCACTCTGGCAGAAAAGGAGTTCAAGCCACATTTGTCAGAAGAAGTCATGACTGAACAAACAGCCATACATACCCTTAAGTTACCAGCACAGGTATTGTCTATAGTGGACATCAGAGATGGGTGTATTGTCGGACAGTCAGTGTTAAACTGTTAAATTGAACAGCACCAAGAAAAACCAAGCTGCCATTGCAAAACCGGACAGGTGGCCATCCTACAGCCATAGTTAACATAAATGTAACAAGATGTCTGGCTAAATCACAGATTAATTTCTCTCACGTCTAGGGGGACACAGGTACTGTGAGGTAGGACACTAATGACATCAGAGCTGAGGACCCTCCTACTCTCCCTTTATCTCCTGCCACCTCCAAAGGGGGCCAGTTTTTCCATGTTCTTCGTACAGGAGATTGGACCGGCCTCTAGGTAGTACTGACACTCGGGGTGAGGCCTCGTCAGACCCGTTCTGTTTGATGCAGGCAAGCCCCCAACGCAGGATTTCCTAGACTATACTCATAGGGGCTGGGGTTGATTTCCCTCCCCATATCCTATCTGCTGCATGCTCAGTGTACAGGCCTCTTTTTCTTGGTGTGCTGTCTTTTCTGCCATGTGCCAGAAGTGATGCCCAAGCCCCTTCCTTGCGAATTGGAAGGGGAAGTCAGTGCAACTCTCTCTGACACAAGCTTTGGCTCTTCTTCTCCCTGACAACCTCACCTTTTACATTCCCTTAAACCAGCAGGGACTTGCCAGTATCACTGAACACTCTCTCACCATGGCAGAAGGCAAGGGGACCCCTTTCCCAAGGACTCCATGCACAAGTGGAGCGCCTTCAGCAGTTGATGCCCTGGTATCCCGCCTGTCCAAGGCCACTGCACTCCCAGTCCCTGATGCTTTAGCCTTTAAGGACCCAACAGATAAGAGGTTGGAAAGTCTCCTAAAAGCCAACTTCCTCTCAACTTGCTCTGCACTGTGGCCCATACTAGCCTCCACCCATGTCAGTTGGGCAGTTAAAACGTGGTCCAGCTCCCTATTACATGCCGCACAGAAACTAGCTTCTTAAATCTAACTATCCTCTTAAAACCAGGAAGCCAACCAGTTCTGAAAGACACCTCTTTTGATGCAGCAAGAGTGATTGCATGGGCCTCTGCACTTTCTGTTGCCATGCGCAGAGTGCTGTGGTTAAAGCTTTGGTTTGCTGACCTTAGCTCCAAAAACTCCTTGACATCCATCAACATCCATGGAGCCAAATTGTTGGGAGGTGAGTTGAACAAGATCATTTTACAGGCTACTGGGGGCAAGAGCATGCTCCTGCATCAAATTCAAGACTCTGGCAGAGCAGAACATACAGTTGTCTATCCAAAGCCTTCAGATGTTTGGGTGGTCAATCAGCATCTGCAAGTCTTCCCTATCTCTCAGCCAAGTCATGCCATTTCTGGGCTTACAGTTCAACACAAGCACTGCAGAAGGTGTTTCTTCCACAAGAAAGGCAACTCAAGATCCAGAAATCCATCCGTCAGCGCACCCAACAGTTCAGGCATGCATGAGGGTGTTGGGACTGATGGTGTCTACTGTAGAAGCAGTCCCATTAGCTGTGCTTCACCTCCACCCCCTGCAGACAGTGATTCTGAAACTATGGAACCAGACGTCCCTACAGCAGAGAATAACACCCAGAAACCCAGAGCTCTCAAAACTGGTGGCTAACACCCAGCTGGTTGGACCTGTTGAAAACATTGTGGCTGATAGTTACAACGGATGCTAGCCTCATTGGATGGGGGGCAAAATTACAGGGGCATTCCGTCCAGGGCCTTTGCTTACAGGGGCACGTAAGGGTCTTCTAGTCAAAAAAACCACAATCGCTAGCTGGATCGGGGAGACCAGGGCTGGAACTAGGGGTAGGCAGAAGAGGCA
This sequence comes from Xenopus tropicalis, assembly GCF_000004195.4. NCBI lineage: Eukaryota > Metazoa > Chordata > Amphibia > Anura > Pipidae > Xenopus > Xenopus tropicalis. The sequence continues at coordinate 109,085,768 of NC_030684.2, forward strand.
GCTGCCTAGGGTGCAAAGACTGGGGGGCGCCAGGCAGGAGCCTCTCCTGCCTACCCCTAGTCTGCGATCTGTTTCGCGTTGCTTCTTATCGCACATCGCTGCCCCCCTCCCCGCGTGTTCCATCTGCGCATGCAGGTGCAGGGGCGAGGTGGCCGACCAGGTTGCCTAGGGCGCCCGGTCAGTTTAGCCCGCCCCTGGAGGAGACAGTGAGACTTTCCTATCTGGTGTGGAAGATACCGATAAAACTCAGAGCTTACGCCACTAGGGCTGTTGAAGCTTCTTGGGCTCACAGAAATGCAGCTACAGCTGAGCAAGTGTGCAGAGCAGCCACACAATCCTCTTTATATACTGTCACAAAATTTTACCACTTTAATACTTACCTGTCTGCAGAGGCTGGCTTTGGCCTGAAGGTTCTTCAGACAATGATTTCCTAAGTCATCAGAGTTCTTATCTCCCTGTAAAGGGGTGGCTTTGGTACCTCCCCATGGTCCCTGTGTCCTCCTAGACGTGAGAGAAAAGGAGATTTCTGTAATTACTGTTAAAGCCTTTTCTCTCCATTCGTTAGCAGACACAGGGATTCCCTCACTGAACCCTTGTTCTCTTTGTGTTTTCAGTTATGTTGAGAGATTGTTCTTAAGTTTAAAGTCTGTTTCTTTGTTACAAACTGGCATCATTGGAGGTGGCAGGGGATAAAGGGAGAGTAGGAATGTCATCAGTGTCCTGCCTCCTGATGGGAGGGGCCCTTTACCCCATGGTCCCCGTGTCCCCCTTACAACTGTAAAGAAAAGGCTTTAACGGTAAGTACATAATTCTACATTTAATGTAATAAATCCTTCTGTTCTATTAGGTTTGGCAAAGAAATTGTACACAGCAATCAAGCTGTACACAAAGGATATAAACAGTTACAGAGAATAATTTCATGATTATCTTCCCACCCAGACTGTACTTTATTGCTGATCTTCAAATCAAACCCTTTAGACTACTATTAGGGCCGTGACAGACGCATATGCCATCCCATCGGTGATTTACATTCTAGCTGGTGGGATGGCATGTCGGGGAATCTGTCACGGCCCTTAGGTGTATCCCTTAGTTCAGGGGTAAACAGGTTTATGTACTTATATGTTTTCAGACTATCCTAGGAGCAACCATACAGATGTTTAGTTGTCTAAAGTACAGTTTGCTTTCTAATAGTTTGACCGTGTTGTAGCAAACATTGCTTTGCAAGTGAATCTAGTTACAATCAGTTCAATCTCTCTTGCAATAACTTCTGGAAATAGCACTTTAGTAAGTAAAAATAAAACCAAGTTATGACTATACACCTTTAAAGAGATGTTGTCTTCTCTTGAGGGATGATTGCTACTTATCTTTGCCCACTTTAATTCTTTGATGAGGAAAAGCATGTAGTAAGCTTTACATTTCAAACTTGAAGTACGCATTCAGTACCATCAGTAGTAAGTGTTAGTGCAGATTTGCATAGCTTTTACTAGTAACTCAATGAGGATATTGGGAGATAGGTTAGTCAAAAACCCAGAGGTCTAATTTCCCCTCTGCAATTAACTAAACAAATTGTTATGTATATGAACACATCTGCACCACATTTTTTGTGTTTAAGTGTCCTCACAAAAATCCTATGGTACATAGAGTTGATTGGGCAGTTCAGTGCACTCTTTCCAAGTGAAACCTAGCTCTCCTGCTGACCATTAGTATATGGATCTTATCTTATCCAGCAGGAACTATCCCCATCCCATTGTATCACAAAATGTTCACTTGAGTATTTGTTAAGCTGGGGCTAAGGGTCTAAGGGCTTTTGTGATCAGTGGCGACTGCCTGGCTGTGTTTTTAAGGAGGGGTTGAGGTTAGAAATCACCAGGTGTTGACAGGACAGCTGTTTGTGTTTTTACTGATTTGGAAAACTCTTGTTTTCTCTTTTTGACTCCTGAAACATTTGTCTTGTATTTTGTGTTTTTTTTCTCTTCAGGTAACCTTTTCAGACATCATTCATGTGAAAGGAAGTGCAGCGCCAGTGACGAGACGGGAGCCGCCAAAGATTCCTCCTCCATCGTTCCTCGCCACCTGGGAGCCAAGAAGCAAGTAATTATCACAAACAGCTAAGCATCACCAGTCCATTTACTACATATTTGAATGCCCATCCCTTGTGCTACTGGCCTGGATAATGTATCTTAAAGTATTTTGTTCATGGTTTCCCAGATTTAATTATATTTATTATCCATATATACATGTGTGTATATATATATATATATATATATAGTTTCCCAACCAGTCCAAAAAATAAAGGCCGGGTGCTGACCCACAAATCACATGCAGTCCATAGAAAGCACTCACGGCATAAGTATCAATAAAGCAAATCCTTTATTCAAACACAATGTCAATGACGTTGTGCCTGAATAAAGGACTTGCTTTATTGATACTTATGCCATGAGTGCTTTCTATGTACTATATATATATATAGCAATAAATATTCCGTGCCCGACACACCCTTAAAAATTGTCAAAAGTTTATTCAAGACAAATTGTTAAAAAGAATCCGACATTTGTCAAGGATTTTGGCTGTGCACCCCGCAAAAGTATTAAGCTTTGGCGTGCAGACACTACAAGGACTGATATATATATATATAGATAGGTAGTCACAATATTAATTTACCTGACATTTGGAAGCTACCACAGCCTTACAAAAATTAAGATAGCTTGGAATAATGATGTTTTGTCTAAATTTAATATGCATGTTATCCAGCACTTTACTCACCTTAGATCAGTGATCCCCAACTAGTGGCTTGTGAGCAACCCCCTTTGATGTTTCTCCCAGGGACCTTAAAGTAGGTTTTTACATTTCTGACTTGGAGCCAAGTTTTGGAAGCTTAGATACACAATTTTACTCCAAGCAAAGCATACTGCAGGCCAGCTGTTCACATGGGGCATCCAAATAGCCAATTGCAGTCCTTGTTTGGCAACTTTTTCATGCTTGTGTGGTTCCCCAACTCTTTTTTACACCTGATGTCAGGACAAGGCGTACTTGTGCCTACACCCGAATGAATAGAATACGCTGGGGTGCAGGCACATGTAGTGGAAAAACGCATAAAAATGCGAGAGTTTAGAAGTCTCGCGTTTTTATGTGTATTTCGGCTACATGTGCCTGCACCCGAGCGTATTCCATTCATTCGGGTGCAGGTACATGTAGGAGGCGTAGGGCGGTATTTTCAGCAATCGCTTTTCCACTTGCCGAAAATATCCGCCCTACGCCTCGTCTGGCATTAGCCTAACTCAACTCAACTAAGCTCACAGCTGATCTAAGGAAGGGAACCACCCAGAAACTTGTGCACTATTATCTGCTGCATAAAACAGGGCTGTGGAGTCAGTAGATAAATTCTCCGACTCCGACTCCTCATTTTCTGATACTTCGGACTCCACGACTCCGACTCCTCTGTTTTTAATATGCTAATGTATTTTATAGATTCATACAGTGAATGAAAAGCATGCTTCATGGTCACTTAACGTGTTCGTTTATGCACTGCGTGCATTGGGCTTTATTCTTATAGCAGAGAAGTAATTAATTATGACTGTTTGTGAATTGGGACATTTAAACTTGCTTTATTTTTTTTTTTTTATTCCCATTTAAATTTAGTAGGAGTCGGAGTCGGAGTCGGTTCATTTTTTGCCGACTCCGACTCCGACTCCAGGTACTCAAAATTGCCTCCGACTCCTCGACTCTGACTCCACAGCCCTGGCATAAAGTATGTAGAGTGGTTGCCCACAAGTTAAAGTGACCATACAATGGCTGATAAAAACTGAAGATTGTCTGAGTCGCCAGTTTATCTGCCAATGTATCAGACCCTCAGAAGAGCCTACCCATCTGATATGTGGCTGTAAATTGGCCAGATGTTAATCGGGCAGGTTTAAAAATCCTGTTGGGTGGGGAGCACATTGGCGTGTTAATGGAGTCTTTGTCCTGACGGCCTGTGTTCTGTCAGTGGCTCTAGGGCCAGACAATCATATCAATCCAATATCGTCCATCTCAAGGTGGGCATATTGGGGAAAGATACACTGGTTTGGCAAACTTGTTTTTTTAATGAACGGTCACTTTTAGTCCGTGTTCCTTGGTGCTTTGCCTAAAGCTGTGTGTTATTATTGCGTAAGGCTTATATTAGGTGACTGTAGAACATCTTCTTGTTCAGCACACATCATTTTCTAATGAGGTACCTTGGCATTTTGTTGACCTTTTGCATGTCCTTACTTATCTGCAGCCCCTAAACCACCTTCAGTTAAGCCAGATTATGTATTAATACAAATAGCAGTTAGAGACAAAAGCAGCCCCCTCCCCTCAATAAATAGTTACTGTCAGATTATCAATGGCACCGAAACAAACTGACATTTTCTACTTTTCCCCTCACTCTCACAAAAGAACATGTTTCTGCCATGCATTAGGCAGGTAAAACGGCCACACACAGTGCTCCACACTCTCCTGTCTTCCAGCACAAAGAATGATAAATAGCTGCAGTAAGGAGACGTGAGTCTATAAAAACATGCACCTTTTTACCTGCAACATGCCAAAAACAACTCTTTTCTGCTGATAGACCCCTGGGAATGTTTGCCAGTGAGGAAAGTTCCCGAGGCAGCTGTCAGGTTGGTCATGTTAAATTCTGAAGTTTTCATGCAATTTCATTGAAAGAAAGGAGCAAGGTGACAAGGGTGACATCTCTCTAAAGGTCAGGTACATGATTTGTAGGCCAGTAAAAAACGGCAGACATTTGTGGAATGCTTTACAGCTGTAAACCCTATTCAGCCATTGAGTTTTATAGCTTAGTTGATTTTTCCACAAACTGGTTTATCTCTTAGTGGTCAATGTGATGACCTCAGTGACTAAAGTCAGGAGAGAATGTAGGTTTGATTTACTGAAATGTCAGCTAAAAAACACTCCTATGTTTTCCAATAGTCGTGTTCACATACGAAAGGCTTGTCGCCTTTACAGATACAATACTATGTTTTTTCTACCTTCAATTAAATTAATAATATTAATTAATATTAAATTAATATAAGAGATTGTGGGCCTGATTCACTAAAGTGCGATAAAATGTGCGCTATTGATAGCGTGCGCTATAAATTTTACTGCGTCTTAATTTTGGCGATTTATCGCACAATTCACTATAAGCATACTCGCGCCTTTTTACGCGCGGTATTTCAATGCGGTAAATAGCGTGCGCTGTATTTTTCGCATGCAGGCTATTTATCGTATGCGCTAATTGTCGCGACAAACCTATCGCATGAAATACGCGACAATCGGCAGCATAAAAATGGCGACATTTTGCCCTGGGAGAGCACAGAGTGCTAGAGAGGTGCTGTATAAAAGTTTATTTGCAAAAAACCCCCCAAAAAATTATAAAAATCTAAGTAAGAAAAAAAAGAAGTGCTAGAAATAATAAAATGGGGGGGGGGCATTTAAGAATATTTAGCCAAATACTTAGGGGTCCGTTTGCTAAAGTGGTTTAAATTAAGTTAGAGATTTTAGACACAGAATAAATGGCAAATATGTTATGGGCACTTTATTAAACGGGGACAAATATAATATTGCAATTATTCTGGCAACAAAACATTGGATTGGCAGTTATCACACTCGCCAGAAAATACGCTACGTACTAATTAACGCAAGTTTTACTATTCAGCAAAATGGGCTAAAGGCAAAATTGTTGGCAGAATATTTGCAAACATTTAACCCATATAGCATATTGATGCTGTTACTGATAAATGTAAGAGTGTAGGGGAAACTACATGAAAGTATAGAATACCATATCAATGAAGGATAAATAATGACACATTACTCAGTTGAAAAGTATAAAACTAAAAACTTTTACTTAAAATAAAAAAGGTGGGGGGGAAAACTTAGGGCTTGCTGCCCTTGAGTTCCTAAAAGTCCCTCCTGAGTTCAGCAACTTCCCCCTGGAGCTGGGCCAGCTCAGCCCTCACATTGTCTAGGTCCTCCTGCATGGACCGATGTTGTGGGCCTTCCTCGGCAGGAGAACCTGGTGGCTGGCATCCGGGGGGCTGGGGGGGGAACCCAAGGGCCGGGGAAAGTGGGCTCAAACTGGGGGAGGAGTAAAGGGGGGGGTGTCTGGGGCCTCCATGGCCTCCTCGGCCTCGTCAGAGTCTGGGGCCTGGCTGGGTCCTGGGGCCTCTGGGGCCTGGCTGGGTCCTGGGGCCTCTGGGGCCTGGCTGGGTCCTGGGGCCTCTGGGGCCTGGCTGGGTCCTGGGGCGTCTGGGGCCTGGCTGGGTCCTGGGGCATCTGGGGCCTGGCTGGGTCCTGGGGCCTGGCTGGGTCCTGGGGCCTCTGGGGCCTGGCTGGGTCCTGGGGCCTCTGGGGCCTGGCTGGGTCCTGGGGCCTCTGGGGCCAATTGTTGGGCCTCGGGGGCCGGTGGATGGGCCTCGGGGGCCGCAGGTAGGGCCGCTGGGGCCAGTAGAGCCTGCTGGGCCAGTAGAGGCTGGAGGGCCTGGGGTTGGGCCTGGGGAGGAGGCGCCAGCTGAAGTTCTGTGAAATAGTATTGCAAGATGTTATTTTGTGTAATATATTATATATATATACATTCATACACCATCATAAATAACGGGGCCCCTCACAACAACATTTTTTGGGCCCCCCTCCTCCCACGCCCCCAATGGCCCCTCCCCCTGTGAACCCTCACATCAATACAAAGGACACACAGACATTGTTAGCCAGGGCCCCCTAAAACATTTGTGGCCCTTCCCCAAATGACTCACACTATGAGCCGCTCCCTGCTGCTTCCCCCCTGCTTTAAACTTATTTATGCATATGTATTTGAAAATATATATATATACAATACGAAGTGCTGGGAAGCTGCACACCATAAGGAACAATAATACCTGGGTGCCTGTGGCAAAACAAAATCTAGACAGGCATGGGGTGACAGCACACACAGGATTTTGACAAGGAGTCACAAAAATGTGAAATAATATTCAGAGGTTTATTGTGAGCAACATTTCAGTTCCTCACTGGCATTATGGTTGAACGAGATGGACGTATGTCTTTTTTCAACCCAACTTACTATGTTACTTTCATCATCCCTGACATTTCTTACATTTGTACCGTTAGTTCAAATTACTTGCTAAATCTTTTACTGAACGTATAATGTAAAAGCATAATAAAGTACAATAATTACCTTCTCTAATTTCAGCGACCAGTTCTGGGCTCCTGCGCTTAAGGTCGGACCACAGACGCCGGAGCTGGCGGGGGTCCACATCAAGGGCAAACCCGGCGAGCAAACCATCTCTTAGCTCGGCCAGGATTGCCCTCTTCCTCTCGTGGACCCCTAAGTCCCCCGGCGGTGGGTGGTCATATCCTGCACGCAGGAGCACGCTGATAATATAGCGCCTCTCCCCTGGTAGCAAGTCCGAAACCCCAGGCATGTCCTCTCAGTTTGGTGGCTGCAGGCTCATTGACACAAAATGGCCCCAAGTCGCACATGTCACTAGATTAAAAAATCGCCACAAAATGTCCGCAAGTCGCAAGATTACAAAATCGCGAAAAAAAAACCCCGCCAAAATATACATAGTAATGTGTTTTGCGTGACAAAATATTCACCGCTATAGTACTGTATATTTTGGCGAATACATTTTTACCGCTATAGTACTGTATATTAGTAGCGAAATTCCATACATGCCAAGACTTTAGTAAAATTGAGTAAAAAGACACATACTTGAATAAATAACACTATAAGTCCATATTTTATTGCAAAAACTCATTTACTGTACTTTTCTATCATTTTTCGCCTGCCTGTAGTAGGTGTTAATTTTGAGTAAAATTGAGTAAAAAGACACATACTTGAATAATTAACACTGTAAGTCCATATTTTATTGCCAAAAACTCATTTACTGTACTTTTCTATAATTTTTCACCTGCCTTCTAATGCAGTTTTCTATTTAATGGCAAGTACATGAAATATACAGAAATACAAAAGTAAACCTCACTGAAACACGTATATTTACCATTAGGCCCCAAAAAGTCATATTTTCTGCTGAATTGTGCAAAGTATAGGGTATTTCTCTGTACATGCTATGAGTAAACTTAGGGAGTCCATGTATGGCCCTATTCAGCTTTCAATGCTCAAAGAGACATAACACCACACCCCTAGGAATACTACACTAAGCAGCCTTTTGACTAATTCTAAAGAGATTATAAGTCAGTAACTTTTTACTGCTCAGCTGCAAATTGGAGTGATATCACCCCCCTCCCAGCAGCTGATCAGCAGAACAATGGGAAGGTAGCAAAATAGCAGCTCCCAGTAGATATCAGAAAAGCACTCAATAGTAAGGAATCCAAGTCCAGCTTGAGACTCCTCCAGTTACATGGGAGTAGGAGAAACAATAGGTTACCTGACAGCAGTTCTAATGTGTAGTGCTGGCTCCTTCTGAAAGCTCAAACTCAGGCACAATGCACTGAGATGGCACCTACACACCAATATTACAGCTAAAAAAATACATTTGTAGGTTCAAGAATAACATTTTAAATGGTGGAGTGAATTATTTGTTATGTAAACAATGTAATTTAGAAATAAAAAGTAAACCATAAAAATCACCCCTTTAAAGCAAATTCGTAGTACATAGCATGGAGCATCAGCTGGGTGGGTATCTTTTAAAAGAAAGTTCTTATTAATCGCTTTAAAAACGTGGAGCTCTCATAGGCTTTTCCTATTAACCACTTGCTTGACGCATTTCGTAGCTACCAGCCACTTTGCCAAAAGCAATATGGTTATGAAATACAACAGAAGTTTAAACCCAAACAAATCCCTCCCATAAAAACATTAACCCCTCCTGTCTCTATCCAGAGAAGCCTCGAGTGAGCCATCTTCACCCTCCCATATGCCTATACAAAGTAAACCAAAGAGAGCACACATAGTAGTATGCTATTTCTAAAATATATGCTTACATATACATAAAAATATATATGTAAATATACAAATCATAATAATAAAATTGTTTATAGAAAAAAATCACAAAAGTCCTTAATCATGAATAACTTGAAATCTCCCATTCACAGTTCATTCCCCCACTTATATCTATTGTCTTGGGGTAATAAATCCCTCTCTAAAAGCCTTTTCTCTGCATCGCCATTTCTCATTATATTCTAAATTGTCAATAATTTGAAATGTAACAGTGGCCCTATTACTATGTTTATCCCCTACATGCTTAGCTATAGCCAGTCTATAATCATTTTGTTCAATGGCCGATAGATGCTCCAGAAACCTCACGCTGGCACAATGAGCAGTCTTGCTTACATATATGAGCACTACATTCACATGTGGTCGCATATACCACTCCTTTAGACAGACAATTGAAATACTGTTGATGGTGTAAGTCTTGCCCGTAAATGTGATGGTGAAGGTCCTGCAAACATGTTTTACTGAATAAGCCTTACATCTACTTCTGCCACAATGGTAAGTACCATTGTATCTTAACCACGCTGATGTATTCTTGTTGTCATTTCGAAACACAGCCTCCTCGACACCCATAACGTAATAGTCTGCCCTCTACGGAAAACAAGCGAGTGTGTCTGGTCCAGAAACTAGGTCCTGTAACAGCACCCCCCAGTATTTACATACACTACACTTGATAGTATAGGCACCCCCACTGAAAGTGGTAGAGTGCACTTTTGTTTAGGACAACTGTTGCGAAACATGTTGGTATTCTTATGACACAATGACACCTGCCTATCACTTTTCATAGGCATTCTTAAAATCACACATATCATAACCGCGCTTTGTGAACCTGTTTCACCATTCCATGGCTTGCAGTTAAAAAGGCATCCCAAGTGGAGCAGATCCACCGTACCAACAAGAACTGCCCCACTTGGATGCCCCTCATTTAAGAACTGGGATGACCACTATCAGCATGTAGTGAGGTATTTCATGTAATTGCCTTACAGTAAAGAGTAGTCTATATCATCTCTCACAAACAAAAGAAAACAATGTCAAGAAACAATATAACCATAGGATGGGTTTCAAAAGAAATCCATGCCCTGCAATAATCCACTAAGGCTTTGAGTGAGCTACCTTCACCCTCCCATATCCTTATACAGTCATCAATGTATCTATAAAATTTGATCAGCTTAGATATAAATAAGTTACTATCTCCAAAGACACAGCCTCTCCCACCACCGCACAAATAGAATGGCATAGGTAGGAGCAAAGGAATCACCCATTGTGATGCCACATCTCTGGAGACAGAAACTACCATCAAAACAAAAATAGAGTACAAAACAAAAACAGACTGTAGGATAAATTCACTTTGTACATCAGGGAAGAATCCATTACTCCTAACCCAAAACTCAATAGCTTGCAAAACCCAAATTATGGTCTGTGTTGGAATACAGAGCTTTCACATCCTTTGAAAACCACCTATAAAATGCTTTCCATTGTACATTCTTTAATTTCTTAAAGCACATGGTGATATCCCTCAGATAAGTAGGTAGCCTCTCCACTAGTGGTATTAATAACCTTGGGACAAACCCTCATTTAGGGCCCCAATTCCTGTAATGTAGCACCTCTTAATATTCTCCAAAGAATATGAAAAATGGGGATACCTGGACTAGAACAGTCAACAAATTGAAGCTCTTATTAAATCCCCTTTTTTTTATAAAATAGGAAAAAATGCTGACAAGCACTTCGGTTTTCGTACCTAAAGGGTACTTAATCATAGGCTACTTAGCCTATGATTAAGTACCCTTTAGGTACGAAACGTATAAGGCTTCTTTTTTTTTTTTATTTATGGATTAAATAAACTTTAAAACTTTTTTATTTACTATCAGCTGCTTTTGACATTTTTGTTCATTTGTGGAAAACCGGAGTGCCTGTCAGCATTTTTCAGCATGAGCACCCAGACCCACCTTTACCAAGGGTAAGATCTCTACACCATTTGCTATAACTGTGATAACCCCTTTTTTTATACCCCGCCATAAGTAAATCCCTCAGTTCTTTTAGATCTGATTTATGGGGTCTAATTGCAATGCAATGTATGTCTCCTCATCCTGTAACTGTCTCAAGACTTAATTTTCATACATCTTCACATCAAGAACCACCACCGCCCCACCCCTTGCATTTTTTAGGTTTTACCCTAGTACAATTGTCATCATCAACCAGGGACTCCCATTTTAGATCTTTTAACACATTTATTGTACTTACATACCGGACATCCAGTATATCCATGACTTCACTTGCCCCTGAAGTTGATGCCCTTAAAGGGCTATCATGTAAAAGATGGTATTGTATCCTGTTCTAGAAACTAGTAGATGTATCTGCTACAACATTCATATTGTTATTTTTAATTTTAGCATAATATCTATTTAAAGTTAACAGTCTTAAAGGAGAAGGAAAGACTAAGTCACTTGGGGGTGCTAAAATGTTAAGCAACCCCAAGTGACTTTAATCGCTTACCTTTTACCCAGGGCTGGTGCCCCTGTTAGGAGAAAACAGCACCAGCCCGGGGTACCTGGAGCGATGTGCTTCCTCCTTCCGACTTCGTTTCGCTGCGACTAACACAATAGGCGCATGCGCAGTAGAGTGAAAAGCCGACTTCTCTGTTAAAGATCGGCTTTTCACTCTACTGCGCATGCGCGTGCGAGCGATACAGGAAGGAGGAAGCGCTGCAGGTACCCCGGGGCTGGTGCTGTTCTCTCTGAACAGGGGCACCAGCCCGGGGTAAAAGGTATGCGATTCAAGTCACTTGGGGGTGCCTAACATTTTGGCCTTTCCTTCTCCTTTAAGATCCACAATGGCTGAGGAAAGATCACAGTTTCCACTTGAGGTACAAGCAGTAACATCCTTATCTGTAAAATGAACTGATATTGCTGGTTTCAATATATATGTCACCATATCCATAATGTGGGGAACTTGGCTGAAAATCACATACCTGCCAGATATGCACCATAAAGTTATCATAGTCACTCTTATCACATTGAAACTTCTCCTTCTTAATCCTTTTTACCTGTTACTCATATTGGCGTACCCTGTCTTGTAACTGTTCCAATAGGGTAGTGTCCACTCCTGAAATGGTATCCGATTCACTCATTTGGGTTATCTCATCCTGTACCATTTTAATTTTCTACTAACCTGGAACTCCTGTGACCATTAGTTCCTGTGCCTGAGTGTTTCATTCTGCATACAATCAATTACCACAATTCACAACCGGTTAAAGCAAGCCATCTGAGAGACAATAGCAACTTAAATGAATGGATCTTTCCCCAGATCACATTGATGGGATACAGCCAGAAATCAGTTGGGTAGGCCTGTCTGAGGGGCTCATAAGCTGCAGACTCGGACCATTAGCAGCTTTTTTCAGCCCGTGTATTGTCACCTTAACATGTTTTGGAAATGTTAAAGAACAGTTATAGTTTGTGCTCCCCTTGCTCCTTGAGGAAGGTGACACCCCATGCCTTTTAGAAATGTGTCATGAAAGTATATTATTGCGCCCATTTTAGCCTTACCCCAAATCATTAACTTTCCAAAGCAAAGGGCACTTCCAACTGCAATTCCTTACTGTGAAGCCATGTCATAGTGTACACATTTGAATTAGGAGCCAGCATATCAGTCCTGTCCTAGTTTGTCCCCTCAGGACATATGTATATATGCAGGCCCTGAATTTGCATTCTGATCCAAGATATGGCTGCACACAGCAAGGTACGGCAGCTGCTATAGGCAATAGCCTTTTCATTGCATTGCGATCAAAAGGCACATGGGGGAAGCACTATATTGTCAGTTGGCCTCCTTTATTATTATTTTAACGGTGCATGAATTGTACAAAGATCATTTTTGTACAGATTTCCTAGGGTGACAAAGGTCAGTCTGTGTGACTGTGGTATAACTGGTTTGGTTGATTTGTTACCTACTCTATAAAAAGGGTTGGTTTAGCCTAATGTTTGGACTATAGTCATTCCAGGAGGTGAGCCCCTGGGAAGCCTCTGCTAATGTCATTGGATAGTTTCCACGAATAAGTTCCTTCATACTGCTGTAATACTGTTTCCATCCAGTCTGGCCAGCATCCAGTAGAAATTGGGGACTGTCACTTCTACCTACATGGGGGATAACAAAAAATACCTGTACTGAAATTCACTAGCATTGTTACACACTGGCAGCAGCAACTGGGATCCCTGCTTGTTGTTCAAGGGCTTATTTATATGGCACTGGAAAGTAGCCTGCTGCACTTATACTTTTTATATCACAATAAGTTTATTATTTAACAAAAACATCCAATCTCTTTTTGTTTTGCATTATAGGGAGAATGGACATCAAACAATCCATCACTTCTGCACAGTGTCACCTAGCTATGTTTTACCGAGTTCCCTTAAGATGGCTCTGCGTGTGCATCACACAGTGGGCAGGAAAGGCCATAATAGCTTCAGTGTGAACCAAGGCTTGCCCAGCACACCAACAGAGGACTGTTCCGCTGATGCTCACAATCTTTCACACATCCAGAAAACAATGGGGTAATGATATTAGGTTTGCTAATAAGTAAAATAAGATAGTGTTTATTAAATGGTCATGTGCTGTGAAACAGTATTGGAAACATGGTATAAAGCAACGCAACCATTTTGCTGTACGTTTAGTAAAAGCAAATTATAGTCCCTATGGGTCACCACACATAGGCTGATTTTTGTAAGATCTGGTTGCATGGATATGTATGTTGTATATAAGGAGTCATTTATAATTTGCATGCCTGCAAAAATCACCACAGTCAGTTGCACATAAAACCATATTCATTAAAGGTATTATCATCAACATGCAATTTTTGCACTTCCATATACTGGTGCTTGATACCACAGCCTTCTTACTGCCTTCTGTTCTGCATCAAGTGCTTCTGTTCCTATAGAACCCTGAAGCTACTGCCATCTCCAAACCAGTCCGTATCTCCAGGGTTTCCAAATCACCGTTTGGCACTAAGCGCAGGTAAAGTGGAAGTTACAGCCACTAAAATCTCAGCACAGTTGCACCCAAGCTGTAGTGCAGCAGCATGCATCGGCCACAACTGTTTTTGGCACAGTTTCCCCCAGGCTCGAATTCTAGTGTGGAGAATGCTGAATTGTGGGGAAATGCATCATTTTTCTCTTCAGAGAGACAGAGAATATTGTAAAATCTTATACAAAAATGTTTTGATAGCAAACTTAGTTTAAAATTGGACCCCCCATTATTTTCTAACACTGAATATTTCTGTTGCATTTTTTTGAAGTGCCAGACTTACAATAGACGCACAGTCATTCCCAACTCTTTAGTAGCAAAGGAATAAAACCCATCAAAGGCCTCTAAAGCAAATGTGCCATCAGGCAGTGCTGAAGACAGGTGTAATTAGTTGAACACTGATTATCTCTCCTGTAGGAATGTGGCCTCTCTTAAGAAAGCACTTATCCATAACAGCCCCTCCTGCACACACAAAGAGCCCCTCACAGAAAGCACGTGCAGGGGATGCTCAATTCCCATTGTGTCAAGAACTGCCATAAGTCTTCAGGCAGCTGGCCCACACATGTCACTATTCAAGTGAGTGATATGTGTTTACTTTCGCCAACCATTTAATCCCACATAGAACTCCAAGTATCTTCCAAACCAAAAGAGGGGCAGCCTTACTATATTTTAACACCTATGGGATAATCAGCAAGCATTCTTTGCAGTAAATCACTTTGCTTCAAACCCATTGTGTGTATTAAGCACATTTTGCACTTCTTGGAGATCCCTAGTGTAGAGCAGGTTTCTAATTATTATATGCAAAGCACACTTAGAATGGGGACACCACAAACTGTCACCCAGAGTTGTGCTGCCTTTGTATGCAAAACAACAGGAGTTAAGTGTTTTTCACCTTCATGTAATACAATTTTGCACATCTCCATTTTAGGAACACCTGGCATAGAATTGTATAAATATAAATGGCTGATACCTTATAAACCACTTCTAATTGTATGCTATGATTTGTTTTTAAACATTTCAGTAAGGATCCATACACCCAGCGTGGTTTTTAAGAGCAAATCCTAACTTTTATATCTGTGCAATTGAGGTATTGGTGATATTATCTAGAAGGGCGGGTACATTCTCCCAAAGATTTTATTTATTTATCAGTCTTATGCATGCTTTAAAAGGACTTATGCCATGACCAAAGCACATTGTGCAGAGTGTAGTCTTGGAAATAGTATAGAGGAGGTTTAACACAGAGAATGCTGTGTAGAGTGTAATCTTTGGCATAGTACAGAGGGTGCTGACACACTCTCCAGTGACCTTAGAACACTGTGAGGAAGTAATTGGAGTTAGATTTAGGGCATGGTGTATAAGGGAGGATAGTTCCAATGCCATCATTATATTGTGCGTAGGAATCTTAAAGCCATTATAAGGCATTGCACAGTGGAGGTCATTTATAAACACTGTGTAAACTTGACCATGAGCAGTAACCCATGCCAACAAATCAAATAGTTGTATTCATTGTTATACCTGCAGCTATCTAAAAAAAATCTAATCACTGATTGGTGGCTGTGGGTTACTGCCATGTGCAAATTTTCCCAGTGTTGATAAATAAGGCCCAGTGTCCAGGAGTTTGCAAGTTGTACCATCTATGGGATGGTATAAATCTTAACAAATTTAAACATTAGATAAACCCAACAGGATTGTTTTTTCTCCAATAAGGATTAATTATATCTTACTTGGGATCAAGTACAAGGTACTGTTTTATCATTATAGAGAATAAAGAAATCATTTGTAAAATTTTGAATCATTTGGTTATAATGGAGTCTTCCCGTAATTTGAAACTCTCTGGATAACAGATCCCATACCTATATTACATTTTCCTAACGCAGCCTTTTATGTAGAATGTCTTTGGTGTCGCTACAGAATTCTGCAACATGGAATTCCAGCGTCAGTCCCCCAAGACCAGAAGGACAGTCTTATCACACACCCGCCTCACAGTTCTCGTAGCCTAGAGGAATGGCAGAAAATAGCAGAATATTATGTAGAAGGACCTCGAATGATGCTTGTTGGGCAACAGGTACAAAGCTAAGAGTTTATTTTCTTCCATTAAATTATATATTTTGTTGCACCTCACTGTCAAATTCAGTATTCTGAAATTGATATTTAATAAAAACTATTAATTTGTAGAGTACCAAAGGGTAAAATAGAGGTAACCATTCAAGCTGGAAAAAAAGGAGAAAAGGCACAGGTTACAGATAAGCTCTGTAGTATACAATGGTGTCTTACAGAGCTGGTTTCTGCTATGTAATCTGTGCCATTTATCCCTATTTCAACTTCAATAGCTGCCATCATGGCTACACAGCAGCTTATTAATATAAACACAACAGTTTTACTAGTGCAGTGCATTATATTCTAGTTACCTTTATACACTTTCATTTTATTTTGGTGTTACTGTTATTTTAAGATCACATTCAATTTGCAATCTACATGACAGGGCCATTGCTTCTGTATGAAATATTTATTAGGATACCAAATATATTTTGATTTGGAACTTTAGTCATTTTACTTGCTTAGCATCTGCACCTTCCATCATCTCTCTGTCATCTAAAGTGGAAAGGGGTATTGAAGCCTACTAACTAGGTTAACACCAGGACTAGTAAGATAAAATCCACTAAAGAGGAAGCATTTTCTGATCACCTGTTTAAAGCAAACATTTGATTGCTATGGGTTACTTGACTTGGTTCAGTCATCATACTTTTATTGCATTACCCACTTTATTTTTAAAACAGCTCAGGTTGGGAATGTGTAAGACAGCCTGAGCTTGGAATGGGTTGCAGGTAGCTAACAAGTGCAAATGTGGTCACACTAATATTAACATGATTGGGTGCATATATAGATGCAGTTCATTAAAGGTACTTATATTCAAACATGCTCCTGCATTTCAGCATAGTGCGAGTGCAACTATTGACACTGGGGAATCCTAGAGCTCCTGCCACACTGAACATAGTGGTAATTCCAGGGTTCCCACTGCAGGTTGTGCCAATAGACATTTCAACACTTGGGGGCTCATTTACTAAGACACGATTTCGAATCTGAATTGGAAAAATTCAGATTGGAAACGAACATTTTGCGACTTTTTCGGCGTCTTTACGATTTTTGCGTAAAAACGCGAGTTTTTCGGCGTGTTTACGATTTTTGCGTAAAAACGCGAGTTTTTCGGCGTCTTTACGATTTTTGCGTAAAAACGCGAGTTTTTCAGCGTCTTTACGATTTTTGCGTAAAAACGCGAGTTTTTCGTAGCCATTACGAAAGTTGCGCAAAGTCGCGATTTTTTCGTAGCGTTAACACTTGCGCGCAAAGTCTCGCCTTTTTAGTAGCGTTAAAACTTAAAAGGCGTGACGTTTCGCGCAAGTTTTAACGCTATGAAAAAATCGCGACTTTGCGCAACTTTCGTAATGGATACGAAAAACTCGCGTTTTTACGCAAAAATCGTAAAGACGCTGAAAAACTCGCGTTTTTACACAAAAATCATAAAGACGCCGAAAAACTCGCGTTTTTACGCAAAAATCGTAAAGACGCCGAAAAAAATCGCAAAATTACCGATCATTACGAAAAAAACGCAATCGGACGCATTCGGCCCGTTCGTGGGTTAGTAAATGTGCCCCATGGTCCTGGGTGAATGGCTGTATGGGAGCGATCTCACAGCAGGGCCCTACAGGGAGTTGTAGTCATATCTATTCAGCCTGTACAACTGAATTTTGAATTTTTTTGAAGAAATCTATCTTGTACTTATTTTTTATTTGCAGGCACAGCTGCACTCTGAAACCCAAAGGATGTTCTGGGCTCCAGCTCCCCCAAAATTTTCAGCACCACTGTCACTGATTCAAAACAAACTGTTTTCAAAGTATGAGGTAAATGATGAAAACCCACGAACATTGCTAATAGAGAAAATAAAACACCCATGTTTTATGAAGGTGGCACCACTGCAGTAACCCAAAGCAGCAATTTAGTGCTAATCTTGGGGAAAAAGGTTAGGGCATTGTTCCCCAAAACCTGAGGCCAGATTGACTTGTTAGGTGTGCTTTAAAATCAGGTGACAAACAAGTCAGGTGATTCTTACATAATGACAGCAGCCAATGCTGCATTAGCCACTGGTAAAATACACAAAATAACAAAACCAGGATTTTTAGGTAACTTTCAATTTACTCTACAGATTAATTGATTTAATAAGCCTTATACTCTTTGTGGCAGTTTTTTTGTGGTTCTGATACTAAAACCTATTTTCTTTTGAACTATAAAAATACTTAGTAGCTTGTTTATTCCACACATGAGCATGCAGTGCTGATATTGTCCACATGATGTCACCTGTGTTATATGCTTTAAAGAAAATCATTAATGTTTTAAGTCATTGGTCATTTGTAACAAGCAGGAATAAAACATAACATAATCAATGTACTTGTATAATAACATGTTTATTTTACTTTGAAATGTTCCGAGTTGTACAGCAAAACCATGTTAGGCTTCTTTATTTATGGTAAGATATTATAAATCCTGTAATCCTAATCTATGGCTACATGCTCCCAACTTAAAAACCTTCTTCAGAATTTAGTGGTCTTTATTATCCTGTTAAATATCCATTACAATATTCTATAATGAACACACAGGGGCACATTCATCATAAATGAATACAAAAAAAATCGTATTTTTTCTAAGTTTTAGAACTGTGCATATTTTCTGTGTTTTTTTCGTTAATTTCCGTGACTTCTTTGTACTTTGCGACAATTTGTGCGACAAAATCTTATTTGTCGCAACAAGTACGAAAGTTTTGGAATTCATTCAAGCTTCGGTATTGTGACTTTCCTTTGGCCAGGTTGGAGCTGCAGAGTGCCATTGAGTCCTATGGGAGGCTTCCAAAATCATGCATCAAAGTCAGAAAGGTTTTCGCTCCATTTATGATTGTTCGGATACGAAAACTTTCGAATTGTACCGCGATATTTTCATACAAACACAATGCAACTTTTCGCAAACTTAACGCATGTTAGAAATTTTCATATTTGATGCGAATTGTTGCACATCGTACTCGTAATTTGCACTTTAATGAATCTGCCCCACAGTGTCAAGATTGTTTGTTATACTTGGAGCTTATATATGCGTGAAATAATTAAAGCTTGTTTAGTATAGGTAAATGTTTTCACTGGCGTGGTACTCACCTCCTGACACCTAAATAAATTGATATCTAAAATGTGCTAGAGGCTGGTGTGTTTCATAAGCCATCATTCATTTGAAATATAGATGTATAGACCCATTGGAATCAACAGAAACTTTGTGAAGTTAATACAAAGCCATGTGTTCAAAACCTGATCAGCATGTTTCCTCTGTCTTAGAGCTGCGTGGAGGAGCTGCATAGAATGGAAGAGTTCTCCTCAGTGCAACAACAAAGGGAATCCTCAGTTTCTGATGATGAGCAAGAAGACAAAGATCACCGGGTATAATAATAACTCTGTATAACTAACTTATATACTATATCTTGGGAATATGGGAATATGAACTCTATCTGCAGGGAACCTTCTCTTTGGAGAGGATATGTTGGGAAATTATAGTATACTGGTTAAAGAAAACTGTAACTATTAAAGGGGAGCTCCAGCTTCCAAACTAACACAGAAACCCCTAATATACATATTAACCTTACCTGTTCCTTCAAAATGTATGAATAAATACCATTTTTATATGCTGAAATCCAGCTGCAAAACAGTTATTCTCTTTCAGCATCATTTGAAATCCTGGCAAGGAGAAAGGGACTAAAATATTCATGTTACAAATTGTAACATCCACAGCTTAAAGACAGTAGGCAGGAACTCTGTAACCTACAATGCATTGCATTGTGATATTCCTTTAATTTGAAGTCACATGTGCAGGGAATTGTGGGGTTTGGAGTACGCAGGCTGAAGGCAGGCTGAGGACAGCCAACTACTGTTACATTTGTTTTGAGTCTCAAAGTAGTCAGCTAGATCTGCAGAACAACAGGGGCCAGGCTGTTAGGTAACTGTTCCAAACCATATTACATAGTCTGCATATTTTTTAATTGATGTTTATTGCAAAGTTGCTTGAAATTACATTTACATTTCAAAAAGCTCAAGTTGTGTTTGAGATCCCCTTTAACAAATATATACACTGGCTACTCATCTTCTGATAACTTAATGGTGGTGGTAACTGTTCAGAAACACTGCTTAAACTGCCTGTGATTAGCTTATTTTAGCAGGTAACACACGCGCACACAGGTGAGAATCCATCTAGCTCTACTATAAGAACAAACATATTAACAATTACAATAAGCTTGTTTTACTAATTAATGTATTTACACCGCACAAATTGTATAGTATTTAGAAAACAAAACTTTCCATCTTCGTATACATTGCATACATTGTGTTTATATGCGTTTTTATAAATGCATAGTGAAAGAAAATGTAATTCTAAGCAACTTTCCATTATACATTAACATACCTCCCAACATTCGAAAAATGAAAAGAGGGACAAAAAGATTTGGCGTGCGCGCAGCGCGGCAATTTTTTTTGACCACGCCCCAATTACCACACCCTTTTAAAAAAAAAAAAAATACTCCTTTTATATAGATGAAATGGCGGGATCAGACGCAAATGTGCTATACCCTCATACTGTACTACCTAAGTTATACGTGAGTTATAACTATGTACCAGTTTTGCCCCCCCCCATACACAGGTGCCCCCCCACACATTAGCCCCGCCATACACAGGTGCCCCCCATACACAGTAGCCCCCCCATACACAGGTGCCCCCCCATACAGAGTATCCCCCCCCATACAGAGTATCCCCCCCATACAGAGTATCCCCCCCCATACACAGGTGCCCCCCATACAGAGTATCCCCCCCCATACACAGGTGCCCCCCCATACAGAGTATCCCCCCCATACACAGGTGCCCCCCATACAGAGTATCCCCCCCCATACACAGTAGCCCCCATACAGAGTAGCCCCCATACACAGGTGCCCCCCCATACAGAGTATCCCCCCCATACACAGGTGCCCCCCATACAGAGTATCCCCCCCATACACAGTAGCCCCCATACAGAGTAGCCCCCATACAGAGTATCCCCCCATACACAGGTGCCCCCCCATACAGAGTATCCCCCCATACACAGGTGCCCCCCATACAGAGTATCCCCCCCCCATACACAGTAGCCCCCATACAGAGTATCCCCCCCCATACACAGGTGCCCCCCCATACAGAGTATCCCCCCCATACAGAGTATCCCCCCCATACACAGGTGCCCCCCATACAGAGTATCCCCCCCATACACAGGTGCCCCCCATACAAAGTATCCCCCCCCATATACAGTAGCCCCCATACAGAGTAGCCCCCCCATACACATGTGCCCCCCATACAGAGTAGCCCCCCCCCATACACAGTAGCCCCCATACAGAGTAGCCCCCCCCCATACACATGTGCCCCCCATACAGAGTAGCCCCCCCCCATACACAGGTGCCCCCATACAGAGTAGCCCCCCCCCCCATACAGTGCCTCCATACAGTGCCTCCATACATGCTGCTGGCTGCACGTTACTCCTCCTCTTCAGCGTCTCCTCTATATGCGGCTCCTTGTTCGGCGGAGCCAGGCCTTTTATAAGGTTGCGCCCGTGCCTGCGTATGACGTCATACGCACGGGCGCAACCTTATAAAAGGCCTGGCTCCGCCGAAGGAGCTGCATATAGAGGAGACGCTGAAGAGGAGGAGTAACGTGCAGCCAGCGCGTCCCGCTGTTGGGATAGTTCCATGAATGTCCCGCATTACGGAAATGCGGGACATTTATGGAACTATCCGGGACAGCGGGACGCGCTGCCAAAACCGGGACTGTCCCGCAGAAAGCGGGACAGTTGGGCGGTATGCATTAATTACAAATGTTAAGTGGTTTTAAAGTTATTTGTAAATGCAATTGCTATTAAAAGCAGTATCTGTCTGGCTGCTTACATTCTCTGCACTGCTGGCTCAGGCTCCTAAAACAATGTTGCAAGTCAACTACAGATGTGGAGAATAACTGACTCCTGTGTTTAAAGAGGCAGACCCACAAAACAGAAAGGGATATACAAAAACTGAGTTGCAATTGCAAATACAAATGCACTTGACATTTGTGCCCACTAGGGCAGTAAGGCACGCAGCTAGCTCTTATGCCAGAAGGCAAATGCGTCCTATGTAACTGACTTAATTCTTTGTGCAACTACATTATATCTTTTGCTTGTTTTGGTATTTTCAGGACAGAGTATTGTTTTCAAGGGCCAATTCCTTACCGAACATCAGTGTCTCATTAGTCTTTACAGTCAGTGGATCATTGCAGGTATGTGTAAATCTTTGTGTCAAGCCATTCCTGTTCTTATTGGGAAAATTCACTGAAACCGATACCTAAATGTGAAAATGGGTTAGTATAGGCTCACTGTATGCTTGACTGCTGTCTCAGCAGCAGCATCTTTCAAGAATAGCAAACTGTGTTAAAAGTTGGTGCCATTACATTGATTCAGTTCAGTGACTGACAGAAGGTTGATTCTGCAGTTCAGCTGTTGGTGAACAGCCAGTGGGCTTCTCTGTCTAAAATATTAACTACGTGGCAAAGTGCACAGCCATAAAATGCTAGCTTTTTCCTGTGCTGTGTTGTTCCAATTAAGAGTAAGGTACAGCTTGACTTAAACACCATGTTGTTATGCTCAGTTTTGGATTCCAGCAGTGTCCCAAATGCGACCAGCATGCCTGGACTGGGATCCAAAATAGGTCCTGGCATTTGAATTACACAAAGGCCCAAACAGCCCCAACCAGGCCCAATAAATAGTCACTGTCTGTGGCATCTTACAGCAGCTCCTCTGGTATTTGCCAGAATCACCAGATTGCCAGTCTGGGGCTGGTGATCAGTGTCACTATGAACTCACCTGTATTCACACAGCAGATTCAATATTCTGTCCATTCCAAACAGACAGTAGATTTGCCTTTTGAGGCTTAGCTTTATCTAGGAATATATATACCAAGTAAAAAATCTTGCATGGCTTGCAACAAAGCAATAAGGCAATATTGAGGCACCTGAATCTACTGTTTGGAATGATCAGAACAATTCTGATTAATATCTCTGGTGGGTTTGAATGCACTGCATACATCAACCTCTAAAATTAGTATAGAATGGTCAGCAGCAAGAGGGAAGTAATAAAGTGAGAAAGTGGATGCTGTTGTATAGTTGTACAAAGAGAAGCAGAGACCAGGCACCAGCACACAAGCACATATTCTTTTCATATCCTACTAACAGTTTTTTTTTTAAAAAAAACAAATAATTTAAGAATTATGATTTTTTTCAGACTTCTCTTTCAACATCTGCACCAGATATATCTGACCACACAGAATCCACCTTTCACCTGGCATCTGATTTCAGGACAAGCATGAAAGAGCTGGAAATGTGGAGACATCAGTCTTTCATGCCGATAGCGGTTACCAAAGATGATCCAAAGCCCAGTTCCAATTTTGCTGTTAGTCATGGTGCTGATGTTGCCCTTGCTGGGCTTGTGCGCCTGGATGCCACAACAGCCCCTGAGGAAACACAGTTATCATATATTACTTCTCTCAAGAAAAAGCGATCAAGAAAAAAGAAGAAATTACTAGATAAAGTGAAGTTGCAATGTGTGTATGATGAGTTAAGCCAGCCCCCACAAGCTCTGGAAAGGTTAGTTACTGCAGCATTGCCTGTACTCGCATCAATGTGCTTTTATTGCAGGGAATGGTACAGGAATTTGAATACACCAAACGTTTAGTCACCCAATCAAATGTCATTTACTTGGCCCCATAAATGTAGATGTGTGTCCAGGCAGCTGCCATTTAAAAAAAAGAGTGCACTTATAAGCAATCGCATTTGATAAGAAAGTGAAAACAAATTGTCCAGAATTCCGGTCACACAAGGACTTTATGCATTTATCTGCTTAACAGTATGCGTGCACATTGCACCTGTCTATGACTATTTTTCCATATCAATGTGTCTAAAGAATACTTACTGTTGTGCCTCTCTCTCTCGTAGATCGGAATCTCTCACACTAATACCAGCCAGTCTTTCATACAGTTATAAAGAAAAGCGCTATTCACGGAGCTCCAGCCTTCCACCAAAGCTGGACTTTTCCTCATTTGTCAGAAAATATGGAGGGATACGTGATAAGCAAGTAGTTCGTGAATGGGTACGAGACATTTGGAACACATGGTTTGATGAAGTATTCCCACCGAGCCGAGCGTCATCTGATAATGAGCAAGAGCAGCCTTATAGTCTTAAGGAAATAACTGAGGGGGCAACTAAGGAAGGCATTCTCTGGCTGCAAGATTCCGTACAACCTGTTCTTATTGAGGACCCAGGAGCATCAGTGGAAGATCTTGAGGGTGAGATAGCTCGGCTGACTGTTCTCATAGATGAAAAAGAAAAGCCCTGCGCATTTCATTGTTGCAGAAGAGGTGCGCTGAACAGAAAGTTGGGAAAGCTAAGTTTGGCGATTCAAGATCTAAATCTGGTAAGAGAAGAACATGTTATTCCAGAAAAAATATGGTACCATATTTTCTTTTATGACCACCAAATTAAAAGGGCATGTCTTCAACATGTGAATAAAAGACCAGTGTTGACCTTCTTCCTTTTGTTTTAATAAATATCTTAGGTTTATACTATCTCTTATTAATCAGTGCAGAACAATTATGTTGAAATGACTTTCATTACATTAAAATGACCTGTTATAATCAAATATAAAGCAACCATACATTGTTCTTTTCAACAAAAGCCCAATTTTTTTTGCATTGCCTGGGATAAAGGGTGAGTGAGTAGGAGAATAGGGGAACCAATTAACATTTAGAACTGACATTTAGACTTTAGAAGACATTTAGACTTTAGACCTGCAACAACAGCTTGAAGACAACACTTTGGACATCTCTAATGTATCCACTGAGAATATCTAACACATGTTACAGAATAGAAAATGTCTTATTATTATTAGTAACATTTTATTTATACCAACATATTCTTCAGTGGTTTACAGAGATTATACATCATTTATATTGTTCCTTTGTGCTTTTATCTATGTTTGCCTATACAAGTATAGGACCCGTTATCCAGAATACTCGGGACCAAGGGTATTACGGATAAGGGGTCTTTCTGTAATTTGGATCTCCATACCTTAAGTCTACTAAAAATAATAATTAATTAAACCCAATAGGATTGTTTTGCATTCAGTAAGGATTATTTATATCTTATTTATATCTTAGTTGGGATCAATTACAAGGTACTGTTTTATTACTACAGAGAAAAAGGAAATCAGTTTTAAAATTCTAAATTATTTGATTAAAATGGAGTCTATGGGAGATGGGCTTTCCGTAATTTGGAGCTTTCTGGATAACGGATTTCCGGATAAGGGATCCCATACCTGTATATGTTTGTCAGGATTAATGGTTTCATGCAGTTTGTGAAATTGTCCTTTTCTTGCACCTCTGTCTGTCAAACATATAGTGCTGTTTTGGAATTATTCTAGTCCTCAGCCCAGCCAGAAGACCATTACTTTTGCTTGTATTCTTAGTTTTACATTCAACTATTCCTTCAGTATTGCTCCTCCTCTATCAGATATAAACACTTGACTTGTCCAATTAGAACATAATCTGTACTTTACTGCTCATTAAGGACCCAGAATAGTTGAAACACATTGCTCCCTAGATGGCCATTTAACATCCACTGTGCACAGAAAATCAATTATTACTAATTTTTCTCTAATTAATTCTAGTACAATAAAGAAAGAGCTATAATGGATGGAACCAATAACATGGTTCTTTATAGCCCCATCTATTGAGTAGCAGACTTTTTTTTTCATTTCTGAAAAAGACAGACATAGTATAGTAGTTTTCTCTTAGGTTTTATCTCTTTGATTATATGGACAGGATAAAAACAACCTTCTAAAATTAATAATGTAGAGCCTCTACACAGCAGAAAGTAGCCATGAGCATCTGAGAGCCTGGCAATACACTCACAAGAGGATTTCCAAAGTACATTTTAATAAGCACATTAGATTGGCTAAGTGTAGAGCAGTATATAGAGTATATCGAGAATATATATATATACTCTTACTCTTTCTCCTTCTCTCTTTCTCTAGATAGCAGATAAGCAACACTCCATTAGAACAAGATAATACCTAGGTGCCAGTGCAATTTCGTAGTAGACAAACTTGGTGGCAGTGACAGCACACACAAGAATTTTCACAAGGAGATAAAATATACGGTAATGTGAGGAATTCAGGTTTATATAGTCCAGCGTTTTATTTCCTAACTGGAACTTTCCTAACTGTCCCTGTGTAAAAGTTGGACTATATAAACCTGAATTCCTAACATTATATTTTATCTCCTTGTGAAAATTCCTGTGCGTGCTGTCATTGCCTCCAAGTTTATATATATATATATATATATATATATATATATATAACATAGTAGAGGGAGAGCACTCTCCACAAAGTTGTAAAATGCCTGGGTGCCGGGTAGGAAATTGGAAAATGTAGGAAACAGAAGACTCATCACTCACAGGACTTGATGAAAAAACAAAAGGGTTCTTTAATGTACAAAAATCAATGTTTTGGTCACATATTAGGACCTTTCTCAAGATATATATATAGTGTATGTATGTGGTCTAAATTAAAGATATACTGCACCCAAAAATAATTTTGCACAATAAAAGAAAATGCAGTTCTAAGAAATTTTCCAGTATACATAATACAATTTAATTTATAATCTAATATGATTTAAATTTTTTTTATATTCCTATTTTTCAGTGGCTGTGAAATCATTGTAAAAGTAGTAGGTCTACCAGCTTATATTATTGTAATCCTGTTTCTGATTCCTGAAACAATGTAGCAGGGGCAGCTAATTAACAGACTGTAAAAGAACTGAATTATGCTACCAGTCCCGGGTCAAGCCTTCCGGGCAGCCTAGGCAACCAAGCCGGCAACTTAGTCCCCAAGCCTCCCATCCATGCGATTGTGCAAATGAATGAGCACACGTATGCAACACAACTGGTGGGGAATGTAAAATTGTCAGTGGGCAGGGTGGGGGACAAGGGCCAGCACTGGGGTCAGGCAATGGAAGAGGTACTGGACTAGTACTACCCACTGTTGCGCCCTAGGCACGTGTCCCTTCTGCTTACCCCTAGTTCTGGCCTGACTGCAACATTGCTTTCAGGAGTCAGAACCAGAAAACAGAAACGGATAAAGAAACACTGATTTTGATTGCAGTCACATTGTGAAAATGTTAATGTCTGTATACTGGAAAGCTGAGTAGAAATACATTTTTTATGTGAGGAAATGAAACTCCTTCTTGTAAGTATTGTTGTAACCCTTGCATGTTTATTGACTGAGCGATTGCACTTTACCTTATGTTGCCCTGCAGTTGAGGTGCTCCTAAAGTTGTGATGATTGCATCCTATTGATTTACTAAATTCATTCACTCACAAGAACTTCAACATATTCAATACAGCAGTCATTAATGTGAGCCTGTGAGTTATTAATGTATTTAATAAAATAGTAATTAATGTAGGCCTGTGAATAACTAGAAATGTTGCCATCTCTCCTCATCTACCCTTTTGCAGGCTATAAATCTGGAGCCACAGTTACTGGATGCTTATTGGAACCGCCATTTAATTTTCTGTTTGCAAGGAAAGACAACGGCAGCATTGGAAGATCTGAATATGATTATAAAACTGAACAAATTGTACACAGGTAACATTTGTAATAATGTTTTGGGATCAGTGGCACCTGGCAGTTTGTGAAGGGCATTCCCTATCCATGTAGTTAGTCATGTAATTGCTTACAGATGGTCCCACAAGCAGTGAGCATAGAGATGTAAGAGATGATACATATATTACATATGTACAGCATGTAAGAGCTTCCTCTTAAACCCACCCTGCTTAAAAAGTAAAACTTGCATAAACTTCCCTTAGTAAATAAGGGAGTACATGGATAAGTGTGCTTATTATATATCTTGGGTACCTCTTTATATTATTAGGGATGTGATCTGTTGCTGTACTTTTGTACCTGACTAGACAAAGAAAAGAGTCCCAGGAATGATGTACAAGAAAATGCCAGTGTTGGACTGGGGTGCAAGGGAACCACCAGAAAAGCTGCCCACTCTCCTACAGTTTTTCCCTCTCTCTTTATTCAGTTTCTCTATTCTCAATTCTACTTTACAACAGTAAACACAGTAAAAACACTTTACAATATGTACAACATACATATTATCCTTCCCTCCATTTTTTCTTTTTGTTCTCATATAAATAATGGAGAATATTTATGGTATAGGGATACAGGGCAAATGGCTGGGTGAACAGGAGGGCCCACTGACACCTGGGCCCACCTGGAGTTTTTCTGGTTCTTGGATGCATATTCTCAGTATCTTAAAGCATCAGGTTGTATGGTTTTGTTAATTTTGTAGATGCTTACCTGTCCAAAGCAGAAATTTATAAGCAAGAGGGGGATTATACTATGTCCATTCTGAGCTACACGCAGGCTCTCAAATGCCGCCCTGATGATGATGAAATCTACTTCCGCCGAGCGCAGATGTACGAGGCCCAGGATGAATATAAAATTGCAATGGATGACTATGCAAAGGTACAAAGTTTTACAATAGTACAAATAGTGCATTTTAGCCATACATGAATATCAGATACTGTACTGATCTTAAAAGTATGTTAACACTAAATGGTTAAAATACTACTAGTTAAAGATATAGTACAATTAGTTAAAGGTAAACTAAAGGTGAAATCACTGGAAGGGGTGCCAATTTGTTTGGCACCTCTGAATGATTTTAATTGCTACCCTGCTAGGGTAAAAAAATGTACCAGCAGAGCTCTCAGCCACTATTTTCTATGTGGTTTCCAGGCATCCTCTGCTACATTTGAAGCTGGGTGCATGGGCAGTACTGAAATCTGTGCAGAAGTTCTGTATTGCATTTGTACTCACCCAAGGCAACTTAGGGAATGCCTGGGAAAGCAGAAGAATTTGGGGGACGTGTCAATCAGTAGAAAGTACCCAAAACCCTGAGCCCAGGTTAGGTAGTAGGCAACTAGAATCACTGGCAGTGCCTAATAGTATCGCACCCCAGTAATTTTTTGTAATTTTTTTTTCAACCTAGAATTACCTACCTTTGTCCCAGCATTCTCTCTGACCTGGTTCCTCAATTAGAAGTTAATTGTTTTTCTTTGCTTCCTTGTGCAGAGTGAAGCCCCGCCCCCACTTCCTGTTCAGGTCTCTCATAAAAAAAAAAACCCTGGCTCCTGCTGCCTCCAGGCATGCCCAGAAGGCTCTCGAGGTCGACTACAGGTAGTCGAATTGAAGAGAGAACTAAACAGGAAGAGGGGGCGGGACTTCACTCTGCACAAGGAAGCAAAGAAAAACGATTAACTTCTAACTGAGGAACCAGGTCAGAGAGAATGCTGGGACAAAGGTAGGTAATTCTGGAGACTGTTTAGAGTAATTTTACTGATAGAAAAAAAAGGTTTACTTATTCTTTAAAGACCATTTTGTATCTAGCTTTCATTTTTATTACGCCTTTAATTAAACATTTTGTAAGCACTCTGTTTAATCTTCAGTTGCTAGGGTGGAAAAGTGATGGGGCCTACCCAAGAAGAAGGTGGGATTTCAGGTAGATTTTGGTCTTTTCTGGATGTGGTCTAGGAAGTTTGGGGATCCCTGGCCTAAAGCATACTCATTTTCCATTTAGAAATGGTGGGAGCTATGCACATGGTACTGAATACCGTATGTGACAGTGATAATTCATCTCTTTCATGTAGTGCTTTCAACTCAGTCAAAGTCGTGTCGACGCCCTGCAAAAGCATGGAATGTATTGCTTTGAGAACTGCAACTGGAATATTGCTGTGCAAGATTTTACTGCGCTCATCAAACAGGATATCAATAATGTTGAGGCCAGGTAGGACATAAATTAGTTTGACCATTGGGCTCATGGATATGGTATGTTGTTGGGTAAAATTAATATGAAATATTCCCATGTATAAACGCTGGGGTGGGGTAGAAAACAAACCAAAGAAGCACATCACAGATTGCAGATGAGATATAAAATGGACATGGGTAACTAAAACCCTATTGAAATATATTGCTGTTATCTGCTTAGTATTCCAGAAAACTTGCTAAGCCACAACAGCACTGGGTGTATACTAAGGGAAGGAGGTATAAATAAAAGGCTACAGTGGTAGAGATGTTTCCTAACTGAATCTGGATACCAAAATGAAAAATCCAAACTGGCTGTGTCTTGTATTTACATTTATTAGCTGAATCAATGGATCCTACACAGTAACAACCGGTCCGATAATAAGAGAATGAATGTAGATCTCTATCTGTTATATAACCCGGGATTAAAGTAACAATGAATTGGCATGCAAGCATTTTTCTTTTAGAAATACATGCCCATTTTACATACAAACCAATTAGTATGAAGCAAATATTGTAACATTAGTAATTACAGATTTTATAAAGAAAAAATTACGGAAAAAGAGGCATGAATATCCTGTAATCAACAAATAGCTTTCTTTGTCTGATGTCTGCATGCAGAGCTGGTTATATGGTAGGGACAAGAGGGCATTTACTCTGAGCACCCAGCACTAGAGGTCCTCCTAGGACAAAAAAAAGCAAAAACTACAAACGATATATATACTGTGCAATGATGGATGCTTACAGTATAAAAACCAGAGATGTCCAACCTGCAGCCTTCCAGCTATTGAATAATAGTATCTGCCTATTGGTGGATCCTGTGAGTTATAGTTTGACAACAGCTGCAGTTTGGCCATTTCTGATTGTCATCATTTATTTTTAGTTCAGACTGGGGCTTTGGCCTTCCTTCCTGCTCTTGGGGCCCTTAATGCTTTACAGCCCCGTGTACAAGTAAGGGCTATTCGAGTGGGCACTGAAGAGCGATATCTTTGTATAAGTATCCCCCTGTTGTAAAATTAAATTGTACAAATAGATGCTGGGATGTTTTCTAGTATATAATACTTTATCTTTTTGCCCTGAGCAGAATTTTCCGTGGAAGGGCACACACCCAACTGGCCAATTATACAGAAGCAGCAGAGGATTTTTCAGCTGCCATTCATCTGAACCCCAGCAACTGGATGGCTTTCTATTACCGAGGGTGTTTGCTGCGTAAATGCCTTCCCTGGCAGGCTGTGCAGGATTTTAGCATCTCTGGTAATTGAGAATCACAGGCTTCTCTTTAATTTTGTATTATCTTTTAGTAATATCTATTGTATTATCTTTTAGTATGATGTAGACATTGATATTCTGAGACAATTAGTTGGTCATTTTTTATTTTTTGTAGTTTTTCATTAATTTTACTTTTTGTTTACCAGCTCTCCAGTTTGGAATTTTAGCAGCTATCTGGTTGCTAGAGTCTTGCTTAACTTAGCAACCAGGCAGCGGTGTGAATGAGACTGGAGTATGAATACATGAGGGACTAGATAGAAAGGTTAGGAATAAAACGTAAAAATAAAAATAAAATTGTAGCCTTACAGAGCAATCGTTTTTTTGGCTAGCGGGGTCAGTGACCCTCATTTGAGAGCTGGAAAAATGTAGACGAAGAAGGCAAATAATTAAAACACTATAACACATGAATAACAAAGACCAATTGCAAAGATGCTAGAAATAGCACATTCTCTAACATACTAAAAGTTATCTTAACAGGAACCACCCCTTTTAATCCAGTAACAGGCATACCTTCATCATGAAATTACCCATTACTAATATTATTTCATTTTATGCACAGCCTTTTATAATGGCCTGTATGTATTCCAGGATACTTATATCACAGCCTCTACATCCTCTCTAATAAAAAATGGCAGCAGCTTTGTCTTGTTTTGGGATTGTGACTCTGCATATGTACTTAAAATCATTGAGGCAGACTGATAAGCCCATACGTCAAGATCAGTAAACCTTGAGCTAAAAGGATCATTTATAGTTATAGCACTGGTGGCTGGGGGGTAGGGGGTAAGAATATTTTAGCAAATATTTAGAGCAAATAAAGCCATTAGCTGTATAAAAGCATAGAAAACAAATTCTTATGTGACAGCAAACAGCACACTATTTTGAAAGTGGATTATAAAATAAAGGTTGTTATGTGATTACACTCTTTGTTTAACATCTGACTGGAGGACATTTTTCTTGTTTGCATTCTGTTCCAGTGCTTCTCTGTGACAGCTCTGAAAACCTGAATGCATTCTTGTACCGTGGGATTCTGTATATAGACATGGGCTTATGGGCCGAGGCTATATGTGACTTTGAACGCGTTCTTGCTCTGGATAGGTATGCAACAAAAAAGAGCATAAATCCATTTGCCTTTCTGTGTTGGTCTGATGTATTATTTTACTTTACCAATCAGCTACCCTTTGCACTGACATATTCCTCCAATAAGTGTACATTTCTAGTGATTCAGCTTCCTGGCCAGTCGCCATACTTGTGTCTTCAATGACCTTTCTTAACTGTCATCTTCGCTATATGTTCGATATATGTGCCAGATACCAGCCTGCAAATCTTACCTACTCTTTTTGCCTCATCTTCCAAACGTACCCTCTTTTACATATCTAATACACAACACTTTACACTCCATAACCATCAGTGCTGCTATGAGACCCAAATGGGAGATGGAGATGTAAAGGGAAGAGGGTGATGTAGATATAAAGGTCGAAATCTTATAATTGATTTCCATATAAAATCATTATCCCTACCTGCCCACCTATTTTCCTGCCTATTCCTCTG
Organism: Xenopus tropicalis; assembly: GCF_000004195.4. NCBI lineage: Eukaryota > Metazoa > Chordata > Amphibia > Anura > Pipidae > Xenopus > Xenopus tropicalis. The sequence goes on from NC_030684.2 coordinate 109,118,544, forward strand.
CCCCATTTGCCCATTCCCCTACCTAGCCCGCCTATTTCCCAGCCTCCAAGTGACATCACTGTCCACCCCAACCTGGTGGCAACCCTAATTGATCCAGTAGACTCATCCTTTCCGGCTGTGAGTTTTTTTTTATACAAAAGAGATCGCAAAGACACATTTTAAAGGCACAAAACCACGAGTAAAGGACATGTAAAGCCAGTTTTGCATGAAATAAATCTCTACATTTTTCCCCCTGGGCTGGTGCTCCTGTCTGGAGAAAAAACTGACCCGTGGGAAAAACTGTCTGATCACTGCACTAGCATTTTTCTTAGCCTTTTCCTGGCATCCTAAGTGTCCCTAGTGAAGATTCTACTGGCCATGCTCAGTAGAGTTTACCCAGGAACCCAGCAGTTTTACCACTAACCAGTGCTGTTTTCTCTGAAAAGGAGCAGCAGCAAGAGGAAAAAATATGGCAATCTATTTCAGCATTCTACAGGTACTGTATATATGTTGCTATGTATTTTACTGCCACAATGTTAGGCACACCCCATTGAATTTAACTTAAATGTCCTTTAAAGTGTGGGTGTAAGGGAGCTACAACCACTTGGAAGTGTGGCCTGCTTTTCTGCAGAATAGCTGTGTATTTAACATGAAAAAGATTACCTTTCAAAAACATACACTTGAAAGAATATATCCTGTCTTTCATAGAGGAGAGTGAGCAAGTCTGTTCATTAGGTTCTTAGTAAAATCTCCTGTCTATCAATTTGTTTTTGTTATGGGCTTGTTCTTTATTCAGATTATCTTTCATTGCATGTATGTACAGGTTTGCTTTAACACGGCATCACATATACACTTTATGTGCTGTCAGCCTCATTTTTAACATTGCATTTCACATACATTCTGCCTCTTCCCATCCTGTAGGACTGTTGTCTTGGCGCACATGAACCTTGGATTGATCTCGCTACTGAATCGAAAAGATTATGCTCAAGCTATCCGGCACTTTACTGCTGCACTTAATGTTGATCCGGTTTATATAAAAGCCTATCTGTGTAGGGCTCAAGCCTTCCAACAGGTACATATCTGTTATTGCCTGAGTGCTCTGATTTTCTTTTTCATTTGTATTCCTTTAGTCCTTTATATATATATATATATATATATATATATATATATATATATATATATATATATATATATATATATATAGAGTATATATATATATATATATATATAGAGTATATATATATATATATATATATATATATATATATATATATATATATATATATATATATATATTCAGGTGCAGTAGAGGCCAGCACTCACAGGACTTCAAAATAACATCATCAGAAAAAATAAAGGTTTTACAAAAAGTATTTCAGCATGGTTTTTTATTGTCCCAATAAAAAACCATGCTGAAATACCTTTTGTAAAACCTTTATTTTTTCTGATGATGTTATTTTGAAGTCCTGTGAGTGCTGGCCTCTACTGCACCTGTATTTGTATTTTTTGCATTAGCACCCAGGCATTTATTCCTCTGTATGTGGTGTGCTACCTCTGCTGGGACTGTATATATATATTCATATATATATATATATATATATATATATATATCTTCATTTGTATATATACTGTATTTGTTTATGTGTGTCTGCTGTTACCATTTATAATGAGTTACTTTCATTGGTGCTTAATATTGTGTTCCCCAGATAAACGATTTGAACAACGCAATGAAAGATATAACACGGGCCATTCACTTGCACCCTGACTCGCCGCAGCCCTACCTCATTAGGTAAGTTGTTATAAACAGCACAGGCATGGGCAGTGGCACAGTGATACCAGACTATAATATGAGCTTATGCACTTGTCCATAATACACATTTACCTGGTGCTATATACTATATTAGCTTTATGAAAACAAATGGAGGCATTAATAATGACAGACATGCTCTGTAGATTGTAGTCACAGCTAACTAAGGGATAATATTATGTTATAATATTATAATGTACTTGTAGAGTATAATAATCTCAGATTTCTGTGCTCCGAAACGGTGCACAAGGACCTGTTTAGGCCCCCATGAAAACAATTCTGCCTGTGTTCAGCAGTGCTATATTCATAAGGAGCGGTTCTGAGGTAACCCAAGGTGCCCACCTCTCTGTGTCTTTAACATGATGTGCAAGTTAGGGAGATGCTGTGGGTGTATTCTACAGTGGGGCTCTGTAAAGATAACCTGCCCTATGGCAGGGGCAAATTACTCCTTATGGTTTCAAGATCCAACACACTGTGAATTTATTTTTTTATGTCCTGCAGGGGTCAGTATCTGTATGAAATGAAGAAATACAGCTTGGCCAGCTTCTGCATCAACTATGCTGCTGAGATGACTCAAGGTTAAAAATTACAAAACTGCATTTTGGTTAAGGAAACCCTCCCCTCATTTGTATGCATGCAGAACAAATTCTGATTTATTTCCATGGACTGAACCTCACCTACTGATTTTTAAAGCACAGCCTATTCAGATTTAACTTTCACACTCAGATTTAACTTTTCACCAATGCATGGTTTCCTGATCAGCATATTTAGAGCCAGGGAAGTAGAGAAAATAGTTTTGGTTGAGAAGACTCTCCCCTCATTGAAAGCTATATACTTAAATTGCCGTTGCTAAGAACTAGTCACGCTAATACAGTAGTAAAATATAATACCTAGTTGCTCTGTAGATTCATATCTAAGCAAGGTACATTGCGCTATATATAAATGGGATACATACCTTGAATGTGTGCTGCTTTCATTTGGAAACCTAACCTAAGTTGCATTCCTTTATGGCATTGCATGTACAGAGCTGCTGCCCTGACAATTAAACTACATTCACATAGCACACAGCAGTTGTAACTTGCTACTTCTTTTCCTTACTGGTCCTGCTTTTGGTGCCAATCCCTGGAATGAAAGTTATGAAAAACTTTTGATGATTTTATAATATACAATCTGGAAAATTCAAGCAATATGTAGATAAGAATAAAGTGTCCAATGCCATTCATAATAATGCTCATACATGTACAGTCCATGGGAATTGGTTATTAATTGCAGTTGTTTGGCAGCTAGAAAGCCTCAAAGAGTTTAGCTGTCAAAACTTAAGTGACCTTAACCTCAGATGGTTTGGTACAGTTCATGTTTCTTTATTGTATTTAAAGGGTATATTTATCAATGAGCATTCCACAATCTAACCGAAGGAAATTTTACAGCTCTCTGTTCACTTGTATAGGATTAATAAGAGCATAAACCATTGAGTTAATAGGAGTTAAACCATTGAAAATATGCTCCTAAAAGGCCTATACAGATGAAAATAGAGCTGTGAAGTTCCCTTCTGATCCCTATTTTAAATGAGCCCCTATTTGTTACTGACAACTTCACTATTTTGCCTGGTCTTCAGGTTCCTCGGCAGCTCAACAAGCTTTGGTCCAATCCTTCCGCCAGCAATATAGCAATGCCATTGAGTGCCTAGTATCTGCTATCCAAGCCAAACCAGCCCCAGCCTTGGTGATCCTACTGGGAAAAATACAAATGAAGGCCAATAACAGCAAGGTAAAGTACAAGTGTAGAATATTCAATATCAATGTTTTGTGTTGTAGCTCCAGATGTCTTTTGTACTGTGATTTGTAAGTGCCATCTATTATAGCCTGTGCTTCTCTTGCTATAGCTGTACATCCTATAGTGGGCTCTAGCAAAAACTATGCAAACAACCCATTCTTTTCATCCCATCCTAAATGCAGCCAAGAAGGGCCTTTCTGATAATATCCTGATATATCACATATTTTGCCACTGAGTGCATTCATGGAACATCCCACCTGTGTGCATATGCCTGCATATTTGGTTCAGAATAGCTATCTATCCATTAAAAATATAAAGGGTGGCTAAAGCAGCCCCAAATTGATTCTCTTTATTAATGTAAACCGATTTATAATATTAAGGCCTGTCTGAGCTTTGCATCCCCTTACAATAAGCTTTTCTTTCCTTTACAATAACAGGACACCTACATATTTAATGGTGGTTTAAGGTGGAATATCCCAGGTTAGGAAACATTTGTATTATGCTGCCTTTAAAACAGCAGATGACACCATAAAGGTGTCCATTGCTTATTACAACATTGTGTAGACTTTTACAGGCAAGAGAACAGTTGCCATTTATTTTCTCATCGATAACTGTTGGGGTGTCAGTATAAGTAAGATATCTGTTGAGAATTCCTTATTAGTGTTTTAAAGAGCAGATGTTTGCCTTCTTGTTTTCCTTATGTGACAGGATGCAGTGAAAACCTTCAGGGATGCCCTGGATATGTTTAAATCATCAAATGATCTAATTTTATCACCCTCAAACAAAGCAGAAATCCTTTTTAACTTGGGTCTGTGTTACATGGAACAGTTTGATTTCCAAAAGGTGAGCTCCTCAACTTCATATCTTGGCTACCAGGCTGGTAAGGGTGTAGTGCAGTGATCCCCAACCAGTGGCTTGTGAGCAACACGTTGTTCGCCAACCCTTTGGATGTTGCTTAAAGCAGGTGCTTATTTTTAAATTTCTTGTTAGGAGGCAAGTTTTGATTGCATAAAAACCCAGTGTAATTGCCAGACAGAGCCTTCTGTAGGCTCCAGTCACCATAGCGCCTATCAAATAGACCATTATAGCTCTCATTGGCACCACTTTTTTCATGCTTGTGTTGCTCTCCAAAGATCACAGGTATATAAAAGTTTGGGGATCACTGGTGTAGTGGTTCCATGTGGAATGGTCTGTATTCTAGTGTGGTGAATAAACAACAAATTCATAAGCTTCCGTAAATTTGTAAATTGGCTGTTATTTTTATGCTGTTACATTGCAGGAAAACATCCAGGCTGTTCCACAAGCACCAGCCTTGCACATTTGTTCTTTATCTTATATATCATATATCCTTGGAGTCCTGCATTTCTGGCTATTGGTTACATGGCACCAGATTTAAACTCAACTGCCTACAGAAATGCGGATTAATTTATTTACAGGGGCATAGTGAGGCATTGTCTGTGATCACACATAGGGGCGCATTCATAAAAGTACGACAGGTCCGATTACAAAAGATTCGTATTTTTTCTAAAGTTTACAACCCTTGCGTATTTACTGTGATATATTGTATTTGTTGCAACGAGTACAAAATTTTCAGATTCATTCAAGCTTCGGTATCGTGACTTTCCATGGTCAGAGTGCCATTGAGTCCTATGGGAGGCTTCCAAAATCATGCACTGAAGGTTCAAAGTCAGAAAGATTTTCACACCGTTTATGATTGCTCGGATACGAAAATTTCATAACTTTCAGATTGTACCACAATATTTTCGTACAAACACGACACGACTTTTCGCAAACTTAACGCACATCAAAAATCGGATTTAATGCGAATTTTCGCAAAGCGCACTCGTAATTTGGACTTTAATGAATCGCCCCATTGTCTATGGATAATACCTTAGTTGAGGGAATCAATATAGAAGCTTCTGTTCGTCAGCACTAAAGCAAATATGAAAAGAATAACATTTTTTCAGAACTGTACTGTACTTTTCATTGTGTTTATGAGGTAAAACATAGAAACTATTTCTCTTACAAATAGGATATATTTCTCTTAAAATTCCATGTTGTAGATCCTTACTCATTCTGCACTTTGGTTCCTGCATCATATTCATATAATACCTTTCAGGCTCTTGAAGCTCTTACCTCTGCCATTAAAGTTCGCTCGAGATTTCATGAAGCATATTATCAGCGTGGGCTTTGTCGCATGCATCTCCAGCAAGCAAAATGTTTGGATGATTTCAACAAAGCACTGGAAATCAACCCTAACTACTTCCAGGTAAGGTGGGCAGTGTGCACTATACACGGGTCAATAAAGCTGTTGACAGATCAGAGTAAGCAGCTTATCAGCTGTGTATGGGGCCCTCTGATAGGCCTAACCAACTGATATCTGGCCAAACATTGGGCACATATGGATTGGGTAAAATTTCCCATTGAATTAAGGACTGGATCTGCAAATTGATGTTGTCCTCGATACGATGGCCGGCATAGCAGCAATTATGATTTGATCTTTGGCCCAAGGGCCAAACGATTGAATCTACCTGATATCACCCACATCGAGGTGTGAATATCGGGGAAAGATTTGCTCATTTGGCAGCCTTGTCAAATGAGTGGATCTTTCAGTGTATGGCCACCTTGAGTTTAATCAGCATGTATCTGATTGGAGTTACTTCACTTGTGCATGTTTGTAACTTAGCTAATATACTGATATAAATAAACCTTAATGTGTAAAGACGAGAGAAAGAAATATGGAGGTACGTGTATTTTATTTAGCAATAATATCCCACTCCATTCTATGCTACTGCTGACCTGTTTAAATGTATTCCATACACATACTAAATGGTGTGATCTTGCATGTATTTGTTCAGATTGTGCCGAAGCTGGTATACAAACCTGCCACATCATTCCATGGTAAAAGGATTTATAACTTGACATATTAATGAGTTCCCTTGACCTAAATAGCACAGTGATTCACCCTTTTGTAGTTACAGCACAGCTTTAGCTTGACTAAAATATCTGTGTAGCCCAGAAGATCTTATGAGGAGAATTCAAACAGCAGTTTTATTCACAAATGTCAGCATTTTGTGCAGATTTATGAAATAACGGTGTTTACAATAACAGGACAGCATATACTTATGAACATGTTACTGTGCTGGGAATGCTAACATATCTACCTTAAAATGTGTGCAGATTTCAATTCCACGTCTTCTTGCTAATGCACCGTAGAAAACAGCTTTAATCATTTCTACACCAGGTGCCATATCGGCTGAGCTGCCCTTACATGTGCCATTTTATATCTTCCCACCTTATATCTATGCTTTGTGTTGCTGGCTTCAGACTGCTCCTGCCTGCTAAGTGCCACAAAGTATTCTTCCAGCATAATGATGCACCTTTTACTGTAGGCCTTATTGTGTCGTGCCACTTTCTATGGATTCAGGAAGAGATACTCTAAAGCTATCATGAACTGCAATGCTGCAATCAAGGTCCAGCCACACAGTGTGAGAGCCTACCTCTACCGGGGGGCATTGAAATACTACATAAAGGTGAGGAGGATACTCAGCCTGATTGTATGTATATATAGAGGGGCTGAAACATCTCCCCCAAAATTTTCTTTATAACTAATATAAGCCCTGTGGAGTGCGGAATCCTTGCGCTGATGACATGTGAACATTTCCTCAACTGCATCCAGGCAAAGAAATCAAGTTATGTGTGTGCCTACCTTCTTGTGTATATGTGTATATATATATATATATATATATATATATATATATATATATATATATATATATATATGGGCAGATTTATCAAGATGTGAGTTCAGAGCTTAATACATAAAAACTCACCCATGTTCTATTCATTCCTATGGGATTTTAAGAAGTATATTTATCACTGGGTGAAAGTTAGAATTCACTTTTTGATAAATACACTTCTAAAAACCCCATAGGAATGAATAGAATGTGGGTGAGTTTTTATGTATTAAACTCTGAACTCGCATCTTGATAAATCTGCCCCATAGAGTTTAAAACTCTTTTCTCAAGCCATAAACATTGCAATACATAGCCACACTTTATTAAGAATCTTGTTCCACCCCATCTCCCATCCCTTAATCGAATACACAACCTTAACCCCTTTATATAAAGATTTTTTAATAAAGCACACAATTAAAGATTACTGCTCTACATTCTCCAGTTAGGGCTCTGGCACACGGGGAGATTAGTTGCCCGCAACAAATCTCCCTGTTCGCGGGCGACTAATCTCCCCGAAATGCCATCCCATGGCATACGCAGCGCATCGCGGACGTTTCCTCTCAAGGCAACTTCCACGATTTCATTTCATTTTCGTCGGTGGGATTGGATTTCGGGGAGATTAGACGCCCGCGAACAGGGAGATTTATCGCGGGCGACTAATCTCCCCGTGTGCCAGAGCCCTTAACATCCGAAATACCAGAACCTCCTTAAACAATTCCCATTAGATTATACTCATGCTTTATGCCCCTAGATTCAGGTGTTTGTAAAGTGTGTATCCAAAATTTCTCCCGTTTGTGCAAATACAGAAGTCTGTTGCCCCTCTTCTCAAAGGTGGGCGCAACCTCTATAACCAGAAACTGAAGAGATGCAATCAAGTGCTTAAAAAAATGTTTTAAAAAGCTATGCATTGCAATGTTTATGGCTTGAGAAAGGAGTGTGAAGCTCTAGAACGTTGCCTGTATTTTTCTATGTGTTTTTAACAATAAAGCCTTTGGATTGCAGAACTTTTTTGGTGAATTTATGTATGTTACCTGTTCTGAAATAATACTGTTCTCCCTTAACTCCATGTTTTTCTGTGGCAAACAGTTGGAATTGGAACACTTTCATCTCACAAACATTCCTATACACTCTTATAGTCGCAAACCCAGTATCTTAAGTCCTGGCAGTTCATTTGGACATGGCCACTCAGACCAGGAGAAATGCCAGTGGTCCGTCAGGCAGCAGGTGTATGCACTTTGGGCACAGGTTTCCGTTGGTGGGTGGAATCAGCAAGGTGGTTGGAGGCAGCAGGTGGAGGTGTGGTTATTTGCTACGTTTAACCCTTTCAGTGCCTGTTAGATGTGTGCAAACCGAACCAAGAGTTGCCAGGCAATTTTGGTCCTGCATTTATTGAACAAGAATGGGTAAAATAAAATCTATGGAACTGGCACTGCAGCATGAGCAAGTGTACTACTGGTAAATTTGTTCTGTAGTTTCAAAAAGGGATTTGATGCATATTTTATCAGGGGATAAAATACAATTCTAGTTAATTAGAATGTTCATTTTATTTTAATGTTTGCTGCAGGCGTACAAATTGGCAGTTCAAGATTTCAGTAAAGCGGCAACGTTGGATCCAACCTGCTCACTAGTGTATTACAACAGAGGAGTGTGCCATCATCAGACTAAGATGTATGATGAGGTAGAGAAATTATTTATGGTCCTTATAAGAGCAAAGGTTGTTGTAAACATTGAAGGGGTTCATAAAACTGCCCCACTGCGCCCCTTAGTTTTGCTATAAAAGTTGTCTAAAAATGTATTTATTGATGCAAGAAAATTCACCACTGAGCATTCTACTGACCAAAAATCTCATTATAAATGCAAGAGAAGTGACCAGTGAGAGAGGAGAAACACTACACTTGGGTAGACGTTTACTCTTTATCCTTTAACAAATCCAGAATAAGTATATTTGTCTGGTAAAACAATAGTATTTAGTTTTCTTAATATTAAATGTCCTCATCCTCCTCCTCCTCATCCTACTCCTCCTTCTTTAATAAAAGTTATTACACTGTAGACATGATTTTCCCAGGCATCTTTAAAAACTTTTCTAAGTTGCTATTTTACATATGAAAGCAAATTGTTTGTAAGCTGATTACCATTTATAGACATTTTATTGTATTGCAGTTTGTGAACATTCTAAAACCCTCTCAATGTCATACTGACACTAAAAAAACGACTCTTAAATATATATGTACATTAAGAGTTACCTATGGGTCATGTTGATCATGTTTTACTGATAGAGCAGCTTTTGTAAATAATTCCTAAACCTGACTGTTTTACCAACCTGACTGTCCCTTCTCAGCCTGTCAGTTATAGCTTCTAATGCTAATGGACTCCTGCTACACAAATATGGCCGCCCCCTTATAGAGGGACATGGGGGATCAGATTTGGAATGTAACAGCACCGGCAAATAGTTTTATGACAAAATTATAAATAGCATGCGAGTACAAAGTTATGATAGATGATAAAAAGGTTTATTTTCTGGTGTCAGTATCTCTTTAAGAGATTATCCTAAAATAATACTTTGTTTAACTTCAGTTTTATCTTATAAATTAGGCCCTTAAAGACTATAGCATCGTACTGCTTCTTGGTGGATGGAAGGAAGTTGATTCCAAAGTTCTTGTAAACCGTGGGTTACTTTACCTAGAACTTCAGGATTTTGCTAATGCTCTTGAGGTATCTATGTGTACACAGAAGTTTAGACAACAATTTTTTGGTGATAAGATGTTGCTAATAATAACCTAACTGTTTGGATTCCTTCTTGTAAAGGATTTTAAATGTGTGGCTTTAAGGACTCCAGGAGATATAAAGATTCATCTGGTGATTGGAAACTGCCATCAAAGGTGAGTGTCACACCAGAAAAATGCGACAGCATCACTTTCCTTTTGCTTTAGAACATGTCAGGCTTACGGCTTTTGAGGTCTTATGACCTATATTTCTCGGCATCCTTGGGGAACTGGAGGACTGTCATTTTGGTGTGTCTTTTTAGGTCAGGGCTGCCAAGGTAACTTTGAACTATAAAACATATGTTTTTATTTACATTACCCTTTTATTAGGCTACAGCAATATGAAGAGGCTGTGCAAGCATTTAATCAAGCGTTGAACATAACTCCTTTGTCTGCTGAGGCATGCATTGGCCGTGGAAATGCCTATATAGAATATGGGCATCAACGTGGTACTGCACAAGCTAAACGTGATTTTTTGAGGGCACTTCATCTAAGTCCCAGCTGCGTGGCTGCCCGGATCTGCTTGGGGTATACTCTGCAAGTAAGTATTTCCTCTTCTTACAGAGATATAGAGCTGTTTTGTCAAATTCGAGAATAATAACCCACACAAGCCCATATAAATGTTACAGATAACAAATTATTTTCCAAGCAGGACATCTATTCCATTAGACCAGTGCATTTCGGTAGCCTTTAATAATAGTAAGGTGAGTGATGTCCACCTTAGATGTGAATGAGTTTCAACAATTTATTTTTGGCCATAGAAGGAATTGGCAGTTTTAAAGAACAGCTAGAAATATATCACCTAGACATGCCTAATTTACACAGTTACTTATTAATAGCATGTATCAATTACACTAACCTAAGAACAATTTCTTAGGTTAGTGTAATTGATACATGTTATTAATTACACTGGAAACAGCTTTTAAAGGTCCACTATACCAAATATTAGGGGTCTTTAACAACTTCAATTTTCCCCACAGTCATTTGCACAAAAAAAACCATTTATTAAAAGTATTTTCGAAAATGTGCTCTTTGCACTTCAATATAGTTGTGCTCAAGGCCACTCGGTCCTTACTGCCTTCTGTCTCGAAGATGCTGCACCTATTGGTGCAGGGGAACCCCGGAGCTACTACCTGGCCAGTAGCTTCAGGGTTCCCTTTCCACCTCAACATCAATAGGCGCAACGCCATTGTGTCAAGAATTTTAGCATTAGATTCAAATGTATCTAGATAGGATACTGAACTTAAATCAGTTCATGGTTCTCTTAACATAACAGTTTCATTAATCATTTTGAATGATTAATGAAATTTTCTGTTTCTGTGGGAGGGTTCTAAATGGAGCCTCCATCCCCTGAATGCATTGGGCGAAAGCACCATTGGCACTGAGTTCATATTAGCACTCATTATAAATAAAGCTAAATCTGAGGCTTAACAATAACATTAGTGTGATTAATAAGTGTTTATACTAGATTGGCAAACAGTTACAAGTCACAAGGATAAACAATCCACTGTGCTACAGAACTATTGTAATTTAAGATTATTTTATGATTAAGTATTAGATGCCAGTCATGAAACATTTCATTAGAGAATAGTGTAGTTTAGGATTATGGGAGTTTTAGTTTAGCTACCAGTTGGACATACTTTCTGTACAATAATAAAATACTCATATAATACAATACAATATGTTTATGTTTAAACTAAGTCTATGCATAAATATATATTTATATCTGCAGAAACACTACAACATATGTTATATCACTGAGTCCAGTGTGGTCCTTTGTTTTAATGATCATATTCTAATTTCACGATTGAAGTGAATTATATTTATTGCCTTCAAGATTGCTTATGTAGCATGTTGTCAACTGGTATCAAAGCAAAATTATGTAATCTAGACTGACATATAATAGCTCAAAACCATGTTTATCTGTAATTTCTTGCATACAAAGGTTGGAATTTGCACAGTACTAAATTACAGAAGCTGAACAAGCCAATTTAAAAATGCAAAACTAGAAATAACCACTTAATGGTGGCCAAACAAGTGGACCTTTCCTTAATATACCGACCTAAAGTGACCTTACGGCCAAACAATTCTATCACAACAATGGGGGTGGGGTCCTTTAATCCGACAGGAAAATCAAACCTGCACAATAGACATCTGCCAGATTTTTTGCCAGGTAGGGCCATTGGAGGGTCCCATACACGGTCAGATGGCCACCTTAAAGGAATACTATTATGGGTACACTTTATTTTCAAAACACATCAGTTAACAGAGCTTCTCCATCAGAATCCTGCATTAATAACCATTTTTCAAAAACACAGGCAGATTTTTTAATTTTGAAATTTCACATGGGGATAGCCATATTCTTCATTTCCCAGGGTGCTACAGTCATGTGACTTGTGCTATGATGAACTTTAGTCACACTTTACTGCTGAGCTGCAAGTTGGAGTGATATCACCCCCCTCCCAGCAGCCAATCAACAGAACAGTGGGAAGGGAGCAAGATAGCAGCTCCGAGTAGATATCAGAATAGTACTCAATAGAAAGAAATCCAAGTCTGGCTTGAGACTCCTTCAGTTACATGGGAGTAGGAGAAACAATAGGTTACATGAAAGCAGTTCTAATGTGTAGCGCTGGCTCCTTCTGAAAGCTCAGACTCAGGCACAATGTACTGAGATGGCTAAACTGAATACATTTGTTGATTCAAGAATAACATTTTAAATGGTAGAGTGAATTATTTGCTATGTAAACAGTGTAACTTAGAAATAAAAAGTATACCATAAAAATCATGACAGAATCCCTTTAAGATTTACCATAAAATCAGACGGCTTGAAAATGCCACCTCTGCACATCCTCAGCCAGCTCATATCTTGCTATTGAGACTTTCCATTTGACAGCTGCCATCACACTACACATCAAAATGGTTCCACACATCTACAGGCACTGATTGTGCACTGTTGTCCCGTGCTTGTGCGCTCCCCTTTATAGTTATATCAGTTCACTTATTGTCTGATAATTGTTCATGAATAAGACCTTCTTTATCAACAAATGACATTACCCAGATAAAATGCAGCACATTGTTAGTCAGACATTTTCATCATGTAACATTCAGTAGCTCTTGGGTATTTTCCACTGAACAGCTTAATATTTCCACATCATTAAAATGATATTTTGCTTGAGAGATTTCATTACCCTTCGGAACAGTTACTGTGATAAATTCTGGAAACAAACTAACAGTGACGTGTGATAGGGGCCATTTGTCTGCTTGGAATGCTCACTTTTATCCTAGGAACACAGGCATTGAAGCATTATGTTATAATGGATAACCTGCTGCTTTATTTCTTGTTCTAAAAATGAGGGTGTTCATTTATTAAAAACCCAATAACAAATAGCCACTAAGATGCTGTCAATCAAGCCCCTGCTGTTGCTTATTTTACATCCTATCACAACTTTTGCATGGCAGATTTAGAGCCATGAGTAAACAGCCGAAGGGGGGCCCTTGTATTTAACACCAGCCTAGAGCTGCCTGGTGTGGGTTATGGTTGGTGCCCTTAGCAAATATAACCTCTCATATATATATATGGCCCTGCAGTCAATATGCCCCAACCCCAAAATAAAACACCAGAAAAGGTGCACAGCTCCTATGCCTTGGAGCCCTTCTCTTTGGTCAGCCCCCAAGGTTTGTTACAAGGTGTAGGAAAACACTGGCATATCAGGTCCAAGAATATCTACCCCATAAAATAAGTTTTTGCCTCCAAATCTCAGCCTAATTTACTTCTACTTCTTATCTAGGAGAACAAATAAAGTTTCTCCCCAAATATCTTCTAAATTCTTTTCTTTGGCAGTAAAAACATATATTAATATTGATAAAGAATAAATTCTGTGTAGGCAAATTTCCTATGCCCCCCTTTCGGTGGTCCATGAAGGATATTGTGAAGCAATTCATATTACCCTTCATTCCGGTACTGATGGAAGCTCTGAAGCGGGTCTTATCACCTATTTACTGTGTTATTGTTTAGAGTTCAGTTGCAGGTACCGTGCCCCTGACTTGGAGGGATGCTGTTTACAAGCTAGCCTTGGTTTGGCCTTGACGGCTGTTCCACTTTTTTCTGGCATAAGAACAGTTTTTTGTTCGAATTGGTAACACCCATACTCATACATAATTATGTTGTATGCTACCATGTCACAAAGTCTATAAAAACCCAGTGATGTCTTTGTTCTGGTGTTCTGACTATGTTTTGCTCAGAACCCACGTACATGTCTGATTGTTATTAATCCACTCATAATTGTTTTGCAATATGGATTCATCTCAAGGGGTTAAGTTCTAACAAGAGATCCCATTTTCAGGGGGGGAGTTATCATTTGGGTAGTATAGTATTTTGACTTATCCGTGCCTTCTCTCTCTGTCAGGTTCCCTATTCAATATAATGCTAACATTGTGATTTGTTAGACACTTTTGAGGCCCACAATCTAGCCTTCCATAGCTCAAACTGCTTCACTAAGAACCATAGCTACATTGATCCAGGTGACCCAAACCAATACAGGACAAAGAACATGCCACTTGGTTCTGAACTGGAAGGCTCATGTAAATATCTACATTCCTGACCCCGAATAAGCACTTCTGACAGAAAGTTTAGAAATATACACCAGCAACAGAATTTTGCTTGGAACTGCAACTACCAGAATTATTTCATTGGCTTGAGTGATGTAGGGGTGCTGTTTTAATTATGCAACATCTGGAAGCCAAAGCTTGCCCATCTATCATTGGGTTCCCCTTCTCCTACCCTCATATTTTAATCTGCTGCCAAGAAGCTAGAACTTGAAGGCCATAATATAGACTTCTCATGGATAAAGCCACTGGTGGAGCTAGGATGTGTGCACCTTGCAGACCATCCCTACTAGCGGCTCAGCACATGCCCAGTACAGGTTTTCTCCAGTAGCAGAGAAAGGGCATCATACTTCAGTATGCCTAGGGTGTGGTACAAGGAGGTATGTCTTTCTAAAATGTACCAGGCTTGATGTTGTGATAAATGAGTTAATTATAAATACACAATGTATCAGTATGCCTAGGGTGTGGTACAAGGAGATTTGTCTTTCTAAAATGTCAGCAAAATGGTGGTACCAGAGCTCATTTACCTCCTCTGTCATGATTAGGGTAAAAGTGATAGCACTTTGCTTTGGTCATTAAGGTTGGAATCACCCCAGGTAGGCACAACCCATCACTGGAAATCCCATCTTCCTGTTTTTGTCTGGTTATCACAGGTGATTCTGCTAACTCCTTTTCTAATCAGGGAGAAGCAACCAATTCTTAATTTGGTCACCTAAAATATCAGTTCTGTGGTTTCACCCTGACTAATCATGAATAAGTGTCCAACAAACACAGTGATAATATTACCAGTATTCAGTACATCAGTTAAATGCTCAGAAGACCTGTGCTTAGCAACTGCTTTCTTTCTTTCTGTTTGCCCTGTGTAGGCTCAGGGGCTTTTTCAGCAAGCTTGGAATCATTTCACAGTAGCCCTTGATATTGATCCACAAAGCATATTGGGATTTGAGGGCCGAGCCATTGTCAGCCTGCAAATAGGAGACACCTTTGCTGCTCTTCAAGATATGAATGCTGCTTTAAAGGTAATACTGACACTGGTAATGTGGTCATCCTTTCATAAACATGCATTTAGTGTTGGCTTTTTCAGTACAAAAGTTATATTGTTATTAGGCCAATGTCACTGCAAAGCAAATCCAGTGTAAATTAGAAATAATCTTTTCATTTAGTCAGTTATTGCACAGAGCTGAGGCCAAGAGCAACATTGTGTAAGAAAAAAAAACAATTAAAACATACACAATATACCAAGTATTCAATATCTCTGCATGTAAAAAAAGGTATCGTTTATATCTTCTGTGCTTCTTCCTTCCCTGTATATACACGTACTGCCTGTTATACACATACTGCTGTTGGTGTGAGCACATGTATAAACTGACCTAAAATACAGAAAGAGGCATCAGACTATAATAAATCAGAATGATGCTCTGGATTAGAATACATTACTGGATGACGTTCAAGAGGCACATAAAAACAAATTGTTCTTAATACGCTGTGACAAACACGATTGTCCAACATGGGAATTAAATCCTGCAGGGCAGGGGGGTGTCAGATATTTATTATTATGTGCTGGATGACCTTAAACATCTTGGGCCATAGACACAAACTTGCTATATCCTAATACAAACTGCAATAGAAATGTACAAATTATTAAAACCATACTGAAGCCACTGCCTGTGAGTAAAGGAACGCACACCTCTACAGTAAGTGCTATTTTTAACCAAACCAGATTTGAGCAAATATTTCAAAAGAAAGGGATGATTGATCCAAAGTATTTCTTGCAGTGGTTGGCGCATGAAACCATAAACAGTATTTCTTGTGGATTTCAGCATATAAACCCATCTGTTTTTCCAACCTATGAGTGATCAGTCAGTAGTTCTCACTTTAATTGCGTATTTGCCTCCTCTCCCTTCAGATACAATTTCCTGTATAATTGGCCTGAAATATTCCACCCGCTCTGATCATTCCAATAACAAATCTTTATTGGTAGCTATCAAATATTTATATGCACTAATACCGCATTGGATTACACTAATTGGCAGCCTGTTATTTGAAAAAACAAGAGGACAAAAAGGAAATCACCCTTCTCTTATAATTTCATATTAAGTAATAAAAGCTAATTAGAGGTATTAGAATACAATGAGCAATACCAGGGCTAAGCATGTGTGCACTGAGATTGCCAATTAGGCCCTGCAATCAGGCCTGGACTGGTATCAAAATAGGCCCTGCCATTTCAAGTGAACAGAGACCCAAACAGCCCCCCACCGGCCCACTAAATAGCGACTTTCTATGGCATCTTACAGCAGCCCCTTTCTAAAGGAAATGATTGCAAAGATTTGTTGTACATAGAACTTATGCAGGGCCAGAACTAGAGGTAGGCAGAAGAGGCACCTATAACAAATGGGGGCACTCAAAAACAGGTAGAGAGGAAAAAAAAAACTTTAAATGCTCATGGTATTGTATATACAGGTCCCATAGTTCATTAGTTCCAGGCTCGTGGACAGTGTCCTTCAGCAGATAATGTATAAAAGTCCTGGAATGTAGTAATTAACCAGAGGTGCTGCCACTTCAAATGGAAGGTCAAATCCAATAAAATCTATAAACACAAGCAAAAATAAAGGGCTGCAGAGCCCGCACTTCTTGTTTGCTTGTGTTTGTAGAAAAGGCACCTGCCTAAGGTGCAATGATGGGGGGGCAGGTTCCTCTTCTGCCTACCTCTAGTCTGCGATCCCTTGTCCCCGCCGCTTGGCAATGTGCGGCATTCCCCTGCGAAGTCACTGCACATGTGCGCTTCTACAGGCACGCATGTGCTCATGTGGGGGGGGGGTTACTGTGGCGAGTTGGCCAGGGTGCTCAATCAGTTAAGGCCTGTCTCTGGACTTATGGAAGTGTTTAAGCGATTTATAAATATATAGGAGTTCATGTGGAAAACAGGAAACACAAACACTGCTAATGCACATACTTTCCATTGTACATACACACAGGCACAATCAAGATGCACTCACGTTTAAGACATGAAATCATTCGTATTAGTGTAAGGAGTATTTGTATTTCCTACTTTTTTATCTCCTACTGTCTCTTCCCTTGCTATGCCATTCTGCAGTGCATGTTGGGTACAGGTGCCAAGGCAAGTTCGGCTGAAGTTGCAGTTGTAAGAATATCCAAACAGAAATGGTGCTGATCCTTTCAGTCTCTATTTTATTCACAGCTTTGTGGTTCAGCACAACTGCTCACAAACCGTGGAGTGATTCATCAGTTCATGGGGAAGTTACCCAATGCAATGAGAGATTACCAGGCAGCAATCACAGCAGACCAAGACTATTCACTGGCTTATTTCAATGCAGCAAACTTGTATCTCCATAATCGGCAGTTCACACAGGTAAATTAATTCTCAGAAACCTTATTTTGTTAATAACTATAGGACTCATTTATATTTGCAAGTGCAGTTCTGGACCCTGCAATTTCCCCACAGGCAGTTGTGCGTAAAACTACTTTTATTAATGGTATTTACTTCAAAATGCGCTCCTTGCTCCTCCCTATAATTGGGCTCAGTGCTGTTCAGCCCCTCCTGCCTTCTGTTCTGAATCAGGTGTTGCCCCATTAACACTGGGGAACCCTGGAGCGACTCCCACTCCATCAGCGCCCTTTGTTGATTGCTGCAGTTGGGCTGAGCCAAAAGAAATGGGGCGAACACTTGCACGCTGAAACAGAGGAAATTATGTCAGCAAAAAGTGAAAATAAAGGCAGGCAGACTTTAAAAATATTCAGTGGAATTGTGCCCCATTTGCAACAATACGTATGCCCAGTTGCATCCATTTTGGCGAATTAGATGCAATTGTGGTAATCACAGCACAGTTGCATCAAGAGACCATTCCTTTGTGACAGCGAGGACGCAGGAATTGTGGTAAAATACATGGTGATTGCACTTTGCTGACTGCACGTGAGGATGTTAATGAGCCTTTATGTGTTTTTAAGGGTCTAGATGGTGTTCATGTTTACTTGTATACCAACTCAGGCTCAAACATCCCTACCCTTATGGCATGTACTCACAAATAATGGCCTCTAGTCCCTCAGCTTCTAGATGTACCCATGTACTTTTAATAATAATGTAAAAAATAAGAATTTATGACTTTTCCTCATCCACTTGGTCATACTTCCATTACCACATTCCTGATTTGTTTTAGTCCCTACCCACTCTCTGTTACCTTTATTTCTTGTTATCCTGGACTGTCTAACCTAAACAGGAACAGCTGAGAGCTATGATACTCGTATTGGTTATTATGCACAAGGAATCCTACTTAACTGCATCTCAGATGTGTGCCATATTAGCTTTCCGCAGTGGAAAGGGGGTGTGGCCACCTGGAACGATGGGACATAGTATGGGTGGCCTGAGCAGGTCATTAGGGGAGTGGTCAAATATTCTGATTTTGAAATTGATAATGTTTGGAACTTAATTAGGGAGAACAGACATAATATTAAATAATTGGGATGATGTTCATTTAATTACTTGCCTTGCCACAGGGTCTTTGATCCTGCCACACTGCGTGTATCCAGTAAAAATGGCATAAATCAAAGAGGAACCTCTGAATCAAAGGAAAACTTTTTAAACACTAGAACTCTATTTGGAGACAATGTTATCTTATCACATCACCATTCCCTATAAAGTAATTTCAGTATTTGTTTTGGTAATCCATATTTCTTTTAAAAGGAACACATAAAAATATGTATTTTGTTTTTCAACAGGCCAAAGAATACTACACAAGAGCTGTGGCACTTGACCCTGCGAATGAGTCAGCAGTTCTGAACAGGGGCATTACAAATATGCTGTTGCAAGATGCGCAAGCCGCATTGCACGACTTCCAGCTTGTCCTTAGTCTCTGTCCTGTTTCCTCTGCCGCTTACTTCAACCGTGCCAGCCTGTATAACACTTTACAGCAATACCAGTGGGCAGAGAGCGACATTTCACAAGGTGGGCCTCTTACACTTACTCTACAAGGTGGAATTTAATCAAATTATTTTGGGCACTTTTCAGTTTTATTGTTGGGGTAAAAATCTATTGGTAGTGCCTACTAAAGCTTGCATAGCTAGGATTCAAATCACTGCACATAGGTTGGCTTTGCTAAACGCAGTTATATGATGCAGAAAATCCTCACAATATCAGTTCTCAAACTGTGGGCAGATTTTATGTGTATATAGCATTCATGTACAGGGTTGAACTGGGCCCATGGGACACTGGGAAAAACCCTGGTGGGCACCTCCAACACAGTCCCAATCCCCAGAAGGAACTTTTGGAGATAAAAGGTATGCGATGCACAGTGAGCATACGGTGGTGGTGGTGGTGGGGCTGTTGCCAGCGGACAAATTCACGGTTGGGTCGGGGAGCCCCCGAGGTGGTAATCCCCTGTGGACCCTTGACACCCCAGCCTGACACTGTTCATTTAGTCCTGGATAGGCCTTGAACAATAACAAGGTGGCTTGTTTCAGCAGTGTTCTCAAACACAGAGGGGGGAATTGACCCCCAATTGGCCATTAAACAAATGCTTAATATACTTACTGTACATGCACTAGCAAAACTAGAACCTATGCAAGCAGGTGCAAGAAACTTAGTTTAGTTTTCCTAAGGATACACCTAATATGGAGCCTTTTATTTTCAATGACTTGTTTCACTACTGGTAGCCCAAAGCTAACTGTTTCCCCTTTTTTATCTCTTAGCTCTAAATTTGCAACCTGATGACCCGCTCATCTATAAACTGAGGGCTGATATCAGAGGAAAACTTGGATTAACCAAAGAAGCAATAGAGGACTATGAGCATGCTATTACCCTGCTAGGACAGTCTGCTCAGTAATACTTCTCTGAGAGAACCCATGCTTCACACTAACAGAGGAATTCAGGCCCACCATCACAAGCTGTATCCAAAATGATTTTGCATTCCGCACCCTGCTAGATAACCAGTGACTTCAGAATTCACTTACCGGGCAACCCCCCCAGTAACATAACTGTTACAACATATAAAATGCAAAAGCCTAAGCTCACTAACTGAGGTTCTCATCAAACATTTTATATGTACTAAATGTGTGCCATATGATTATCAGTTTGAAGATACAGCATGACATAAAATGTACTGGCTCCTAACATGCTGTAGCCTCTGTTGTATCTACTGAATCTGTGGCCCATCATAAGGCCAGACAGTCTCTGCTGGGCTGCCATCATTTCTCACAGGACATGTAACATGGCATAAAAGGCATTGTCAGGGGCCTGGCCCCTTTGGTGGCTCCTGCGATGCCTTTAAAGTTATGCTCTCTGCAGTAGCAGAGGTGAATTTCTGTTTTAATAAAATGGAAATTGGTCTTTTTGCTGCCCCTGGTAACTTTGGGGGCGCTGCTGCCTGAGGCGAGTTTCTCAACTTACCCTATGTCAGCAGTGCTCCTGGGCAGTGTTTGGGGAAGGAGAAACAGCGGGAAAATTCACAAAACAGCAAAATTCTGCCAAATGAATTGGAGCCAATGAGAAGGAGAAATGACATTGCAGTTAAGGTATCATAATACATGATCGCTGCACATTAACAAATAAACATGTAACATTAACAGTTTGATTGCTTTACCCCATTTTGAACAAACTTTTTTGAGTTTGAGAATAAATACATTTGCAAGTCATTTTTCTTGTTCAAATTTTCATTTTCAAATTGCTAATTTCCTTTTTTGCTTGCAGTTTCTAGCTCATACAGGTATCGGACCCTTTATGCGGAAACCCATTATCCAGAAAGTTCTGAATTACGGAAAGGTCATCTCCCATAGACTCCATTTTAATCAAATAATTCACATTTTTAAAAATGATTTCCTTTTTCTCTGTAGTAATAAAACCTTGTACTCGATCCCAACTAAGATATAATTAATCCTTATTGGAGCCAAAACAATCCTATTTGGTTTAATTACTGTTTAAATAATTTTTTCAGTAGACTAAAGGTAGGAGATCCAAATTACAGAAAGACCCCTTATCCGGAAATTCTTAGGTCCCATACCTGTACCATTATGTGGTAGATGTGGTAGATTTTATCAGTATTTTTTTGAATGCCTTTTGGTTGGCCTCTAGCTGTAACTACCTTATTTGCAGAAACATTTATACTAAAAGTTGTTTCAACTATAAATATATGAAATGCATAAAGTCAAGTAACAAGCAATTCATTATGGGTTTAACAATGTATGGGACTTAGGGAACTTTTTGTGACACCATGGACTAAAGGGCGGTTTGTCACACATGAGCAGAACAATTCTATGGAGGGTTCAGAAAATTTATGGGGGGGGGGGAGAAACAAATGGCATTGCTGTGATTGCATGTGCAGTAGTCACTGAAGCAATATCATGCAAACACATTATGTTCCCTCTGGAAAGTACAGACTAAACCCACCAGAAAGGGGCTTCCCCCTCCCCATTTTTAAGATACTTTTCTCCAGGTAAACACTGAAATAAAGTAATTAGTATTTAAACTAAAACTCACAATTTGACATCACATTAACACTAGTGATGAGCAAATTTTTTGCAGTGAAATTCCGCATTTTGCCATTGGCAAATTGTTTTTCACAAAAAAACTTTTCAAAAAAGGTGCATTTGTGTAAAAAAAAAAAAAAGGCACAGGCATATTGCAAATTTTTCACCATTTTCACAATTCACCTATTGACTTTTATTGGTTTAAATTTTAACTGCTGCTGTTCCATTAATCCTAGGGTCCCTAAACTTTGCAGTTAGTCATTGGGTAACTGCAGTTCCTAGTTAGAAAAAGTGGGCCACTAACTGCCAATCAGATGTCACTCATTGACAAACGCTTGCCAAGAATACGCCCCGCTCAGCCTACCTTGTGTCTGCACCTGAATGAAGGGAATACGCTCGGGTGCAGGCACATGTAGCCAATATCCACCAAAAAATGCGAGACTTCATATTTTCAGCAGATATCGGCTACATGTGCCTGCACCCGAGTGTACTTCATTCATTCGGGTGCAGGTACAGGTAGGGGCTTTTTGGCTTACCGAAAATACGTTCCATACGCTACATGTGGCATTAGAGTGCTACAGACTGACCAGGTGGGCCTGATTAGACTCAGCTGGCCAATCAAGAAGCTCGAAAGCCTGGCTAGTCAGTCTATAGGACAGCTCTGACTGAGAGACATAGAGAGGTGTCTGTGAATCCAACATACACGAATCTATGTGCCTGTACACACACACAGTTACCTGTGCAGTGGTCTGTAATATTGCTGCGATTGATGTATCACTGTCACTGGTATGGAGGAAGTCTCTTATATACTGGCAGCTGATCTAATACTAATACTGTACCAGAAGGTGTCTTCTCTTCAAATAAGCTGAGCCTGGAACTCTGTAGAGATAAAAACCATACGTATTGCTGAGGCTTCTGCACTTTCTTTTACTGTGTTTAACACTTCAGGCAGAAGCTCAGACTGTATTACTGAGACATTCTACTGCCTGTTGCATCTAATTCCTCTGGCTCATTCTGAGTCTGCAATGATGGAATATTTACAGACTCCGAAGCTTTGGCCGATACAGGTGATTTAGCCCCATCTGCAAACATAAAAACAAAATATATATTAACAGAGTATAATCTTTGCTTTCTGCAAATATGAGTATTGTTTTTTTTCCTTTAAAAAGGACCTATCTTACAGCAGATAACAATTGTTCTACATGGAAAGTATTCCATGTGAAGCCTGATGTTTTTATTAGCTTTTATAAGTAATGGTATTCCCACAGCATTTACACATCTCTGCTTAAGGTATATTCAAGTATGTAGTTACATAGTTTGCCTAACCACTGTAGAGCAGCAAAGCACAACACAAACCCATACATTTTCAAATACTGTACCATAAGCTGCCTTGGCTTTTTGAGCCACTATTAAGACTATTATGACTCCAGGACTTG
This sequence comes from Xenopus tropicalis, assembly GCF_000004195.4. Lineage (NCBI taxonomy): Eukaryota > Metazoa > Chordata > Amphibia > Anura > Pipidae > Xenopus > Xenopus tropicalis. The sequence continues at coordinate 109,142,119 of NC_030684.2, forward strand.
GATCAATTTTGATGGGATCGCTTAAGGTGGCCATACACGGGCCGACTATAGCTGCCGATATCGGTCCCTTGGACCGATTCGGCAGCTAATCGGCCTGTGTATGGGGAGAGCAGATCGGCCTGGCCGACCGATATCTGGCCTGAAATTGGCCAGATCTCGATCGGCCAGGTTAGAAAATCTGGTCGGATCGGGGACCGCATCGGCTCGTTGATGCGGTCCCCGATCCGACTGCCCCATTGCCGCCCACATAATCCGATCGTCTGGCCCCAGGGCCAAACGATCGGATTATTATTTTTTTTACCTAAATGCTCCCCGATATCGCCCACCCGTAGGTGGGGATATCGGGGGAAGATCCGCTCGCTTGGAGACATCGCCAAGCGAGCGGATCTGCTCGTGTATGGCCACCTTTAGACCCTATAAAGATAAATAAAGATAGGCTAAATGATTGAATATACAGTATGGCAGATAGTGATTAACAAAGAGAAGTGTCTGGAATGCCCATGAAGATGATTTGGTAGAGAGCAATAATGATAGCAAAAGGTAATAGCAAATGCACAGCACATCCCATATGTCAGCCAGGCCCATTTAGCTGGTCTTTTGAATTTGCACTGCTTGGTGCTATTGATCTGGAGTATTTGTAGCAAACTCTCAGTTATACAAGTACTCTTATTCCCACTGCTCACCATCATAGGACATTTTCCTAGACTGATTTCTGGGCTCCAGTCTTAATTTGTCTTAAATTAATATATGTGTTTTTTATTTTTTAATGTACTTACTTTGGTCAAATTAGCAGCTGATGTCTCTTTTTCTTATGATGTTCCTGCTCATCCACTGGCACTATACAGCTAACAGTTAAGGAAGCAGCTTCTGGAATATATTCTGTAAAATTAATTTGAAATATAATAATGCATTAGCTTTGTCATTAGAAAATAGAAATATAGCTAGCAAGACTATTACAGCAGGCAGTAGTTATAAATCAGCTGGATATATATTTAGTATATATGAAAGCAATAAAATCAACTAGAGAGTGGAGATAAAAAGGCTCATTTGCCAAAGCAATTGCAAAGCAAACTATTGGGGCTCAAAGTGGCACATTACATATGTAATATGAGACACATTACCCATAATACTGCCATGAGTGACATCAGAGATCATTGATTCTACTAATGCAGTACTATACCTAGTTGTGTCTTGGCTTCTTTCACCATAATTAATATTGCTCCAGGGCTTGGAGTTACATGAGCTGGGTCAGTAATAGTAACTGATTCTTTTGATTTGCTAGATACTTTTGCTTTTTCCTCCATTATGACCTCTTCATGGTCAGAATCTTCATCTGTATCTTTAGCAATATTGGTTTATTGTGGGTTACTCCACTATTTCTTTCAGATTAATTTTGTTTAGGATTTAATTTTGAATTATACCTTTATTCTCTATATAAGCTTCTGAAAGCTTCATCTCTGCACATTGAGTAAGATACACAGATGGAGGCACGTCCAGGTGTTTCTGAATTAAAATATGTTTAAATACATAATTAAGGCTAAGTGGATTAAAAGCTCATCGCTATTCCTGGTGATTTTTAGAAAATTCTTCACTTAATATCACACAATATCAAACAAGTGAGTGGTCTTACCTTGTTCGCCCATCAGAACAAGTTGCGGATAGGCCAAAAACATCTATGTCTTTTTTTAGGCTCTACCGTAGCTTCTGCATTATAACATTAAAAATTGATTTTTATTTTGGAAAACAAAATGTACTGTAAAAAAGTGATTTTTATTTAATTCTCCTGAAAAACATCCCTATATACATTACAACTTTAATTACATTAATCCACTATTGTGCTAAAGGTACCATTTCTTCCTACTATTCCTGTTATTAGCAGTTCCTCTATAGAGACTATTATGCTACAATATGGAATACCTCTGCTGCTATACTTACTATCTCAGATAAGCATTTAAACACTAAATAAACCAAATACATTTATTTTGCCACCAATATGCTTTCATGAAGCTTAATTACACTCAAGTACAAAGTACTGTTTTATTAATACAGAGTAACAAAGAAATTGTTTGTTACACAGTTTGGCAGTTAGGTATAAGACTAAGTACTATAGTACTGATTCATATACAATACCTAAAGGTTTTTTGGTTTCTTCTACCACTGTAAGCCTTGCCCCAGTGCTTGAATGCGTATCAATAGGGTCAGCTAAGGTATCCACAAAACCCTGTACGTAAAAATATTTAAAGATCAGCTGAAAGATCTGATATGCAGAAGGATAGACTGTGATTGTCAAAGACAAATGTACTGAAATTCACGTGGATCACAGACAGAGTTATAACTCTAGCAAGTCACAGCTGCCCCATAATGGGAACTGGTACTGAATATCATATCAATAGCACCTACTATACTTAAGTCCACTACTCAAGCCCACTTTGAAGTGGATATACTTAACTGCTTGGTTTTATTCAACAGGTTTCTTATTTAATTGGGTGCTCAATTCCTCGCTGTCTTAATTGTATAAGTGTTTGCTGGAAACTTGTCTGCCTGTCTTCTTATTTCAGGACTTTGGCAAAATTCTTCTTTATGTAATAAAAGCAAATTAACTTATTTTTACTTCTATTTATTATTTGATTTTTAAAAATATACATACGTTTGCCATAGTTGTAATGTGAGCAGAATAAGAGATTTTTGGTTTCCTGGGGTTTTTATAGGTTTACTGAGAGTTTTTATTACATATACTCACTTTGGCCAAATTAGCCACTGCACTGATTCCACTTTCTCTTCTGATTCCCCTGATTGCCCTGCTCGCCCAGTTGCACTACACAGTCAGTAGTGACGGAAGTAGCAGGTATGGTCTCTGGAATGCATTCTTAAAAAAATGAAATATTCCATTGGGCCTGTTATTGGAAAGTACAAATGCTGAGAAAGGTAATAAAGCATACAAGTGGTCCATTACAGAGTGGGTGGAATGTCTATATTAAGTATTTGGCAAAATTAGGAATTTCTACTAGGAATTGTGGAGACACAAAATGTGGCTAATCACAGGGAATTTAGATTTGTTAAAAGTTTCACCACTGATATTTCCACCGGCAGAGAAATGCCTGTCGGAGTTAATGCTGCCCGCCACAGACTTAAATGGCAGTAACAGGTAGAATTTGTTCAAATGCTGGTTTTTCCATTGTGTAACAATGCCGAGTACCCTCAGGAAACTCACAACTAACAAACCAAAACAGATAATGCCCTTGACAGAACTTAACCAAGGATTTCAGTGCTCCAAGGCTTCAGCAGCTTGATGCTATGACCAACGTACTTGTTACAACAATTTCAGATGGTTAAATAAAACTATTTCACTAGCAAACTGCAAAGCTTTGCTAAATACAGTCATTTGTATGAAAATTCTATATTAGATCAAATCTTCTATTTGACTGCATCTTATCTCCCACATATGCCTGGGTACTAACAGGGCCGGATTTCTCTCTGAGGCGCCCCAAGGCCGCCCCTGTGGGTGTCCCCCCCGTGCGCATGCGCGAATGCGCCCTCTCCCCAGTGCGCATGTGCGAACGCTCCTTTAAACTCCCATATGGAGCAGAGGTTGAGAGGTCCCGACTGCTCTGTATGGGAGCCAAATTTAAAAATTTTCTCGTGGCGGGGCGGCATGCCGCCCCTAAACTTCTGCCGCCCTAGGCCCGGGCCTTTGTGGCCTCTCCACAAATCCGGGCCTGGGTACTAAGATAAACACATCACAAATATGACTCTTCTGAATACTTTGTTGAGACCCCAAAATTAAAAGAGTGCATATAAATTTGAATGGCTGTTACTTTGGCTGCTGCAAAACAAGCACACTGCCTGTATTTTATGTTCCATAGGTAACTCATACAGCTAAACCTCTCTGAATGTGAGTGCTTGGGGCTAGAAGCCACAAACCCCACTCAGCCAAGTCCCAAGTTGGAGGAAGGGGCAGAATACTTGTCCCAGTACAGTGCTTTCAGTTTTTGGAGGACTAGTATTTGTCCTGTTGTGCCAGTAATTCTTTCTTTAGTGTACTATACAGAGGGTGTAGATCCCTTATGCTGTGCGGTAGATGCACTTTTTGTGTGCTATGGGCTATGGTGTGCTGGTGAGTTGTGCATTATACTATTAACCATTCAATTGTATATGAAAGTAATCCCTTTCCAGAAATAAGTGGACTGTTGTTTTTTTCAACAAACATTTACATAGATACAATATATGTGAAACCAGAAAAAAGCGCAAACTTTTTTAATTAGTTATGTTAAAGGAGTGGAGAAGCATAGGAAGCACAGAAACACCCTTCCTGTCCCTGAGTTAATATACATTATTTGGGTCTAAACCAGTGCTGCATACAAATTAATTTCCTAGACAGGATGGTCAAATAAGCGATTACAGTCTACTCCATAAGACGATTGATTTTGCTTCAGTGGATGCGTCAGGGGAGGGCTGAAATGACACTTAATGCAAATGATTACATGTAATTAGTAGCAAATTCTCAATCTAGTTGAAAAAAGATCAATACATTTGCATAACATTTGCACTCGTAACAGTAATTATTCTTACTGCTTTGCTAGGTACTTCTGAGCGGCTTATATCTATCTTTTTATATCTCTGTGAGACTGAAAGCTTTCCTCTCTGAATGTACATAGGATGATGAGTACACATTTCAGCTTTAAATACAGGTATAGGACCTGTTATCCAGAATGCTCGAGACCCAGGTTATTTCTGGAAATTAAATCTTCATACCTTAAGTCTATTAAAAAAAATCATTAAAAGATGAATTAAACCCAACAGGATTACTTTGCATTCAATACGGATTCATTATTTCTTACTTGGGATCAAGTACAAGGTACTGTTTTATTATTACAGAGAAAAAGGAAATCATTTTTAAAAATCTGAATTATTTTATTAAAATGGAGTCTGTGGGGGATGGCCTTTCCATAATTTGGAGCTGTCTGGATAATGGGGTTTCTGGATAACAGATCCCATACTTCTATTTGTCCTTGGTTTGGTATGTGCATTATGTATCCTTTGCAGTAATATAATCAATAGTCTATATACTTTATATTCCCCTCTGCTTCTGAGCAATGTGACCATTCTAACTGTGGTATATTTGCATCAGATTTGTAAATGTAAAATGAAAATGTATGTCATAGGGTATCAGTTGGCCTGCAAATGTTTTTCTTAGATATTACAAAAGTCAGCCTAAGTGCATTTAAAGCCAGTATAAAACATTGTTCTTGCAGTTATCAGTTGGGCACTATGAAATCCCTACGATTTGCACACAAATAAAATGCCAGCAGTAAATATAGAACCCAGTAAGTGGAAATGTATCCAGTAGGAAGATTCGGTGTTTGCTTGATTCAGTTTCAGTGCCCACTTACACCATATCATGATTAGGCCATGTGTTTGGCTAGAGGAAACAATTACACTTTTAATGATATAAAATGACTCCAAGACCTGCCCAATGGCAGATTGTGTTTCCAGGACTCAATGGGCCCGATTCACTAAAGTCCGAAATAAGGAGTGCTATTTATAGCATGCTTTAAAAATCTTATCACTTCTTATTTTTTGCTCGATTCACTAAAAGGACACTTGTCATAATTAAGAAGCGATGTTCTTGGCGTTATTTATCTTGCGACGACATATTTTCAAGCAACATGCTGCGTAATATGTTGTGCGCTGCGTAATATATTGCTTGAAAATATGTCGTCGCAAGATAAATAACGCCAAGAACATCGCTTCTTAATTATGACAAGTGTCCTTTTAGTGAATCGAGCAAAAAATAAGAAGTGATAAGATTTTTAACGCATGCTATAAATAGCACTCCTTATTTCGGACTTTAGTGAATCGGGCCCAATGTGCTTTACCTTTAGCCGGTAATTAGAAGCATACTGTTATGTGGGTGAGGAGAAGGGGTCTGAGCCATATCTGCAAAAAAGGCACCTTTGGGGCTCTGAAAAGTAAGGAGTTAAGTGTGGGAGCAGCATATAGCAAGAGGCTCATAACCAAAAGATTTATTTGTTCTGAAGTGATACTAAAGGTATCCAGACTAGTTAGTGTAACATTTGGGCAGAATGCTATTTCTGCTCATACACAGTCCTGGGAGTCCAGCTTGAATTACAGTCAGTCCAGTTAGGGTGAGATTTGGCTGCAATTTTTTTTAATACATTTTAAAGTAGTTTGTAAATGTAATTTCTATATACAGTATCCATCTATTACCAGGGCTGCTGGTTCTGACTACATGTACTACTGTAACAACGCCTTGCATGTTCTATGATAACAAACCTATATAAAAGGGAGTGTAAACTTTAAGGAGAAGGAAAGTCATTTTGGCATTTGCCACATTAGTGCCACCTAGAACAATATATTTATTCTGCAGAAACCATTACCATACCTGAGTAAACAGCTTTAGAAGCTTTCTCCGTTTGCTTAAGATAGCAGCTGCCATTTTAAGAAGCTTCCTTCCTGCAGTCTAGCCATTATAGCTCAGATCACACATTCCTAAGGGGGGAGGGAGCAGGATATGGGAGAGAGGAGAGAACTGCGCAGACTCTGGCCCCGGGAATTAAGGATGTTTCTGAGAGAGGAAGTCAGACACTGAAACATCATGTTTACAAAAAAAGAAACAAGAAATCATGTTTTTCTTTTGATAGACGACTCAGTGCAGCATTACTGTAAGTGCTTATGGCTGTATTTACATAGACCTTTCTGATAAAGCTTACTTGGTTTTTACCTTTCCTTCTCCTTTAATGCAGCATGCCACCCCTAACAATTTACTGTCTTAGGCCAAGCCTTTGTGGCATTTCCTTAAATCTGGGTCTGACCACGTAAACATACACACTTAAATGAACTAACATGGGCAATGCAAATACATGCTGACACACACAAACCTATCGACAGGTAGGAAAAGTTACAGGCATACTGATACAAGCACAAAATTCACATGCATCTCCATGTTGTAGCTCCCATCCTTCCCAGCTACAGTCAGGGGATCCCAGTGGTGGCAATAAAAAGGGCAATCATTCGGGAGTTTTAACCTTCAAAGCAAGCAAGTTGCAGGTAAAACTCAGTCCCTATGAATAATGTATAATAAAGCAGTAGAATGCTTAATGAACCAGATGAACGTAAGTGTAGGACTGGCCAGACTGGGGACGACTTTGATGTAGTTGGCCATCTTAAATATATTGCAGTATATGGACAAACAATCCCAGTTTTGTTTAAGGGCTCTGGCACATGGGGAGATTAGTCGCCCGCGACAAAACTCCCTGTTCGCGGGCAACTAATCTCCCTGTGTGCCAGAGCCCTAAAGGGGAGGGCATTGATTATGGGTGAGTGCAGAGGATCTCTTTTGTCATGTTCTAGCCCTATCATTTTAATCAGCTGATGACATTTACTTCTGAAGGCCTGTTTATACACCAGGAGTTCTTATTGCTTTTTAGTTTGATAATTGTGTTGCTTTGCCGAATGTCATGTGTGCTACTTACTTCTTGTTCTGCAGTTCGTGGTCACATCTTTTCTGCAGTTAAGTGCGTGAAGAACTGCCAGCAGTAGAACTAGACTGGGGCATGTCATCAAATGGCAATTGCAAAGAGCATTGCTGTGGGCTCCGAGTTACTGGATGGGTTTCCTCTGATGTACTGGGAATGTTTCCGTAAATGCAGGCTGGTGTGCAAGCCAAGCTGATCCCTTTTTTATCTCTTTTAGACCTCTCTTGGCAGTTCTGAGCACTGAACTGATAATGTTACCATGGTGTCATAATAACAATTTGGGCCTTCCATATAACCAAATTGCTCTTTTATATATTGATTTTTTCCGTGGTAGCCACGGGCTAGTTTGAATGCAACTTCTTGATGATAGCATTGGCCAACAGGTAAGCACTGATTCTGTAGTGGGGTATATACAATACCAAAAAGTCCTCAGCGCTCTAGATGTGATGTGATCTCCAATCGTGTGTAGATCGTGTATCAAATCAAGTGTGTATAACGTTTCTTTTCTGCAGCTCCGCTTTAGATCAACCCCTTTGGCTGGGTCCAAAAACGAATTCAATGATGTATATAGCCGGAGCGCATATATAAACAAACGAAATTGCAATGTAACTCAGGATCGTGTACTTGGCGGTACACTTCCTCAGGAGCAAGGATCAAAACGTTTTTTGATCCTTGCTCCTGAGGAAGTGTACCGCCAAGTACACGAAACGCGTTTGGCTTTTTAAGATCCTGAGTTACATTGCAATTTGTAAGTTTTATTCTTTTGTTATTGATCTTATAATAAATAATATTGCACCAGTTGCTGTTCTTCTTTTTGTGCCTCACTGAGGATACAGCCACATACTGCAATAAGATTCATGAGACTGATTCTACACGTGGATACAGTCGCGAGTTACATCAAGTATGCAACATTTGTTCATCTAGCTACATGCTGCAATTGAACACATTATATCTGTTTGCTCCAACAACATTGCTATCTGGTAAGCAGCACTGCACTTTGGTGTGAGTGTAAACTTAATGAGCACATATATTTCTTATTTTTGATTGGTGATAAGGGTTTTCCCTGCACATACGTTGTTGCACTACTGTATATATTTTTCGTTTGTTTATATATGCGCTCCGGCTATATACATCATTGAATAGGTAAGCACTGATGCTGAGGGGTGTACATCACGTCCTTATGTGATTTCAGGACATTATATATTGCATATATCCATGACTGATTAAATGTGCTTTTGGAAAAGCAATTTGTGCTTTAAAGAAAAACTATACCCCCAGAATGAATACTTAACCAACAGATAGTTAATAATATGTTAAGTGACCTATAAAATTATCTTGCCAAACTGAAATATATATATCAGTAAATATTGCCCTTTTACATCTTTTCCCTTGAGTCACCATTTAGTGATGGGCTGTGTGCTCTCTCAGAGATCACATGACCAGAAATAATGCAGCTCTAACTGTAACAGGAAGTAGTGTGGGAGCAAAAGGCAGAACTCTGTTCATTCGTTGGCTGATGGGGCCTAACATGTATGTGCGCCATGGTTTGCTTGTAAGCATCATGAATTGTATGATACCAGGGGGCAATTTTCTATTTAGAATTACCCAATGGCACATACTACTAAAAAAGCATATTTTTATGAAAATGGATTATTTAGATGAAGCAGGGTTTTACATATGAGCTTGTTAATACAATATATTTGTATATAGACCTACATTGTTTGGGTTTTAGTTTTCCCCACAACACTACTGTCCCACTGAAGGAAGAAAGCTGTGATTGCAGGATCAACCCACAACCCATTGTGAACTGTAATACAAAGAGGATGACAAGTCCCCTGACAATGTCAAGTAACACATTAAAGGAACAGTAACACCAAAAAATGAAAGTGTATAAAAGTAACTAAAATATAATGTGCTGCTGCCCTGCACTGGTAAAAGTTGTGTGTTTACTTCAGAAAGTCTGCTATAATTTATATAAGTAAGCTGCTATGTAGCCATGGGGGCAGCCATTCAAAGGAGAAAAGGCACAGGCACATAGCAGATAACAGATAAAACACTATTGTATTCTACAGAGCTTATCTGTTATCTGCTATGTAACCTGTGCCTTTTCTCCTTTTTTCCAGCTTGAATGGCTGCCCCCGTGGCTACACAGCAGCTTATTATATAAATTATAGTAGTGTTACTGTAGCAAACACACCAGTTTTACCAGTGCAGGGCAACAGTGCATTATATTTTTATTACTTTAAAGCTCTTTCCTTGTTTGGTGTTACTGTTCCTTTAAGAAATTACTTTATTGGCAAGAGACAGAGTGACAACAGCAATATAAACTAGGATTGTTCTAAAAAGGGGATTTGTCAGAAATCCAAGTCTGATAAGCCATTGTAGATCAGTACCCAGGCCCATCTCTGATTTATCCCTCCCCCCCATTTCTCTTGCTTTACATCTTTTCCTGAACCATGTGTTTTGTTTGCAGTTTTTTTTCCACTACTTCTTATTTATGAAAGCTTTGTGTAGAGTTTCGCCATCAGTGTCTCATAAACTATAGCTGAAGAAGCACTTTCGTGACCAGGGAGGCCCATTTATCAACATTGTGATTTAAAACCCTGAATGTCTAGTCATTTATTAAAAAATCCAAATATAAAAAGCACAAACAAATTAAAATGCAAAATGATAATTAAACATAATTACAAATTGCCTAGGGCAACTCCCACTGACTTCTACACTTCTACATGACCTTGACAGCTTAATGGTGTAATTTTACATTTGTGTCAAGGTTTTGCTGCAGTCAAAACCATTAGAGGCCAAAACATTATAGACTGAGATTGTACATAACATTGTCAACTGTTTTATTTTTCAGCCTCACAAATAATGAGCTGATGCAATCTGTGAAGGAGAACAGTTACGTAGTACCTGGGATGGAGGTGCTAAAAAGCTGTGCCAAGGAAAGTGCTAATTTCACTTATGGAAATTACAGAGGCAGTTCAGAGCCTCAGAGAATATTTTTCCTTCTCGTGCTGTGCTCCTAATGATCATTGTAGCTGCATTAATCTGTAGGTGCAATCTTCTGATCACACCATCCAAACACATTTATTTGACTCTGCTTCTTGCTTGGTGCTTAGAAAAGGAAAAAAAACACTTTATATATCCCAAAACATACAAAGAAATGTGTTAAGACTATCCCTTAAGCAGAAATGTGAGTACTTTTCCTGATATACATTTGCACTTTGGAGACATTAGATTGGAATTTTCTGGTGTTTTTAAATGCCAGCTGCATGACCAGAAGAACAATACTTCGGTAACATCCATTGGTCTAATCCGCCAGTTTGAAAGGACATTAGTAGTGACAGAACTGAGTATCTGTTCTGGACCATTTGAGGAAAACTCAAAAACACTGATACAATTTTACAGTAACCCAGAGCAGCCAATCAGATGCTTGTTTTCATTATGTGCCCCTGTGGTTAACGGCAACAGACTTGTCGTGGTTCCAAGAACTGAATGATCAAATTAGTCTAATTTGGCATGCTACACATGTCATGAAATCAATCAACAATTTGCTTGAAAGTTTTCCCAGCCAATGAATAGGCAGCTTTAGCTTATGGGCACTGGACTGATTGAGGTAGTTTGGTTGCCATTGGTTACTGAAATTGTGCACAGTTGCACGCGTTTTTTTATTTACCAGAGAGCCAAGAATGTAATGGATTGTGTAATTACCAGACTTCTATCTCAAATGCAATTTGACTGTCATCAAAAATGGAATGGAATCACTATTTGTCTGGAGTTTAGGGATTGTGCTTCTTTCATTCCCAGTGTGTTTTAAAAGGAGAGGTGAGGGCAAGTAGTGCCAACTTGCAATGGGCAGATTATATACCAGGGGCTGATCTATAAGCTCTGGGCAGTCATAGTTACTCCCTGTAATGTAGGCTGGCCTTAATTTATTCATAGCTATGCAAACATTACCAGTTTGGGTTAAACGACTTGATGTCTTTTTGGCTGTAATGTCTATTAATATGCAAAATATCAGCTGCCGTTACCTCCGGCTGCTAAATGTGCCGCAGTGCAGTGTCTGTGGCTGTCAGTGAGTCATGCTGATCCCTTCCCTTGCTTTGTGTGCATCATTCGCAGCCGACTCTCTTCCCAGACTTGTTGTGGCCACACAATGGAAATGCCATGGAAATCATTAAATCGTGTTAATACCCAAGTTCCACACATTTCATGTTCCGTGATCTTTTTTAACCTTATGCTTATGTACAAAATCAAATGGAGTTTTCTTTCATTTTAAATGCCAACATCATTATCTCATTATCTCATTTATTCAGTGCTTGCGCTTACATTGCAGTCTGTAATTCATACTTTTGAGCAGTGAAAATAGCTTTATAACAGCGGAGCTGGGTAATAGTTTTCCTTAATTGGTAGCGGCTGCCGCCTCTTGTTCCAATGTTGTCTCATTGATTGAAGCTATCATCACTTATAGAAAGCCATTCTATAGATGCGCCATAAATGAGTAGAGTTAGTTTACAAAGGTAACTGCCAAAATAACACTAAATTAACCAAAAGATACAAAGTATGCTTAAAACTACTGATGCAACAATACTTATATGACCCCTGAGTTAATATATCATTTAGGATCATGTATTTAATGCTAAGTAGATCTGGTTCCCAATATTATAGCTACCAAGGCTTGAGGATATTGTTCTCCGATTGGTCTAAAAACAAACTATATTGCAAATATGTCAAACTGGGAGTAGAGATGTTCTGCAATGTACCCACAACTGCCTGCTCTGCCAGATTTTGCTTAGAAACAAGTAAGTGCAAAGCATTTGGAACCTGCCTCCCTAGCTCCAGCCTATATAGCAAACATCTCTTTGCTTGAAAAAAGACCCCTGTGAATCGAAAAGATGTCTGACTCTAGTGGGGCACATCTGGAAGAAGCAGCAATGACAAAAGCATACTTAGCTTGCTAAGGATTTACAAGGTACAATGGCATAGATTTAATAGCAGCATGGACACTATCATACAGAGACAACTATGATGCTAATATTGACTGTGACATGCATGCATTTTTTACTTATTCAAGGCTAAATACAAGCAACTCTTGTTGCTGTTCAGTTTTAATCTTAAGAAGAGGGATAGTTATCTGATGTATACAATTGTTAAGGACTGCAATTTATTCAATTCTTACATAATGCAAAGATGTTTTGGGAGCTGTTGCACAGTGTGGCTCAAATAATATAGGAGCATTGTATCTGGGTCTGCAGCCTAGATTTCAGGCCTGAGAAAGGAGAGCCAGGAGCTTGCAGAGAAATAAAGCTGCATAAACCCTTATTGTACACTAGCAATGACAATCCAAGTGCTCTAAAGGTTTCAGGTGAGCCCAACCTCTGCGAGTGAAGTAAGGAACCACATTAGTGTCCCATCTACAAATGTGTAAGGGGTCATACAGTGGGTTCATGAAAATTTGTAAGCTATGTCCATCTTAGTCAATAGATGGTAACCTAAATTAATATTTATGGCACTATGCAGTGGGGCCTTACTTGGTGGTCTCTTAGTGTTGTCATATTATCAGCAAATGAAATGTTTGCATTCTTTGTGGTTGTGGTTTGCTGAAAATCAAAAAAAGATCACAAGTAAGCCAGTCATCCTAAAAGAGTGATACCTTGTTTCAAGGTGTGGCGTAGTGTAAAATGACTCCACTTTAGAAACCTGTATAGCAAAATCATTTTTGCCTCCCACCCAAACACCGGGAATAAGACTTTTTTCATTAATTAAAAGTACACATGAGTTAGCTCCCCACTTGGCCCAATATATTTCCTAGATCTTTAGCAGTCTAGAGCCCTGCTTCTTCTATAGTGTGCGAAGTGTAAACAAATGATTGTGTGGCCTTTGTTTCCACTTTGCACACTGCGTTCTTTAACGTAAATAACCCCTAATGTCTTAACTCTCTGTCCCCTGACCAACGGCACAGATGTCCATTTATTGTCTACTTATCCCATGGTCTAACATCAGTTCTCATTGTCTGGAGCATCACTGCTGGGTATGGAGTTGGCTAGACATGTGGATTTAGGCATCCAGGTTGGTGTACCTTTTAGACACATTTAAATTCACCACAGGGAGGGGTACAGTATAAAAAAACATAGGAGTAGACTTTTAAAGGAGAAGGGAAGGCAAAGTCACTTGGGGGTGCCAAAATGTTAGGCACCCCCAAGTGACTTAAATCGCCTACCTTTTACCCCGGGCTGGTGCCCCTGTATGGAGAGAACAGCACCAGCCCGGGGTACCTGCAGCGCTTCCGCCTTCCATCTTCTGTCGCGCGCATGCGCAGTAAAGTGAGAAGCTGAACTTTAACAGAGAAGTCGCCTTTTCACTCTACTGCGCATGCGCCTGTCCTTAGTCCTTCCAAAAGCGAAGGCAGAAGTAGGAAGCGTTCGCTACAGGTACCCCGGGGCTGGTGCTGTTTTCTCCTAACAGGGGCACCAGCCCGGGTTACAAGGTAAGAGATTAAAGTCACCTGGGGGTGCCTAACATTTTGGCACCCCTAAGTGACTTAGCCTTTCCTTGTCCTTTAAAGGGAGAATGTTATGATTTTTATGGTATACTGTTTATTTCTAAATTACACTGATTACATAGCAAATAATTTTATAATTACCATTTTTTATAATTTTATTCTTGAACCAACAAATGTATTTTTATTAGCTGTAATATTGGTGTGTAGGCGCCATCTCACAGCATTGTGCCTGAGTCTGAGCTTTCAGAAGGAGCCAGCGCTACACATTAGAACTGCTTTCAGCTAACCTATTATTTCACTTCAACTTGCAGCTCTGCAGTAAAGTGTGACTGAAGTTTATCAGAGCACAAGTCACTTGGTTAAGGCACCCTGGCAAATGAAGAATATGGCTAGCCCCATGTGACCTTTCAAAATTTTGAAAAAACATCTTTACCCATGACAGTATTCCTTTAAGATATTGATTGATAAAATATAAATAATTAAAGGCCTTGGCTACAAATGAACTAATTTCAGTTTCTTTGTTTTTTTGCTTATTTTCAGCAAAAGGACAGGCATGTAACTGTCACTTGCGCAACTGTAGGGCTGACTAATCGCCTGACTCATTTGCTCTGTTAAACACCCTGTTTCCAATTGCAAACGATAATTACCAGCAGTAAATTCATTTTGAGGACATCAAAGACGAATGCAACAATATGCATAATTAGATGAACAAGAAACTAGAGGTCGAATGTGAAAGTAAACATTTGCCCAAATCTAAACGTACCCAAAATCATCTTCATTTAACTGGCCTTTATAATTTGTTTAATTTTGTTTCCTTTCCTAACCTCACACATCAATAGTCTTTTTTTTTTTTTTTATAAACTGTGTTCAATTTACACCAGCCACTGCCAGGTCTGATTCTCAGAATTCAGATGCCAAATAACAGCTCTGCTTAAGTGTTTCTGCTTTTCTGTCACATTGACTGAATGAGCTCTGCAAGTACATGGATATTTTTAAGCAGGGTTTTGTCTGGAGGATGTATGAGTTTATTTATACACACCACAGGGTGTGCAACCATTTACACAAATATAATACATAGTAAATATAAATAATCACTGTGGCAAATGCATTAACGATAGGCTCAACAAACAGAAACAGTAGGTATCAATTTAAGCACATAATAGAATAGCAAGAAGCGGTAGTGCCGGGAACATTAAGTAAACAGAGTTATGAGTACTGCAAGAGCTGTTTTAGGAGTGTCTGGAAAGTATGGTGCCTAGGATATTGCCGAGTCCCACAGACAGGTCGCTGAATGGAGAAAAGAATTAAAGGTGCAATTACATTGCTGTGAAATAGAATGCTTTGAAAATATCAAGGATTAAAAAAAAACTTTAAAGGGCCCAAGTTTGAAACAACTGTTTAGGCCCATCTTCCACCTCAAATAACATAAAAACTGCCCTCCAAATTGAGTGTTGCCCTGGCTGCAATGTGTTTGCTTCCACCCCTAAGTATAGCATGATGAAGATGGAGGCCTATGTATAGTAGGGTGTAATAAGAAAGGTAAGAGGTGGGTAACAGCATTCAGTTGTGTGGAATTAATTTGCTTTCTGACAAAACAGTATAAAGCAAGGTTGACATAGTATGATATATATATATATATATATATATATATATACAGTCTCTAAGAAAGCACTCACGGAAGATATAAAAATAGAATAATTTATTAACCAAAAAAGTCTATGCGTTTCGATCCATATAGGATCGACCATCAGGATCCTATATGGATCGAAACGCGTAGACTTTTTTGGTTAATAAATTATTCTATTTTCATATCTTCCGTGAGTGCTTTCTTAGAGACTGTATATGAATTTATGGTTAGCACCCGGACATTGGCTACTATTTTGGTGAGTGCCGATATTTGGACTCAAGGATGCTTGAGAAAGGTCCTAATAAGGACCGAAACGTTGGTTTTAACAATATATCTACAATAAAAAATCTTTGATGAAACATTGAAGGGTGTGCTGGCCACAGATGATTATTTTCTATACAGACATAATTTTGGCTAGCACCCTGCAGAATATTGAGCCTTGGAGTGTGGACACCATTTGGATTGATATATATATATATATATATATATATAATTACCATCTCATGTGTAGGCATACTGAATTAGGGGAAATAGAGATATATTAATGATATTGCATCACGTCTAACTGAAGAACCCAATGAAGTCATAACGCTGGTAATTTCCTCAACATACCCATGTTCATATCAATTAAAAATTCAATTTCTTCCTCTGCTTCACTCTTGCTTTAACGTCATTATGGACACAATGTTCTTTGCAGTATAAAGCTGTTATCTTTAATGTAATGGCACATGGGGGTGTTTAGAAGTCATTCACAAAATAAAAAGGTCCCTACTTTCTCTAATTCTAAACAATAAGCAGCGATGTGGCCCCAAACTGTGGCTTCAACTACTGTACAGTATATCCCTTAAGTGCAACATGTCTATAGCTTCTGTGGCCAGATGATTTAATTCCTATTTGTCAGAAATAGATTCCGGTCCTTTACAGGACACTTCGAAAGAGAAAAATTTAAGATTGATTTCTGTGATAGAGAATTGATTTTCTCTCATATGCTATCTAATCTTGAAATAGATGGCAGCAATTTAGCTGAGTGGGCTAGATAAGTCTTAGATTTGTCTTATGCAACATGATCATTCCTCTCAGTTTGGACAGCAGTAAAAACATCAAGATAATGGTAAAGGGCTTTGGGGACAAAATAGCTACATATGTGAGGGGTGAGCAAATGAAAATTCAGGAAGGTAATCATGTGTCTAATGCTTGCATCATGGTTATTATTTTCATAAAATGTTCATTGTTTTATTCATAAATACCAGCATAGAATTTATCTCCAGACTTTATCATGGATTCCAAATACAGCAGTCGGCCATATTTTCTGTTAAGCCATAAATCTTGTGTCTGAATTCAATACACTCAAACCCTTGTTACTCTGAGGGAGTGATTGATCTACACACACCTTCCCGTACTGTAAATGTCTGCAATGTAAATGGGCAATGTAATGTTAGACAGTATGTTTAAACAGGACGTCAGGCTGACCAAGCACGGAACGTGAAGGGAAGCAGAGAATATTGACTGATCTCCCTATTATAAATTCACCATTCAGCCTGAAAAGAGATTTTATGCTGGTATTTATGAATAAAACTCTAAAAATAATCACCTTGGCCCAGGATTTGATTTTAGATTTAGATTAAAACATATACAGTGGTGTGAAAAACTATTTGCCCCCTTCCTGATTTCTTATTCTTTTGCATGTTTGTCACACAAAATGTTTCTGATCATCAAACACATTTAACTATTAGTCAAAGATAACACAAGTAAACACAAAATGCAGTTTTTAAATGAGGGTTTTTATTATTTAGGGAGAAAAAAAATCCAAACCTACATGGCCCTGTGTGAAAAAGTAATTGCCCCCTGAACCTAATAACTGGCTGGGCCACCCTTAGCAGCAATAACTGCAATCAAGTGTTTGCGATAACTTGCAACGAGTCTTTTACAGCGCTCTGGAGGAATTTTGGCCGACTCATCTTTGCAGAATTGTTGTAATTCAGCTTTATTTGAGGGTTTTCTAGCATGAATCGCCTTTTTAAGGTCATGCCACAACATCTCAATAGGATTCAGGTCAGGACTTTGACTAGGCCACTCCAAAGTCTTCATTTTGTTTTTCTTCAGCCATTCAGAGGTGGATTTGCTGGTGTGTTTTGGGTCATTGTCCTGCTGCAGCACCCAAGATCGCTTCAGCTTGAGTTGACGAACAGATGGCCGGACATTCTCCTTCAGGATTTTTTGGTAGACCGTAGAATTCATGGTTCCATCTATCACAGCAAGCCTTCCAGGTCCTGAAGCAGCAAAACAACCCCAGACCATCACACTACCACCACCATATTTTACTGTTGGTATGATGTTCTTTTTCTGAAATGCTGTGTTACTTTTACGCCAGATGTAACGGGACACGCACCTTCCAAAAAGTTAAACTTTTGTCTCGTCGGTCCACAAGGTATTTTCCCAAAAGTCTTGGCAATCATTGAGATGTTTTTTAGCAAAATTGAGACGAGCCATAATGTTCTTTTTGCTTAAAAGTGGTTTGCACCTTGGAAATCTGCCATGCAGGCCATTTTTGCCCAGTCTCTTTCTTATGGTGGAGTCGTGAACACTGACCTTAATTGAGGCAAGTGAGGCCTGCAGTTCTTTAGATCTTTTGTGGCCTCTCGGATGAGTTGTCTCTGCGCTCTTGGGGTAATTTTGGTCGGCCGGCCACTCCTGGGAAGGTTCACCACTGTTCCATGTTTTTGCCATTTGTGGATAATGGCTCTCACTGTGGTTCGCTGGAGTCCCAAAGCTTTAGAAATGGCTTTATAACCTTTACCAGACTGATAGATCTCAATTACTTTTGTTCTCATTTGTTCCTGAATTTCTTTGGATCTTGGCATGATGTCTAGCTTTTGAGGTGCTTTTGGTCTACTTCTCTGTGTCAGGTAGCTCCTATTTAAGTGATTTCTTGATTGAAACAGGTGTGGCAGTAATCAGGCCTGGGGGTGACTACAGAAATTGAACTCAGGTGTGATAAACCACAGTTAAGTTATTTTTAACAAGGGGGGCAATCACTTTTTCACACAGGGCCATGTAGATTTGGAGTTTTTTTTCTCCCTTAATAAAGTAAACCTTCATTTAAAAACCGCATTTTGTGTTCAATTATGTTATCTTTGACTAATAGTTAACGGTTTTTGATGAGCAGAAACATTTAAGTGTGACAAACATGCAAAAGAATAAGAAATCAGGAAGGGGGCAAATAGTTTTTCACACCACTGTATAGTATTTCTGTTCTTTTAAGACCAGAAAGAGTGAAAAAGAAGTTTATCAATGAGGCAACATGATGGGCAGTGATGGAATAATCAGAAGAACGTGACCAGAATGAGCAGAAGCAAATGCACACACTCTTATATTTTATCTGTCTACAGAGATGAGGAGCCAGCTAATGAAGGCTTCCCTTTTAATAGACCCAGTTCTACTAATATACAGTAACTACTGATGCGTGGGTCACTCTGGAACAAATTCAAAAAAGACTTGAACAGGTAAACAAAGGTCCACAACCAGATGGGATTCATCCCAGGGTATTAAATGAGATGTGATTACTAAACCTCTTCACTTAATTTTTCAGGATTCATTAAGGTCTGGCATGGTGCCGAGAGACTGGTGAATTGCTGTTACATTATTCAAAAAGAGATCCTGTTATCAGACTGCAAACTATAGGCCTGTTAGTCTGACATCAGTAGTAGGAAAGCTTTTGGAAGGGGTAATTAAATTTCAAGTCACAATACCATACGTTTGTGCCAGCTTGGTTTTATGCATAACAGATCTTGCCAGACTAATTTAATTTCCTTTTATGAGAAGGTGAGCAGGAACCTTGATGTTGGAATGGCAGTTGATGTCATCTACTTGGACTTTGCTTAAGCATTTGATACAGTACTGCACAAAACGTTAATGGTAAAATTGAGGAATATTGGCCTGGAACATAATATTTGTACTTAGCTAGAGAACTGGCTGAAGGATAGATTACATAGAGTGGTGGTAAATGGAACATCTAATTGGACCAGTGTTGTTAGTGGAGTACCGCAGGGGTCAGTCCTTGGTCTGGTGAGCGTATAGTTATTTCAGGATAGGTTTATATGTGCTGGGTTCACTTGGAGGGGTTGAACTTGATGGACTTGATGGACATTTTTTTCATTATATATGTAAATTTTTATTTTTTAAAAACATGCATAGACATTTTAACAAGAAACTGGACAAAATGAAGCAGTGAGAAATTATATCAAATTGCATTTATTGTTTTGTTTCCGTACGTCATTGCTATTTAAATTTTAGCAACTACAGGGCCATTATTTTCCTTGAATAGTTGAGTAAACAGAGCTTTTCCTGCAGCAGAAGTAACATTATTAATCAATTTATTTCAGCACATTATTTAACCAGCTGCTTAACAACAAAGAAAAAAAACTACATAGCAACCAGTGACTGGTCCTACTGTAGCCAGCATCTGCTATATATGCTTTAAAGATACTGTCCTGCATGGCAGCACTACCAACTAGTGACACATTAATATTAAGAAAGGGTTGGTGCCTTTTGGCACAGGTGATATGAAATCCTAAGTGGCCATCAAGCAGTGGTACTGGCCCAATTAAAAATTGCTGATCGGGTATGGGATCTATTATCCACAAAGTTTTCCCATTTCCCATGGTCCCATTTAAACAACTAATTCTTTCAGTATTTACTGTTATGGAAGCACGTTAATTTTTATGTGATTCAACTAAACTGCATAAATCAACATTCATTAGTAAAACAGTGCTTTATCTGGTAAGCCTCGGGTCCTATACATTCAGGATAAGAGAATTAATGCCTATATAACAACTGCTGCAGAACAAAATAGTGCATACTCATTCACTAAACTAGCAATTTTTATTCTCTGTTAGTCTCTACAGCAACAAATCCTTGAACCATACACTTGCTTTTCTCATGTACTTCCTATTATATCTGTCTCACCTCTCTTTCTAATAGATTGTAAGCTCTTTGGGGCAGGAAACTCATCTCAACTGTGTATTGAAAGAACAAGCACTTAAGTATTTATAATAAGAGAAAACTGCTGCACCTTCCTTACAAAACAAAAATGAAAAAACCCACCAAAAAATAGCAAAAAACACTGGGGCTCATTTATCAACACCGGGCAAATTTGCCCATGGGCAGTAACCCATAGCAACCAATCAATGATTGGCTTTTTTCAGCCAGCTGCATGTAAAACAATGAATGCAACAATTTGATTGGTAGCCATAGGTTACTGCCCATGGGCAAATTTGCCCAATGTTAAGAAATGAACCCCACTATATTGCTCTTTAATATTTGTTGTTTTTACTAAGGTGTTCCTTACCATTATTTAATTTACAATTATATCCCCATTTGCGTATTTACACTTTGTGGTGCTATATAAATACATACATATATTCACACATATTTATATATAGTACTCTATGTACTGTAAAAGAAAAGTCAACATAAAGGTCATAAAATGCCAATGAAGAGTACCTAATACAGCAGGTCAGTCTTTTTAAATATTAAAATCTGATCATTAACATACAAACATGCATGCCCCCCTTACGATCCTCACAGTATGTGGCAGATCAAAATGCAGGACTGATTAATAAATCATTATTTGCAGAGCAGAATACCATATCCCCATGGAACGTTCAAATATTTATACATGACATTATATATATTTATATATTTTTGTTTTTGTCTTCGCTATTCCTGGCCCCTATTGTAAAACACAGCAGTGAATTTCTTCAACTTACACTGGGACAGTGCCACAATTAAACTACATATTTCAAATGGTTTATACTTAACACACAAAAACATGAAACTTTTCAACAGCGCTGGGGGGAATTTATACTAGTGGGTTATTATATTCCAGAATTTTAAATTACTGTATATACTCGAGTATAAGCCTAGTTTTTTAGCACCCAAAATGTGCTGAAAAAGTCACCCTCAGCTTATACTTGAGTCGGGTGCCATGGGTCCCTCTAGACTAGCACCCTCTCTCCTTTGTGTGCAAATTAGGCCACCTGCAACCAGACCCTCCAGTGCCCTGGCCCAAGCAATACTTATTCCCCGTTACGTGACTGGGTCTGCTGCCAGTTTGCCAATGTGCAATGAGCGTGGGGTAGTACTCATATTGTTTTTGTTGACCCTCTTCTCCGCTTACAGAGCTAGTTTACTGTTTTTCTTTGAAATAAATATTGAAAAACATATACCCCACTGATGCCTCAATTAATGTAATTTTATTGGTATTTATTTTGATTATTAAAACTTAGCAGTAGCTGCTGCATTTCCCACCCTAGGCTTATACTCGAGTCAATAAGTTTTTCCAGTTTTCTTAGGTAAAATTAGGTACCTCGGCTTATATTCGGATCGGCTTATACTCGAGAATATACGGTATATCAGCAATTTGTTCTGATCAGCCCACTTAACCCCCCCCCCAGGTCAATCCATGCACCTTTTCTCAGGCAACCTTCATAATGTGGCTAAGGGTGATGACCAACAGGGAGATTAGTTGCCTTTGGTTAATGAAGCAACGCGTATGCCTTCCCACCAGTGAGTTACTTTATTGCCGGTGGATACACATTCAGGGAGATTAGTCGCCCATGGTAGCTAATGGACTAATCTCCCCATGGGCTATCAGCCTAAGGGCAAAGGAACACGGGGTGTTTTTACCATTGTTGCCCTCCATCAGACATCAACAGTCACTGTCAAAAGCTTCTGGCCGCCTATCAGCGCTTCTAATAAGGGACATGGAGAACTTGGTGCCAACACACCTACTTAAGCTCTGTATACTTTTTGGGGCATTTTGATTTGAGATGCTCTCTGTCAAAGGGCAGCAACAGTCAAAATGCCCCATGTGCCATAATCCTAAAAGCACAGCCTCACAGTCATAAAAAACACATGTTCAACTTTTAGTTACCCTTAAAAACAAAATGAATTACACTATATGGATATAGAAAGGATTCTACACTACAGTACATAGACATGGCTGCAGCTACTGGCACAAATTGTACATTAGAAAGCAAATAATAACAGTAGCAGAGATAGGAAGTCATTAGCAGCACAGAACAACACAGATCTCATAGCACAATGATAAGATATCTAAGCTCTTTGTTTGCTCAGCTCCCAGCTGCCCCCATTCTGTTCTGCAAAGAAAGCCTGGGGAATATGAAACAGAACATTTAAACCTGAGCAAGCTAACAAACAGCAGAAGAAATAAGTCCATTGAGGGCACCATTTACTGATGTTGTTAATAAAATGCATCCCTACATTCAGCCTCAGACAAAAAATGATTGTCACCCGTGCAATAAGAACAAGATCAGTCAGATTATATAAATGCCACTCAATGCATGTGTCTGCTAAACGTGATGACTTTCCCAGATGGCATTCTTTGCTTAATAAAAGGTTAAATGTCCCAGTGTTTGTTCTCTGATAACTCTACTAATGCATAGCACTAACAATCATTAGCAATATATAACAGCTCATACAAAAGCAATCATATACATTTGTTTGAAATCCATTACAAACAAGATTTTATCTGAACTCGCATTTGTATCTCTTTATTCTCAGTTTGCTGTAGTTCTTTCCTGGGAGATATAAATAGGCAAAATGTACTAATTAAAGCCAAGCATTCTACTCTTTTGCTCAATAATCTGACTGCTAGTTGTTATTTCATTTTATATGGCATAAGTAGGCATGGATGTTGACCCAAGCCATATTTTAACTGAACCTAGAAATAACAGACACCAGACCAGAGATTTTGTTGGAGAGTTGCTATTTACAATGCTAAAATGTTGCGAGAGTTGCGTTATTCTGGAGGTTATAGTATTCTGGGCAGATTTACTTTCATTTACTTTCATTTCTTTAGAGGGTTGTGACTCCGCACACCAGTATGGAGAGCAGCATCTTGTCTCCCACACACTGATCAGTGTCGTTCAGACATTAGAAGCACTACTTTCACTAGCAGCCATGATTTAAATTACTTTGAATCTTATTTACTAAAATAGATACAACCACTAGGTGCACACCTGCTCCTCTAGTGCCAATAATTGTTGCCCAACACCCGTGCTCTCATTACAGATATTACTGTGATTAAGGCACTGAGTGCAAGGAGACGCTGTATATTAGGCCAGCCATTGACCTGTTGGATCTTGCATTGCACACTGAATGTAAATGAGTTTGCGCTCCAGCAGTCTCTTAAGGAAGACAGATATTTATTGTGCTGAACATCCTTTTTTTTGCCAGTTGTTACAGAAATATCTATGATTTTTTACATTTCTTGCACTTAACAAGAAAATTAAACCAATTTCACTTTAGCCCTGTTTTACCAAGCAGAAGAGAAACTCATAAAACTAATTTCCAGTCCACAGATAAGCCCTCGGTATAATGAGGTGTTCTTTATCTCAATGGCTAAGGCTTACAAAAGGGTGGAGTTTATTCTGAACTTCTTTTCTCTCTTTGAATGAATTATTTATCTTTGAAGGAAATATTTCAGAAGGAGATATGGGAACAAGAGGCCATACGTTGAAGCTGAGAAGCTTTAGAGTAATGTTATGAGGAATTGCATTACTGAGGGAGTAGGGAGTGTTTTGAGCAGACCTAGTGGCACTCAGACCCATGGCTCACAGAGCTGATCTCAAATGAGACTGGTGCCACTGGCACAAATGTGTCATAGAGCATTTCTAGTTGCCATGAAAGGCAAGCTGCTGCCTGTGGGGGAGGGGGCTTTGATCACAGTGGTTAAAATGAAACATCAGGCTGTCAACCACTTGTGCTTTATCAGCAGCAGCACATGTCAAATGTAATAAATGCTTTACTCAGATTTGTTTTATGACGGGGTACAGAACAGGCAATTTTGGCATCCTTGGTCCCAGTTTTAAAATACTGAAGAAGGTGACATTGGAAATACCCAACAAAGCAGTTCTCCCCTATAGAATAATCTAATAGATGTGACTGTGCACGTCAGTCATGCTTGTAACTGTTGGCGAGAGCCTGCATTTGTTCCAGCAACTTAGCCTGCCTGACAGACTCTCTGAAAAGCTCTTCAGCAACATCTCAGCAATTCCCATGTTATTCTTCGGGGAGTCTTTAAAAAGCAACAAAAAAGGTTTTCTTGCTGATTTCATGTATAGTTTTTTCTACATAACCCAGTTTTGTCTATGCCATTCAACCATTACATGGAATACAGATATATTTCTCTTTTTTCAATCCCCTTGGGTGTGGAGGGGTTAGGGTGGGGCGACTGTCCTCGACTTGCACATCACTATTTCCATAGTGGGTTCTGTCAATAGCAGCCGCAGACTTGCACTAAGCGAAATGCATACTAATATTGTTATTGACACCGCAATCCCTATGTTAGCTGCAACTTCCGCCTAAGGTACAAGGTAATTAGTGACTGTTCTGGCATATCCCATCAACTTGTGCCTGGGACAATATGGCAGGCCCCTGTAATGACTTTGGGAATGACTTTGGGAAAGAATTAGACATTGTTGGAAAAAACAAGGAGAATTGCACCATCCACTTATTGTACAGCGCTGCAGAATATGTTGGCGCTTTATAAATAAATGTTAATAATAATAATAATACAAAAGCTCTCCTAGCAGATTGTGCTGCATTCATAATCATACAGTTATCATTCGAGCGCAAAAATGTATTAAAAACCTCTGTTATAATTCTTCTGAACTCAGTAGTTGTCATAAGATTACCTTTCTACCCCAAATTTATTGACAA
The DNA here is from genome assembly GCF_000004195.4 of Xenopus tropicalis. Classification (NCBI taxonomy): domain Eukaryota; kingdom Metazoa; phylum Chordata; class Amphibia; order Anura; family Pipidae; genus Xenopus; species Xenopus tropicalis. Next base: position 109,167,488 of record NC_030684.2, read on the forward strand.
AGATACCTATTTACTGGTCTGAATTTTATTAAATACATAGTATTGGTTTAGCCCCTAATTAAATTATCCTTCACTAAAATCCAATATTTGTGAGTGCTTAGAGATTGAGAGAAATGTAGAAACCTAAGTACAAAAAGATTTTGCAAAATAAAATCACTAAATACTTTTGGTTGAGGACAAAAAGCCTATCCAAGCCTTCAGCTTCCTTACATTAAGTTCTAGGTTAAGTAGGGAAGGCATGCAGCTTTCAATCATCTTGGAATGTAGCACACACACAAAAGCCAGCATAATCTTCTTGCAGCTAAAAGCTTTACTATCAGGTAAGAGAGAAGGTAATGCTCCATCTGCTGACACACTGCCACCTTGCGTCCTACAGGCACGCTAAATTCTCAAAAATCAGAGAAACATGGAAATTACAAGTCAAGCTGCCTTTTCATAATCAAGCACATTTAATTTGCAGTTCTGTAACAATAATGGGACTAAATGAGATGTAAATTTATAATTTCTGAATATTTTGTGTGCCTGACAAGAGGCAAGCACTGCATTCTAATTAATACACGTTACAAACTTATTCCTAGCAATGCTACAAACAGTCAGCAGGCAAGTCCCCTACAATGTCTCTAAGCACTAGCAGTTTAATATTAACATTCTACTTGTAGGACATTAAGTAATAAGGTCGAATAAGGTTTCTGCTTTCCAAAATTATCTGTCAGTCAGCCCCAAGTCATAAGGGAGATAAGGATCCAGTATTGGACTTTTTTTTAAATTTAATTCCTCTTTCCACTAGATGGTAAAATGATATTACATCTTAAAATGCCTTGAATGGATTATCTCCTTAGGATGTTACTCAGAGACTGTGCTCATAGTTATTTACTACATAAAACGTCTGTGGGCCAACACAACACAGATGGCTAGAACAATTGTTTTTGTGGTAAAGGGAACTATAAAGTTGGAAACACATAAACCATCTCAGTAGGGAGCAACATTCTGTGCAAGCTATATGTTAGAATGAATATTCATGGTATGAAAACTCAGAAATGTAACTATAGTCTTGTTAGTCAGCAATAACGCTGGATTGGGGGGAAATGCTGAATTGTGGGTAAAAATATAGTAACATCCGACATTACACTTTGCACACTGCACTTGCGTAAGTTAATAAGGCCACTAAAAATCTATGTATATCTTGTCCATTGTACAAGCCCACTCCATTCAACAATGTCTTTATTTGTACCCAACAGCAGCTGTGGTGAAAATATTATATTTTTATATCATATTATATGTTATATATACTTATATATTGAAGATATCTAATAATTTTTTTTGTACTTGTATCTTTCTTCTTCCATCCAAAAAGGGCCCCTCCAATGCTGGCAGCCCAGGACAAATGTTCTTTCTGTCCTATTCTAAAACTAACCCTGACTAATGGGTTAATTTTAAGACCACAAATTGTCCTAGTGACCCGTAAGGTCTCCTCTACGTCAGATATCAATAGCTCATATCTCTCACTCCAGGTGCAGTGTACATTACACACATTATTGCGTCAGGATTCCAACTCACCCCAGTTCAAACTCAATGACATCAATAAATGGAAATGTTAATGAGAAAAAAAAAACATCCCACAGAAAAGAGAGGGAACATCAGATAAAAACCAGCTGATAGCACAGCAAGAGACAGATGAGAGTACTAATAGAAAACAAATGCGTGAGCATCCCAAATCTTTTTGCTGTAAGGTAGGCCTGTAATACACTATAAAGTCTTTCCTAGTGAAAGAACTGGGATGAATACAAAGCATGAAAAGTAAAGACACACAAATTTAGAGTCCCAAGGGGATGGAGCAACATATTGAGCGAGGAGTATCTTCCCCTCCCAACTCACAAGGAGTAGGACCTCCCAGTTCTTCTCTACTTCAGCATCATACTGATACTGGCTCGTCTTCGTCTGCAGACATTGGAGCCACAGCAATGCTTTTGGAGCTTTCCTTATCCTTTAATAACAGCTTCTGGTTCTTCTTTTCAGATCTGTGAATCACTGACAAGCACAACTCCTCCTCCTCCTCCTATTACCCAGGGACTGACGGCACTGAAACCTGCAGCATCAAGGCTACTGAGGGATGAAATGAGGCTTGTGTGCTTCTGGCAGAGCTACACAGTTGCCTGTCTCACATTTTCTCTTTTTTTCAAATGGAGCAAGAATTTGGAGTCTTGCTTGTAACTCAGCAACATAATGACTAGGTCAGTCCTGCAGAATACATGACCTGGAGCCATTCTTAGCTGACTTTCTCATACAAGGAAAAGATAAGACAAATGACACATTTAAAGTCCCACCGAGCATCACTGTTGGAAGGAGCAACAACAGATGTAAGTTTTAATCTACTGATGCTGTGCAGCAATGACTCCCAGCGTTATACTGGCAACTGATGTGAGCAGCTGTGAGCTCCAGGGCTGGGAAGATGACAAATTAGTTCGCTAAACTATTCCGAAACTAAAGATACAACATGCTACCAAATAATACTTCCACAAATGTAATGGGATCGCTTGACAATACTCCAGAATTTATCTGGGGTAATAACACTCTCAATGGCACTTCTGCAGATTCGCCTGGAATTGCTATCTTTATCTCTTTTGTATACTCCTTAGTGTGTATCGTAGGATTATGTGGCAATTCTGTAGTGATCTATGTTATCCTGCGCTATGCCAAAATGAAAACTGCCACCAATATCTACATTCTGAACCTTGCAATTGCTGATGAACTCCTTATGCTGAGTGTCCCTTTCTTGGTGACTTCTACCCTTCTTCGTCACTGGCCGTTTGGCTCTCTGCTCTGTAGGCTGGTCCTCAGCTTGGATGCTATGAATATGTTTACTAGTGTCTATTGCCTTGCTGTGCTTAGTTTGGATCGCTATGTAGCTGTGGTACATCCTATCAGTGCTGCCCGATACAGACGGCCAAGTGTAGCCAAGATGGTCAATCTTGGAGTATGGCTCTTTTCAATCCTTATTATTCTTCCCATTGTAGTCTTCTCCAGCACTGCACCTAACAGCGATGGCACTGTGGCTTGTAATGTGTTAATGCCGGAACCATCACAACGCTGGGTTGTTGTATTTGTCCTGTACACTTTTTTGATGGGCTTCCTCCTACCAATGGCTGCTATTTGTCTTTGCTACATCCTTATCATCACAAAGATGAGAGTAGTAGCCCTTAAGGCTGGTTGGCAACAGAGGCGTCGATCTGAACGTAAACTCACACTTATGGTGACTGTAGTGGTGACTGTTTTTGTAGTATGCTGGATGCCATTTTACGTGGTTCAGCTAGTGGGAGTTTTTGCAAGGAAAGGTGACACTACAGTTAGCCAGCTTTCAGTTGCACTTGGTTATGCAAATAGTTGTGCCAACCCATTCCTGTATGGATTTCTCTCAGACAATTTTAAACGATCTTTCCAAAAGGTACTCTGCCTCAGCTGGATGGAGAATGCCAACGAGGAACCCGTGGATTATTATGCTACTGCTTTGAAAAGTAGAGCATATAGTGCCGAGGAGCTGCAGAATGGCATGTTGACCACAGGTGGTATATATAGCAATGGTACTTGTACATCTAGAACTCATTAATTCATTGACCTGTGCACATAAGGACTGCCATCTTCTTTTAAGTAGAACACAATGCATTGGTAATGATGTAGTAACAAGGGCAAAGTTTCCCTCAATACAGTAACCAATAACAGTAATGTCCAACTAGCCTTTAAAGGCCTACACACAGCAGTACAGAGTCAGTTAGCGACTAACCTGCACCAATGGCCAACAAAATGCCTGATTTGAATTGCTTTGCCTGAGACGTTATTAAATAATAAGCAGGCAGAAATTAATTTTTGGTTCCTTACACAAGCCAATATGTCTCATGTCTGGCTATATACTGTATGGGGATCTAAATGCTTTTAGAATATAATGAAAACAACGTTTGTTGTGAGTTACAAGAATGGGGCAAACTTTTCCCTGGCTACTTAATTTCCATCTACAATTCTGTTATAAAGACAGTAAAGTCCCTTAACAATGTGCGTGATTAGTATACTAACATTTGCGAATACTCAATAAAAGATGTACACATATCTCTAGTGCCCACCTGGAGGCTATGGGCAATCACTGTTGTGCTGTATTTAATGATGAGGAATGACTGTATAAATTTGACCACTTTTTTTAGGCAAAACCCCATTTGTAAATACCATACCATAAGTACCATAGGGAAATTATATTGACATTATGTATTATGTCTGTACAGAGCGACACCTTTATCGGGTGTTTGTACAGGTCTCACCACTCATTTGCCCAGTGCATGTAAAACATGCACACAGTTCTCTCTCAGCATTCAGTGTCTTGAGATGCTATGTGTAGTATAATTAAAGGTAAATGTTGTCAGTGGATCAAATTGCTGTTCATGTTCTCCCAGCAATATAATTTTGGGGTTAGGAGTTGAGTTATATTCCCATTTATTATATGCTTTTTATATGTTGCAGAGGATACTCTGAATAAAATGAATATATTTCTTTTATGTTCCCAACCTGTGTTCTCTGTTTTAGTTCATTCACTGACAATGCATTTGGGATATGGGTCACTTTCAAGGTGCAGAGTATTAATTGATATGTTTATATAACTGTTAATGTACTGTTTCTTTTTGAGGAAAGATGAACAGGGATAATGATGAACCTAGTACAGGTATAGGACCCATTATCCAGAATGCTCGGGACCAAGGGTATTCCGGATAAGGGGTCTTTCCGTAATTTGGATCTCAACACCTTAAGTCTACTAAAAAATCAATAAAACATTAATTAAACCCAATAGGATTGTTTTGCATCCAATAAGGATTATTTATATCTTAGTTGGGATCAATTCCAAGGCATTGTTTTATTTCTACATAGAAAAAGGAAATCAGTTTTACAATTCTGAATTATTTGATTATAATGGAGTCTATGGGAGATGGGCTTTCCGTAATTCGGAGCTTTCTGGATAATGGGTTTCCGGATAAGGGGTCCGATACCTGTATTTATAAAACATTGCTTTTCTCTGTCTTGTCTAATAAATCTAAAGCAGCGACAGGAAAGTTACTGAGACTGTCTGGAGCTTAATGAAAGTTCTCATAACATAAGTCATAGTTCAGCAAGAGCTGAAGATTGACCTGTTGAATTAGCAGTGTTTGTGGGAGCATGGAATCTTGTTTGATAGTTCCTTATCAGAATGAGCTGGCTATCAGGATGTGACCTGACTTTTAACTGGGACCTTTGTGCTTCTCACGTCCTTAAATCCCCATATTTTACATGGAACACTGAGCAGAGAAAGCAGGAATTTTTCTAAACACCAGGCAGAGAATGCTCCTGTTGCTTTAATTTTTTTTTAGGTTTAATCCACAAGGCAGAACAATCACTTTTTCATAATTATCCAGCTTGCTTTATGCTTTATCATAAACTATTAGGTGTGTCCTGATACACCCCTTGTCATAGCTCTGGTCACCCTACTAGCTTTGCCCAGTGCAACCTGTAAATAAGTTCATTGTCGGAGGGTTTAGAGCCTTTTTAATTTCATGGTTCATTTTTATTCGAGTGACGGAGAACATGATCTGAGTGTGGAGGCCAAACCCAGATCACAAAGCTGGAGGGGGAATCCAAAACCAACTACCTTCTAAGATATTCAGGAGAATTGTCCTCTATGCTACTATCGTGCACAATTATATTTTATCTTTGTACGGACATTTTCCAAAAAAATAAATTTTGGTTCATGGTGTGATGAACATTATGTCCTGACTAAGTACATTCTCTCAGCATTTGCTTTCCTAATGATTTTCATGGTATGTCACTGTCGCCATCTGTTTGGATATGCTGCAAAGTAGAAAACTGCTTTATAGCCAACGTGTTTCTCTCATGTCTGGTGTCTGTATTTTGTCTTTTGCTGAAGTTCTATGCTGTCCTCTTTCAAAGTTTTAATATAACATGTCCCTCATTTCTCTTTTGTGTGGTTATTTGTAAGTCCTGATAGTAAATGTACTCCTTTATTAGGTCATTTAACTTTAAAACACACATATACTACTACTGTATATTTCACTCTAAGGTGGCCACACACTAATTTATTCCTTTGGGATTAAAGGGGAACTCCACCCAAGCAAAACCTAAGCTATGTGAAGAGCAAATATAATTTCAAGCAATTATGCAATATACCTGTACATCAATTAAAACATATGCAGCCTTTTTGTGATTTTTAATGTAATAATATGGTTTGGAACAGTTACCTAAGCCTGGCCCCCTGAAAGGTCTATGTAAATACAGCCATAAGCACTTACAGTAATGCTGCACTGAGTCCTCTATCAAAAAAAACACATGATTTCTTGTCTCTTTTTTTGTAAACATGATGTTCCAGTGTCTGACTTCCTCTCTCAGAAACATCCTTACTTCCTGTGGCCAGAGTCTGCGCAGTTCTCTCCTCTCTCCCCTCTTCTGCTCCCCTCTCCCACCAGAATGCTAAGAAATCCCTCCCCCCCCCCTTAGGAATGTGTGATCTCAGCTATACCGGCTAGACTGCAAGTAGGAAGCCACTTAAAATGGCAGTTACTATCTTAAGCAAAGGGAGAAATCTTCTAAAGCTGTTAAATAAGGTATGGTAATGGTTTCTGCAGAATAAATATATTGTTCTAGGTGGCACTAATCTATTGGCAGTAAAATGCCAAATTGACTTTCCTTCTCCTTTAACATGTGCACAGTTTGGCCTCTCATGCCCAAATGGCAATCTGCTTTTAAGTTAATCTTTCTCATCTGATGCTAGATGATTACCATGTCTCTTTCACTTTTGACATTACTGGTAAAATTTTAATACCAGCTCTTGCTTTGGGAGGGATCTTACCATCCAGGTGGCAACCCTAGCAAAAAGCCTTAGCAGAAGTGATGGATTCTGGGACTTGAAGTTCCTTTGCTTGCCAGAGAATCTGTGCACCACCCTCACTTTACAATGAGACAAGGTGAGGGAGCCTAAGGGATACTGGTAAATGGTTTGGTTATAATGACTTTTAATCTGTGGAAACATGTACATTCTGTGTTAAAAATATATTTATTTTTTGACATTTAGATTGTAAAACCCTTTTTTATATAAGCCTAACTAAATGAGCTAATTTCAAAAAAGGTGGGTATATTTTCTCTTTAATACAATATGCACTAATATGGTTTGGTGGCTACTGCCAAGCCATGGTGCATCTGTGGGTCTCTCAGTGTGCATATGATTGCATCAGGTTGTCTGGACATATAATTAATCAATACACGTCAGAGACATGAAGGTCAAGGGGGATGTTTGTAATGCAAGATACATAGCACCATTTGGCTGCCATACCTGCAGACCTATACAAGTTAAATAGAAAGCTATCTACTAACTGTAGTTAGAATAAATGGCAGTGATCCTCAGAGTTAGCTTTAGGGTGGGGAGAAAGGCATTTGCACTGGGGCTCATTTGAACAGAAAGCTAGATAGAACTATAGTTAATATAATATACTGTGAAGTAATTGCGTTAGGTTGGGATGTTCAACTTGCAGCCCTCCAGCTGTCAGTATGGGGTGTTGGGAGTTGTCTTATAATAACTGCAGAGCAGCAGACTGGCCTAATTTGTGGTTTTGTTTCCCTGTCAAATCCCTTTCCAATTGGGCCCCAGCTTAAACTGCCAGGTGAGTCCAATTTTCTTACTATAACCGTATTCCTGCTCTCTGATCTTGTATTACTTTCAGGATGACTGATATGAATACATACATGGGAGCAGAAATTGAATGAAACCATCAAAGCCATCTATTTCCAAAAAGGTCAATACTGGGTGGGACATGCAGTAATGGTTTTTAATTCAACAGATAAGGAGTCTTTGAAGAATTGATGAATTATTTATCAAAGTAACCTTTTATTTGGCAAAACATGTCTTTTGAGATCTTATTATTATAAAATGACAATAAAAATATAAATATAAATGGTGGTGTCCCTTTATGTTCCTGGCCCGCTTTACTAACTTTCGGGTCTTCTGGTAGAAAACAACATTCTATATTTCTAAGCAAACACAGAACCACCAGATCAGCAATGTCAGAGTTTTCAGCTGATAGAACTGGAAAATATAACAGAGAAAAGCTTCATTTTCATTATTCCATATAAGTAAGTGCCACGCAGCATTTAAGGTATGTTATATAACACTGTATATTTTCTTTATTATTTGAACAAGGAAAAGCATTTTCCTGCCAGTTGTTGCTTTCAGCGCATTAGCTAAACAAGAGGCTATAATTCCCTGTACCACAAAAAACTGCTTGCTGCAAGCATCTCTGAGTGACGCATTCGGAGGAAATATAGCTACTTACTTTCAGTGTACTGGAAGTAATGTTGCCTATAATTCTGTTGCTGAAGCTGAGCTGAATGCCTATGGGCTAGGTTTGATCTCCTTAAAAAAGAAACATAGTGCACGTAAGATGAAAATAAATTCAGTTATAGCAGTTATAACAGAGTCCAGCTCATGTACATTGATACACTCTATTAAAGCAAAGAAGAACCTCGGGATCCCCCACTCACCTAACTAGGATTCAGAGAAAGATACAGGGGACCAAGTTCCTACCCAGGCGTAGGGTTACCACTTTACCCCTTCATGCAGGACACGTATGGGCAGATTTATAAAAATGTGAGCTTAAAGATCACCACAGTAAAATTCACCTACTTTCTAGTCATTCCTATGGGATTTTTAAAAGCATAGTTATCAATGGGTGAAAATTAGAGTTCACCATTTTATAAATAAGCTTCTAAAAATCCCATAGGAATAACTAGACGTCATTGTGCAGAAGTACCTTTTAATAAAAGTGGCTTTATATGCAACTGACTGCTGGGAAAATGCAAGGACCACAAATGCTATTGCGGATGAAAATGAGCCCTTTTATTACATTTAGTTACACAACCCTAATAATTCTGCCTCCTTCTGGTGCCACAGATAAACAAATGCACATTGTGAGTTAGCTACAATAATAACTTGGGCACTGCATGCCTTTACCTTGATGCACCACTGAAGTTCCATATTAAGCTAGCATCAGGCCCGGATTTGTGGAGAGGCCACAAAGGCCCGGGCCTAGGGCGGCAGAAGTTTAGGGGAGGCATGCCGCCCCGCCGCAAAAAAAAATTTAAATTTGGCTCCCATACGGAGCAGTCGGGACCTCTCCCCACTGCTCCGTATGGGCGTTTTAAGGAACGCATGCGCACTGATGGGGTCGCTTTCATGCATGCGCACGGGGGGCGCGCTTTTGCGCATGCGCACTGGGGGCCGCGCTTTCGCGCATGCGCACTGGGGGCGCTTTCGCGCATGCGCATGGGTGGGGAGGGGGCGACCGACAGGGGCGGCCTCGGGGCGCCCAAAACAGAAATCCGGCCCTGGCTAGCATTCTATTTAGAAATTCAGAGTGTTAGGCTATACAGCTGAGCCTAGCAAGCCCAACAAACACAGATATTCTACACCCTGCAAAGCTTGTGCTGTTTCTACTAGTGGCATGGACAGAGTTGCATCTATTAAAGATAACTGCTTGTCTTCCAGCCATCTATGCCAGCTAAACAGCCACACCTGCTGAAGAGAGGCAATGTTGTATTATTGATAGGTCTGTCAAATGGTAGTGCTTCTGGGCTAAAGATAGAAAGGCTCATTATTGCACAAACCTGATAAAATCAGCTAAGGAAAGATAACATATATAAAAGCATGTGTCCCAACGTCACAGAAGTCAGTGACAGTTGGGATACATGAAATGCAGAAAGAGATGATCAGCATTAGGACAGCAGGAACTAGGATATGCCAAATGGTGAAAAGGGTCAGTATTTAAGAATAGGTTGGAGTAATATTTATCCCTAATTACTTCTACTTATACACATACTCAAAAAATGAAATTGGCCCTAAAACCACCTGTGTTCTTTATAGCCAATAAAGCTTTACACTTAACTCTTAACTAGCGATGAGCAAATCTATCCAGTTTCACCTAAAAATTAATGAAACTGAATCAGTGGCAATGGTGTTTTTTCAGTCTTGAGTTTTTTGTTGGGTTTCTTTTCGTGGCAACTTTTTCCAGGCATTTTGTCACCATGTTTTTTCACATAAAAATGTTGCAGGGGCTTTAAAGAGATACTGACACCAGAAATGAAACCTTTTTTTACATCTATCATAACATTGTCTTTGCATGACCTTCATTTTTGCCATAAAAGTATTTGCCCAATGCTTTTATATTACCTGTCTGATCCCCCATGTTCCCCTATAAGGGGGCGGCCATATTTGTCCAGCAGGAGACCGTTAGCATTAGAAGCTATAACTGACAGGCTGAGGAGGGACAGTCAGGTTGGCAAAACAGTCAGGTTTAGGAACTTCAGGTGACAATTACTTACAAAAGCAAATCTCTCAGCGAAAATCAATCAACACGACCTATAGGTAACTTTTTATGTACATTCATATTTTGAGGAGTCGTTTTTTAGTGTCAGTATCACTTTAAGATAATTGTGGAATTTCGGTGTAAATCCGAACCTTTTGACTAATTTCAGTCATCTATACTCCACACAGTTGTATAATACTAGGAATTAGGAATTGTCAATATCATATCCATCTATTTCTCATACTGAGTCTACAAATTCATGTTATTCTGCTTTATGTATTTTAGTGTACTAAAAGATTCAGGTTCCTGCCAGTCCATTTTGTGTGTCTCTCACTCCCTTTCTGTGGAACTGTACATATAAATATAATAAACTCCAGGACACTAAATTGTTTGATAAAAATGCACCCCCTGTGCAGATATTTTATTATTGCAAAAATAGAATCATATTGCTAAAGTCAAATTGTGAAAATATACCAAAGACACCCTGTGGTGTAAATGACATGCTGCAATGATGGAGTATTTTGCCATATTGATAAACTCCCATACTGTGACATACGGTGACAGGACAATGTCATGTAAAGCAAGAACCACCAGCAATAGTAATTAAAATGGTTGTAATATAATGAAATAGGCTCTCTTTGATGTTGCTCAGTTTTTGATGGAGTAATAGAGTTAGTGCCATATTGTATTGTTTGCGTGTGCTTATTCTGGTGGGTTCTAAGATGTGACTACTTTTGTTGGTGAAAGGCCAATCTACACAGTTATGGTTGCAATAATTGTGCACATTTTTTTTAAAGTATTAGAAACTTGTTCTCTCATTTTCCTTACTTTGTAAACCCAATAGGACTGTTCTGTCACTTATGTTTTTTTGCTGCTTAGGTGCCATCATGTACAAGCTACTGTTTTATTGTGACAAAGAAAAAGTATTTTTTTTTTTAACTTACTATGGGAGATGGCATTCCTGTAATTTGAAGCTTTCTGGATAACAGGTTTCCAGAAAAAAAGATCCCATGCCTGTACAATAAAATATTATTCACTGCCAGTCTGCTGCCAATTTGGAAGCCAAAGAAGAGGATTTTTGACCAACAAGTCAACTGCAAATGCTTTGGCCATTGCAGGAAAGCAGAAAATATGAATTATTATAACAATGAAAACTGACAAATATACTATTAAGGAACTGGAAAAAATATTAGAAAAAAGCTTGTAAAAGATCATTAAAACATACACACACAGATCACCTTACTGATACATGGATCTATCTTGTGTCTGCAAGTAATAGTGCTCAGTAAATATAGGCATAATATATTACAGGACACTGACAGAAACATTGCATTGTTTTGTTATTTGGCTTCCAATATATTAATCATTATAAAGGACTTCTTTCACTATTAAAATACGCCAGTATACAATTTTACGTCATGGCAAAACATGTAATCTGTCTAGGGTTGGACTGAACTGCCTACATGAAAAGAACATAAACCCATGTGTCTGAATATAAATCATGAGAATGTGTTGCACTATACGTAACACAACTACAGGGGATATTATTTGGGAGGAAAAGGTTCCAATCTTATGCCCCAGTTCTTAAATTCCTGAGGTACACTGCAATACACATATTAAGTACTTGGAAACCTTTCCAATTCTTCCTGTGTTCTCTGTGTACCTACAGTACATACAGTATGTGTAGGCATAGTAATTATACAGGTCTACAGATGAGAAAAAAGCAGAAGCACTTGCCATTAGTATTTCAGGTAGCAGGGAAAATTAATACAGATTCAATTTCTTTTAGGAGCAGAAAAAAGCAAAATAGTTTCAATGGAAAACACTGCATCTGGGGCCTCAAATACAGCTACAGCTGCCTATGAAAAAACTGTTACTAAATACACAAACATATGTCGGTTAGTCTCTGCTATACCAATATCACACCCAGTTATTATCTAATATAGAAATGATCCCCAACCAGTGGCTCGCAAGCAACTTGTTGCTCACCAACCCCTTCAGTGTTGCTTCCAGGTGCATCAAAACAGGTGCTTATTTTTCAATTCCCGGCTTGAAGGCAAGCTTTATTTGCATCAAAACCATGAGTACTGCCAAGCAGAGCCTCCTGTAGTCTGACAGTTCACATAGGGGCTACCATATTGCCAGTCACAGCCCATATTTTACACCACCAGACCTTTTTAAATGCTTGTGTTGCTCTCCAATTTTTTTTTACATTTAAATGTGACTCAAGGGTAAGCTGTCTACACAGTGGATATCTGGGGGTTGCTGGGGCATTGACAGCCACAACTTAAGCCTTTAACTTGCAATAAATATATAAATTGTATATACAATTCACAGAAAGCAGAATGAATCACATAATTGACTGCATCTGGATTTACAAAGTATGTGTATGTGTATGTATATATACCTGTACAGGTATATACATATCTGTTACTGGTGGAACATCATTCCAGAATCATAAACTTGAATGCTTGGTAAAAAAAAAAAAAAAAAAAAAAAAAAAAAATAAAAAAAAAAAAAAATATATATATATATATATATATCAAAATAAAGCAGCCAGCACCAAGGGTCTTTGTGTTTCAAAAAGTCTCTTGTGTATTATAACCAGTACATGCAATTATAATACACAAGAGCCTTTTTGAAACTTATATGATATTTATATGATATCCCGTGCACAGGGGCAGCTGCAGAGCAGCGGATTTTGGAGAGTGGTACTGTCGTGTGGACTGTTTTATATATATATATATATATATATATATATAAGGAAAAAATCACGGAAGTCGCACACACAGGACTTATACAAAACAAAAAATTATTTTTTTATTGCCAGAGGAGTGAACTAACGTTTCGGCTGTTACACCAGCCTTTGTCAAAGTTTGTCAAAGTCAAAGGCTGGTGTAACAGCCGAAACGTTAGTTCACTCCTCTGGCAATAAAAAAAGAATTTTTTGTTTTGTATAAGTCCTGTGTGTGCGACTTCCGTGATTTTTTCCTTGCACATTTCTTTCTGAACTTTGCACCCAGGCAACGTTAACCATCGGTTTCGTGAGTGCCGGCAGACTCCATTTTGTTTAATATATATATATATATATATATATATAAACTGGACATGAGCCAACACTCATAAAATGAAGCTAAAATGTCTGGGTGCAGAAACAGAAAATAATGTATATACTGATAAAGTGAGACCGCACTCTCAGGACTTATGAAATAGAAAATGGTGTTTATTTAAAATGCACTGCTAGCTGAAAAGTCAATTTTGGCATCTGGGCCCATCATGCCATTATTTCATTTAGCTTTTTCATAATAGATATGATAGGCTCGCAATATCATCTCCTGAGAATCGTCTGATGTTTCTGCCCTCCCACCTACATTTATGTGTATATTTCCGTATTTCTTATTCAGTTAATAAATGATAAAATGCTATTGAATTGTTCCTTATCTTTGTCCACCACTGGGAATCATGTTGAGTGCTATTACAAAAGAAGCTGAACTGTTCCTATTGTTGTATCAACCACTGAATGGAAATCATCAGCTGATATTCTGCCTCTATGTGCTTTACAAGTCATCCATTCACATTTTTTTTTCAACAACTGTATTTTATTTCTTTTCACATTTAAAACACAAATGTGCCTTCATGCACGTAAAAGCAAATGCATCCAGAAAGTAAGAAACGAAGAACCAAAATTATCGCACCATTTGAAAAAAAAAAAATAGTAACAATATGTGATACAGATTTGGTTGTATATTTAGAATGCACCGTGGTATTATCTCCTAGAAATAGTATATACGTAGTCCCCTTTCGCTACCTCTCCTCGAAACCTTTCCCTTGGTTTTCCCTTGGGGTTTATCAACTGTCACCCTTCATCAGAAATGTTGAAGCCAACCCAGGGGGATGCAGATATAGGGTGAATTCCCATCATTTCTATTATTCATGGTCCTGCAGTTCAGCATAATAAGCACTTCTCATGAACCAATCTTCCTCTTAATGATGTACCTTGAGATAGGGCTGTCAAATATTCCATACTTCTTACTTGTTCAATTTTATTTGCTAGATCTTGAAGAGAGGGGGGTAGAGGGTCTTTCCAGTGCGAAGCTATCAGACTTCTTGTTGCTGTAAATATGCAGTTTAATATTTTTTGTGTTCTTCTCCCGACCCCTTGAACTGGATGTCGTAGCAAGTGGGTCAGGGGATCATTCTGTAGGTCTAAACATATCCATTCACTTTTGTGGTGTGTGTATATTCACAATGTTGGCAGATAAGGGTTTGATCCTCTCCAGAACTACTGTATATGTGCGGTCTATTTCTTGTGTCATCTTTTGTCATTTTGAAGGGCATATTTATTCAATCACATGCAAAGTGCATGTAAAACTGCATATAAATTGGCATGTTTTTTGTATCTATTTCATCCAAAACTCCACAGCATCTAGAAAATAATGTGCACCACAATTTACCAATAAATTGCAAATCACCACAAATTCTAGCACTATTTTTTTCCCTAGTCACATATGGAATCACCTCTGGTGCACCTATGCGTATGCATTGAAATAACCAATAGCATATTATTTAGTAGGTGCAGTTGTTTGTTTTTGTGCAAAACACTAAGGGAACCCTGGAAGTACCACTTTCTTGTAAGCAGGTATTAATTCCAGGGATCCCTCGCATTCTAACATCCTGTACTGTGCACCTTTGGCTCCATCAGAAGCCGACCCCAATTACCTTACAAGAAGAAAGTGACCGGTGACCCGTAGTAGGGCGTAGGGTGGCAGAGGCATGACAGCGAAGGGGGGGGTTGCACACCACTCCCAGCTAGTTTGGGGATTGGTGGGTTTGAATGGCTGTGAGTAAGGGATATAAAAGGTGGGTCTGTGCTTTCCCGCTCTCTGTTCCATTTTAGGCAGTACAGGAGAACGCCCACCCTCCCTCCCCAAAACAGGTGAGTTGGTTTTATATTTGGCTGGCGTAGTGGTTGAGTCCGGGAACCAATGGTGGCATGGTTATTGGTGGTTGGCACGCCTGGCACCTCAGGGGTAAGGAGGTGTGTCAGGAAGTGAGTTTGTTGAGGAGTAGGTGGTCCCGGGCTAGGATGGCAGCTGGCAGCGCTAGTGGCGTTGCGCAGTTATTGGCTTGTTGCGGTTGTTTGTTATACAAACGTTTAAGTTATCATATGTTCATGATATGTTTATTATATTTTCATATTATGTTTGATATGTTTATATATGTTTACGTTATGCTATTTGTTTATTGTATGTTTTAAATTAAACTTCAGTTGTTAATAAATGTTCTGCGGCCCCTTTTCATCCAAATCTGGTGTCCGTGTATTTCTTCTGAGATTGGAGGGATAGATAGTGTTAGATTGGCAAGGGGTGGAGCAAGTCCCAACGATGCGTCTGTCAAGAATTCCTTCCCACTTCCAAAATCCAACTTGTTCCTGGATCAAATCCATTCCTTAGAATTTCCAGCTGTATATAGAAAAGTGTCAATTTGACTAACATATCATACTTAGTAAGTTACCATGTAAAATAGTAAAAAAGGGGTGCAATTACTATCATAGGTGCAGATTTCTAGTGTAGCCACTTATAGCATAGCATTGCATTCTTTTCTTAATTGCAACAAACTGAACCCAGATAAGCAATAACTATACCTCCCAACTTGTCAGTCTTAAAGATGTAGGCCACACACCAGTTATACCCATACACAGCAGACATGCCCTTGGTTCATCCTAAACTCAAACATATTCTGGAAGAAGCCATTTAAAGGGGAAAATAAGGCGCCACTGATAGAAATATCACTAGAGTGGTGTTACAACAGGGCTGCTCGGTCAGTGAATGTCACTTACTTACTGTCGCCCGTAGCCTTTCCAGTTTATCAGATTGCAACATTATTGTTGTAAATTACACAATCTATAACCAACTGTGACAGAAAAGCCAAGTTATAAGGCACAATAAGCATTAGTCTCTCCTTCCAACAGAATCCATGTTTCCTGTAAATGGCAAGGAGAGTGTAAATCAATAACTGTCTGCAACATATCTCTGCTTCCCATTCATTTCCCCTTAGCTTAGATAGCCTGGTGCCAAGTTTCCAGATCCCTCTTTTTCTTTTGCAGGCAATCCCTGTCCTTGTTAGAAAATAGTGGTATGTCTCAGTTGATGTCCTCTCAACTGTCAGTTACTATGAGTTGCTAGTAATGATGATAGCTAAAGAGCTATAAGGAGTATTTCTGCTTCATCCAGTCCCATCCTGAGTGGTCAGTTTATTATACGGTGGCAATGTCCTGGGGTACCTGGGGCCCACCAAAGAGTCACTCCCCAGGGGCCCACCAAACATATAAGCACACCTGCCACTGTAACCTCTGCCTTCCCACCCCCGCTATGTACACAAACACAAAATATGGGGCCTCAAGGGGGGAAAGTAAAGCTTGAAGCCTCAAAAAATGAACTGCGCATAATGTGGTGCCAACATTTTTTAGCAAAGGCAACACGTACCTCTGGTGAAAATAAATGCGTGAAACACGTTCTGTTAATTTCCATTTAGATTCACTTTCTTACCTGTAAAACTGAGATTAAAGGGATGAATGCAGTTGCCTGCCGGGCTTGTTAATCTTGCATGAGCATAAAAGAGCATGATGATTTCATTCTCACTGTATGAATAATTTCTTTTGCTGCACAGTAAAGGGCAGGACAACTGCACACACTTCACAGTAACTAAAGAAGCTCACTGCTGAATTGACTTCTATGTGTGATGCCAAGATTTAGACATCTTTAAAGAATTGTTTTAATCAATGATTAAAGGAACAGTAACACCAAAAAATGAAAGTGTATAAAAGTAACTAAAATATAATGTGCTGCTGCCCTGCACTGGTAAAAGTTGTGTGTTTACTTCAGAAAGTCTACTATAATTTATATAAATAAGCTGCTATGTAGCCATGGAGGCAGCCATTCAAAGGAGAAAAGGCACAGGCACATAGCAGATAACAGATAAAACACCATTGTATTCTACAGAACTTATCTGTTATCTGCTATGTAACCTGTGCCTTTTCTCCTTTTTTCCAGCTTGAATGGCTGCCCCCGTGGCTACACAGCAGCTTATTTATATAAACTATAGTAGAGTTACTGTAGCAAACACACCAGTTTTGCCAGTGCAGGGCAACAGTGCATTATATTGATATTACTTTAAAGCTCTTTCATTTTTTAGTTTTACTGTTCCTTTAATTTCAGTAATAGTTGCTTGTTATCAGTAACTTGCCACTTTCTACACGTAAATCCATACACACTGATGTGTAACAGGTTTTTGGACATGGGCTACTTTGGATCCCAATAATCCTAAATGGATTGAGCTCAACTCCTGGTAGGGCATGTGTTACATGCAATTCTTCTCTCAAGTATTTTACTCTTTACTTCTGGAGGAAGGCTACCACACTGTATCCGGCCACAATTCAGATATTTCCAATAAATTGGGTGCCGGTGGTTCTTTAATTGAGCAGATGATACACAATTTCATTTGATGGGTGCTTACCAATATGGTAGAAGATCTCAAATCAGTAAATGCTTCAGATACTTTCTCACATCAGATGGTATTCACATAATCACTCACACAGTTCATCAGTTCATCTGTGTGGATGTGACCTATGAAGCCTGGGATCCACATGGCCCAGAAGTTTTCAGCCTAGAAAAAGTCATAATCTCTAGAGAAGTGAACATGGATTAGCTAGTGCAGGATAGATATATGTTATAGCACTTTCTAGGAAAGTGATTCAGATCGGAAGTAGCTAGTAAAAGCAGCTTATTTGCTTCAACTAGGAGAGATAGTGGGGAGTATTCTCCTTTACAGGCTCTGCTGCCTTTGTGGAGGGATTGCAGTAGTGACACGAGTATCAGGCTTAGCTTTGTTCTCCCTAAGGACTTTGTTACTACCCAAGATACTCTAAACAGTGGGGCAACCTTATTTTTACTTGCTCTGCATTTAACCTGCCAGTTCATTAACTTTACTATCTGTATATGTGCTTCCACATAGCAAAGGCCCATCCTGTGTGTTAGTGAAGTTGTTTGCATATGGATAGAAAACTCAGAGACCAATAGACCTTAGTTTAGAAATCAGTCATTTGTGGGGAACGGTATCAAATGCTTTGGAAAAATCCTAATAGATTACACCTACTGCATCCCCACTGTCCAGCTTACTAACCGCATCATAAAAAGCAATCAGATTGATCTGACACAACCTGCCCTTCACAAAGCCATGCTGATTACTGCTCATAATGGCATTCTCCACTACATAATTTTTTTTTTAACCCCGTTACAGGCTTTTATTACCATAATTCAATGGAGCCACACTCTCAACCTGCATCTTTTTTCCATTAATGTACTTAAAAAACTTTTTGGGGTTAATCTTAGCCTCTGCTGCAATGCGCTCCTCATTTCTATCTTTGCCTTGTTACAACACTTGTTATAGTGTTTATGTTCCCTAAATGCAGCTTCTGCTTTTCTTTTTTCCCTATTAACTTCTTTACTTCTGAATTAAGCCACATAGGGTTGTTCTTAACACCTCTACATTCACTTCTTAATGGAATAAATTGAGAACAGAAATTATTTAATATGATTTTAAACATCAACCATTCCTGTGTTTTAAGCAGGTAACATAATGTCCCAATCTATGCTCTGAAGGACAACCCTTAAGGAGTTAAAGTTTGCTTTTCTGAAATTAAGGGTCTTTGTTGCTCCAATATATATTTGTATTTTGCAAACATTAAACCGTATAACATTATGGTCACTATTACCCAGGGGTTCAACCACTTAAACATTTGCTATACGTTCTGGGTCATTAAAGATCACTAGATCTAGCACAGCATGGTTTCTGGTTGGCTCCTCAACAACCTGTGACATAAAGTTGTCGTGCAACAGGTTTATCAACTTGTTCCCATTTACTGTCCTAGCAGTACTATTGCTCCAGTCAATATCAGGGTAATTAAAATCTACCATTATTATTACTACTTGCCCCAAACTTGCAGCCTTATCTATTTGCAACAGGAGCTGGGCCTCCTCCTCTTCACTTATATTAGGGGGTCTATAGCAAACGCCTACCATTAATCTTCTGGATTCTTTACTATCTGTGAGAAGCTTAACCAATAAGACTTCAACACCCTCATTTACCATTATCACCTCCTCCTTTATATTGGCTTTAAATCCTGCTTAACAAACTCACACACCCCTCCTCCTTTTCTGTTGCCCCTAAAAAAAAGTATAACCTCTAATATTTACTGCCCAATCATGTGACTAATTCCCACTTATTTTTCCTTTCTATGCCCACTACATCTTCATATAACGTGTCCCCTACATTTGCAACCACATTCAGTGCTGCCAGTTCCCCCCTTAGAGTCTGCAATTTATATTCCAAGAGGCAAACCCAACTGCATCTCTCACAATTAAATGCTGCATGGAACTGCTGCTCCACGATCACATTCATATTACCCAAATTAAATAATTTGTAAACATGGTAAGTGGATAGGATTCCCACCTGATTTGTTTAAAGGGGAGATATAATAGAAAGTTTGTTTCATGCAAAATGAATGGGTATGGTCTAGAAAAGGTGGTCTAGTGGTCTAGTATAAGCAGTATACGCAGTGTACCCTGCGTATATAGGTTTATCTGCCACTTCCAGTCTAACCCAAAACAGAATTCAAGATTCAGTTGCCCTCTTTCTACTTACATTACCATCCAACAATATATGGCTGTAGTATTCCTTTATCTTTACTTACCTTCCTAAGCTTTAAATCAATTATTATTAATATACATAGGGATCTATAAGAATTCTATGTTACAGAGAATGGTGAAAATGTATATTAATTGTGGATAAGTGGTTAGAGGCAGAAAAGCCATAAATAACAGTTTAATATCAGGACTTTATATTCTTCCTTACATAAACCCCATGGTTCCTTGTTTGGGACGGTTACTGCCTGTTTTGGAATAAATCCTGCCCTTCCTTTCTGTCGGCGGCATCGAGTAAAGATCAGACGGCAACTCTAGTGTCGGGGAACATTAGCTAATATTATGTGTTGATCTCTTGCTCCTCTGCCGGAATAATATTTCTACTGAATGCATCAGATTAATGTTTGGCAAGATGGTCATTCTTTTTAGATGTTTTATTCTTCAAACATATATTGTGAGTAGCAGAGAAACAGATCTTGTGTCACTGAATTTTAACTTTTAGAATGGAATAAACAGTGCGAGCAGTTCTTTTATTAGTGCTGCTGCACTATGGTAATTGGTCAGGGGCCGGGATGCTGCGGTTCTTAATGTTGCAAGAAATTTGTATTGTGCTGTAACATGGGACTTATTTACCTGAAGGTCACACAGTGCAGTAACCCTAGCAACCACACAAACATTTGCTTCAGTTAATAACTGATTTAGGCTACTGTAATGTGAACTTTTACTTAAGCAACTATATCAGCCCAACTGAGAGGCTGAGACAAACCCTAGACTAAGGGCAAACTTAGTGCTTTTTATTACATAACCCGATTATTAACCTATTTCATGTTAGAAAGGTGTTACTGCCTCCACTTGCAAATTGCCATTGTATTTTTCTCCTTTCCACAGCAGTCCAAATGTTCCAGTAACATGTATTGAATGAGAATACAATTGTATGACATGATTCTTATAAGCTCTCCCTAGTGATCCATTAATAAAAACCAAATGAATGATGAATTGATCCTGAATTCTTTGAATGAAGTCTTGGCAGTGAGTGATGAACATTGATCTTCCTGGGATTCTCTTTCATGTTGACATGAGCCTCTGCAGGTTTTGTAATTTACAGCAATATTTAGCCTTAACTGAATAAATTTGACTCTTCTGGACCCTAAGAACAAATAGGGTTTGGTGCTAATCAGACCTCAGCATGTAAGCATCAGTTTCACAACTATATAATGCTGTACCCTGTAACCAAATGTGTTCCAAATATAGTGAGGTGGGTCTGTCTTCACTAAATTTGTGATATACATTAGAAAAATAAACATTGCAAATTCCACTTATTTCACACATTTTATTGCCAGTCTGTATTTATGTATATTTATGTGTCCAATGCTTTTTAAGCTTTATCTAGAATTATATGGTGTGAGAGACACAGTAAATAAGATTACTGTCCGGTGGTATACACGTAGTACCAGGGTAAATGTCTGGTTTTGCAGCAAGTAGTGCTGTATTCATGTTAGTGGCTTAGGAAAAGCCAGATAGGTTAGTTCTGGGAGTAAATAGAGGGAGAGTAAGAAAGACATTCCATTCCGAACTTCAGTTAACATTTTCAGTTGGCCGGCTGTAGGTAGCTGCCTGATTAGGGCTGTGGGATTACACATGTAGCCCACTTTTGGTATTTTCTGTGCTGCTACCTGCTGATTACTTATTCTTGGCGCTACAGGAGTCCTGAGCCCCCGCTTACTATGGGGGTTAATAAGGATTTCTCCCTTAAAGGCGTGCCTCCACCCAGGGATGGTCTTGTGGAACTGTAATCCACCCCCTGGGAACTTAACAGTCACTACTACCTCTGCCTTGGATCCACACACAGCCCCCAGTACCTTGCCCCTCCCTGGGGTAGTAGCTTACCGGCAGGTAGGTGATCCTTGTGCAGGAAACAGTCTAATACACACTTAGTAGAATGAATCAGTTGAGCCAGTTTATTAGGGCAGGACCTCTCCAGGAGTGGTACATGTTATTGATACACAGCAATGCAGGGCTTTACCTCCTTACTACTCATTGAGAGCTTTCTCCTGTTGGGCAACTCACGGTACTCACGCCAAGTGTCTCCTTCTAGGTGATCTCCCCGGTACTCACGCCAGAAGGCACCCCCTCTTGGGGCCCTTCCCGGTACTCGCGCTAGGCAGCATCACCACAGGCAGCCCACCCCGGTACTCACGCCTAAGTCCCCTCAGATACAGCCTCCTGGGCTAGCGGTGACCGTGTCCACCTACCTAACCACTTATGGCCCTGCACTCCGGCTGATGTAATGCCGGGAGGTCTTAACCTCGCTTACACTCCTGGAGGGGCAATGTCCGCCCATGCTAAACTCCTGTTGTCCTACATGTCACTCCTAGAGCGACCTATTATAGAACTTCTATCTAAACTGTGCCAGGGGAGCACACTACCTGAGCAGCCCCTGGGCTAAAATGTCTGGCCCCCAGCACATGGCTGCATCCCCTTATATGGGCCTATGCACCACCCTGTGGCCAAATCCCGAACTGCAGGTATACACCCCATTAACTATTGACAACCCAGTCATCCCAGTGTCCCTGTTTCCCAGCACCACCCTGTGGCCTGTCCTAGGGGTTCCTGTCCTAAGGGCCCATTTTTGGTAAACCCCTACATTCTCCCCCTACAAGAAAATTGTCACCTCCTGGCTGACACACATTCTACCAAATACATTACATTTACCATGTTGTTAACATCACGCTTCACAGCTCCTCCAGGAGACTGCCAGGGTACAATGGATGAACT
Organism: Xenopus tropicalis; assembly: GCF_000004195.4. NCBI lineage: Eukaryota > Metazoa > Chordata > Amphibia > Anura > Pipidae > Xenopus > Xenopus tropicalis. The sequence goes on from NC_030684.2 coordinate 109,190,343, forward strand.
GGAAAGGAAAAGTGAGAGAAAACAAAATCCCCACCCTCCAAGTCTTTGTGAAAGTCCCCAATAAGAGTCTCTGTCCCTTAGACATTTCACACTCAAAAGGAAAGAAAGGACAATTTATATGCCCAAAAATCAAAACACATTTCTTTATTTTACATCAAAGAAAATAAAGGCAAACTTTTCCTGGCCCTCCCCTCCTCCTTGAGGGAGTCCAGGTCCCAAGGTGCTCCCACCTTGGGCTCTCCTCCACCAGCCGGTGGCACTTTTAGCACAAAGAGCCCTCCTGGGCTAACTTAAAACTTTCCCACTCTGGGATAAACTGCAGACTCCTCACTCCCAACCAGCCGGTTGGCTGCGGTCTTGGCTTCCTTCAGCCACCAACAGTCTCTCCTTGAGAAAGTGAGTCTCTCCTTGAGAAGGATACCCAACATTGGTACTGCCTCCTGAACTGAAGAATCCCCTCCTGGGGCTAACTCTTTTCTCCGGGGCCTTGCTCACACCATCTGACTGAACCGGATTTTTATGTCCTCATAGGGAGCATAATAATTGGGATGAGGTTTCCTTACCGACTTCCCATTTGGCAGAGTCACTTCCAAATAAAACTGTTTTGGCTCCGGACTTTTCCTGCCACAACTGTGGACTGTGTGACGCAGCACTGTGCGGCCCCACCACCACTCTTTTTCTATGGCCCGGACAAACCTCCACGCAGCCATCTTTTTGCTTTGATTAGGATGGGTTAAGGCATGACCAACCCTCTTTTCCTTGGTGGATATCTCATTCACTACCCACTCATCCAGCATCTCTTCCATCTTTTCATACACCCATATTGGTGCGTAAGGCATAAAATACCCCCACAGTCTAAAAATCTTGTAATTTATCACTCTCTGTATGCGTGACACTCTACAGAAAATGTCTGGATCTGCCTTCCCTGGCAGCACCCAGAACTCTTTCTCTTCCTCCTTGGGAATCTTTCTAGGTGCATAGAAGAGATCAGGTAGTTTGAACAAGGCAGGACTGTACTCATCCTCCTCAGCTTCCCTCAAGTCTTCCTCCCCAGTAGGAGTACTACTTGTGGCAGACCCAGGGGCTCTTGCCTCAGCAAGGCTTCCCTCCCTCAGGACCTGGCTGTATGAAGGGGGCGCTGATATCTCTTCAGCCCTCACCTCCATGTATGGGAGCATGGCAGCCTCGGCCACCTCTTTAGCACAGTCACTCTCCCCTTGGGGATTGCTTTGTAGTGGGACCCCCTCTATGGGCAGCGCGGGTTTCTCTAGGGAAGATGCGGGAGATATAGGTGCTGAAACCTCCCCTGGGCTCTCTCCCTGGACCGTCACCCCCTGGGGCTCCCCACTCACGGTTTCATAAATGGCGCAGCATTCGCCAACCTGTGGCGCAGGTGCTGCCGCCTCCTCAGGCTGCTCCTCTAGTGCTGGGATAGCCGCCTCTTGGGCACTGACACACTCCGCCGCCACTCTCTGTTGCGCGGCCGCCAGTTTACCCGCGTTCAGTTTTGCCATCAGAGCCATGATGACTCCATGCCCTGTGCTCATCACTTCATCCCTCAGTGGGCCACGCCAGCATTGGTAGCCGCACTGCGCGCATCGCCCCTTGGGCCGGTGGAGGGCTAGGTATGCCTCTGCTCCGCATTCCCCACACAGCGGTACCATGGTTGGGTCACCCTGTGGAGTGATCTTTTCAGCAAACAGGCCCAGCCACACGTACCGGAAACCCTCATCATAGGCAAACTGCGGTTCAGGTAGGGACTCTAGGCCCGCGCTACCACTTGCACTCTTAGCAGACATAGCTGGGAAGTAGTGTAGCAGCCAGTCCCACACGCGTCTCTCACTAGATGCTGTCTGGGAATTTCCCAAGATGGCTGCCATGACGTTGACGCTCATGGTCACGCCCCTGCTCAGCTCTTGGCGCACTTTCAATTGTCTCTTATTGGCCGCAGTCCCTCACGGGGCGGTCACTTTACACGTCAACTACACGCCACCCCCTGGCCCGCCTCTTTCTTGCGAGTCTTCCTAGGCCCTCTTGGCGCCAACTCTCTGCAATCCTATTGGCCAGGAGCCTTCCCTTGCTCCTCTTTCGCGCCAACTCCCCTCTTGGGATGCGGATCAGGGGTTGCCCAAATCTAGCCTGGTCGGAAATAGGGTACTGTAGTTACGCTAGGCCTCAATTCCTTTAGGGCCCTTTCTTCTAAACGGTTCTCCAACCGATCTCAGCAGTGCCTCCAAATGTAGCCCACTTTTGGTATTTTCTGTGCTGCTACCTGCTGATTACTTATTCTTGGCGCTACAGGAGTCCTGAGCCCCCGCTTACTATGGGGGTTAATAAGGATTTCTCCCTTAAAGGCGTGCCTCCACCCAGGGATGGTCTTGTGGAACTGTAATCCACCCCCTGGGAACTTAACAGTCACTACTACCTCTGCCTTGGATCCACACACAGCCCCCAGTACCTTGCCCCTCCCTGGGGTAGTAGCTTACCGGCAGGTAGGTGATCCTTGTGCAGGAAACAGTCTAATACACACTTAGTAGAATGAATCAGTTGAGCCAGTTTATTAGGGCAGGACCTCTCCAGGAGTGGTACATGTTATTGATACACAGCAATGCAGGGCTTTACCTCCTTACTACTCATTGAGAGCTTTCTCCTGTTGGGCAACTCACGGTACTCACGCCAAGTGTCTCCTTCTAGGTGATCTCCCCGGTACTCACGCCAGAAGGCACCCCCTCTTGGGGCCCTTCCCGGTACTCGCGCTAGGCAGCATCACCACAGGCAGCCCACCCCGGTACTCACGCCTAAGTCCCCTCAGATACAGCCTCCTGGGCTAGCGGTGACCGTGTCCACCTACCTAACCACTTATGGCCCTGCACTCCGGCTGATGTAATGCCGGGAGGTCTTAACCTCGCTTACACTCCTGGAGGGGCAATGTCCGCCCATGCTAAACTCCTGTTGTCCTACATGTCACTCCTAGAGCGACCTATTATAGAACTTCTATCTAAACTGTGCCAGGGGAGCACACTACCTGAGCAGCCCCTGGGCTAAAATGTCTGGCCCCCAGCACATGGCTGCATCCCCTTATATGGGCCTATGCACCACCCTGTGGCCAAATCCCGAACTGCAGGTATACACCCCATTAACTATTGACAACCCAGTCATCCCAGTGTCCCTGTTTCCCAGCACCACCCTGTGGCCTGTCCTAGGGGTTCCTGTCCTAAGGGCCCATTTTTGGTAAACCCCTACACACAGTAGTGGGTTTAGAGATGAGTTGAGTGTTGGGGTTGGTGTTGACTCACAGAGTAGGGTTCACTCTCCGAGCGGGGCACAGGGGTAAGCCCTAGGAACTCCCACGGGGCTGGGGGTGCTGCCTGCCACTGCAAGGAGCAGAGGGAGCTGTGACCACATGTATGAGTGCCGAAACGTTGAGGCTTGGTGAGAAGCTGGTGAGCTGGTATCCCAGGAGGGGAGAGACAGCAGGGCTGAGTAAGTAGCCCAGAGTGTTCATAAGTGTGGGAGTCACCGTGGATGTGTGAAAGCCATTGGGGATGGTGAGAAGCCCTGGAAAAAGGTTCCAGTGTGTGAGAGTTACCCTGGAAGGCAAGAGCCCTGAAGCAGGGACAAATAATAAACATGTTTGATGAACTGTGTGCTGATGAACTGTGAACTGTTATGTTATGTTGGGAGGAGTTTGCCCTAAATAAACTAATGTTTTTGAGAGAAAAACATGATGTCACAAGTGGTGTGCCTGTCTCTTATGCTCCTGATCCTCTGCATGCCTGCCTACCATTGCTAATTCCCCCACCAATTACACAGGCAGTCAGAATGTCACAATAGACATACGCACAAACAAAGTTAGGGCGATAGTGATGCACTCCAGTCATTTTTAAACCCTTATTTTATATTCTCATTTAACATGAATAGAGTGAAGTGGTTTGAAAAAAGTCTAGGACTGAATCATAAACTTCCTAATACCATAGGGTCAGCTGACATCTTTTCTATATTCATTTTTGAGTAATGGTCCCCACACATACAATACACACATTGCCTTAAATAACTGTGAGGTTTCTGTACAGGAAAAACATATAGAAGAGGTTATGGGAGCGATGAGCAACTTGCAGCTCTTCAGGCAGTTGGTCATGAAGTTGTCATCAATGTCTGAAGAGCCACCAGTTGTCTGTGCCTGGCCTAACGGATCCATATTGCTTGTAGCTGTGGCTCATCTCAGGATAAACAAGATGGGGGTTCTTGCACCCAACACTGTTCTTGTTGGTATAACATAACAAACTCTGGGGCTGATCTTATAATCTGTTGTCCTTGCACAATCCTATGTTTATTTTCAACTCAAACAAAACCAGGGTGGGGCACAAATCCCATTATTATTATTATTATTATTATTATTAGATAGTGGCTAAATGCATGTTTTGGCAGCCTGACATATATATTCTTCCTTTAGTACAGGGTTCCTAATGCTACTGATGTTAGCTGCTGCTGAACTACACCACTAATAACCCTCATGAATGTACACAAAGCAGGCAAGTTTTGGGATATAAAGACAATTCAGTTCCCTATTACAGAGAATTTAAATTAGGAGATGAATTTGCATTTAAAACATTTATTTTTGATGTTTCTATTCAACTGCATTGCCTTCACACCTTCTTTGTCAGGTTTCATATCAAAGTATTATACTTTACATTTTGACTGTCTAATGTAGTACAAACCATTTACCTTGCCTTACTAATAACACATTATAACATTCTACACTAATAATACAATTATCAGCATACTTTTGGGTCAAGCTGCTGTACAGATCCCAAGGTACAGCTACCCTACAAAAAGTTGCCAGTCTCCCCCTGACTTACCTTATGGGTAGGGTTGCCATTTGGCTGTTAAAAATACCTCTTGATGGCAATGTTATTAATAGGGAAGCCATTTTAGACAGGGTGTTCTTTGCCACAAAAGGTAATAACCCTACTTCTGAATCAGGCTCCTCCACCTATTCAATTCTGCCCCATGGGCAGTGGCTGTGTAATGTGCTGCCCTGTAATGTAGGTTTAATGCACAGATTCAAAATGGTACATTATATTAAGGGAGACACTATATCACCCCACATAGATGGTGAGTGAGGAGATCTGGGGCATAACATTTTTTATGAAGCTGTACCTAGTTGGCAGTGAAGAAGTCATGTGCCTTAATGCTAAATATTGGAAAAATGTTTGTGCCAGAGCTTTAACGGGTCCTTTACAGACTGAACTTAATACTATCTATGGTAAATGGTATTCAAAATAACCTAACGAAAGTTTGAAAATTCATGTTGGGAGCTATAATATGTTGTGAAGTGCCCCTTTAGAATAACCAAAGGCATAGGCACTTCATGTGTTACCAAACTACATCTCCCAGAACCCATCCTCTACTTGGTATTAGCTGTAGTTCTGCCTAACTGGGATCAGCACAGGTTGCTTGACTCTTTGTTAAAGCAACAGTAACACCAAAAAATGAAAATGTTTAAAAGTAATCAAAATATAACGTACTGTTGCCATGCACTGATAAAAGTTGTGTGTTTTCTTTATAAACCCTACTATAGTTTATATACATAAAGCTGCAGTGTAGCCACGGGGGCAGCCATTTAGGGCTCTGGTACACGGGGAGATTAGTCGCCCGCGGCAAAACTCCCTGCTCGCGGGCGACTAATCTCCCCGAGTTGCCTTCCCTCTGCCATCCCACCGGCGAACATGTAAGTCGCCGGCGGGATGGCAGACGCGGCGGAGCGATTTCGGGAAATCGCCGAAAAAGACTCGCGAGTCTTTTTCGGCGATTTGCGCAAAATCGCGCCGCCGTGTCTGCCATCCCGCCGGCGACTTACATGTTCGCTGGTGGGATGGCAGAGGGAAGGCAACTCGGGGAGATTAGTCGCCCGCGAGCAGGGAGTTTTGCCGCGGGCGACTAATCTCCCCGTGTACCAGAGCCCTTAAGCTAGAAAAAAGGAGACAAAAGACAGGTTAAATAGCAGATAACAGATACACTCTATAGAATACAATGGGAATCTACACTGCTTACCTGTTATCTGCTATGTAATCTGTGTCTTATCTCCTTTTTTCAATTTGAATGGCTGCCCCCATGGCTACACAGCAGCTTTGCTTATACAGGTATAAACTATAGTATGAAGCATACACACAACTTTTACCAGTGCAGGTCAATAGTACATAATATATTAATTACTTTGATACACTTTCATTTTTTGGTATACATTTTTTGGTAGTTTCTTTGAATTGTTGTCCCTTCAATACATGCCTACAGCAATAAATCATGCAATGGGGTACTTGGGCACAGAAATAGGAGAAACTTGCTAATGGAAACCATTGCAAGTAATCACTAAACATTCATAGTCTGAATTTGTTTCCATTAAGTTAGACACCAAACACTTGGGGATAAAATGCCATACGCAGTAGAAACGATCCCAAATTGTATCTATACATAGGAAATGTAGGTAAGGAGCAGAATTAGATACTGGGAACACACACATATATACATTTCTCTACCAATTATTGCTTCCTGAACATGACTTTTGACTTTGCCTTCATTCTAGTAAGAGTTTTTGACCATCTCTTTTTACAGGTGTAGTCACATGAGTTCTATTGTAGGCTTGTATCCAAAGCCAACTTCTTCCTCAGTAGAAATGTTTAAACTTACAAGCATTCAGTCTCTCTTTCAGACTCAGAGTCATGGTACTTCTGCCTTGTCCTGTGTGTCTTCATCTTCGCTCGATGAATGGTCTGTGGAGTCAGTTTCACTGCCCTTGGGTTCCATGGGGACTATTGATTTTTTCCTTGGTGGTTTCTTTTTTCTTACACACATTTGGATCCCACCCCACAAAAGCATTGCCAGTATTCCTAAGGCCACCAGGCCCAGGATCAAAGGAATAATTAATCTTTCAAACAAAGTTTCATCATCAACCAATGGACCTGTGGCATTAGATTGGGCAGGCAATGTAGTAGTTGTAAATGTCACATTTACTGGGGAAAAAGAGATATTAAATGTACATTTGCCCTGACACGGGCTGCCTCCATCTAGGCAAGGGCATGCAGTTACTTGTATATCTGGACTTTTACTTCTGTTATATATCACAGTGTTAGATGTAAAAGGTGGCAGGGTGCAAGGAGGGGGCACATAGGCAGGGTTCAAGCACTCTTCCAAGCAACTGACCCCATTCCTTTCCCTACATTTTTCTGTCCCTCTTCTATTACCATTCAGCCCAGCACAAGAGCATTGAGAATTTGTGCATAAAAAGTGAGACTTTTCAGCTTTACATGCCAGAGACACATTGCCTTTACATCCCCCGCAGTGTATAATAATTGTTGTCTCCTCTGAATATATATCAGGTGCATCCTTGTCAATGAAAGGGGGAAGCATTTTTAAGGGTTCTGCTAGATCTTTAGAAGAAACCTTCCAGGAAACCTTGGAACGACAGACCGAGGCAAAGGTTTTTTTACAAGGATAGTCCTTCCAAACCAAGCTGTGATTCCCGACCTTTAAAGCAACACAACGTTTACTAGTGCATGACTTTTTAGGCATGCTTTCCCAGTGCTCCAGAGATGAGTTCTCTCCTCCTGAAAGCCAGACAAAGCCCTTGAGTATCTTTTGTTCTACTACACATTCCCCTGTAGGCTTGGAAAGACCAATCCAGAAGAAATATGTATCTTGAATGCCATTAGAAGGACTCAGGAGTTGCAAAATTTCCCATTCTTCTTGTTTATCCTTCATAGAAGCCAGTATCCCTTTAGATCCACATGAAGAGATTGCATCCTGAAACTTCTGCTGCTTGGTGAGGATCCTATAGCAATTGCCAGAGTGAAAGCAGTGGATATCTTCTTTGAGAAACATGGGTGCCATGCACAGACACCCCACAAGCAGTAAAAAGGCAGACCGCATACCTTTCATTTCTCAGGCGCATACTAACACTGAAGCATGACCAACATCCACAGCATTCGGAAGTTTGTGAGGATATGATAACCCGGCCTGAGAGCACAGCTCTGAGAAACAGGAAATATGAGGTAACTAAATCCTACAGGGTGTGGGATGGCGAGTATACAATGGACTTGGTTATCCAAATTCCATGGCATTTATAAATGGCACAGACTACTTTTTGGAGACCTTCCTGATGCTTGGAAAATAAATAAAGCAATGCCTTAAATTAGGGTAGATTTTTGTTTAACACCCAAATATAAATATTACACTTAAATTGAATTCAAATTAAAATAAAGTTTGCAGTAGTGATGAGTGATCTGTCCCGTTTGGCTTTGCCGAAAATTCGCAAATCTTTCAAAAGATTCGCGAAACGGTGAAAATGTCACGTGGCAAAAAAAAAATTTCCATCCGTGACTATTCTTCTAATGCGCGACTACTCTTTTGATGCCCACGACTATTCTTGTGACAATTTTTGATGCGTGACTATTCTTTCGACGCCCACAACTATTCTTGGACCCGCGACTATTCTTTTCACACCAGCGACTTTTCTCGCGCCAATATTTGGACGCGCAACTATTCTTTTGACACCCACGACTATTCTTATTATTTTTGCGAAGGTTTTTGGGCGCACGGCAATGGCGAAATGCGAAATTGGCGAAATTTGCAGCAAATCCATGCCTGGCGAAACATTTCACCCATCACTATTTTGCAGTTGTATCATCACCTTTCCTTTCTTTGCTTTATCCCCTTTTCTACGATTAAAGCTTCATTATTTTCTTGGTGTCTTTCCTTTATTCCGAAGCATTGCCCATTACCCTGTGTCTATCCTTCATCTATCTTTATTATAGCTTGTTGTCTCTCTGATACACTCTCTGGCTGTAGGTCTTTGTTTATTCTATGTCCCTACGCGCCCTTCACCTTACCCCTTCTTTATGCTTTGAGCAAACTTCTGCTCATTTTACAATAAAACATAAGGAATCGCCTTAGGGGCACACCTGGCTTGCTGTGCAACTTACACCTCAATGGACAATGAATATTCCACCAACAGTTAGAGTTGCTGAGGTCAGTTTCATGGATCTGAGCCTTCACACTGTTTGAGAGACACATTAATAACATTGTACTAGAATTTTTTTTAGAGAATTGTAAAATTTGAGCTGCCAATCTATATATATATATATTAGCAGCACATTTCTACATATGTCAGCACACCTAAAAACAACCCCATTGCTACCTATTATGATCACTTCAAATTACAGCAAGGGCAACATTTACACCACTCAGCTGACAACGCATTTATCCCTGTTTCTGGATTTTAATTATGTGAATTATGCTATTCCAAAATGAAGGCTGTGGGGTTTGCTTTATGGTGCTCAGGTAAAAGGCATCTAAAATGCCATCCATATTCTGGCCACCCCTTGCATGGCAGGCACAATTGCAATTCTAGGTAAAGTTACCAGATTATTTGAAAATTTAGGACCACATATGCTGGTGGGGCGCATCAGTTTGTATTTATAATAAATTGTAATCATCACAGCCCATCTAGCAGGATTTCCTCGACATGTCCCTGAATTTCAAAGTGATCTAATAAGCCTACTTTTCTAGGGACCTAAATACTCGAGCCTTTCATATGCCGCTTCCTTCCATTAGGAAACCATGCACTTTTGGCAAAAACATGGCATTTTCACCTCCTGCTTGCACTTTGCACCTTTTCTTCAGGTTTATGATGGTTTGAGAGTGATTAGCTATGCTTTTCCATCCTGCCGGTGTAATGTTTTACTTAACCTATTTTTCTCCCTAAGATGGCATTGACATAATATGAATTTCCCCTAATGTATGTAAAGGATTTAAAAGGGCTGCATGGTTTTACAAAAGCAAAAAATAGGCTTTGTATGCCAAGGACAACAAATGACATTTCTTTCTTACTTTATATGTAAGTAACCATGGTTACTTATTTTCTACCTTCTATTTCTGTCTTTTTTTCATGAGTGGCTTCTGCATGAAAGCTGGCGTTTTTCTCTGAGGGCAAATTGAACTTTTTTGGTCCCCTTAGTGAGTTCTCAGGAAACATACTCTTCGCTCTCTCGCCCCCCACCCCTGTGGAGAATTTAGCTAATCTGGCTTGGTACTAGTAGGGTACATTGGCGACCTTAGAAATAGTAATGACTGACTTTTTAGAAAGCTCTGCTCATGTTAAGAGCTCAGTGAGGCAAACTAATTGGCTTAGCAGAGATCCTGTTGTTCTGTACCTGCTGTGAGAAAAGACCAGCCATACAAGATTCTATGGATAAAAGCAGATGCACACGATTATTACAATGAGGAGCAGCTCAGTTCAAAAGCAATTAATTGCTTTACAGCTGCTCTTTTAACAATGTATTGCTAACAGTGCACTAGTGAAACAACTAATAACTTATCAGCCGAATAACTAAAAAATGTATCAGCCTTAAAAATAAAAACGTATCAGCCTAATATAGGAGAGGAGCATATTCTGAACTGACACCTCTGCCTCCTACTATAGGCATAGCTATTAAATAGTTATTAATTATCCACAGGAAACCAGACACAACAGGTTATTGAAGAAGTGGAAGGCAGGGGACAAAGTCCAAAAAACAGGGCTGCAAGCTGCCTTTTTTTGCACTTAGCACCAATGCCTGTTACTGTAATAAAATTTGCCTGCTCACATGAATACAGCATTTCCTGCATTTGGCAGCTCTGCATGCATTAGGGTTGGTTAGGAAGGGTAGGGAATGGTAGGTGTCCCCCCTTCCGCCGCCTACTGATTTTCTAACTTGCATGTCATTCAGTAGTTGTGAATGCAGGCAGCATTGGGGTCACAAAATTACTGGCTGCTCTATGGCAAGTAAGAACAAGGCTGGCTCAATGCAGTGCTTGCGCTCTTATGTGCACTCAGTTTTGCATCCATTTTAGTGCTGGTGCACTTGCACATTTAAATTCTGACAGTAAGCTTGGGAAAATGAATCATGACTAACCCAATTATTATACACATTTGAAAATTATGGCTAGGAAGCAATAGATTCACAATAGATGTTGTATATATATTTAATTAATTTGCACGCTGTAATGGGACTAAAATGCTTGGCTACATGCACCAAGATCTATTGCCACTGCTCAGCAACCCAAGTGCTGTACAACTTGGGAATCAGGTCTTCAAACAACCCTTATTGTTGAAGAAATCAATATAAGTGTGTGTGTGCGTGTGTGTGTGTGTGTGTGTGTGAAACATCCATTAAAGATCAGATGGCATATGAACTCCATTAGACAAACATTCCTTTGCTTCCACTCCTTTACTGAAAATTGTTTCCACCATTGCCGATCATTGGGTGCTAACTTCAATATGCGGTGGACTTGGCCCATAGTAGCCTACTTTTGAAGATCATGCTTTAAGTTTGCAAAAAAAGGTATTATCTGTCAAAACTGACCTTGATCCTGAAATTGCTTTCTTATTGCTTTCTATTTTTATATAAATCAGGACTCTGAACTTGTCTCTTCTGGTAACAGATTATTTTAGGTGCAGGATTATTTGTGTTTTACATACAGAACATGATTTACTGGATTTGCTGCATGATAAAGTGGAGAAACATGTGACCATTTAGGAAAGAACAAAAAAAAAAATCTAAATTGTTTCACAAACCCTTAATTTACATTCTACCTTCTATTCCCCTACAGTGTGCCCTGGACCGGCCTAAGAGGTCTATAAACCAAACATTTTTATAATTATGATGACAAGGCCTCCAGTGGCATAAATAGACTTTATTGGCACTGCAAAAAAAATTTTTAGGGTACCCCTATCCCCTAAACCATGGGTGGATGAACTATTACACCCTGCCAGGCAGTACCGCCGCTCCCTATACGCAGAGTACGCACTCTGCGTAGGGCACCAACTCCCAGGGGGGCACCCAAAGAGTACCGCCGCTCCCTACGCAGAGTGCGCACTCTGCGCAACAACATACCAAGTCTTCGCCATCGGCTCCTTCTCTCTTATGCCGCGGCAACACGCCTTTTTATAAGGTTGCGCCCGTGCGTACGACGTCACACGTCAGCGACGAGGCGCAACCTTATAGTAGTGCCTGTTGCCGCGGCATAAGAGAGAAGGAGGGGCTGACGATCACTGGTCTGTTGGGGGTACTTTCTGTGGGGGCAATTGGGGGCACTTGGGGGCTGGCTACTGTCTATGGGGGGTACTGTGTATGAGGCAATTGGGGGTACTGTTTATGGGGGCACTGTTTATGGGGGCAATTGGGGGTACTTCGTATGGGGGCACTGTGTGTGGGGGCTACTGTCTATGGGGGGTACTGTGTATGAGGCAATTGGGGGCACTTTGTGTGGGGGCTACTGTCTATGGGGGGTACTGTGTATGAGGCAATTGGGGGCACTGTGTGTGGGGGCTACTGTCTATGGGGGGTACTGTGTATGAGGCAATTGGGGGCACTGTGTGTGGGGGCTACTGTCTATGGGGGGTACTGTGTATGAGGCAATTGGGGGCACTGTGTGTGGGGGCTACTGTCTATGGGGGGTACTGTGTATGAGGCAATTGGGGGCACTGTGTGTGGGGGATACTGTCTATGGGGGGTACTGTGTATGAGGCAATTGGGGGTACTGTTTATGGGGGCAATTGGGGGTACTTTGTATGGGGGCACTGTGTGTCGGGGCTACTGTCTATGGGGGGTACTGTGTATGAGGCAATTGGGGGCACTTTGTGTGGGGGCTACTGTCTATGGGGGGTACTGTTTATGGGGGCAATTGGGGGTACTTTCTATGGGGGCAAGTGGGGGCACTGTGTATGGGGGCTACTGTCTATGCGGGGTACTGTGTATGAGGCAATTGGGGGCACTGTGTGTGGGGGCTACTGTCTATGGAGGGTACTGTTTATGGGGGCAATTGGGGGCACTGTGTATGGGGGATACTGTCTATGCGGGGTACTGTGTATGAGGCAATTGGGGGCACTGTGTGTGGGGGCTACTGTCTATGGAGGGTACTGTTTATGGGGGCAATTGGGGGTACTTTCTATGGGGGCACTGTGTGTGGGGTCTACTGTCTATGGGGGGTACTGTGTATGAGGCAATTGGGGGCACTTTGTGTGGGGACTACTGTTTATGGGGGGTACTGTGTATGAGGCAATTGGGGGCATTTTGTGTGGGGACTACTGTTTATGGGGGGTACTGTTTATGGGGGCAATTGGTTCTATTTTGGCCCCTATAGTAGGTGGTTTTTTTTTTTATTATTTTATTTTTACGTCCGTAATATTTGGGGGAGGGGGCACTAAAGTGAATTTCTGCTTAGGGCACCCATTTGGCCAGCAGCGGCCCTGCTACCAGGCCTTCAATCTTATAGGGCCACCAACAACCCCTACCTCTGCTGTTTCTTTTGTAATAAACAAAAGCCTTCTGCATAGGGTTCTTTTGTACTTATTCTACTTATACATATTCACATTTTAGCCTACAATGTATAATTAAAAAGGCAACTTTCGCACTTTCGCATTAAATGCGCTGAGTGAAAAGAAGAAAAAGTGTGACTTTTATAATCTCAAACTTGTTTACACTTTGGAAAAAAACAAACTGTTTCATAAACCAAAACCACTACAGCAGAATATAATGAAAATAAAATGTAACATAGAACTTTAACTAAAACTTGTGTTATATGTGTCTCCCTGATGAAAAATTCATTTATCATAAATGCATTCATTCTTGTGCATTTTCAAATAAAACATATCCATAATCTTCTTTAAAATGGATCAGTGGTTAAGAGATAAAATAAAAGAAGCCATAGAAGGGTTTTTACTACTGATGAGCGAATATTGGCGGACAGCTATTCTTTTGTCGCGCGGCTATTTTTTTTGTTGCAACAAAATTTTTGGATGCGGCGAATCCATGCCTGGCAAAACATTTCGCCCATCACTAGTTTTTACTGTCCCTCCTCATATTATTGCTATCCCATCAAATAAAAGCAGTTGAGTTTGTACAATCTTTCCCGTAGTCAGTTGCAAAATACATTGAAGTCAGTGGGCGTTGTTTTACAGCGACTTTATTGCAGTGATTTTCAATGGTGACTAATTCCACATGAAACAAATTGGAGTCTATGGATGACTTTTTTTTTTGCTGTAAATTTTTCTGTCCACAATACATTGGAGTCTATAAGTGTTTTTTTGGTGGCAACTTTTTAATGAATCTACACCTGGTCAAAATGTTATCATTGCTAGTGCAGGACAACTGCATCTTAAGTATAGTGTGTATATATCATTCATATGCCAAATACTGTAAATGACGCCAAACTGACTTCAAAACTATTCAGTACCGGTGTGTCCAATTTGCAAGAAAGTGCAATCACAATTGTGGTCATTTTGACACATTTTGGTACAACTCCACCTTGTGACCACCACAATGCTGGAATTCTGGTATAAAACACTGCATTATGAGGAAAAACATGGCGACTGCACTTGAAATTGCACTTTGCTCACCGCACTTGCAGATGTAAATGAGCCTTTCTGTCTTGTGTCTTTAAAGGAACAGTAACACCAAAAAATGAAAGTGTATAAAAGTAACTAAAATATAATGTGCTGCTGCCCTGCACTGGTAAAAGTTGTGTGTTTACTTCAGAAAGTCTACTATAATTTATATAAATAAGCTGCTATGTAGCCATGGAGGCAGCCATTCAAAGGAGAAAAGGCACAGGCACATAGCAGATAACAGATAAAACACTATTGTTTTCTACAGAACTTATCTGTTATCTGCTATGTACCCTGTGCCTTTTCTCCTTTTTTCCAGCTTGAATGGCTGCCCCCATGGCTACACAGCAGCTTATTATATAAATTATAGTAGTGTTACTGTAGCAAACACACCAGTTTTACCAGTGCAGGGCAACAGTGCATTATATTTTTATTACTTTAAAGCTCTTTCATTTTTTAGTGTTACTGTTCCTTTAAATATCTGTCTGATTGGATATTCATGAAACCCATCTAGAACTGGACACAGCATAACTTAAAGCAAACAATCTGTGTATGGCATGTTAATGGGGGCAATTCTACACCCATTTTTGCACCTAGTGCTTTAGAAGCAGTATTCGGCATCAACATAAGCTGTAAATGGGAATTGTATTTTTTTTCCTTATGGAAACTAAAGGTTGTGCTTTTCTTCACAATTTGTAATTTCTTAAGAACTTTTTGTGGAAAATAGTGATTTTTTTTTTCTCCATTTATTATGTGGCAAAACTGTGACAAATTCAAAAGTAAAAATACATCATCTACAGTAAAAGCTGTCGAAGTCAGGTAGAAGCCAATGGCAGCTGTCCTTTTTCAGTTGGCTAACCTTTCTTTGCTTTGTGGTTTTAGAGGTTTCAGGGTTTTATACTTTTTCATTTGTGCAACAAAATCAAAAATTTGCGTTGTTAGCATTTGTTTCATGTTTTTTCATTCATGCCTTTTTTAAAAGGCTGTTTTCATAAATCACTTGGCATTTGTGGTTTTAGAGAAAATTAGTTTATTTGTGGTTTCTAAAACCACTAAAATGGGAATGTTGAGAAATGCCCCCCCCCCCATGTTACTTTTATGTGTATTTTTGCTTATGATGTCCTGGGTGCCTCTGCTTTCCTGCATAGTGGACTAACAATTTTGCCTGGTGTTAATTCTGTAGACAATAATTAAAAATCCCTTTCAACTGGTTGCCAATGTCTCTCCTGGGTTGGATCATTTCCAGGGAAACTACAAGCAACGTTCAGATTGGGCTGATTAGGGGCATAAATCACGTGCCAGAGGGCTGACAGAAAACAAATATTAATGAAAACAGCTCTGCACCACAAAAGGGAAAGTATATTTATTTAGCTGCCGGCTCTTTTCATTTGCACTTGAATAGGTGGAAGCCTGCGTAAATGCATTCATGGCAATACAGTGCTATTACTCTGCTGAGGTCAGACATGAATCTCTGGTAGTACCATTATCTGCTCATATTGAAACTGAAACAAATAGAAATCACAGGCCATTCAAGGACTGAAATGTCAGCTATAATAATAAAAACACAATGGTAATTAATTTCAAATACATGGTATATATGAGCTAAGCAGGATGATAGATCAGTATACAATATAAGCTGATATTTTATGCATTTTCCTAAAAATGAGAAAAGAGAATCTAGATTTCTATAATACTAGTAATCTTAGTGCCACGTGAACTTATACAGCTATGCTTCTATGTCTTAAAAAAACTATTAAACAAGTGGGACAGCTGGACTGGAATTTTACAGGCCTGGCTGTTAAAAATGATGCTTGATGCCAATGTTATTATAAGGAACAAGGTTAATAATAGGAAGGCCATATTTGCCCCAGAGTAGATTAATATATTACACTTCTTATCCAAAGCCACACTGTATTATGGATTCTGTACAATAGCATCTATAATAGATTTCACCATTCGTCCCACCATAATATCTTATTTTCTCAACAGAAACGTATCTAATCAATCACATTGTACAAGTACATTGACCCCAAACTAGAGAGAGCTTGTTCCTCATGCCTATATGCCTAAGCTATGGGTCCGGGGACTATTAATGCTGATGCTTATGCCATTAATCACAATGTTACACCCATTGTCTAACTATATAATGTTTTTCCGGGCCCTATAATGCTGGGGGACTCCCCTGGTGTCGTCTTCTTTTTTTATTACTACAGCAATTAGTCATCATTTACATGAGTACCTGCCTACAATCTAATGTCTCCAACACATTCCTAATAAACACATACTGGAGTCGAGTAAGTTTAGAGAAATATTTTTTTGAGTGTGGGAGGAAACCCACACAGGCATGAAGAGAACATACAAACCAGAGATTCAACCAATAGTCCAATGGATGCAGGAAAGATTGTTTGTAGACTACACTGACATTTAGAGCTGAATCATCAGATATAGTAGAAACAAAAGCATTCTACCCCTATGTGGTGATTCAGTACTAAACGTTTGCCAGTGCTTAGGCGCCTTCAAAGGCACCTGATTAAAATTTTCCAACCAGCCTGATCAACAAGACAACCAATATCCAAGGCTGACATTGGTCACCTCGTCTCCAGCCATACAGTTACCAATTATTGTACAAAATGAAATTTTGTAAGATAATATCGGTGTGTATAGCGACTTCAACAGCTCAGCTAATGCCAGATTAAAGTTTGTGCTGTGGAGGCTTTATCCAGTCCTGTACTGAGCCACGCTGATACTTCCTTCCCGGCTTCCATGACTCATATGTTAAAAAGCTGGAAATGTGGAAACTTACACAATCCACGTTCCAGATCACAATTACAGTGCAGCCCTAGACACATCCTTGTATTGTTATTTCAAGTCATTAAAAAGATATAATTTAAACACCACTGTGAACAAAAAGCAAGAGGTCAGGGATGTACAATGAAATACAGTAAACATCTTTACTGCAGAGACTTACTGAAGCCCTAGAACTGTACAGTCCATTTTGGTGTGAGAGGCAAGGGAGGTACCTGCCTACAGCAGTAACATGCGTAATACCCTTACAACAAAAGCATTCTGGTTATGGTACTTAGTAGCTATTATTCTCACCATGCTTTACACACTGCCTTCACACTGCTGTAATATTTCTGTTACATTCCTTTTTTTAACTTTTCTAATCTTTCCACATGAGATGTACATTATCCCTTCTCTGCAAAGAGAATGATCTGTTTCACTGGTACTGCAGCATCTATAATCACTTCAAGATCAGAACTTGCTTTGTGTCAAAGAAGAGAGTAAGTAGGGCAAATTTAGAAGAAAGCATTATACAGACATTGCTACATTTTATAGACCTATGGTGGAGAAATAAAATGGTTAATGGGAATTGTTCTTGACTGGGGCCCAATGTGAGACCGTCTAATACTCTAGAACAGTGCTGTCCAACTGGCGGCCCGCGACCCCCCTCTGTGGCCCCCCACGTGTCTGGCTGTTTTGATCGCTTACCTTTGTGTAAGCTTTAAATGGTATCAGTATTGAGATTAACTGCCCCCTGCATGGTTCACACCTCCAATTCAGGCTGTAATTCCCCTGTATTGTTTTAACATGTAATCCCCTGTACTGTTCCCACTACCTAATCTCTGCATTGTTCATCCACTGTATTGTTCACACCTCAGGCTGTAATCACCCACATTGTTCACCTCTTCACACCTCAGACAGACTGTAGGAGCTGTGCCAGCATTGTGTCACTGTATGTACTGTGTATGGCACACACAGGCAGCATAGGGCAGGCAGAGTATGGCACACACAGGTAGCATAGGGCAGGCAGAGTATGGCACACACAGGCAGCATAGGGCAGACAGAGTATGGCACACACAGGCAGCATAGGGCAGGCAGAGTATGGCACACACAGGCAGCATAGGGCAGGCAGAGTATGGCACACACAGGCAGCATAGGGCAGGCAGAGTATGACACACACAGCAGCATAGGGCAGGCAGAATATAGAACACACAGGTGTAGCAATATGTATGGGGATAAACAAAGGTGTTAGGGGTAGACATATTGCACACAGGATTTGAATACAAGGGCTGTATAATTAATTTACACATTCTTGGTAGTTCCTGACTACTTCAAAGTATTATCAGAGACTCCAAGTCAAGTAGTAGACGTTTATCTGTAATTTTATGACCCAGATACTAGTTTTACCTACTTCAAAGAATCACTTATAATCAAATGCAAAATAAGTTAGGTCTATACAGGATGCTTCTATTATTCCTAACTTATATGCTAATGTTCAAGGTGATCTAACAGCAGGATACCCCGAGAAACAATCTGTAGAAGGGGTCTTTTGTATTTCAAAGTGGAATTGTTTATACAGTTGTTATTGGTAAAGAAACATCTAAAGAAATTAGTTGGTTCAACTAAAACAATGAGATTAAGATACACGTTTAAACTTGTTGTGAGCCAATCAGAACCATTCCCCATTTTGGTCAATGAGATAGAAACAGTATAACCAGGGAGCTGGATTGCTGATTTTTCAGAAGTAAGGTTAGGGAGAAGTCCTGAAGGCTGATCCCTATAGAACAGATCCTGTGGGCATATTTAATGGAACTCTGTATCATTTGCTGTCTCTGGGCTGGATAATCGAAATAAATTAGCTTCATCTCTGGAAAAGAACCGTGGTTGTTTCCTTTTACCTCGTTGTGGTAAATATTGGAATATCCAGTATATTTGTAATAATATACTACATCTACACTATACACAACAACAGGCAGCATAGGGCAGGCAGAGTATGGCACACACAGGCAGCATAGGGCAGGCAGAGTATGGCACACACAGGCAGCATAGGCAGGCAGAGTATGGCACACAGGCAGGAATCTGCCTGCCCTATGCTGCCTGTGTATACCATACTCTGCCTGCCCTATGCTGCCTGTAGGAAGTGAAAATGGAAGAGGTTTGTTGTGGAGTTTGTTAGCAGTTGGAAATAGCCATTAAATGGTCCCTAAGGTGTGTAATTATGTGCTGGGGGTTGCTGTGCTATTCACAGGGGAGGTGGAGGCATATGGATTTAAGGGTGTGTCTTAATATGACATAATATAATTCTTTCACAAATGAATGATGGTTGATATCCCTGCAGTGAGCAACAACCATTTGGGTTTTTGCTGCGCTACCACCATTAATGTGGGCATGGTCTTGTGATAACATGGGTGTGGTTTGAAGTGCGTGTGGTTTAAAAAGGGGAAGTGGTCAAAACTGGCTTCCATTAGTGGCCCTCCACTATATATGAGAAATTCTGGCCCTCAGCACCACTGAAGTTGGACAGCACTGCTCTAGAAGGTCTGTCATAACCTGGTGGTTAAGTACTACATCAGTGAACTGGTCAGGTTAAGCTTAGGTTTATGTTGGCTAATCTTCCTCAATATGGTTTCCACTTGTGGCTCTCACAAACCACCAATAGACTTGTAGTTCTGCCCTCTTTCTATTTAAGACACACACTTATACCAGTGATGGAACGTTATTCCTACTAATCCTGAAAGCAAGGGGTGGTGAGGAACGGAACTAGTTTGCAGTTGCTGTCCCACAAATCCAGGCCTGCCCATAATTCCTTGCTGAAATGCCTCTTCGTCTTGCAGTGCTCTGCCTGAAACCAGATGCCATGTCCCCAAAACAAAATAAAGTTCTACTCTATAGAACAAAAACTAATAGCACAACCTACATACAATTTTCAAACTGCAATATGATGAGTGCTAAATATTTGCAGATATGAGAGCCACTTAATGAGCATGTATTACAAGAAAAGAAAGCAATATACTGTATGTATTACACAAATGAAGGGTTATGTTTTAGCTCTCTTCCAGCCAGTTGAAATTAGGTGTTCACCATTTCTGGAGGAAACTTCATTCATTATTGGCGATAAATGATGATGGGCTCCTAGTGTCCTAGTCAAATCACTAAAGGAGTGCAGCATTGACCAGTAAGCCACTGTAGGACCAGCCAACTGCAATGGTACAACTATGTGGAGGTTTTTCTGCTTAAACAAATTAGTTGAATGAATATCCAGATTGTTACCCTACAATATGTGGGGATTTGACGGGGCAGGGACCTCCTTCCTACTGTGTCTCATACCAAAGGGCAATTAATCTCTCAGTATTTATACTTATTTATTGTATTTATTATAACACTTGTCCTCCCTTGTGTAATTTTGTATATTATAAGACTGTACAGCGCTGCCTATCCTTGTAGCACTAAATTTATACATACATACATGTGCTGAGGCAGTGGGCAAGCTTTTTGTAATGTAATTTTTTCAGGTTTGGCTTTTCTTCTCTTGCAGGAATCCAAATGTTTTAAATTGTAATTGTTTCGTATTGATTTTATTGTTTTTTTTATTGCTCTGATTGTATTGTTTTAATAAAGATAAACTACAATGGAATGTTTGTATTATTGCTATGGGAACCTAGGGACTGTATTTAAGCAAACAAGAATATAAAACAACCTCTGGATAAAGCCTTAGCAAATGCAAAACAACATTAATCAAACCTGTGACATATTTAGGTAAGTAGTTAGGGCAACACCCCCCCAATCTTCATATAGAGAAACTGCTTGATTTAATACCTTTAATACACCAGAAGACTGCAATGTAGCAACTAGGGAGGCAAGGCAGGGCCAGCAGACTGGAAATCTGAGATAAGTACTATATAATGTATATCAGCATAAGGATGGTTGCATGGAGGCTGAGCCTCCCCAAACCTTTCTGGCTTTAAAAAAAAATCTTTACTGATTTGGGCTCAGTTAAACCCAAACGAGTGTCCCCTTAAATGTCTGCATAGGAATTGAACAAAGTGAACAGGCCCAGAGTTGTGGGCAGGCTATGCTTAGGGCGGCAAGGATATAAGGGTGGCATGCTGCCCGCTGGCTGCGTCTGCTTTGGGGACTGGATGAGATTTGTGCAGCCAATCCATAAGGGAGATGTGGGAAGTGAGTGCATAACAGGTGGGAGCACAGAGGAAGCGAGCAGGCTGGGGCCGGAGGAGAGAGCAAGTGAGCAGGGGTCCGGGGGAACGAGTGGCCTAGGGGCACACAACTAAATTCGTCCCTGAAGGTGAAGACTTTTGCCTTACAACTTAGTTTACATTTATGTGTGGCATATTTAAGATGTAATACTTAATGGTGTTGATTGTATATTGTAAAACATGTACCTTTATTTACCCTTTTAAAGCATTCAAATGGTCTTAGTTGTGAGGCAATTTTAATCAAAATGCAGAAATGTGTGAAACAGCTTAAAAATAAGTAGTGCCTGCCTTGATATGGCCAACTGTAACATATAAGTACCATAGAACCAATGAATATTAATTAAATAAAGGAACAAGAGACGTCCACATTTGTGAATGAGTTAATCTTAAGGCTCAATGCAGATGAATTTGGTTTCTTTTGCAAGAAATCTGCAGTGAACCAAAACATATAACACTCTTTATCTGTTTGGATACTGGTACAGTATGTGCAGCGACAGGCGAAATTACAATTTTGTCAGTGCCAAATAAACAGGATGGTAGGGGCCCAAATCCGCTTTTTCTCTGATAGTGAATAAACTGCTGCATGCAACATTAGCTTTATCCTCCCCAAGCATAAAAACCACCCTCCGCCTATGTGTAGAGGGGCGAGGGGGACAGTATTCCATAGGTCGCCTCAGCATTAGTGTCCGAAACACCCCTGCTCAAAGTATAATCCTTCTGTTTTACTAGCTTAGAAAGGCTAATTGGATCCTGATAAAAACTGGACTTAGTATGTGTGAAATGGATAGGGTTGTTATACTGTAAGCGCTTCTTAAGCAGTGGCTGATGTGAATGATGTATAATCTCTGAAAAACACTGCAGCATATGTTGGTGCTATGTAAATAATGCTAATAAAGATTCTGTGTTGAAATTGAGTCATTGGTTGCCCTTCCTTTAAATAATATCATATGTATAATGATATACAATATTTGTAATCTGCAAATGACTCCATGTAAAAAAGAAAAACGTAGCATATGTAGCATAACCAGTAAAAATGGTAAAAAAAGCAATAAAAATATATATTAGTGAACATATATAGATAAAATAAATAGTAAAGTGCACTATATTGGCCCTTTCAATACCCAGTCCTGATGCGATCGCAGCGCACAGGAGTAAGTAAACATTCAAAAACTTACGGCAATTATTATTTCTGGCTTTGTTAGATGATTTTAAAAGGTCTATTAAATGCGGCCGCTGTTAACTTCCTTCCCAAATTCATTTTCAGCCTTTCACAGGTCTATGTGACCTTTCAGAAAGGATAATGAATATTTGTTCCTGAGCACTATATCCTCATCCATCAAGGGCCCCGTATCTCTAATTTGGTAACAACTACAAATATGAACTCGCCTTTGTTCAGTTTTAATTGTCTGGATAAGAAAATCTATGTAATCATCATATAACATTTAGCATATGAATAGTTTGAACATCAGAGGCTGCCGCGCTAGACCACGCATTGCTAATGAACTACCAGGATGTTTCACAGAACGTGCCTAACCAGGGCTTTACATCCATTTACCAGCTTGTGAGGTATTAGTGTATGGGAATAAATGACTGCGGTATAAATGATGGGGCTAAATGCTTGCAGTGCGTTCCTGGCTAATCATTGCTTCATTCAGAATAACAAATAAGAGCACATATCCATTTTAATTTTGATCTGTATTATTTTCCAAATGAAAAGAAGTGGCACTATACCTTTTTGATCAACATGAATTCAATAATTAGGGCTTGTGCTGAATATACTTTTTGCCTATTGTTTTAATTTAAAAAAAATGTAATTGTTATTTCTAGAGCGAAACAGGCAGACAGGGAAGCTCCTCCATGTTTGGTCCTTGCAAGGCAAATAATTCCATTACCAGTACCCATATAAACAGAAACCCATTATGAATGAACTTTGTTTACACTGAGATGCATTTCTCTCTCCTAAACCATCTCCTTCCTATGCTTTCTCCATGGCCTTATTCTCTCCTCAAATTCAGTCACCAGTTTTGTGTTCATTTTCCATGTTTATCTCCTTGGTGTTCATCCCTGGTCCCATCCTACCAATATCTACCTCACCCTTCTGTAGTGCTCATGGTCCTTTTTAGAGCAACTCATTCCCATCTCCTAGTTAAATCCCTAGTTAAGTCATTAATTCTTTCCCTGACAAACCATGATCTCTGGTTCCTACCAACCTAAACCACCTTCCATTAGTGCCAGTTTTTCCCTGGTACCCATGCTCTTTTCTAAACATCTTGGCCCAAACCACATAAAATTCCCTGGTTCTGCCAGAGACCCGTTGGGTAACCAATGCCCATGTACATTCCCCAGCCCTTTTTCAGAACCAATAACTTTCCTTGCTGTTTATCCTCATTTTCCTCATTTTATCCTCACTTTCCCTGTCTATAAACATCATCTGTCATCTGTATTCAGTGTTTATTCCCTTGATACTCACCCAACCTATATATGTTGCCACTGGGAAATAAAAAAATAAATAACACAAATTACAAGCAAATAGAATAAGAATTTGCCAGGTTTTTATATACTGTATATGGAAACAAAAAAGACAAAATAGGGAAAAAAGTAAGAAGAGGGATGGAAGTACGAAGGAAAGAAAATGTAGGAAAAGAATCATGGTGGGGTGGGTTAAAGAGAAAATCATGGAGGAACAAGAAAAGAAATAGAGCAAAAGACACAAAGTGGAATAGGAGAGAAAAACAAAGGAAGGGAAATGTACAGGTATGGCAAGAGAAAGGTATGGCCAGGAAAATGTTTCCCCCATTAAACCATTTCTGTACGCATAGTGAATCCTTTCAGTAGTGCCAAGAAATTGCTGTTTCCTTCCACTTTATCGTAATTAGATGAAGCCAACCTTCCAAGAATAGATGCTAATAAAACAAACGTTACCTCCCTTTGTTCTATGTAATTATCCCAAGAGGCAATGGGTATAAATCTTCTGAGATGCTGGCCTCTGATATGGGCGAGCTGGCTTTGGTTTTCATCTCACGTTCTTGTTTTCTCTATCTACCTATATCAACAGCTTTAGCAATTAGATCAGGCACAAGAATGAGCATGGTGGTCGAGATAAGCTGGAGCTTTTTCTTTATAATTGTATTAATGTAGCCAAAATGATTGAAGTGAATGGAAAAAGTAATGGTATCAAATGCATTTCACTACAAGAATCAGATCAGTCAATTGCAGGTTAAAGGAAAAGTAACACCAATAAATAAGTGTTTTAATGTAATTAAAATATAATGTATTGTTGCCCTGCACTGGTAAAACTGGTGTGTTTGCTATAGGAACGCCACAATATATAAATAAGCTGCTGTGCAGCCATGGGGGCAGCCATTCAAACTGGAAAAAAGGAGGAAAGGCACAGGTTACATAGCAGATAACGGATGCGCTCTGTAGAATATAATGGGGTTTTATCTGCTAAGTGCCTGTGCCTTTTCTCCCTTGAATGGCAGCCCCCGTGGCTACACAGCAGCTTTGTTTATATAAACTATAGTAGGGTTTCTGAGGGAAACACACCAGCTGTACCAGTACATTATACTGTAATTACCTTTATACACTTTCATTTTTTGGAGTTACTGTTCCTTTAACAGCTTTCTTTTATTTCTTGGAGGACAAGCATAAATATGTAGTGTAATACATTCTACAAATGTCTAGTAACCCATAGCAACCAACCAGCAGATAGCATTAACTGGACACCTGGATTGCTATAGGCTACAAGACCTGGAACAAACTCTGCAATTCTAACTACCCAATTGGTGTTTTATCACTTTATATTTAACAGTTTCTGTGACTGGATGCTCGGAAATGCTGCTTCCTATATATTTCCTTAAAATCCAAATAGATTCATTTTTAGGCGGCAGCAGCCCCAGCGCCGTATTCCCTTGTGTACCACGCACTAAATACAAGTGACAAAATCATCCTAATTGTCTGGCTCAGGGCAGAAACTTAATGAAAGGTAAATGAAATATATAATATAGTTACATTATATATGACATGTTCAGTATATGAAGCAGGTTTAGGACAAGATTACCTTTTCCTAAAGGAGCTGGCAGCTCAGGGCACACTCAACATAACAGCCTTTTATGGCTAAACTAGTTCTCTTCAGCGCTAAATTATAGTGGTTCTAGGCTCACCAATCAGATCTAATGTCTCTAAAGTAGTTAAAATAAATTTCAGCGATGCAACAATAAGGGGAGCCTGGAAAGAATCTGCGCTTTACTCTGCAACAATAATTGGGGATCACAAGGTTTGCCCCTCAGTAACTGAACTTTCTGGATAATGGGATTCCAAATAATAGATCTCTTTCATTTATATACTACCTTTAATAATGCCTGCTATGTCATTAGCAGGGTTAGTAAGAAATTACTGCCCATACATCCAACTGCAAAACCATGTGTTGTAACTTCAAGGGAACTTTAGTTTTGTGCTTTTGTTTTCCCCTAGGGATGTTTAAAGAAAAGCTGGTGTTCACAGTCTCTGGAGTGAGTTAAGGAGTATGTGAGTCTGTAAAGAGGTAATATAAAGAATTTATTTTAGTAATGTAAATAGTTAGCAACGTGCAGGCCAGCCAGTAGGTGGTAACTAGCCTGCTCTAGGAGTTACACAGGGTAGCTAGTAAGGACAGTTTGAGTCCTCACAAGAAGTCAGTACTTGGGGTAGAGCCCCAGAGGCGATTGTATGCCAGACAGGAATTGTGAGTGTATAGGATTAGAGTAGGGGTCTTGTAGTAAAGCTGAGGAGAGACAGTTCAGGTGAAGCTTGGGCACTGTAAGGAGACAATGGGACTAGAGGATTCAAAGGCATCGCCAAGCAAGTGGATCTGAAGGTGTATGGGGACCTTTAGAAACGAAAGTTTCAATTATTTACAAAAGCAGCTCTATCAGTAAAAACTTATCAAAATGATCTATAGGTAACTTTTTATAAATATATTTTGAAAAGTATTTTTTTGTGTCAGTATCACTTGACAGTAGGATACTTTAAATACATGTACTGCAAGTTGGACGTATGACTGCACACAGATTCTTGATTCATGCATCCAATTTGCAGTATGTGTATTCAATAAGTGTCCTACTTTAAAGGTGTTAGATGGTAAAATATTGGCAAGGTGGGAAACCTATGTAGGGATCCATAGGGTTAACCTGCCCCAATGTCTTTAAACCCTACAACTTCCCTAGTTTGTGCATTACTGGGCAAAGTCCCATGTATCAGTTTAGAGAGGCCTTATTGGTTTATAGGTTGACTCCACCCCTCCACTGCACTCCAATATAGTGGGTGCGTCTTCCTCTTTGGCAGCATCTGCTGACCCATGTGGAAGTTCCACTGAGCCTGGGATTAACAGGGCCCCAGTAAAGCCGTCTACCCTAGAGTCTTCATCTACTCTAGAGAAGTTGGGGACAGGGACCCCGTGAAGGAGGACCAGCTAGATAGTTACTCTTGTCGAGCACTTTCTTGGAAAGTGAGATAGAGTGGGATGGAAGCAATAGCAGTTTCCACCAAGGAGAGTAGTGGGAAGTACCCTTCCATACAGGCACGGGTGCCTTAATGTAGGGCCATGGTTAAGACATAGGAGGCAGGCGGTATCTAAACCCTGATCCATAGTTGCTGTGGGACCCTGAAGGCTAGAGGTATTCAACCTGAGGAGTGTGGTATCCAACCTGACTGTTCCAAAGGGTGGCCAAGCTGACCAGGTGAATTGACCCTGCCCAGATTTAAGAGGAGTTGGGATAAACTGGTGTGCATCCTCTCTGTGCTGTCCTCAGAGTATTCCTATGATATAGAAGTGTATGTGAGTATTGCTATAACCCTGCATATTGATTGTCTCTGACAATTAACTGATTTGATTTTTCAACTGCAAGAACCTTCTGGCACCCATTTGTTACTTTGCACCGCACACAGCTACAGTGAGTTGTAGTTGCACTACACCATAGTTCCGTTTGGTCCCTTCCACTTCGCGAAGGTCCATCCTGAAGGATTGAGTCCCAGGTACCTACACTAGCCATGCTGTTGGCTTGGTTATAGCCAAGAAGGGGTTACATGTATGTGCATGATCTGTATGTAATTTCCTGTGCTGGAGGCATGGACCAAAAGATGCAGAATGCTCCATATTCATACATAACTGTAAGTTCTCAAATGGAAACCTTCTATTGGTAGCCTCACAGAATAAGTATTTCACCCTCCTGCCCTAGTTTACAGTACATTGAGAATTTGTTTGGTTGAGAAACTAACATTGTGAAAGAAAAAATACTCCTCCAGCTGGTAACAATGGAAACCCTTACTCTCAAGGACAGCAGATGCAACTATTTATAAAGGTCAGCTCATTAAGATTTCAGTAAGATTTTCATGAAAGGAAATGTTTGTTGAAAATGGAACAACCTGGAATGTTTTTAGACTCGTATAACAATAGATCTGTGATGCTTCCTTCTTTCCCGAGTCTCTGAAAATGTTCTGAATGTACTTTCTTACATTCCAAGTGCCAAAACTACAATAAACAATACACATATAAAGATGTCTACCCTGTGATATCCTTAGTAATGGCTTCAGGATTTACTGGGTGACTGCTGAACCCCCTCACCTTCTCTCTTCTACCAACTCGCTTTACAGTAAAAGGGGGTGTAAGCACAAAAAGTTGCATTTTTCATAAGGAAAGAAAATGTAATTTTCAGCAACTTTCTCATATACACTATACATTAAATGTCCTGTTATTTCTATGTTATAGTTTTGTGTGTCTATAATAAAGACTTGTCCTCACTGCTGTTTAGTGTCAGAAATGCTTTAAGTGAAAGCTGTGTCTTTGTCCTGTGCAGGATGGGAGTAGCATTTGCCAAAGGGTGGAATTTCCTGTTAGGAAGGCATTAGTACATGAGTTAGGAACAATTCTCACAAGGACAAACCCCACCCCTCCCAAAGAAAAGATTGCTAAGCTTACAATTGAATTGTTCCTCTTCATCAAAGAGAATAGATATTATATATGTTTTTTGGGATATGTGAGTTTAAGAGCTGTGAAGGTGAGTTATCTCACTAGTGCAGTACTACCCAGTATCTACCCAGCCTGCCCTACTTCCCATCTAGAGGAAACCATCCAACAAAGCAAATGACATCACTCTGTATTCAACCTCTAGAGGGCAAGTTTAACTTTTTCAGAAGGGTGTATTTATTATGGGAAAGAATGCAACAATATTGTCCAGTGACTTTTGCCCACATTATCTTGCTCCACTTAAAGGGCAGTTGAGCTTGAAATGAACCATTAGCACAATGTTGACATTGGTCACTAGTTTTTTTTATATATTCTTTATTTTCATTTTTCAAATAAGTACATAGAAAGAGGATAACATACAAAGTGGGGGGAGAAGGGGTAGGGGTAAAAAGGTAGGGGTATCAATGGTTGGTCACTAGTTTTTATTCATTTAAAATAAGTCTATTTTTTTGTTCCTTAGCTTTCCATCTTTACATTTTTTGGTAGGGTCCCACTGAGTCTAATAGTCTGAAAGGGACTGAGTGTCTAAATAGACAGATAAGCAGATAGCTAAGCAAACAATTATATGTTTTAAAAATGAGTTCCTCTGTCTCTGCAGTAATAAACCAATACCTTGTACTTAATGGTACGGTAACTAAGCTGCATGAATCCATATTGGTGGCAAAACAGTCTCATTGGGTTTATTTGGTGTTTAAATTATTTTAGTAGACTTAGGGGCTGATTTACTAACCCACGAATCCGACCCGAATTGGAAAAGTTCCGACTTGAAAACGAACATTTTGCAACTTTTTCGTATGTTTTGCGATTTTTTTCGGATTCTGTACGAATTTTTCGTTACCAATACGATTTTTGCGTAAAAACGCGAGTTTTTCGTATCCATTACGAAAGTTGCGTAAAAAGTTGCGCATTTTGCGTAGCGTTAAAACTTACGCGAAAAGTTGCGCATTTTTCGTAGCGTTAAAACTTAACGCTACGAAAAATGCGCAACTTTTCGCGTAAGTTTTAACGCTACGCAAAATGCGCAACTTTTTACGCAACTTTCGTAAAGGATAGGAAAACTCGCGTTTTTACGCAAAAATCGTATTGGATCCGAAAAATTAGTAAAGAATCCGAAAAAATCGCAAAACATACGAAAAAATCGCAAAGTACCGATCATTACGAAAAAAACGCAATCGGACTCCATTCGACCCGTTCGTGGGTAAGTAAATCAGCCCCTTAACGTATGGTGACCCAAAGGACAGAAAACCCCTGTAGTTGGCTATAACTTAACCTTTTAGTTATAAATGATTCACTGTTAGAAGTAGGCATTTATATATGGATTCGTGTACCTCAAATAGTGCAGAATAAGGATGGATAAGAAGTTTTTTTTATAAAAGGAGAGGCATTTTAGTCATTAACCTGAAACAAACTTTTCTGGCTTGGTGGCAACTCTCTTTGTATTGTTGTGTGGTTCTCAGGGGCACCATGACAGCTGCAGACTGGCACACACTAGCAAGGTTTTCTGCTGTAATAGTGTCTCCCTGATGCTTATGCTATCGCTCATTCATACACTGTAAAACTCCCCTGTGTTATGTTTGTACATTCACTCATTGTCTGGTGAGGTTACCAGTTTCTGACCTAATTATCCATTACTGGCCTTATCTCATTGACTTTTACTTGTTGTAACCTGGACCTGTTCTAGACTTTTTGTGCTCACAGTAACAGGTCATTTACATAAGCAAGGCTAGCTTCCTAGAGGGCGCTGAAATACCTAAAGAAAGCGCAGAGGGACTGGGGAGCCAATCTGTGCTTAATTCCCTCCAGCACGCGAGGAGTTAATCAGCTTAGCCTTTGGGCGGGAAGAAAATTATCTGTACTCACCCCCTCCCCTTTTTGCCTGTCAGCTCTTTTCAGCAGGTCTCACTCTGCATGCACGGAGCAGCATCTCCCTCCCCCCCTCCCTGTTTAAGAGCAATTAGCCAGAAATCTATAGGCCTGTAAGTTCTCTCAGTTTGCATGTTGTGTATTTTCTTTGCAGGCTCTCTTTATGCAAAAAAAAGAAAATAAAAAAGATTTCTTTTAAAGACTTATATATATACTTTCCATATTCGGTTTGTCAAAGCAAATTGCGGGGGATAGTCCTTGGCCCTTTAATCTCTGGTGGTGTTTGATGGTTTTCACATGCTTCTGCCGGCATTCATTATAAAACAGTTATAAAAAATGTTGTTGCGATGTTTGGTAAAATTTTGAAATACATGGCAAGGACTATTTTTCTGATGTTGGATTTCTCTAATAAAGCTGTGGCCGAACTCCACCCACAAAAATGATGGTGTCATTGCGTTTTCTTGGTGAGGTTGAGGGGACAAGTTTGGTAGGGAGGGAATAAGTCTCCACAGTCTCTTTATGCACTCATTTCTCTCAGCCTGAAGTGCTCTCTTCTATCTTCAGAGTGCTTATACTGTGCAGAGTTGCAAGACCAGCTGTGTTTGTGCATTGAAACAATAATACAATACATAATACATATGTCTGTAGGGATATACATAATATACCACTCAATATAAAACACTACAAGTTTAAAGAGAGACAAGACTATATATATATATAACTGATGACATGACTAAGCACCATGTATAGGGATATATTTTACAGCATATGAGTGGCTTATTTGTATTCAAGGTCATAAATTGCATGACCTGTATGAAAGCACTCAGCCTTTAGCCTTGTGCTTTTATGTGGTCATGGAACTCTTTGGTGACTTGTAACATCCTGATATATTACAATACAGGGTACATTATTTACTATATAATTGACTTTTTGTATTATAATAACATAAATGTCAAGGTTTAGGTTTTCCGCTAAATCCGGTGGGCAGGATGTTGTGTATGTTGTAACATTGTACAACATGACAGAAATACATTGGGCTACATGTGCCAACCAAATATTGTTTAGGATATTTTCATCTTATATTGTGCCAGTTATTTGTTTCCATGTTTTGTACGTAGCAAGAAAGGTTTGAGCTACTATATAAACGCCAATTCTGAGAAAATAGTAAGGCAGGCAATATGTTCTACACTAATGAAAACAGGAAATATTGGTCATTTAGCTCACATCCAGAATGGGAATATGAATCAGGTCCCAGAGAATTACTGACACACAGCAAACATGGGATTTGGTACATGATGTGCTAGGGTTTGCTCAGAAATAACACATTTACAAGAATACTGGATGAAACATTTCACATCAGCTATTAACACAATGTATTGTTGGAATGTTTGCTGCTTTGTGTTCTATTTTGCAGTATCCATTATAACCACACTTTTTTATATTATTCTTTTACTAAACACTTCCTTTTTAATGTTAGTGAGTTACTGTAAATCTATAAGGTTTCAAGCCTCTGTATCACCTATTTTAGTCAGTTCAGAGGTTACTACTACCATAGCAGTAGTTTACACACCAGGGTATATTTGCTAAATTTGTTAACCTTTTCATGGGCTGAAACACTATCTTTAAAAATACATTTTAAGTTACTTTCTAGACCAATAGGTTAGTAATATAATGTGGCACAAACCCCAGATCTTTATTGATAACTGAAGTCTCTCCTGCCAAATAAGGGAATAGAGAATACGAATACGAATAACAAGGTTATTTACCCCCCGTGGCTCCTTTCTCTGCACAGGTATGCTTTCCTGGGTGTCGTTTCCTGGGGTCTCCTTTCACTTTGCTCTCTTTTTTATACAAGACAGCACTTTATTTGCTTTAGTAGCCACAGAATGACACTGCCTGGAATTAGACAACTTGTTATATACAAAAAACCCCAGATCCTTCTCCATTAAGAATCCCCCAACACACTACCATTTAGTGTATAACCTGCATTTATATTATTTCTACCAAAGTGCATAACTTTACACTTTTCAACATTGAACCTCATTTTCCATTTTGCTGCTCAGTTTTCCAGCATCTTGCATGGAACTTATAGTTTTGCACAGTTTAGTATTATCAGAAAAAATAGAAACAGTACTCTCTATGCCCTCCTCCGGGTCATTAATAAACAAATTAAAAAGCAAAGAACCAAGGACTGACCCCTGCGGTACTCCACTAACCACACTGGTCCAATTAGAAAATGTTCCATTTACCACCACTCTTTGCAATCTATCCTTCAGCCAGTTCTCTATCCAATTACAAATATTACGTTCTAGGCCAATGTCCCTCAATTTTATCATTAACTTTCTGTGAGGTACTGTATCAAACGCTTTAGCAAAATCGAAGTAGATGACATCCACTGCCATTCCAGCATCGAGCTTCCTGCTCACCTCGTCATAAAAGGCAACTAAATTAGTCTGGCAAGATCTGTTACGCATAAAACCATGCTGGCACAAACTAATAGTACTGTGATTTTCAATTTATTCAAGTATCCAATCCCTTATTACCCCTTCCAAAAGTTTTCCTACTTGTGAAGTCAGACTAACAGGCCTATAGTTTTCAGGCTGAGAATGGGATCAACTTTTAAATAACAGCACCACATTAGCAATTCATCAGTCTCTCAGCACCATGCCACACCTCAATGAATCTTGAAAAATTAAGTAGAGAGGTTTAGCAATCATAGAGATAAGCTTGTTTAATACCCTGGGATGAAAACCATCTGGTCCTAGACCTTTGTTTACCTTTACATGTTCAAGTCTCTTTTGAATTTCTTCCTGAGTGACCCAGGCATCAGTAGTTATCAATATTACTAGAATTGGGTCTATTAAAAGGGAAGATTTGATTCGCTGGCTCCTCAGTTGTAAAGACAGATGAAAAATAAGAGTTCAGAATTTCTGCTTTTTCCCTGTTCTCATCATCAAAGTGACCCCCTGTGATAATAAGGATCCTGCCCCTTCTTGCTTCATTTATTTAATATTTAAAAAATAATTTTGGATTCCTTTTACTCACATGGGGTGGTTGTGGATTAGTGTCTCTGGGACCTTTTACAGTGACAAATAGCTAGCATAACTGCCTCTGGGGAACAAATACAGTCATTTATATATTGGTGTGTGCGACTTGACTACCTCTCGGTGTTGCAGTGATGATCTGTTCCATTGTGCCATGAGAAATAATGACATAATACTACCTCAGAGACAATTCCCAGAAAGCACCTGTGTCCGTGCCATATATTTTCTCAGCAACTGGTAGTTTCCATTTAAGAAAGGCTGTGTCGGCTATCAGGCACATTTTTTAAAATGTTCTTCAAATTATCCTGGTTTTATAAACAGATAAAATGGACAGTTTTTAAATCAAGAGGAAATTCCGAGACGAGCAATACACAGGCACCAGCTGTTGTTTTTGGGACACAAATGAAAGAAGCTGGAACAGAAAATGCTCAGATAAAATGATAACAGGATACATGTTGTGCCAGGGTATTACAAGTGTCACATGTCTCATTACATTTTTTAGTTTGCAAAATATTTTTTGATATCTTTCCTACCTATTGCAAAACATTCCACTTTCCTAGAAAAGTGTCACAGCGGGTTCTCTCTGGCATAGGTCTAATTCACCTTCTACTTCACGCAAAAATGGCGCTGTAACTGTTCAGCGTCTGTCTTTGGGAAAGCACAAGGGCTCTGCACAGAACGTAATTAGGGCTCATTTATTAATGAATGTGCACAACACTAACATGGTTGGAAAACTGATGCTGTTCACAAAGGTACTTGTGCCCAGACTTGTATGCCAACAATTGCCCACTCAGCTTGTTCTGATAAATCACATGGAACCTTGAATTTCCACTAATCTGGACCAGGCAGTTCCAGGGTTTCTGTTGCAGGTGCAGGTCTACGATTAGAAGGGACTTGCATCAAGCAAATTTATTTGTATCCTGGTGACTTGAGTGCCCTGCTACTTAGCCCACAAATCTGTTGGAACTCTGATTAAAGAAAAAATTGCATTTTGGATTAAAAAACATGACAATGAAATCACACAGAAATTGCACATAGTGCTCACTTCATAAATAAGCATTGCTTCTTGCATCCTTGTTACTGTTCTGCTTGCTTCCATCATAGCTGTACCTGCAGTTAATTTATTAATACCTCCTAAGAAGTTTCCTAATACCTTTAGAAACCTTATACTAGCAAATTATGGATTCAGAAAGCAGTACATGCTTTAATGCTGCAGTACAAAGTCATTCCTGTGCCTGAGAGATAAGCCTGTGACAGGGTTTTAACATCACATGTGGCACCTATGAGCCTGTACCCCCAACCACTGTGAATAATAGCATTGATTGCCCTTCTGTCGGTGCCTATATTTAACCAGTGCAGATTGTCTCTGTGGAAAAAGAGACCTCTTTTCTCCTTTGACAGCTGTCCCAGGCCCAATGGCTTTTGGGTTGTAAGGGCCTCACAGGGATTGGATTGGCTGGGAGAAAGTTTGAACTTCCCTGCCACTGGCAGTGTCTCAGCAACATTGCCCTGCAGTAATATTGCTCAGGGAGCAGCGGAGTGTTGGCCTTTTGCCCAAGGGCAGTGTGCACAGCATATCCAGCATTACCACAGATCATTTAACCTGACAGCCTATCCTGATATTACCAGATTTTGCTAGCCCTTGGTCCAACACTAACATTACACTGGCTGATAATATCAATGTGCATGAGGTGACTGCATGAAGCTGCAGCTAGTTAACAATAATGCTCTATTAAACAGCAGGTTGAAACTGGCATTGCTCGGGCTTTGTCTAATAGCAGGAAATAAGAATCTGTGTAGATAAGACAATACCCTTAATAGCAGGAAGCAGCACAACTAATAGAAGCTTTTTCAAAAATCCACCTAAAACACAGACTATTCGGACGTTCTTTCATAGCACAGATGGCATGTAAGGGGCATGGCTTTTCACGCTGGCATTAAAATGAAAATATTGTAACAGGGAACAAGAGGGCATGTATCTTCACTTGTACCTGTATGAATAATTCAAATAAGCACCACTTTTCCTATATAGCAACACAAATTACTGGGCAGATGTATCTAAGGGGATACAGTTAAAACTTCATTATCTATTTCTAACTGCATTTTGCTTTACCTGCCATGGAAAGCTATACAGAGCTCTGTTTATCTGTAGGGTTTATTTATAAAAAGAAAAGATATACATGAGCCAGTATGACACTATGATGTATCTGTTCATTTCCTCTTACATTCAGCTAAGTGTATTGTCCTATGTCTTCCACATGGCTGGAGCAGGGGTTTATTCTGAGCATTTAATAAAGATCATAAATGGCATGCAGAGACAAGTCCCAGTATATGTGGCAGCTAGTACACATTACAGCTGCATCTCATGCTTTTTATCCCCCTGCACCACCATGCCATACACTATACATAATAAAAAACCGTGGGGCACATTTAATTTACTAAATGTGAAATTTCTCCTCATTTTTAGTA
Source organism: Xenopus tropicalis (assembly GCF_000004195.4). Taxonomy (NCBI): domain Eukaryota; kingdom Metazoa; phylum Chordata; class Amphibia; order Anura; family Pipidae; genus Xenopus; species Xenopus tropicalis. The sequence goes on from NC_030684.2 coordinate 109,226,142, forward strand.
CAATAGTGCATATTCACTTGAAATTGTAATTATGCCAACTTTGTACCTTAATTTCCATTTTTTAGGGGTGTAATTATGCCTGGTAAAGATACGATTGTTTATCAGTGCAGCGTTAATATTCTCATTTTAGTTAATAGTTGTCCCCTGTGTCAGCTGTCCAACAGCTACAGAACAGAAGTATGATGGGTGGTCCAGTGGGCAGTAAATACTCTCTGCTGATTGGCTGCTATTAATAAGAAGCTCTGCACCTTTTAGAACTTTAACCCCTTGCAGTCATATCTCAAAATAATGGGTACTTCCAGCTTCCAAAACATTCTGCATACAGTTGCTATGAACACAGACCTCAGTGGTTTGAGAGTGACTCAACTAGGACAAGCATGGCAGGCACTGCAGTCATCAAGACTTCCCCATGTTGCTGCCATGAAGAGACAGACATTATAATTTAAGGGCATTCCAATATATGGATGGAGGCATATGTGGTGTGCACCAAAGAGCCATACAGATCTGAATGTTTGTTTTCCATAGTGATCTAGGATGCACAGGTCTTCAGTGGATGGTTTGATGTTTCTTCTAATTTCATCTTGGTTGTATGTGCAAAACCTTTGTGCACACTTGAAGAGTGGTGTGCCAAAATGTGTGCAGAGTGGGCAGCCCAAATAATAAAATTTGTGCACACATTTGTTCTGTGCGCTGGTTTCAGAACATGAGCATGGCTTAGTGGGGCTATTGCGTTTGATGTACAAATATATATATCAGAGTTTGTTGTTCCTAGGTGCCTAGGACTGTGGAATATAATGCATGTTACCATTTTTCCTCTATAAAGGGGCTATTTATGATATATGGAATAAAGCTTTTGCCTGCGTACTAACAACTGTTCCTATCTATCCCTTGATACTATTGCTGTTACCAGATTTGCCTGGATCTATTGCCTGGCTCTATTGCTCCTGCTAGCACTATTTGTCATGGTCCTGTTTTGCTCAGCTTCTTGTCTGAACACTGCTACCTTTTTGCTCCTATAGTTTGGCTCCTTTTTATGCCTTTGTGGGCATCTGGAAGATCTGGAAGAGGCTAAGTACCAGAAATGGTCTTACTAAAGCAAAAGTGGATGGCTAATGCAATCACCCCTGGTTTTGGAAAGCCTTTTTTGACAGGGGGGTCCCACTCTAGCCATTTATTCATTTGGCGCTTATGTTGAACTCGCACTGTGTACATTTTTGTGGGGCAGGGATAGACCTATGGATGCAGAACTGTTGCTGCAATTCTAAAGGTTCTTTTTGTTCCTAATAGCTATACATCCGACTTTGCAAACATCATTATTTCTTCATATACATTATATTTCGTTATAGAAGTTTTCAGCCATGACTGTCATTACATTAACGTTGCCTTTGGCACTTGAGTAAAGATTTACATTTTTTCTTCATTTTTGTCATTACATTACTGCTCCTATATCTTTAAGAAAAAGGAAGAATAAATAATAATGGACTTATTGTTTATGAGATTTGCAAAAAGGAATATTTTACATCTATTATGAGTTTAAATATTGGTGCAAAATATAAACTCTGTTTGGAAACCAGCTGCCAGCTATGATCTCATTGGTTGTGATCCTTTAGATTCCTCTTGAGAATTACTAGATATCCAGTTCCATCTGGTGGTGAAATGTAGAAATGCCCATTCATTTGTATAATAACCAATACATACCCTTTCCCAGATACATATTGGTGGTTAATTCTGCATTCTGTGTGAGGAACAGACAGAGGGACAGTAGAACCAACATTTTATGTTTTTCAAGGGACCAGAAAAAAATTATGTAAAATCAAGGAAATGTGTTAAAGCAACTTATATATATAAGCACAAAGTCTTTACTGTGTTAATAACAAGAGTTAAACATTGCAGCATTAATGCCCCCCCACTATGGGGGGCATTTTCAAGATCTCTCTGACAGCCAGATGCACAGCCTAGAGCTATAAATGATTTGTGCGTGACTGTATGAGGTGCAAACTCATTGGAATACACTATTTATCAGAACCATGCAGATATGCATCTGGTTAGTATTTTAAACCTTTTCATTTCACTAATACCACCAATCACAAAGGGCCATTTTTGGGAAACATTAGGACATTTTTATGTAAAATCCAGGAAAACATTGTGTAAAATCAGATAAGATAAACTGTTTTGCAAAGATTTCTAGAAATTAGACAGGACCCCTACCAAGTATACTTAACCACAGTAAACCAAGAGATTTCCTACAGTAACAGACTTGCCCAGTGTTTTTATTAGTTAATGCATAGCATTAGGGCAGAGCTTATGTTATGCTGTATGGCCACTTTGCTAAAATTAAAGTTGGGGTGAGGTTTATAAAGGAATACTGTCACAGGAAAACATGTTTTGTTTTGTTTTGTTTTTTTAAATACATCAGCTAATAGGCTTGAACCAACAGAATCCTGCACTGAAATCTGTTCTTCAACAGATTTTTTGTATTTAATTTTTAAATTTGATATGGAGCTAGCCATACTCTTAGTTTCCCAGGTGCCCTCAGCCATGTGACTTGTGTTCTGAGTAACTTCAGTCTCTCTTTCCTACAGCACCAGAAGTTTGAGTGATATTTCCCCAATGCTGACAAGGGAGGAATGGTCGTTGTATTGGATAGTGTAATGTATCATAAAGAAGCTTTACGTCAACTTTGTGATGTCTCTACCTATCAGATTTTAAAGGGGAATCCGACCAGTACCTACTCAAGTATTCTTGTGAACCTGGTGGAAGGAGCTTTTAGAGAAGGCTTGATAAATGAGAAAATAAAGGAATATTTGATACCTAAGAATCCTAAAATTCCGTTATTTCATCACCTTCCAAAGGTTCATAAGGCTGAGCGCCCCCCAATTGGTAGACCCATAGTTTCAGGGATAGCCTCCCTTAATGAGAGGCTGTCAGAATATGTGGATCTATATTTGCAACCTCTTGTCCAGCGACTCATTTCTTACGTGCGTGATACAAAACACATTTTGCAATTATTAAGTAGTTTTAGGTGGCGGGCTAATTATTCTTGGGGTACTATTGATGTGGTTTCCTTATATTCCTGTATTCCTCACGATAAAGGTTTAAAAGCTGTTTTATATCACCTTGATATGTATAGCACTTATGATGCCGTCACTAAGGCTTTCATCATGGATTCTATTGCTTACTTACTTTCGCACAACTTTTTTAAGTTCGATGGTGTATATTACCTCCAGAAGTGTGGGACCTCAATGGGTGCCAAATTCGCGCCCACCTACGCAAACCTTTACATGGGTTGGTGGGAGGAGACCCACATTTATGGGGGCAATATGGAGTCTTTGCGTAGCGTCGTCTTTTATAAACGTTACGTTGACGATCTCCTACTAGTGTGGCAGGGATCTGAATTGGAGTTTTCTAATTTTGCTTTATCTTTAAATGAGAATTTGCTCAACCTGAAGTTTACTAGTGAGTTTAATCAAACCAGTATTGCCTTTTTGGATTTGAAGCTAATTGCTTCTGGTTATAATGTAGAAACCACCACTTATAGAAAGGCTTGTGCTGGTAACTCACTCTTAAGGGCAGATTCTTGCCATCCTCAGCATTTGTTCAAGGGCATTCCCTTGGGTCAGTTTTACAGGATTCGAAGAAATTGTAGTACCATGGATGCCTATGTGGAGCAGGCCTGTTCTCTACGGGATAGGTTTTTAGATCGTGGCTACACTATGAAACCCCTATTAGTGGCCTTTACCAAAGCACTGCATATGAAGAGATCAGATTTACTTAAGAGTGACAATACTTTAATAAAGATGAATCAAACTAAAGAAATGATAACAAACAAAAAAGTAAATAAAAGTAACAAAAAAGAAAAAAAGAGGGTTGAGAGCAAAATTGGCAGTAATGAGTCTAAGGACATTGCGGAGCAGGCAGGCTTTGAAATGCCTGTCTTTGTAACTACTTATACTAATCAATTTTACAAGATTAGAAGAATTTTTAATAACCTTTTGCCTGTTCTATACAATGATCCTCTTTTGGCTACCATTTTGCAAGGTGGCTGTAAGTTTGTAGCAAGAAAGGCCCCAACGTTGGGGAATGTTCTTTCCCCTACTTTGTGGCATTCGCGACCTGTCAAAAATACTTGGTTAGCGACCCACGGGACTTATCCCTGTGGAGCGAGGAGATGCGTTACTTGTACATACATAAAACGGTCCACGTCTTTTCAGAGCTCAGCATCTGGAAAATCCTTTAAAATGCGCATATATGCTAATTGTAATACGCAACATGTTGTATATTTACTTACTTGTTCACGATGCAATATTCAATATGTTGGTTGTACTACAAGAACCTTGAAAAGTAGGATGCGGGAACATGTAAGGCACATAGTCATAAAAGACAGCAAAAGCCCAGTTTCCCGTCACTTTATACAATGTTGCGATTCAAATGTATCTAACCTGCAGATTCAAGTCATAGACAGAGTCTTACCAGATGAACGGGGGTCTGATATGCTTGAAAGGTTGTTGCGATTAGAAGTAAAATGGATTTTTCTTCTGGGCACACGTCACCCTAGTGGTCTGAACTCTGTGTTTGACGTGAGCTGCTATGTTTAATTATGGTCAAATCTATTGAATTAGTTTCTTTAAAAAATTCCTTCTCTTTCTCTATTTTGATTGCGAGCAAATAAAATTACACCACATGGAATTAAAATGCATTAATTTAATCAGATCAGTATTATTATTATAAATGTTTTGATTGACATTAGATTTTGGATCCTGTACCGATGCTGTTCATTTGTTTCATTTGATATAATTGAATGTGCTAAATGCAACTTACCTGTGCAGCTATTGGTTAACCTTCCTTTAGTCATTGGTCTATTTAAATGCTTTTGATTGACAACGTGCAATTTTGTGTTTATCTCATATAACTATTTAACTGATTGCTGTTTATTTTCAACCATGATTTTATTTTGACCTGACTATCTATTGGATACAATGTCTTTTCACCTCTGAATATGCGATATTAGAATGTTTCTCTTGGGTCTTTTTCTCCTTTGATCTTACTTCCGGGGGGGTGTGTTTTTGTCTTGTTAATTGTTATCACGTCATTCTGTCAATCTTTACTTCTTGTTTAAATCCCCTGTGTTGTGATTGTACTTCCTGCCTATGATTAAGTGCATCCGTGCACGAAACGCGTCAGGCGTGGCATGCTTTTAATGGATGAATAAAGACTAAATTTTAAGAGAACATTCAGTTGTCCGGTGCGCTTGGATTCACCTCTACAAATTCTGATATTTTGCCTTGGCTACGGGTTCGGGGCTCTAAGCACCCGGACCATTACAGAATCACGGTGAGCTTCTTCTTATCTTTTCATCGCTCTTCAGACCTTTTGTTACCTGAGTGACAGACCCGGGGTATGAACACCCGGGTCTCTATTTAATTCCTGGTATGATTTGCCACTTTGGCCTTTGAGCCAATCAGTTGATACCTGATTTATAATTAATGTTAATATTATTATTGTCTTATTTCGAGCGAGCTTATCATTTGTACTGATATTTCCCCACTCCCTAGAATCCGATCAGCAGAAATATGGGAAGGTAGCAAGATAATAGCTCCCTGAAACCTGTATTGCTATAAATTACCCTATGCCCCACCTAGTGGCCTATTAGTAAAATATCCAAGTCTGGCCATGACTCCTCCAGTTACACTGAGCAGAAAAATAATAGCTTATCTAAAAGCAGTTCCATTTTGAAGTGCTGGCTCTTTCTGAAACCTCAGGATCAGGCACAATCACCTGAAATAGCTGCCTACACACCAATATTACAACTAAACCTTTATTGGTTTAAAAATACAATTTTAAATGCTTGCAATGTACACAGAGTATTTTAGTAATAAAAACTATGCCATCATTTAAGTTCTGAGTATTTTAAATTGCATGTGGGAAGCATTAATATTATTGCTTGGCTACCAGTTCATTCTACAGATGTGTACTGATATACTGATAAACGGAAAGAAGGCATGGCCTATATGTGATTCTGGGTTTCCATTTTTGTTTTAAGACTTCTATTAAGCTTAGCCTCCCCAAGCTTTAATGAAAAGCTGCCCCTGCTTACCATGCCAACAAGCATTCTATAAATGGACACTTCCGATGCCCAGCAGTCTACTGATCTTAAACATTTCTGTTTCCGCAACAAAGTTCCGCATTGGGTTTTGCTTCTGTCCATAAATTAACTAATTCAGCAGAAAGAGAGCATTTAGTTAGATAATTTATCTAGGTAATAATTATTTGTCTTTATTTATAGAGCACTAGCACAGATTCTCATTTGTTTCTGCCCCAGTGGAGCTTGCATCTGAAACTCCCAGTCACTTTGACATAACACAAACTAGTTCAAGTTTCATCAAGGGACAATTAACATGCATGTATTGGGTTTTATTTCAACTGTGTGCAGATAGAGAAGTGAATGATGGAAACAACATAGACACAGGGAAAACATACAAGCTCCTTCTAGCAGCAGTGGTAACCTCAGTGCATAATGCCCCCCCCAAAAAAAAAGCTCTACTAATTGGCTAGAGATACATTTTAATAGTATCCCCATTAGTCATATTTTTGTCTTACAAACATCAGATATATAGAAACCCTAGCCACTTTACTTTTTCTTAGAATGAAACTAGATTGCAATTGGAAAGGAAGCAGATGGCATGTTCAGTATTTGTTAAACAAAAATTATAGAAGTTCTTGTGTTGCACTGTCTCTCCATTTGCTCATCTATTGGTTTTCATTAAATATATACCCCTATCTAGAGTCCAGTACTATTAAATTATAACCTATAAAACTGAACTTCTTTGAAATATCCAAAGTCTGTAATTTTGGCATCTGTTTCTATCCAGTAATACATTTTCTAGTTTAAAATCCCTGTTTTAAAAGAAGATGAAGGGGACATTTTAGAACCAAATTAAAACATGTACTGTATGTTTAGTATTAGCTAAGGCAGAAATTTCAAGGCCTAATGTATTATGAATGTATAATGTTCGGTAATGTTAAATAAATGCAAGGTTGTTCATCTTAAGTGCAGCCAAAGCTAGTTATTCCTTATCCTAAATATTCAGTGGACCATAGCCTGCCTGACCTTTCTATGAGGCAGTGGAAATGGCACATTAGGTACAGCAATCTTTACTAAATCACCTAGCACATAGCCATATGCCTTCTTCTCAATAAAATGAATTGTGTGCTATGTTCACTCCATAGAATCTACTTATTCTACAAAAATGGTGGGGACAGTATTGAATATTTCCTTGATCTTTGTATGTGAGTAATTCCCAGGGAAAGAGGGAAAGTAGTGAAGCCACAGGAACAGTGTTAGAATACAAAGTAGTGATATGTTCCTGCTTGTATAAATGAAAAGAAGCAACCTTTCATGATGCTATTTAGGAACCTGTGAGGATACCACAACAGTATCACCTTTCCCAAAAAAGCCCAGAAGTGCTTACACATTGATATTCCAATGTCACCCAACTGTGATACCAAGTCACCTCCTTCAGCAAAATTCATAGTAAGACAGGTATAATGTTCTTAAGTGTAGATTATTGATTGCCTGCTAATTTATTTTTCCACCTTACTTGTTACCAAAACTGTGTTCTAATTTAAACATACAACACCAGGACCCCCATAATAGGGCCAAAATAAACATTGCCATGACCTACTATGTCAGACTTGTAGCCCTATAGCTGTTATTAAAATATAACCTCAGACCAACCAACATCTGAAGTTTAAGGAATCAAAAGACCTACGCAGACAAAAGGGCAGGGAACGATTTATGGGAAAAGTCTATATTTTAGTCATAGTCATTTTAGTCATCCATATACAATTCTCTATAGTCTTAATGGTAGCAGTTCTTCCTGTAGTTTGCTTTATAGACCTGAAATGAGAAAGTGCTGCAAGTTTATGTGCAACTGATATTTCATTGGATAGTTCTTATAGTATTTTAGCACTGTGGACAAACACAATTAAATTAATTAGCAACATGAGTTAAGGCCAGACCTGAAGCGGGGATAGTATCCAACCAAATAGTGGAAATGTTACATCCCTGAATATAATTATGAAGGGACCCATAGGGATAATATGCCCCTATGGCTTTAAACCCTACCATTTCCTTTTCCTGGTTTGGAAACTCACCTTTCTCAATGAACAATCACCTGGAAGTGATTTGAAGTTGTCACAAACAAGCTAGAAAGCAAATGAATACAACTGATTGATCCTATGCACGATTGTGCTTGTTTCAGAGTTACAATGGAACTTATTCAGTTCTGGTCTAAGATACTTAGCAGAAATGCAAACAAGCATTAGATATCATGCAATGTGCTGTCCCAAACGGACACCAAATCTTAAATACATAAAAGTTTAGGGCAGTATCAATCCATGTGGATTGTACTATTAAAGTAAGTATTCTAGAGAAGAGAATGGTATACCATTTAAAGAGATACTGACACCAGAAATGAAACCTTTTTTACATCTATCATAACATTGTCTTTGCTTGAGCTTTATAATTTTGCCAAAAAAGTATTTCCTGATGCTTTTCCATTCCCTATCTGATCCCCCATGTCCCTCTATGAGGGGGCAGCCATATTTGTGCAGCAGGAGGCTGTTAGCATTAGAAGCTATAACTGACAGGCTGAGAAGGGACAGTCAGGTTGGCAAAACAGTCAGGTTTAGGAACGTTAAGTAACAAATACTTACAGTGAAAAAAGATCAACATGACCTATAGGTAACTTTTTATGTAGATTCACAATTTGAAAAGTAATTTTTTCGTGTCAGTATCACTTTAAGCATAATTTCTCCTGGAAGATTGTTTGTAGCATCCAAATATAAACACTTACCCTCTGTTTCTCTGGACTAGCAAACCTCACCTGTTTGTTTTGAGGTATTGATTAAAAAAAAAAAGTTTTTTGGTTTTAAGTGTGAATAAAGAGCCAAGTCTGTAGATTTGGTTGCCATTATTTCATTTGGTTTATTACATTAGATTACATGATTGGTTTACTGGCCGGTCACATACACCCATGGAAGCACACATGACACATGACTAATCTCTAGGATAGGCCAGACCACCCAGGCTCCTAAAGTTTAATGCTAAGTATGTGATGTGAATATATACATTGTTTTGAAATGCAGAGCTCAGTCCCCATATATTTTTGGCACAATAATCGAGCTGGGTGATGACAATTTCAATTTTCTCTTTGCCATTTATATCTTGAATCACTGAAAAAAATTCTTCCCTTATTGCTTTATTTTCATCTGCCTCCAAAGAAAACAAGGAGAATAATATCTTATACCTACTAGAGTCCCATAAATATAACCCCTATAGGATCTTTTATGGAAAATAAAATATTAATAATTATACTTTTATTTTATTTACAGTAATGTAAGGTGGAATTTGTGTTTGTGTGTGTAATTGTGTTGACTATTCCTGAATATTCAGGTATATATCTGTCCCCAAAATGGTAATCATTTTTATCTCTGGCTCAATTTACGTTCTAAAGGAAAACAGAGAACTGTTTGTATGTTGTTCTGCTCAAGAAAGAGATAAGAAACCTCAGATGAAGCTGGAGTTGCTGCATGTTGGACTTCATTTATAAACATAAAATAGCTTAACTATTATGAAATCCTGTGATCAGTGTCAGACAGAGGCAACAACCTTCTAGTTCTACTCTAAGGAGATTCTGGGATTGTTGTTCCCACACCTCGACTGTGACATATTAGCCCCAACTATTGATTCTGCGCATACCTGCTCTAGTGCAAGTTCCACAGTGTGTGCCTATCTCTGGACATTTTAGCCCTCCTGTCTGTGTGAGTGGCATTTGGTGACAGATACAGTCTGGCTCTCGCTCAGTGCCTTGTTGATAACATGTATCTTTGACCACATCAGCTGCCCCTATGTTTTTCTAGACATAAGTTCTCACACAGACCCCAGACACCGTGACATGTCAGATGACATTAACTGTATCAGCATCAATTTTAGGCATCACGTGCTCTCAGTTATATGTCCTTAGAGGAAACTTACTGAACAGCCATATAGGAATTATTTCCCATGATACCCTGGTGCTTTATTGGTTACTCCCCAATATCTGTAAGTGAGCAGCAGATGTGACTCTGTCTCTCTTGCGTTTTTAATTCAGTTGTGAACGAACACAGGTTTGCATAAAGGGAGCAGATCACCCCGCTTCTATTAGCTGGAACGTATTTAGGGACAGTATAAAATTCCTTCACCTCTACGTGTGCACCAAGGTTTCCATGTGTGCCACCAGGGGTAGGCAGAAGAGGCAGCTGCCTAGGGCGCACTGATTGGGGGGCGCCAGGCAGCCTCTCCTGCCTACCCCTAGTCCGTGCTCTTTAGTCATTGCCCCCGCCGCTTGTCCTTACGCGGTGGGAGCAATGATCCATCAAATCGCAACGTGAACCCCGCCCCCCGCGTTCAACTGCGCATGCGCGTCAAAGGGAGGGGTGTGAATGAGGAAGGTGCAGAGGCGAGGTGGCCGACCGGGTTTCCTAGGGCTCCCGGGCGGCTTGGCCCGCCCCTGTGTGCCACTATGTACTACTAACACGGGGCTTAGAGAACATTTGTTTCAGAGGTCTAAATGGAATGGGAAACCCACTTGCACTGCTAAAATCAAAGCACAAAAACAAACCACAAATAAACAGATTTGGATTTTTTTACTGTCGCAGAGAAAAAGTTGCAACTTTTTCAAGATGTACTATGCTACAAAACAGCTAAAAATCTGAATCCAACAATTCGCCAGTTAATACTTGTCAGGATCATGTAGAATTCAATGGTAGATATCCCTTGCCTTCCCTGGAGGATACTTCTTTGCTTCGAAACTTTAGAGATTTTTACATTGTTTTGTGCAGTAATTCTAAAAAGTAGAGGTTTCGGTCGCAATTTTTCTGCAACTTTTTCCCGCATTTACTTTTTCAGTTAAGACTTTTTAGTAGATGTCAGACTTTCATTGAAATGAGTTTATTTGAAATTTTAAAAAGAAAATGTTAGAAATGTTAGAGATTTAGTAAATCTGCCTACTAGGCCCAATGTCCCCAGTCCAATGCTTTCCCCGTTGATGGCGAGGTGCTCAGTAGCTCAGGTTCCAGTTTAGATTATAACTTGTAAGGGGAATGGGAAGCATTCATTTCCCTGCTGTCAGTACTGAGTAGCTAGATCTTACATTGAACAGATTAGTCAAACAAGTGATTTCCAGGGGCAAATGTAATTGATTGCCTTATTATTCATTTAATGACACCTCAGAATCATTACTGTTACAGTACCCAAGGCAAAACCTCCTACACACACAAGCGCACAATTTTGTATAATTATATACTTGTAGGAAATGTTTGACTTTGACATTGTTCTTGGAATAATTGCCTTATATATTCTACCGAGTTGTCTGTCACCTTCTGGGTAGCCTGGCAAGGTATGGGTTCCTTTAACAGCTTGGTACATAGTAAAGATAACACAGTTGCTGTATTTATGGTGAGAGTCAATGCAACACTCTCTATTTTACTAGAACAGGTAAATCAGAACCAGAAAATAACAAGTACAAAGCATGTCAGTAAATAACAAAGCAATACAGTAACAATTTATTAATCCCTATGGTGCACCACATATAAGTCCATAACTCTCAACTGTTCCAGGCCACAGTCCCGGATTCTTGTTGAGAAGTCCCTCATTTTCCTTTGATCTCCTGCACCGAATGCTAAAAAGGATGCAAAATTTCCCAAACTTAATTAGATAAGTAGCTTTTGGGCAGAGCCCAGAATACTCAATACCTGCACTGAGATACACTTGTAACTAATAAGATAAACAGGTCTCTTTGGGGAACTGAGACTTGCAGCTTAAAGGGCAATTTCACCTGTATTAGAAAAACTTTAATAACACATAACCAAGACCTTTACATAATGTGCCAAATTTTGTAAAGTGGGAGTGGCATTTAGGGGGTGTGGTCAAAATATTTTCGCTGCTGCATTTCTTTTTGTCCCTCTTTGCATTTTTCAAATGTTGGGAGGTATGTAACTGAGAGTTCAGGCCTGCTTGTTGTGTACACTTTATGTTGGTGCGCACTTATATGTATTCCAAGGTGTAACATCCATAAGATCTAGTACATTAGAATTGTAATCAGTTAAGGGATATATATATATATTATAGCCCTCTCAGCAGGGCATTCCAACTAGTGCGTTTCTCGTTGGCGAGCCTATATCATGAAGTGCTTTGCTCATGTTCTGAAGGGTGATTGAATGGAGCCATACAGCAAAGATTTTCTGTGTGATCCCAGTTAAAGAAAAACAAGTTAAGTACTTCTACAGGTCTCTAGTTTTAGGGGAATGATCTGTCAAACCATAGGTACCTAAAACATTTAAAATTTACAATTTTCTTGCAGCTTAGGGCCATCACACACCCACATTTTTTCATGTGTTAACATAGTCTTCTTTATGCGCTTGTACCAAAGTGATAGCTGTACAGCACTGATAGTACATAATATGTAACATGCAGTAATATATTTGGCCTGGTATACTTGCAATGTAAGTTATTATATATATATTATTATGTATATAGATGGTTGATACATATATAAATATATATCATTTGCACTTGATCAATGCACTACACTGCAACTCGTTTGAAACTCACAGTGGGGATCATTTATCAACACTGGGCAAATTTGCCCATGGGCAGTAACCCATAGCAACCAGTGATTGGCTTTTTTCAGCCAGCTGTATGTACAACAATAAATGCAACAATCTGATTGGTTGCCATAGGTTACTGCCCATGGACAAATTTGCCCAGAGTTGATAAATGACCCCAAGTGTGTTTTCTCTGGTGAAACAGACCACACAGTGAAATTCTAGGACAGATTTGCAAAACCTTTCACTGCTGGCAAAATCAATTTCACTGTAAAACTCATCCCTAGCTGTGAGATAATTGATTTTATTTTAGGCTGCCTGCTTGTACCAATAAGCATTCAGATCTGTATCTTAGTCCATTGCATGTTGTGCTCCCAAAACGCACTTATTTGCTTATGAATGCAGTTTATTTTGAGGCCACCTCCATGTATTTCAATAGATGCACACTAAAATTCCCCTTAACAAACTGTACTTAAGATGCAGCCTTGCAAGCAAAATACCTTTTAACTATACTGCAGAGGGTAGGGTTGTGCCTAAATGTATCAATGCCTACATAAGTCTGAATGATTGGTTTCCTATAAATACATTACACATTCCTATTTTAAAAATGAAAGTGTAAAAAGTGCAAAGCAAAGCTGTCAGCACATGGAAGTTCCCTAAGGCCACATTAACATTACAGGAAAGCGGTTGCCTGAAAGAGCCTTTGCATCTGTTTATTTTTAGCTCCCTAGCTGAATCGTCCCCAAGTGCACAAGCCTCAGTGACAAGTCAGTGCCGGGCACAGCACACACTATAACCTGCTGACAGATCGTCCATATTCAAAAAACTGAACTTTGGGTGCATTTCCTTCAGATACAGATATCTGAACCATAATTTGCCAGCACAGCAGTGCAACCCAGGAAAGCAGACTTCCTCTCTGCACTCCTCAGGAGTTGTGCAACTTGTGCCTGTACTTATTTATTATATTGGGCACACACAGAAGCCTCCATGCCTTCAGAAATCCTTCCAGAGCAGGCACAGAAAACCGAATCTGGCTCGGCAGTGACCGGTGGTGCTAGTGATGGTGCTGCCCCAGGAGGAGGCATTTATTCTGCCATTATCAGCAGGAATCTTCCAATTATTGGAGGACGTGAGAAAACCTTTGAGGAACTCAGAAAAAAATGCTTGCAGAGGAACTTTCATTTTCAAGATCGTGAGTTTCCACCAGATGAAAGCTCTCTGTTCTACAGCCAGAGTTTCCCCATCAAGTTTGAATGGAAAAGGCCTCCTGTAAGTGCCACTTTGTGTTTAGCATTAAAACTCAAGGGTTTTTATTATGTTGTTTATCGTGGCAAACAGTTATTATTACTATTATTAACAGCATGTTTTATAAAGCGCCAATTTATTCTGAAGTGCTGTGCAATAAATGAGTTTATATATTAAACATACAAAGCAATCAATAACTGATACAAAAGAGCTTACAATCCAAAAGATTAGTTTACTAGCAATAGGGCTGGAGAAAGAGATTGACATTCCATAATTTCCCTTTTAAATATTTCTACTTCATTTTATGCATTTGTAAAGCTAAAAAACATATGAAGTTTGTAAAAAATAATATGGGGTTGTTTTCTCTCGCTTGCTAAACTCTCTAATCTCCGTTACTTAAAGTTTTCTTTTCCATACTCATCTTATTTAACCTAGATTTGGTCATTTTGAGCTATAGTGTGCAAATAAATGCAATTTATCCATCTACAGGTAGTTAAACTGACAGAAAGACTAATATAAAAGAGAGAGAGAGAGTCTGCAGGAACAGTGCCAATCGCAGACTGCCCTTACATAAAAACATTGTGTAGTACAGATGCAATCAGCAGATGGATTGTGGTGTCTGTGTAGCAGTGCCAGATCAGTAAGGCAGCTGCCATATTGGGGGTCTGAGATAGAGTAAACATGTTCCCTGTAGGATATATTAAGGGGCTGATTTACTAAAACTAACTTCTCATTTTTTTCTTTTAAAATTCGAATAATTCCATGAACATTCCACAAATGTCTGGCATTTACTAAACTGAAAAAAGTACATACAGAAAAAAGCTTGCAGAAAAATCACAAAACGGCGACTTTTCGAATTGTCGCACCAAAGGGAAGGGACATCTGTCATTGACTTTTATATGATGAAAATCCAACTGTTACTAAATGGCCCCCTAAGTCTTCAGATGAGATTTTATAAGATGACCAGATCCCACCCCTTTAATAGGCACCTTAAAATCAATTTTAATCAGTGCACTTTATATAGGTGCTTTTAAGGGTGCATGTTAGGATTATGCAAGGGCCCCCCATCTTTCTAAAGGTGATAGAGGACAGGCTTGAGTACTCTATACTGTATGGCGCAGCCCTAAAGGCCACGAAACACCAAGAAATGAAAATGGCCCCGCTTTGCATTTGCATATTAAAGTCACTCTGCAATTATCCTTTCTCATCTGTATCTTTCTATTTTATTTAAACATGAATTTGCTTTCATCTTTAATAGTTTATTTCTAATCATTTCAGCAATATGTATTTGTGTAATACCACACCTATCCCTTGGAAAGCGAAAGAGCTCCCCGTGTACCATAGGCCTTTGCTAGGGTATCGGGTATCAGGAGAGGTCTATTTTTATAACTCTACCAGATCCTGAATGTATTTTGTTGCTCATGCAATAGCTGCAATGTGACATAGTGTTGTTAGATGCCATCTGCAGGTAGGGTGGTCCTGCTCACGGCATGCAGTCGGGGATATTTTGCCTCTCACACCTTTTCCCATGCTCAAACCCGTTTCTGCCAACAGCAGTGTCGGACTGTGCTCTGTTTGTGTCAATATTGTTAGCTAGTTGTAGTCTGTGAATACAGACAGAGTGCAGAGGAAAACACAGACAGAGACTAAGTTCACAGCAAACTATTCCTGTACTGTTTACAGCCTGGATGAGCTTAACCAATCCTGACACTGGTCAGTGGGAACAGACTGCAATTTTCACATTATCCCCATTGACAGCAAAGGAAAGACAAGGGAATTGTAGGACATAATTGGCCTCTGTAAAAAAAAAAATCAGTGTTTTAATACCCCATAGGACTGTGTCACATATCTCTGCTGCTTTTTAGTCAGAACTTGAAAACCCAGAGAGTTGGTTGATTGATTCTAATGATACATGCCATATGGGCTATTGTGCAGCACATCCTCCTGGGTGAAAGCCTGTCCAAATTGGAGCCAATAGAATTAGTTAAATACAAAACTGAGTTATTTGTCTGTGCATTTTATACAGTAAGACTATACAAACAGTGAAGTTATGTATAATGTGTATAAAAATACACTGAGAAATCACAGAACACATTCTGGGGAGACAAAATCCAGACAAATCAAAAAGAGAAGTTGGGAAACATCCACCTTTTAATAAAGAAGATTATAGGTCTGTTTAAATTTGTACAGCCCAATGTTAAGTGTACTTTTTAAGCTGCCCATTCACTGTCAGATCCACTTTATGGGCAATGTCACCAAAAGAACAGATCTGGGCCATATCTGGCCTCCCACACACTGAGCCATATTATACAGAGGGGCCTATAGGCCTGTCAGATGAGGATTGTATCACTGCACTGATAGTAATTATGGGAAAATCAACCCTGCCTGATCAAGAGTTAGGGCCTAGTTATGAAAATTCAGATGTGTTTTTGCCTACATTATTAAAGTGATCTTAAAAAAACATTTAGGGGTATATTAATTATAGTGTGTAAGCCAACATCACCAGTGATGTTGCCTATAGCAACCAATTGGCAAATAGAGTTAAACAGTCACCTACAAGTTAGAAAACAAAAGCAAATCTGATTGGTTGCTATGGGCAACTTCACTGGTAATGCTGGCTTACACACTAATAAATATGCCTCTTGATGTATATGTAGGGGAATAGTCATTAGTCTTCCTATATTGTTTTCAGTACCCACAGAGAGCTATGGCCTAGAACTGTTCTGTGTTAAGCATGGGTGAGAGATTGTGTAGTCCCATTTATATGTAGGCATGTCCTCAACTGCATAATATGACTCTGTGGGCCCCTGCAAAAATATAATAATTTTAGTGGACCCCCACATCTTTTACCCTAAGCTACTAAAATGCTGGGGTATAAGATACAGCTCAGTAGAAGTCAGGGTGCAGGGCCCCTATGAACAAGGGATAGATTGTGGAAGATTTGTGCATGCTTTATGCTTTAGTTAGCTTTATGCTATAAGGCTTTCTTATTACTTCTGCTGTTATTGGGGACACGGTTTATGTTATGTACATAAAGAATATCTTTTCCTATTTTTAGATCTTCATTGCCCTCATTTTTCCAATCCCATTGGACATTGTTACATAGCTTTGGACTTAACTGTTACAAGTTACACTAAATTCACTGGAATTAATGTAAAGCTACAGGGTTTAGTATGTTTGGTGAATGCAATTTTTAATGTATTAATTATTTTTTCATTTATTCTGTTTCACTATAAATCCTGAAACTCCATACATTTCCAATAGTTCCATAGGAACCAGGCATGAAATGACTTTGTAGCAGCTGTATTGTGCTCTGTATTTTCTGTATGTGGCCCTGCAGTCATCCATCTGCTCCTACACCTGTTCTGAGGCAGCATGTTCATTTAAGTGGAGGACCTTATCTCTCAGAGAAGGAATATGTGTGTATATATATATACAGTATATATATATATATATAAGCTTGATTCAGTGTCCAAAAACCACTTCTCATAGCTTTGTGCATGAATGGTACATGCCCATAGGCTGTGCAGTGCATATTTGCCTTCCACCGTGCAACAATGTAGGTGTTTATTAAATTTATATTTACTTGGGCAAATTTAATGCATTTAATGCAGAAGGAAAGTCTCAATCACTGGGGGGGTACCAAATGTTAGGCACCCCCCCTTCCCCACTAAGTGTAAGCACTTATTTGGGACCCGGGTCAGAGCTTCTGTTAGTAGAAAACTGCATGGACCTGGGGTACCTGTGAACAAATCTTCTTTCTTTGCGACCACCACATGAGCAGAACTGTGAAAAAGCCAGCTTTTTAATGAAAGTCTTGTGCAAGTGGTGTAAAGAAAGAAGAAAGGAGAGGATCACTCGCTTTCAGGTACCCCAGGCTGGTGCAGTTTTCTGCAGACAGGAGCTCTGGCCTGGGGTATGAGGTAAGTGATTACAATCACTGGGGGGGGGGGGGTTCCTAGTATTTGGTACCCCCCAGTGACCGGGGCTTTTCTTCTTTTTTAAAGAAACGGCTTTTTCACTTTAATTGTAAGCTCTTGCAAGTAGGGCCCTCTGATCCTATTTGTACTGTGTACCCTTGTTTGTTAAATTATTGTACGACCCTATTCATTATAAGTTAATATAAAACACTGCATAACTTGCTGGCGCTATATAAATAAACGATGCTATTAATGTTATTTATATAAATAAAGGCATAAGCAGGCTGAAACAGGGCATTAGAGAGATAGGATAAGAGAGAGATAGGGGTAAGAGAGAGATAGGGGTTGGAGACAGAAGGCCATAACAGCAGGTACTGAAATGTGGGTGAGTGGCATCACGTTGAGGACATTTGCCAGGTGTCTAACAAAAGAGAGCGCAGCATGCAATGTTCCACTCCATACAATGTGCTGTTCTATATTTGGTTACTGTACATATCCCTATACATAATGTAGCTGCCTAGTGGAGGGAGATGGGTGGATGGTTCCATTTCAATCATGTATTTTCTATAACAACACAGTTATCGCATAATCACACATCAAAAACCAAAGGTACTGAGCAATTCAAACGGAAAGTTGCAAAGGGGACTTTTTTTAAATAATAAGCAAGCATATTTCAGTTGAAAGAGGATTGCATATGTGACCATTCCCTTCAAGGTCCAGTTTTTGCCATGCTTGGCTAGTCAGTCTGGATGCTTCCCCCTTTCAGTGTTTTCTACCAAAAGGCACTTACAGCAGCCTCAGCACTTAACGTAGGAACAATCACAGATCAGAGGTTAATCCGGATTATTGACCTTTGCCGCACCATACAATGCAATGTGAGGTGACACAAGTCTATTCTGTACATTACCAGTCCAGCCAACCACACTTATGCTCTATAGGGCTCTCGGACTGCAAGGTGTTCAACGTGCAAACTATGCAAAACGAAAATACATACATTTGTATCACAGATATGAAATAATAACTAATCTTTCAGTAGGACCAATACAATACACATAAAAACTACAGGATTGCCAATTATCACTCACGGCTCCTACTCATGGGCTTCCCTCTACCCCAGGATTTGGTGGTAAACCCCTTTACAACATAACATATTAAAGATAGGAAGCTGATATAGACAACGTTTAAGACCAGGATCATTTCTATTATAGGGCTGCCGAATCTCTGGCCTGGTACAGTAAGTTCACTATATATTATGCATTTCTAGCCATATTCTTTTTTTTAGCCTTAATTTGCTTTTAAAAATTGGTTTAAAATCCTTTCCAATTAACTAAAATGCAAAACCTTCATTACATTCTGTGATCCTACTGAATGCTCAATCCAGTGGTGCATTAGAAAGTATTGTAGAATAAATGGACAACCCATACCAGCATCTAACAAATGAAGCTAATATATATTATTTATGTGGGGGCACCAATGCATAAGGTACTTTCAGTATAGTGCAGGGCTCTGTTACAGTGCAATTTGGCAAGCAGACAGTAGGGCTGGATACCTTCTGTTCATCTGATATGCCCAGCAGCTGTTACTTAGCAGCACCCAGATGAAAGGTATCTACAGGGTAAGCAAGATACATATATTACTCACTGCATCGTTATGATGTGAAACTTCAATAAAACAAAAGGTCACCCCATTTATGATACATACGTCTGTGGCAGATCATCATAAAACCTCCTAAATCTTGTAAATATCATTTACAGTAAGTCTTAATGCATAGTCAGACTGGGGTAAACAAGGGCCTCAGGTAGAGCAACATTTTGCTAGCCTCACCAGCTTGTCTACTGCAACATGGCTGACCTAAAGAAGAAAGATGGACAGATCCTCCTTCCTCTGGCCTATAAAATATGCCAAAGGAGTTCTAACTATACTTAATCTGGTGCAAATGTGCATTGTTTTCAATTACAAGTGTCTCAGTTATTAGATGCTTTGATCTTTTCCTTTATGCAGTATAACTTTTAACGATATTTCAGTATTTAGCATAAAAAGCTAATTATTGAACATTATGGCAGGTTTACACATAATTAGGGCTTGTACTCACAAGTGGTTCTTCCTGCCGTTCCTGTGAGGAACGTATTCCATACTTCCGTATGTGCCGTATGTATTCATGCTGTGTTCCACCTGCACTCACTGTATGGCACATACAGAAATATGGAATAGGTTTGTTTCTATGCTCTCCTGGGGTGCAATGCAGGAGAACACCACCGCAGGGGAACACAGAAATAAACGCTTGAAGTACACACCCTAAGGGCTACATTCATCAAATCACGAGTTCGAATCCCAAATGGGAAAAATTTGGATTGGATAAAATAATTTCTGAAGATTGCAAATATCATGAAAAAAATGCATTAGTCACTATAATATTGTATTGGCGATCCGAAATTTTCGTACCAAACGATTGTAAACAGCGGGGAAAACCGCTGACATTGATCCTTCTGTGCATGATTTTGGAAGCCTCCCATAGGGCTCAATGGCACTCTGCAGCTCCAACCTGGCCCAAGGAAAGTCTCCCATAGGGCTCAATGGCACTCTGCAGCTCCAACCTGGCCCAAGGAAAGTCTCCCATAGGGCTCAATGGCACTCTGCAGCTCCAACCTGGCCCAAGGAAAGTCTCCCATAGGGCTCAATGGCACTCTGCAGCTCCAACCCGGCCCAAGGAAAGTCTCCCATAGGGCTCAATGGCACTCTGCAGCTCCAACCCAGCCCAAGGAAAGTCTCCCATAGGGCTCAATGGCACTCTGCAGCTCCAACCCGGCCCAAGGAAAGTCTCCCATAGGGCTCAATGGCACTCTGCAGCTCCAACCCGGCCCAAGGAAAGTCTCCCATAGGGCTCAATGGCACTCTGCAGCTCCAACCCGGCCCAAGGAAAGTCTCCCATAGGGCTCAATGGCACTCTGCAGCTCCAACCTGGCCCAAGGAAAGTCTCCCATAGGGCTCAATGGCACTCTGCAGCTCCAACCTGGCCCAAGGAAAGTCTCCCATAGGGCTCAATGGCACTCTGCAGCTCCAACCTGGCCCAAGGAAAGTCTCCCATAGGGCTCAATGGCACCCTGCAGCTCCAACCTGGCCCAAGGAAAGTCTCCCATAGGGCTCAATGGCACTCTGCAGCTCCAACCCAGCCCAAGGAAAGTCTCCCATAGGGCTCAATCGCACTCTGCAGCTCCAACCCGGCCCAAGGAAAGTCTCCCATAGGGCTCAATGGCACCCTGCAGCTCCAACCCGGCCCAAGGAAAGTCTCCCATAGGGCTCAATGGCACTCTGCAGCTCCAACCCGGCCCAAAGAAAGTCTCCCATAGGGCTCAATGGCACTCTGCAGCTCCAACCCGGCCCAAGGAAAGTCTCCCATAGGGCTCAATGGCACTCTGCAGCTCCAACCCGGCCCAAGGAAAGTCTCCCATAGGGCTCAATGGCACTCTGCAGCTCCAACCCGGCCCAAGGAAAGTCTCCCATAGGGCTCAATGGCACTCTGCAGCTCCAACCCGGCCCAAGGAAAGTCTCCCATAGGGCTCAATGGCACTCTGCAGCTCCAACCCGGCCCAAGGAAAGTCTCCCATAGGGCTCAATGGCACTCTGCAGCTCCAACCCGGCCCAAGGAAAGTCTCCCATAGGGCTCAATGGCACTCTGCAGCTCCAACCCGGCCCAAGGAAAGTCTCCCATAGGGCTCAATGGCACTCTGCAGCTCCAACCCGGCCCAAGGAAAGTCTCCCATAGGGCTCAATGGCACTCTGCAGCTCCAACCCGGCCCAAGGAAAGTCTCCCATAGGGCTCAATGGCACTCTGCAGCTCCAACCCGGCCCAAGGAAAGTCTCCCATAGGGCTCAAAGGCACTCTGCAGCTCCAACCTGGCCCAAGGAAAGTCTCCCATAGGAATCAATGGCACTCTGCAGCTCCAACCTGGCCCAAGGAAAGTCCCAATACCGAAGCTTGAAACTTTTGTACTCGGCGCGACAATACGATTTTGTTGCACAAATTTTGTCGCAAAGTATGAAAAAGTCGCGCAAGGTACGAAAAAATCCCCGAAAGTACACACGGAGCATTCGAACGAACGCTTGGAGGATGAGTAAAACGTTTGTGGATTAGTAAATGTGGCCCTAAGTGTTAGGACAGCAAAAAGTCTCTTAAAGAAAAAATGCCTTTTATTTCAACTGGCAGCAGCAGGTGGAAAAACAAGACAGTTTTCTTCCGTAAACAGACCAAAACAACAAAAATAGCTTTTAGCAGCAATAACAGTCTAGCAACAACATCATGGCAGCAATAGTACAGACCTTTGGCGGACAGGCACCTGTTGCACAAAGACTTCTGTATGTTGAATTGACAGACCTCTCTCTATGTCCATCTCACTCAAAGACCTTGTAGAACTGACAAGTCAGGGTTTTAAGGGGTTCTTAATTAGCAACTGAGCCCAATCAGCTAAGTCTGCAGCACTTTCTCTGCTACAAGCATTAAAAAACTTAGGGCTAAACTCCACAGGAGATTCTGTAGGATGTGTTAGATCAACAAAAACATCCTACAAATCAAATGTAGTCACATGGATCAAAATATAATGGGACTGATAAAATCTGATGGTGCCTGACAGACTTTTTGTCTCACTGAAATATACTCGAGTATAAGCCTAGTTTTTCAGCACCCAAAATGGGCTGAAAAAGTCACCCTCGGCTTATACTTGAGTTGGGTGCCATGGGTCCCTCCAGACTAGCACCCTCTGTCCTTTATGTGCGAATTAGCCACCCCGCAACCAGACCCTCCAGTGCCCTGGCCCACTCCCACATCCATCTTCATCTATGATCCTCACCTGCCCCATTCTGCACTAGATATTGCACTTTATATTCTATATAAAATATATATATAGTTTTGAAGGACTTTAACTCTTTGTTTTAGCTTGGTTGCTGATTGAGCTAAGGGGGTAGTACTCTTAAGGTATCATATTGTTTTTGTTGACCCTCTTCTCCACTTACAGAGCTAGTTATTTTATTGGTATTTATTTTGATTATTGAAACTTAGCAGTAGCTGCTGCATTTCCCACCCTAGGCTTATACTCAAGTCAATAAGTTTTTCCAGTTTTCTTAGGTAAAATTAGGTACCTCGGCTTATATTCGGATCGGCTTATACTCGAGTATATATGGTACATTGATGTAGATGCAAGAACCAAACACACCATCCAGCTTTCTCTGATCCAACTCTACATTATAGGCTATGGAGATCAGATTTTGTTGGAGCCTAAGAAATCCTGTGCTGTTACGTGGTGTCACATGACAAGATTAGATATAATCTAACACACACATAATCAGATCAAAATCTCCCATGGAATGTAGCTCTTAGAGTGGATGAGACTGAAAAATGTAAATGCTATTGGAATAACTATGTATTTGCCCCTGTCTGTATGTGCACTGCTTCTACTGACTGTTAATAGCAGAATCCATCTCATCCAGACAAGGCTTAAGTGCCTACAATGCCATGCATGTTCTATGATTAGCAGAACTATCAAACATCATCGCCATGTAGGCTTTTCCTACACAAACAGGATAATCCTTTGCTTTAATAGCCAAAGAGATATTACTTTCAATAGCAAAATATGTCCTTAAAATATGTATTCATTTGTATATTGGAAAGTTGTTCATAACAACATTTACATTTAAGTGCATATTACCTATTTAGTTAAACATATTTGAAGGGGTTGTTCACCTTCATTTTTTCCCTAGTCATGGACCCCATAGGTTATCTATAATAACATTGTCTTTGCATGCTATTTATAATTTTGTCTTGAAAAAATTTGCCCAATGCTTTTACATTACTTATTTGATCCCCCATGTTGTGCTTTCGGGGGGGCTGCCATATTTGTGCAACAGTAGTCCGAGTGCATACAAAACCTGGAAATTATGGGATAACTTGATTTACTTGATTTACAAAGGCATAAAATATATATATATTAACATGGAATTCTTGCTACCCTCTTTTCTTTTAACTTTTCTTTTCTCTATCCTTTCTTTACTTTACGTAATAGTGTATGTTTAGTATGCTTCTAGAGCAGATGGTATGACAAAATCTGTTGGTTTGCTGGGATCTATGTGTTAAGGGTGCCAAAATATAATAAACAAGTGTAGAATGGGAAAAAATCTATAACTGATGGGTTGAGAAGGGACAACCCGTGATAATGATATCCAGTGTCGGACTGGGATGCCAACGGCCCACCAGGACACCTTAAACCATAGCCCCACTCTCCAAAATATTTTACCTCCTGTCATCACTAAACCCCTTTATTCTCCTGGACTCTTTTCTATAAATAATGTCATCTATTCTTCCATCTATTTAGCCTCTTTGTTCCCATACAGAAATAGTATGAAGTAAGCTAAATGGTTAGGAGCAGTAGGGCCCATTGACACCTGGGCCCACTGGGAGTTTTCCTGGTAATCTGGTGGGCCAGTCCGACACTGTTGATATCCACTTGGAATGTGGCACACTAATACCAGACTGTATGTACCACAATCACTGACGTTATGGAGATGCAAAATATGATTGACGCATGGACTACAGGGCTTTATTAGCTATAGACAAAAGCCCAGGGAGGATCCCCTATGTACTCATTCATTGTATAGGCTTAGTGTATACTGCCTTTTTGTAACAGTGTCATATACTGTTGGCAGCAGTTTTTTGAAAAGGATGAATGAGTTTTGCTGAGACAGGACAAGTCAGGGTGGGATTTGTTTAACGTGCCACTCACCTCCCCCCCAAAAAAAGCACATAAGCAAAACATTAAGCAGGCTTTGCTTTATTATGAACACACAGCAGCATACTACATGCTTTAACTGCAGCCACTGAAGCAGGATTCTTATAGAACGGATTCCCATCGAGGCTGTTACAGCTGAAATCACTTGTATGGTATTAAACCAACCATCCAGAAGGGAACTACCAGCTGGGCTGTGTGCCTAGTGCATCATCACCACCATTCATTTATTGATATAGCTTCAGTATAGCTAAGTGTTTGTGTCCCCCGATAAGCCTTACAGGGAACCATGCCTTTCATGCCAGCGAACTCCATATGTGACCGTGCCATACGGGAAAGAGAGAGAAGGAATGGAGATGGAGCACTCGCCAAACCAGTTAAATTTGAAAATCAGGACTTTGCTACTCTAAAAAGCGAATTTGTTGGCAAGAAGAAGCTGTTTGAAGATCCCATCTTTCTACCTGCTGTACAGTCACTGGGCCAAAAAGAATTTGCTCAAAAATCTACAAAACTGAAGAATATTATCTGGAAAAGACCCAAGGTTGGAAAATAGTTATTTGTGTCTTTTGCATATTTATAAGCAATAACTACCTTAAAAGTTGTATATTTATTGCCCATAACCCCAACTTTATTGTAGGATTCCTGGCTTTAAAGATCTGGTACCTTTAATCAAGACAGAAAAAGAGTCAGGTTCATTTATAAACACTGGGCAAATTTGCACCTGGGCAGTAACCCATGGCAACCAATCAGATGAAACGAGAGCTAATCACTGATTGGTTGCTCTGGGTTACTGCCCAGGTGCAAATTTGCCCAGTGTTTATAAATGAATCCCACACAATCAGTATTGCAGTGTGGCATAAAGTAATACAAACTTTCCAGTTCTATATCTTTAAGACACTTTTCTAAAAGCTGTACTGCCCTACTATACTCTGTAGGGTGCGCTGTTGAGGAGCTGGGATGACTTGGCTTGCCCTCGGGGGCTCTGTGCCAGATTTCAGTGGTATCTTTCCTCCAGTATGTTTCCTTTCTTAGTAGGTCAAAGCTAAAATAACAGAATAAGGTGCTTCAGATAGGGCAGAAAATAATGCTGGCAGCATTAGTAAGGTCAGTTATGTTTTTCTAGGAGACTGCAGTTTTAATAACGAAAATCACAATGTAAAATAACACTAATTAAAAATGGTAGCAATTAATTGTGCATTTTGCAGGTATAGTCTTACTTTCTCTCTCTTATACTTTACCAGACAGCTATAATGCACACATAATATGCAGGGCGAGAGGTAGCTTTTACTTTGTTAATGGATCACTGATGGGGCAGGGATGATATTTGCTGTGGTCTTCTTAAAATATTTCTTTCATATCAAATAAAAAAGGGAAAAAAATCAGCATTTATGTGGTCAAAGGGGACCTGTCACCCAGACATAAAAAGATGTATAATAATAGTTCTTTTTAAAATGAACATGAAGCCCAGATTCTTTTTTAAACATCCATATCCATGATAAACATATTTAAATATCTCAGCTGTCGATCATTTATTGCCTGCTCTACCTCCATGCCTCAGGCACAGCAAACACTGGCTGCATGTTGTGACTGTGAATTCCAAGACTCAAGGAAACAAGATTTAAATAATTTATATAGAGTAAGTTCATTTTATCACAAGCATAATAAAAAAGGATTTGGAATTAATTTGTAGGGTGACAGTTTCCCTTTTATGAGTAACTGGGACAGCCCTAAAGCTGGGGTACTCTGCGATCCTCTTGTGTGTTGTGATCACCAAACAAGTGTATGCATGTATGTATGTATGTATAACTTTATTTATATAGTGCCACAACGGTACGCAGCGCCATGTGCCATGTGGTATGCGACACAGTAGGAAGGAGGTCCCTGCCCCGTAGAGCTTACAATCTAAGTGGATCATAATCCAATTTGGCCACTAACATGGTGCCCCAAATCAGCATGATCAAAAGGTTTGGCCTGCGGGCCAACAATCGAATCATAATGAGGTCCTATAGAAGCCCGTTGGGAGAGCACCACATCAAATTACTGATGCCGTCCTCAACCAATGGGAATTTCAAACAATACTGATAAATATTTGGCTGATTTTCAGAAAGCTATTGGTCAGGCAGATATCAATCGGACAGGTCATCTGCAGAGCCCCATCCTGACTGATCAATGAATGATACATTGACAGTATTTAATGCCTGGTATCAAGGACAGTAGCACATAATCATGCTCCATTTACTTTGTACTTTGCCAACTACAGTAGATTAAGGATTTTTATGTGTACATTTTTAAAAAAATATATATATATATGTATGTGTGAGTGTAATGAGTGTTTGAATTCTTTCTTAAACAAATACTGGCACACAGTTCAGTCCTAGTGATTCTGCAATTTACTGATCTAAACTGAAAGTTGATAATATAATATCCACTGTTCCCAGCCAGCAGGGAATGTTTCTGGTATGTAGGGTCACTAGAAACTCTAGCTGAGGATCCGGCTAATTATAAGGCAGGAGTATAAGACCCACCTGCACTGTTCCATGTATTAAAAGCTTAGGGCAGTAAAAGTAAAGTGAAGAGTGCTCTTGTGGCACAACGTAATTTACACCCTGTCCAAACAGAGTCATTCCCATGGTTAGCTCACACAGCTGACATATTTACTAAATTTGGGGGCTGCAGTAATAAAACAGAAGGAGATGAGAGTGCCATTTTGCAGGTACCCTGGGCAAGCAATATGGCAGTTTGACCACATGTATAAAAGCAAATATGCAGATACATTCTCAGGGCCGGATTTCTGTTTTGGGCGCCCCGAGGCCGCCCCTGTCGATAGCCCCCTCCCCACCTGTGCGCATGCGCGAAAGCGACCCCACCAATGCGCATGCGCTCCTTTAAACTCCCAAACGGAGCAGTGGGGAGAGGTCCCGACTGCTCCGTATGGGAGCCAAATTTAATTTTTTTTTGCGGCGGGGCGGCATGCAGCCCCTAAACTTCTGCCGCCCTAGGCCCGGGCCTTTGTGGCCTCTCCACAAATCCGGGCCTGTACATTCTGTTCATATTATAAGTTATGTGCTTAGACATTACTCCATAGTAAACGGAAAAGAGATAGAAGCAAGATTACTTTTTAATTAAGACCAAGAAACAATACTTTTTTTAATGAAGTATAGCCAAGGTTTTCTCTGCATGTTAATAATGGTGATATATTTACATGCTCTGCACTGTCTTCACAGTATTTATAGTTTTGCTGTCACCTAGAATTATGGCACTTTGCTGGGCACTTTAGCTTTACCGATCAGAGATGTTTGATTATTCCAGTGTTTGTATATCCTTTGTAGTGTTCTTTTAACATTCTGCATTGTTTCTAGACAGTATGTTTTATTTACAAATAACATTCATTTTATTTTGTTGGGTTGTGACCAGCAGTTCTCTCAATGTTAGGAGTTGCATAATGAAATAAATGTAATACTAAGTCACTTTCTAATATTCATTTATATAATGCAAAGTTATTTGTAAATATAATTTCTATTAAAAGCAGTATCTGCTTTCTTCTTTCTGACTCTTGAAACAGAGTAGCGTAAGTCAGTTATCTCCTGAACATGTTAATCAGCTGCCTTCCGCTACAATTATTAAGGAATCAAAACCATTAGTACACTGAATATAAACAGTCTGGCAATAGCAATTACATTTACAAAAACCACTAAAAATAGTTATGTGCAGAAATCTAAACTAAATGTACCCACTGAGATACAGTCAACATGTATGTTTGCCCACTGGGTTCAGATGATAGCCCAATAACACAATTAGTTTTGGTGTGGTGCAGGCGTTGGAACACACTGTGCACGTGTAGGGATCAAGGGGATTTGAGCTGGGATCCTTTTTTATAGACACACTTGTGAAATGGATAATAGAAATAAAATGAATAGGAAAGTACCATAGAATATTTTGATTTTTTTTTCTCCATTGCCTTCTAATGAATTGCCAATTCTAAGCACAACACACACAGCTGTCTTAGCGCAGATACCTGGAATCCCAGCTATACCATATTTTAAATACCAGCTTTCAACAAATCTTTTAAAATACAGCAAATAGGAGCAGACATTGATAGTAACAATTGTTAGGGCTGCTGAGTTCTTGTTTGATCTTTTACTGTGAGGCATAACTTGTTGGTGTTGTATAAATAAGTTATGATAATAAGGACAGCAGAAGGCTATCGTGCTACTAAAGAATTCTAATTCAAAACAGGACTGCCCCCCCAAAGAATAAGTAGAATTATTAATGCATTCCTTCTGCCTAAGCCATGTGTTGAGGCCCCCACATGCCAATGTTGGCCTTGTTATTTCAAATCACCAATTTTTATGAATTCTGCCAAAGTCCTGTGCGCAGTAAGCCTTCGGTGACATCATTTGATGCATTTGCACATGTGCAGGTATAATTTTTGGCTTTGGTGGCGATTTTGTGGATGCTTGTGATGTCACTTCCAGAAGTGCGCTTAACATACGTGATGTCACTTCCAGGTATTGAACCGCATTTCCCCTGAACACTTAACCTTGCAGGTTGACAGCTCTGTATTTAAACTGGATGGTGCTCATTAAAAGACAATTAATTAATTGGGGTTTTGGGTTGCTCCCTTTAGCCAGTTATGGGGGACAGTGTTATACTGTTGCCACATATATACAGTATATAATGGTGTTGTGTTCAGAATGGAAATTGTGCAGGTCTCACTGGTAATGTTTAAACAACTTATTAGAGCTCCAACATGGCTCCAACATTGATACGCTACCTAAGGAAGAATAATTAAAGCATGTCTAAATACAGTATATAGGGAATGCTCAGTCTGCAGTCTTCTAGATGCAGTTGAATTTCAACTGTAAGCTCTTCTTCTGTGCTTCTCAGTGGATGTTCACACTGGAAGACTGTGGACTAAATATCCCAATGTTTGATCTGTCTAATATTATTTAGTGGTACATATTCCTATTATTACATGAAGGATATCATAGCCATGGTTGAGAGAAGGTGCTGTAAACTGTAGTCTAACAAAGCAAGAGATGTACAGGTTGGACGGAAGTTTGCTGTGAGTTCTCTTGATGCCAGTTAGACAGCCATTAAACAGATGTACTCTGCATGTAACAACTGCTAACATGCCATAGCTAACACCAGATATGTCAGCAGCTGACTGGAAACATTTGGAAAGAAGCCATTCTGCTGACTGGAGGCTCATCCTGTAGAAAGATTTCATTTAACTGGACCGCTTCCTTCCAGCAGAAAATCTTTATACTCGTGCTCTTACTCTTGAACTTCTAATCTAATTATTTACTGGTAATACAGATACTTCTACAACTTGATTTTGTGTCTGAGGTTTCAAACCAAACCAGTTATTGCAATGAAGGCTTTCAGACGTATGTCTTGCTGAGCTCCTTGCTAAATGTCAGAGGACGTGGTCAGGATTAGTACAAGATTCTTTTCAATGTTGCTGCTAATGTTAAGATATGGGACATTAATTCCATAGTATCACGTTGCTCCTTGCATTAGCTATACCATTGGTGCCCATTTGAGCACTGACTAATAAAGCAATTTTAATGTTTTTATGTAACATTTCTGATTCCTGTTTAGGAGGGCTATTGTAAGTAAATAAACTGCAGTTACTAACTTTCCTTTCTAGATTAGTGCTGCCTTCTTGGAAAAAGAATTGCTGAGTTTGCCCTGTGCCATTGTGTAATGCACATTCTTAGAAACTAGAAGTTCTTGTGCAACTTCACAGAACCACTGTGACAAATTAGGAACTGGAATTGCAGCCTTGTACAATTATATCAGTGCTTCCCAACCACTGGTTCATCATGTTGCTTACAAACCCTTTGGATGTTGCTCCCAGTGGCCTCAAAGTAGGTGTTCATTTTTGAATTTCTGGCTTGGAGGCAAGTGTTGATTGCATAAAACCCAGTTTAAAGCCAAACAGAGCCTTCTGTAGGCTGCCAGTCCACAAATAGCTAATAATTGTTCTTATTGGCACCACCAGGAACCATTTTCATGCTTGTGTTGCTCCCCAACACTTTTTTTAATTTGAATGTGGTTCACAGGTTTAAATGGTTGGGGATCCCTGAATTATATAATCAATAGAGTCTAATAACTGAAGCAGAGGAAAGGTTTTTCACCCCCCTCACTCCAATGGTGTAACTACCATGAGGGTATGGCTGCACCCAGACCCACTGCCCCACAGGGCCTGCAGGGGGTACATCTGCACAATCTTCTACAAGCAGTTTTAGTTCTGGTGCAAGTTTTCCCACAGTGCTGTAGTTATTGATTCATTTCGATTAATATCTATTATAGAAGGATGTTGGTAAGTTTGGTGCCCCTTTTTAATATGGTTCCATTGCATCTGTTCAAGGTTGAATACACAAAAAGAGTGTCCTGTGTATGTTTTTTTTATGTAAACCCTCAAAACAAATTGATAATTGCAAATTGCAAATATAAAATTGCTCAGGGCTCACTTCCAAGCACTTTTGCAATTTACATTAATGGTTTTATAGTATTGACTGTTTTTAAATTGCTAATACAATGAACTTCAAATAAACTTCAAATATTAATAGCACTTACCCTTCATTTCAGCCAACTGGCTAGTCAGAGGCTTTCTCAATAGACTGTTCCTATTTTGTGCATATGCAAAAATCTGGTACTAGTTTATACTGGCTCTCAATCAACTATGTCTGATATCTAAGGGAGCTAAAGAAAAACACCCATATTTAATAAAAGGCATTAATTTTGCCCAGTAATAGTAACCCATAACAATAAATAAGATGCTTGTTTTTAAAGAGGGGACAAGCTAATTGGTTGCTATAGGTTACTGCTCCTGGACAAACTTAGTGCCTTTTATTTTATAACCCCCCAAAAAAATGATTTTGTTTGAGAGGAGATATTGCTTCACACTCACTGTATGGTTTCTGTTTCTTGAACTCAGGAAATTTGTGAGAATCCCCAGTTTATCCTTGGAGGAGCAAACAGAACTGACATCTGCCAAGGAGATTTAGGTAAGATTTTCCACTGTCAGTATACTACTGTAATTCTACAAAAATAATACCTTAAAAACAACCACAAAACTACTACCATGAAAATCAAATGTATCTGTACTCATAGCTATTTTTAGGTGGTAACTTTCTGAGATCTCCAGTCGGATTACAACAATGGGACTACAAGCTGTGAAAGTGAGGGCAATCTGGAGGGTCCCAAACAAGCAGATAAGCTGTCTGAAGGTCCCGAATCCGCAGAGTAAATCTGGCCTTGTATGGCCCCCCTTAAAGGCAGATTTAAGCTGCCAATTCAGACTGATTTGAACAGTTCCCTAAGCCTGGTCCCCTGTTCTCCTGACTACTTTGACTAAAAAATAAACAGTAGTCGGCTGTCCTCAGCCTGCCTTCAGCCTGCATCCTCCAAATCCCACAATGCTCTGCACACATGATGTCAATAAGGAAAGGAACATCACAGTGCAGTGCATTGAGGGTTATGTAGTTCCTGCATGCTGTCTGTAAGCTGTGGAGAAGTTTTTACAACTTTTAACATCAGTGTTTTAGTCCCTCCTCCCCTGCCAGGATATCTAATGATGCAGAAAGAGAAGAATTTATTTGCAAGTGAATAATAGCATATTAAAATTATAATAAATAATACTTTTTGAAGGAACGGATTACAGTGATAGGTATATTAGGGGTTTCTGTGTTGTGTGGGGCTTGTTAACAAATTTTCGTTTGGAAGCTGGAGTTCCCCTTTAATATTATTTCCAAGTTATTTACTGTTTATGAAGTTGGAGGTGTATGTTATTTGACCAATGAGTCAGAATATCCTATTCTCTATCTGTAATCTATCTCTATGCTATATTTATAGTATGCACATATGGAAGAAGTAATTGAAAAGTATGATATGGGAATTATGATGACTACAGAGCAACTGGAAAAGACCATTTCACCTATATGGTTACATTCGCATAAGCTATAGATAAAAGCAGTGTCAGACTAAGGGGGAACGCTCCGAGCGTATTCTCGCTGTTTTTTCCGCGCTCACGCCTGTGCGAAAAATTCGGAAAGGCTCTGCCGCTGTTTACAATGGTCAGTACGAAAATTTTGTGACTTTCGGATCGCCAATACGATATTATCGTGAGTAATACAATTCGTGGATTAGTACATCTGCCCCTAAGTCTTCCAGGTCCCACCAGAGAACCTGATACCCTGGGTCCACGCTATTAGTATAGCGAGCTGGAGACAAAATGATAGAGATTTAATGTTTAAAGGGTGATATAAATGGATGGGCTTATAGGAATTCTTCTAGTCTGGGTCCCACTAGGGACTGGGTTTTATCCCAGAAATCTTCTAATGAGAAGAGCAGTAACATCACTGTTACCAACTTTGTCTTATTGGTGTGAGCCGGAAATATGAGAACCAATATATCAGGTATGAAAGGAATGAACTGGTGATGTGCAAGTAAAGTCCTATTATGTTTCTACTGACCCTAGTAACTGGTGGCTGCTTAAATCCACCCACAGATTATATTGTCCTGCCTCAGTGCCTGCGGTCAGAACTAAAGTTTTGGGCAAATAATGTTTATATAAATAAATTATTGCTAAATTGGTTTAAAATAAAAATGTAGCAGATTTTGGCCAAGGCATGGAGACCTGTATTTTTATGAATCTGATTCAATCGTAGAATTGATCAGGAGATCAGTAGCTTATTGGAAACATATAGGAATATGTACAATGTGCTGTTAATAATTACTCCTAAAAGTGATGTTTTAGCAGGTATAAAATCAGACTGATGACTTAAAATAAGTGCTTAAATAAAAACACAGACTTGAGTAGGACATGGAAGTCACGGCCCATCAGTGGCACTGGAACTAACTGAGCTCCTCTAAATAAAGAAGAAATTGTGTGTTCCTCATACAAGGGAATATTCCAGAAGGAGACAGAGTATTTATGTAAGAAGCATTGTCATTAAATTCATGGGGCATTGTTCAGCCTATGGTTAGCTGAAACTATACTGAGAGTAGTACCTGTAGACAGATTCCTTAGTGATGGGTTATAAAAACTGAACTTATTATGGGCTTTTTGCTATATGCTTTCAGTGGATAACATTGTCTTCTGATTTTTTTATATGAAACAAGATCACTGAGGAAAATAAAAAAGATATATCATTATGATATCCAAAAGGCTAAATGTCACAGGTTCTCAGTGTTTACTGTAAATAGCAGGTAGCTTTCCAGGTCAGCGGATCCTGATATTGAATCTCAGTCAGTCTGTCTAAGCTAATTACTTAATCCATTATTATTTAATTTGGCTGCATACAGAAAGCCACACAGACAAGTCTGCTAAACAGTAAGACTGGCCTGCCAAATACCAGGCTTGCCATAGTACCCACTGAGCCCCTAGCTCTAGCAGGCCCCAGCCAAAGACAATTCCCATCAGCTCTTTTATATTTTCACATATTTGCACATAATTCAAAAACTGTGAAAAAAATGAATGATGGAGACCAATTAATAATTTGCTTGTAATTGGCCTTTCTATAACATACTAAAATGCAACTTTATGGGATATAGCCTCCCCCTAACCCGGTGCTTTCTAGATAACTGGTTTTTGAATAAAAGATCCCATACCTGTATATATGATGGATCAAATCTCTTGCTTTTGTACAGTATTTTGTATAGAGACTAAATATATTTCTTCACTGCAACAGTGTTATTTTGTATAAGAAAATAGGTCAGTGTAGGCAGCCATTACTGTCATATGAACCCTGATTATAAATATATCCAGCACTGAAACTGTTGTATTAGGTTTATTAAGTTTTTGCTACCGTAAGTAGATTTCTCCCAACATTTGCTCAGATTGATAGTATCTTGTACATTTTGCTTCCACGCTAAATTGTTGTCAAGATTGGTCTGTAGATCTTTTTTGTTTCAGTAAATGAATTATAGTTTAATTATTGCTTTAACCCAGAAATGAAACTATGAAATGTGTCGTCTCTTGGCTTGTGCCTGCAGGCATTTTATTGCACAGTAATTCTCTGTATGAGTACAAGCGAGGAGGCACGGGCTGCGTTGGGTTTGATTGATTGGGCTTGCTGGGATACACATGCGTGCCGCATTTACATTGCTCACTCAAGTCAGTACATCAGCCCGGATTGTTGGCTGTCTAGATACAGAACGTCAGTGATATCACATGGCAACGTGTCTGTAATGCCATCTGTCTTGTGAACAAACATCTTACAGCCGCAACAAACATCCACTTTTCTTCCTTTCAGTAGCGCTTGTCTTATTTTTATGCCTTCCTTAATGGGGGTACATGTCCCTACACTTTCTTCTATGATTTCATAGAGAACAAGTAACTCTTCCATTCACATTTCATGTGGCTACTTTTGTTCCTGTTCAGTTAGACAGGCAGGGGCGGGCCAAGCCTACCGGGAGCCTTGGCAACCCGGTCGGCTAACTCCGACCACCTCCCCGCCCCCCCGAACAGCACATGCGCGCCAAAGCACAGGCGGCGGTGCAGGGGGGGCAGTGCAATTAGATTGGTCATTGCCTCCACCGCTAATGACAAGCGGCGGAGGCAATGACAAAGTAGCACTAGGGGTAGGCAGGAGAGGCTCCTGCCTGGCGCCCCCCAATCATTGCGCCCTAGGCAGCTGCCTCTTCTGCCTACCCCTAGTTCCAGCCCTGTAGACAGGTATAAAATATCCAGAATGCATGGGACCTGGGGTTTTCTGCATATGGGGTCTTTCATAATCTGGAGTGCCTTGCCTTAAGACTGCTAATAAAACCTACTACAGGTATGGGATCCCTTATCCGGAAACACATTATCCAGAAAGTTACGAATTACAAAAAGGCAAATAATTCTAAATATGATTTCCTTTTTCTCTGTTATTATAAAACAGTACCTTGTACTTGATCCCAACTAAGATATAATTAATCCTTATTGTCCTTATTGTCCTTGTGCTAAGGGGTAGATTACCCTTAACAATAAATAGCTTCAGGAAGATTCAGGGCAGGTCATAGGCATTCACTTGCCTTCAGGTTGCCCCCCACAGTTTGTGAACCATGGGGCTACAATGTTGTAACAGTGGACAGTGCTGATTTGCCGACCCTTATTGCGAAGGGCTTAACTAAAAGTGGGAGGGGTGTAACCGGATAGGCGCTATGTCTGGCCGGAAATAGACTCAGTGGATAGAGCATTTCTGTTTTGGTACATTGGGAGATATGCTAATATTATATATCAATAGTTGTATTGCTTAATGCACTTTGAAAACTGATGACTGGGAATACTCTCGTTGCTGTGCAACTTTATCATGCAGTGGGCCAGTGCAATTTCATTCAAGAGTTACTTTACCATGGGTGGGAAACAGTCGCCCTTGGTAACATTATTGTTTTTTGACCCAGAATTTTTTCTACTGATCCTGCTCCCCACCCCCTTTGTCCTGGTTTGAGCCTTCTAGGGGAGTCATATTGAATGTGCTGCAGCAGAACCAGAAGCACCCAAGCACTGGGCCATTTATTCTGAAATACTGATGTCATAGAAAGAAAACTCTAGAGCTCTTGGGCAGACTGTGGGCCACATCCAGCCTGCAGTTCTCCATGTAAACAGTCCAGCTACAGTAAGTTATTAGTGAATAAATGTATTATATGTTTTTTATTCTCTTTTATTCATTTCAGGGGATTGCTGGTTCCTGGCTGCCATAGCTTGTCTGACACTCAATGAAAAAGTCCTCTTTCGTGTCATTCCTCCAGACCAGAATTTCACAGACAACTATGCTGGAATATTTCATTTTCAGGTGTTGTGAAAATACATTTATTTATAGAAACCTATATTCATTGTTTCCATTCTAGCGTTTTGCATTTATTCATGTAGCTGAGGTCAACCAAAATAGTTCCGTAATTGGCTTGCCCTTTAACCAGCCATCATATGAGATCTGAGATCTGCCAGAACAGAAACTTTAAAAAAATATAAATGTCTCCGTGAGATTTATTCCAGTTATTATGAATGAGGAATATTCTGCAGCTTAAGGTGGAAATAAGGTCAAAAAGGTCCCTCTTTTTTACTGGGAAAATCTGGTTAAAGGTACAGTTTTCTTTTAAAAAAATCTTTTTCAAATGGTAGACTTAAAACAATATATAATTCATATATATGAGTTGGAGGGGCTAATAAAACCAAGTCATTTTTTAAACATCATTTGTAGAGAATAGAAAGCATATGTTAAAAGTCATTGGGGCGCAATGTCGTAAAAGTCAATAATGAAAAAAAATGCGTAGTGCGAACATTTATAAGTTTCACTATATAATATAGCTTTGTGAAACTATTTAGAGCCCCTATCTGCCAATGGAAGAAACATTGTGAATTTTATAGTTTGCACCTGGGCGCAGTGTATGTAATAAAATATCTTACTGAAAAGGTTCTTTTTGTGCAGAAAAATATGCCACCTATGGACAGGTCTGACAAATGTGCTAAGTTTGTATGTATAAAGGTCTAATGGGGAATATTATATTATGAAATGAACAATTTTGTTATTGTTTATGCACATTTGCTTCCATTTTTCCATTATCACAACCCTTGTAAAGGTGAAGTGGCCCTTTAAGGGATCTCCACCTGGAACAATATCAATCCTGGTAAATACATGGAAGATACTTGCCATTCATTATGCCTTCATGCTTAACAATCTGCTAGTTAAAGTGGTCATACAAGGGCCCATCGGGTATGCTCTCAAACTGATTGGGCCATAGACAGAGCAGGCAGAGCGTGTACCAAGGGTATGGTCACCTTGTTATGATTGTTTGTGTGGCTCCTCTTCCTTTTTAATTTGCAAAGGCATCCTACACTGGCCAACACTGGCTATCACTGGATGGGCTCAGTTCTAGAAACACCCATCGGCTTTAAAGTAATCCACATTCTTCACATATCCCTCACTCAGGGGAGTAGGGTTGCCACCTCTGCCATTTGTAGCCAGGCAGGAGGTGGGCAGTGACATCACAGTGACAAGGAAGAGACAAGGCCGTGATGCCACTGGGCAGGGCTATGACGTGGAGATCAACGCTTGGTCGATTGCTTTGTCAGTCTCAGTGAGTCCTGCCCAGTTTTCCTAATTTGGCAGCAGGTTTTGACCTGGATGGCCCTTCCAAAAACCTGCCTGTGTCCGGGTCAGAACCGGACAGGTGGCAACCCTACAGGGGAGAGTCTGGCCAAGTGGTGAGCATTTGCTGCACATTGACCTAGACTGCACTCAATTTTGTTCTGCAGTATATGAACAACTTCTATTTTGCTAAGTGTACTCATTTTGTACCATTTCTTTTTGTAGTTCTGGCGTTATGGAGACTGGGTCGATGTGATCATAGATGACTATTTGCCAACCTATAACAATGAACTGGTGTTCACCAAATCTTCCCAGCGGAATGAGTTTTGGAGTGCTTTGCTGGAAAAGGCGTACGCAAAGTAAGGAGCATTTCCATGATGACAATTTTATTGTTTAGTAGCAAAAGATACTTTTGATAAATATCTGTTTCTTTTCAAGCATCCAATGTAAAACTTTATAATGAAAAAAATATAAAGGGATACTAGAATTGATAGGACTAGAACTGATTGCTTATAGTGATGACCTGGCACTTGTTTTGGGCCCAGAATTTTTGGCCCAGCTCTGCTGAGAACTTATACACAAAAACACACACCAGTAGCAGGGATGATTTTGCAGATTATTGTTATTCACAATAACAGCATGGTATGTGCAATCCATTACAGACTGCATGGCTCCTATGAGGCTCTCAAGGGTGGAAATACCACAGAAGCTATGGAGGACTTCACTGGTGGAGTGACAGAATTTTATGAGCTTAAAGAAGCACCAAAGGACATGTACAACATAATGAAGAAAGCTTTTGAGAGAGGCTCTCTCATTGGATGTTCAATTGATGTAAGTATAAGGAAACACATCCATGTACTTTATTACAGGGTGATGGGACTGTCAGTTAGTAGACCAGGGTTACTGGGTAGGGTTGTAAAATGTGAAACATTCTGCTTTAAAGGTATATATACATCATTAGCACAATAAATTAAACTTATGTTAAAATGTATTCTTCCTATTCTTTACTTTTGAAAAAAAATAACTTTTTTTTATATATATAAGGCACAAATGATAATTGCTTTATTTTTACACCTCACTACATGAGAAAGGCTGGTCATACACCAGCAGATCCTCTCATTTATTTGGGTCACCAAATAAACACTACATTAACCATATTACCTCCAATGTGTTAGGCTAAACTGTGCAGATCCCATCATTTAGCCTTACAGGCCAACAATCAAATCATAACAGGGGCCTATGGAGACCCTCAGGAGGAAGAGGACCACACCAATAAAACCTGCCCGCATTATATCTGGTCATTTGTTTTTATTTAAACCTTAGGCAAAAAAGATGTTTAGTTATATTCACTGTATTAATTTAGAAAGGGGTTTAATGGAAAACTTTTAAAAAAATCAATACAATACTAATACTAATACTCAGCCATGCCCAATAAGCATTTATAAGAGACAAGAGATGTGGTCACTGTGCATAAAATAACATAGAGAGAGAGGGAACTATACAGACAGTGCTTTTTTGCCTAGATATTTTGGCTACTAATTGCCTTTATATGGTGTGTAACATTTTAGTTGCTTTGGGCTTGGCACAGGATATTGTAATTAATATAAAAAGCAATATGGCAGGCAAAGAACAGGTTGCTCTTCCAAATGTAACAACTGCCTTACAAACAGCACATACTTTAGGCTTGTTATCTAGATACTAATGAACAATTTCTTCAATTTCGACTCTAATTTCTACTCCTATCTGGTGGAGGGAAGGCTCTGTCCAATCACCTGTAAAGCATCATAATAGGAGAGTAAAACATGCACAATGCGCCATGTGCTCCTACCAACACACATTACATTCCCATTGGTTTCTTCAAATATAAAAAAAAAATTATTGCGTTTTAATCTTTTCCAACCATTTCACTTTTGTCATTCTTGTGCCCTAGCACTCTGTTCTCTAACTTGTATGTTCTCTATTACTGGTGCCAGGATAAATATGGGTCTTCCTGTGGATTTGCACCTCCTAGTAATATGGAGGATGCAATAATGAAAATGATAGAGAGTGTGGGTGACACACGTCCTGACACAAATGGCAGAGGCCAGCCACCAAAGCCAGTAGCGGTTTGTATGCTCTGTGCATGGTCAGCTATCTATTTGCTTCTATGAGTGATTGGCAATACGCTGAAGGTGGCATGAGCTATACAGTTCTCTGTTTGCTTTTATATTGTAAAGATTTACAGTTACTAAATATTGATAATGTTACCCAGGTCTCAGTTTCATCTCACTCAACTTGAGAGAACCCATTCAGGCAAATTCTGGCAAATACCAGAGGGGCCGCTGTAAGATGCCATAGACACTCACTATGTAGTGTCCTGGTGGGGGGCTGTTTAGGCCTCTGTGTACTTGAAATTCCAGGGCTTATTATCAATCCCAGTCTTTTCCAACGCCAGCCCAAAGTACAGGAAACCATACAATTCTATTCAACCTTTTGCACATAGTGGGCTGATAATTTCCCCATACCACATATACAAGGGCAGTATTATATTACAATTATGACGGGATACAAAGAGATCTATAGAGATCTTGAACAGATTGGGGGCAATAAGGTTTCCCGGGAGGGCCATATTCACCCCATAACCGTCCAGTTGGAAAGTCTTGCTTTACTATACAGCAGGGGCATTGATATCAGTAACATTAATCAGCAGGGAGTATACCACACCCTTACATTTAACACGCAGTATTTTATAGTAATGTATCAGTTAAAAGTATTTATTTTGGATTTACCTTTCTAATGTCCCCACCAAAAAACATCTTGTGAATGAAACAAGGGGAAATACTTTCAGGGCAGCACAGAAAATCATGTCTTTGCCAGGGCAGCATGCAGAAATGCTGAATGTGTTTATTGG
This sequence comes from Xenopus tropicalis, assembly GCF_000004195.4. Taxonomy (NCBI): domain Eukaryota; kingdom Metazoa; phylum Chordata; class Amphibia; order Anura; family Pipidae; genus Xenopus; species Xenopus tropicalis. The sequence continues at coordinate 109,266,697 of NC_030684.2, forward strand.
CCGTTGACAGCAATATGGAAGGGTATAGGGGCTTTTGTTTGTTCTCTGTTGTTTGTTTTGTTTAGTACAGTTTGTTTTAGTTTTATCTTTGGAACTTTTTGTTTTATTATTGAGACTTTTTCCTGAATCACTGGTATGTTAGCCTTGGAACCTGCTTTCCTGAAGCTGACATTTTTGTTAAAGCCATATTTGCAGTGCTGCTGAAATTCCCTGAAAGGAGGCTTTCTGGTTTCTGAAGTAGGCAGCTCTGCTTGCAGTGCTCCTTAGTAAGTCAGGCATATAAATGTGGCCATCTGTACTGCTGAAAATCATGTGTTTTCTTTAAAAAGGTGTGTCCTTAAGATATGATAAAGAGCAAATTATTGTAAGCTCTGGCAAGTTTGAGAGTATGGTGTGAAAAGAGTTAGAGTGCTTAGTTTCATATTATGGCCACTAGCTTCTATGCCTATTGACATGAGTGGCTAACCTTAGGCTGTCTATGTGAGAGTCACCTCCCTGAAACTAGCTGCACAAGACGTAACCAGCTTACAATTCAATTTGGCCATTTGTTACACACCTGGCAGAACCATTATTCTGTGTGTTGGACACCTACAGCTTTGTCAAAATTTGATCCAACTGTATTTTGAATGATGGTATGAAATGGATTATCTGGTTGGTTTGTGACCACCATTGCCATGTACCTTTAGCCAGCCTTTAGTAGTGAGGGGTCTTGTTTTGATAGAGAGCCAGGTGTCTAGTAACAACTAGACCAGTACAGCTTGGACATCCAGGTGTGTAGCACCAAGACATGTCATCTGGCTGTCACCTAAACAGTTAAACCAAAAAGAGGTTGGTGCATATACGGGAAGCTTATATTGCATGATTCATCCTATGTGCTTTGTAAGTATATCTTGCCTTTCCATATGCATGCTCCATGACCAAAACTGTACGCAATATAGTATATACAGTATATACACCTTAACTGGTCAAAATTCTATTTTTAGTTTTATTCATGAATATTTTATATTTATTAAACAGCTTGACCTATTTTGCAACCCCTTAGATTAATTATTAGATTACAATTACACTATTATTACATATTATATTATATACAAATAAAATAGAATGTGAAGAGATGCTTATACAGCTCATTAATACAACTTTATCTCCCAGGGCAATAAGCATAAATAATTCCCTACAGTGACTTGGGGAATTTGGAGACAATATGGTGAATAAATAATTATGCTTGTGCTTATTTAAATATAACTGTAGGTATGGGAGAAGTCATTTTAGAGTTATGTTGCATATACTGTAGATATTTATGCTTATCATTCTCATTGTTTCAAGAACTTTCATGTTTGGGTGTTTTTGTTACTGTTGCTTCTCAAAAGCTCCTGGCCCCTTTGGCTTTATATGATTTACTTCATGTAGAATGTTTCTAAGAATAACTGTTCAATGAATTTACTAATTGGATTTTTAAATCAATCTTAGACCCTTGTCCCTGTTCAGCTGGAGACCCGCATGGCCAATGGACTGGTTAAAGGCCACGCATACTCTGTTACAGGTGTTGAAGAGGTATGATCTGGAATCCATGCATGCACTGCAAACCACTAGCAGCTACGAGGATATTGGCACACAGCAGGATGCAGCCACTAAGTCAATAGGTCATCAAAGGGGGGACTTTAATGGAGAAATCCAAGATCCAGGCATCCGCCATGTTTATTGCATCAAACACAAACCAAAAGTGCAAAGGTCCTATACTTAATGCTGACATAGAATAAAGATACCTTTTGCGGCCTGGCATGCCTCTACATTGTAATGTGCTTGGGTTGCTCCAGTTTAGGAACAGCTCATATTAGTTCAAGGCAATAATGTTTAATTTACAATATCTGTGCAGTTGTGCTGGAATAGTAAATGGATCCTAGAATCTGTTTAGGCCCCTGTGTTTATAAAAATGTAAAGGGAAACCCAGGGGCAAATGATCCTGAGAAATAGAGAGAGAGGGAAGGGAAGATGCCAATCAGCAGAGGGGACAGAGAATGTAGAAGAGAATGGGACAATCTGAAAGGGACTGGGAGGAGAAAAGACAGGCAACGGAGATGAAAAGGAAAGGGATATAGAATCTCAAATGGAACTGGGTAATAGATATAGAGAAGCCTCATAAATAAAGTAAAACTTGAGAACACAGAGGGTAGAGAAATGGAAATGGGGAGGGTGGAAAATGAGAAATAAAGAAAAGAATAACAAGGAGTGAAACAAAAACATATTTAATTGTCACACATGCTAGAAAAATAAGATCAGCTTCCTCTCTCTCTTATTTGACAGAAGTAATTACTGTTAGAATTAAGAACAATTTGTTACAGAATAAAGTGTGTGCTGGAAACTTGGAAAGTGGTACATTCCAGCCAGATAACAACCCTGGGAACAGAGGAGGATAGCCACAATAAAGGATTTCTAGTAATACTTTTTAATATAGCTACTGAACTCTTATCTTTCAACACAGTTACTGGTGGGCCTGCTATCAATGGTAGAATAGGGCTCCACTAGAAACTATTTTCCCATACAGTGTAATACCTTCATGTACAAATCACTGTTTAATTTTACAGACAAAGTTGAAAGGAAAGCCAATCAAACTTGTTCGTCTCAGGAACCCTTGGGGACAAGTGGAATGGAATGGAGCATGGGGTGACAAGTAAGGCAATTACTATACTTGGTATAAACAGTGGGCTTTTGTTTTAGTCAGTCACTGTTCTCCTGCAGACACCTACTGGACCAACCCTCAGGAAATGTAGCTATATTTATATTGATGGTACTGTCCATGTAGCTGTTTGAAGGGAACATTTTTACAATAAATATTTGTTTCTGAGTTTGGGAATGGCTGCAATTAAACCTGCTTCTGAAGGTATATCTTGCTTTCCCACTCTAGTGCAAAGGAATGGACTATGGTTGATAAGTCGGAAAAGACTCGCCTCCAGCACCAGGTACAGGAAGATGGCGAGTTTTGGTAAGAAACCCATTTCTAATTTAATTTAATGTTTTTCTTTAAGCATACAGAGAAGACATTAGAACATAACAAGAAAGAAACCAGTTTTTACAATGAAGATGTGCTTTGAAGTGCCACAGCTAGAAGAATATCTTTGTGTTGGTCGTAACTGAAATCACATGTGTAATCTATGCCAAATTCTGCCTTGAAAAAAGTAATAATACCTAAAGCTTTGATGCATAAAACAGGATTTTGATCCTTCAAAATGCCCACTGGCAATAAAGTCTTTAGTAATATATTTCAAAAGTAAGCAAATTGATTTACTCATTTGCTCTGCACAATGGATTCTTCAGTTGTAACTTCTGAGTTTTTGCTAAAAAAATCTCTTGCTCCAGAAATAGTTGTAGTCCTTCCCCTGTTCAACTAAGGTGCCCTGCCGGCCGCATCCTCCACAGGAGCCCCTGCCGTGCCCCAATAAACCCCCCGCAGGGCCCAGTCCGACCCTGTATATATATATATATATATATATCCATAAAAGACCAGCAACACCGAGTTATATTCCAAAAACAATCAATTGTGTATTAAAAACGCATAAACAGCCGCTGTTTTAATACACAATTGATTGTTTTTGGAATATAACTCGGTGTTGCTGGTCTTTTTTGGATATTTAAATCATTTACCTTGCACCCGAGCTAAGAGCTGAAGCAGAGTGCCACCCTGGGTTCGCTATATATATATATATATATATATATATATATATATACAACCAGAACACGATCCGCACTTCCGATAACCAATTCTATTAGCTCACTTAGTTGCCCGGGTGCCACTCAGGGATACAAACACATTTCCAAAAAGATTACTGCGAGTGCACTCCAGGGTCTTTTCCATAAAAACGATCTTTATTGTAATATTGTTGCCATCTTATCAACGTTTCGGCTCTGGCCTAGAGCCTTTTTCAAGATAAAGGCTCTAGGCCAGAGCCGAAACGTTGATAAGATGGCAACAATATTACAATAAAGATCGTTTTTATGGAAAAGACCCTGGAGTGCACTCGCAGTAATCTTTTTGGAAATATATATATAAATATTCTGTACAGATATGACATAAAGATATAAAAAAAAAGGAAATAGCTGCAAATAACGGAAGATCAAAGTTTCAACTGATGACAACCTGTGCACATTTTATAAGAAAATTGTATGGGTTATTCATGGCATTCTTATATTAATACAGAAAAATACAGTTTGAGACCCTCAGGTGTTTTCTTTCACCTTTGTATCGTCTTTGAGGTCATTTTTCATTAACATCCTTCTTTACCTGCATGACTTATAAAACATTTGGGGGCTGTCATGCTCGTTCCACATTATTATATACTTGGAGAGACATATCACCCTTCCACAAGTGTTCTCGCTGTTATGTCACGGTATATCATTTTGAAATTACAATTTTGATTATTTTCTCCTTGTATACATTTTCCTAGGATGTCTTATGATGATTTTATGAAGAATTTCACCAAGGCTGAAATCTGCAATCTGACACCAGATGCACTGGATTCGGACTCACTCCAAGTATGGACAGTGTCTGTAAATGAAGGGAGATGGGTCAGGGGTTGCTCAGCAGGAGGCTGTCGCAATTATCCAGGTACTAAACTAGCTGAAGAAGAAGAATAAGGCATCAGCTTCCTGTCATGGTTATGTTGCCTATACTGTAGGTGTTAACGTTGCATCCTGGATACATTTAACGGTGTTGGTCTAAATAATACTATCAATAACCTCCCAAGGCTAATGATGCAAAATATTTTACACACTTAAATATCTTGCTATATACTATAAGTGCATCAACTTGTATGGATCTGTAGCCATATCACACCTTGCTTGCTGGGGGGTTCCAAAGGTGGAGTTTTGTAAAAATGGAGCAAAATCGTCATAAAAAGAAGCAATGTCACCATAACATTTTGATTTTAAAAAATGCGAAGGTGGGCATTGTAAAAATCTGATTGGAGTTAAGATGTTTGTAAATTTGGATAGCTGATGAATGTGTTATTCCAGTTTCAGGCTAAATCCAAATTTCCAGCTAGTTTTAGGGTAGAGAGAGATACTCGGGCTTATTTATGACCGCAAGTAAGTTGTTGTCCCCGCTATTTCCCCACAGTCAGTTACACTTAAAACGACTTTCATTAAAGTTACTTGCGTCAAGATGCACTCCCTGCACCTCCATATACATAAACTTGGCACAGCTCAGCCATTTTGCCTTCCTTGAATTGCACACCGAACACTGGAAACGAGGTTTTGTACGATATCATCGGTGTGTGTATGGCCAGCTTAAGAGGCATCTATTTATATTTGAAGCATTATAGAATAACTTCACAAACACTGCGGCTCATTTATCAACATTCTCATTCATGGTTTTAGAGGTTTCTGAAACCCCATTTTTATGAATGTCAGTCATTTATCAAAAGATCCAAACTTTTAAAAACCCTCAAACTTCCTAATTTTCTAAGCCTTTATCTAGCATGTTACCAATGGACCGGCACATACAACCTAGATTCCAGTACTCAGTGGTAATTGTAGGACTGTAACTGATGTATGAAGTAGGGAAGTTAGGGGTCACATTTAAGCTTATGTCTTGGAGAATGGAATTTTTAGTATTCATTGTTGTGAGTCTATGGACAGATCATGTCAGCACATTTCCTTATTTATTAGATTTAGGAATTGGGACAGAGGTGTTACAGTAGAGGTGGTCTTCCTTTTGCCAATGCTTGTGATACAGCACCATATAAATAGCTGCTCATGAGGATGTGGCACCGTTACCAAGAAAATGTATATAATGACATGAATGTATCCATACCATTGCAGACACCTACTGGACCAACCCTCAGTATCGTCTTAAGCTGCTGGAGGAGGATGATGACCCTGCTGACAATGAGGTTGTCTGTAGTTTTGTTGTTGCTTTAATGCAGAAGAATCGAAGGAAAGATCGAAAGGCAGGAGCCAATCTTTTCACCATTGGTTTTGCAATATATGAGGTAACTGAATTGTAGCTGAGCTCTAACGTTCTCTATATGATGTCAAACAGTACCTTATAATAGCAAGTTATTCGGCACAAGGTGTAGAGTTCAGCCAGATCCATGGCAGAAGTGCTCTGAATGAGCAATAAGGGGCGTGCTCTTGCACTTCTACCCAAGGTCTTAGTAAATTGCCCACAGGGCTGCCATTGGGGGGAGATGGGGTACTATTGTGCCTGGCCCTGAGAAATCTTCTTCCTTAAGGCACCCAGTCACTTCACAAAAGTTGCGCAAGTTACGCATAAAGTTATGCCAAAACACAATTATGCAATTTACGTGACTTCTGCAAAAACTACAAAACCTGCCTAGTAACTTGCGAATCAAGCAAAAGCCAATGCAGAAGCTTTGCAGGGACAAACTCCACTGACCCCCAATGAATTAAAAAACTTAAGGAAAATTCCACTGCCCCCAATAAACTGACTGACTTATTAGCACATTGATTATCACTTTAACTATTTATATGGATTGCTTATTATAACGTAAAATCAGCTGTTTATATTGGGATCTATTAACTGAATTATATGAGTTAATGAACTTTGCAGCAGGGGAATAACTGGTTATTGGGCCCCACAGCAACATCATTGGCCCCTAAACTTACGCAGTTTAAATAACTTATGCAAAAACATATGTAACTTCAATATCAAGCAATGACAGCACAGAACAGGGGTAGGTAGGTGGGAAGGGGTTAAACTTGGGGCAAACTCAACTGACCCCCTATGAACTGACTGAATTATGAGCAAATTAATCAATTGAACTTTTTATATGCACTGCTTATTATAGAGTAACATAAGTTGTTTATATATTTACACAAGGGGCATTGCCATAATTTTGGTACTGCGTGCTTGTGTTAATGGGGGGACCCATATGAATAACTTGTGTTGGGCCCCAAAGTTTCTGATGGTGGCCCTGATTGCCCGTACAGACTATTGACTTTATCTAGCTCTATTTTTGTATTGTTCTTCCTGACTTTATTCTTACAAATTATATTTAACAATTATTTTATTTTTCATTTTAAGGTTCCAAAAGAGGTATGATGTGTAAGGATGGGTAATGAAGAACTGCTTGCTGATTTGTTTGTGGCTTTGTGATCCTGTTGGAACATCTTCAGTTGGGTTTGTTTGCTGTGTTACTTCTAACTTTCTGGGCATGAGTGACTAAAGGGTTCCTTTTGGGGCAGGAGTAGGCCCTGAGGGTAGGGCAAGCAGGTGGGAACCTTGGACAACGTGTTGACATTAACGTACATAGAAGTACTTAATGTACTGCTTTCCCACCCAATAATAATTCCCCAAAGTGAAATACAGTAATTATATTCAAAATGGCTGCTTCCCCACTCTCAACTCAAGTTCAACATAACTGAATACACTCTACGAATAGCAGAGAGTGCCATTCACACCATCACGAGACATAATTGCTGCACACTCTTGTGGAGAAAGAGTTCTGGCACCTACATCATTGAGTTACCAAATGCATTATCCCAGTTATGGACGACACAAGTACAGTTTATAGTTAATTAATAGGATTGGAGGTATTCTGCATTGAAGGGGTCATCTGTTGTGGAAGGAGAAGCAATATATTTCATTTTCTTATTGTTTCTTATTTTTGTTTTCCTGCATGCGCTTGTGTTTAAATACTCTCTGTTCTCTAATTCATACAGATGTGAAAGAGTATGTTTAGAATATTCACTGAAACAATTATAAAACTGTGAAATGATAGCACACTTTATATATTTCATGGTTTGTTCTTTATCTGGTTGCAACAAGGAACATTATAGTACTCAGCATGCTACCTATGGAGCTGAACAAGTGTATAGGAACAGAGGACTTAATTACACTAACATAACACACAATATAAGCCACAAATAGTCTGTAATACCCCCAAACCCCATCTTACAGATGCATGGCAACAATCAGCACCTGCAAAAGGATTTCTTCCTCTACAATGCCTCCAAAGCCAAGTGCAAATCATATATCAACATGAGAGAAGTCTGTCAGCGTTTCCGATTGCCCCCAAGTGAATACGTCATTATCCCGTCTACCTATGAGCCCCACCAGGAAGGAGAGTTCATTCTGAGAGTTTTCTCTGAGAAAAGAAACATTTCAGAGTAAGTCTGTGCAATTTCTTTGCTGATAAATAAATATATATATACTGTATATTAACATTAAAAGTCAATCATTATTTAGATCATCCATGTTTATATTGTCTAAGCTGTTCATAAGTCAAAGCTTATTCGTAGATGCAGGTGTTAGTGAATATCCAGAAACTGTACAATGAAAGAGAATCATTTGCCAGTGCATGTGGAAGTGTCGTGAAGATGGAAGATGGTGCTGGTCAGGCACCCACTTTCTGTTGTTTGATGATTGTTGATAAGTGTTCCTCAACTCCAAAATGGTAGCCATAGGCCAGCCCTTCCCTATAACATATTCTCCTCTTACACCTAATGTGACAGGAGATCTACAGTCTGCAGCATACCTACATTTTTATAAAGGCTTGGAGAAGCTTGGAGAATTCTACAAATTATTCTGGGTTATTATGAATGAAATGGGCACTGTATTTTTCCTGCCCTGTATTCTGAGGTATTCAATGCAGCTGACCCTGGGAAACTATAATGGAACTTGTATAGAAAAAGTCTTTAATTAGCATTCCAAATACAAGGTCGCTCTCTGCATATGGCGGGCAGAAGCTTGCCTGTTCCACTGAAGAGCTGGGTTTTTTAGCTTTAGCAGCATCTTGCATTATTTTTGCAGAGACTATTGAAATGTCTTACCTTTTTCCATTGAAATGCACTATTAACTTAAACTGTCACCCATATGGCTCTGTATTGGGGGAGGTATTTATAACTGTTCCAGTTGCATTTAAATGACTATTTATTCAGGGTACTATTTGAATATTCAGATTAGTACAGCAATATCCTGCTCCTGTCAGTGGTTGTGTGACAGTTACTATTTATGAGGATTGCAGGCCATTAGTAGTCAGGAGTATAGAGTACAGAGTAAATGCAATAATGGGGGAGTATAAAGTAAAAAGTAATGATGTATATTTTGCGTATATCATTTTCTTAATTATTTTCTTCAGAGAAGTTGAAAACAAGATAGAAGCAGAAAAACCAATTGTAAGTATGACTGTGTGATTGTGTGTGTATTTCCCACGCATCCCAAGCTGTATCATACGGCCCCATCAGATTAGAAACAAGTTACAAATAATGGAATACAATTATGGGATTACCATTCTTTTAAGCAACATATCCCTACAAAGGACAACAATATTGGCATTTTAGTTACCAATTTTCTCAGCACACCCCAAACACTCGGTGTAGGTTAGGATTCCCAAGGGTCCCTGTTTCTGGACAATTCAGGAAGTTGGTTCCTGGGCAAAAGTGTTCCCTGTCTGTAGTTATTGGTTCAATTTATGTCCCTATTTTATGCCTAACCTGCCCCAGGATTCTGCTGTTGGGGTTGCTGTGTTTACATAGATAGAAACAGCAGTGTGACAGCAGCAGCAGTATATAATAACATGCTAATATAATGTGAGCGGGGGGGTGTTAAACAAGTAGTCATGGCCTAAATACAAATTTGTATGGCATGTTTAATGTGCTGGACTTTTATAGCTGTCCCCAGATTTCACTTGTAACATTAATGTAGGTAAACTTAACACAATCACTGACCTTCACCAAAACCAAGTGATTGTGACATTGCTGCCATTATTGGCTGCTATTAAGTTGACAGAAACCCTGTAAGAGCAATATTACAGTTACTGCATATTATGTCCCTGTGTATTTGTGTGCAGACTGGGGGAGTAGTTATAGGAAAAACAAATGGACCTAAAATAATGGGGTTCGGGCATTTGATGACTCCTTTTTTATATCTCTGTTTGGACTTCTCTTTCACTGCTGTTTCTGTGAGTCCGGGTAAAGCAGTGATGTCATTTTTATTTTCATTTTGGGACTGATCGTTTCAGTAGGTGGCCTCCTAGCAGCTGTTGTGTGCCAGGAGAACAGGGCCATTTTGATGGTTATTACCAAGGAGATAGAGGCTCTGTGCCTCATACCAAGAAGTAAAGATCTGAAACAACTTGAATAAATTGAACATTGTGATTGTAATTTTTGTTTGTCTTGTGTTCTTGTCTTTCCCCAGAAAAAGAAAAAGAAACCCAAGGTGGGTTAAGATCAGCTTGGGCATATGTGTGCTAATATATTGCAAGTGCAATGTTTACTAATATCCAGAAACTGAAATAAACCCCACTCTGGTATTATAAAATTAGTTCAGAAGAGGGAAACCAATACATATGTTTTCTTTAATTGATAGATACAGAAGTGCAAGGAAAAGGACTGGTTTGTGTCTTTCTTTTAAAAACAATTAGTCCCAGAAATTAATTTTAATGAATTGAAAGCTTGCCATAACCATGCTATACTTTAAAATTAACACAGTCACCTACTATTGAGGTAGCTTTTGTATCTATAGGGTGTTAAAGTCCAGCCCGGCCACTGAATTTTAACATCTCGTAGCAGTCAAATCAGTTTAGAGGAATTGGCACATTTTTTTGCATAAATGCCAATTTCCAATACACATTAAAAAGAAGGTAAGCTGGAGAAGGCAAGTGGGTATTGGTTATCAGTTGTATTTCTATATGTTATCTGAATGTTCAGTGTATATATATCCATTTATTTGAATAACGTATGTGCAGCACAAGTGCTATTCATTCCACTTATGTTGATCAAGGAGGTATACTGCCCCTTTAATAATGACCCAAATGGGAGGATTGTGGTAAACCCAACATTCCCTGTATAATATAAGGTAGAGATAGAGAAAGAAATCTAGTAGGGGCTAATGCATCTAATGCATTCACAATGATCATTCCCTTCTTCCTTCCTTCTGTTCCAATCAAGTGTCTCCCATTATGTAGTCAGTATCCATGGGTCCCCATTCACTCACTGTCTGCACTGGAAAGCTCTAATGTCAATTCTTGGGAGTCCCCAGGAAATCCAGGGGCCCTGCTGCCATAATGCAAGTTGTGCCCTGCAAGTTACCAGGGTGGCAAACAGAATGCCAAATACCGTAGCAACATACACCGAAGCTATGAACAGCAGGCACAGGGGCAGCATCAGAAAGCTTGCCTCAGGGTGCCCATTGGTACAGAATCACATTACTAATATCTGCATCTGAATATTGACAGTATTGAATAAGAACCTTAATGTTAGTTGTATCTCTATGGTAGGGTAACTATCGTCATAATCGCTACTGTTTTAGCTGTTGATTGGGTAATGGAAAAAGTCTGATAAAAAGTTTTTGGATCTTTCCCTTCTTTGGTGATGCTCCCAGATTGGAAATATTCTTTCAGATAAAGATTTGATTAGATAGGTCAGTAGTAGATAGATAGGTAATTAGTTTTGTGCATGATCCATGCTTTCTGTGTGTCTTTGCATGGGTATTTTAATTTGAGTCCTGTGTGGGGTCTGTCCGTGTCCTGCCTGATTATAGATGTATGGGGTCTTGTTGGATTGGCACAATTACATCAATTGACATGGATTATAAAGGCATAGAATCCCCCAAAACATGGTCTGAATAGCAACTCAAGGTCCTTAATATTGTGTTGTTGCATGTGGATGAGAGTTTACAAGCAAGTGAGTTTCTAATTATTGATGATGGTGTTGATAAATTAATCATGATTATGGTCCCTGATATGTGTCTGTTTTGTATATTTTTGTGTTCAATAGGAGTCTCATTGAGTTTACAAATGTCTAAAATATATCATCTTATTTGCTAAAACATAGAGTTTTATACAGATTTCCAGATCTGTACCGACTAAGTAAAGGGTGCCTTCTGAAACATTGTTCACGTTATTAAAATATAGAAAAAAATTCCCCATCACATGGGTGATATATTTTGACATTTCCTTTCTGAGCTGGGAGCTGTTGCATGCACGCCAAATGGTTGGCATCATTCAAATTACCCCCTTCCACCTTATAACCACTCCATTTCTTTCCCTCTTACACTTCTCCTCCCATATCCAGCCTATCATCTTTGTATCGGACAGATCAAACAGCAATAAGGAGCTGAATGTGGATGGCGCCACTGATGAAGATCAGAAAAAAATGGACGCAGAGAAAAAAGATAAGGTCTTTGTGCCTTTTTGTTGGTGTTGATAGGGAGAGGTGCCATTGTTGGGCAGAGCATTGGTGTGGTGATTAGGGACTTTGTCTTGACAAATGACATGGTCTGAGGTTTATTTGTGACATATAAAAGTACTTCTGTACTTTGTCAATTGTATTCAGTCTTGAAACTTTTTATATTTCTTGGGTCTTTGTATGCTTTCTTATGTTTCAGGTGACTGTCAAGGTGGTTTTGTCATACAGCTGGCTTGTGCATGTACAAACTTTTTTTTACCATATTTTCTATGGTAGGGTAGGCCTTGCTGGGGAACTTTGGGGGTGTATTTATTAACATTGACAAGATCTGATTGGTTGCTTTGGGCAACATCACCAGTGTTCTCCAATGTTAATAAACAGGCTCCTGTGTGTCTCTTAATAAAAAATAGCTGATTCATGTTTCTCCACCTTAACCTTATGCTATTTTTTCATTGACAGTCAGAAAGATGTTTGTAAATCATCAACAACAAGCATCTGAAATAATCAAGTTACTCTTCACTGTGCTACTCTGAGCAATCTGTCTATCTATATGCAAGAGCTGGAGTTAGATTTTGATTGACAGTTAGATCTACTATATTGGTGCCCGCCTCTAATTGCCAATTAGATAATGTATTACTGTCTTTCAAAATAACCAACTCCATCACAAAGCTGTTTTGGCTGCAAATTCTTCTCAATCAGCTATATAATATTGGATCAGCACTTTAGTTGATCTACCAAATAGTTATCCAATCATAAGATATCTGTTTAACTTTGAATAAGAAGAGCTGCATTACTGAATAGTAATAGTTAATAAGTTGCCAAGTCCAGTCCTGTAAGTAAGCATTAAGAAATAATCACTTATAAAGAAAATCATTGAAACATAAACACTTTTATATTTTTTCCCAAAAAATCCTGAAGATGCTGTATTGTATGAAAAAGGCTTAAAACACAGAATTCAGTTTCCTAGATATGGCTGTGTTACAATGTGGAGGAAAAACTCTTGAGATTTCAGATGTGATGGAACTTTTCCAGTATTAACATTTTTAATCTATTAGTTTTTTTTTATAAAATACATATTATTGTTCTTTTCTTTTATCAATGTATTTTCTTCCAATATTAAATTGCTCTACAGGTATAGGATCCATTACCTGGAAACCCATTATCTCCAAATTACGGGAAGGCCATTTCCCATAGACTCCATTATAATCAAATTATTGGAATTTTTAAATATGATTTCCTTTTTCTCTGTAATAATAAAACAGAACCTTGTACTTGATCCCAACTAAGATATAATTAATCCTTATTGGGTGCAAAACCATCCTATTGGGTTTCTTTAATGTTTAAATTATTTTTAGTAGAATTATAGTATAGAAATCCAAATTACGGAAAGATCCCTTATCCGGAAAACCCCAATTCCCAAGCATTCTGGATAACAGGTCCCATACCTGTACTAAAAGGTTACAGCTTTAATGCTAGGCCGTATTAGCAGGAATACCTTCTTTCCCCAAATTTCCCATTTTTTAATTAATTCTGTCCAGTAATAATGCAGAATAATAATTTGCATTACTGGATTCCTGACTATTGTAGCCTTCCTCTATTTTTATTTTTTCTTTGTTGATAACATTGGCATCAATCATCAGTTTTAGCAGCCAGGTTGGTAAAATATTGGCAACCCTATTCCTAACATAGGTTGAACTGGTATGTATTGAAGCTTAGCACAAGTCTAATAGTTCTACTTGCAGAGTATGCTTTCCTTTTCTGGAGTGAATTAGAGTATGGGATTTCCACAACTGCACGTGCTATGAATGATGCTCTAGAGCAGGGGTCCCCAACCTTTCTTACTCGTGAGCCACAGTCATATGTAAAAAGACTTGGGGAGCAACACAAGCACCATAAAAGTTCATGGAGGAGCCAAATAAGGGCTAAGATTGGCTATTAGGGAGCCTCTATGCACACTATCAGCTTACAGGGGGCTTTAGTTGGAAGTAAATCTTATTTTTATTCAACCAAAACTTGCCCCCAAGTCAGGAATTCAAAAATAACTACCTGGTTTGGGGGTCACTAAGATCAACACCCAAGGGGTTGGGGAGCAACATGTTGCCCTGGAGCCACTGGTTGGGGATCACTGCTCTAGAGTGATTGGCAAATGAATCCTCTTATCTAATAAAGTTCACAGCCCATTCCAGCAGTTCCCGTCCCTGACTCATTATAGAGCAGGCAGCACACACGGCTTCATCTGAATCCATTTCTTGCTTTGTTTCCATTTTTAGAAACAGAGCATTTAACATTTAGACTTTATAAAATGAGTTCACTGAGAATTTATAAAATTGCATATTTCAGAACTGGGTTTTAATTGCCCTTGCTTTGTTCTGTTCTGTTAAGTTATACGACTACATACATACAGAAATTCTATTAATGTGGTTGTAATGTAGTATTAATAAAAAAAATGTGCTAATGAGCTCTTTCATTTGATTTATTAGATGCTTATTTCAATTTCAGTATCATTATGGGCAGCAAAAGTCTGGCACTGTTCTGTTGATGCTTAATGGAATATAATTTTTCTGTTTTATGAAAGCAGATATAACTGATTAAAGATCTCTCCACTGGTCTTCATTTTCAATATTAAACCTGAGAAAACACCAAATCCTTTCCCAAATAAACTGCAACCCACTTCTCCAGACAGCAGTACCTACTGCCTGTTACAGCTACTAAGCAATACCTACTGCCTGTTACAGCCACTAAGCAATACCTACTGCCTGTTGCAGCCACTAAGCAATACCTACTGCCTGTTACAGCCACTAAGCAATACCTACTGCCTGTTACAGCCACTAAGCAATACCTACTGCCTGTTGCAGCCACTAAGCAATACTTACTGCCTGTTACAGCCACTAAGCAATACCTACTGCCTGTTACAGCCACTAAGCAATACCTACTGCCTGTTGCAGCCACTAAGCAATACCTACTGCCTGTTACAGCCACTAAGCAATACCTACTGCCTGTTACAGCCACTAAGCAATACCTACTGCCTGACAGTTACAGCCCCCGACAGGGCTTCCAACACACCACTGTGCTGAAGAACAAGAGCAAATGTACAAGAAAATGATAGCTAACTTTGAATGACATCTTTACAAAAGTTTTAGTTATAGAAATAAAATCTGTTGATTTTTCCTACTTTTGCTGTGAATCTAAAGAAAGCCAGGCAGCCAATTAGTCTCATTTGTTATTTCCTTTGTTTTAGACCTCTGCTAGTACAGACACAGAGACTGAGGAAGAAAAACAGTTCAGGAATATCTTCCAACAAATTGCAGGAGATGTAAGTATAATTTACAGCCCTATTTTTATTTTACTTACCTCCCTTTTCCAGAACTAGATGATGATGATAATGATCTTATAATGATCCATTACACACAGTGCTCTATCAAAGCTTTTGTGCCAGGATATAAAATGACTCACCCCCAAGCATAAGAACTGACAGGGACAGGAGCAGAAAGAGACATCAAGCATTTTATGCCTCAGTCAGAATCCAGGGACTCAGATCCCCCCACCAGAATTCACATGTATAGGGAGACCAAGTGATAAACTAGATATAGTAAGAATTAAAGCAGCACCGCGCCACGGACTGATGAAGGTTAAGCAACTGCAGCTGTTGTACACTATTAAGCACATTTTCCCAATAATTCTTAATAAGCTGCATAACTACTTGTTCTTCCTAATTAGAGACCACAACAAAAAAAAACCTAGCTAAATTGTGCAAGCACTGAGGACAATTAGTTCCTGATACTGTCCAGAACAATCCATTATCCTCTGCTTCTATTTACTACCTCAAGGCAGGAATACGGGAAATAAATCACCGTTGATAAAACAAAAGGAAGGGATCAAGCAAAGCTTCAGTTATCTTTTATTGCTCAAAGGGGAAACCAACATATATTAAGGCTAACAAAATGTCCATCTGTTTTATTGAATAGGACATGGAAATAAGTGCTGATGAGCTTCAAAGTGTCCTGAACAATGTAGTTAACAAACGTAAGTATGAATTTTGATTCGATTCATAGTGTAGAGATAAGTATTGGGGCCCTTTCATTAAAGCTAATGTTCATTAGTTGTGACTAATAGAGTTAAAGAAAACTATATAATCTCACAAAACGGTTGCTGTATGCTATAGAGGAGGATGAGGATGGTTAACATTTAATTGGGTGGCTAATAACCGACTCTGTCTAGACTAGAACCCTTAAACATTTACTGGTACAGATATTGGATCATTTATCCAGATAACAGAATTCTTGCTACATGCAGTTTTCCAGATAAGGGGTCTTCCTGTAATTTAAGTCACCATACTTTTTTTTAGAATGTTAGATTTAAAATTTCTATAATAATAGGATTTCACATGTATGAAAATATGTGCATTTGCCACAAAAAATGTTGTAAACAATACTTAATCAAAGGTATCACCATACTGCTAAAAAAAGGATTCAATTAAACATGAAATAAAACCAATAGGATTGTTTTGCCACCAATATGGTTTTATTACCATCAAGTACAAGGTACTGTTAAAAATTAGAATTATTTGCTTAATATGGACTCTATTGGAGGTGGCCTTCCCTTCCCATAATGAAGAACTTTTTGGATAAGGGGTAAAGGATCCTTTACCTGTTAATCTCTTTTTGGGAAGGCTAAACCACCCTTAATTAATCCTTAATTATTCTCTGTCTATACAGCAAGTATGCTTATAAATTGCCCATAATTACATTACATTATCATTGGCTTTGCCCAGCTCAGCAGCAAGAAAACTCAGAAGACTTTGATCATAATACATTTCTGTTTCACTTTTGTTCAGATAAAACTCTGAAATCCAGTGGATTCACCCTAGAATCATGCCGCAGTATGATTGCGCTTATGGATGTATCCTTTTTATTTCATTAATACAGTAACTGCCTTAATGTTTTGATGCCCTGTTCCAGATTTTCATCCTAGCAAATGCTCCAGGTTATTAGAATAGCCCAACTAAACTAGGTTCAGTGTCCACTTTTAAGCAATATGTATGGCAACAGTTGCAACTGTTGCACCAGGAAGCAGAATGTGTGAATTTTCCCCCAGCTTATTGTTTTTTATCTATCATATGCATCAGTAGATCAGTGAGACAGCAGTGCAGTACAGGAGGT
Organism: Xenopus tropicalis; assembly: GCF_000004195.4. Taxonomy (NCBI): domain Eukaryota; kingdom Metazoa; phylum Chordata; class Amphibia; order Anura; family Pipidae; genus Xenopus; species Xenopus tropicalis. Next base: position 109,284,003 of record NC_030684.2, read on the forward strand.
TAGAGAAAATATTGGCTCTACAGACTGAACAGGGAAAGCTTCCCCCATATTGGGAGAATGTGTCTCTAGTGGCCATCTCCACAGTCTGATTGCTAGGGTTATTTGAACCATAGCAACCATATAGCTGCTAAAATACTAGAGAGCTACTGAATAAAAGGCTAATGAACTGAAAAACCATTAAAATAAAAAAAGAGGACCAAAGGCAAGCTGTCTCACAATATCACTGTCTCCGTCATGCCAAAAGTTAATTTAAAGGTGATCTACCCCTATAAGAGATAATCAGAATGTTGTCAGGTGTTGTTTAGCCCTTAGCTAATACCTCTTACAGACTGATGGCTGCGGGAGACTCAACCTGCAAGAATTCTATCACCTTTGGCAAAAGATCAAGCAGTGGCAGGTAATAAATAAAATAAATAAATCTGCTGCTTAAAAGAATACACTTGTAATTCAAAATGTTATATCCTTTTTCATATATGCGTGGGAATATCATATTCTTGGTAGATGTTTATATTTTGAAAAACCTTTTTTTCCCCCTTGCATTGTAGAAAATCTTTTTGCGTTTTGATTCTGACCAGTCGGGGACCATCAGTAGCTTTGAGATGCGCAATGCCATCAATGAAGCTGGTAACATATTTAACAATTCCCTCCTGCTATTTATTTTTTCTTATGTGTGTATAGCAATATGAGCCTCAGTACAGGGTATTGAAGGTATACAGTTAAATGTCAGTACAAAGTTCATATAAACAATTAGTGGCTACTAGTGAATAAACAGATAAAATGGAGAGAAATGTTTCAGACTCTTCGGGTGTAGATGACCCCCATCCCTGCATAGAGCACTCTGCTAGCTATTATGAATAACTAGACATTATAAATGCGCAAGCAAAATTTGTCTTGATGATAGGGTCACAAGATGAAATAATATGAATGTGACTCTAAGATCAGTATGCAATAGGAAGCACAGTATACATGAATTATGCAGGTACTGCCCTAAAAAAACAATATGCTTACCATAGGCAGAAAATAATGAAGATTTGAGGAGAATTAGCCACTCCCAAAAGGAGGCCAACTGCTATAAATTCATGTAGTTCTCCAAAGACAAGCCTTCTATTCATAACCCCCTCCTTCAATACCCACTCTGAATACAACAATAACTGCCATGCTGCTTGTGCTAGCAAAAGCCAAATAGCTTAAGGTGACCATACATTATAAGAACTGCTTGTTTGGTGAGGTCGCCAAATGAGTGGATTTTTCCCCCAATATACTCACCTAAAGTGGGTGATATCATTCTAGCCATCAGAGCAAGGACCTCATCAACGAGCTGATGCAGTCCTTGATCCAATGGGAAATCAAGCCTGCCTTATCAACGTCTGGCCCGTCAGAGGCGAGATAAGCTGTCCATTCGGCCCATTCAAATCGATTTTGCAGCTTATCTACCCGTATGTGGCTACCTTTAGCATATCTGGCTGTTTTGCTGGACTCCACTTTTTCATTCTTGGTTATCGTTCTGTTTCTCCAAAAGGAACAAACTCTTTTTCAAGTGAGGTAAGGGCTATCATTCATGCAACAAGCTGTATTTTACTTGCTTTAGGGAGGATAGGCTTTCTTAGGAACTATCCTAGCAGTGTAAACTTATTTATCCCTAATTTAATAATATTGAAACTGGTGGACTATATAGAAACATACCTCAGATGTATTCCTTATTTTGCTAAGCCCCTTTCACATTTCCTCTCCAGGTTTCCATCTGAACAATCAGCTGTATGACATTATCACAATGCGCTATGCCAATAAGAGAATGGACCTTGACTTTGACAGTTTCATCTGCTGCTTTGTGCGCCTGGAAGGAATGTTCAGTGAGTTGGTTTGCCCAGACATTTACTGCTCACAATTCAATGATAAGTGCAATTAGTGTGGCTCATTCCCATGCTGAAGGCAGAGGACTGTGCAGCACTTTCTGCAATGACAGGGAGCTGCCGACAGTGCTAATGAGCTGGTAATCTAGGCTTATAGCATATTCTCTGAGGTTGTAAATAGTTAACATGTTCTTTACAGTCTGAAATTGCAGAATTTGTATATAAAGATAGAGTAATGTATTGTTCACTGTGCAGTGTTTTGGTGGCATTCATTTTTCTGCATTGCTTTTACCAGGGGCATTCCATGCATTTGACAAAGATGGAGATGGTATCATTAAGCTGAATGTGCTGGAGGTAAATATGTCATTCTTGAATCTGAGAGAAAGGGTCTTAGAGATAGAAAGTTTAGATAGAATATGAGACAAGGAGACAGAAGGCAAAGGAATTTAGAAGCAAAAAGAACTGGCAGCAGAGATTATGGATTTCCTGCAAGAATGAGCTAAGTAATTTTTTCATGATGCAGGCATTCATACACAGTTCAGACAATGATGGGCACCCTCTTAGGGAAGGACATCACCACTTGTGTACACTATACCAATGCAGATGTTTTCCCATTTGGTGAATAATGCAAGTTCCATGTGCATTTCCTTGCATCATTGCCTGCATAACATTCTACACCCATCCAAAAATCCAGTTCAATTTATTAGGTGCAAGTCAGTTAAATGTATAAGCACACCATGCAAAGGGTGCCCTGGAAGTTAAAAACTTGTATTTTTGCACCTTGTACTTTTTATTTGATGGAGGCAGAATCATCCAGAAGAAAGTACCTTGCTTCCTGCTAACCCTCAGGAGCAACCCTTATCCAGGTCTGGACTGGCAATCTGTGGATTCCAGCAAATGCCAGAGGGGCTGCTGTAAGATGCTATAGACAGTCACTATTTATTGGGCTGGAGGGGGGCTGTTTGGGCCTCAGTCACTATTTATTGGGCCTGCAAGGGGCTGTTTGGGCCTCTGTGTACTTGAAATGTCAGGGCCTGTTTTGAATGCCAGTCTGGGCCTGACTATATCTGTAACCTTTATCTACAATTCAGCTGTCCCACCAACCAAACTATCTTACCTTATGAGCTAATGCCAGACGAGGCGTAGGGCGGATATTTTCGGCAAGTATAAAAACGCTTACCGAAAATTCCTCCCTACGCCTCCTACTTGTGCCTGCGCCCGAATGAATGGAATACGCTCGGGTGCAGGCACATGTAGCGGAAATACGCATAAAAACGCGGGAGTTTGAACGCGGGAGTTTGTATTTCTGCTACATGTGCCTGCACCCGAGTGTATTCCATTCGTTCGGGTGCAGGCACATGTAGATGGCGTAGGGCGGTATTTTCAGCAAGCGCTTTTCCACTTGCCAAAAATATCCGCCCTACGCCTCGTCTGGCATTAGCCTTAGGTTCAAAAAGTTACAGATCCATGAAATTCAAACTTCTGCTCAAATAATTCACTAGCTGATCCAGAGGGGAAAAGATCCAACATCAAAACAGCAGCTGTGCAATGCTTTGTGACTGGCAGGATCTCGTAAAACAGAACATTGAATGGCAAATTCATGCTGCTGACTATAGATATACTTGGTCACCAAATGAGCAGAGGAGCTTTGTACATCCTGGTCACCCAGCTGCTAGGCCAAATGGGGTACATTTATGCTGTGCAGGTCCCTTTAGAAAAGGGCCAAAAACACTGCCCTAGGTAGTCATTGTCAAACAGGATACCAACTGTTATTGTAGTGGTAACCCTGCAACATACACAGAATATACATAAAAATATAATGTAGTGCTGCAAAAAAACCAAAGAAAGATTTTTGTGTTCAAATTTCAAATATGTTTGTTCCATGAGGGTACAGCTACTAACAGAATGTTTCATATTATCTTTCCAGTGGCTGCAGCTTACCATGTATGCTTAGAAGGCCTGAACACCAACTTTTGGCTCCTGATTAGAATCTTCTCTCAAGGTTCTGCACAGGAAAGTCTCTCAGGATCTCTGTTGGACAGAGCTTGTCACATTTACCTCATGATACAGTCCTCCATGTTCATACCCCATTGCCTTACCCTAAAACTGTGTTCTGCTTTAAATCACCAAGAAAGCAACTGGCTTCCTAGTCAGAGTCCATGCCTGGATGTTGTTTTAAAGAAGGGTTATGTTGGAGAACTATATATCTATAGCGTGATTTATATTGCTCTTTTAAAAGCAATGCTGTTTTAAAGTCTTTTTAAATATAACTTTGGGTGTGTATAAAACACTTTGTCTCGTTAATCAACAAAATTGACTGACATTGCAAAGATATATGCGTTGTACCCTGGGTTCAATAGCAAGGCTCAGTAAGGCCAAATTTATATTGAAATCAAAAAATACATTGGGCACTTGGTTGGAGCAACTTATAAAGGGAGGGTGCTAGCAACCCCTGGCCACCTCTTACCTGGGGAGTATACAGTCAGCCATTAAAGCATGATCCTTAACATGGCGAAACAAGAACACAAGGGGAGTTTAAGTTAAAAATAATCGGATTCACAGTTTATTTTACAATTTGTTTTAAGTCTACAAGTTAAGGCAAACATATTGATGCATTAGCGTTAGGAACAAATGTAAAAAGATAATTGGAGCGCTCTGAGATATCTAAGAAATGTCTGATAAAAAAAATATAGAGTCCGGTAAATCAAGGTAACAGAGGCTTAAAAAAATTTATTACATGGAACCTGGGGTAAGATATACGACACGTACGACTAATGACAAATATTAAACCCATTCGAACCGTGAATATCTAACATCATCCAAGATTAACATATATTGGTAAATAAGATTGGCAGCGTTATGTAATACAATTCATAACAAGAGGAGTATTTATCTTCACAAGGAGAAATGATGAATCATATTGTGAAGGACAGAAAGCATACAATGAGTAAATCAGGAAGTGTCAGCTTGTGGCTCACTGTAGAACTACAACTCGCAACATCCAATACTGCAGTTCAGCTGGGATGCCAAGGCTGACCCTCCCTGGACTAAATAAAGGTACACATGGATACATAGAGCGGGCCTACAAGCACTTGGCTGGTTCTTATTTGGAGGCTGCCCATTTTCTGTGCATGAGATCATCCTCTGCCGAGCTGGGAACGCCGATGACGTTCATCCAAGGAAAGTGATAACTCTAGGATGTGGAAGGAGGGTCTATTATTATGGAAATAAGGACGGAGTGTGCTTTATGGTCTGCCGTTTAACACTGCCAAACAGCTTTGCAGGAGCTGTAAGTTACCCTGTAGTGAAAGATAAGAAAATGGTCATTTCACTTTTTCCCTGTATTAATAGCATGGTCTATCTATATAACTATGGATAATTTACAGACTGAGTAATAAAAAGCAGATTCAATATTGCTAGTAGTCTAAAGAGGGGGGTACAAAGGCATCCTTACAGTGCATCCTCACTTTCACTTGAACATTTTTCCCTCACTGGAGGTACGGGCTAACAAATCCAAATCACACAAAAGCACATCTATATGAAATGAAGACTAATAACAAATTGTATTACACTACTAATGTCCATGCTATGCATTTTTAAGGTGTAATATTCCTTCCTACCACATACTGAAGCTTCTAATGTTCTACTGAGCAGCCATGCAACAAGCCACAATGCTAGAGAGTATAAGTTGAGTATTGGTAGATATGTGCAGATAAGAAGGGGCACTAGTGGACATACCTTGGCATGCTTTAGTTCCAGTTCAGCCAGTTCTACAAGGTTCTTGCGAAATGCTGCCACTCTCCGGGTTTTAAAGTCCATAAGTTCTGTTTCAAAATAAATAAATTCGACAAAATCCTTTAGCACAACCAGTAGGCTTGTCAGCAGGCCTGGCAGAATGACTGATGAACTTATTGTACAGCGCTGCGGAATATGTTGGCGCTTTATAAATAAATGTTAATAATAATAATAATAATGAACGGTTCTGGCCCCTGTAATTCCCACCTTTACTCAAAATGCTCATCTGAGCAGCCCTGACTATGTAAAACCTTTATAGCCAGTTAACCATAGCTGCAAATACTGACACTAAACAGCCCTCAAAATGGCATACCTCTATCCCTACACTGAATCTAATTTCTTTGCTAACACAGAAGGTGAAAACTGCAGCTCATATCAGTAAGTTCCCTGTCTAGCTACTCAAAAAGCTATCTAGTGTGCATGCTTGAGTGAATTCCACTGGAGCAAACAGCTCTCTGATTGGTTTCCTATTTAAATGTGAATAATATAGGGGGCGAAGGTTCATGCCAGCTAAGGAGGTGACCAATTTCAGCTGCAGTTTTCAGTTTCTGCATTAGAAAAGACATCAGACTCAGCATAGGGAAAATGTGTGTTATTTTGGGGACTGTTTAGAGTTCTTTAGGGACTTTAAATCCTTTTTTTCTATCTCTAAAATTACTATCACACTATAACTCCCTGTACCCTTGTGAGTGGTATATTTGGTTGTGAGTAGTATATTTGGTAGATGATTTGTATGTATTATTCATATTTAGCTAAGTCCTTTCTCCCCCCCCCCCCCCAAAAAAAGTGTTTTTAAAAAATGATTTAAATATGGCTCCTTTTAACCCCCCCCCCCCCCCCAAAGGATGACAGTTGAGGTTAAATACACTTCCAGCATGAATCATGCAGAAATGAGGACTCCTTTTAACCCCCCAAAGAGTAACCACTTACAAAAAGGTGTATCTTGAGGGTGCAGGAAGTTATAGTTTAAAACCATCAGTAAGTACATTACAGTGCAATAGCAGAGGTAGGGAGCTCTTCCTGATATCCTCCCTGTGTGTGCTGTGATCTAGCATGAAGGGGCAGTGAGCCATGCAGACTGATAGCAATGTGCTTAGAATAAAAGCTGCTAGTGCACACTGGCTCTTACTTCGCTGTTGCACTGTCAGGCATGCCCAAAAGGCTCTCCTCTTCAACTATCCTGTAGTCGAAGAGATAAGGACAGCTCAGAAGGAAGAGGGGGTGGGGCTGCACACTGTACCAGTGTTTCAATTTATACTGAATGTAGGGATTAAGATATGTTATTCTGGGGGTTGTTTAGAGTAATTTTGGAGCTACAAAATAATACAAGTTTACTTATTCTTTAAAGCACATATGTCAAACATCCGGCCCACCTGGCTGTTTTATGTGGCCCTTGGTGAGTGTGTCTGACCGTCCAGCTGATCAATTTCCATTTTCCTCACATTGTAACTAAGACTTAGGGGCACATTTACAAAAGCACGAACGCTCAAGCATTCATGCGAATGCTCCAAGTGTATTTTCGCCGTTTTTTTTTGGGCATCCGCACGACTTTTTCGTACACCGCACGACTTTTTCGGACTTTTGCACGAAAAAAATCGGAAAGGTTTTACCGCTGTTTACATTTGTTCGGTACGAAAATTTTGTGACTTTCGGATCGCCAATACGATATTATCGTGACTAATACGATTTTTTCGTAAGCATTTTCGTGATATTTGCGATCTTCCGAAATTTTCGTTTCCAATACGATTTTTTTCCCATTCGTGATTCGGATTCGTGGATTAGTAAATGTGCCCCTTAGTATCTTAATAAAAAATCAGGTCTGCAACTTAGTCTGTGTTTTAGATTTCAGCCCCCTTATGTGATGAGTTTGACACCCCTGCTTTAAAGGAACACTAACAGTGAAAAATGAAAGTGTTTTAAAGTAATTAAAATATAGTGTACAGTTGCCATGCACTGGTAAAGCTGTTGTGTTTGCTTCAGAAATACTATTGGTAATATACAAACCGGATTCCAAAAAAGTTGGGACACTAAACAAATTGTGAATAAAAACTGAACGCAATGACGTAGAGGTGCCAACTTCTAATATTTTATTCAGAATAGAACATAAATAATGGAACAAAAGTTTAAACTGAGAAAATGTACCATTTTAAGGGAAAAATATGTTGATTCAGAATTTCATGGTGTCAACAAAAAAGTTGGGACAAGGCCATTTTCACCACTTTGTGGCATCTCCCCTTCTTCTTACAACACTCAACAGATGTCTGGGGACCGAGGAGACCAGTTTCTCAAGTTTAGGAATAGGAATGCTCTCCCATTCTTGTCTAATACAGGCCTCTAACTGTTCAATCGTCTTGGGCCTTCTTTGTTGCACCTTCCTCTTTATGATGCGCCAAATGTTCTCTATAGGTGAAAGATCTGGACTGCAGACTGGCCATTTCAGTACCCAGATCCTTCTCCTACGCAGCCATGATGTTGTGATTGATGCAGAATATGGTCTGGCATTATCTTGTTGAAAATGCAGGGTATTCCCTGAAAGAGATGACGTCTGGATGGGAGCATATGTTGTTCTAGAACCTGAATATATTTTTCTGCATTGATGCTGCCTTTCCAGACATGCAAGCTGCCCATGCCACACGCACTCTCATGCAACCCCATACCATCAGAGATGCAGGCTTCTGAACTGAGCGTTGATAACAACTTGGGTTGTCCTTGTCCTCTTTGGTCCGGATGACATGGCGTCCCAGATTTCCAAAAAGAACTTCAAATCGTGACTCGTCTGACCACAGAACAGTCTTCCATTTTGCCACACTCCATTTTAAATGATCCCTGGCCCAGTGAAAACGCCTGAGCTTGTGGATCTTGCTTAGAAATGGCTTCTTCATTGCACTGTAGAGTTTCAGCTGGCAACGGCAGATGGCACGGTGGATTGTGTTCACTGACAATGGTTTCTGGAAGTATTCCTGAGCCCATTCTGTGATTTCCTTTACAGTAGCATTCCTGTTTGTGGTGCAGTGTCGTTTAAGGGCCCGGAGATCACGGGCATCCAGTATGGTTGTACGGCCTTGACCCTTACGCACAGAGATTGTTCCAGATTCTCTGAATCTTCGGATGATGTTATGCACAGTTGATGATGATAGATGCAAAATCTTTGCAATTTTTCGCTGGGTAACACCTTTCTGATATTGCTCCACTATCTTTCTGCGCAACATTGTGGGAATTGGTGATCCTCTACCCATCTTGGCTTCTGAGAGACACTGCCACTCTGAGAAGCTCTTTTTATACCCAATCATGTTGCCAATTGACCTAATTAGTGTTATTTGGTCTTCCAGCTCTTCGTTATGCTCAAATTTACTTTTTCCAGCCTCTTATTGCTACTTTGTTGACACCATGAAATTCTGAATCAACATATTTTTCCCTTAAAATGGTACATTTTCTCAGTTTAAACTTTTGTTCCGTGATTTATGTTCTATTCTGAATAAAATATCAGAAGTTGGCACCTCCACATCATTGCGCTCAGTTTTTATTCACAATTTGTTTAGTGTCCCAACTTTTTTGGAATCCGGTTTGTAAATACACTGTAGCCATTGGGTAGGCACAGATTACATAGCAGCTCTGTAGAATACAATGGGATTAGTTCTACCCATGAATTGAAACACACTGTATTCTACAGAGATCTGCCTCCATGGCAACATAGAAGCTTATTTATATAAACAACAGCATTGTTTTTATAGCAAGCACACCAGTTTTACCAGTGCAAGGCAACAGTACATAACATAATATTTTAATTGCTTTAAAACACTTTCATACAGTGCTACAGATTATTATTTAAAATTCCTGCACAGCAGAGGACTCCAATACTACAGTAAACCAGAGATTAGAGGATTAATGTGAGGGGGCAGAAGATCGGATTTCTCAACCAAACACTCGCAGCAATTGGTTGAGGCAGCCCAAGAGGACATTTTACAAACTACAGTGTAAGGGCTCTGGCACACGGGGAGATTAGTCGCCCGCGACAAATCTCCCTGTTCGCAGGCGACTAATCTCCCCGAGTTGCCATCCCACCTGTGACAAGGTAAGTCGTCGGTGGGATGGCACACGCGGTGGCGCGATTTCGGCAAATCGCCGAAAATGCCTCGCGAGGCAACTTCGGCGATTTGCCGAAATCACCTGTGCAGCGTGTGCCATCCCACCGGCGACTTACATTGTCGCCGGTGGGATGGCAATTCGGGGAGATTAGTCGCCCGCGAACAGTGAGATTTGTTGCGGGCGACTAATCTCCCCGTGTGCCAGAGCCCTAAGAAGTAACTTGTTTTTTAGATATAAAGATTTAAGGACACACAGTCACACCTCAGTGGAAGAGTTGGGCAAGCTGTGCCCCTTCTGATGCTGCTAGACTACTGCTCCCATAAACTAATGACAGAGAAATGCTGGAATTTCTATTTCAGCAACATTTTGGGGGCCAACAGCTTCCTTTCAATAGAGGGATAGAGGCTGTACCTTGCTTTGCAGATTCTGATATCTTCTCAAACTTCTGACAGCTCAACTGCTGTGTGGTTTCCGCTGCTAAAACATCCTTGTTCTTTGCTCTTGCTTTATCTAGTGCTTTATTGGCATTCTCATAATCCACCAAAGACCGAGATCTTCTGTACAGAAGATCCTGAAGAACACAACAGAAAAAAAAATCTAAAAAAACCTCTATTAACAATACTTCCAGCAAAAGGTGGCTAAAGACTTTCATCCTAAGTAAATGACAATTTTTTCACAACATATACTTTACAGTTAGAAGTGGACACACTAGTATATAATGTACAGTACCTTAGCAGCTTGTGATTCTCTTAAATAGTATTTAAGGAGGTCCGAAAGCTTTAGGTCTTCATCAGCTGCCACTCGAGCTTCAATTTTCTAAACAAACAAAAAGAGGGGGCAGCACTATAAACAGGGTGTTAGGAAAAGAGTTGTTTTTAAGGTTTACTAAAGATTCTTGACTCTTAAGGTGTACAAGTATTTATATAAGCAACAATAGCAAAGCTTCCAGTTTGTATGATCTAGCAAGGCCCAACTGCAGAGAAGCCATAAACGGGCCAAATTTGGGCCAAATTGGGACACACTGTTTCACATGACATGTTCTCAGTGCTGAAACTATCTCCAGAACTCAGCACAATATCTATTCATAGGGAATGTGGGGTTCTCATGGGTGATCAGAGGCAAGCAAACTGCTTTGGATGTTTACAACACCCCAGCGATGCTTGATGATGGTCAGTGCCAAGCTTCAGCTGCAGTGGTGTAAACATCACCCGCAAAGGACTCGGGAGCAGTTGAAGATGATAAATCTCATTTTACCACCTGCCAGCCTCATGGAAAAGGATCCCTTTCTTACTGATAATTCTATGCAAGCCTTTGTGAAAGGCCCTTTTCTATTTCAGCACAATAATGCCCCTTATGCAATGCCCATAATCGTAAGTTAATATACAAGATATACATACACGAGTTTTGTCGAATAACTCTGAGACTCTCAAGAAAAATCTGCAAGACATAAAAAGATCAGATATTCAACTTATATATTATAGAGAAATAAAGGCTTATGGATTATTAGTAATGCCATGTATGTGAGCAATCTGTGAAGACAAGACTTTTCTTACTTGCATATATCTGAGTTGTCCTGTGTCCCCAGGGTGTACATTGATGAGCCTATTCTGTTGTAGTCATCTGCTGCATCTGAGGGGGTGTGAAAGGAAATAATTATGCAAGAACCTGCTTTAATACTATTTACAGCTGACAAAAGTCTATTTGGTTTTAATTGGCTCTAATTTAAAGTGAGATTAGCAGCCTTTTTTCCTGGCAATTTGTATATTTTACCTCTTTTAAACCCCTAAATGTCTCTAAAATCCCAGAGGGACCTTCTCTGTTGTATCTAGCTAACACACAAAAAGAGCTGATGCACCAGTGGTGGATTCCTGTGACACCATGCTAACATGCCCAGAAGTGTTATAGAAATTCTCTGCCAATTGGAACTATCACAATGCTTTTATAACTCTAATAACTTACCAGTTATTAATAACTTACAAGCAGCGCTGATTCCCATATAGGAAAAATCAGCAAAAACAAATCCTTTCCTGTACCAATTTCAGAAACTAGTGAAGCACTTACTTTTATGGGATCGTGTCATCTTATCTGATTTGGCACTTGCATCCTTTACTCGATTGTGGTACTCAACAAGGAAAGTTCGCTCGTGGTCAAAGAAATCATCCACATCCTACCAACAAATAAGACGATTGTGGGTGAGCAAGCAAAAACACTGGGAAGTGTCATACATGTGAAACTATACAGAAGATCCCTTTAATATATTTATCAAAATATATATTGTCTAGGAGCACTGATTTAACCTGTGACTCTAGACATTTAAGCATTATTAGTGCAACTTATCAAAAATTGCTTATAAAAAAAAAAGGAAACAGGAGCAAAGAAATTTTCATTAAGTGAACAATCCATACAGAATAGGTAGGCCCCCTAGTGACCAAAAGAGGGTAATACATATACCAATTATAAACTTCTGTGCTACTCAAAAAAGCTCAAAATAAACTTTGTTTATTCCAATCCATTAAAAACATTAACAGCCCCATGTGGATAGTCTTTCATGCATTTCATGCTAACCCAGCATTTAATCATAGGCTCACAGAAGCCTATTAATACATGAACTGCAGAACATGGCACTCCAGCTGTGGCTGAATCACTAGTTAGGAGAGCCATAGGAGTGCCAGGCTGGCTACAGTACTAGTGTAATGCTGCAGTGGAGAAGTCAATATGCTAGTAATAATGCATTCTTTCTATATTTAAAATCTGTTTTCACTAAATTCAATATTGTCAAATTTTATAGTTATGTTTACCTAACAGCCTTAACACCTGACACACTAAACATAACATAGGTTTATTTTCATTTTTGCAATATATCAGATTTTTCAAATATGAAAGCAACATGGAGCATTTCTTTCCTAGTTCCATCTTTTCTTCAAAGGTTACAAAATGTCGGTGGGCTTTTACCTTGGTGCCAGAAACGATGACTCCATCAGCTGACTTAACCACGCTCTTGAAGAAGTCTTCTAACTTTTCTTTTTTGTTCTTTCCTCGGACACTTAACTGGAACAAGTGGAAAATAGAACTTTAATAGAATGTTGACAAGAAGCAGTTTTATTTTATCACTGACATACATTACATGATGTGTTCAAGCTAAAAGCTTTGCTCCATTTATACAGCTGCAACAGCAAGCTGCCTTATCATTAATAATATTACTAAAACTTTTTTTCAAAGTGTCTACATTTTCACAGTGGTATAGGTCTATAACGAGATGTACACCTTACATATAGTTGATGGTAAGGGGCAGTAAAAATTTGTTTTTAAACAAAAATGGCAACAAATAAACCTCAGTATAACTGCCAATAGCATCGAATATGGAATAAGTTATTAAATAGCTGCAAAAATGTTAATTATATTTCTTATATTATCCCATATTATTTTATATAAGGCCTTATTGCCTGCCTCATATATTAAGGATCATATGTACATTCCTATAAGTATACTACATGGTCCTACATTTAAAAAACTGCTCTGTTTTAAATACTTCCTTAATTACATTTTATTACATAGTTTGGATGCCTTTGTTATGGTGTGCTTGCATTTGTACACCATGGCTGGTTTTCTTTCCTAATGTTGCTGCTGCTAAATCTCTATCTATGGCTAATATGCCATATTTGTACAATATTTTTTCATCTTGTAGTAGGCACACTGTGGCTTCATTTGGACAGAGACTGTAGAGGGTCAAATATTCTCTGTAAGGACCAGTAAATGCTAGTGCTATATCAAATGAAAGTGTACCACTTACGTCTTGATTGTACTCCAAAAAGACATGGAAGTTGAGATCTTTCCTAAGAATGGGATGAGCTGCAACTCGGCACAGGAAGACTTCATGCATTGCAACTGTTTTCTTAAAGATAGCCAGGTACTCTCTGCAAATAAGCACCAGTATATGGCCATACATCAATGGCTCATTGAAAACAAAGCATGAAACATACAAGGACAGAAAATAATAAATGAAACCAGAAGGCAAGCTAAATCTGCAAGATCCTCCACAGTTAACTAAAGAATATATTTATAATTAGAAGATATAGTGTTTATGCTATAAATCAGTATCTTCCTACCTGCTGCCCACTGGTTAATAAGGCACATTAGGTGGTCCATGAATAAATCCTTTTTTTAAAACCCTATTTTATGTATTATGTAGTACTTGGGCCTATGCATTCAACAGATCACCTAAAATCACAGATTTATTGTTGCTTAATAAAACAAATTTACAACTTATTTACAAGCTTTGGAATGGAGTGCAAGCATATTATGGTTTTGCAGTGATTGGCTTGGTACTTGCAATAAATGCCATACTTTTTGGTGCTCTTGGTGTTCATGATTTGATTATAACTGGTAAACTAAAATGAAATGTAAATGTACTTACGCTTCAAGTTCCTGCTTCATTTTGGTAAACTCCTCCTTGGTCATTGATCCTTCCCCTTCCCCAAGTTTCTGTAGTTTCTCCCTGGAAGCATCAAAATCTGGCCTTGGCGGGGCAGGAGGAATCTACATAAACATCAGGGTAAATGATATTTTAATTACTAAATTATCTGTCACCTACCTGTACCACGAACACAATAACATTATTATGACATATTTCGCATACACAAGTCGCTGCACCAGCTAGATTATTACAGCAACCTTCAGCCCTTTAAATGTGACTCACTGCATCTGTCCTTCAGCTGTATGCTGGGGATTTTAGATGTACCATTTGTAGCACAGAAGGAAGCCTATCCATGCATTACCGTGTTTATATGTAATACTGCAATGAGATGGATCTGTCGATACCTTGGTCACTTTGTTGATGGTAATTAATATATCTTCTTTAAAATGTATTTTCTGATACCTTAGTCTAAATGTGTGGATCCCTGGAATCCCATGTAATGTTGAAATACTTCTTCCGAATATTAATTAAAATAAAGGGTGTAACTGGTACTAAACCAATTTTGTGAATTTAATTTCTGCAACTTCACTCGTACCTGTAAATGTTATTGTAAGAGATAGTGACCAAATGCAGGGACTTACACTACCCGTAAAATAACGGTGTTCTAAATCTCTTTCTAGCTTAGCACCTAGCCCCAATTACTGAAGGAATTCACTAAGCATCTGCCACATACACTGAGCTTAGCAAATGCAATGCTTCCAGTAATGACTAAAGCCAGTTAATAAAAAAAAATTATACTTCTAAATCCGGTGAAAAAGTAAAGAATGATAAGCAATGCCGATCACATACAGAAAATAAAGCACACAGACAGGCAATAATGTCATGGTCAGTCCAGGATACATACAATATACCCAGCATATTCCTCATTCTCTACAAAGGAATCATGGAGCCAGATAAACTCTTCATGTTGCCTGACTACGGAAAACTCGTTCTGCTTGAAGTTTGGTAATGAGCTCTGCCAATAAAGAAGGTGACACAATTAAACACACAGAGCAAATGGCACAATCAGATAAGACTTTGCACATATACTACATAACCAGAGATAGTACAGCGGTGCTGTGCAGTGAGCTTGCAAAAGAACAACAACAAAAAAAGTTATGTTGAATAAAATATGATTATCCACATATAATAAAATGCTGCAAAAGACGTTATAACATTTCAGACCACATAAACAACAACTGGCCTAAAACCAATCTTCATGGCAGTTGCTTGAATCGTTATATATTTACACCTGAATACAAAGTGTTAGGTACAACTGCTTATATTAATGACCAGGTAATACTTTAAGCCTAGGAATGTAAGAATATGGAAAGGAAAATATTCATATGCATTTGTTTATTCTCATGTTTACCTCATGTTTCTTTTATGCTCTTAAAGGAACAGTAACACCAAAAAAGTGTTTTAAAGTAATTAAAATATAATGTACAGTTGCCCTGCGTTGGTAAAACTGGTAAGTTTGCAACAGAAACGCCATTATAGTTTATATAAATGAGCTGCTATGTTAACACGGGGGCAGCCATTGAAGCTGGGAAAAAGGAGAAAAGGCACAGGCACATAGCAGATAACAGATAAGCTTTGTAGAATATAATGGGGTTTATCTGTTATCTGCTAAGTAACCTGTGCCTTTTCTCCTGTAAATGGCTGCCCCCATGGCTACACAGAAGCTTTATTATATAAACTATAGTAGTCTTTCTAAGGAAAACACACCAGTTGTACCAGTACAGGGCAGCATTACATTATATAGTAATTACTTTTATACACTTTCATTATTTGGTGTTACTGTCCCTTTAAGGACATTCTCAAATAATTGTATTGTGTGATAAAAGAGAAAGGACTAGACTCTATTTTAGTGGGGGCCTCAAGTGGTGGGCCAAATCAGGCTGATGTGATTGTTTGCCCCAGTAATTGGATCATATAGAGAACCTGGGCAGACCTTTATACATTGTCTCGTATAGTCCTTGCCCAACATGATGTTCTAATGTAAAAAATGTTTTTACAATGGGTATGGATGTGTTAATAAAAGAACTAATTTGAGTTTCATGTTTAATTTGAAAAGGACTTTAATTCTTAAGCCACATGGTTTTTCTCCATTTGTGCATATCAGGTTGATAAATGTCATTGTTGTGCACAACATTTTTCGGCTGAAAACCATCTGTCTAAATAGTGACAAGAGCCTTCCAATTATATCAATGGCAAGTAGCACAGGCATTTTTCTGCTTACTAGAAGACTGGAATGCTATGTATGGAATAAACCTAAAGTGTCTTATGAGTCAGAATGAACACACAACTAAAATGTATAGCCATATAAGAAACTAGATGTCATTGTAGATTTAGCAGTGGGCTGAAGAGTTATATATCCAACAGGCTTATTTACACAGCCATTTTTTGTATTCATTTTTGACTGTAAATCTTGACCAATAATGGCCCATGAGCACCAAGTCTATGCCGGACTGTGTTTGTGAACAAAACAGTTGGTTACTTTTAGCACACTGGTTAGAAGGTGGTGTAGATATAAAATATGTTGGGTTTACCCAAAACATACCTACAAAGCATATTTGCATTTATACACATATGAAAGAGCTGCCACATACTTTATTAACACTCATTTTTTCTATTTAATGAGATAATGTGGTCAGATATGAGATACAAAGCCAATATTTACACTTGAAAACAATGTGTAATATTGTGTAAAGGGGCATAGCCATGGAAAACATTGTTCTTTACTGCATGTAAAGTAATTGGGGATTATTGTGTCTGTGTGGGGGAATCCATGGGGTTCATGTTACTACAATAGAAAATAACAAAACACTATTAAAGAGTATGTTATAAAGTAATTATAATGAAAGGGAGTCATTAGGTGATGACAATATCCCTGAACCAACATATTAAGCCACTAGTAAAGGAAACAAAGGGGCAGGTTCACTACATAAATTTCAATCAACAGGAAAGTGAAATTCTGATTACGGATTATCATAAGGACAGTCAGAGGCCTAAAGGGGCCTCAAGCAAACTATAGTCCAACCTGCCAGGGTACCACTGAAAAAAGAGACAGCCCCCAATGTTAACTCATCTCCCTAACTAGAGACCTCCAGTCCCTTCAGCTATAATCCATACCTTTGATACACACACTCGTAATGTGAATGAGCTGCAAGCATGGCCAGATTCAATACAGCGCTGTTGTATTTCCATTACTTTGGAAACATATGGAACAATAATATTTTGTTTCACCATGTACTTACCTTGGTATGAACCGTAAATTTGACTTTGTCCCTCTCGCTCAGTGCATCTGAAATATCAACTTGAAGGGTTGCATCTGGCTGCAGATCAACATTAATGGCCCTTGGCTTCAAAATAATAAAGATAAAAATGATAATTGTTACTGCAGGTATTTTATTGTTTATTATTAATCCTTATTTATATAGTTACAGCATTTACAGCAGTGCTGTTTCGGAGACTATACATCAATTAGTTCCTGCCATAACATAGCTTACAATCTGAGATCACATTCACACACATTAGACCAATTTCTTTTTGTATAGAGCCATTTAACCTGCCTGTATGTTTAAGTCATGTGAAGAAACTCACACCAGCAAAGGGAGAACATACAAACTTCTTGCAAATAGTGACCAGGCAAAAATCCACCTCTGGTAACGTTAAAAACCAAATTTTCATTTTTAAATGTGCCTCCCTCTGACTCGCTCTGATGCCAAAGAGGTTAACGCAGAGTGGGCGAAGGGGGCAGCATCGGGACTGCTGCCACCCTAGTAATGAGAAAAGAAAGAGATCACATCAACAGAATCAGTTAATGGATCTTTTATCAAAATACTTTGAGTTTTCTAGGTTACTATTGTCTAATAGGAACCTATGAGAAATGACACTGCAGTATTTTAAAGTTTCTGGTTGAAGTGTTTCTAGATAATGGTTTCCAAACTTCAGCATCAGAAGTGTTAATCACTGTCAGAAATTCCAAATATTTATGCACATTTCCTGTATTTCTGTACTATAAAACAGGATGAAACGGAGCAGGAAAGGGATTGTGAATTTCTGACACAGCATATCTTTGTGAGCTGGACATTTAGCAGTGATTAAAGTTTGCCCATTACTACATAGCTGCTACTATTGCAAGGAGTTCCTAGTGATCTTGCTAGCCTTTCATTTAGAAGGTTTTACTTAAAGGACAACTAAAGCTGGGCACGTATTTAATATTTGTCAAGGATACTATACTAGCAGATCCTTGCCTGATTTAGCCACCAATGCACAGGCCAAATCAAGCAGATCCAATTTGGACAATATTAGCAAACCAACGCAGTCCTCATTCTGGCAGGATTTTCTAATCTGCATGATAGATATCTGGCCAATTTTCAGCCAGTTATCAGTCACGCAGGCAAATATACTTGATCTGAAGGGGCCATGCATGGTCAGTTAGACCTATGCATCTTAAAACTGATCCTGGTTTGTGCATAAAGCCACTAGGGGATCTTGCTTAAAAATGACAATGCTGGTGGGAAAAAGAGATTTTTCAAGGGTTAGGCTAGGGGTCCCCAACCTTTCTTACTCGTGAGCCACAGTCAAATGTAAAAAGACTTGGAGAGCAACACAAGCATCATAAAAGTTCATGGAGGTGCCAAATAAGGGCTAAGATTGGCTATTAGGCAGCCTCTATGCACGCTATCAGCTTACAGGGGGCTTTATTTGGTAGTAAATCTTGTTTTTATTCAACCAAAACCTGCCACCAAGTCAGGACTTCAAAAATAACAACCTGGTATGGGGGCACTGAGAGCAATACCCAAGGGGTTGGTGAGCAACTTGTAGCTATAGGCATTATGATCATAGCTGCGATCAATTTCAGCTCTTTGTGATACAGTCAGATCACACAGAGAGCTGCACCTCTCTCCTATGCTTACATTAGTCTAATCTGTCTATGTGACAACCACACCCAGGCCCCATGACCAAAAGAGACACCTGGGCACAGATTTTTAAATCTTTTCCCAAAGACAAAAAAATACAGTTGCATGAAGGAGCCAGTTGCTACATGCAGGAGTGGTGGATTAAAGTGGAAAGTGCAATTAAAAAATGGTGGTCACTGCAAACATAGAATTTTGTGGGCAATAAAGCCAGTGCCCGCACTTGGCACGTAGGCCAATGGGACTAGAAATCACCTGATCATCTCAGTTATATTGTAAAAATGTACAGTGCTGTGTATCCAAGTAGCAAACTATGCATAAAGCTATCCATACATATATACATCCATGCTTTCTATACACAAGCATCTGGAACCTGGACAGTCACTACAAGCACCAAGACCATTATGGTTGTTAAAGGCTCACTTATTAACTAACATAAACAAATTTACTAACTGCTGGACTCCAGACAGATTTAAGAGTAAATGGAGCAAATCTCCTTATGGTTTGTAGCAGGGTTACTATGTTTTGGGCAAAAACTTAACAGCCATCTTTCAAGGCAGCGGGCAATGACACCACAGGGGCAGAGTTTATGATGCCATGGGGCAGGGCAATGGCATTCAAGAATAAGTGCTAAATATTGCAAATTAAGAGACAAAAGGATGGAAGCCTTTGCCCCATCTAAGTAGGCAGCACCTACATTAACAGCACTGCTCTAATGCCTTCCAGCAATACTTCTTTCCACTGCAAGATAATGCTTCTTTGTGCATAAATGCAATACACATATGGGATCCATTATCCAGAAAGCTCTGAATTAGGGGAAGGCCATCTCCCATAGAGTTCATTTTAAGCAAATATTTCAACTTTTTAAAAATGTATTTCCTTTTACTCTGTAATAACAAAACAGTACCTTAGCTTCTTAAATTCATATTGGTGACAAAACCATCCTATTGGGTTTATTTAATGTTTAAATGGTTTGTATGAGCCTTAAAGGGGTGTTATAGAATGTCCCATTCCTAGAAACTTAGCAATTGGTCTTCATTATTTATTTGTTATAGTTTTTTAATTATTTCTCCTATTCAAATTCCACTCTCTATTCAAATTGCTTCCTGGTTGCTAAGGTAAACAAGAGCTTAGCAACTAAACAGCTGCTGAAATTCCAAACTGGAGAGTTGCTGAACAAAAAGCTCAATAACTGAAAAACCACAAAACATACTGAAAACCTGAAAAAAACTGAAAACCAATTGCAAATTGTCTCAGAATAACACTGTCTAGATCATGGTAAAAGTTAATTTAAGGGTGACCAACCCATTTGGTAATCTAAATTACAAAAATATCCCTTATCCAGAAAACCCCAGGTCCCAAGCACTCTGGATAATAGACAATTTATCTGAGATGTATAGAAGCACAACACAACTCATATTCCACAGCTACGCTGAAAGCTGTGACACATTAATAGCCCAAATCATTTGGTATTTCTTTGTGTCTTTACTCAGAAAATCATACTGAGTAACAATCCTGTCAGTTGTGCAATTTTCCTCCCTCCCTCAAGACACCCACCTAAAAGTATGGCGAAGAGAAACATAAGAAACAGGTGTACTTCCTTATATTCAGTTTCTCAAAGGAGGATTATATTACACAATATGCAGGGAAACCTAGCCAACTAGTAGGACAAACATACAAAATGCAAGGAGAAACAAGTGCAAGAAAAATGTTTATCTTCAGTCTATAGCTGTCCGTAATTGGCCAGGTTTCTAAATAAGCAGATCTTTGCCCAGTGCAGTGGGCCAAGGAACAGATCGTATAAGAGCCAAAGTAGAGCAATCTGACTAAGCCTCCACATTTGACCCCTCGTGGACCATGTGTATGCAACACAACATAACACCCTTGGTTCTTCTGAGTAACTGAGAGACAAGGACATTCTCCCTCTCAATTAAACCCCATCCTATCTATAAGCCTGAGAGATGAGTAGCAGTTAGGGAACAGGAGGTGCTTATTATATGGCACTTGCTAACTAACTATCCTAAGAAAGGGTAGTAAGGGTGAAAATAAAAATATAGTAGTGCCTTAAAAGAACAGGCAAATCTCTTCTGGCTAATTTTGAGCAACATATGTATAAAGCCCCTTTTAACTTTTTTTCTCCTGTTTGGCCAAATAAAATTTAATTAGCCTTTTTCTCAGGATATTAGAGTTGACTTTTAGTAACCTCATATTTATTTTTTTTCATTATAAGAAAGTTTGTAAGATGCCTCAAATGGTTTCACTAAGCACTGTTTATATAGTGAATAATGTACATCATATTGTATAAAAAAATATAAGTCTATTATAGGTCTTGAACTCTGAGGTAAATTGTACAGTCCTCATATTTCACAACATACATTATTTATTACAATACACAAGTTCCAGTCAGTCATGGGACAGAAATTACATCACTCAGCACCAATTATAACTGATGACATCACTCAGCATCATTTATAAGGTGTATTATAAGGATATATTTCACAGGATATTCATGGCTTGTGTGCTCCAGCTTGTTAAAGTATTATGCTGGCTCCAGTCCAGGGTGAGTGAAAGAACCAGCTCTGTGCTCAGGCAGCTTAAGCCTGATTGAAGCATCAAGAGGCCTAAGTACTGCTGGGCTAAGGTGGCCTAGGGTGGCTTAGGGGCACTATTATTGCTAAAACAAAAACTAAAAAAAAAAACATTGTGGTGCTACAAGCTTAAAGGAACAGTAACACTAAAAAATAAAAATGTTTTAAAATAATTAAAATATAATGTACTGTTGCCCTGCACTGGTAAAAGTTGTGTGTTTGCTTCAGAAAGACTACTATAGTTAATAGAAATAGCTGCTGTGTAGCCATGGGGGCAGCCATTTAAATTGAAAGAAGGAGAAAAGGCACAGGTTACATAAGAAGATACCAGAAAAACTGTGTAGAATACAATGGGAATCTATGCTACTTATCTGTTATCTGCTTAGTAACCTGTGCCTTTTCTCCTTTTTTCAATTTAAATGGCTGCCCCCATGGATACACAGCAGGGTATTTATATAAGCTGTAGTAGTGTTTATGAAGAAAACACATAACTTTTACCAGTGCAGGGCAATAGTATATAATATATGAATTATTTTTATACACTTTCATTTTTTGGTGTTACTGTTCCTTTAAGTGCAAGAGCTAGAACCCACCATAAACCTCAGCCTAAAAGCCCAAGAAGCCTGGCATTTCAAAACCAAATAAAATACTAAATAGGGAAGTGCCGGGTCAACCAGTGGTAATGAATTTAGAAGGCAAAAAAAAATCACAATTTGCCTAACATTCCATTAGACATTTTTGGACTAAAGGTTACAGAAAATAAATCAGTACTGTTTGTCATTTACCTGTGCAAAAAAACTTTGGCGAATCTTATTTATAACGGTCAAAACAAACCACAATGGAATTATAAACATATGAAGTGTATTTGGACAGAGCCTCAATATACTTAGGAAAATATTAGTATTAGTCAGCTAGTGAGCAAGGAAAGTAACCAATATAAAAAAAATAGAGCACACTCCATAAACCTTATTATGAGGTCAACTCCTGCGAAAACTATTCAGTGTTTAATTAGTTACTAAAAGAACAGTGAAAGTGTTCAGCTATTTCAACAATGCACTTAAGCATCCTCTCCTGACCTTGCGATATACAAGCCCCTCCCAGAAAATCAAGAGTATGTTTTGTCAAATTTGGAACATAAACTAAAAGAGATATGAAACAGAAATGTATCCGTGATTGACTTTTGTTTGAATAGTGTATACTTTTAAGACTAAGGAGGCCAATGAGTGGCCTATATAAGTGATTCAAGTGTGTCTCTGTACAATAAAAGGTTACATTTACTAGCAGGCCAGTGGGATTGAAACTGATATTGTGCCAATGAGTGGCCCGTAACCTACCAACCTTTCGCAAGGCCACATATACCAAGGATATATTGCAACCCGCCTTAAAGCCAATAAAATACCCTTCTATTCCTGTCACTCGAATTGATGATGGTGTTGCTAAATTATTACTTATAAACCCCTTTCTCCCTTTATCAGTAATATGAATTTGACTATACCCTTTCTGGGACATTTTTAATGACACTGAGTTTTACAAAGTATGGTACTTTCAACATTCCAGCTATTTCTCTGCTACAACCATAAGCTTTGTTTCATCAGCTGATGGAAAGAAGCTAGGAGATCTGGAAAGCAGAATGGTCAATATCCATAATGTGAATAATTATGAAACAAAAAAATGGTAAAGCCTTCACCCTTCTGGCTCCCACTGACCTACAGTCACCCAAACTGGTTAATAATAAATGCACAGTATTTAAGAAAAGACTGTTTAAATAATTTACTGAGAGTATTACTTCCAAAAAAAGGGTATGAAATGTATCTCTATCTCTTTGGCATTGTAGCTGCTAGACTAAATACAAGCTTCATGTAAATTATCCTTAGGCAGGCAATAAAATCATTCTATTTATTTATTTTCAAGCAAATATATTGGAAATTTTATGCAAATAATAAATATGTTATACAAACAGAACCTCTCTCATGAGTACACAGCTTTCAGTCATTTTTAAAGTGACAGTCTGTGATGTTAAAGGAACAGTAACACCAAAAAATTAAAGTGTTCTAAAGTAATTGAAATATAATGTACTGTTGCCCTGCAATGGTAAAACTGGGGTGCTTCAGGAACACTATTATAGTTTATATAAATACGCTGCTCTTTAGCCATGGGGGCAGCCATTCAAGCTGGAAAAAAGGAGAAAAGGCACAGGTTACACAGTAGATAACAGATAAGACACCATTGTATTCTACAGGGTTTATCTGTTAGCAGCTATATAACCTGTGCCTTTTCTTCTTTTAAATGGCTGCCCCCATGGCTACACAGCAGGGTTTATATAAACTCTAGTAATGTTTCTGAAGCAAACACACAACTTTTACCAGTGCAGGGCAGCAGTACATTATAGTTTAATTTCTTTAAAATATATACATTTTTTGGTGTTACTTTACTAAATGACTGATATTTCATGTGTGTATAACCAACCTTTGGAGGGTCCAAAGGGGGAAGGAAATTTTGGTTGTACACAAACAAAGTAGCAGCTGCATTATTACTTTATGTCCCCTGCGCACTGGCCTGCTTTATCTCTCTCTATGTATTTACACAAAATATTGGTCTTGTATTTTGGTGTCAGTTTGGTAGACATAACCCACATTGGAATTGGAATGACTCTAAGGGGCCCATTTACTTACTCATGAACGGGCCGAATGCGTCCGATTGCGTTTTTTTCGTAATGATCGGTATTTTGCGATTTTTCGGAGAATTGTCGCGACTTTTTTGTTGCCATTCCGAATGTTGCGCAAAATCTGGCGATTTTTTTGTAGCGTTAATACTTGCGCAAAAAGTTGCGACTTTTTTGCAGCTTTCGCGCGGAGTACAAAAGATTCGGATTCATTCAAGCTTCAGTATGGTGACTTTTCTTGGGCCAGGTTGGAGCTGCAGGGTGCCATTGAGTCCTATGGGAGACTTTCCTTGGGCCAGGTTGGAGCTGCAGAGTGCCATTGAGCCCTATGGGAGACTTTCCTTGGGCCGGGTTGGAGCTGCAGGGTGCCATTGAGCCCTAGGGGAGACTTTCCTTGGGCCAGGTTGGAGCTGCAGGGTGCCATTGAGTCCTATGGGAGACTTTCCTTGGGCCAGGTTGGAGCTGCAGAGTGCCATTGAGCCCTATGGGAGACTTTCCTTGGGCCAGGTTGGAGCTGCAGGGTGCCATTGAGTCCTATGGGAGGCTTCCAAAATCATGCTAAGTCTGAAAGTTTCGCCCACCGCTTACGAGTGCTCAATACGAAAAAGTCGCGACAAGATACGAGCGCATCGTAATGGCTACGAAAAACTCACGTTTTTTCGCGCAAATCGTATTGGTAACGAAAAAGTCGCGACAATTTCCGCAAAGTCGTAAAGGCGCCGAAAATTCGCAAAAAATACGAAAAAGTCGCAAAATGTTCGTTTTCCAATTGGAATTTTCCCAATTCGGATTCGAATTCGTGTCTTAGTAAATGTGCCCCCAAGTTTACATATGTGTATAATGTTGTTTGTGACACTGCTAGATATATAAGGATATTCTGGTTGCCAAGGCAATAGGTACATACACGATAGAGTACAGCTGCCACTGACATATCATAGAGACACATTCAAATATAAAAGCTGCCTAATGGGAACGTATGTAAAACATAGAGTGTGGTACCTGTAAAAACATGTTAGAGTGTGGTACCTGTAAAAACATGTTAGAGTGTGGTACCTGTATAAACATGTTAGAGTGTGGTACCTGTAAAAACATGTTAGAGCAGGGGTGGGCAAACTTTTTGGCTCACGGGCCACATTTACTCACCCCTGGGCCGGACCGGGCCAGGGCGGGCAGGGCCAGGCCAGCGTTACGCCCCCTTCGTCTCTTTAATTCCGGCCCGCCAATGACACCAAGTCTCGCGTGATGAGACTTGGCGTCGGCGGCGGGCCGGATTAAAAAGGCCAAGGGGCCGGATGTGGCCCGTGGGCCGTAGTTTGCCCACCCCTGTGTTAGAGTGTGGTACCTGTATAAACATGTTAGAGTGTGGTACCTGTATAAACATGTTAGAGTGTGGTACCTGTATAAACATCACGCGAGACTTGGTGTCATTGGCGGGCCGGATTAAAAAGGCCAAGGGGCCGGATGTGGCCCGCGGGCCGTAGTTTGCCCACCCCTGTGTTAGAGTGTGGTACCTGTATAAACATGTTAGAGTGTGGTACCTGTATAAACATGTTAGAGTGTGGTACCTGTATAAACATGTTAGAGTGTGGTACCTGTATAAACATGTTAGAGTGTGGTACCTGTATAAACATGTTAGAGTGTGGTACCTGTATAAACATGTTAGAGTGTGGTACCTGTATAAACATGTTAGAGTGTGGTACCTGTATAAACATGTTAGAGTGTGGTACCTGGCTGTGGGATGCGAGATGCATTGTGGGATGTGCAGGTACATTAGTAGGCACATGTCGCTTTATTATGAGATGTACAGGAGCATTATGGGATATGCAGTTCTTACAGGTAGTGTTTGTGACCCTGTTTAGTACCAATACGTTATCTGGGCACTCACCGCTCGGTCCTCCTCTGACAGGAAGTCGGGTCCATCATCCAGGCCTTCCTGCTGGATATGGAATAAATGCACACATTATTAGGCATAAGTGTAGTATTACAGTTAACAGGCTCCGACGCGACTTCCAATATGACACGAAAAATTACCGCCACCCCCCACCCGTTGCGCCACTTACCATCATGGCTAAGTCTTGTCACTAGCAAAGCAGGGGGAAGGACTCGAACCGAGGGACAAGGGGGAGGCCGCCGGGGCACGTGACAGCGGGGCTGGGAGGGAGGAGCCAGACTGACAGCTGGGGGAAGCTTGCACTATCACGTGACGGACATACACCGCGGCCATTTTTGTTAAGGGTAAATGGTTGCTAGGCAGTCTTTAGGCACCGGTCATTAGGTGAATCACTGCATACAGAATGACTTTGTTATAAAATCTACGGCTAGCATATTGATAGTAACCACATACCATCTCTATTTCATTTATCAGGAGAGTGGCAATCTGCTGTTTGGTTTTAACTTTGGAAACTCTTTGAATTATTAAAATTGGCAGACTGCACAGAAGTATTTTTTTATGTGAACTGAAAACATAACTGCAGTTTTATAAGTAGGGTTGCCACCTGTCCAGTTTTTTAAGTTTGAACACATTTCTGGGGGCTTTGGGGCCCTATTTTATGTGTTATTACAGTTTTGTTAATGCAGGTGAAATTGCCCTCTAGGCTGCAAGTCTCAGTTCCCCCAAGAGACCTGTTTAGCGTATTAATTACAATTGTACCTCAGTGCAGGGGGCGCTTTTACCTTTCTGGGCTCTCTGCCAAAAGTCTTGAGAGGAAATCTATTAGTAACTCAATGGGCCTTTACATAACATACTAAAACGTATCTTAAAGGTAAACCACCCCTTTAACATCTCTTGTTACCCTAGGCCTGGGCCTTTGGGCTTTTCCCTAAATCGGGGGCTGCCCACCTTGAACTTAACATCTCCACCTCCACACTGCACAGACACATACCATACACCTGTGTCGCTACTCTCACCCTCTTGTTTGGTTTTTGCCAAGATCAAAGGTGGCTACCATATTTATAAGCATGAAAATTAAGGGGATAATAAGATATTTTACAAAAACACAAGGACCCAAATTTCTAAACGGGGAAATTTTTTTAAAACAATTCATCTGACTTCTGGCAATAAATCTGCCAGAAACTCCTGACCCAATTCACTAAGGAGCTCTTAAATTAAACTGACACTAAAACACTACTCTTCAAGATATGATTATGCATTAAAAGTTACCTATAGGTTATGTTGATCAGTTTCTGGTACCAGGGCTGCTTGTGTAAGTAATTGTTACTTGAAGTCCCTAAACCTGACTGTTTTATCAACCTGACTGTCGCATCTCAGCCTGTCAGTTATAGCTTCTAATGCTAACGGCCTGCTGCTGCACAAATATGGCCGTCTCATAGAGGGACATGGGGGATCAGATAAACAATGTTAAAGCATAAAAATACTTTTATGGCAAAACTATAAATAGCATGCATCTGATAGATGTAAAAAAAGGTTTAATTTCTGGTGTCAGTATCTCTTTAAAGAGGAGGTGAGAAACCCAGCTTCTTTATGTGCTCCTTAATTAGTGGGGTCAGGAATATGTGCAGTTCTACCACCAAAAATGGCCAGCTCTAATGGGGAGACATTCTAATGGATACTATAGGATCTGCTATCCAGAATGCTTGGGACCTGGGGACGTTCTGTAATTTGGATCACCATACCTTAAGTCGGCTAAAAATCATTTTAACATAAAATAAACTCAGTAGGATTGTTTTGCCACCAATGGGGCTTCATGCAGTTTAGTTACAACCAATTACAAGGTACTTTTTTATTATTACAGATAAAAGGAAATTATTATTTTTTTTAATTTAATTATTTGCTTTAAAGATCAGAGATGACCTTTCCACAATTTGGAGCATTCTGGATAATGGGTTTCCGGATGGATTCATATACCTGTATTTTAACAGGCTACAAGGTCAGTGCTTTTCTTTGTCTTTTGATAATCTTGGTGCCACATTGCTTGAAGCTCCCATTAACTTCTCCCCTCTTAAGTAGGGAGAACAAAAGAAAACATTTGACTTTATCTGATCCAACATACATTACAGCTCAGATTTTGTTGGATCATGTGTTGTTGAATGCTATTGAATGGTGGATCAGATCAAATCTGACCCACAAAATCTAATGAAAAGCACTCATTGAGTTTAGCCCTGGATCTTAACTACTCACTAGACCAATTAAATACTTGATATTTGGTGCCCTTGGAATTAACTAAGGGGGGTAACAAAGACAGAAAGGCAGACAGGAGTGGCACCTTAGAGGAAGCAGACCCTGTGCTGCTGTTAGGCACAGAGGTGTAGTTTGGCACTAACTGGTTAAAAATGTCTTATTTAAAAAGATTAGGGGGCCCAGAAATACTTTGGCTGTCGGGCACAGAAATATGTAGATGGGCACCCCTGACAGAGATCACTAGAAAATTATTGGTGTCTGAGTTCCAGGTACCTCACAGTTTTTATGCCTGTTTCTTCAATAATTCTGTTTGCCCTTCTTGAGTTGAAGTCATCTGTGTATCTTTGATAGAAGGGTCCCCAAGACTGTATCAGGGGTTGCCACCTCACCCCCTTTAAAACCAAATATACAGTGGCTTGCAAAAGTATTAGGCCCCCTTGAACTTTTCCACATTTTGTCACATTATAGCCACAAACATGAATCAATTTTATTGGAATTCCATGTGAAAGACCAATACAAAGTGGTGTACACGTGAGAAGTGGAACGAAAATCATACATGATTCCAAACATTTTTTACAAATAAATAACTGCAAAGTGGGGTGTGCGTAATTATTCAGCCCCCTTTGGTCTGAGTGCAGTCAGTTGCCCATAGACATTGCCTGATGAGTGCTAATGACTAAATAGAGTGCACCTGTGTGTAATCTAATGTCAGTACAAATACAGCTGCTCTGTGACGGCCTCAGAGGTTGTCTAAGAGAATATTGGGAGCAACAACACCATGAAGTCCAAAGAACACACCAGACAGGTCAGGGATAAAGTAATTGAGAAATTTAAAGCAGGCTTAGGCTACAAAAAGATTTCCAAAGCCTTGAACATCCCACGGAGCACTGTTCAAGTGATCATTCAGAAATGGAAGGAGTATGGCACAACTGTAAACCTACCAAGACAAGGCCGTCCACCTAAACTCACAGGCCGAACAAGGAGAGCGCTGATCAGAAATGCAGCCAAGAGGCCCATGGTGACTCTGGACGAGCTGCAGAGATCTACAGCTCAGGTGGGGGAATCTGTCCATAGGACAGCTATTAGTCGTGCACTGCACAAAGTTGGCCTTTATGGAAGAGTGGCAAGAAGAAAGCCATTGTTAACAGAAAACCATAAGAAGTCCCATTTGCAGTTTGCCACAAGCCATGTGGGGGACACAGCAAACATGTGGAAGAAGGTGCTCTGGTGAGATGAGACCAAAATGGAACTTTTTGGCCAAAATGCAAAACGCTTTGTGTGGCGGAAAACTAACACTGCACTTCACTCTGAACACACCATCCCCACTGTCAAATATGGTGGTGGCAGCATCATGCTCTGGGGGTGCTTCTCTTCAGCAGGGACAGGGAAGCTGGTCAGAGTTGATGGGAAGATGGATGGAGCCAAATACAGGGCAATCTTGGAAGAAAACGTCTTGGGGTCTGCAAAAGACTTGAGACTGGGGCGGAGGTTCACCTTCCAGCAGGACAACGACCCTAAACATAAAGCCAGGGCAACAATGGAATGGTTTAAAACAAAACATATCCATGTGTTAGAATGGCCCAGTCAAAGTCCAGATCTAAATCCAATCGAGAATCTGTGGCAAGATCTGAAAACTGCTGTTCACAAACGCTGTCCATCTAATCTGACTGAGCTGGAGCTGTTTTGCAAAGAAGAATGGGCAAGGATTTCAGTCTCTAGATGTGCAAAGCTGGTAGAGACATACCCTAAAAGCCTGGCAGCTGTAATTGCAGCAAAAGGTGTTTCTACAAAGTATTGACTCAATGGGGCCGAATACTTTTGCAAGCCACTGTATACAGTCTACATTTTGTGTCTGCTTTACCTGTTCCCCTCTTCCCAAATTGTGGCCTAACATACATGTATGTGTACAGTATAGGCAGAATAACCCCTCCTTCTTTTGAATCAAACATCTTTAAGCCTATAGTCTTACTTAATGAGCAATATATTATTGGCCTCCTTTAGTTTTTGTGTAATAGTAAACAGAAAACTATATGAAATTTCAACAACTGTATACTCAGACCTACCAGAGTGAGCAGAACATTCTGTAACCTTCTTGCTGGTCCCAAGCCTGCAACCCCTAGGTATCATTCACCCTTGGTAATTAATTACCGTGTAATTAACTGGAAAAGGAACCAAACTTTTTAAAAAAAACAAAAGTGTGCCTGGAAATGTGCACAATATTGTGCAACATATGGACAGTTGTATTTAATTAGGTGATTAAATGTGACTTTAAATGTGATTTTTTTTGTCACAGGCAAAGCATCGGGTATCTGGAATTCCATTACCCTAAAAGATCTGAAAATCATTAGTGCCATTCCCCACAATGTAGTGTTGGATTGTTTCCCTTTTCTTCTGTAAAATCAAGACAGTATCTTGTTGTTAACTAAAGGAAACTATGGCAAAACAATTGTATGCAGAAAATCTGCATATGATAAATGTTATAGTTTATTAACTTGTAGGTTCTCAAGTGTCCCCTAGAGGGCAGTGCTGTGTAATGGCTTACATATCCATTTCACTTTTGCAGAGAGAGAGAGAAAAAAAGTTGGAAGAAGATAACTGCCATCTAATATTTCAGCTGTGCGCAGCACATTTGGAAACAGGTTGATGCTTTTAATTTATAAGCATACCAAAATTATGGGTACATATAACCCACTAAGGAAAAATATATCCCCTATTTTGACATGAGCTCATTTAGTTTGGATTATTTAAAAACTTACATAAAATTCCAAAAATAATATACATTTTTCTTTTTACACAGACCAGACCTGACCATTTATTTTATTGATCCCTAGTTATAGCTCCCAGGCGCATCAGGCAACTTGATATCCAGAAATGAAAGTGGTCAAGTTGCCTTCAGTGAGAACCAATCATAAATGAGTACATATGGCAGGGAAACTGGCAATCCTAGCCAGGAAGCAGAGGAAGCAAGCACCAAGCAGTAACAAGCAACTGGGCTAAAGAAAGCCTCAGCAGCAAGTTGGCCAGGCAGAATACTACTTTATAACTCTTTTTTGTCCCATACTTACCTACCAGATACCTCTGGTGCACCCCCCCTTCTCTTTTCCTGGGACAAAGTGCATGCTCCTACAAGACTGCTCAGCCATGGTAATGGTTTATGTTTAGGAATGATTAACTTGGGTAGCACATTTTAGGCAGCTTTTGGCTTTTGTGTTTTCTCTTCTGCACCTGTCTTCTGAAAAATATAACACAGTTTAAAAACTGTATTCTAAAAATATAAGTTGTCTTCTCAAAATCCTCAAACCCCTAATAGCACCCCCAAGGAGACCTAATACATTGGCCAGGGGTTCAGTTTATAGGTTTTCAATTATTTTAAATATAATGCAGTGGTATAAAATGCATGTTTGTGGGTGGGGAAACAGGTGGGACATCGGTGGGCCTGTCCTTTATAAGGGATAATGTGGCACCAGAAATGGTCAGGGAAGGGAGGCATTTATAGGGTATTTCAAATTTACTGGCATAAATTTGTAATTTTGGCCTCAGCTCTAGCTGGCAATTTACCGGCTCGGTGGCAACCCTATGTATGTATGTATGTGCACTGACAGGTGCGGGATCAGCCAAGCTGAGAAAATAACCTGTGTGCTATTAGCCTAAATGTAAGATATATATTTTTTCAATTCATTATGTTACTGGACCTTTAAAGGTGATGTAAACTGTAAAAACTTGAATGGTGCCAATTTGTGAGGCACCTCCCGTAACCCCAGTCATAAAGCTGGTCTCTGTGGACAGTGAACCTGTGCTTAGCCAATGGTCAAGATGTCCTGTACATGGTCAGAGCCGGTCAGGGTGTTGCACACTGGAAATACTGGCAGTATGGCACCACCAAAAAAAAAAAAATAACACTTTTAAAGCACTGATGTTAACGTCAATATTAAATACAATCTGGGAAAATATATATAATTGAAAATCTGGGACATTTAACATTTAATAAAATTAAAAATAAATGGAATAGAAAAAGATTTCCACAGACAGAAATAACTCCCTGAGACCAAAAGGGTGACAGAACATATTTTATGCCATTATGTAGGTTATCCTGAAAGTAAGGGAAAAAAACACAAGACCCAGGTCAAGAATTTCAGTCTTGCTTCTAACTCAAGTCAGCTGAGGAACAGACATGACATTAGTAAATTAAGTCCCCCAAAAAGGTCACTACTGAGTGGCTTGCATGTGGATTTTTCAGTGACAGCTGCAATATACTTTGTAGTTCTAAAGGCAAATAAAGAGTGTGTATCTCACTTCTGAGAGTTCCTGTTAAGAGTTTCTCAGATTGTGACACCATAGAATGAACAGGAAAATTCTCCCCCTACCCATGGACTTTTATGTTGGGCCTGATCTCAGCCCTAAGAAGAATATTCCATATGACTGCTGTGCCCTCAGGACTGTAATGTATGTGGAAAATGATATAACTTGTGCCTAATGCATAGGCCCAAGGCCCTGGTCATGACTGCAACCCATGTATCTAGGTCCCTAAGTCATGTGGAAATATACATGAGTATTACTGGCCACTGTTGTGCCTTTATATCTATAGGTTTATAAATGAATTTGATGAATGTGCTTTAAATTGTATAATTTTGATTAAACCCACTTTATAATGCCATCTTTTAGATCAGTGCTGTCCAACTTGTTACATGTAGTGGGCCAATTATTTCATGTAGCATGTTTAAGGGGCAGATTTAACTATAATCTAAATGTTATATAGTGAGGTTTGTGGAGTCTATGAGCTGTTCTAGGTGCCATAAACATTTTTTGGAAGGCCATGTCTGGCCCACAGCCTCCAGTTGGACAGCTTTGCTTCAGATAATGCTTGCTTTAGTCATTCATGAATTTATTCATTCCAGTATCCCCCGAAAAATCTTACAGTTACCTCATTCATAAGAAAAATTTGGCTTTAACCGTCATGAAAATAGTGCCTTGAAGCAAAAACGCAATGCAAATTCAGACAAGTACCATCCTTCTTCTCAACAATACATATTCTTGCGTTCCTCTGTTATATGAAACCCGTGTGTGCCATGCCATTCCTATTCAGCTATGTTAATCCAGATTGCTTTATGATCTTCATCATTTTGTGGCTCTGTGCTCATGATGCTAAAAAGATTTGCTGTCCAAGCACTAACCAGTCAAAAATCTGTTTTTTAATTAAAAGAAAAAAAAAGAGGCGGAAGTCTGTTACTGAATGAACATGACAGCTGGGTCATCTTGTCCTACTTACTAAGAGCCTGTAGCTCAACAGCCTCAGCATGCTCTGTCCAAATGTAGTGAGCCATCATTGCCAGGGCCTGATTTAAAACTGGTGTGCCCCTATGCTGGCAAACCCACTCTTTCCCCCCACACAAGCTAGTGCCACAAGGCTACTTGGCCCTCATGTCAACCCGTTCCCCCTCTTCATTACCAATTGCACCAACCCTTCTTCCTTGTCACAATCTCTCAACCAGTCCAGATGTGGCCAGTGGGCAGCGTGCCATCCCTATCTATGCCTGTACATTGCCTCATCACAGAGTTACAGATATATGAATACATTATTCTATGTTAACATGCTACAGTTTTACAGTTAAGCAGGCTAAAACATCTCAAGACTTACCTTTCTGGGCAGTGGGGTAGTTATAATGCCGAAAATCACTCTCAGTTGTCCCAATGGAAATCACATTTTCAGGCATAAATTGCATAATGATCACCAGTGGTGTTTTTACATAATAGTCCTTGGGGCAATATAGCATGTGTGGCCAAACTGAAGCTACATTTTTGGCAAGAAAAAAATGCAGGGGGCATAATTCCCCAAATCACCCCATGTGCTATTGCCCTATGGCCTGTGGTATATGTGATGATTGATGGCCTCTGCCTGTCCAGATTCTTTGCTCTTGACCTGAATAGGAAACCTTGTGGTAGTCTATGATAAATGCCTGAAAATGCATGCTGATGTATTTTAGTGCTAATTGTTGGTGCCAGCCCCTTTCCATTAAATGAAAGGGAAACAATCCAGGGTGAATAATAGATCGTTTTTTTTTAATTTTGTCGGAGACAGGAATAAAGCATCAAAATAAATCTTTTTTTAAATCTAAAGTAGTTAATTTAAATCAGTAAAGAAGTCATTTACTTTATGTTTTGAAAAGTCCCTGTTTTGATTTCAGGGTGAATCTATATTCTAGGTAGCCATAAGATTTATTAAACTTCCTATCTGAGAAATAAAACAACAATTTTTTCAAGAATTTCCAAACCCGGTTATAAAAGAGCAGTGAAGGAAAGATGAATGGGTCTCTGTCTGATCCAAGCATTCAGTTGTTTGTAGCATTAGGCAGGAATTGTAACATGCACAATAACCAAGGATAGAATGCCAAATCTATCAAGTTTATCCATAGAAAGGAAAAACCCCATCTGAAGCCACAAGCCACTTTAGCAAGTTAAATAATAAAATATCTAGTAGATGCTGTATATATCAAGAGGCTCAGCAGCCCAACAACACTAAAAATATATTAATTTCCTCTATTTCTGTTATACTTCTTTGAGACACTTTTTCTAAATATACCTTCCAAATCTGCACGATAAAGATGAGGCAACACTTTGCACTTTGTATCCTACATAGCGGATCAAGAAAAATCATGAAATTGTCCCTGGGCTGAAATGACGTACAGCTCCGCTAACATTACAATTGTCCTAGGAAATGAGTCACTAATGGCTGTTATATATGTAACATTAGCTCTGCTTTTACTGTAGAACATTGGAGGCGTTTGGTTTAATCCGCAATTTAGAATTGCAATGCAAGATAAAGTGACCATTATTATGAGTTTACAAGGGAGGTGAGATGCATAGAAGAAGGCGATGGGGCATCTCCCCTGGGGCAGCATGATTTCACAAGAGTTTGTACTACTGTAGTGTTTGTATAGGGTTACTGGTAGGCTGAACAGAGAGGTAAGGGTGGCTATCTATATCTATCAATGCATCCCTATACATCATACAGTACCATAAAATATGCATTTATGACTTAATGCTTAAATCAGAAATGTCCAGCCTGCTGGTGTTGAATTCCCAGAATTCCTCAGGAGATGCTGGGAGCTGTGGCTGAACAGACCACATGTATAGATTCATCCCCTGCAGGACAAATGTATGGCAATGAGGAGGGCGCCTAGCATTTGCAAGTAGTTAATAAGTAACTGCAGTGTTTCAGTCTTCTCTCACATCTGAATAATTTAGTCATTTTGCCCCTCCTCCTCACCCGGCTTGACTTTCATTTTTTTTTTTCTCTGTGCAGGCGATAGAATCTGTCCAGCTTTGCCATTTCTGGCCAGCGATGACAAGAGCAGGAATGTGTTTGCTATTAATAGGTCTGGTGTATGGGGGCTGGCGAGTGGGATCAAGTTACTAACTAATGTTCCTACAGATTACATGTTCTCTGTCCTATACGGGCTTCGTATTAAGCCAAAGCTAAATCATCTCACCCCAAAAACAATCTTTAAATGGCTTTAATATTCAGTTTTTTTTAATTTGTCTCTAGTTTCTTTAAGATCAGTTTGTTTTACTTTTATACTTGTGACTCAGCCGTTATTTATATCAGAGGTTTTGCATTTATATTTATTAACCTTGATGTCAACTTCTCATTGTCTTTTGATTTGCTTGGAAATAAATAATATTTTTATGTTCTATTTATGGCAATATCACATATGTTTAGAAGAAGTATATTATTATTATTATTATTATTAACACGTAATTCTAAAACACCAACATATGCCGCAGTATGGTACCATGAATAAGTGTATATATTAAACATACAAGAAAACAAACATGCAAAACAACCAATACAAGAAGTAAAGTGTGATACATTGTATCATAGGCATCACAATCAGGTTGGCACACCCACCCTGGTTCGGAACATTCATGCAGGCAGCCTCCTGGGTGGGTTCCGAGGCAAGAAAGGTTGCAGCTAAACTTACCCCGAGCCTCTGCACCCGAAGTGATCTTCTAAAGAGCCTGCATTGTATACAATATTTGATGCAGAATAAAAATAAGTGAACTTATAAATAAAGGATAATAATGATAAGCACGCTAAACTACATGGTAGAAATACTTTGGTTTATATTGTCTAGCCCACCAAATCACATAAAACACATTTTACCCACAATGCGGTGATTTTTTCCCTAGCATAATTGCAGATGCATGTGACATTGTGCCCACTGCAAATCATCATCCATTTTAGTAGCACTGGACATTTTTACCCCTGCATTTGTATTGAACAGCTGAACTTCTGGCATGCAGCATTTGATTTGCTTGGCATCTCAGTTGCAGCTATTGGCATAACTCTGTTAATGGAGCCTTGGAATTATCTGCAGGTCCAAGACTGTATTAAAGGGAAACTATACCCCCAAACAATGTAGGTCTCTATAAAAATATACTGCATAAATAAGCTCATATGTAAAACCCTGCTTCATTTAAATAAACCATTTTCATAAAAACATACTTTTTTAATAGTATGTGCTTTTGGGTAATCCTAAATAGAAAATTGCCATTTTAAGAATTAAAGGAGAAGGAAAGTCATTTTGGCAATTTACTGCCAATACATTAGTGCAAGCTAGAACGCTATATTTATTCTGCAGAAAGCTTTAGCATACCTGAGTTAAGAGCCCTAGAAGCTCACTCTGTTTAAGATAGCAGCTGCCATTTTAGCTTGGTCTCTGTAGCTTCCTGCTGGTAGCTCAGATCACACATTCTGATGGGAGGGGGGAGCAGAAGAAGGGAAAGAGGAGACTCGGGAAGCATTTTTCCGAGAGAGGAAGTCAGATACCAAAGTACATGTATACACAAAAGAGGACAAGAAATCCTGTGTTTCTTTTGATAGAGGACTCAGTGCAGCTTTTCTGTAAGTGCTTATGGCTGTATTTACATAGACTTGTTTGACAACGCTTACTTAGTTTTTACCTTTCCTTCTCCTTTAAGGGCCACCTCCTAGGATCATAGGATTGACAGTGCACACAAACAAGCCAAGGCACACATACATGCTAGGCCACATCAGCCAATGAATGGACAGAGTTTTGCCTTTTGCTGTTCTTCCTGTTACAGTTAGAGCTGCATTATTTCTGGTAAATACCAGTTTGGATATATATATAGGGTATAGTTTTTATGTGTCACTTAAATCCACTTCATTTCAGAGAGGGTAATATCATAAAACATGCAAAATCTGCACTAGGCCTATTAACCTATATCAACCACACAGATGTTTGCTTTGGAACAGGTGTCCTACATGCTGATTGGTTGGTATGGGCAGCTACATTTTGTCATATTACCCTAATTGGTTGGGATCTAGGTTTCTAAGAAAGTATCTCTCAAGAAACATTTGCCAGTATCCTGCTTACATTCTTCTGTTCTCTGTGCTCTGAAGGGGTTTCTTGTATAATGAACATAGAAACTGAGGTTTGTCTGAAATAATCCAACAAGTTTATTCCTATTTTGCACAGTTATCCAAAATTCCACAAAACATTGTTTCTGGTGTCATCAAACAATAATGATCATAATAATAGTAAAAACTTTTTATTATTGGTTTGTTTTTGGTTTAGTTTATGATTGTTTCTCGGAAAATATTCCCTTATATGTTTGGAAAATGTCCTTGGCACATCACCAAGAGAAAATGTGACAAGTAAATTTAATAGCTGGAACAGCAATTTTATTACAATTTTGGTCTAAAAAATAGGTGCTAAAATATA
Organism: Xenopus tropicalis; assembly: GCF_000004195.4. Lineage (NCBI taxonomy): Eukaryota > Metazoa > Chordata > Amphibia > Anura > Pipidae > Xenopus > Xenopus tropicalis. The sequence continues at coordinate 109,322,243 of NC_030684.2, forward strand.
TGGTTTTATATTTGGTTTATTAGCACAGAATCAGCAATAAATGTCTTGGTTCATGTAAAGTTATGGCATAGTTTATTGACTCAACTGTTGATAAAAAACCCTACAGCAGCTGGAGGAGTTAGCAGCTTTTTCTGTCCATTCATCTCCTGAAGGCATCCCAGCAACTGCAGTACTATTGTAAGCTTGGGGGATATCACGTTGCTTCAGATGCAATAAAACCTTTTACAGCTGCTGGCAGCTGAGCTGTAGTCATTTATATTGCATGTGTAACAGAAAATTATATCCTGATGAGATTGGGAAAAGGTGCAATATAGCAAATTTAAAGAGACAGGCAGTTTGATGTCCATGTGGCCATAGGGAAGATGTAGCTTCTAGGTTGGCATTTAACGGCAGAATATATGGCACATATTACCTATTTCCTATAGTGAAATGTACTGTAGCAGTTATGGCAATATACCTGAAGTGACTTTTTTTGACTGGATCTTCTAGTGGGCCCAGAGCCTAGTTGGTGCCAGCCAAGGAATATTCCAATCAACCCTTTCTTATTCTCATTATAGGCATATATAACACACATTTATCGTTATCATAGTCATGAAAGTGGGCCCTACATGTCAGGTTCTCTGGTGGAAGCCCAGTCCGACACTGTTGTCACTAAGTACTAAATGCCCATATATTGACACAATATGAATATGTTGGAATTGCTGCCCAGTGCATTTCGTGTTTGGCTAATGCATGCACCCAGTTAGATCATCAGTCATCCTGGATTATGGTTGGTTGCTGGAGGCCAACAATGAAGATCATACAGCTTGTATAACTTATAAATCTATCAACCAGAATTAAAAATTCTGGCACTAGCCTAGATGATCTTAAGAACTGCCATTGCAATATGAGAACTGATGTTACAGGATGAGAATTTTTTTTGACTAGCAATTCATTTTGAAGACAACTCTTAGCAAGGGCCCTCTATTCCTCTAGTTAATGTCCAACAGGGCAGTTCACAAACGCTTATCTTGAAAGTGAATTAAAAGTGCAAAAAAAGTAGCACCAATACTCGAATACTGCCTTTTAGCTTTACTCAACAAACATGGCAGCTTGTGTTATCTGGTACTGGAGGGTCATGGCACGCCTGCTCATTGTCCTTTGGGCTGCCTAACCCAGCTGAATATTTTTGGGTCACAAGAATTGCAAGATTCTGTATTATACAAAAATTCTGCCAGTAATTATTACAGATATGGCTAGACTTGGTTGTGGTTAAGGCTCTTCATCAGGGTTTAACAACAGGAGATGCCTTTCTATAATTAAAGCAACCCTGCCATTACCACGTATATGCTGCTCCATGCCTTTAAGTTTACATGGTAACGTTTTCAGAAAAAAACAGTGCTTTGAGGGATGAGAATGAGGGAACAAAGAAATTCAATAAATAAAACACCTAAAACTTTGCCTATGGTCAGAACAAAAGCTTTGAATGGGTTCACTTCTGCAGGGTAGGGTGGGAATTATTCATTTTAGTGGAACTCCTTCAAGTGAAACCACTACGTTGCCCCCCAGTTTATCTGCCAGGGTACAGCGGTCCTTAATGTCATCCAATCCGTTCACTTGCCATTCATGCTTGATGCCTATATTGAACAATGAAACAGTATCACAAATGCATCTCATTAAATCATGCTACTGTTCACCAGAATGTTATTATAAGCAACGGAACCAACAAATTGTGACCACTAGGGGTACTGTTGCATTGGTGTTAAATTAAAATGTTTGCACAGTGTAGGAATATGTCAGCACACAGAAAATACTGCCATCATGTATTAGTTAAAGTTCAAGGTGAAATAAGGCAAGCTCTATTTATAGATTTATATAGAGTATGTGTGTGAGAATTGCCGGGTGGGTTTGGAATAAAATTGTGCAACTGTATACAAACCTGTAAATTTCTTCTTAATTGCATCTTTGGAACTTGCATATATCATCTTGCTTTTTAGAGGTGCATTATCTGGCGCCCTAAGGAACAAAACATTAGTAACGTTTTATAATATATGTAACACTACAAATACAGATAATAAAAGGGAATTAGAAGGGCAGTCATGCTAAACAAAATATTCTGTGGCACACGTCTCCCATTAACTTGTGGATATGGCGTGCCAACTGAAATGATTCATGGGTCTAGAGTAAAGAATCCAATGGTCTATCCCCTACATTCTTCATTACCTACCCTTCACCTCACTTAATAGATGCACAGATCTTTAATGCTGGTACAATGCCCTCTAGTCTTGGCTTGAGTTCTGGAACTATAGCCTTGAGTTCAGTTGGGTACTTGGGCAAAGAATGTTACTAACTGTATCTGGACTACTGTTGTTCAGAGGGAATAAGGTTTTGTTGAACAGTTACTGCAGATGCAGGGTTGAAGGCCCTGGGGAAATGCCACTTATATATTAACATGCCCCTGACTAGGTTTATGTCCAGACAGACCAGCTGCCACACCAAGAGGACCCTCTACAGAGCAAAGGTACCTGCCCATGCGTTCCACTTCCTGCTGCTCCTTTCTCAAGCTGTGCAGGGAAGCCGGTAGAACTCAGCACACTGAACTGTAGGATAGGAACCAATCAGCAGCTAGGCTGACCTGGTAGGAAACTGAAGCCTGTCTTTGCTTGTGTGACTGCAGGGCTGTGATTGACTATCCCCCTCCTACTGTGCTTCTGGCAGGGACCATTAGGATATGCCCACCCCTCATTTGAAACACAGACAGGGACCATAGCAGATCAATAGGGAGCTCCAATAAAGGGGCCATTTTTAAAGATAATGATAATTTCAATACCAGTGTAAAGCAAATATAATTATAATTTCCTACAAGATTGGAGGGGTTTACAGTTATGCTATATGTCACCTTTAAAGTAAAACTTTTTTACTGAGGGTAGTACCCATAATAAATTGCCAGTGAGGACTGAGGATGTTCTGAAGGTAAAATAAAGTCCATATATGTTTTAATTTATATTTTGTGAAATGTGTGGTTTGGCTTTGATCTGTACCTCATAACAGATGAAAAAAACGGTGCAAGGAGCAGAGTACACTGTTTCTGGGGGGAAATCCAGCCATGTCCTCATCACCTGCAATAGGGCAGGAAGTAAGGGCAGGACCGTGATGCAGCCTGTGCCTGCCCGCACTCCCTAACTTGTGTATCCTAATGATCATAAGTTGTGAACTAGCACGGGTGGGAGGGGGAATGCCTATGTGCATCTCCCACTAGGGTTGCCACCTTTTAAAAGAATTTTACCAGCTGGGCTGTGAAGGAGGTGTGTGTTGTAAAATAAATAGCAGGATAATGATATAAAGTAGCAGGATGAATACATCTCTGCTGAATGCAAGCATTGCTGTATTCATGAGATCAGCTTAGGTCAACGAGACCTGTGCCACTACCGCTACTCGCAGGACATTGAACAAGGTGCAAATAAGCTTAATTGCTTTCAGATTTTGCACTTTGCACCCTGCCCTACAGGTAGGAAAATCTGCCCCTTATAGCCCCATACCCTAGCAAAACATATATTTAAAACCATATTTACATCATTGTAGGTGTACAAGAAGGTTAGCTGAGAATTCATGTCTGAAAATTCCTGTATCGCATATAACCCACGCAGCAATATTTATGTTGAAAGAAATTTAAATAAATGTTTGTTTTTAGAGTAAAATGCATGGGTGCTTTCATATAATTGCTGTGAGTGTGTTTATTGATATGGAACTGTAATGTATGCAGCCCTTGTCAGTTCACACATTCAATTTCAGCTCTGTGTTCTTAATGTTTATTTTTCAGTAAGTACAGTTGTGTTGCTAGTAGGTGAATACAAGGTCTGTATTATTTTCTTACTGAATGAAACATATTTGTGCTAGTTACTTGAGAAGTTACAGACCTAACAGTGTTCATTAATAACAATTTAAAGGTGCATTATCCATTATCAAGGTGGGGCTACAGAAACCACTGCCCCCTCTACAAACTACACATACTGTCCCTCGTTCAATTCAAGCATTATGTATCAAAAACAATAAATGGCCCTTAAAACCTTTAGTAAAGCTGCGCTCTTGTTCAAGCACACACAGTAGACTGTGGGACACAGAAATGTAAGCACACATGATAAAGTCAAAAGTTTGTACAATGAGCATATACAATATACAGTGCTTGCTCACACTTTGGGAAGAGTTAAATTTTTGGCACTCACAGGCTACTAAAATTTACAGGGCATTGCTGCAGACTCAGAGAAAGAATAAAATGTACATTATAGCAGGGAAGCTAAAGTCCAAAATAATCAACTGGTTTGCATAATAACTCCTGTAGGTAGTATGGGCCAGTATATTAAGAACTTCACTGCCACCATTGCTCTTACTCACCTAAACTGAATTTGCACATCATGTAACAAGTTCACCATCTACTACATAATTTAGCATCACAGTCCTTCCGTGTATCCTAGGGCTCTAATGGATAAGTGTAAGTTCTTGGACACTGCCTCAGCAGATTATGGCATGTTTAGTATTAAGTAACTATAAAACACTCAGGCTCATTAACCCTAAGCAAATGCAGAGCTGGGCCTACATGTCCCCATTCCCCCCGAACCCCCCAAAACAGCTTGGTTTGGACCACCCATAAATAACCCTGTACCAGTGACTTTCACAGCGAATCCCCCAGCAGTGAGACAGCAGCAGATCTGCAAACATGAAGATTCAGTGCACTTGCACCCAGGGTTGCCACCTGGCATTATTTTTTTAACGGCCTACCTGTATCAGCCAAGGCTGTGGCTGGCAATGTATTTGCCTGTAAATTTGTAACTACCTTTTTGCACCTTGCCCCCGACATGGGTTATTGTTGAAAATTGTTGAAAATGGATGCCACTGGGTTTTTATGTCAAAATCAATCGAGGATACTTCACAAACTTTCATATGAGAGTGAAGCAATCCAAACAGTGTGCCAAGAGCTCTGCCCATTTTTATACAGCTTAGTGGCATATTCAGCCTCAGCAGAGAGGACCCTACTTACAGTGTGCAGAGGAAGCACGTGCTACATTTCTTCTGTATTGCCTACTGATCAGGGGCATTGGAGGACAAATGTAGAAGCTTTTCCTGGGAGAACTAGCCTGTACGTCTGGCCTTCTCCTTATTCATAAGGCACATGTCTAGATATTTAGGACTCAGGAGGCCTGTAATCCAAAGGATTTTTACATAGTGCAGTTTAAATAACTGGGCTAATAAAAATTAAAGGGTCGCATGAGTGTGACAGCCCTACAGGTTGCTTAACAACAAAACTAATTCTGGTATAGGATACTAAAGGATGGCGGTTATCTAGCTCGAAACATTTATCAAACTAAAATGTAGAATAAAATATGGTTTCTTCTATTATGAAGTCCTTACCTTATTTACAGATGATATACTGGTAAAACATGAACAGTAGACAAAATACCTGCACTGGGATATGTTAACTTTAAAAATAGTTGAAAAAAATCAACAAAGTAAACAAACAAAACAAACAAAATAAAATCAGTTTTGGACTGGACCTCCTAGGACACACCTAATACCAAGGGCCCACTCTCACAACACTAAGATGCAGGTGCTACATTACTATTAGCCTATGTTGGAAATAAGAAAGGGTCACTGGCTAGGGCCCACTAAGATCTGGACCCACATCAGATCCTCTGGTACTCTGGCAGGCCAGTCCAACTCTAAATAAAAGATTTAAAAAGTCTATCACCCAAATATTACTCAGCACTCAAAAGATGAAAATTCCACAAACAAAGATTTTGGTGTTGGATTTAACCATAATTCTTATTCACCACACCCCATTTAAAACATGTACCAAAAGATGAAGACAAGGTCCTCCTTCTTGGATTCTTTGGTCTCATACGTTGCATCATACAGTCCATACCGACAGTCATCGAGTGGTAGAAGGTTGACAAAGGTCCTGTAGGGGTCTGGAACTGCTTCACCAATGTCACCAACTAATATCTGCTTAGTTTCTTCCACTATTATTTCCTTCTTATCTGGGCTGAGACAAAACAGTACCGCTTTCTTCCTCTTCTTGATCTCCTCTGGTGTGGAAGACTTCCTCACCTTCATTTCATTGAATACCTTTATGACTTCATCATTAACAGTTACGCCAGAAGCCTGTCAGCAGTGAGAAAAAGAAAGATTGTCATGGGCAGGTTGCGCTAGACAAAAAGCATATTGATTGCCATTTTCAGAAAAAGTTTTAATATGCAATGTATCACTCTAAGGGTTCTTACACATGGGTGTTTCGCCCTGAATTCTTTTGTGGTGGATTTCTCCAGGTGATTGCAGGTGGAACACAACATGATGCATTCCATCTGCGTTCAGCACCAGTGCGCCAGTATCAGTATGTACAGACAAAAAACAATGAATTGCATTTCATCCTGCGCTCCCCATGCAGTGCAATGCAGGAGAAATCTACCCCAGGGGAACAGAGGACGCCCATGTGTATGAGCCCTAAATGATCAGCAATTTAAATTATGCGTGTATTACAGAGTAATCATAAGGATACAATCAATACTGACTGATTTATAAAACTGAAGAGCAGAGGTTAAATATTTGCTGTCGGGCCATAGCGCTGGAAGACCACGGATTGGACATAATTGAAAACTTTTTGAATTTGACTCCTCAAATCAAAACTTGCAAATAAAATACTTTACTACAAAAAACTGTAAAACTCTCTTTAAAAAATGTAATTGCATTGTCTTTATCTGACTTTATTTGACTTTTTTTAAAGTGTTTTACTTAATTTGGCTTTCTAAAATTATAATGACTAAAGCAAAGGACAGCTTTATGCATTTGGTCACAGACTGAATAGAAGTAATTGTGGCATATGCCACCCCTGTTCTCTATTTATTTATTGGTTCACATGGTTCCTACTACATTTTAATAGGGCTGGGCTGTTAATGATGTAGGACAAAGAGTAGGGTTGTTCATTTTTGACCCGAAAACTTCAGTTTTTATTTGAGCTGTTCAGGTCACAACTGTCTGCATAGGTTTCAGCCTTGTGCAATGCTAACAATAATCTGGCCAAAATGTTATGACCCCACCCATATATAACACTGCGCTTTTCTGCATGTCATTATTTGGCCCTCTTGTTGAGTTTTAGTTGTGGTCAACCCTAGCAAAGTGGCAGGTATGGGTGGAAGGTTGAACTTATTGACAGGTGTTAAATTTTGATTCTGGGATACAGAATCATTATATCTCAGATATGGCTTGAGCTCAAAATATTGTTATTTTTCTTTACAATAACAGCATTATATGTATGTATATGTATACTCTTACACCATGAGGGTATGGGCAGCAGAATTAGGCCATCAATAGATTAATCTGTAGCAAGGATGATCCCCTAGATTTTCTCATAACCTGTGCAAAGTGATGGCAAAACAACAGGGCCAGAAATAGGGGTAGGCAGAAGAGGCACCTGCCTAGGGCACAATGATGATTGAGTGCAGGGAGGTACTTCATCTGCCTACCTCTAGTCTGCCTGCACTCTCTTTCCCCCGCTGCCCCTTACCATTGTGCACCCCCCAACCCTGCAACATCACTGCGCACATGCACTTGTTCACGCTTGGGGGAAGCTGGCCGGCTGGATTGCCTTGGGCACTCAGCTGGCTTGGCCCGCCTCTGCAAAACAATATCACAATAGAGGGCAGATTTATCAAAATGTGAGTTTATTCCTATGAGATTTTTAGAAGTGCATTTATCAATGTGAAAGTTTGAAAGTTAGAACTCACCATTTGATAAACACGCTTTTAAAAATTATTCTGATTGACTGCATCTGATGGCTGTATTAGATTTTACAACAATAAGAATGCAATAAGAATGTTGACAGCCGAACACATACACAGCACTGATGGCCACTTTAGCCAGTAATGAACAGACAGCTATCTGACAGTTTGCAAAACAATTATGTACATAGATATTCTTTCAGCAAATGACTTACTTGCTATTCAGAACAGCTTTATATCTTGCTGGATTAACTGTAACTTCGTTGCTAACATATTGACACCATTAGTCATAGGACAATAATATTACGGGCATAATGCACCCCTGCACCATTGTTTAGCTGGGTACTTTTATGGAAGGGGAAAAGGTACCACTTACAGACATGGTTTGATATTGCCCAGATCAATCTTTAAACTCTGTATACTTTAAAAGATTCCTAGAAATTGTGGTTCTGTTTAACATTTAATCTGGGGTTTAAATGTCATAATTTTCATGGTTTCAGTCTTGAAAGGCTGTCTGCATTTTCCATGCTAATGTGAAGGCGTAAGGAAGAGAATTCCCAGGACATTGAGTTTAAGCTATGCTAACATTTAGCAGTTTCTTTTTTATACAAGGCATATATACCATTTGTTCAGCCTTTGCAGCTGCACAGGGGCCACATATGTGTTTTTAAGTGAAGGAATAGAAGACCGCAAACTGATCTAACACAAGGGGCCCTATGCTGTATATGAGGATGGATTTAAAGAACTGGAGTGTTAGCAACCACCTCTGACTAAAAGAACCTTTGCTAAGGCTTACCGCTATAATGTGTACCTGTTTTTAAGCTGCTCTTGTGGCCAATTCCTAACATTCCTGATCATTTTAAGATGAACTCAATACCTTAGCATTAATCAGAGATATTTCAGCACAAGCCTTCACACTGCATGTTTCATATGTCTTAATTAAATGGTAAGGTTTTGAGTAGCATTGCTTGACCAAACCTATAAAATACATATGCTGCAGGGCTGATCCACTGTAGTTGATACGTTTGTTTCTTTCCACATCACTGCACAGAAACAGGCATACAATAGGTTTGTGAACTGATTCCTAAGTAGTCTATAGTTTGCAAATAACCTTAATTTTTTCACAGTTCTTGGCTTTTGGTAAATGTCCCTAAAGAGTTGCAAGTTGGGCAACGATGATATAAAATGTTATTGTCACCATACTGTCCTTCTGTATCTACAAGTCCGTATTGTTTCCACCTCCGTCTGCTACTCTTTGGGACTCTGGGCATAGAGGGATATTTTGGGTGGGGGCTCCCCAAATACAGATCTCAGACGTTAGTGAAGCTCCCAGTACATGCATGAATTGTATTCAAATACACCTCCTCAAGCTCACCATCTCTTCACCTCAACATTATATAAATTCCTAGTTATTTGTATGCAAATACCCAGAATGAATTCCCCTACAATACAGCCATTTCTGTACAAAAAGATCAAGGCATCATGCACATGTACCAATGCAGTCAATGGAAGGAATGCATAGGTCTAAAGGCCACTTAATACATAAAGTATTCACAAGTACATGTTTAAAAATAAATGCTCTTCAAAAAATAGCTCTGCCCATGGCAAAGGTACCATGAAATAAACTAGAAATTCTTCTAGGGGGAACAGACTGGCTACAATATATTATATATTTATATGTAAACTTAATTCTTAGCACTCTAAGAAAATATATACATTTTAAAGTAACTGGGGGGTCAAAAGGATGGGTCTGAAGGTTTAAAGAACCGGGCAGCCACTGGGGGAACCATATATTATTGCATTACACTTTTCACTTGGAGTGACAACTGGAGTTCAGTTACACAAGTGACGCAGACTGGATATCCCTGACCTATATACACAGTTCCCATCTAACTTTATAAATTATGAGGATCCCGAAATATAATGTATTTTTGGGCAGCAACTGTGGGCAGCTGCATCACTTTCCATTGCTATTATTGGGGATACAACTGTGATAACTCACAGTGTTTGCTAGACAATACTCAGTAGTGGTGTTTTAACCTCTTTGTATTCCATTTTTCTCAAGGGCAAAAAAGCTAGCCACATGCCACCAGGGTGTACAATTCTAATTAGAAGAACTTCGGTCCTAGTGTATAGCCTCCTGCACAAGGGTTTGAAGAATTACCCTCTGATGCAACTGGAAAGCTGGAAACCTTGTTGGAAATAAGAAAACTGAAATTGTAGTGGATGCATCCACAGGAATTACAGAAAGTGCAATCCCCTTGACAAAAAACTGATAGGCTAGATGTTGAAATGAGAGGTGCAGTTACTGATTAAATTAATTCCATCCTAAATGCAAAAAAAGGATAATAAAAAATATCTGAAAAGGAAGTACTATGGGAATAAAAGTTTGCATCCTCATGCATCTGGTAATTCTACACACTTTTACGCGCTTTTTATAATGCTATGTAGTCCTAGCATCTTTGCAGATATTGGCAGGGTCAGCATCACACTCAGGACCCAATACCGCAAGCCCAATTCTGAATAGAATGTCAGACATTTTGGTTGCCACTACAGGTAGCTCCCCATTTGTTATGATGATTGCCTGAATTTACTTGCTGAAGCTTTTTATAGAATATCTAATACATATAGGTCTGGCACTAATTGTGGGTTATCAGTGCAGAGCAGAGTTTTCTGGACAGCAAATCATAGAAATGAGCACACACATAAATACTTATCAAGGCCAATATATTGACCATTTGCAGAAAAATGAATGCAAACTTAGAAATTGTTAATATTTGTAAAAACCCCAAACCAGCCAAATATTTATATAAAAATACATAGAATAACAATAATCACAATCTATTGATTTTTTTACCCATGCTGCCTCTATGTGTTAAAAAATTTTGCTGCTAACTTTTATTTTTTATTTTAATTTTATTTTTACTCTAGGATGGGGAAATGTTATTGTAACATAGAGACAAGTCCAGTCATTTCAATTATTAGGCTAATGTCAGACTGATTTGACCGCTGCTGTCATCAGGAGGAAAGTAGCAGCAGTCAAAACATCCCTTTCCGATTGTCATGGCATCCTATAATAATCTATGGAAACGATCTGCCCGAAGCACATGTAACATTGACAGATTTCCACTCAAAAATGCTCACTTGAGCACTGTGAAATGGAGGTCTGTCTGTCACTGTTATGTCTCCTTCAGGCAAATGATAAGCCGCTTAGAATTTTTTCAACCCAAACTCAACCCTAACCTGCTATGTCAGAACATGCACCCAACCCAGCCTGAAGTTGCTTTCTACTTTATGACCCACACCAAACCGAGTCCCTGCTAAAAACTCATATATGAGTAGGATTAGACACCAAATTGGTGGAAGGTTAACACTATTACAAAAAGCAAGGGGCCCTGCTTGAATTTTGATCTGCCACTTGAGGCTCACTTGGTCTGAACGCACCTAACCCGTGGGACCAACAGGTTTGTAGTCATCACTATTTCTACAGGCATAATGTTTCACATAAATTAGAATGGAATATACTGGCAGGCAGAGGTGGGGCAATTTAGGATGAAAGTTGACATAAATGCTTTACTCCCAGTTAGCTATAGTAAAACTGCAGACCCTGCAACCATGTGGGAGAGGGGTCTAGATGGTCCCATACTGTTGAATATACAAAACTTAATTAACATAATAAAACTATATTCAATCAATCCAAAATATCTCAAAATGCCAGTCTTAAGAGAAGGCCAGATTTAAAGAAGGCTACCCACAATATTGTCAGCAGTCAATGATGCCTAGTGTTTCTGTACCAGTACAATGATGCTCAGTGTTTCTGTACCAGCGCCCTACAGGCAACTTGTAGTACTGCACTCTCCCACTTTGGGGGTCCCAAGACAGTAAAAGGTGGTATGTAGAGGTGAATTCTTAACAAATGCCTCTGCTCTCCATAGAACTGTACATGACAGCTGTTCAGCAACATTCAACATTCATACATTCAGCAACCTCCTCCATTTTTTATGTTTATAGCACAATTGCCATCACCTTTAAGAAGAGGAAAAGGGTAAACCCCGCAGTGATTTAGTCACTAACCTCAGACCCGCACTAGCCCAGCATACTTGGGAAGGCTGTGCCACCATCTTGCCCCCTGTAACAGTGATTCCTAGAGGCTGTGGCATCCAGTAGAGTAAAATTATAAGTTAAATGGTAACATGCAACTCTCCAGCTGTTGTATGTGTGTGTATGTATAAATAACACATAATATATATATATATATATATATAGAGAGAGAGAGAGAGAGACACGCACAGAGAGACACAGAGAGAGAGATGGAGAGATAGAGATTTATAAACATAGATAAAACAGAAACTTCACATATTACAACACAGCATTCAGATTAATATAAAGTTTCCTTCTACATGACACTCCTTAGCAGAGTAATTGGCTATCTGAGCAGGATCTACTATGAATCATGGGTGTTCTATAGCATGTAGGTGAGGAGAAGCAGTTCTGGCTTCATATCATATGGTTAGCACAGTGCAGGATTATCCCTTATTTCTTGCCCTTTTAAGGTGTCCTCTGAAATAATGCAGCAGGGGAACACTCCCTTGCTATGTTCTTCTATTATCCTGCTTGCTTGTTCTGTCCTGGAGCACTAACAGGAGTGTAACAAAACACAGATACATTTAGGTGCTTTATATAGGGAATGTCTGTCTAAAAAAGTAAGTAATGTGGGGGGGGGGGGGGGGGTTCTGGTCTTATTATTGCAAATGCAAAATTTAATTAACACCAAATTTGGAGTTACAGTACATGGCCCCCCAGCTGGGGATATCAGGCATTCCCAAGTTGTGACGTTTGAGGGTTCTGTCAAACTACAACTCCCAGAACCCCTTGACCATCTTCACGTAAATGCTGTGAACCGTAGTCCATCAACTTGCAGGCTGGACATTTCTGGTGTAGATATTTTTTTCAGAGAATTTACATTCCTTTTTAACAAGGAAAACTTTTAGCATAGGGGCCCTTCTAAGGCTAGGGGCCAAAAGCAAAAAAATCCTACTCCTAAAATCAGACCTGCATAATAATAATAGAGAATATTTATACAGTATAAAAACAAAATGCTGTGGAAGGTTCTAGCAGCACTGAGATACACAACCCAAAAGTTACTCACTAACTTAACTATGTAAAAAATGAGCACATGCTATGGTGGGACGTCGGCACTGCCCGTCACTGGCAGCTTTAGCACAGATACAGTTCCAAGTACAGTGAGCTTTTATAACACACTTGTGTAAAGCAAGGAATCATTAAACATCACATGGCATCCTAGCTGCCAGTTTGTAATATGAATATATGCAATACATAAAGAAATGATGACATCACACATAATATAAGAATTTTACACTAGTAAAACACTATAATATTATAGAAAGGACTGCAGAAGTCCTGCTGACTAAAGCAATGACAGAGCCAAGTGCCCTGGGACACTATTCCCTGTCAGGGTTATATTAAGAAAACACAAAGCAGACACAAAAATTAGAATAAAGGCAATTTTCTTACCATGCTTTGTCCTGTGTCAGAAGAGCGTTATATCCGGGGGGTTGCCTTGATTTCCAAGCTTGGCAAGTGATCCAGTCAATAAGGAGGGGTTATTGTGAGTGACAACTGGCAGGCAGAAAGGTCCAGAAAAGGGAAGATTGAGGGAGTGAGGAAAGTGTAGGCAGAGCCCGCACACGTGGGTTAGTGAGAGGGGCAGAGGAAGAGGAGTAAATGGATGAATGCAGTGAGAAGAAAGACTGGCAAAGAGAGTTGGGATATAGAGGAGGGGAGGGTAGGGAGTTTGGGAGAGCAGTCAGTGAATGCCTTGCGCTTGCTCATACAACACACACTCTGAGGTGACAGCTGCACTAACACTACAAGGCATTTAACTGCTCTGGTGCCAGTGCTCAGGCGCATGCCCAAATGCTATTAAACATGTAGCCTTTGCCAGAGTCTGCTGCAAGAGACATTACTAAGCCAGGATGGAACATTAAAGTAGAAATGCTGAGATAACTAGAAACAAGAACTTCCTAGGGGAAGAGCTGGCACAAGGATATGTAAGGGGCTACAGCTCAATGATTCCCCTTTAAACGGGCCTCTCTGCTGCTTTCCCCTTCCCACCGCAAAACAAACATTTCCTTCAGTGAAGAAGGCCCAGTGTTTTTGTACCAGTGGCCTTACAGTAGCTACAACCCTGTTCTGCAGCTATACACCCAGGGTTCTGGGCTCACTGAACTGTATTTATGACATGATGGAGTCAAGGTTACATATATATCTGTAAGCAACGCAGCGCTATGTTATGCAAATGGAAATGTACTCTAAATCAGCGCTTTCCAACCTGTGGAAATGTCTTTTTCCCCTTTGAGATCTGAAAGCAATGGGCATGGTACCCAGCATTATGGAATGTTAGGGGTAAAATGTAGGGATGAATTCTTATTTAAAGTGTACCTGGGTGCTCATAATGCACGAGGTGTTTTGGTAACTAACACAATTAATCATTACCTCAAAGGAGAATAAAAAGTTAAAGCACAGGGGGCTGACAATATATTGGGCCTACACTTTCTAATACAATGGCACCAGCCTGTTCAAGTCTGGGCAGTTGCATGCTTAGTATAGTGTATTTATGTTTCTATACTGTGCCTACTTAGTAACTTTTAAAAAAGTATTTAGCAGGACAATCTAGAAGAAAATATTTTGGGCTGGTGTGATGTTTATGAAAGATTTCTACAGTCCCAGTCCCACAATGTTAGGATTTTCCTTACTAGGAGGTGCTAAACATATTAGCACCACTCAGAGCTTTAACCTTTAGTTCTCCTTTATGTGACCACCATCTGCTACTGATCGTGTAGCTGCCTGTTACTATGTGCTACTCCTGCAGAATTCCGATAAATAAAGACTGTACTGTGCGATTCAGAACAAAACAGAAAGACGTAAGGTCCTCCCTAAAGAGCTTGGAGACAAGTAATACCATTTACAGGCATCTGTAGCTCTGTGCCCTCTGTTAGGAGCCTCTGAGATAATACAAAATATTAAAAACACAGATTTTTTAAAAAATATTTTTAGGTTTGCAGGCGCCAAACAAGTTGTTTTCCTTGCATTTGGTGCTTTCCTGAGCACACCCATGAGTACACCCCAATCAGTAAAACAGGCCTGTGGGTCTTCCTGCATTCCCCTGCTCTGGAACACATGAAAGATCAAGTGCAGGGGAATGCAGTAAAAAACGCTGGTCTGTAAGAGGCCTCAGTCACAGTCAGCTGGTTGTACTTTCCTTTTTACTATGCGGCTAACCTGCTGGTGTTTAGGCAAACCAATGGCACTCAACACTGCTACATTTGACCCATAGGATGCAGGTCACTGTTCTAGAACGACAATAGTGTTACACACAGGAGTACCTGCGATTTCATTTGATTGCCTTTAAATCAGTGGGGATCAATTTCCAGCATTTTGTTGTCCTTTTTAATCACTAAGGCAACTGCGCCCAGCCTTGCTACCTGTGCCCAGCCTTGCTACCTGTGCCATCAGGCGAGTTGAGAAACTCGCCCCAGGCAGCAGTGCCTGGCATAATAAAAGATGCAGAAAAAAGCCACCCTGGAAACTTAAAGAGCCAAAATTCCAATTTTTTTTATAGGTGCTTGATAAATGAAAACTTATGTAACACTTGTTTGGCTTATATATGGCAAAACCCAGGCTAGTGATAGGTATAGAGCATGTGTTACATGCGACCTTAATGCACAGGAGTTGGCCTCCGCTAGTTGGGAGTTATATAATGGAGCTGAGGGTGTTGCTGAACTACAACTATCTGAAGTAGTGTGGTGCAATAGATATTAATGGACGCCAGAGGATTCTTTATGGTAAACTATAATGCAGATTTATTGTCCAGCAAGATAGATTTAATAGTGCACACAGGGTATTAAACTCACAGACACAGCAGATATAGATTGGGTCACAGTGATAAACAGCATTTGTGACCTGTAGGAACAGTATAGCCCAACATGGAGAGGTGCAGAGAAATAGCTGAGAGCCCAGGATGGATGCCCTTTACTGGAACGGATCCCCTCCAGCCAACTGTGGTTCAGGGGTGAAGTACTGCCTGAATCCTGCATCTTAACTGTGGTCCCTACAGCAAGGCATACAGAGCCTGGGTTTGACTAAACCCTTACAGTCTCCTTTGATGGGGCTAGTGCTGCCCTTACTAAATAAGCTGACTATGCTCACCACTCCTAGAGGGTGCTATTAATTAGAACTGACTGTGCTGGCTTGTTCTCGTTCACGGGGCCCTGTCCCCGACTTTTCACTAGGGTATGAGGTCCCTAGGGTACAAAATGGCTTCTGGGCCCATGTCCGGTCCAGGCTCAGTTGGGGCTCTGTCTAGGACACAGCATGCAGCCAAAAGAGAAAGACACTCCCTTGTGCAAGACACTATATAGTCTGCCAAGGGGAGTGGTCAACCTGCACTAAACCTATGAGGGATAGTGTTTCAGCTGTAACCTGAGTACAGAGGGCTCTGCCCTATAACAGTACAGATATCAGAAAGTAGGGATATGAAGCCATAGGGAGCTTAACCCTATGGGTCCCTACACTTATATCTTGCTTTTCTGAACATTTAGATGGTCCAAACAAACTGTAAAGGTGGCCATACAAGTGGTCACTAATAATCTTTCTGTTTGTTAAGAATGCAGGCTAATAGGTCTGATGCTGTTCAGGTCATGGCAGCCTATGGCCACCTCTAATTACATACAGTGTTTGGCCTTCTGGTTGCTGCAGAATAGAGCACAAAGACCTGCACCTTTCATTCAACCAAATTATATTTGTGAGTAGTGTTGCCACCTTTCTGGGATAATTTTACCGACCTGTGGGTGGAGCCAGTGACATCACAGAGTGGGCATTGGTCAGGTGTATGTGGTGGCAGTTAGGGTGAAGGGCATATAATGCTGAGTTGGCTCACAGAAAGTTTCAGAGAGGTCCTGGTCCAAGCTGGTGAAGTACCAGACAGGTGGTAACTCTATTCATGGGGGGTGGGATAAGGACAAGTGCTCGCTTGTGTGAAAGCTAGGGAGAATCAAGGAGGGAAATAGGGCTATGCAACCATGTACTTACAGCCTGCCTATGGCAGACATTAAGCACAGAGCTGCCTTGTATCCAACAAAAAAAATGTGTGTCCAAAGCATAATAATTTAAAAAAGGGAGTCCCTGTGTGTATTATATGGCTAACATACACTGAGATACAAAGCTAGTGTATAAAAGAACACATGCGCATTTGGATAAACTTGGTTGCCCGGTATTTTAGGCATTTAATGTAAGCTCTTTTGGGCAGGACTCTTTTCACCTCTTGTATCGGTTATTGATTGATGCTTTATATGTTACTCTGTATGTCCAATGTATGTAACCCACCTATTGTACAGCGCTGCAGTGCTTTATAAATAAATGTTAATAATAATAATACCTCATGGTTTAACCTAACAAATTTAAACATTGTATAATTTAAATGAATACAATATGTAAGAAGCAAACATGTGTACCTATCCCTTTGTGTCCCCTCAATGTTATTAAAATCAATAAAAATTCATACTGAAAAAAAAATAATAATAATAATAATACATCCTTATTCTGTGGGACGAGCAAACAACATTCAGAAATAGGGATTGTGCCCTGTTTGGCCAAATCTGCTTGAGACTGGGTTGTGCAGATAGACTTCTGCTGTTGATCAATGCTGTTGGCTGGAAGTTTTGCTTAAGTTTGGTTTATACTCCTGTAATACTGCAGCTGAAACAGAGAGAAAAGGGAGTTTCTTTGGGCCCAGTGCAGGGGGTCTGACAGCTGCTCTAGACACCCACACACACTACCATGTTCCTGTTACTCAGAGAGAGACACAAGTACTCTCTATATGGTGAATCCTTCTGCTCATGCTTGATACTGGCTTTAAAAACACTTGGGGCCTACAAGGCAACTATATTAGCCTAGCTTTTTGACACTTTGTTGATGGGGGTTGTGACACCATTATTATTTTCTACAATGCTTTTCATGTTTTATGATTAAATATCTGTAAGGGAAAAGAATCTCAGAAGTGTGCAAGACATTGTGGGAATTGGGAGTCTGGGTTGGAGACAATGCTGACGGGGTCTTCAGGACAGCCTGCCAGAAAATATCTAGTCGAAAATCTGCCAGATACCAATTTAGCTGGTTTGAAATTCCCATCAGGAAGAGGATCACATTGGGACATGGGCCCCAGTATGAACTGATCGCTGGCCCACAGGCCACAGTCTGTTTTCCAGCTGCGCCAAATGAGTGTGTCTCAAAGCATTGGGCCAGAATTATACAAGATAAACGGGGCTCAAATTTAATTCATTGCATAGAATGAAAAGCTTTTCCATTTAAAACATTTGCCATTGAGGAAATATAGTTTCCATTTGGACAAACATACATTAAATATTGGGGTTTCTGAACACGGATTTTTCTATAATTTGGATCACCATAGCTAAAATAGAATTTTTTTCCACCAATATGGATTCCCACATATTAGTTACCATCAAGTACAAGGTACGGTTTTATTATTACAGAGATAATAGAATTATTTGCTTAAAATTGACTTTATGGAAGATGGCCCTTCAGTAATTTAGCGCTTTCTGGATATTGGGTTTCTGGAAAAGGGATACCATAGATCCCACACGAATGTGCGTATGTGTATACAGTGTCTCTAAATGTATATCTAAATGTATAAGGTTACTGGTCCTTTAAGGAGTATATGGATGCAGTCTGCTTGCAATGAAAGAATCCTGATGGTGGATTTCAACAAAATCTAGTGTACCTTTTTAAAAGGATTGTAACAGAAATGTGTTTTTCCTGCATATGCCAAAAATGCAAGAATGCAAAATCTATGTATTATTGGGACAGTTTACTTGCTCAGAACACTTGATGTTAAAATTGTATAATGGCATTATTCAGGTATTTTGTTTGTTTGTTTGTTTTTTTCTAGAAATTTACAAAATTAATGCTTAATTGTATAATTTATGCTTCCCATTAGTAGTGCCAGCCCCCACAGAGCAAGCTACCCAAGCTTGAGTAAAGTCTGTTCTGCTAGTCGATACATTTGGTGCTGGTATTTCTTAGACCGCTATTATTATTATTATTATTAACATTTATTTATAAAGCGCCAACATATTCCACAGTGCTGTACAATCAGTGGGTTTCATACATTGGACATACAGAGTAACATATATAGCAAACAATAACCGATACAAGAGGTGAAGAGAGCCCTGCCCAAAAGAGCTTACAATCTACAAGGAGAAAGGGCTGAGACACAAGGTGTGGGAATGGGCATGACCAGAGTAGTGAGAGGTGGGGCACAGGGTATTGCTTTTAGCAGCACACTGAGGTTATATTAATCTAGATTAGGGTAAGCTTCTCTAAATAAATGTGTTTTTAGAGATCTCTTGAAGGCAGAGAGATTGGGAGAAAGTCTGACAGTTTGTGGGAGCGAATTCCAGAGAAGGGGGGCAGCCCTTGCAAAGTCTTGAATGCGAGCGTGTGAGGAGGGAATGAGAGAGGAGTTGAGGAGCAGGTCAGTAGAGGAGCGTAACAAGCGGGTTGGATGGTACCTAGAGATGAGTTCAGAGATGTAGGGTGGGGTAGAGTTATGGACTGCTTTGAATGTGAGAGTCATTAGTTATCCTGGATGGTAGGGGAAGCCAGTGCAGGGATTGGCAGAGTGGCATGGCAGAGGAGGAATGGTATTCATTATGGACTGGAGAGGGGACAGTCTTTGGAGGGGAAGGCCAATTAATAGGGAGTTCCAGTACGCCAGGCTATGGAATATATCAGCAGTTTAGCAGGTGGGAGACTGAGCTGACATGTGAGGGAGGAAGATAGAAAAAGCAAATTACATTGTTAAGCCTATATTTTAGAAAATGGAAAAGAGAAAGCAATAGAAAAAGTAATTTGTGGTGTGGTATGTGGAAATTATGTTTTGTAAAGCTGAAGGGCAGGATGGGTTGCCACAGTTTCTGGCAAAAAATACCAGCGTTCCTTTATTTTGTTTTCTCCCTATTTATAACATTGGCAGCGAACAACATTTTTACTGGGCAGGCTGGTAAAATACCTGCCAGGTGGCAACCTGAGGGCAGTACAGGCCCCTTTTTCAATGTTTGTTCATAGAATAAGGGCATGTACTAAACATACTTAAATTGACAAATATCAATGATTTTTGTTACTTTTTGCACTAATCAGGGTAAAAACTGAAACTGCAACTTCCCATTCCAACTTGCTGGTTCACACAAACAAAACCCCTCCAGTATGAGGTAGTGGTTTAGTGTTACATACTTTGAAGCACATAAATACCATCTGTTATAAGAAGACATTTATTGTTCAGCTGGCGTCGCCCTACTCTCTTTAGTTTATTACATTTACTTACTTTCAGTGTGATACCCCTCAGAAATCATAAGATTGAACATTGAACATTGAAATAGGCTGTCTGCATCTGCAGTTGACAAATAGTGCCCTATTAAACAGTTCCCTTGAGCCACCATTTTGTGATATTCTGTGTGCTCCCTCAGAGATCACCTGACAGGAAATAATGCAGCTCTAACTAGAACAGGAAGAAGTGTGGGAGTAAAAGATAGAGATTCATTCACTGGCTGATGTAATTTAGCAAGTATGTGCCGTATACAAGCCAGAGGGTGAAGATTAGTACTCACAAAAAGGCAGTTTTTCAGTTTGGGATTATCCAGTTATTAAAGTACAGCGGGAAAAATAAGTATTGAACACAAAAGTTTTTCTCAGCAAATATATTTCTAATGGGGCTACTGACATGACATTTACACCAGATGTCAGTAACAACCCAAGTAATCCATACTTACAAAGAAATCAAAACAAATAAGTCTTTAAATAAGTTATGTGTAATAAAGTGGAATGACACAAGGAATAAGTACTGAATTCTCGAAGAAAAGGAGGTGCAAAAAGTTATGGAAAGCCAAGGAACCTGCTGAAATCTGTCAGTATTGAGAAAGCAATCCAGGCCCATATCAGCACAAATTAATATCAGCTGGTTTAGTTATAGTTGATGGGCTACAAAAAAGGTTTGTCACTACCAAGGTATCACACAAGAAGCATCTAATGATGGGTAAAAGTGAAGAGCGCTCACAAGACCTTCGCAAAACATACTGATGGCATTGGTTACAGATATATTTCTAAGCTTCTGAATGTTCCAGTGAGCACCGCTGGGGCCACAATCCTGAAGTAGAAAGAACATCATTTTACCCTAAATAGGCCATGACCAGGTGCACCTTGCAAGATTTCTCAGAGGACTCAAAAGAATAATCAGAAGAGTTGCCCAAGAGCCAAAGATCACTAGCAAGGACCTTCAGAAAGACCTTGAATTAGTAGGTACAGTTGTTTCAAAGAAAACAAGTAGTAAGGCATTCAAACGACACAGCCTCCACTGTGAAAAAGCATGTTGAAGCTCGTTTAAAGTTTGCTGCACAACATTTAGATAAGCCAATGAAATTCTGGAGCATAGAGTCTGGCCAGATGAGACCAAAATTTAACTCTTTGGATGTTATTGGAAACACCATGTTTGGAGGAGAAATGGTACTGCACATCATCCCAAAAACATCATGCCAACTGTAAAGTTTGGGGGTGGGAACTTTATGATGTGGGGCTGTTTTTCAGCATATGGTACGGACCGACTTCATATAATTGAAGGAAGGATGAATGGAGATATGTACATTCTTGATAGGAATCTGCTGCCATCTACCAGGATGCTGAAGATGAAGCGAGGGTCAACTTTTCAGCAAGACAATATCCCAAACACACAGCCAAGGAAACTCTCAATTGGTTTCAGAGAAAGAAAACAAAGCTGCTAGAATGGCCCAGTCAATCGCTCAGCTTAAATCCAATAGAAAATCTAAGCAAAGAACTGAAGATCAGAGTTCATAGAAGAGGCCCCCAGGACCTTCAAGTTTGTGTGGGCCAAAATCCCACCTGAGAAATTCATGTGACTAGTTTCTCCATACAGGAGACGCCTTAAAGCTGTCTTTACCAACAAAGACTTTTCTACTATGTATTAAATACATTTCAGGTTTCAAGTAAATGTATATGTGTGTTTAATACTTATTTCCTGTGTCATTCCACTTTACTACACATAACATTATGGGCTTGTTTATTTTGATTTCTTTGTATGTGTGGATTACTTGGGTTGTTACTGACATCTGTTGTAAATTTCATGTCAATAGAAATATATTTAGTGACGTGTTCAGTACTTATTTTTCCTGCTGTGTATACTTCATCAATAGGCTTCATGTTTATGAAACATAGTAAGTTGGGTTGAAAAAAGACATACATCCATCACGTTCAACCATAATGCCTATATATAACCTGCCTAACTACTAGTTGATCCAGAGGAAGGCAAAAAACCCCATCTGAAGCCTCTCTAATTTGCCGCAGAGAGGAAAAAATTCCTTCCTGACTCCAAGATGGCAATCGGACCAGTCCCTGGATCAACTTGTACTGAGAGCTATCTCCCATAAACAAGTGTTTTCCATATGGGCTGTTTTAATTATTTCATTTTTGTCAAATGAAATGTACCAACAGAAGTGGCATATTTTGGCAGTTAATATTTTTTGCCATTTAGCCTGAATTCTAGCGACAGATGCAATTTCTGTCACTAAGTGCCACCGGCCACAATCTAAAAGCTTATTGGGGTAATTTAATAAATTGCACTCATACATTTTAAACACTGGGCAGTAACCCTTGGCAACCAATTAGATTTTCCTTTCACTGTCCTACCTGCAGCTGGCTGAAAAAAAGCTCACTGATCAGCTACTATAGGTTACTGCCCAGGCACAAATTTGCCCAGTTTTTATAAGTAAACTGAGTGTAACCAGGTTGGGGGGCATGGCCAACAGTCTGACATGAGTGGACACACCAACCATGAGCTCTTAGCTCAGGGCTGGTGTTATTTTGAGGGCTCTTATGTCATTGTCGATCCTTATTGCCAAGTGACTTGCAGTCCAGCGAGTCCCCCAGGTCTTTAGGCAAGGTAAAGTAGTGAGTAGTACCTTCAGATATCAGTCGCATTCTTGCCTGGTACATCATGGCACATTGGATGCTAAGAGTCCACGTGCGTTTTTTTGCAATCGATAAATTGAGCCCCTTGCTTCTGCATTTCAGTGGAGAAGTCAGCGTATATTGAGATGGTACTGGCCTTGTATGTGATGGAGTCCTTCTGCCTTGCCAGTTGCAGGATTTTATTGCAGGCTTGTGATATGTCATATTAAGACATACACACAGGCAGTGTAGGGCAGGCAGAGTATGGCACCCACAGGTAGCATAGGAGGCAGTACATAGTGACACAATGTTGGCACTGCTCCTAATGTCTGAGGTGTGAACAATGTGGGCACTTACACTCTAAACCTGAGTTGTGAACAATGCAGGGACTAAAAGGTGAGAACAGGGGATTACAGCAAGAATCTAAGGTGTGAACAATGCAGGGGCCAGATAGCAAAGAAAATGTGCAAATATCCTGTTATAAATATACTATAAATGTACTGTTACCTAGCTGTATACCTTACTGTTAAAAGATGTACTGTATATATCTGTTTTATTCGCATGTATCCTGTGCTCTAATAAACCTACCTGAACCAGGTCTCATAATCCATAGATTTAACCAATCAGTAACTGCTTTGCTTATGCTTAAAAGAAACCTTTTACTGGTTGGCGTACAGCACCTGGGAAAACGGTTCCTTTTCATTATTCTGCATGACATTAGCCCAATGCTGTATTTGTGCTGTTAAAGTGTACTGGCAATAAACTGTAGAAGATTTATATCCCATAAAAAATCAGATTATTTAAGAATTTAACACCAGAACTCCAGCTACAGGGCACTTCTGCATAACACCTATCCTATTATGTATGATGTAGAAATTATGTATGATGTAGAGAGTAATATTCTGAGATATGTCTATGAAGATTTTCATTCATCCAGGTCATGGTATATCTAGTATAAATAAATTTAAAGCAACTGGACTTAAGTAATCATTGAAGACGTTTCACTACTCATCCGAGCAGCTTCTTCAGTTCAACTGACTGAAGATACTTTGGTAATCCTTTCAAAGTAACTCCACAGCATTCACACCTCTGTGAGTTTCAGATGTCACCTTTCTGAAGAGTTACAAAGTGCCATTGTGATTGGATTAGTGAAAGAGTATATATGCTGAGGACTTCCCATACCAGTTAGTTGAACTGAAGAAGCTGCTCGGATGAGTAGTGGAACGTCTTCAATGATTACCAAACAAGTCCAGTTGCTTTAAATTTATTTATACTAGAAATATTCTGAGACAATTTTCAATTATTTTATTATTTGTAGTTTTTTAATTATACCAGTTTTTGTTCAGCAGCACTCCCGTTTGGAGTTTCAGCAGCTATTTGGTCGCTAGGATCCAAATTACCTTAGCAACCATGGTGTAGTTTAAATGAAAAACTGATATAAATGAATAGAAGAGGACTTGAATAATGAAATAAGTACTAAAAAGTAACAACATGTAGTTTCACAAAGCAATATTTTTTTGGCTGCAGGGGTCAGTCACCCCCATTTAAAAGCTGCAGAGTTAAAAGAAGGCAAATAATTAAAAAAAAAGAAATAAAGATGACTGATTGATAAGTTAACTGAAACCCCTTTTAGGCCTAGCTAGAATTAACATGGCACAAGCAAATAATTTGGAAAAGGAAACTTTTATTGTTCTTTTACACTGGAACCTGCACAAAAAATAACAAATAACAGCAATTTCCTTGTGTAAGTAACTGCATATCTAGTTGGAAAGCCCCAAATTTAACTCCATGAAAACAGAAGGCTCAAATTCCAAGTCTTTAGGACCTGATATGAACAATATCAAATTTATATCACAAGTGGTATACTTCCAAGTACAAAATATCATAAATACAAAAGAAAAAAAAACGCCACAAAAACATTCTCATATTTTTATGGAATACTAAATAAATATCTAGGTAAGAAATTCTGAAATACTCTCAGCTTGTACAGTCCATTGCCAAAAATATACCCTCTTTATTTTAACTCAAGTAGTGTTGGTTGGCCAGAAATTATAGGGTCGCTGTTACTTCCCCATAATTTCTGTAAATATTCCAACAGGGTAACTAGAGAATATAGAAAAGTCATCAGAACAACTTGTCATTAAGTGGTAACCATAGAAATCTTATAACCTTAGATCGGAGGGAGGCCTCAGACAAAGTAGCACGGCTACGGGTCTAAAACTCCCAACCTTAAAAAGAGCCAACACAGGAATGCTGTAGAACAGTCTAATGTTAATCTGATATACATATATACTTGTATAAAATACTTGTACATGGAATGAACCTGGTGCAGCAGTCATAAAAGCTGCTTTCCCCTGAGTGCTGATTAGCAAGAAAAAAAAAAAAAAATTCAGTGCTTGTCGTTACTTTTGTTGATGGCTGAGTTTATTGCTTTTGCAAACCAGTTCAGCAGGCTGCGCCCCTTGCAACCAGGAGAGAGAGGAAGAGGAGGTGGGGGACTGCCACCCATGGTCCCTTTGCTTTGCATTCTTGAATAATATTAATAATAATAATAATAATAATAATAAAAAAAAAAGGTTAAAGGCGGGATCTTTTGGCGGGAGGTGTGGTGGCAGGAACTTTGTTAATAGTGACTTCTAGTCCCAGCTTCCGAGCCTCACTGACAAAGAAAGACTGGAGGCGGACTCCCGCTTTGGCTTCACTGCTGTTGTGGTGGTTGTATTCGAAGCAGTTGGAAAACATCAACTGGACATCATCTATGAACTCAGCTGTAAAATCAAATATGAATACAAAACATGATGAAATCACTTTTTTTTTTTTTTAAACTTCATTTAGATTTATTATGCAGATTCGGTTTTGTGTTCTGTGAATCAGGATTTAGGCAAATCTAAAAGTTATGGTTATTAAAAACGTACTTAAGCACTACTAAGAAACTATTTATATTTTAAAATATATATTAAGAATCCACAGTAGTTTGGGTGCATGTTAATATTAATTACAGCATAACTAAAAACTCCTCCAATCTTGTAGGCAATAATGAATAAAATATGGTGCTGGTTTGACTTTGGGCTAAGAATTACTAAATTGCACCTTTTTTCCTATATATAGATCGGCTATGGTCCATGTCCATGATTAAAATAAGGAGTGGGTGTTCTAATGGTTCCTGCCAGTCCCTATCAGTTAGGAGATGAATAGCCAATCAAAGCCCTGCATTTACACAAGCAAAGACAAGCTTGCTTTTGCTAGCAGGCTGGTGGTTTTAATCCTACACTTCAGTGTTGAGTGCCACCGGCTCTCCTGTACGACCTGGGAAAGGAGGCAGCAGGAAGTGGGTTTTTGCAGAAATTTTCAATAAATCAACCCAAAACACTACTTTTTTTTTTAGACACATTTTTGTTACATTTAAAGGAGTATAAATACACTGGCACATTCTTGTTTTTCATTTTTTTTTTTTTTAAGTGAAATCTATATATTTTAAATAAGAAGGGAAATCCTGTGTACAGAGAGAAGCAGTTGTGAGTTTTAGTTACCCTTAGTAAAGAAACAAAAGCATCCTGTTGAGTGTGTTATGTCAGGGATAAAAACAGAAATTAAAGAGAAATTAAATAGTTATACAAAATCTCCAAAACAAAGCTCTAGATCTTGCAGGTACTTACATGCACATTTGTATTCACATTTGTTCACTTTTTCACGGATTAGATTTAAGGCAATAGGTTTCTGGATAATGTCAAAGTAATCTGGAACCTAGAATAAAGGACTTTGCGTTAAAAGAAGCCCACTTCATCCAACCCATTACATGGCTGTAAATTGGATCCCACATATGAAAATCCCTTACGAACTACAAGCTACATGAAAATCACTTTCTACATACCTGAATTTTAGACACCAGCCGCATAAATGGCCAGCTGTCATCATGCCTCACCAGCTCTACAACCAGCTGCTCACAAGCTGATAATTCGTGTACACCATGATGCCTTCCTGAGCTTCTCCGACTTCCTTGTCCAACTGAAGAAATATCTTAAGGGAAAACAAGTCAAATGTAAAAAATCTTTTCCTATTTGTGCTTCCAGCTCTATTAATCAGCAACCACACACAGACATATCATCTTTGAAGTGGGAACCACATTTTTACAAATCAGTTCAACTAGCAACCCCCCCCCCAGTTCAAAGTAATAGAATAGGTGAGAGATTATGCACCTATAAAAAGTATGCATACATAAACTTACAACCTATTCACATCTGTACTGATCTTTATGTTTCCAATAAGAAGCACTATGGTTTTGGCGACAACATTCTTTGGATAAGTGTCCCAAAATTTAAGTCTTGCAGTCCAGACAGACACACATTTGTACTTGTGCCTACCATGCTTACCTTCAGATAAGCGCTTTTTGCCTCTTCCTTTGGGTTCAGTCTGCGAAGGTAATAAACTCTGTGACCGTGCCCTTCTTCCAGGACGCGCTGGCTCATTGGAGTCTAAACTAAATGGCCGGAAAGCAAAGGGGCTGCTCGATGGAGTGTTATCTGCAGATTTCTGCAATCGTCCTCTTCCTCTCCCTCTACCTCTTCCTCTGCCCCTACCTCTTCCTCTGCCATTTACAGTAACCAGCTCTACAAGAGAAGCATTGGGGGAAACTGCATAGGCTGGGGAATCAAAAGCAGAGAGACGGGATGTAGGTTCTAGAGATGGTGCAGAACGTGTTTTTCTTCCTCGTCCGCTACCTTTTTGTGCCGGTGGTGTATTTTTGGGTGTGCTCTGCTTTCCTGTTCTTGGCTTGGGGCCTGGTTTGCCTGCTGCTTTTCCACCTCTCATCTTCAAAGGCAATTGCACTCTGGGTGGTCGCCCTCTTTTTGGAGGGCTTCAAAGAAAACAAAATGCAAATCAGTTTATTTTTCTACTGCGCACAATACTAAAGCAAGCTACAGTCTATCTAGATCTGCCATAATGAAGTTGCCATATTACCATTGCCACAAGGGAATGTTACTGTATATTGGTATAAGCATTTAGCAGCACAAAGACAAGTAAAAGCACAACTATGAAAAGATCACTGGTGAGAATACAGTTCATGCCTAGTTAGCGTCTCAAGGCAGAATCAATCAACCCATTACAAATTATAAACCTGCTAAAAGTGTATTTTTGTACTCCCACCACCAGTGTCAAGCTCAGGAATTGAGACTGTAACTTGATTTTATGATGAGCGAAGAAATCCTGCATTTCTCAACTGCAAGTGACCCTGTGGCTGCCTCACATCTAGGTGGGTGTATAACTAGGCAGCTGGCATTCCTGCAGTTTCGCCTAGCAAAATAAATGTTCCCAAACATGACTGTGCTGGTTAGTCACCAGGAGCATGTGCATACTACCTTTAATGCACACCGATCAGCAAAGCCATGGTTGGGAATAGTGATGATGCCACCAACCCTACTGCACTGCTCTACATTTGGCTACAAAAGCATGTATAAGGGGTTGATAGCATTTCAAAAACAAGCTTTTTATTGTCAACATTTTATGAAAAAACACTGTCTTCACCTGTAATAGTTATACCTTAAACCATATAGTTTCCTCCACCAGAGGTGCAGGCTAATAGAGCCTGAACTTCGGTTGAGGGAAACCGTTTTTATTGAAAAAAAATATCCCTTGCCAGTGCTTGGCTACCTGCACAGCACTCTATTAGCCTGCACCTCTGGTGGGGGAAGCAATATGGGGGGTGATAGGTGTACTTTAATGTTTCG
Organism: Xenopus tropicalis; assembly: GCF_000004195.4. Classification (NCBI taxonomy): domain Eukaryota; kingdom Metazoa; phylum Chordata; class Amphibia; order Anura; family Pipidae; genus Xenopus; species Xenopus tropicalis. Next base: position 109,350,771 of record NC_030684.2, read on the forward strand.
TGTTTGCCAATGGGAGAAAATGAATATTATAATATTTATAATAATGTATTAATCTTGAAATCAATAGGAGTGAAGAGCTCACCTTTCTTCTTCAGACATAACTTCTTCCTCCTCATTTTCAGATTCACTCTCCTCTTGCTCCTCCTCCTCTTCTTCTTCTTCTTCCTCCTCCTGATCTTCAAGTTCTTCTTCTTCTTCCTCATCGCTATCCATTGAATATCTCTGTCTGGATGGCAACCTGCGGGAACGTTGCTTGGGATGACATTCTGGACAGAACCAGTCTCCTTCTGGAACATACTGCAAGAAGCCACTGTTTAAAGGGTGCTTCAGAATATACTGCTAATATTGCATATATTACTAAATAAACCAAAAAGCTCAAAAATAAAAAAAAATATAAAGAATACACATTCATAATAGAAATTATAATACACAGAAAAACACGACTATCAATGGCAAATAGACTCAGAATAGCACTGTCTACATCATACTCAAAGTTATTAAAAAGATTTTTAGGGGTTTTCCAACTTAGTCAAAGAGCATAGTTACCGTAGGTCTTTATTCATTATTATACCTTTATCTACAAAGCTTCCAGCAAAGCCAAGAAAGCCACAAAGGGTAAAGCTCTCCAACCAGGGGCAACTGACCTAGTAGTCATTTTTTACATCAATGGGCAAGTGTTGCTTGTAGAGCTTTAGTGCCCCCCATAGTGTGCCAATTTAAATATATCTAATCTCTAAAGATAAGTGGTAAACGAGTGTCAGCTCAGGGGGTGTATATGTGCATTCACGACTTGCGTCATAGTGTAGATGGAGTTAAGAAAGACTGGGAGACAATTTATAGTATTGGTTCCTAATTTTACTGCCCCGCGTACTAAAGAATAGCATTTTCTTGCCTGGGGCTGGGGCTTCATGGCTAAATTCCTTAACAAGTTTTAAATTGCATCCATATACTCTGTATATGCTTACTTTAAGTTTGGGCCTAACACAGTAGATATGGTGTCCTCTGTCACAGCCATCACATAGCACCATGCTCTCTCCATCTCCTTTCTTACGGCACACCTTGCAGCGTGCATTGAGAATAGAGCGGGACCACAAGATGCTACGATCCAGAGTGGATAAGTGAAGGAATATTTGAGAAAAGCTCCCAGATGACAGCAAGGACTCTCTCCAGCGGTCTAGTACTGTCCTCTGGACACGTCCACTTTCACTCACATCTACAAAGGGGAAGAGACATGCCTCTAAATTAAAACTTTTCTCTGAAAACAATAAATAAATAAATAAATAAATGTTCGAGCAGAGAGGTATTTTAGCTAAACAAAAGGAGAATGCATGTTTTACACAAATCATGCCACTGGTGTATTATTATTAGGAATAGGAATACACAGACCGACCATCTTTTATTTAACAAACCATTGGTGCACTGTCTGCAACTGATCCATCTAGTTGCAATTTAAATCAAGTTCAACACAAACTATTCATTTCATAATATAACACGTGGTATTTTGTTGTGCAAGATGCTCAGGGCACTGAGACAGAAGTGAGAATTTATGAAGCAACTAGTGGGGGATTTAGCACAGCTGCAGCCATTGGGGTTCCTTACAAAGCAAATTAGGAGACCTTCACGTGGCTCCAGTAAAATGAATTATACAGGCTTTCTCAGAAAGTCAGATCTAATAACAGTGCTGTTGGGTGTGGCAGCTGGCTGAGGTCTTGTGATAAACAAGGCTCAAGTTGCATGTGTTAGTAAGCAATGATTTGGTTGGAACTTATGAATCAGACTGAACCCATCCATCACCCAATATGTTCATGTGGCAATCTTAACACCTTTCCATATTTGTGGCTACATTTTACACCCTTTAAAGGGGTAGTCCACCTGCTGAGAAAGGCCCTAAGGTCATGTATCAAATTATAGTTATTTAGACAATCTGCAACCAGGCTTGCTAACTGGCTACTGGGAAACATAAGAGGGAGGAAAAAAAAATGAAGGTAAAAGGATGCAATTATAGAAAGCAAGTCATTATCTGTCAAGTATTATTTGTATTAAGGTGTATAAGTTAGCTACACATTAGATATTAACTCCAGAAATTAAACTCTTTTTTTTACATCATAACAATATCTTTGCATGCTCTGATTTTGCCTTTAAAGTAGGGATGCACCGAATCCATGCCTCTGGCTGAACCGTATCCTTAAAATCATGTGACTTTTCCTCACATAAACACGGATCCGAACATTTCTTTTAACATGCGTGCAGCTCTCTAAGCCTTCTATCGCATAATTTGCGTATGCGTATGCAAATTAGGATTCGGTATATGGCAGAATCTTTCACAGAGGATTCGGGGTTTGGCCAAATCCATGACTGAGAGGCTTGCAGCAATTTAAAGGTTTACCTACAACTCCCAGCATTTAGAATGGTATGCATTATAGTTCAACATTATCTGGTGTCCATGAATGAAGAAATGAAAGGAACTACAAACAACAAAAGGAGTAGAATCAGAGACTAAAGCATTCATAACAATCATCATCATTAACTTAAATAGCACTAGCAAGTTACGCAGGGCCTACTTGCAAAAGCTTACAATCTATAGCACGAGCTCCTGAACACAAAGCACTAACAATACCGTAATGAGTTCTAGATGCACCAGCATAGAGGGCCATATTTAATAAGGCACCCAAGGGCCTATGCCTAGGGTGGAAGATCTTGGGTGGGCGGCCCTCGGGGGCGCACTGTTAAAGTAACATCACATGCACGACATAGGGGCATATTTAGGCCTAATAATAGAACATTGGAAGAAATATTTACATGTGGTCTTCAAACACCATCTTTCTTGCTAATTCATACTTACCATCTTTCTCACTGTTTTGGTCCTCATCTTTCTTTTTTTTGTCATCTTTCTTCTTTTTGTCTGATTTTGTATCTTTTTTAGTATCTTCGGCATCTCCTATATAGGTACAACAAAATTATAACTTGCCTACCAGAGTAAGCTCGCCAACCCACACAATCAATTATCAAACTGGGCTTTGCAAAACAGATCCATGATGAGACAAATCTCAAATAATTCTTGCACTGAGCTACTAGTAGCAGCTACTTTTTCAAGGCTACTAAACTCCAGAAAATACCCCGCCATAGGCAATTGACAACTGAGAATTGCCTCTGCTAAAACACATGTAGAGACAGTTATCAGTAAATTATTAGCATTGTCTTTTTTGTAGCAACTACAAGTATCAGCTACTAGTAGCTCTGTGTGTCTTCACCCTAAGGGCAGTGGCACACAGGGAGATTAGTCACCCCACGACAAACCTTTGTTACCACGGGTGACTGATCTCCCTGCAATGCCATCCCACCGGCAAGAATGTAAATCGCCAGTGGAATGGCCTAAGTGTCACTTCGTTTTCCTAAAGTTGCCCAAAGTTTCCTTGAGAGGCAAGGGTGAAGGTAAAAAAAAGCTACTTAGTAGCAGCTTCTTGTCATAGCTCCTAAACACCAGAAAATACCCAGTCAAAGACAATGCAGAGAATTGCCTCTGCTAATACAGACGAAGAGACAGTCATCAGTAAATGATCAGCACTGTCTATTCCTGTAGACAAGTGGCTGCTACTAGTAGCTCTGTGTGTGTCTTCACCCTAATAAGTAAGGGGATTGTTCACCTTTGAGTTATCGTTTAGTATGATAGAGAGTATTATTCTGAGCCAACTGGCAATTTTTTTTATTATTTGTTGTTTTTTTAATCATTTCAGTTTTTGTTCAGCAGCTCTCTTTAGCTTGGAGTTTCAGCAGCTATTTGGTTGCTAGGATCCAAATTACCTTAGCAACCAGGGTGTGGTTTGAATGAAAGACTGATATATGAATAGGAGAGGAGCTGAATAGATAAATAATTACTAAAAAGCAGCAATAACGATTTCATTCACTTACTTTGTAACTGCCCAGACATCCAGAGAGTCTGGCAACTAGCCATGCGCTTCCTAGCAGACAAGCTCTCCTTACCTCAAGTTCTAAACCCAATTACATGCCTGTTGGGCCTGGCGGACTCCCTACTGCCAAAGACAGCCTCCAGATCACTTAAGAGGGCTCTGTTATTTTATGGGAAAAAAACTGTGGCCCTACACTGGATGGGTCCCCTACCTCCTACTTTAAACAAATAGGTAAAATTGATCAACTCACAACTGGAACTCTACAGGTTAACATATCTAGCATGAGGATGCCCACTAAAGTTCGAGAAGATTTGGAACCCATGGTTGGAGTCCACAGCAACAGATGTCTAAAGCACCATAATACGCTCTCCATCCCCTACTTAGAATACTGTATGTACATTTACCGTTAAGGATTCTGCATCTTTTGCCTACCCTTTACATATTTGTTACTTGTATTATTTATGCTTTAATATGATCAAAGCAATAAAAACATTAAAATAAATATGAAATAAACCCAATTGGATAGTTTTGCCACCAATATGAATTTAAGCAGCTTAGTTACCATCAAGTACAAGCTAGTATTTCAAATAGAGTTAAAATGGACTTTCTGGACAGTGGGTTTTTGGATAAGGGATTCCATACTGGATAAGAGATTCCATACCTGTACTGCTGACTAACTGTATTTTGGAACAGATTCCTAGCCGAGCAGGCAACTCACCTATTAAACATGGGTAGAAAAGGACTTGTGAACAAATTTCCTAATAGACTTACCAAGAGGAGCTTTCAGATATTTGCGTTCTACTCCCTGCTCGATCTGAAGAAGTGCACGTGCTAGATACCGAACAGCATTGTTCATTGGCTGGGGAGTGTTGGTACTTGTAGATGTAGCACTAGGAGTATCATTTTTTAACCCCAGAAGTCTGAAAATAACAATGTTGCAAAACATTACATGACAATCCATCCATGACAATATTTTATACAGCAATAATACAATGAAAATAGGTTTACGCTTTGGTTTTGTTAAAGAAATATGAAGTCCTTACCTCTCTTTAGCGCTCTGCTTTATGTCATTTTCCATTTCCTCAATCCCATGGTTCATAGGTTTTGATGAACCATTTTCCTTTGCTTCATCATTCAGAAGTTCATATGTGTTCTTTTCAAGAGCCGCCCGCCATAACTGCCTGTCTGGTACCTGCTCAAAGAAGAGGTGAGTATTCAGTTAAATGTAATAAATGCCTCTATAAAAAAAAAAATTTGAAAGGGAACGCCACCCAAACACAATTTATGCTTTTTGAAACGTAAACATCAATTAAAAGATATGCAGCCTTTTTATGATCTTTATTGTAATAATATGGTTTGGAACTGTTACCTAAGGCTGGCCCCTGTTCTCTTACTGACTTCTTATTTAACAGTAGTTGGCTGTCCTCAGCCTGCCCCCTAAAATCCCACAATTGCCTGCACAAGTGTCATTAAGGCAAGGAACATCACAGTGCAGTGCATAGTGGGTTATGTAGATATGTATGTATGTGGTCTTTAAGCTGTGGAGAAGTTGTTACAATTTGTAACATGTTTTAGTCCCTCCTCCCCTGCCAGGATTTCAAATAATGCAGAAAGAGGAGAACTGTTCTGCAGCAGTTTTCAACATATAAAAATAGTATTTATTCATACTTTTTGCAAAAACAGATTAGAGTGATAGGCATATTAGGGGGTTCTGTGTTGTGTGGGGCTCTTTAACAAATACTTGGTCAGAATCTGGAGTTCCCCTTTAAACGTATCTGTTCAATGATATAAAATAGGTTAGATTTTATTTGAAATTCTTACAACTCGCTACAATATTTCAGTAATTAAATACCTTGATGGCCCCCAAAGTTCCCTGATAAATCCTGTCTTCAATGTCCAGAATGAGGTCACAGAGTCGAAGCTCAAGCTGTTTCTCCGCAGATACTGGTGAACTCTCAGATGCATTAAGCGACTTTCCACGAGCAGGCTTAAAGTCTAATGTTGGTAGAGTGTTATCTACAAAAGCAAGGAAGGTTTTTATGGGATCTTTTCTTGCACCAATATTTATTTAGCAGCTGTGGAAATTAATATTGCCTCACTCATCTTGATTACATTGCATAAAATGCAAGTGATCAATATTACAATGACAAAGGGCCCCACACAAGCGTTATATGAATTATTCTACCATTACTTAATAAATGTAGTCATTTGGCATTCAAAGTACTTAAGGTGGCCACACACAGTAAGAATTGCTGGTTTGCTAAGTGTACAGATAACATATATCGACAATGAATTCTTCAAAATTGCAGCAACACACATACACTTTCAATATATTAAAGAGACAAACCACTGAAGGGGTTTCTTTGTGCCACATTTGTTCATGGCATGTCATATATGTTTAACCATCTGAGTTTGCAGCCTTTTACCAGAGCAACTTGCAGGGCAGCAAATGCCAGATCCATGGCAGCTCCTCATTTAAGAACAGCTGCAGTTATGAGCTATTAGGAGGCCTTTCAAAACTACTACTTCAAAGGAAATATTCCTTTCAGAAAGCTACTAAACCCAAACATTTCATGTCTCTCATGTTAGCATTAATGATAAATGACATCCATAAACAGATGGAGGTATGCTCCATGGATCTCCCCACCATTACTTTCTTCTTGCAGGTCCCCTCAACCAGATAATATCACTGGCTTGGCTGAAGGAACAAGCACATACTTGGGCCTGCAGTCCTAAAGGGACAATATAGCCCTTGTACAATATTAGTACAATTAATAGGGCTTGAGCTGAACATATTTTTTGTCTTTTGGTTTTTCAAGTTAAGTTCAAGTTATTTGAAGCTACTGCCCTATTTTGTTCCAAAAATTACAAAAACAGATTTTTCATGATTAAAAAGTATGTTCAGCACAAGCACTGTTCATTGCTCACATATTAAACAAGAGGTATACTGTCCCTGTAAAATAGAAGGAAAAGTATTGCACTGATTTTATCACTAAATATACTTCCCCCGGGCGAAGACAGGCAGGGCAATTAGTCAGGCGACTTTTTAAAACCTACAATCACGGTGACTAATCAATGTTTGATACTGCCGTTCAAATATATAGTTGCTGCAACTTTTTACCGTGGCAATTATATGACGCAACTGAATTTTCAAATTCACTGCGACTGATCCCCCCCCCCTTGACTTTGCCCCTTATGTTGCACTGTCTAAAAGAAAACTTTATTTTTCCCTGACTACAAATGTATCACTAGCATCCTATGCAGTACACACCATTTTTACACTGCTCTGGCTTTCAAAGAATTGGGCAGCTTTTATATTTTGGGAGACTAAAAAAGTCTATCTTTATTGCAAAACTAGTAAAAGTTTTGAATATGGCCAATACAAAGTGCTCAAATAAATAAATCTGATCTCAAAAGTATTTTTTTATCTTAACCCATTAGGTAAAAGCCTGCAACGAGAAACGGTCACTCAATTTTGAGGGAAGGTCATTTCCATTATCCCACCTCCATACACCTCTCCCCCCCGCCTCCCCACCTTTTCCCCCCCCATCTGCCACAATTTCTCTATTCCTTCTCCTGTGATATATATTGCTGGAACACGTTAGGTTTCATTTTGTTCTGCTCTTAAATGGATGTATAAGGCAAATTTGTGCCACCTACTGGTATGGAATAGGAAGACAAGCTCTTTTATAGCACAGGGGGATTATAATTGAATAACCAAGGCAGTAGCTGTCTAAAAAGACTTGCATGATGCTGTACAGTATTGTGCATAATGAACTAGTTTAAAAATAATATTTTGAATGGTAGAATGAATGCTCTGCAAGGCACACAGTGTAATATAGTATTAAAATGACATAATTAAAAACACGAGAGTATTCCTTTTACAGGACCTGAATAAAATGAAGTGAAACTGATTGGTGCTGCACTGGACAGTCTTTTTCTACACTCAAATACTTCCATACACAGTGGATTAGACACGGAAGTCTAATCTACGAGTACTAGTTACATTTCAACACCTAGGACAATGCACCATATCTCCCTGTCTCCAGGACACCTCTCTGTACCTACATCTATAGAACATATAAAAAATGATACATTATACACAAAGTAAGAAAAACTAAGTTTACAGTAAAAAGGGTCAGTTAAATTTTACCTGCAATGTGGAAGCGATTAACAGAGAAACTATCCAGCCTCTGGCAGATCTTGCTTTTTTCCTGTGTCAGTGTATCTTTTAAGGCACTTTCCCTGTGGCCCCTTGTGTTCAGAGCTTCTATCAGTTTGTCCAGTTGCTCTATAGAACTGTAGTAGCACCAGCGATTTGGTCTGTTTACCGGTTTTGGAGTGTCTGTCTCTTTTTTGTCCTCCTGGGGAGATGATGTAGATGATTCATGACCATTTACTACAGTAAGGTCCTTGTGAGGTGTATCCTGTTTAGAAAATGGCTGAGGCTGCAGCAGGTCCTCAGTGAGGTTAGAGTAATCCTCTTCTAAAAAGAGTCCTGGCACAGAAAAGAAAGTCCAGAAGCGCCTGTACCAGCGATCTCGGCCTAGAGGAAATATATTGGTGCAGGCGGTGGCTTGCTGGATCTTTTCCACCAATTCCTGTTCTCGTTTTAGGTACTCCTGCCGCAACTGCTCTTCCTCCTCTGCAGTCAAAACCTCTTTCTTTTCCAGTCCTCCATCGAAATTGCCATTTCTATTCTTTCCATCTTTAAATCCCCTCTGGCCTTTGATTCCTTTTTTTAAAAAAATGTACGCTTAATAAACATGGAAATTAATGAAGTCTTCATTCTAAAACATGTACTCAATCTAAGGGGAGGTTAAAAAAGGGGGTTGTTCAACTTTGTACAACATTCACATATGTAACAGTTCACATTAATAGAATAATCTTGGCAACAGGACAATCTTGTTATCAAACATAACAGTAAATTCGGTGTGTGATATGCTGAGTCTGTTTGCCTATGCCATTGCAAGGGAGAAATTAACCAATGACCCTTTAATTTATGCAACTGGTTAGAGTGCACAAGCAGCCAATTAACTGATCCAGTAGGAAAAAAGTAAGGGCAAAGTCTGAAGGTGATGAAGTAAGCATATAGGAAGTTCTCAGGTTCAAAAACTCCGATAATACCAATCTGAGCGCCCATGTTCCTCTATTAGGGGGCTGCCATATTTGTGCAGCAGTTGTCCATTAGCATTAGAAACTATTAATACCGAACCAAATCCTAATTAGCTTATGCTAAATAGGCTTTGGAAGGGTTAATTGATGCCTCATGGCGAAAAAGTTTCAACTTCCTTGTTCATGACAAAAAGTCAAGTGATTTTTAGGATTCGGATTCGGCCCAATCCTGCCGAAAAAGGCTGAATCCTGAAATGAATCCCTACACAATTATAATACTATTTACACTGCCCTGACTCCATTTGTCGTAGATAATATCCTCATTGGTCTTGTATTCAAAAACTCTAGATTTTCCACATTAGAACACAGCAATAAACACTACATATAGGATTAAGGGTGAAGACAAACAGAGCTACTAGTAGCAGCTACTTGTCAAAGACTACAATAATAGACAATGCTGATCATTTACAACATCCAAGGGGTTGGGGAGCAACATGTTGCTCACGAGCCACTGGTTGGGGATCACTGAAGTAGATCCATGTGTCTTCGCCCTAAAGCTAAAGACTTTTACTAAAAGGGTTATATATCCCTGGAACAGCACTACACTATGAGTAGAATAGTGGCAAGAATATGGGCATTTTTCCCACCCTTCCCACCCCCAGATGACTTAATTGACACAAGCAAACATTAACCAAGCAAAACCATGAACTCAAGGAAAAAAAACTGTGGAAAGCAGAAAGACAGCTTCTCATTTTTATGGGAGGGAAGTCCTGTGTCTCCTACAAGTTTTAAAAGAAAATAATTTAACAATGAGTAGCAATAATTTCACTAGAGGCCTTGTCTAAAAGAACAGAGATGTCTGGTTGTGAGGGGTGGGGGCCACTTTGTAGTTCATCTTGCTATGCCCCACCTCCTGATAGAAGGGGGACTTAAGCCTCCATGGTTTGTGTATCCTCCAAGGACATAAGAGAGCTTTCTAAAGTTTTTTGAGACTATTCATTATTATTATTATGCCAACATATTCTGCAGATTCATGATGGTATTGTGATACCACCTCTTCTGCTGGTATAAATAGTACACCCAGTAGAAGATAACAAAGCTATGGTAACTTTAGCAACTTTTTTTTTTACCTTTTCCTTTTCTGCCAGTTGGTCTAGCATCATCTTCGTCATCAGAAGCTGAATCCTGGTCCCTTTGCTCAGCATCTTTATTCTCAGAGCTGGTGTCTAACTCATCTTGCTCTTCATTTCTGGAACAAAAAAGTGTGTCAACCCAATCATGAGGAGTACAATGATTGCACGGACATATTTAATAATGACCTTAACAATTAAATATTGTTTATATAGGAACATGCTTCAAATAAATAAGTTATCTACTCTAATATAATTACAGTATTTAAGGCCGGGAGTTTGGCCAATGTTATTACAATACAAATTATGTACATTTTAAATTATTCCGTGAATTCAAATGTGGCTTACCCAGTATCTTTGGAAAAGCCTTTGTTCTCCTCATCTTTAATTCTGTCTTGTTTATCCTTCATTTTCATTTCTTGTTCTTTCAACTTATCCTCTTTTCTTTTGCGAATCCTAAATTGGAAGAACAGATATCATTTATAAGGTATATAGATGATGATATCGGGCAATACGTCAATTAGTGTAGTTCTAAACAAAACAAATGTGCTTCACTATCACTGCATATATGGTCCCTAGTGCTTTTCATGCTAAATTATTCATGTCCATAGCATTAACTTTTAATAGGCACACTTAGAAAAGAACATTTTTGAAGGATGGTATTCCCATAAGCACTGGCTGTAAAGTTCTTATGCTCTGGATCAGTACACCCTCCATATTTCTGTTAAAGCTTTGTAACTAAATTCCCCTGAACTTTTCTGTTTGATATTCAACTATTATATTAACTTAACGTAAGCTTGCTAAGAAAATCAGTCTAAATAGTAAAACTGATGTTTATTTTGCAATCTGGGGTTCAAAAAGCAAAATAAATAAGCCCATCCCATCCTGGAAGACTGATGTCCTACCAGCAGGTAATTTCTGATTACCTGGCAGCGGCCTCTTCTCGTTCTCTTCGATTCTGCTCTGCTTTCAGCTCTCTGAACTCCTGTTTTGCTTGCCGCAGCTCTTCCACGTAGTCTTCAATATAATCTCTTGTGGAGACTAATGTCAGCAGCTTTCCACAAAGTGCATGAAGAATCTTTAGCTTCTCACCTAGGGAAAAGATTATATTTGTGTCCATCCATTTTTACTTCTCCAGTGAAAGAAAAAGAAAAGTAATTTTTCTGCTATGCAAAGTCAAATTAACTGATACTTTCGACCATTTGAAAGTGAAATAAAAAGAAGATCTGCGCTTCTGACAAGGTTGCCAAATGAGCAGGTTTAGCAACCCATATGCTGGCCAGGGTCAAATAACTGAAAGCCTATTAAGTCTTACTGGCTGAAGACTGCAGTCAAAACTGGCTGACAGAGTATTGCCCAATTTTGAGACAGTTATTGATTAGGCAAGCCAGCTCAAGGTGGGCTTATAAGTTAAAGATCTGCTCATTTGATGAGTGGATCTTAACATGTATGGCCAGCTTAACTACACAAAACTGGCTATACAAAAACATTAAGGGAGTTTTACTATACATACCAAATTGCAATAAACTCATTTCTAATCATATTTGTGTTAATAGTCTCACCAGGTTGCAGGGCATATACAGATACAGTGGAAAGCTTCTTCAGAATGGCAGGATGGCTGAGCCGTAGTTCCACACAAGCATCATCTGTAGCATCAAATCCCCCTTGCTTTTGGTATCGATACTTTGCATTGGCAAAAGTTGCATCAGCACCAGATGCCAAAATGTGTAACCTCAGGATCTCCGACAGTGTGCAGCTGTCCAAATCTAAGTTTTTCAGACGACAACCTGCAGAAGGGATACACCAAACGGGTGTTGAACTGAAAGATGACTTCTTTTATATCAGATCCATTTCTAAAGACTTTAAAAAGATACTCCAGAAGATAACATTTGCATAAAAGGAACCTACCTTGGTGTAGTTGAGGCCATGCTGCTGCTAAAGTGGCCACAGCTGTTAGGGCAGATTTGGTTGGATCAGCATCTTCATCCAAAGCTTCTGCTAAATCTGTGAAGGAAGGGGGGAAATTCTGAGTAATAGTTTGACAGTTCTCAGAAGCTGTCTATAATAGGGCTGCAGAAAAAAACAGCAACTTCTACATAAGTGCAGGGTATGTATGTATTACCAAATATACTTTCCAACTGATAGCATATAGGGTTATTGTATTACAAAAATAAACAGCTTATTTGAATAGAAGGATTTTTTGGTACGATTCTGATTTTCTTTTCAATTAAACAGAAAGGGGTCACAGAGCACTACAGGATATCGATTTCTATGTCCGTACTTTATGCATTTATTGGACAAAACCTTAATCCTCTGACCAATACTGTAATTCTTGGCACCAAAGGCACTCTTATGTTGTGACTACTGGTTGGTGGGCTTTGGCTAGTACCCACTGCTCCTCTTCCTTGAAACAATATTTTTCCCTGTTCCAGTTTTGCAGTCAAATTTTTTAAGACCCATTTCTTTCAATATATAAATGAGACAGCGTCTCTTTTTTTTTAATTAAGTGCCCTACCTCCTGCTAAGACAGGGTTTACTTTCTACTGTCTCTTATGTAGGCTGGGGGGGAAAAATTAAAACTAATGCACCTATATTTTGAAATGTATGACAGGTTTTCAAAACCTTTTTGCTCTCCATTGTCCAGTGAATATTAATGGCTCTATCAAAAATGGGCTCCGGATCAAGTTTGCCTCTTTGCTAGTAGCTGGGAGGATACAGGAAAGGCTAAGTGGGCATTGCATACAATTCAATTCCAGTGAAATGAAGGAGTAGGGTATACAGATACCACCAGGCCCAGGTGCACATGCCCAAGACCTTCAGCAAAGGAGATAGAATATTCAGCAGGAAACACAGGCTGGCACTAATCTGGATCCCAACAAGTAGAAAAAATAAAATAAAAATAAAACTATAAAATAAAAATAAACTATATTTCTTTTGTACAACAAGAACTGCTATGAATCCTCAACTTGTTGGGATCCAGATTAGTGCTAGCATGTGTTTCCTTCTTAATAATTCCATAGTCACACAAACAAACCAAGAAAAAAAGAAAAGTTATTATTATAACATGTATTTATAAAGCACCAACATATTCTGCACAGCTGTACAATAAATGGATATATACAATTAAGATTTACGTACAAAAACAACTAATAACTGAAAAAAAGACGGCCCTGTTCAAAAGAGCTAATGCATAGACATTTACTACAGAACACAAAAATAGACTAAATACCCTTAATGTTCATGATACATTTGCATGTCTATTTTACTTGCCCCAGGCACATACAGAACATTCAGAAATCTTCTCTATTTTTGGATGTAAGGAAAAGGGTTTGCACTAAGCAAAACCTCTGACCTTTGGGTTCAGTCTCTTTTACTTGTTCTTTTTCCACTTCCTCCTCTTCTTCAGCCACAGCCTGAAAGATGGCACTCATGAAGAAAAAAAGAAGCTCACAAAGCGGACCTTCAGGGTCACTGCCCACTAAAGCTTCTTCAAGCATCTCTATAAGTAAGAACGGGAACATTTAACATTTGTGACTATAAAAGATCAAAATTAAAATTCATAATAAAAAATTACAGCATTCGGCATATACTGTTGTAACAATGCTTATGTTACTATTACACAACTAGTACCTCATCTGCGCTAAAACAGATTTCACCTTTTATTATGTTTTGCTATGCATACAAACACTCACAATAGACTTTTATATTTAGTTTGTTCCACTTAAAGAATGTGGGTTAGTTTTGGTAGATTCGCTCATTACTATTTACTTACTATGAAAATTTTATGAATAGGTAATAACTTACCGAATGTCATTCCATCAGGAAACTCATCCTTAAGGTCAAACAGGTCTCCAAAAGCATGTAGAAACTCTAGCACCATGATGGCATCTCCAAAACTTTCAGGAGGGAGCCTTGTTTTCACTGGAGTGGGTTCAGGAAGCTCCTGAGATACAATACGTTTTTGGGGATTTAATATTAGATACATTTTTTTCAGAACAGGTTCAGAAACAGAGTCCATTTGGTGAAACTAGAAGTTGAGAATACTGCCTTGTGCTTTTGCCATCTGATATATATAAATGTACATATTAAGAGTTAATGTAGTGTGACACCTGCATAATATACAATTTGTATTTTTTCCTAAAATCAAAATTTCAGACCACCTTAAGGCTGTGTCTCCATGGCAAAAGCCCCTCCACCATTACTTAGTGCATAGCTAAAATTCTATATAAAAACATTTGTCACCGATACCTTAAGATCATCACACTCCATATCATCCCGAGGTCTGCTCCACTGTTTGAGACGTTCTGCATATTTCTTCTTTTCCTCACGAAGTTTCTCCCTTTCCTATTTAAGTATGATTCAGAAGTAATCATTACAGTTGAGCAAAACAGTGTTAAAAGTTAGGGGTAAAAAAAAAAAAAAAAAAAAAAATAGATTTTTCTCAATAAGTGAGACCATTTAAGAAAACAAAACAAAAAAAAACCCTTAAAGGAGAACTAAACATGAATATGGCTAGAAATGCCATATTTTATATTATAAAATGACAACCCTGGCTTAAATTTTCAGCATCTCTATAGTAGTAGTGATATAGGTCGTTACAATTGTCACAGGAGCTCCCCATCTTGGATTCCACACTGCAGCAGTTTCTAGGCAACCATTTGAACTAATCACTATTCAGAATGTATATTTTAAAAAGCATGTTATTTTAGGAGGATCAGATGAGAAGAGTGGGCAGATAACATTTTATGATGCTATTTTTTATATTTTTTTTGTTTTCATTGAAGACCATTGTCTTTGTTTTAACCATGCCTTAGGTAAATGTCACAAGCAGCATTTCTCAAGTGCCTGTAACCACCTCCCAGTGACTTCATTTGGAGTCACTCAAAAAGAGCAGGCTTTCTTGTCCACCAAAAAAAAAAAACTGACCAGGTTCCTTTTAAAGTCTAGTGTTAGTGTTGCTGACCCTGGGATAAGCTAAGATTCCTATATAACTCACAGCATACTCCAGTCAAGAACTAAAGCATGCTAAGAGTCATAGTCAGAACTGTAGGACAAGCTGAATTAAGTTGCTAGTTTTAGTATGTAGATCATTAAAGAGTGCATTACCTTCTCTTTTTCCAGTTTCATCCTCTCTTTCTCTTCTTTCTTCTTTAACCTTTCCACCTCTACTATTTTTTTCAGCTCTTCCTTTTGCCTTTCCTTAATATGTTTCTCTTGTATGCGGGACCTTGCATCCACTGCACGTTCTCTTCTCATCCTTGCCTTTTCCATTTCTAATAAAACGTTCACAGAGAGCAAGGAAGCTGTTTCAGCAGATATTCAGATAGGCAATCACTATTTAATTGATTAAAATGGAGTCTATGTGAGATTGGGAGCTTTCTGGATAAAGGGTTTCAGGATAACGGATCCCATATCAGTAGTATTGTTGTATTTACAGAGCATTAACTGATTCCACTGCATAATACCTTAGGTTTATGTCAGACAAAGTAATTTCTCCACCAAAAAGGCAGAGAAAAGGCTGATGTCACCCACAGCTGCCCCATATGTAAATAGAAAAGAATGAATGAAACCTACCAGTGCACATTGGGCAGATCTCCATTAGAAAATGGACAGCCATACACAAATATTTTTTGCTTAAAAATGGAAGTGGGAAGGCAAGGTGTGATCCCCAACCAGTGGCTCAGGGGCAACATGTAGCTCACCAACCCCTTAGATGTTGCTCCCAGTGGCCTCAAAGCACGTGCTTATTTTTGAATTCCAGACTTGGTGGCACATTTTAGTTGCATAAAAGCCTGGTGTACTGCCAAACAAAGCCTCGTTCCTCTAGGCTGCCAGTCTATATAGGGGGGCTACCACACAGCCAATAACATCCTTAATTTGCAACTTCCTGGAACTTTTTAATGCTTGTATGGCTCCCCAACTATTTTTACATTTGAATGTGACTTATGGGTAAAAAAAAAAAAGGTTGGGGACCCCTGCTGTAAAAGCATTATTTGATTTGACACATAGCAAAATCATCAAAAAGTCATTAGGGGGCGTATTTATCATGCTGTGTAAACAAACAGTCAGTAAGCTGCACACCATTAATATTAGATGCTACCTGGGTGCCAGTGCAATGTTGTAATATGCAGATAGGAGAGAAGTGACGGCACTCAGAGGGATTTTCACACAGGAAATATCAGGTGAAATAAAAAGTGAGGTTTTATTCAGTCCAACATTTCAGTTCCCAATTGGAACTTTCGTCAGGCAGTGTGTAAGAAACGGTGAGAAAATTCACCACACATCACCAGGCTTTGCTGTGTAAAAAACGGTGTAATTTTTTCACGCATTTTTTCTTCCGCCGGAACTTATGTAAAATAACGACGTAAAATCTGGTGTTTGGAAGGCGATCTTCTCCATTTTACACAGCTTTTTACACCGTTATTTTAGGGAATTCGTTTTACACAGCATAATAAATATGCCCCTTGGTTTAGGGAAATCACAGACAGGTGAGAAAGCTATGGTGTTCAGTGTGACAGTCACAGCATTAAGAATTGTTACCAACAATTGTGTTTGTGTTAAACTTTGTGTTGAAACAAACAGATGCACAGCCAGAATTTAAAATGTGGTAGTTAGCAGGGATTTCCTTACCCATAGCTTTCAGTTGCTTTTTCTGTTGCAAGATTCTCTCTCGTTCTTTTGCAGCTTGGATCTGTTTCTGTTTGTTTGCTAATCCATTGCCCTTTTAACATTAATACAGAAAAGATAGTACTGATGTACACAAAAATCGTGTACAGTTATAACACTTTGGTAGTTATTTTATACCAAAATATATCATTTTCACTAGTTCTTTTCTATTCATCTCATTCCACTCTCTGAAAAGGGGGAACCCGCAGGATTTACCTAGCCGAGTGTGCGAAAGGGATTGAAAACCTGGATATGCATGTAAAATAAGATATTTTTAATGTAGGGCTCTTGTTTTATTGAAAGTGAAAGAAGAGTTTGTATTTTATACACAAAGTACCATCAATAACTAGGTCCCAGGGTGATGGCACATGATAGTTCAGCTTTGCTTAAAAATTAATAAGTCCATCAAGATACGCACACGGTGCTCCTACTCAACTATTTAGACCCCCTCTTCAATACGAACAAAATTTGTTTAAAATTAAGGGGAAAAAATATTAACAATCCAGCTTACCCGATTTAAGTGCTTGTTTGGAAGAGGTCTTCCACTTATTTTTTTATTTGGGGGTGAGCGCTGAAAATCCGGTGGCTCCTCAGGAAAATAATTGAGAAAATTTCTCACAGAAACTTGGTATTTTGTGACTGAACTTGGCTGCACAGAAAAGAAATGGAAAATAGTTTCAAAAATTGCAAAGATCCCTTTACCCATGGCCTTGTTTATCTGCAGATATGCATCTATTTATACTATATTCCTGACAAGATCAATTCAAAATTTACCTAGTGGTTTATGTGACAAAAAGTCACATGATTTTAAGGATTCAGATTTGGTTCACCCAGAGGCATGGATTCATCTGAATCCTGCTGAAAAAAGGATGAATCTTGGCCGAATCCCAAACCAAATTCTGGATTCTCTGCATCTCTAAAACACAGGCAAGCAAATGCACTTTCACCAGCAAAAAAAAAAACAAAACAATTCAGTACTATATGATTTTTTTTTCTAAAAACAGATTTGGTCCCTAAGATTTATTTATTGTCTGATTCAGAGCCATCTGACAATTTTATTAAAATAAAAAATGAAAACTTAAAAAACATTCTACCTTAGTCTTTATTATTCCTTCATGTGCTTCACAGTGCAACTTCAGAAAAAGTTTCAATCTGTCTTGGGAAAATAGCGATGGTTTTCGACTAGAAATAAATGAAAGCCGGTGTTTATTGTAATTGTGAGCAAGAAGACACAACCTAATTTCATCAAAAAAAATGTATACGGGTTTTTTTTTTTTTTTTTTTAATTGCCATTGTTGGCAACTGGAGTTTTCCATCTGAATTCTGTCAATACTGTCTTCTTCAGAACTCAAATTTCAGGAGAGATTAATGAAAATTTCAAAAATTCTTTGATTTTTCTTGCCAAATCTTGTGCAAGAAATGTCAGATTTTCTCAACTTTTTCAATCATTTTTCATCATCTGTTCCTTGTGTAAATGCCAAATAATTTTTTTCCCTACCATTGCGCAAGTTTTCTACATACTTTAAAAATAAAGCTTGAGGAAAAAAAAAAAAACTTGAGAATTCCCAATGATTCAAAAATCCTATAGTAAGTGAGAAGATTTTCATTCAAACAATGATGTGCTTATATTTTTGAAAGGATCTAGGCAGATTTAAGCTCCCAAAATGTTCTCATTGAAAAAAGAAGAGAATTCGAGAAGAAAAAAAAAAAACTCTAGAAAAAGTGATTTTGTTATAGAAACAAATACAATTCTTATTCTGATATTTGCTAAATAATCTTTACATTATCTGCAGACACCCATCCTGCCCTAGTAGATCCTGGGGCTTTCACTTCCCAAAAACATGTCTTTTTTTTTTGAAAGTTTTTCTTTATTTGTTTTAAAACAAAAAGAAGATAGTAAAGTAGGAAGTGAAAGAGAATAGGAAAGAAAGAAATACTCATACATGGTAATACTCGGTGGTGGGCGTTTACATTTGAAGAACTTTCCTTTGTAACAGTGCCTAGCTACTTATCTAGGGTTTATTGAGGTATTAGTGGGTTACGTTATTTGTTCGTGGGACTGTCAGCCAGCAGCTCCATATTTTGTCAAACTTGGCCGGGCATCCTCGGGCCAGGTAGGTAAGTTTCTGTCTTGGGAGTGTATCATCCACCAGTTTTATCCAGAATCCCAGGGTTGGCGGTTCCATATTTTTCCATGTCAGCAAAATAGCTTTCTTGGCATAGTGTAGGAGTTGCTGCAGACATATCCTGTCCCCGGAGGGCAAAGTAAGACCTTCAGTATGGCCTAGTAGGCAAAATTCAGGTGTCCTGATATTTGGGAGTCCCAGCGAGGAGCCCATAAAAGTGAGTATAGTAGTCCAGTACTGCTGAATTTTAGGACAGTCCCAGAATACATGGATGTAATTGCCCTGATCTACATTACATTTTACACACACGTCTGGGTAGCCCTGGTAAATACGTGCCAGCCTGTGGGGGGTTAGGTACACTCTGTTAAGGAATTTGACCTGTATATAGCGGTCCCTTGTTGCTATATTGGTTTCTGTTATTTGTTCTAGTATGTCTTTCCAGACCTCATTATCTAGCTGGGGAAAATCCTGGGCCCATTTCAGCCTAATATGATTTACCGAGTCAAAACTCCCCTGCAGTAGTATAGCATAGAACCAGCTGAGGGGCTTGAGCAGATTGGGTCTATGTAAGTATCGTTCAAGGGTGCTTTCGGTAATAATGGGGGGTTCCCTGGGGAACTGTATCTGGAACGCATGTTTCAACTGGAGGTACCTGAAGAGCATGTGGTTTTGCAGGTTAAATTCCTCCTTTAATTGAGCGTATCGCTTGATACCTCCTGCTTCCACCACATCATGTAGGCGCTTTACCCCTGCAGCAGCCCAAAGGTTAGCATCTGGGAAGGTCTTAAATTGCGTTAGAGTATTATTGCCCCAGAGTGGTGTCCATTTGGACCAGCTATTTGCTTTTTGGTGTGTTACTTTTACCGTTCTAGAAAAGACCTGGATTAAGGTTTTCATGGGTGGGGTTAAAGGGTGTATGGATGGTATCCCTCTATATATTTGGTTTGCCAGTGCTTCAAACGAGGAGACCACCGCTGCTTCTAGTACCGTGGCCTGGTTATTGGGGTCTGGGTTAAACCACCAATTTGCATACACCAGTTGACTGGCATAGAAATACAGGAGGAAGTTAGGAAGAGCAAGTCCCCCTTTTTTAACTGGGGCTTCTAGCATTGGCATTTTTATTCTGGGTCGTTCCCCCGCCCAGATAAATTCTCTGACACAGACATCAATTTCCCTGAACCATTTTTTGGCAGGGAGGATTGGGGCGTTATGAAATAGGTAAAGGAACTTGGGTAGCCAAATCATTTTTAGAATATTAATGCGGCCCGGCAAAGAAAGTGGCAGGCTAGCCCAGTGTTGTAGTTTAGTCCTTAGGGATTTGAGTGGGGGTGTCAGATTCCTCTCTGTAAATTTCTTAGGGTCCTTATGGATTACTATGCCCAAGTATGTAAACGATGTGACCCATTGTAGTTGGGGTCCATGTGTTGGGTCTCTGGCCGCTTCATTGTCTATGGGGAACACCAATGACTTAGCCCAATTAACTCTGAGGCCGGATAATCCTCCGAACCTTATGACCTCCGTTAGGAGCTCCGTGAGGGGTTGTTTCGGATTGGCCAAATAGATTAACATATCATCAGCATAAAGCGATATTTTTTCCTCAACCCTTTGCAGTTTGAGACCTTGTATGCCTGCGTTGTTACGTATTTTGATGGCTAGAGGCTCAATGGCCAGTGCAAATAGGAAGGGTGACAAGGGGCACCCCTGCCTTGTACCTCTTTTAAGAGGGAATGCCTGGGACAGTTCTGAGTTGACCATGATTCTTGCACTGGGTGATTCGTATAGGGCTTTCACCCAGCTAATAAACTGGCTCCCCAGCCCATAGCGTGCGAGAAGGGCCCACAAGTAGGACCATTCCACTGTATCGAACGCCTTTTCAGTGTCTAGAGCTACAACCACTCTTTCCCCTGTGACATCGTGCTTGGCCCATATGTTTGTGAACAGGCGCCTGATGTTGATGTCGGTGGCTTTGCTTGGCATAAAACCGGTTTGGTCCGGGTGGATTAGGAGTTCTATGACTGTCTTGAGTCTATTGGCTAAGACTTTAGCAAGTATTTTTACATCTGAGTTTAGCAGTGAGATTGGCCTGTAGGATTCGCATCTCTCAGGGGGCTTTCCCTGTTTAAGAATCAGGGTGATAGTGGCCATTCTCATACTTTCTGGTAGGTGGGCTCCTTGTGTGATCATATTGTACAGGTTGCAAAGTTTGGGTGCCACAATATCTTTATTAGTTTTGTACCACTCTATGGGGAGCCCATCTGGTCCAGGGGATTTCCCGTTAGGGAAACTGTCTATGGCCTTCGTGACTTCCTCTAGATTGATTTCCCTATTAAGCACCTCGGCTTCTACTTGGCTTAGAGTGGGTATTGGTGTCTCACTTAGATATTGAGTCAGGGTCTCAGGGGGGTAGTTTATTTTGGAGTCATATAGTGTGGAATAATAGTGGGCAAATTCAGCTGTGATCTGGTCTTGTCTGAGGACTTCTTGGCCTCGGGAAGAGATTAATCTAGGAATAGATGTTATGTGTGTGGGTTCCCTGGCTAGAATGGCTAGGAGTTTTCCACATTTGTCCCCTTTTTCATACCATGTGGCTGCTTTTTTGAGTTCCCATTGGGTATATTTATGAACATAGGCTAAATTTACGTCTCTTTGGGCGGTCTCAAGGGCCTCTCCTCGTGGGTCAGTTGGGTCATTGGTATATGCCTCTTCGGCTTCTCCCTGAGCTTTACGGAGGGATTCTAGGTCAGCGTCCTGTAGGCGCCTGGCCTCCTTTATTAAAGATATATATGCTCCCCTTGTATAGGCTTTGCTAGTGTCCCATACTACTTGTTGTGTAGCTGTCCCTGCGTTAATTTCCCAGAATTCTTTGATTTGGGTTTTATAGGCCTCTTGTATAAATTTATGTGTGATCCATTTTGGAGGTAGTCTCCATTGCATGTTCCCTTTTCCCTCTCTCAGTCTCAATTCCAGCTGGAGGGGGGCATGATCAGAGCAGATTCTAGGGGCTAGGGAGATATTGGCCACCATTTGTAGTGCTAGTGGTGAGGCAAGGGCTAAGTCTATACGAGAGAGGGCCGATGAGGCTACCGTGTAGCATGTATACTGCTGTGCCGTGGGGTGCGACCATCTCCATATGTCCGTTAGGTTAGTGGCATTTAGCCATTCACCTAGCGCCCTAGAGTCTCCCTTGAGAGGTCTAAGTCTATCTAGTGTAGGGTCCGGGACTGCGTTGAAGTCCCCCAACCAGTAAACGGGATGGTCTCCCAGCTCTGCCACTTTCCCCAAGATGGTTTGTAGTATAGTTAAATCACCCGGAGGGGGTGAGTAGATATTGGCCAATATTATAGTTTTTGTGTACACGGTGATCTTAAGGATGATATAGCGCCCGTATCTATCTGAAATTATCTTTTCAATTTTGGGTGCAGTTGTTTTCCTAAAGAGAATGGCGACCCCTCTTGAGTATGTGGAGTACTCTGCATGGAATACGGGGCCTAGCCAGGACCTGTTTAAAGACCGGACTCTTTGTCCTACCAGGTGGGTCTCCTGGAGTAGCATTATGTCTGCTTTTAGTTTTTTAAGGTGGTCTAGTATTATTGCTCTTTTGACTTTATCATTCATCCCCCTAACATTCCAGGAGACCAATTTTAGGTTAGTTCCTGCCATGGTATATTATGTCCCTATTGCACGTATTAGTAACCCACAGGCTGGCACTTAAATAACAAAATACATTTTGTGGACGCCCATCCACTGAGAGGTTTTTATCTAGTGAGATTGAGAAATAACAAATAAACATACATTGAACAAGTCCCCCCCCAACTGTCCCCCCACCCGGTATCCCTTCAGAGAACGTCTGGAGATACATTATTCCCATAACTGGTTTCTTGGGGTGAGAGCCTGGAGCTGTATCCGGGCGATCAACCATATCATATAACAAGTCAACGTGACTTGCTAGAACAAGAGATGTGTTCCCTTTTACTGTCTTAGTAAACTGATAACGTAAACAGTGCATGTTGTTAGGGGGAGTGCGGGTTTGCTCCGCTGGTTTTCTCCGTTTTGGACCCTACATATGGGAGCTTAATGGGGTTCTTTGGCCTTTACTGTGCCCAGTCTATTTTCCAGGATCGGTGGAGATTTGCAAGGGCTCTGTTTGCAGAGTTTGTCCCGTGGTATAGGGCAGTAGTGCCCACCCCTGGTTCTCCCGATACAGGGAGTTGATGCCCCTTTTATAGGATGGGCCCTGTGGCTATTTACTTACGGCACCCTCATGGCTTGTTTTGGGCATCTGGTGGCTGTGGGGAGCGTGGAGGGCTGGCGCGCTGGGGGCTATGCCGTGAAGGTGCTGGGCGGGAGTCGATCCAGCTTTCGGCCCCGGCCGGTTGGTCAAAAATATGGACTTTACCGCCTTCCATAATCCTCAGCTTGGCTGGAAATAGCATATTGTAGTTGATTCCCAGGTCCCGTAAGCGTTTTTTGACCCCGTAGAAGGTACCGCGTTGGCGCTGAA
Organism: Xenopus tropicalis; assembly: GCF_000004195.4. NCBI lineage: Eukaryota > Metazoa > Chordata > Amphibia > Anura > Pipidae > Xenopus > Xenopus tropicalis. Next base: position 109,374,217 of record NC_030684.2, read on the forward strand.
GGGCTGCTGAATAGTCCGGGTACAGTGAAACACGGACCCCTTGGAATTGGATGTCTCCCTTTTTCCTTGCTGCCTGGAGTGCTGCATCTCTGTCTCTATAGTTGAGAAGCTTTATGAGGAACGGTCGTAGTGGTGCTCCCGGAGGTGGGGCTCGGGTGGGGACTCGGTGGGCCCTTTCAGCGACAAGTTGTTTGGAAAATATCTCTGCTCCCAGCATATCTTGGAGCCACTTTTCAGCAAACAGTTCAGGGTTCTGGCCCTCACTCCTCTCTGGGAGTCCCACCACTCTGATGTTAGAGCGCCGCTGCCTATTTTCCATATCTTCCATACGCTCTGTGGCCTGCTTTATTAGTTTATGGAGTTGGGTAATTTCGTTAGGCAGTGGGGTTGTGCAGTCTTCCAGGGTACTCACCCGCTCCTCTATCGCTCGGGTTCTGTCCCGGATGTTTTGGACATCTTGTTTTAGTAGCGACAGTTCCACTTTCACCTCCTCTATCTTGGCAGTCAGCGTGGCCGTGAGGGTGGATTGGCAGGTAGTGATTGCCGTTAGGATGTCCTGCGTGGTCGGCGCTGGGGGACTTTGGGGCCCCAGGTCTTGTTCAGGCTGCACCTGTCTTTCGGGAGACGGCGGGGCGCTGCGGGCGCCATCTTGGTTTGTGGTGCGCGCATACTGCTCTAGTTTTGCGGCCGTTTCTGAGCGCATTCTTTGCGTGTGCTTCCCCATGGTGCCTTCCCTCAGATATAGGGGATATCAGGAGAGGGTCACGTCGCCTGAAGTATTTGTTTCTGGGTCTGTATATGGCTGTTCAGGATAATTGCTAGCGGAGCTATCTCTCCACGCTGCCTTCTAGCTCGGCATGCGGCTCCGCCCCCCCAAAAACATGTCTAATGTCTTCCTCACATGTTGCACCTTTCTGTCTATACCTTTCTCCTAGTATAGTTGTGCCACCCATCTTTGAGAGAACTAGACAATATATATGGATCGTACAAACCTGAGTTGAGATCCTTTGACAGTAACAGATTCATACAGCTCCTTCTGAATTGGCTTAACTTTATATTTGCATAAAGAGGGATTAGTTGGCTCCTTTTTCTTCCTAAGAAGCAACCAAAAAAAGAAAACATAATATAGAACATAAAATGGTACACATTTAACACATTAAACACACACATACTAGAATATTTATGTACAGGAGAAGGAAAGCTTAAAACTAAGTAAGCTTTATCAGAAAGTTCTATGTAAATACAGCAAAACATTTTACAGTATTGCTGCTCTGAGTCCTCTGTGAAAACAAACTGCATTCCCTTGCTTCTATTTATTACACATAAGCTTCAGAGCCAGACTTTCCTCTCTCAGCTTTAAGCCTACACAGCTTGCTCCTTTCTCCCTCTTCCCCCTGGACATGTCTGAGCTTTTTAACTCAACTTACTCGTTTTAAGTATTGCCGATTCAGTAATGCGGGTTTGCTTAAGAAAATGGTAGCACCTTAAACAAACATAGCAGATCTATCATGTAACCTGAATTTGTATTTTTATATTATAAAAAAAATTACTATCCAGATAAAGTCATGTGCAAATTTATTATAACATCTTTCTAAATCTGTGTGAAGTTCACTTACCTAGTCTGTGGCATTTCTTTAGGTGGTTCCTCATCACTATCACTGATAACAATAGTATCTTCATTACTAACATGGCCATTAGCCACTCCATTCTGTTGAGGAGGGAGTTTAACTTCCAAGATTTTGCACTCCAACCTGAAAAACAAAGGCTGAATAAACTAAGCAGAATCATTTCAAACATGTCTGTGCATGCAAAGTGTTTTCTGAAAGAACTGGTAATAGCATTCAGACAATGCTTTGCTCAGCCTTTATTTTCTAGCCATGTGTAACAGAAATAAATGCAAAAAGCTTTAAAACTGGCTTTTAGTTACAAAGGTAGACTTTACCGCAAAATCCTAATGCCTCTTTTGTTCTTACAGCAATAAACCAAACATTTTTACTATTGGAATTGTGGAATTTCTGGCTTGTATAAACAGACTAATGGATATTTCAAGCTATTATTACCCAGGTTCATTAGTGCAAATATTTTTAATCAACATATATTTGTGAAACAATAGTATTTATTTTACACCTGGGTAAAGGATTTTATCAGGCTCTATTCTATATCAGATAACTGAAGTATGCTCTATTATATACCCAGGACTAAAGTACAGTTATAGGACCTGTTATTCAGAATTCTTGGGACCTGGGGTTTTGTGGATAAGAGGTCTTTCCGTAATCTGGATCTTCATATTTTAAATCTACTAAAAAATAATTGAAACGTTAATTAAACCCAATAGGATTGTTTTGCCTCCAGTAAGGATTAAAGGAGAAGGAAAGGCTAAGTCATTTGGGGGTGCCAAAACGTTAGGCACCCCCAAGTGATTTTAAGCGCTTACCTTTTACCCTGGGGCTGGTGCCGCTGTTAGGAAAAAAAAAAACACCAGCCCGGGGTACCTGCAGCGATTGCTTCCTCCTCCGTGTTCGCGCCTGCGCAGTAGAGTGAAAAGCCGAACTTTAACAAAGAAGTCGGCTTTTCACTCTACTGCGCATGCGCCGGCCCAGGGATTTTGCCGGCAGAAGAAACTAGGAAGAAGGAAGTGCTTGAAGGTACTAACAGGGGCACCAGCCCGGGGTAAGCGATTAAAGTCACTTGGGGGTGCCTAACATTTTGGCACCCCCAAGTGACTTAGTCTTTCCTTCTCCTTTAAAGGGGTTGTTCAATTTTTAGTATGATGTAGGGTGTAATATTCTGAGACAATTTGCAATTGGTCTTCATGTTTTTTTATTTGTAGTGTTTTAGTCATTTCACTTTTTGTTTAGCAGCTCTTCAGTTTGGAGTTTCAGTAGCTATCTGGTTGCTAGGGTCCAAATAACATTAGCAACCAGGGTGCAGGTTGAATGAGAGGCTGGTATATGAATAGGAGAGGACATGAATAGAAAAATAAAATACGTTTCTATAACATACTAAAAGTTTACTTGAAGGTGAACCACCCCTTTAATAATCTTAGTTGGGTACAAGGAAGTGTTTTGTTATTAAAGGAAAAAATAAATATGAAACACAAAAATTTTGAAATAGAGTCAATGGAAGATGGTCTTCTGTAATTTGGACCTTTCTGGATTACGGGTTTCGGGAAAATGGACCCATACTTCTATATAATAATAGTAAAAAAAAAGCTAAGGTACAGATATTGGCTGGTGATCTGGTAACGAAAGTCCAGAATATATAAATAATATAGCATGATAGAAAGCACTTCTATTCTGAGAACACCTGTCCATCGCCCAAAAGCATTATGATCTGAGCTAGGTTTTAATACACTTTTACACAAGTGTCCCCTGGGCCAATTTTCCCACAGAGATTAATCTTGAGGAAAGCCTGCCAAGTTGGGAAGACTAGCCTCCTATGCAAGCAAGGAGTTATTGTGTAGCTTGCCATGTAGCATTAGTTATTAGTAAATAAATAATAATATAACACTAATTGTTTCACTGTACTTCCTCTTCTGTGCAACGTCATGATAGAATACATTATCTTAAGCCTTGCACAGAGTTGTTTTTCTGGCTCAGCCATTGCAAGAGGAAAATGTCAGACACTGCTGTTTTCACAAAGACACGTACTGATCTGCTTCACTGACTTATTCAATTTACCTTGCGCCACTGTTTCTCACCACAGTCACTGTTTCATCAACAAAGAATCTGTCCTTCACATAGGCAAATATTTCTTCACACAAATCTGTCACCCGCTGGCGTCTCACAAGTGTGGAGAGGTACAAGATAGGGACGATTAAGGACTCGGGGAAGGTCTTCAGACTCTGTCTCACTTTTTTCTCCGATTCAAGTGCTTCTTGGTAGGTAAGGCCAGATTTGCCTGTCAGGGAGCAGCTCCATACAAGGCTGTTGCACAGGATAGTACGTTCAAAAAAATCACTGTGTAAGGGAAAGCAATAGAAAAGTTAAATGTTAAACAGTAAAACACTTATTTTAGCTTTTAGGTGAAATTACAATTGAATTAGAACTTACATTGATTAAAAAAATAATATAGCTTAGGAAGTGGTACTTCGGGCACTATTAAAGTGGACCTGTCACCCAGACATGAAAATCTGTATAATAAAAGTCCTGTTCAAATTAAACATGAAACCCAAATTCATTTTTATATTAACACATCCAAACCCATTATAAAGGCATTTAAAAATCACAGCTGTCAATCATATATTGCTTGCCCCGCCTCTATGCCTTAGGCATAGAGGCGGGGCAGAAAGTAACTTTAGCTTTCCATTCAGCACTTCCTAGATGTCACTGCACATCTCACTTCTCCCCTCCCTCCTCCTTATCTAATTGTGTAGCCAGTGCATGGGCCTGGGCATCAGGTCCCCCATTCTATCACATAAACAAGATTTTGGCATGATACAAAGCTTGCCTTAATAACAGTGTCCACAAAATGGTGCCTGCCTGCTTGCTTTCATTGAGTAATTCCAAGACGGAAGGAAGCAAGATTTATATTATTTATATAGAGTAAGTAAAGTTTATTTTGCTCAACTAACAATATAGAAAATAATTTGGATTTATTTCTTAGGGTGACAGGTCCGCTTTAAAAACCATTTTAAGAGTAACAACAAGTGCCCAAATCTGCTGCACTGGCTTGCACAGTGGGTCACCTGCAACTGCATTTACAAGTACTTATCAGGCAACAGTTTCCTGGAAGTGTGGACAGCTGCATTTCAAAGCATCAACTGGGACTACAGCTTGCACAGGTGCAGGTTTACATTTATGGATGATCATGTGCTGCCATTAAAGGGGAACGGTTGGCACACATAAAAAGCTGTATAAATTGCATGAATCCCAAATTCTTGTTTCATTAAAACATCCATACCCATTATAAACTTACTTAAAGGAAATCTATACACCCAGAAAGAAGACTTACCCAACAGAAAATGATATAAACTAAATGGCCTATTAAAGAATATTACCAACTGGAATATATATTAGTAAATATTGCCCTTTGATATATTTTCCTTTGAGCCACCATTTTTGTCTGTGTGCCTCAGAGATCACCTGACAGGATTAATGCAGCTGTAACAGGAAAATGTGTATAAGTAACTCTGTCCATTCATTAGCTGAGGTGACGTTACACATATGTGTGCCTTGGCTTGTATGTGTGCACTGTGAATTGTACAGTCCCAGGGGGTGGCCCATAGTTCTTAAATTGGCAATATAGGCGTACCCAATGGCACTATTTAAAAGTATATTTTTATGAAAATGGTTCATTTAGATGAAGCAGGGTTTTACATATACACTGTTTTCTGCAATATATTTTTATTATGTACATTGTATGGGGGTACAGTTGTACTTTAAAATCTCAGCTATCATATTTTGCCTTCCCTTCCTCTATACGAAAGGCATGGCAATAACTTTCACTTTTCATTCTGTACTGCACACCCCTGCACTGCACGTGCTACTACATGCCTCCTTTATCCGCTGTCTATAATTTGGTAGCCTGAGCATGAGCTTTAGGTGCTCCTTTTGGGTGCATACATTACATTTTGGGATGATGCAAAGCTTGCTTTAAAAAAAAGTTTCCACAAAATGGAGCCTGTCTGTATGCTCTAATTGTGAATTCTAAAATAATAAAGGCAACAAAATATACATGTAATGCATGATTAAAATGTATTTGCTCAAACAAGGCAATAAAATTATTTCTTATGGTACAGGTCCCCTTTAGATTTGATTAGACAGCAAAAATAAAAATCAAAAGTTCTTACTGCCCATTTTACTAAGGGGAAAAAATAAAATATTTCTGGGATGGAACTTTTAACCATTCTACAAACAGGACAGGTGGTTTTAAGAAAAAAGACAAACTTTAATATAAACCATCACCCAATGCATTTAATTTGTTGATTTTTTATATCACAATGCCAATTTCCAAAAACCTGCATCGACAGAAAAATTGTGCTTCAGATTTCAGCTCTGACTGTAATGAATCCTGGCCCAACATGAAGCAGATGTTTCACAGATTTAGGCAAGTAGATCTACCTCTACCTAAGTTAAATTGATGTTAAGGATGCCTGAAGTATCGACAGGAAGAAAAATAATTACATGTAAATAGTGTCCATTATTATATAAAACAGTAAACAGACAGGAAATGTTACTATGATTAATGTATTGTGATCTGGACAGAGAGAAATTCAGATCCAGCAAATAAGTATCAATAAATATACGTTCCCACAGAGGCTGTACAGAAACACACAATAAAAAAGAAGAGAAATCAATGGGTCACATGTTGGAAGTACATTATGCTGACTTCATGCTGAACACCTGTAGTGTTTTTCCTATGTGGCATAAAACTGTATATATCCTATACAAAAGACTTTACACTGAACTTTAAATTGGAAGGTAATAATTAGAACTGCAACAAAATAAAAATTAGCATGAAGCTGCAAGATTGCTTTGTCTTTTATAACTGCCAAATCCAAGTTGGTAATCTTTAAAATGCACACAGATTATAAACAAGATTGTTATCTTGTTTATAATCTGTGTGCTGGTTATTAGTACTAATACACAAAATAACCAAATCAAACCACACACAGGACTTTGAATAAATTAATATAACTTTTTTTTTCACATGTTTTGGCTCCACATGGGAGACGATGCCATACATATAAATGAGATTATCAAATACTGGACTATATTATCTTCATTTTTCCTCACAGAGACCTGTTGTGGCATTCTAAACAGAAAGGGGTGCTCCAGAACTCAAATACACAAGTACGGGATCCCTTATCTAGAAACTGTTATCCAAAAAGCTCAGAATTACAGGATGGCCATCACTCATTGACTACATTTTAAGTAAATAATTTTTTCTATGGAATAAAACAGTATCTTGTACTTAATGGGAACTAACTAAGCAGTAGAGATCCATAATGGTTGTAAACAATCCTACTAGGCTGATTTCAAATTATTATTTTTTTTTTTTTTAGCAGACTTGAGGTATAGTGAGCCAAATTACAAAGAGATCCCTTTTCCAGAAAACCCTAGGTCCAGAGCACTCTGGTTCCATATGCTAGGTGTACCAATGTAGCATATAGAACCACTTCTATATCCAATTAAACCTTAAACACTTCTGGCAGAGCAATTCCAAAACAAATATTTTGGTATATCAAACAACTGTTAACAAACCTGCTAGGCAAAAAAGCTCTAAAGGGAAGGGGGTTGCATGGACCTCACGACTGGGACTGGGGGCCCCCAAGGTTGAAGCCCTGGTGGACGCCAGCCCCCTAGCTTGACGCTGATTCTCCATAAAACTCAAGAAGCTTCAGGTTATTTGCTTTATGATCAGGAGAAATTCAGGTCTGTTCTGTTGGGTTTAGACCCCAGACCACTCTAGTCTGAATATCCTTTAATTAAATATAGCATATCTAACCGCTGCTTCACACACAGTAAATAGTGAATTGTACAGTGTTATAACAGAGATAAAAAAGCCACACAATGTTATTATCAATGAAACAGAAAATAAAGTATGAATACAGGAAAGCCACACTCTGAGTAATGCGAATAAGTACAGAAATAAAGTACATGGAATAACCAGAAATCCCCTCAAACTGTTTGTGTAACAAGAACAACGATTAAATAAATAAAGCCAAATTAAATAAATTAGCCAAATGGCCAGGGAAAGTTATTTATGGATTTTAAGAAAGCATTCAAATGTATTCAATCATAGCATTAAGCTGGGAACAGTAAAAGCCAAATGATATAACAAAAACACAGAGGTAAAAACTTTTCCTGTATCCTAGATCAGTGTGTCCACATTCTGTCCACTGGCTTCACAGATTTATTTGCATGTGATTAATCAATGTGCACAGGCATGTGCCATGTCACATAAGTGTGGTTATATACTGGGGTTCAATAAAGCACTTGTGTGAATGATAAGTAACAGATGTGAGAAAAGATATGAATACAAGGAAACCATTTAAAGGCTGTAAACAGGATCTGACACATTCCATACCCACAATACTGTATTCACACACAGGTTAGCTGCGATAAGGCACTCTATTGATACACAGGTATAGGATCTACTGCAGGTATGAGATGTGTTATCCAGAATGCTTTGGGCCTGGGGTTTTCTAAATAAGGAATTTTGGATCTCCATGCCTTAAGTCTATTAAAAAAAAAAGTAAAAAAAAAAAAAAAACCCAAAAGGATTGTTTGAAACCAACGTGAATTAATGTATCTATGCAACTTATTTAGAATCAAGTACAAGCTACTGTTTTATTATTTTACAGAAAATAAAAATGGAAAATTTGCTTAAAATCAATTCTATGGGAGATGGCCTTCATAAAAATTAAAGCTTTGTGGATACTTCATCCTTGGGAGGAGCTGCCATGGCATGTTTCCTTCAAAAACTGCTATACTGAATAGCACTATGTGAAAATATATTTGTAAAGGCTAGATCAGACAAAATGGAATTAAGTGGTAAATAGAGTACAGGCCACATTAAACTTTCCGATAAACACAAGACCCTGCTTACAGAGAGGGTAATCCACAAGTGAACTGGCAGCAGCAAAACTTATATGCAGAGATCCACCAATCAGTGGATATACCCCATGCTACATACAGGCAAAACAAAATGCATCAGCTAAGGTATGTCAGGAAACAGAAAACCATAACTTCTGTACAAATGTATGCTGCACATGGAAATAAATACATATGTTGTTTCTGCTAACAAAACCACAGAATGAATGTTTATATTAGGAACATAATGGAGCTTTACAAGAAAGCTGAGAACTGCTGAGAAAAATAAGATAAAATTTACACATCACAGAGTTGAAATAGCAACCTTTATTAAAGGGATACTGTTGTATCACAATAATTCACTTTATCATTTAACATTTTATTCTTGAACCAATAAATGTATTTGTTTAGCAGTAATATTGGTGCGTAGGCGCAATCTCAGTGCATTGTGCCAGAGTCTGAGCTTCCAGAAGGAGCCAGCACTACACATGAGAACTGCTTTACAGGGGAAGGAAAGGCTAAGTCACTTGGGGGTGCCAAAATGTTAGGCACCCCCAAGTGACTTAGATCGCTTACCTTGTACCCTGGGCTGGTGCCCCTGTTAAGAGAAAAAAGCACCAGCCCAGGGTAGCTGTGGGAAGCGCTTCCTCCTTCCTTTCTCTTCTGCTGGCGAAATCCGTCGGCCGGCGCATGCGCAGTAGAGTGAAAAGCCGACTTTAATGTTTAAAGGAAGGAGGAAGCGATCGCTGCTACCCCGGGCTGGTGCTGTTCTCTCCGTAAAGGGGCACCAGCCCGGGGTAAAAGGTAAGCGATCTAAGTCACTTGGGGGTGCCTAACATTTTGGCACCCCCAAGTGACTTAGCCTTTCCTTCTCCTTTAAGGTAACCTATTGTTTCTCCTACTTCCATGTAACTGGACGAGTCCCAAGCTGGACTTGGATTTCTTACTATTGAGTGCTATTCTGATACCTACTGGGAGCTGCTATCTTGCTACCTTCCCAATTGTTCTGCTGATTGGCTGCTGGGGGGAGTATCACTCCAACTTGCAGCTCAGCAGTAAAGAGTGACTGAAGTTTATCAAAGCACAGGTCACATGGCTGTGGCACCCTGGGAAATGAAGAATATGGCTAGCCCCAAGTGAAATTTCAAAATTTAATATAAAAAAAAATCTGTGTTTTTGAAAAAAAGATTTCAATGCAGGATTCTGCTGGAGAATGCATTTTGGAAAAAAACACGTTTTCCCATGACAGTATTCCTTTAAGGATGTAAGGCAGCCAAAGGTTTCTAGCACATGTGTATGAACTGTCTATGTAAGTGATGTACTAAGCTGTCACAAAACAGTGCCACAAAAATAAAAGTGGCAATCATACTAAATAGATATAAACAGATAATTAAATAGTCACCTTAATCAAAAATGTTTAACCACATGGCAACAAAGATAAGAGCACAGTCAGACAGAACAGCAATGTATAAAGGCAAAAGATTTGGGGGGGCTCTTACTCATAGTCCCGGAAGATTTCATTTGTAACTCGGCAGTAGAAAAGCTCCTCCGTGGGTTGTAAATCCGGAGGTGGGGGTTGTCGAATGAACGGTTTTCTGTGCAGTAACGGCATGTCCTCTCTCCTGGCACACCGGTTCAGGCTGCAGTTTTAAAGAATGGAATATTCTAGCAACAATGATTGTATATATAAAAAAAGCACTTGTGCAATGGGTTCCTTCTGTTACACTAACATTTCATAATAAAAAGAAAAAAGGCAAGCTGTTAGTTCCTAGATGGATAACCTGGAGCCCTCCAGAACTAGTGTACCCATCAGCCCAGACTGCATGTGGATGTCAACAGATATCAGCAATTGCATTTACAGAACTAGTGAACTGCGAATACAAATTATAGCGTAGCGTTCACTGTAGGGTTTTGTTGTAGGTCAGAGGCCCTACAACATATTTATTTTAGCACCACCCTTAATGTGATATATTCTTATTGACATATAGAATCCAAATAACATACATGCAGGTTAATTGCTCCGGCATGTGAATGTGACAAGAGACCTTAAGCTGGCCATACATGTGGCGATCTGACGATGTTTCGTGCGAGAAACATCGTAAGATCCGCCACACACCATTCAGGGCTGAATCGGCAGGTAAGGAGGTAGAAACAATAGGATTTCTACCTCCTTCTGCCGATTCAGCGCTGAAGGGAAATTTTGGTCAGGCGCCTTCTATGGCGCCCAATCAAAATTTTCCAACTGGTCCAATCGGCGAGTCGTCCGATATCAGCAGGTTCCTGCGATATCGGTCGACTTGCCGACATACCATACACGCACCGAATATCGTACGAAACGAGGTTTCGTACGATATTATCGGTGCGTGTATGGCCACCTTTAGACTGTAAGCTCCAGTAGGGCAGGGGCTGAAATGAATGATGTATAATCTCTGTAAAGCACAGCAGAACATGGCAGCAATATATAAATAATGGCTAATAAATATATAATGAAAGTGTTTATCAGTCAGTGCCAGTGTTCCCTCTAAGTGCCATGTTCATGTACGCACAAAGAATTGTGTGTGAAATCAATTTTGCATTGATAATGACCTTAAAGTTTAAAATGTGAGCAGTAACTAAATGTTTTATAAGGCATTAGAGGGAACATTGGTCGGTGCCCCTGCAGTGTTGCGCTTCTCTAGTCACAGTCCGGCATTGCGTGGGAAAGTAAGAGGAAGAGTTCACTAACTAGTTGCCCATCTCCGGCTCCATAATAAAGTACTACCCACACACTGCTCTCCATACATCCAGCGCCCGTCCCAATCACCTGCCCCAGGATTAGGCGCTTCAGGACTGACTGCTTCCCATAGTACAATGCTTCATGCTTTGTTTATCTCCACCATAACTTCCTAGTCCCAAACCTACACAAAGTTCTCCTAAAGAAGTCAGCGCGACACGATGTAAAGGGGACACAACTGTGGGTGACAAGTCATACCGCCCAACAATCCCGCTTTTCCCGGAACGGTCCCGGTTTTCTTATCGCAGCCCGCAGTCCCGGATCGCTGTTTAAAAGTCCCGCAGCGCGGTTAGGGTCTAGCGCCTTGACTTCTGCCGGACAGCTCGCCCTGACGTCACAAGTCTCATCTCGCGAGAGGGTGACGTCACGCCACATGGATATAAGCGCGGTGACGCCGCACATGTCCGCCTGTGGGGGAGTGATGAGCCGAGTTGGGAGGGGGGTGCGGCATTGTCAGAGGAAGATGCGGGAAAACACGCGGTGGGCTGTATATTGGGCACACCAATCCGCGGGCCTTCCTTTATCATTCTTATTTTCTCTATTGGCAGCTCCTGTTTTTGTTTCCTTTCCAGGCATGGCCACTGGCCCCCAGAGCCTCAGCTTCCAATGTTTTACCAATGTTAAAGGAGACATATCCTATAAAAATTAAGAATGTACCAGAGAATTATACTCCTCTAGATATAGAAGGATTGTGCTTTAAAAAAGTTGTATTTTAGACTGATTTATTGAGAAATTCCACAAAAACCCTACTAGCCCCGCCCATCTGTTCCACTTCCTGCTGGCTGAATTCTCTGGATGAGCTGTTGGCCTTCTGTACACTGCACTGTAGGATAGGAACCAATCAGCAGCTAGGCTGACCTGATAGGGAACTGAAGCCTGTCTGTGCTTGTGTGAGTGCAGGGCTGTGATTGGCTCTCCCCCTCCTACTGTGCTTCTGGCAGGGACCGTTAGGACACGCCCACTCTCCATTTCAAACTCGGACAGAGAAGTGAGAGGATCTATAGGGAGCTCCAATAAAGGGGCCATTGTTACAGATAGGGTTAATGTTTAGCCCAAAGGGAAACCAGCACCATATATTATTCATAACTGCCTACAAAATTAGGGTTTTCCCATTTATCCAATATGTCTCCTTTAGGGCTGGACCCCCATTCCTACTTGCTGTGGGAGGATACTTGTGGCTAAAACAAAAACTTCCCTGGGCATTGTGCGCCCCACTGCTCATATAGGTACGGGCACATGTCAAGTCTCTTAAGTTTGCGGTGTGGGGCCTGCAAGGGCTGGGCTCCCTAGGTTTTTTCCCTGTGTCACCCCTGCCCACTCTTTTAAGGTGGCCATACACGGGCTGATTCTAGCTGCCAAAATTGGTCTCTTAGACCGACTCGGAAGCTTATCGGCCCATGTAGGGGCACTAACAACAGGCCAGCCCGACTGACATCTGGCCTGAAATCCGACAGATAACAATCAGGCAGGTTTAAAAATGTAGTCAGATCGGGGACCACATCGGCTCATTGATGCGGTCCCTGAACCAACTGCGCCCATTGCCGTCGTTCTAATTCGAACATTTAGCCCCAGAAATGACTGAATTAGCCCGATATCGCCCACCCGTAGGTGGGGATATTGGGAGAAGATCCGCTCACTTGGCAACCAAGCGAGGGGGTCTTAGCGTGTATGACCACCTTTACCCTGCAAATAGTTTTTTTTTGTGTTTAGTGATGTAGACTTGATAAATGCCATTTTGTCCCAAAAAGTATAATTTATTTACTTTGTCTTTATTTAGAGATTCAACTTGTTCCAGGACAAAAAAAATCCTGGTTTCTAATGTTGAAAAGCATGAGAGTAAAAGGAAGCTACCATTGGGAGATCATAGAGAGATCTCATCACAGCACACAAAAACAAAGATCTACTATTACAGCCAAGTAAGTGGCTCTGCCCTTAATGCCACGGTTTAAGTAACCAAGGCCAGCTTGAGAACAGAATCCATCCAAGTCTGGGGGGGAATGCTCATTCGATAGCTCCGAGCGTTTCTTTGCCAAATTTTTCGTGTCTTGCTCGACTTTTTCGACGCCCGCACAACTTTTTTGTACGCTTGCGTGAAAAAATCGGAGAGGTTTTCCCGCTGTTTACAATCGTTCGGAACAAAAATTTTGTGACTTTCAGATCACCAATACAATATTATCGTGACCAGTACGATTTTTTCGTAAGCATTTTCGTGATATTTGCGATCTTCAGAAATTTTCGTATCCAATCCGGATTTGTCCTATTTGGGATTCGAACTCGCGTTTTCATGAATGTGCCCCTATGAGCCAGCTTCCTGCTGATTGGCTCAGATCCACATTCCTAAGGGAGGGGAGTAAGTTCTTAGCATTCTTGAGGGAGGGGGGAGCAGGAAAGAGCAGAGAACAGAAAGCTGCGTGTCTGTGGCACAGGAATTACAGACACAAGAGATCTTTTTTCAGAGAAGTCAGTGCAGCGTTTAAGTGAGTGCTTATGGCTGTATTTACATAGACCTGTCTACTAAAGCTTACTTAGTTTTTACCTTTCCTTCTCCTTTAATGATCAGCCCAATTAGGAAGCAGTTACACAGATTAACCTCTCCATATCATTTTGGTAGCCGACTGTTCATATATACCCTTCAGAACTGGTCTCTCTTCTTGATCTTCACAAACTGCGCTAATAATGTTTTTAAGTCCAAACTACTACATCCCTTATAAACTTGCATACATTAAAGCAAACAAAACTGGTAAATAAAATGTACTGTGGTTCTAAGTATCTGTTAACTAAAGTATAATGAATTATTTAAGAGAAAAGGTGTAGCTCTGGTTTTAAATATCTTTCTTTTGTAATGAGCCCTGGCACCCAAGTTATTTTTAAATGGCAATTATTTTGCATTACCAAGTAAAGAATCCAAAAGAGTTATAAAAAAAATAATATTAAGTGTATGCATAAAAGGTACATTAGTTCTCCTTTAAAATTGTCTATATTGGTATGACCAAGAGAGTCTAAGAGGTACCAATCCCCTACTGCAAGCCACAAAGGCTCCAGGAAGAAACTAACCACTGTTGCCTCCCAGGATCCACAATGCAATAGAAAACAGGTACTTTAAATAACTAAGTTCAGAGCTGGTGAACTGAAATGTAAATAGTTCTTTTTTCTTTCTTCTATTTTACTGGTTTTATTGGAAAATCTTATATTACACTTAATTTGTTCTAATTTAATTATAAATCGGAATTTCACCATAACACATTCATGGTAGTCTGGCACACCTAAGTGTGAGACAGCCGACTACCTTGCCGTTTAGATTGTGTGCCTGTTCAACCTTAATGTGCATACGAACGTAACTGTTCTGCATACCAAGACAACTAGGCATAAGATAACCTACGCATATTGCTACTACTTGAATTGATATTGTATGTACCAAGCATCGAATGATACTATCTTTCCTGCAAAGGACACTATCTTGCATGTATGAAATCCGATTGTTATAAAAAAAAATAAAATAAAAAAACACTATAAAAAAAAAAATTGTCTATATTTTCATATGAATGTGACCTAAAACATCATCTGATTTTCAAACCAGTTCTAGAAGAAAAGTAGATGAAGAAAACGTAGTAAAACAAATGAAACAAAATATATTATATTTAGTCATTTAGTTATTGAAAAAAAATGATCCAATAACATATATGCGTGTGGCAGAAGTAAGTGAATCCTTAGGATTATCATATAATTTGAAGGTGAAATTAGAGTCTAGTCTTTTTCAGTCAATGGGATGACAATCCCTGTTCTTAAAATAAAACAGAGACACTTTTTTATTTAAAGAACAGGGATCGAGCAAAGCCTGATCACAACACATTTGTGGATGTATGTCATGGCTCGAACAAGGGAGGTGTCTGAGGACCTGATGCCCATAAAGCTGGTATCAAGGCTATCTCTAAAGAGTTTGAACTCCACCAATCAACAGTCAGATTGTGAACAAATGGAGGAAATTCAAGACCGTTGTTACCCTACCCATCAAAGATGACTCCAACTGTAAGGCGTCTAATAGTTCGAGAGGTTACAAGGGAACCCAGGGTAACTTTTAAGCAACTGAAGGCCTGTCACACATTAGTGAATGTTGATGTTCATGAGTACACCATCAGGAGAACATCGAATAGCAATGGTGTGTATAACAGGGTAGCAAGAAGGAAGCCACTGCTCTCTCCCAAAAATATTGCTGACTGTCTACAGTTTGCTAAAGATCATGTGGACAAGACAGAAGGATACAAAAACAGGGACTTCCAATGTTTCTGCAATTTGCAATAATATAGGGAGAACTATTTGGCCACTAAATGTTAGAATAGGAAGCATTTAAAAGGAAAAATAGAGGGAAAACATGAGTCATCCTATTTCTATGGGCACTTTGCTTAGGTACACAATACGAATGTGGAAGCCCATTGGCTGTGTACCTGCACAAGAGAGAGGTGGGAATAGTGATAAATATTTTGCTCTAAATAACAAGAATGGATATTTAATTGAAATTCTTTGCGCCCAAGAGGCTTAGATAATCAGTTTGAACTGACACCGTTATTATAAACTTACGTGTTGCAGAGGATATTTTCTACTATTAGGTTCACACATTTCGGAGGGAAATCAGAACCGTGTATTTTATTCAAGTCCCAAGTAAGCCAGGAAATGTATACCCACCTAGTAGTGTCCAGAAAAGGTGTGGGACTCTGCTTGAACAGAAATGTATTATCTCATTCTGATTTTATTGAATCTGTTATTGGCATTATTAACTTTTTGCTATATACCTCATTAAAGCGATTGGGAATTTAGTGTGCACAGATATTTTTCTATCTAAACAATATATATCTTGGGATAATTTAAGTGAACGAAGAAACTGAAAGTAGAACTGAGAAAGGGTTTTGCCTTCTAGTTTGTAATTCCAGCTGCTATCTGGTGACTGGGGTCCACTTTACCCTAAAAACCAGGCAGTGGTGCACATAAATACTATCAGGAAACCGCAGCGGAGAATAACTTGTGGAGAGAGACTCTTCCCTACAGCTTCCACTACCCGAACTTCTAAAGATGAGAACAGTAGAAAAGGCAGGAAGGCCACAAAGCATGAGGCGAACTGCAAACGGGCACAGGTCTGGGCAGGCAGCGATCGTAGTAGTCATAAACCAGGCTAGGGTAAAATCCAAGGAAATAGAGCACAACAAGGTCAGATGGTTGGCAAAAGGAACTCAGACAGAAAAGCAGGCTTAGTTTTGCAGCAATGCTGTAGACAACTTAGCACAGAGAAAGGCATTTGGCGTCTTTAAAAAAAAATTTGCATGCGCAGGGGCCTATGGTGTCAGGACCTACAGTGCACTACAGAGTTGCACGCACACAGCGTCCCACAACGAACAGGATGCATGTGCGCACTCTGGATCCATGCCCCTTAGTTCCCCTACAGACTAATGAGACTGGAAGATAAATAGGAAGGGCCTGAAAGGAAATATAATTAATCAAAGGAAATAATAATAGTAAAATTGTAGCCTTACAGACCAATAGTTTTCTCAGAGACCCTCACATTTAAAAGCTGGAAAAGCATAAGGGGAAAGAAATAATTAATAAAAAACTATAAAAAAAAAATTAAAAGAATTAAGGTGAGTTGAAAAGTTACTCAGAATAGAACATTCTATAATATACTAAACATTAAAAAAAATTGCTCACAGATTCTACACCTATAGAATAATCACATCCTACATAACAATTCAATGCAATTGTGCAAAGGTTGTGCCAATTTTTCTCATCTAAAGGTGTATTTGCATTCACATTTACTTATAACATACGGCACATTCAAACAGAATGATATAAAAGATGGAGTCAGCTTCTTGAGATCATACAGGCATCCACATCGATGGAATAATCAAGAGCTTCTCATGTTTTGCAAAGCACACCTAAAATGGCTGCAATGCTGAGTTCCACTGCTAATATATTGTATGTATAACATGAGCTCCCCCTGCAGCTCTGTCTTGACAGTGATCAGACAGAATGGAAAAACCTTAGCGTAATACTGATAACAAGAAACTACTTCAAAATATTCATGGACGTCATTAGTTACCAAAGATCATGTTAATACTTTTTTTCTGTTAGGGCTGCTTCTGTATGTAATTGTTACTTAAAGTTCTTAAAGCTGACTGCCAACCTGATTGTCCCTTCTTAACCTGTCAATTATAGCAGGGGTCCCCAACCTTTCTTATTCGTGAGCCACAGTCAAATGTAAAAAGACTTGGGGAGCAACACAAGCATCATTAAAGTTCATGGAGGTGCCAAATAAGGGCTAAGATTGGCTATTAGGGAGCCTCTATGCACACTATCAGCTTACAGTAGGCTTTATTTGGTAGGAAATCTTTTCAACCATAACTTGCCACCAAGTCAGGAATTCAAAAATAACTACCTGGTTTGGGGGGCACTGGGAGCAACATCCAAGGGGTTGGTGAGCAACATCCCCTGAACAGTTTGATGCCCAATATGCATATTTATCAAAGTACATGCAATTTAGAGACCCCAAAATATACCTTGTGCATAATTTTAATTTTACAAAATTTTAATTACTAATTTTACTGCTTACATTTACTAATTCATAAACACACAGCCATGTGTGTGTGGTAAAAGCTGCAAAAAAGTAAGGTGACCCCTGGAAACTATATATTTTTGGAAAGTACACATGCAGGCAAATTTAAAATGGCTAAATATTTCTTTCTACCCCAAACTATGAAAAGGCAAATTTTTCCCAAAGTTAGCGGTTTTGATGGCATTTCTGGAAACCACCTAAAAATGTTGCAATTTGCCTCATTAGCAGGTATTCTTACATACAAAGGAAAAATATGTATGGCCGTGGTGTAACGAACAGTTTAATGACCAATATGCATTGATATACCAAACTATTTGGTATGTACATCCCCCAAATGAAAATAGTGCATTTGGATTTTTCTCTCCTGCGAAATCAGTTTCTGCAAAAAGAGCCCCATGACCACATATTATGTATCGCAAGACCCCAAATATTTTTGGAAAGTACACATTCTGACAAATCCAACATGGTAAAGATGCCTTTATACACCAAAGTATCTGCAAAACTTTCCCAAAGTTAGCGGTTTTTATGACTTTTCTGTACATTGCCTACAAATGTTGCAATTAGTCACATTTATCTCACATAATGAGAACTTTATAGGTCATATCTTTACTGCTAAATGGCCGTGGTCACCTTGAGCTAGTAAAGAAGCCTAAACATAGTGCATAGCATTGCTATTATACCTCATTAAGTACTCCTTTAAACAGTGCAATGTTATGGATCGTACTGTATCTGCCAAAAAGCGGTTTGGTACAGCAAATTCTCCTTCAAGGTACAATTTATTAGGACGATTAAGGCAAAAGGGTTATTTACATGAGTAACAGAAAGGTGGAAGATGGAGGGATGAGGTTGAAGATCAGGATGAGTAGAGGAGGGAGAGGAGAAAAAAGAAATGGTAAGAAAACAGAAATACTTAGAAACATAAAGGGTTAAGCAAATTGTATTCCCATTACTGTAATCTGAAGCAAGTTTATATTATTTTGGGATCTCCCTTCAAATAGCATCATACTATATTTAGCCAATTTGGCCCCCCTTCACCCCTAGGCCATGGATGATAACTCTATTACAGGTCCGGACTGGAATACAAAATAGGCCCTGGCATCCCAAGTACACAGAAGCCCAAACAGCCCCCACCAGTCCAATAAATAGTGACTGTCAATGGCATCTTACAGCAGCCCCTCTGGCATTTGCCAGAAACCATAGATTGCCAATCCGCGCCTGTACTATTATAGTTAGTAGCAAGCGATTCACTATGTAAATCTTACCTGTGTGTAATTGCCCCTTTGCAAAACATCCTTTAGATCAGTGCTGTCCAACTGACGGCCCGCGACTAAATATTCACCGCTACAGTACAGTATATTATCGCAACAAAATATTCACCGCTATAGTACTGTATATTTTGGCGACAACATATTCACCGCTATAGTACTGTATATTAGTAGCGAAATTCCATACTTGCCAAGACTTTAGTGAAATTGAGTAAAAAGACACATACTTGAATAAATAACACTGTAAGTCCATATTTTATTGCCAAAAACTTATTTACTGTACTTTTCTATAATTTTTCGCCTGCCTGTAGTAGGTGTTAATTTTCGCATAGCCGAATGCAATATTTAGCACGCAAAAGTTATAGTGAATCATGCGATCGTATTCTTTTCAGCGGGGAAATTAACGCATGCGACTTAAATTTTTGCCGGTGGGATGGTAGTTCGGGGAGATTAATCACCCATGACAAGGGAGATTTGTCGCGGGCGACTAATCTCCCCATGTGCCAGAGCCCTAAGACCCCACATTATTCATCAGTTCACACCTCAGACAGACTGTTGGAGCAGTGCCAGCATTGTGTCACTGCCTGTGTGTATGGCACACAGAGGCAGCATAGGGCAGGCAGAGTATGGCACACACAGGCAGCATAGGGCAGGCAGAGTACAGTACACGCAGGCAGCATACGGCAGACGGAGTATAGTACACACAAGCAGCATAGGGTAGGCAGAGTATGGCACACACAGACAGCATAGGGCAGACAGAGTATGGCACACACAGACAGCATAGGGCAGACAGAGTATGGCACACACAGGCAGCTATGGGCTGCCCTATTCTGCCTGTGTGTGCCATACTCTACCTGCCCTATGCTGCCTGTGGGAGGTGAACCTAGCAGGGGTTTGTTCTGGGAGTTAGCATTTGAAAATCGTCATTATATGGTCCCTAAGATATAATTATGTGCTGGGGGTTGCTGTGTTATCCGCAGGGAAAGAGGAGGCATATAGGTTTAAGGGTGTGCCTTAACATGATATAATAAACTTCTTTCACATATGAATGAAGGGTGATATCCCTACAGTGAGCACCAACCATTTGGTTTTAATGTGGGTATGGTCCTAAAAGCTCTTGTGATAACATGGGTGTGGTTTAAAAAAAGGGTAGTGGTCAAAACTGGCTTCCATTATTGGCCCTCCACCATGTAGGCCAGAAAAATCCTGGCCCTCGGTACAACAGAAGTTGGACACCACTGCTTTAGATATTTTCTTCTTAATAAAAAAATATGTAAGAGGGTAAATCAGGCCATGAGGTATTCCTGTTTGTAACAATGCTTCCTCCATTAAGTACATATCTCTGTTATGAGAAGCAGATGCTTAAAGTGACTGCAGGATTCATTGTTCTACATGCTTTTAATATGAGTCATATGGGAGGAAACAAAGCCAATATAACATACATATAATTTCAGCAGTTAATTTCAATTGTGATATTATCATTAGAATACTCTATAAGGAAATAATAAATAAAGGTAAAGTGGCTGTTTTTATCTCAGGTAGGATACTGGTAATTGTGTACATGATCATATAGCTGCATTAGATTGTCAATTATGTGGTCACTCAGCAATGAAACCTATAGTCTGATCTGGGAAGATCCCAGGCATTCTGCGGCATAGGGCTACACATAACTATAAAATATTGTGAATTTGTTAGGACTTACAAAGCCTGAGACTTATATAGGTCCAAGGCTTCATAAAGCTTGACCAGGACTTAATGAAAGGGGTTTTGGTAACTGATCAAATGGCAAACAAGGGATATCATGAGGAAAATACAACCCACAGGGGTGTTAGGAATTAGAATACTTAGGGGTTGATTTACTAATCCACGAATCCGAATCCCGAATGGGAAAAAATCAGATTGGAAACGAACATTTCGCGACTTTTTCGTAGCCATTACGACTTGCTCGTAAATTGTCGCGACTTTTTCGAAACCATTACGACTTGCTCGTAAATTGTCGCGACTTTTTCGTAGCCATTAAGACTTGCTCGTAAATTGTTGCGACTTTTTCGTAGCCATTATAACTTGCTCGTATATTGTCGCGACTTTTTCGTATTGAGCGCTCGTAAAAGGCGGGCAAACCTTTGCGACTTTGCATGATTTTGGAAGTCTCCCATAGGACTCAATGGCACTCTGCAGCTCCAACCTGGCCCAAGGAAAGTCTCCCATAGGGCTCAATGGCACTCTGCAGCTCCAACCTGGCCCAAGGAAAGTCTCCCATAGGGCTCAATGGCACTCTGCAGCTCCAACCTGGCCCAAGGAAAGTCTCCCATAGGGCTCAATGGCACTCTGCAGCTCCAACCTGGCCCAAGGAAAGTCTCCCATAGGGCTCAATGGCACTCTGCAGCTCCAACCCGGCCCAAGGAAAGTCTCCCTTAGGGCTCAATGGCACTCTGCAGCTCCAACCTGGCCCAAGGAAAGTCACGACACTGAAGCTTGAATGAATCCGAAACTTTCGTACTCGGCGTGACGGCTACGAAAAAGTTTACGAAAAAATCGCAAAATACCGATCATTACGAAAAAAACGCATTCGGACGATTTTTGGACGTTCGTGGATTAGTAAATGCGCCCCTTAATGTCTTCCAATAAGGTTTCTGGGAACACATAATTTTCTTGAATACACATTAAAATTCATTTTGAGTTCAGCCCCCTGCAGGTAAAGTAATTACAGTCTTAAGGGAGAAGGAAAGCCTATGTCACTTAGGGGTGCCAAAATGTTAGGCACCCCCAAGT
Organism: Xenopus tropicalis; assembly: GCF_000004195.4. NCBI lineage: Eukaryota > Metazoa > Chordata > Amphibia > Anura > Pipidae > Xenopus > Xenopus tropicalis. Next base: position 109,396,162 of record NC_030684.2, read on the forward strand.
GACTTTAATCGCTTACCTTGTACACGGCTGGTTCCCCTGTTAAGAGAGAACCGCACCATCCCGTGGTAGCTGCGAGCGCTTCCTTCTTCCGCGTTGGCGCATTGCGCATGCACAGTAGAGTGAAATGCCAAACTTTAACAACAAATTCGGCTTTTCACTCTAATGCACATGCGCCGGCCCAGGGATTTCGCCGCAAAAGAAACGCGGAAGAAGGAAGTGCTCGTTACAGCTACTCCGGGATGGTGCAGTTTTCTCCTAACAGGGGCACCAGCCCGGGGTACAAGGTAAGCGATTTAAGTCACTTGGGGGTGCCTAACATTGTGGTACCCCCAAGTGACTTAGGCTGGACAGACATGGAAGAGCGGGACAAAAGCTTATGTGCCTCCCCCACTGTACATTCATATACAATTTCTGTTCATTCCTATGGAATATTTCTCTCTTTCAAAACCAAATGTAGAAAAGTTGGAAGCCACACATTAATTTACTGAAGGAGAGATAGGAAGCAAGGAAAGCACAGGAGGGAGAAATGCTGAACTTGTAGCAGAGTGGAATGGGAAGATGCAGGGTTGTTATTTACTGAGGGAAATGTAGCAAGGCATAGGCTGCCTTTCTGGGAGAAGAGAAAGCCACACTAATGCATTAGGAAGAAGAGAGTTGATGTATGTGAAAGAATTTTTTTTTTTTTTTAGTAGTAGTTTTTCAGTTATTTCAGAACTTCATTAAGATTTTTATTTTAATAGTTTTTCAGTTTTTCTCCACTGCGACTTTGAAGATTATGGAACCGATGTGAAGGGCTTTTCACCAGCGACTCCTATTGTTGCTGGTGGAAAGCCTTTTTGGACTGGTTTGTCGCCTGCGATAGCAGAGATCTATCACGGGCGACTAAACCACTCCATGAGAAGGCAACTTTAAAGGAATGGTCAGAAAGATATTTAAATAATTTAAACCAAGAAAGAGCAGTCATGAATGCCAATATGCCAATGAGTACAGAATGTCTAGGAGTAGGTGGTCAATCGTGTCAAAGGCTGCATAGAGGTCTAGAAGGATTAGTATGCAATAGTCACCGTTAGACTTTGCAAGGAGATCATTGGTTACTTTAGTGAGACCAGTTTCTGTTGAGTGTGTTGGGCGGAAGCCAGATTGCAGGGAGTTAAGAAAGGAATTGTGAGTGAGATGCTGGACCAGGCGGTTGTAAACAAGCCTTTCCAACAATTTAGATGCAAATATTAGAAAGGAAACTGGGCGACAGTTGACAGGGTACCTAGGATAAAGGGAAGTTTTTTTCAGGATTGATTAGTGATTAGTGCTTGTTTATACAATAAAAGTACCAGTAGAAAACGAGAGGTTAAATAGGTGGGTAAGATGGGCTGAGTGTATCAGAAATTGGTTTCAGGAGGTAAGAAAGTGTTAAGCTGGCCATACACGTGGTGATCTGACGATGTTTCGTGCGACCAAACATCATCAGATCCGCCACACACCATTCAGGGCTGAATCGGCAGGTAAGGAGGTAGAAACAATAGGATTTCTACCTCCTTCTGCCGATTCAGCGCTGAAGGAAGATTTTGGTCAGGCGCCTTCTATGGCGCCTGATCAAAATTTTCAAACTGGTAAGATTGGCGAGTCGGCCGATATCAGCAGCCTCCTGTGATATCGGTCGACTCGCCGACATACCATACACGCACCGAATATCGTACGAAACGAGGTTTCGTACGATATTATCGGTGCGTGTATGGCCACCTTCAGGTAGGTAAGTTTAGGGCTGAGTGTATCAGAAACTGGGTAAAGGAGGTGAGACGGCATGGGGCCAAGGAAGATTCTAATTTCCCACCATGTCATCTTATAAATTGGCCCTTTTTTTAAACTGTGAAAAATCCACCCCTTGTTAGCACAAAAATGTTAAAGTTGGCTTTGGCAACCTGCACAAAGTGTCTTTCTCATTTCCTGGCTCTACCTAAGATGATCAGAAAACCCTGCACTACACTGATGAGCAAAAGAAGGGCAAAATCGGTCTGTAGTTGGAAATCTGATCAGCTGTTATCCCGGCTTCTGATTTAAAAACCCAGTGGGTGAGCTTTAACCCATACTAGGCTAAACCCATGTAAATGGGATTTTCTTTAAACTCGTTGGGATTAGTTCCCAGAATTCCTTTTGTCTACTGGCACAAGAAATAAACTTTACTTTACTATGTAAAATATTGGGAACAGAAGCTCTTGAAGCAGCAGGTATTGCTTGTAACCACTGGCAGAACCAGACGCTACTTCACCTCCCCCCTCCAGGCAGCGCTATGCGCCTTCTCTCCGCCTATATACGGTAATCGTGACATCACGGTCTCGCGAGATGAGCCTTGTGAGGTTTGTTTTTAGCTGCGCAGAAGTGAAGGAGGTTGATATTAACGGCACTGCAGGACTGGTAAAGAGTAATCCGGGACTGCGGGATGTGAAAAAAAAACTGTGTCTGTGTCTGGATAAGCGAAACTGCTGCGTGTGTGCCGGAAGCGGATATCAGCTGACGGGTCAAAGGGAAACTTGGAATGGTGACGTTTCATATAGAACGGAAGTTCCCGTGCTGTGAAATTCCTGTCGGTCTGTTGAGTTTGTAATTTCGTTATATGGACATTGCGTTGCCTGAGCATCGACCGGTCCAGTTGGGGATATAAAAGCATATAGTGGGAGGGCTGAGGGACCCCCACATTGGGGGCTTATTTCTCATCAGGTAAGCTATGTTACATGCAAGTCTCAAGTCCTTCTAATCTCAGTCTCCACTGCGGTATGGTAGTGAGGCTGTATGTAGTGAGTAACAGCTGCCTCAGGTTTAGACCTTTTTGCCTTTCCGTTTGCTAATTTCTTTCGGCAAAAAAAAAGCTTTGGGGGAAGGACCAGTTAGATAACACGATGCATCACGTCTCAATATAGCCAGTATGGTATTCAAGTACATTAGCCAGCCAAATGTAAGGGTATCAAGCCTAAATAGAACAAATACATGCAGGTATGCAAGTGCAGTTATTACCCAGTAGTATGGTAACCCTCTTTAGATTTCTATATACTTAGCAACTAATATTTATTTAATATTTGTTCTGACTTCTTATTTGGGGGTCTATTAGGTGCTTAGCCCTAGCAGGTCTCCAGGTGCTTCTTTGTACTGTGTAGTTCCACAAAACTGATGATGATACTCCAGCGGTGGATTTTTTTTTTTACTTGGCAGAAACTAAACCTGTTGCATAGCATAGGTATTAAGAATAATACTGGAGAATGTGGATCTTGTTCTTACATTAAGTGGCTTGGCCCTATCTGTGGAATGGTGTTGCATGGGAGTGTCTTAGTGGGGCCTTGTGCATATGGTCCACTTCTTGGTCTGAACCAGTGGTATTGCTGAACTACACGATGAGTGTGATGGAATAAACTTAGGGGTAATTCCATTTGTACAGTTATAGGACCCATTATCCAGAATGCTCAGGACCAAGGGTATTTCGGAGAAGGGGTCTTTCCGTAATTTGGATCTCCATACTACTAAAAAAATCAATAAAACGTTAATTAAACCCAATAGGATTGTTTTGCATCCAATAAGGATTATTTCTATCTTAGTTGGGATCAATTACAAGGTATGGTTTTATTACTACAGAGAAAAAGGAAATGAGTTTTAAAATTCCAAATTAATTGATTAAAATGGAGTCTATGGGAGACGGGCTTTCCGTAATTCAGAACTTTCTGGATAACGGGTTTCCGGATAAGGTATCCCATACCTGTATCTGCACTAATGTGTACTTCAGGGGGTGTTAAGAAGTACTTGCTGGGTATTGCTGTTGTAATCCACTACAGGAGGTGTTAGGTGTGTAACAGCAGCTGTAATTTAGATAATGCAGGCTACTAGTGTAGCCTGAGCTCTGTAATAGTGCCAGCCATTGTAAAGGCCAAAGCTCCTGAAAATGCAGTGAGGAAGTCAACCAGCAAGGTAAAAACTGCTCTCTACATGCCTAGGACTGATCATTCATGGGTACATGAGTCTTGACCTAGGATGCCAGATGTGATCAACCAACTGTTGGCGAGTAATCCTTTGTTAAAGGAGAACCAAAGGCTTGTAGAAAATATATATTATATTATATATATATATATTGCCCAGAGAACTTTTGGAATGTAATTTTTTTAATTGAATTGTTAAAAGTATTGCAGCAAGGAAGTCTGTTCAGAATAGTAGAGGATCTTTTTCCACATTTCCATCATCCAGTGTTTGCTGCTTTTAAAGTATGGGAAACGTAGTACTTGAACTCTGAGATTCATTTCTTAAGGAATGTTCACATATAAAGTATGCTTTTAGAGCAGCATTTTATAAATGCTCGTGAGTTGTATTCATTCCCTTGTAGGATGTCATGATTTTATTATTCCTAAGCAGAACTTAGTGACATGCAGCAGATAACATAAGTATAATTGCATCCCAAAGAATAAAAACTGAATATCACTAGACCTTTTGGTTGCAGGGCCCCAACAGTTCTGTGCATGTTTCTTTAAAGGGTGTCCGCTATCCTTTACATGAGTAGCATAGCATGTTTACCACCACTACAGGTGTGATCAGAAAGGCTTGTGTTTTAGCCCTGAGCCTGGATCCATGCAGGTCACACAGTGTAACCTTATCTAATTTAACTTACTCCTGTTAAGAGCACCATCTCTGGTAATGGGAGCTGGCAGGAAAGTTGGTTCCCAGCAACATCATTTCTAGCATCAATGGGTTGATCAGAGCGATTGGCTGTATTAGAAAGTATTGTGGTGCTGCCGGTGCTCATATGAATGATGTATTATGCTGGCTATGACTGGCATTGCACATTCTGAGGCTAGTAGGTTTTACACTGGAAACTGCCTTCAGTGTCCTGTAGCAAGGAAGTTTGATACTTGCCTACCTTACTGCAATCACAATGGAACGTTAAAGGGCAATGTATGTTAAATGTGTTTTTTCATAATGTTTGTCGCTGACAAGTTAATTATATCTGTTGTTTGTTCATGATAAACTTTCCATTTGTTCTGATAAGCATGTTGTGTTTTCATACAGGTGTTGTGTAACAAACAGAAGCCAAGATGGTGTTGGCAGACCTAGGACGGAAGATTACTTCAGCACTGCGCTCACTGAGCAATGCAACAATCATCAATGAAGAGGTGAGACAGTATTTTTATGCACCCAAATTGTAAAATGTATTTGTTTACGCATGCAACTGGTAAAAAACTATTTTTTGTTATAACTGTAGCTGCACCCAAAGCCACAACTACCTTTGTGCTCACTAGCTCAGGTACATAATACATGTTAGGGGACTCTGTAGCACTTTTCCAACTCCAATATAAATGATCCTTGTGCAACTGTACCTTGTATTTATTGTTATACTTTGTATTTATCTATTATTATTTTAATAACTCCCTTTTGTATTAATTCATTGTTCTACTGTACAGCGCTGCATACATAAGTAGCACTTTATAAATAAAGATATACATACATATATAGTTCATATGCCTTACAGAGAAGCAATCTAAATACAGTAATGTAAAAATGCATAAAACTGTGTCCAGAAGTAGGGAAACAAATGCACAAACACGGTAGTAGATTTCTTGGAGTATGCATACAATATCCTCAGTACACTCATAACAATGTAAGGCTCCTACTGCTGCTATTTTCAGTCTTGTTTAGCACTGGTGCCAAGGTTGGCCAAAAACAGCCACTAATTGTGTTTCACATGTATAGCTGCAGAAGGGATACAGTAATTTACTTTATATGCATGTAACCTGGACAGAGAGAGATCACAGAGCAATGCCATCATGAATAACCCTATAGTGTGGTGCATCACGGTCCTTGAGAGAAATGCTAAGCATCAATTATGTTTTTTTAAGAAAATTGTTAAGCCGCCTATCTTAAAACATTATCAATTGTTACAGTACTTAGTTGAGAAATTGTCACCTTTTTGCAACTGTATATCTGTAATTTAAAAAGCTAAAAAATTGCACAGTAAACTACCACTATATGATATTTTAATACCATTGTTTTACTTATGTACACCTGAAGTAGAATGGTATAAAGGCTTAGTATATCTTTATGTAGAGTGGGTAGAACATATTCACTTTATTTAAACTTCATTTGGTCATGGATAGAAAATTAACTTCAAGACTGTCTTTTTAGGTGCTCAATGCTATGCTCAAGGAAGTATGCAAGGCTTTACTGGAAGCTGATGTGAACATAAAGCTTGTAAAGCAGCTGAGGGAAAATGTCAAGTAAGTATCATTCAAATGCGCCTCAATACATGGTATACCCATTAATTTGGTGTCATTTCTGTATACTTTAATAGGTCACTTTTATATTATAAAAACTTACTAATATGGAATATATATATATATATATATATATATATATATATATATATATATATATATATATATATATATATATATATTAAATTGAATACACAATTTGTTACCCAGTAGGTTCTCTCGATTTGCTTTTTTTTCTACTGTTTTATGCAAATAAACTGATAGCAATGACATGGATGGTCCCCACGCTTCCAACTGTACCTAGAAGGAAAGCTCTGGTGAATAAACATCTCAAACTCTACAAGCTAATATATACTACCAGAGGAGTCCCAAATAAATTTAATAAAATATGGGTAGACTCACCTGCTACGGCTTTGGAATAACTGTATATTGGTAAACTGCTATTAATTTTCTGATGTAACTCCTTTACTACCTCTTCACAACTGTACTGTATATAGTTAAAACTACCAAAATAAAAATGTTTAAAAGAAAAACAAAAAAAAACCTACTGTGCTCAAAGTACCTAAAAGTGACCACTGTACTGTTACCTTTAATGTTGATTGGATCAGTTAAAAAAAATGGTATAAGAATTGCTCTTCTCCTTAGGTCTGCTATTGATCTGGAGGAAATGGCATCTGGCTTGAATAAGAGGAAAATGATCCAGCATGCTGTCTTCAAAGAGCTCGTCAAGGTACTTTTCAAACTTTTACCCCAGTTGAAGTGTAACAGTCATACAAGAATGCAACCCTAACATATTTAGGTCAACCAAACCCATTCTTATGTTCTTGCTTCATATTAGTTGCATTTTTTGTTATGCATTAAAGAGCTTAAGTTGTTTTTAAATGTGTTATAAAAGCACTGAAGTATAATAAATGGTAATTTATTTTTCACAGCTGGTGGATCCAGGGGTTAAAGCATGGACACCAACTAAAGGAAAACCTAATGTCATAATGTTTGTGGGTTTGCAAGGAAGTGGAAAAACCACCACTTGTACAAAGGTGGGTGAATTGGAACAAATTACATAAAGAACCTAACCTGAAAGGGTTCCTTATCATTGTCATTCAGTCAATATAAATTTACAATTTTATTTTCTTTCTTTACAGTTGGCATATTATTATCAAAGGAAAGGATGGAAAACCTGTTTGATATGTGCTGACACTTTCAGAGCTGGTAAGTTTTAGGCTTTAACTACTGGGTAAATATTTACTTAGTCTTTAGTATTGATTATTAAAAATTGATTGAATGGACAGATTATAGATTTAGATAACAAGCAAAGTCCATGTGGCTTAGGAATGCTAGTGAGCATTTTACCATTTTGTTTCATTGGAGTAATGGCTGTTCTGTCTTGCAGAAATAAAAACACTGGTATACTGGTCTTTCTATTAAGAACTTCTGCCAATATGTTTTACATATTGAGTACAGATAAAAGGTGTAAAAGTCCACATACAGTATAGCAACACCCACATTCTGAGAGAAAACAATGATAGTTTGCCTCTGACACAGGGAGAATTCATTCATCCCCCTTTCTTCCATTCATTAACTTTTCGTTCCATGTTAAAATGATGGTTTTTAGGGCTTGGAAGCACCTATATAATTTGCAATACTTTAAATTTAAGACTGGAACAAGTAGTATTTTGACTGTTGTGGTATTTGTTTTCTTGGAGCACTGCTGCAGTCAAAATAATGTGAGACCTATGTCACCTAGATCTGGAATTCTGTTGTCTAGCAGCTCCAGTTTGAAAAGCCATTAAAACAAATGCTCTGGGGAAGTACTAGACTTGATCCACACCAAAAAATACAATCAGGTTACCACCAAGAAGTATTTTCTATCTCCTTCTGCTCTGTATTAATTCATTCAATAACTAACACAAATTATAATTTGTGACACTTGTAGGAGCTTTTGACCAGTTAAAACAGAATGCCACAAAAGCCAGAATACCTTTCTATGGCAGGTAAGTTTATTTATCTTTGGACTTTTTTGGCAGCTAGAATTTAATTTACTCTCTTAACTTTGAGATTGGGTGTAGGTCAGGGGTTTTCCATGTCTGTTTTTCCATCTATTAAGCCACAACTAACACGATCCTCCCAGCAGCTGGGTATACGCTACAAGAATTGTGCCGTTACATAAGGACAGAAATGAATTGATATGAACCCAATCGCTAAAATATAATTCATATTTTTAAAAAAATGTCCGCGGCTTCAAGCTTTATACTCTTTGTTAAATTAAAAAGAGAAAGAATAGGAAAATTGCTGCTTACTTATTGTACTTACTGCAGAGACACAACGCATTCCCAGTCTGTTCTAAGCTGCTATTGTCCTTCAGACCTTTTTGAGCAACACAAAATGCTAAACAGAAAGAGGTGTTACACCCGTCACACATCTCTATTCAAAATAAAAAAAGGGTAACATTTTATTTAGCTTTCTTTTTTTAAATATAGGGTTGTCTTGTAACAGTTAAACCATTGCTTACATTGTTAGAATCTTTTTGCTTTTTATGCCTTATCAGATCACTCACTATAATACATATTTCCATCACTATTTTTAACCCAGTTATACAGAAATGGATCCAGTGAACATTGCATATGAAGGGGTGGAGAAATTTAAAAATGAAAACTTTGAGATTGTCATTGTGGACACAAGTGGGCGCCACAAACAAGAAGATTCCTTGTTTGAAGAAATGTTGCAAGTGTCTAATGCAGTAGTAAGTATGCCATAGCAATGTCACTATTTGTAATGATTTATTATTGAAGGTCCTTCATCATTGTAAACAGCCTTCTGTGGCAGCATGGGGTGCATAGAGGCTGAAAATATACATGCGGTATAGGCCATAGTCCTTTAATGGGAATCTACAATCTATGTGAGCGAATTGAACTAAAATGTGAATACTTTAGTGTGTCATAAAATAAACTGTAAAGGAAAATAACTATAATAATGTAAAACTAACTTAAATATAGCTGTCCATATTAAAGCACTACAGTTCTGTAAATATAAAAAGTTTGTGAGGTGTATCAAATGAGCAAAACCTAAGAGTACAAAATAAGACTGCTAATTTGTAAAATATAATCTTGCCTATGTCTTTTTTGTCCTTAAACCTTACGTTGATTTGATCTCTTTAAAAACCCCATTGTCATTTGAAGAACACATTTAAAGGAGAAGGAAAGTCACTTTGGCATTTTACTACCAATAGATTCACCACATTAGTGCCACCTAGAACAAAATATTTATTCTGCAGAAACCATTACTATACCTGAGTAAAGAGCCCTAGAAGCTTTCTCCGATTGCTTAACCCAGCAGCTGCCATTTTAAATTGCTTCCTATTTACTGCTCTAGCAGTTATAGCTCAGATCAAACATTCCTAAGGATGGGGGAGTCCTTAGTATTCTTACGGGAGGGAGGAGCAGGAGAGGAGAGAACTCCACAGATTCTGGCCATGGGAATTAAGGATGTTTCTAAGAGAGGAAGTCAGACACTGGAATATCATGTTTACAGGAAAGGAGACCAGAAATCCTGTGTTTCTTTTAATAGAGGACTCAGTGCAGCAAGTGCTTATGGCTGTATTTACATAAAGCTTACTTAGTTTTTACCTTTCCTTCTCCTTTAATTGTGACGCGAGATGAATGTGATATCACTTTTCTGCACCTTTAAATCTATCCATATTTTGCAAACTACTAATATCAGAGCAGCCTTCCTTAATATTTGTTCATTTCTGTAGTTCATTTGATATTTTGAAAAAATCATATTTATTTATTTTTTTTCTACAGCAACCGGATAATATAGTCTATGTTATGGATGCTTCTATCGGACAAGCTTGTGAAGCCCAGGCTAAAGCCTTCAAAGATAAGGTGGATGTAGCATCAGTCATTGTAACCAAGCTTGATGGGCATGCAAAGGGTGGAGGAGCGCTTAGTGCGTAAGTACACCGTCACTTATTTCTTATCATTTTTAATTTCTGTTTCATCCGACATGCACTGAGAATCTGGGAAGCTACAAAATAAAAAGGTGGAGTGTGAATGGCTTTCTTATACATAGCTAGGCAGCAGCCCTATAAGTTCTTTAAAATAAATGTATCCTAAATCAGAGCAGAGAATATGCCGTTACTAATATAGATGTCCATAGATGTTGAGATGAAGTGTTTGTGCTTTCCTGTTCTTCTGCAGTACTCTGCCTATAAAGCATCAACACTATTCTCAATCTACTTGTGGTCTGTAGTTGGTGTACTAATTTGCAATTAATCTTACTTTGTAATGGTGTATAGAGATTGGTTCAGGCTTAGCATCTTTGATTTATGATTACAGGGTTGCTGCTACAAAGAGTCCCATCATTTTTATTGGAACTGGGGAGCATATTGATGACTTCGAACCATTTAAAACACAACCTTTCATTAGCAAGCTTCTTGGTAAGCATTGATATTGTCTTTTACTTGTCCCTGGAATACAGTAACTTTACTTAGGGGCTGATTTACTAAGACACGATTTCGAATCCGAATTGGAAAAATTCCGATTGGAAACTAACATTTTGCGACTTTTTCGTATTTTTTGCGACGATTTTTGCGTAAAAACGCGAGTTTTTCGTAGCCATTACGAAAGTTGCGCTAAGTCGCGATTTTTTCGTAGCGTTAACACTTGCGCGCAAAGTCGCGCCTTTTTCGTAGCGTTAAAACTTAAAAGGCGCAACGTTTCGCGCAAGTTTTAACACTACGAAAAAATCGCGACTTTGTGCAACTTTCGTAATGGCTACGAAAAACTCGCGGTTTTACGCAAAAATCGTAAAGACGCCGAAAAACTCGCGTTTTTACGCAAAAATCGTAAAGACGCCGAAAAAAAAAATCGCAAAATTACCGATCATTACGAAAAAAACGCAATCGGACGCATTCGGCCCATTTGTGGGTTAGTAAATGTGCCCCTTAGTGTGTTACTTCACTCTCTGTGAGCTAATGAATGATACATTGTCATCCTCATAAAATATGTTCCTATCCCTGAAGATATGGTTGTTCACTTGATCCTTATTCATTAGTATTAAAAACAGCTACTTTTAGTTGTGCTTACTTGTCCTTCTGTTTCACAGAGAGAGTAAACACTGAATTGCTGCACCATTAAAATGCTAGACATAATTAAAGAGTGAGCATAGATAATATGGCTACAAGCAAAAGAAATTGTGTGTCTTTATATTTGTATATATATGTGTATTGGACAGCTAGAAGCAGAACCTTCTCTCAAGCCTTTGTTGAATTTGCCTTCACTATTAATACTGTTTTTATCCCCTCCAGGTATGGGTGACATTGAAGGATTGATAGATAAAGTGAACGAATTAAAACTGGATGACAATGAGGCCCTCATAGAGAAACTAAAGCATGGTGAGTTCATAAAGGAAAAAAGACAATCCAGGAACTGTTGGGATAATTAAGGCTTGTAATACTTGGCAATTAGCGACTATCAATAGATATCTGTGCCACTATCCATTATTAAACTAGTAATCTACATAAGTTTGTGGTCTTTAATCTATTGATAGTTCTCCATTCTTTAATACGTTTTAAAAATCATGTACCAGTGACAGGATGGTTAGAATTCCAGAAAAGTATGGCGCAGACACAATAAAAAGAACCGTGGTGCTACATAGATTCAGTAAGTTTTCATCTGTGCACATTAAGTACCAATCAGATCTACAGTTATGAATAAATGCTGAGAGAGGAGACAATGACTGGAGGATAAAGTCCCAGTATGTGACTGCAAGATTCACATATTGATGATATTTATTTTAAATGCGCATTTAGCATCCATTGTATAATGAATACTGTGGTTTTTGATTGCAGGCCAGTTCACTCTGAGAGACATGTATGAGCAGTTTCAAAACATTATGAAAATGGGTCCATTCAGCCAGATATTGGTGAGTGACAAAACAATAGCTCTAGTACTATAGTTTGCAATTAAGCTTGATATATAACAAACTTTTAAGTTTTTTTATTTAAGTTTCTGTCCGTTAGCATTTGTTTAATTTTAAATGTAAGATATATAGCCTTGAAGCATAATGCCATTTTCATGGCAGGTGACACTATGCCAGCTAGCATTAATAAAAGTAAATGTGAATTTGCTAATGTGAGTCTTTGTGCGGTGTAACCTGACAGTATTAGTTATTTACTCATTAAACAGAACTAAATTGGATTGTGTTCCACAACTAACCTTAATATTTTCTGCTTAAGTTTACATAACCATTTGTAAAGGAGGCCTTCCCTGGGCAGATTAAAGCTGCTAAGTTGAGCCCTTCAGACCATTCCAGTAGCTTATCTGCCCTCCGACTGACTTACCTGACCAATATCTAGCCAAAAATTGACCAGTGTTGCTGGTATTCCCTAGGGCCAAACTATTAGATTATCCTGATGTTGCCCACTTTAGGTGGTCAAACGAGCAGATCTTATAGGGTATGGGTTAAGAGGAAGAACCATGTATAATGCCAAAATTATCATCTGTGAGACTGGTAGTTCAAGATTAGGTTTTATGTTCAATCAAAAACCAAATGTCACTCATTGATTAACATTTAGCAATGTTCCGTTTTGAGATTTTTACCATGATAAGAGTTTTTTTGCACTCAAAAGACCTTGAATTAGTTTCCAAAACTTGAATGTTCGAGATTTTTTAGTTGCCCTAGCAAAAAAATAAAAAATTTTTTGAGATTCAGGTTTTTTTTAATAAATATGTATAGTAAAGCAAAAAACAGGAAATTGATTATAATTAATTTTTTAATGACAGTTTTCTAATTATTAAGCAAATACTTTGCAGTATTGCTACCCCCTTATATTTGTATTCCATGATTGTACTGCTTATTTCTGCATTTTCGTGGGTGTTTGTAATACCTAATCTTTTAGTATTTTGGAGATCTTTATTGCTTTAGCATTAGTCAGAATTTTTTTTTTTATCTTTGTCAACAGGGGATGATTCCTGGCTTTGGACAAGATTTTATGAGCAAAGGCAATGAGCAGGAATCAATGGCTCGACTAAAGAAGCTAATGACCATCATGGACAGCATGAACGATCAGGGTACCTTTTTATGCTATTTCACTTTTTTCCCCCCATAAGGGTTTGTGTACTGCATAGCAGCATTACAGCAACCATAGAGAGACTCTGTGTGGTGTGATGCTAGAAGCAACTTGTCCAGTATCATACACATTTGCTTGGATTTATGTCAAGCTTCTCTATAAATTCTATTTATATGTTCAACCCCTGTTTGCATTTGTTTCCCACTGAAAATTTAATTTATTGATGTTTTTCCCACTCTAATTGGTTTGTTTTGCTTACTTGCTGCAGAATTGGATAACACAGATGGTGCCAAACTTTTTAGCAAGCAGCCCGGGAGGGTTCAGAGAGTGGCAAGAGGATCTGGAGTCTCTACTAGAGATGTACAAGAGCTGCTGGCACAATATACAAAATTTGCTCAAATGGTTAAAAAAATGGGAGGAATCAAAGGCCTCTTCAAAGGTAAGGAAATACTTGTACTTTGCATTCTGAAGTATAAGTGTAGTGACTGCAGGGGACTTCATATAGCACACACAAATGATTAAACACTTCTTAGGTTTTAAAAATAGACCACATATTTCTAACTTTGTATAGGAAGCTGCCATTCCTCCTGCAGTACCCTCCCATAATTTACTGCCTAATATCAGGTACCTCTTCTCATGCTGAGGAAAGTGACTTAAGACACAACTATTGGTGCTGTTAGTATTTAGTTCTGGTCACTTGGCATGACAAGAAGAAGACTCTGATTTTAAAAGAGGAAATTTTAGTCCATTACCATAACATAAATGTTTTTAACTGGTGCCATGTTTCATGCTGCTTTGAAGGTTAACTTTAATGCTTTGTAGTTAAACATTAGAAATGACAAATCGTGTGCTATGTACATAAATAGGCTTCCTCAGAAATTTAATTATTTCTGTACCAGTTTGTAAACTGTCTATGTATATTTTGCACTTTATAATGTATTTTGTAGCTGTTCACTGGCAAGAATCAACACTGTAAATATTTTGAGGTCTAACATTTTTAACTGTTTATTTTCAGGTGGTGATATGTCAAAAAATGTAAACCCGTCACAGATGGCCAAACTGAACCAGCAAATGGCCAAAATGATGGACCCCAGAGTTTTGCAGCACATGGGTAAGTTCAGTGTTCACAATTGGAGAATAGGTCCTTGCAGTCTTGCTGTAAAGAATGTAAACATTGGGGGGGAGTCCTTTTTAAAGCCAATTAAAGATTATGTTAATTGCTGCTAGATGGGTGATTTCTTTTTTGGTGACCAGCTCTGCAAGCAGTTGGTGCAGGGGATGTTCTTTTTACTGGTATGAGCATTGTACCTGCCTCAGTTTGATGAAAGCGCCAAGCCTGCACCTTATAAATCTTCCACCACAATGAAAGAAATACTCCTGTGCCAGTCACGTGCCAAGAACCTGTCTCAAACCATTGGTTGGGGGTCAGATGGCTGTCACTGGGTGAAACAAACATCTATGAAAACCACAAGTAGCAACCTTTCTTCTCTCTGCTGCTACCATTTTATTTTTCAATTGGCTGTTAAGATTATATCAGGGTTTATACCAGTTAAGCTGTTTCATCGACTCAGTATGTAGGTTTTGAAAAACTCAATCTACTTTGTTCTTTTTATGTTTATAGTTTTAAAATATCTACTTATGGACACACACAAGTTGTACATGAGGGCAAAAATGCTACTTTTTTTTTTTTTTTTTTAAAGTTATTTATCTCCAATAACATGTACTAGTTCCAGTATCCTAATTTACACACACAAAATACTGTACCACTGCAGAAACAATATAGGGCTGTGGTAATTATACAGTACAAAATGGTGCATTCGGGGTTTAATTTTCAAGTTAATGGTTTGTGCCACAACTGACAAATGAGCTAAAAAGGAAATTATAATTCCTTATACTTTGTTTTACATCCTTTAGGTGGCATGGCAGGACTTCAGTCAATGATGAGACAGTTCCAACAAGGAGCTGCTGGCAACATGAAGGGGATGATGGGATTCAACAACATGTAAAGATGCCCTTTTTGCACAGTGGATGTTTCTTATTACTGTGGCTTCAAAGAACTGGAATGCTTTCTGGGCAGACAAATGTGGTCTCTATAAATTCTCTACTTCCATTAAAAATAAAAAGAAACCACCCTTCTACTGTTTAACTCCCCCCAAGTATTCCTTATTTTCAGGGAACTGGGGTGCAACACCCTATTTTAAGTTATTGGACAATTAATTTAGTTTTTATCAAAACAAAGTCTGTTGTATAAAAAAAAAAACTGTTAATGTTTAGTTCAAAGACAAACTGTTTGTATACGCTTCCAGCACTCACACCTCTTGCTGGAATTCAATTTGCTGTTAAATAAATTTCTAAATGGTCATATTTCTTGTTCCGAAATATATTTAAATAATCAGTCCTGTTAAAGGGGCAGTATACACCATACATAAACCTTTGTTCAACATGAGTACAATAAATAGTGTTGAAAATATACTGACTCTTTTGATTTCAAAGTCAATATTTCCCTTATGTTTATTTTCTTACTATAAATCATCATAAATGGATAAGTTGGTTTGCCTTTACCTTACTGCCCCTATCCCACTCTGTAATGAGAATCATTTGTTTTAGTAAATAAATAACATACCTTTTTCCCTGCATCCAGATTTATTTTGTTTCTCTATTATAGCCAGCTCTTAAGTACACTTGTTTAGCATGAAGCTCCGCCCCCTTTTGATATCCGAGCATTCCTTTTCTCTCTGACTATTATGACCACAAAGATTTGCCTTCTGCACATGCCTGATTGATTTTAATTGAAGCAGAGGCAGTGAGCATGCCCAGTAGGAACCTCTGTGACGTCATCATAGTGGAGAATGAAGGTATGCTCAGAAAGCAGAAGGGGACCGAGCTTTGCTCTAGACAAGGAAGTCCATAAGAGCTATGGTTCAGCTGCTTATAATAGAAAAAAAAAAATCTGCATGCAAAGGGAAAGGTATGTTATTCTGAGGGCTGAGTCATTTTTGGGGATTGTACAATAAAAGGCTTTTTTGTCCTTTAAAGTGTGCAGTGTTCACCCATCATACAAATGTTAGCTAATCCATTACTAGTTTAGTCCTTTTGTAATGCTTTGTTGCATAATGAGATGTTTGCACACGCAACCTCCACAAATTAGAGACACAATTGTGTATTTTACACCAGGAGGCAATTATTTCTCCTTTTTTTTTTTTATATTCATCTTCTAGTAAGGTTTGTATCCAGTATTATATCAGTGTTGTCTGGTTAACTATTCACATTTTAGCTGCTATTTTCTTTTTAATAGTTTTTATTAACATGTTTAGAAGTACAAAATGTATGTCACAGTACAAAATACATTATTTCTGGCAATCCCATTTGAGAAGTGTGGAAAGGAGAATATAGAAGGAGACTTAAGCAATAAAAATTAGTGAAGTCAAGAAAGAAAATTCAAGAGAGATTGGCTAATCAACCATCAACTATTAGAACAAAGATAAGAACAATGCTAAATGAAAAAAAAAACTATTTAATTGTAAATTAGGTTGGTCGGTGGTTTATATAAGGAATATAGGCATGAAAATAATTTAAGGTTTGGGTGACATTCTGAAGGCCCCAATCTGGTCTTAGTCAAGAAGAATGGCTAGCAGTAGGACAAAGGCGCTGCACCAAAGATTCATATAGAACCAACTGTATCAATGAAATAAACAAAGTCACAAAATAAAGTACAAACATAGAAAATAAATTAAATTGACAGGATAAATTCTCTATTATTCTGAAAAGCCTAGGAATACCAGGGTTCCCAAACTTTTAGGAATGTATTGTGTTTATCCTAGATAATGCTTAGATAACTTTTTTCAAATGGTCCAATTTACTTTAAAGTGAAGAGATAGGAATGTTTTAGCTTTTTCAGTATTTCACAATAGTTGTTTTAGTATATATGATGGATTTTTCTATTTAGTAATGTGGTCTGTGGGTCTAAATGTATCTGGGTCATAGCCATTATTTAGTGGTAGTGATATTAAAACCTTCTTTTGGTACAAAGTGTGTTTTTCTTATGAACGATAATCTTTTATCATTCATTTTTCTTCCACTGCCGGCTGTAGGGTAACTATTTGATATATAGAATGTGTTTCACGAATCATATATTTTATTGCTAAAAATCATGTATTTAAATAATTACTCAAACATGAATTTTCCATAATTTATCAAGTGTGAAAACACTAATACAAAACTCTAAAAGTCGCGTAGAAGGCAGTGGGTGCTGTCCTAGGCAAAGTGTATAAATCTTTATTTAATTCAAGGTTTTAGAGGTTTTCATGATTTTTTTTTTTTTTTCTTTTTGTAAGCTCACGAAAATACATACAATCTTGTATTAAAGAATCTTATACAGCTAGTGCAGCTTTTATACCAGCAGAAGATTGAGTCTTGGCAATTCCAGGTTGCAGTGTGGCAATTTGGTCTTAATTAAATATACAAATATTAACATCATGTTCTTTTCCTGGACTGTAATATGGCAATGGTCACAGGTCTTCCTTGGCCCAACCGGTCGTCTTGTACAATTATAGGATAAGAAACGACTCCTTTGTGCTATCCTGTTCTTTACATTGCAGGAGGGAGATATCAATCCTTTGGTACTCGCTGTAAGTACAGGAAGTATGGCAGTATTTTCTAATACCTAAAAACCTTTAAAAAATAAAGCTAATACTAAAAGCTAAACTATGCAGGAGATTTTGATCAGATCTGTTTGTAAAACTTGATCTGACCCACAAAATCTTGTCATGGAACAGCATAAGAGTTTGTGGGATGCTACAAAATCTGATTCCCCCTGCTGCATCTACATCAATTTATTTGGATTAAGAAAAAAAAGTCTGTCAGACACCATCAGATTTTATCTTGTAGGTATGTCACATTAAAGTCCAAATTTTGCTTGTAGTTTACGCATCAGTTTTTGCTATCAGTCCCAATATGTTTTGACTTATGTGACTACATTCCCGAGCGTATCTAATTCATACGGGTGCAGGCACAGGTAGGGCGCATTTACAGTAGCAGGGCGTATTCTCGGCAAGCGTTTTTCGGCTTGCTGAGAATACGCCACGTCTGACATCAGCCTTAGAGCTATGGCCTACCACAGGTTTCCTTTGTTATTTGAAATAGCAGGCAAATCACTTGACTCATGGTATTTCACTTCCCACTGACTGGAAGGAACCTTTGGCCACCCACTTGTGCATTAGTTGTCACTACTTGATCAATAATCCTATTGTGACATTGACCAAATGCCAGACCCATACAGGCAAGCAGACAGGAGACATCCACTGTTCAACGGGGGTTGCCAACTTTGCTAGAAAACAAGACACAGTTGGAGCTATTTTAATAAACTGGCATTTTTTTTTCTTTTGGTGTCCCCATTTTGTGATTACTGCTCCCATGGACCTTGGTGCAACTGGACCTCGTGTTTACTTTGGTAAGCACGGACTAATTATTGCATGCCTTATTATATTCAAATTTACCGTCTCGGAGGGTACGCAAATTTCTTGGGCTGGCTGTGGGCTGCAACAATAGATTTTTGTCCCGGGCCCAGGGTAACTATTACGAAGGTTAGAGGGTACTCTACAAAGTTTGATTTACAGTGTGTTTCCATTCGGACCCCACTTGTTGCAGGGCCCAACATTCAGGGGATCCAGGTGACTTGTCTACTAATAGTTGGGGCCCCCGAGGCTGGGATACTACCTTACATGTAACTTAGATGACATGAATTACATTTCTAATCAGGTAAAAATATTTACAGTGCCCCACAAAAGTGAAAAAAATAGATTGCAGTCACTGACTGCATTTCTGGAGGAAAACTAGGAGGGCAGATTTATCAAAATGTGAGTTTAGGGTTTACCACATGAAACCTCACCCATGTTCCATTCATTCCTATGCTATTTTAAGAAGTGTATTTATCAATGGATAAAAGTTAGAACTCACCATTTGATTAATACGCTTTTAAAAATCCAATAGGAATGAAAAGAAAGTGGGTGAGTTTTTATGTAGTAAACTCTAATCTCACATTTTGATACATTTGTCCCTAGTATGTATGGCTAGAAATTAACTAAAACTGAGAGTGCTGAATAATTTATTTTAATATACCGTCTATAAATTTAGAGACACGGGTATTTGTAATGTGTAAAAAGTACTTCCTAGCCATAGGATGCTCGAAAAATATACTCAATGTTTGCGTGCCAGGACTCAATTTCACTCAATGTGACGCAATGAGGTTTTAATTTCAGATCGAGGTTTAGAACGCACGGATGTAAATAGTAAGCTGGTGACGCCCGAAGCCCGCCCAGAGAGCCGGGGTAAGGGAGTGCTGGCTAGTAGGAATACATCCAAGCCGTCAGTTTGTTGCTCGCTTGAGAAATGGAGATGGCGACTAGCGAGGTGAGAGTTGGATTTTTCTTGTTGGGCGTTAATCTTGTCTCTATGTAATCCTATTACATGTGTTTCCTTCAACAGGTTCTTTAGCCTCTCTCCTGCTTTATGTTCCATGTTGTCATAATAATCAAGTGTATTAACATGAAGATATATATATATACTGAATATATTTGATATAGTTATTCAGTAGCTCTTGCAAAAGGGGTTACACGCTAGTTTCTAGGAACACATGGTTTCAGGTGGCCCTGTGTATCAGACATAATATGCCCTGGCCCTTAAGCTTCACTTGCTTTATCTAGCTCTAGTTCACGTTGGTGCAGTAATTGGAGGAGAGGTCACTATAGAAATCAGGCCCTAAATGTATTACTGAATATGCGCAAAGAACATTTATGTTATGTTTCTCTGGGCTCGTAACACTGTCTCCATGTGTATATTCACACATCAGCTCTGTAGCTTCCAAGAGCAGGAGTGGCAGGATGGCTTGGAAAGTTTGATTCTTACTGTGATGCCATCACCATGTCAATAAAGAGATTGTGCATCTTCACCGTCTAAATCTTATTAAACCACCAGCAATGGTCTCATTGTGTTCATCCATTAAAAAAAAGTATAAAGGCCACTGTAAAACCTACATTTTATACCTGTTATATCAGTTCTCCTTCTATCTGATCAGTTTTTAAAGGAATGGAAAGTAAAGGTAAAGCCCTGGATGTGATGATGTAAAACTTCTCGTGTGACAGGTTCAAAATAGGCCACCTTTACTTTTTTCCTATTGGACCAATTGGCAAAGATTGTTCTAATAATGGAAATTGTTAGATTTGTGAATGTTGTACAAAGGTGAACAACCCCTTTAACTGTACAGGTATCGGACCCCTTATCCGGAAACCCATCATCCAGAAAGCTCCAAATTACTGAAAGCCCATCTCCCATAGACTCCATCCATCAAATAATTCAGAATTTTAAAACGGATTTCCTTTTCTCTGTAGTAATAAAAAGAGTACCTTGTAATTGATCCCAACTAAGATATAATTAATCCTTATTGGATGCTAAACAATCCTACCGGGGTTAATTAATGTTTTATTGATTTTTTTTAGTAGACTTAAGGTATGGAGATCCAAATTACGGAAATACCTCTTATCCGGAATACCCTTGGTCTCGAGCATTCTGGATAATGGGTCCTGTACCTGTATTTCCCAGGGGACCCAAATGAAGTTGGAAAATTAGCTTTGCAATCCCAGAACTGGCAGTGAGTGTTTTATAAAGAGAAGTTTGAAACGTAAGTGCAGATACGTTTGGTTATAATTATTTAACCAGTATGCTACCAGGTGCATGAAGGGAAGAAGTAACAACATCCTATTGGGTTTGTTTGATGTTTAAATGTTTTTTAGTAGACTTACCCCCATATGTAATGAAAGGTGCTAAGTTTGCCCTGGACCAGTAACACATAGCAACCATTGAAATGTTTGCTATACTTTTTTACAGCTCATAAACTAAGTGCCTTTTATTACATATGGGGTTTAGGTCTGGTGATCCAAATACAGAACAATCCCATATCCAGAAAACCCCAGGCAACCCAAGCATTCCAAATAATAGATCTTATACCTGTATTAATATAAAGGTTTATCATTTAATTCCTTTTCTTAAAGGTACATTCAAAGGGTGACCGTGAATTTGAGAGTGTAGAGTTAGGGGATATTCGAAAGAAGAGGAAAATTCCTCGGCGAATTATCCATTTTGCGAGTGGTGAAACTATGGAAGAGTATAGTACTGATGAGGAAGAGGAGCTGCAAGAAAGAAAAGAAGTTTTGCCAGCAGCTGACCCGGTATGGAATATTATCTGTATATATAAACAGGTTTTAACAGAAAATCTAAATGGAAATTGTAATTGGAAAATAATAATACGCAGCATTTAATATTTAGGGGAAAACTCAAAGTACTTGAAACTTTGAATTGTGGACACTGTTATTTAAGCAAGCTTTGTATCACCCCAAAATCTTGTTAATGTGCCAGAATGGGGGACCTGATGCCCACGCTTATGCACTGGCTACACAATTAGATGGTGAGGAGGGAGAAAGTGACTGCTCAATGGAAAGTGGAATTAATTCTCTGCTCCGCCTCTATGCCATTTGGGTTTTACGTTTAATTTGAAAATTACTTGCATTATACAGATTTTTATGTCTGGGTGACAGGTCCTCTTTAAGTGCCAGCTAGAAATAACTAATGTTTCTAACATTTCAGTTTATCTTTTGTATGATTATATATGAGTTCTAGTCCTCAGTTGAGCTGATGGCTCACTCCTTTTCAAGAGCTTGAGAGTATCTAGGGAAATACTGTAAAACCAAAGGAACAAAAATTCTGGCAAGTTCCACTCCCTTAATGAATTGCAGATATCAGTGATATTGCAATTCACATGATATTTAAAATGTGCTTAGCTCAGCCTAAACTACTTAAAGCCTTATTTCAATCAAGGAAACAGGTAAGATCACTTTTTTCAGTTTAATAAATAAGAGAATCAGTAAGCAAATAGCCATATAAAAAGTAAATGAGTAAATCAATGCTGTGCCATTCAGGAAACAGAGCAAAAATATTTCCTGCTTTCCTTTTTCAGGTGCCCTTTGTGCCTAGTATACATATATAAGGTTACACTATAACCATAACCTTCTTTGTGCTTTGTGCTATTTGTTCTGCAACAGCCCTCTCTGAATCTGGGCCAGTAGAACTACTGAAAGTTTTTAAATCATGGATTTTGTTATTTTTTGGTGTTGGGGTCAAATGCAAAAGCTTTGGGCACCCCTTGGGTCAGTGCACCTCCTGAACAAATTGGGAACCAGTAATTACCAGTGCCAGTTGCTATAAAAAGGAAAATGGTAATTGTGTACAGAGAGATTTCATAAAAATATTACATCATATGTATTCCCCTACCTGAGTCAGCCAGCGCCATGTGTAAGCTCTTTTGGTTAGGGTACAGTTTAATAAAATTCAGTTTTCTACTTGGCAACAAATTTCCCTAGTGGTCCTGTCTAATTTATAGGGTTTATTTTTCTACTTATATTTTAGAATATGATAATCTTCTGCCCCTGGTGGATGTACTTTTTGCACGCTGCTGCATTAGGTGAAACTTGCTTCTCTGTCTTTTACAACAAAACGTGATTTTGCCGGAAGATTTAAGGGATAAAGTGGCCCATATTGTGTTCAAATGCCCCTTGGCTACTAACAAGGTTTCAAGATATATGCAGATACCATGGCAGTTTTTTTATTTTGAAAAAACTGGAGGTGCATGAACAAAGTGGTTACTGACAGAATGCATTAATTGATCTGTTTATAGTGATTATAGTGCTGGGAACAGTCTTTATCTTGAAGCTGATACCAGTTTAAATACAAAATATTCATGTGAATGCCTTGGTGTCATTCCAGGACGACAAATAATAATTACTCAAAATCTCTTTCTAATTTGAGTTTAAGTCACTGCTTTGAGCAGCCTTGGAGCTTGGCAGTGGGGACCTGTTCTATAGAGCAGTGCTTTTGGGTAGGGATGCACCAGATCCCAGATTTGGTCTGGGAGTTAACTGAATTTGCTGAATCGGTCAACCTTGGCTGAACCAAATCCAAACCCTTAAAATCACTTTGCTATGGAAATGGCTGACTTTTGTCTGGCTGCTTTGCACTGCTTATGGTCAGCCTGGTGGGACAACTTCACCGTTTGAGAACCTGTGCCAAACCTGTGTCAAATACACAGGCCACATAGCTGTTATTATAGCTACTTTCCTGGTACTTGTTTTTATCCACAGCTTATGATCCAATTTATGTAGAAATTGCATTATATATAACTTAATTTAGATCTAAGTATCCCAGGGCATGTCTGTTGCAGGTTCAATGGACACACTTTATTTTGTGCTTGGAAAATCCCATAATCATTTCTTGGAAGCTGATTCATTCTCTCTCAGTTCAGCAATACAACAATGTCCCTGTTCTTTGTGGTACTCTCTACCATCTACCATAGGCAACTACCAGAGGGCAGAGAATATCTGTTCTTCTCTTGTTACTTATGACAAGTCAGGAGATCAAATGCTGTTGGGACTATTTGAATACTGAAGTTGTAGCTTAGTGCCTTGTTTACAGAGAAAAGTCAATGAAGCATTTAAAAGGACAGAACAGGTTCTTATAATTCTTCTGTGAATTTCTTGCTTGAATCCAGGTTAGCATGACTTTGTGAAGGCAATAAAATGATTAGGAAAATGTCAGTTTTGTTGTGCTTTGTATGTATAGAGAAGGTAACACCCTGTTCTTATTGTTTTATTGAAGCAAATTGTTATACCAGTTTTTTTTTTTTTCCTTCTCCAGTCAAAGTTAACCTGGGGACCATACCTCTGGTTTTATATGCTGCGTGTGGCAACATCAACTCTTTCAGGTATTTTTTTGGGGGGTGGGGGGGGAGGGTCCTTGTTTATTGTAGCAGAATCTTAAGGCGGCCAAACAAGGGCAGATTTTAGCTGCCAATTTGGCTTCTTCAGCCTGCAGCTAATCTGTCCATATATGGTGCACTCCGACAGGCCTGCCCGACAAAATGGGGCAGATATCACTCAAACAGGTTTAAAAAATCTTATCAGAGTGATGATCGCATCGGCTTGATGTGGTCCTTGCTCTGACGGCCTGTATGCCTTGTGATCCTAGGGCCAAATAATTGAATCGGTCCAAAGTCGACCACTTCAAAGTGGGCTAATCAGGGAAAGTTCCAATCATTTGGCTACCTTGCCAAATGATTGCATTAGACGAGGAATTATTAAAGAGATGCATGGCTTCTGTTTAAGGGCTCTCTAGTTTATATATGCATTGCAATGCAGTGTCTTCTTTATGCTCTCCATCACATGGAAACGCGTGTGTAAACTTCCCATTCTTTATGTAGCTTGGACCATACCTCCTCCATTTTCTCTGTAGTTCCCTTATAGGAGGAGTAGCCTTAGTAGGGCTCTTTATTCCAGAAATCCCTATGGACAGGCTTTTGCTGCGCTTGTACCTACTAGCTGAAACTGGGTTGTGCTAGGGCACGTAACTTGTGTCTACTGTTAGCACCACAAATGTATGCACTGCTTTGCAAGGCATAAACACATATTACAATAAAACATCAAAGGGTTTTCCCTTTGATTAATATGGCTATACAAGGGAATAAAGAAGATTAATTGCAATATTAGCATTTTGAGTGTTAAGTGCCTGACCCATGATTGCACCATTTGGCTACAGGAATTGCTTCAGGTACCACTGACCTTGCATTGAAACCAGTGAAATTTTGTGTCCAATACAATAACAGACTAAAGACAGGTACGATAAACAGTGAGGGATGCACAAATCCACCATTTTGAGATTCAGGCAAACCCTTTGTGAAAGTTTTAGCTGAATCCTGAACAGAATCTGAACCCTAATTTGCATATGCAAATGTTATTATGGAGGGGTTAAAGAGAACAGAGCACTGTGTGCATTGTAAAAAAAAATTCAGCTTCCGTGTTCATGTGACGAAGTTATGTGATTTTTAGGATTCGGATTTGGTTCGGCCAAGCACTTTTGATTCAGCCAAGTCCAAATCCTGCTGAAAAAGGCTGAGTCCCAAACTGAATCTTGGGTTCGGTGCATAATAAATACATATATTAAATACAAATTTCTTTCTAGACTTTGTATTTAATTTGGCTCCCAGAAGGACATGTGAGAGTTATGCACATTTTAGACTAGGGAACAAATCCCAGGACAGCCTGTTATTCAGTAATATATCTATTGATGGTGGTACAGTGTTTTTAGAGGCAAAAGTTGTGTATTCATTGTATTGAAGAGACCTTTGTCTGTATTTATCTTTTCAGTTTGTGATTTCTTGGGAGAGAAGATAGCTTCTGTGCTGGGTGTCAGTACCCCGAAGTACCAGTACGCTATTGATGAATACTACAGGATGCAGAAAGAGGTTTGTGTAGGGATAATGGGTTCAGTTAGGAACAGGGTCCCTGCTGAGTTATTACTAATGACTTGGAGATCTCAGCAAGTTCTTAATATTCTGTAGTAATAGAGGGGATTTATTGATACTCATTGATAAATCATTTTCTCTTTAATCCCATGGGGAATGCAGACAGTGGGTTAAATCCCCTTTCATCAGGACACAGAAAGATGAATTGCAGACCTTCCCACCTGTATATGCCTCCTTCCCACC
Organism: Xenopus tropicalis; assembly: GCF_000004195.4. Classification (NCBI taxonomy): domain Eukaryota; kingdom Metazoa; phylum Chordata; class Amphibia; order Anura; family Pipidae; genus Xenopus; species Xenopus tropicalis. The sequence continues at coordinate 109,422,056 of NC_030684.2, forward strand.
ACTAGGAGCTTTTGTTGGCACTGGCAAATTCCAACCAAGCACAACTCAAGGCAAACTGTAATGCACTAAAAACAACTAGGTTGTGGGAAGAAGAGAGAGTGTATTTTTCTTGTTTATGGAGGGAGGTCTGCGGTACCATGATGGGAACCATGAAATTACCAAAAGCTGTCCCACAACTGGGAGGGAGGAAATTGAGGTTTTTTTTTTTTTCCATTAAAGTGTATGCCTAACCGACAGCGTTCCTGAACCAATGGGCAAAGGTAGCTTTAGAAGCTGGTAAAAAAACCCAGGTCAGAAGGGACCACAAATAACCACATCCAAATGGTGCGGTCCTTGAGATTATTGGGAGAACTGCAGAACTAGGGAATTACACATCACACAATCAAAAATTTCCATACTCTGGTACGCCCTTAAGGAAACCATATTCTGGTCTCCTTCAGCATGGTCTGTGTGACCCTCATAAAAAACTCTGATCAGGACTGAGGTTTTAAAGGAGAATGCAAGTCAAAATGTAAAAAGCATACTGCCCAATAGTCCCCCTATTGTTTAGTAAAAACGCCACACTTTTGGCTCACCTAATCAAATATTTACTCAGTCACACTTACTTCACATTTTCTAGAACAGGCAGCCATCTCTAAAAAGGTATTCTCCCTTCCTTTCCCTCCTTGCTTCATACTGCACATGTGTTTCATTCCCTTCCCCCCCCCCACCCCTCTGCCAGATCCGCTTCTGATTGGCTGGTGGGCATGTGTAGCTCAGAACAGCAGACAGGATCAAGTTACACACATGCTCAGAGAATAGGAAGGCTGCCGCTGGCACCTACAGGAAGGGGAGAGATATTTCAGTGATGTCACTGTAGTCTTCACACTGCTGTAGGCTGCCAGCACCATATCTCAGAGAAGCAAGCAGGGATCTGGGAATTTAGATATGCAGTAGGTACTTAAAAAGAATGCCTTTAGACTTACTTTTAATTTATATTAACCTTTCATTGTCCTTTAACCTCTGGACAACCAGTGTGGCAGGTATTGAAAGATTTCAAAGAGGCTGAGTGTGTCCTTTAATGGTTGATATGAGAATAGCACTCAATAGTAAGAAATCCAAGTCCGGCTTGGGACTCCTCCAGTTACATGGGAGTAGGAGAAACAATAGGTTACCTGAAAGCAGTTCTAATGTGTAGCGCTGGCTCCTTCTGAAAGCTCAGACTCAGGCACAATGCACTGAGATGGCGCCTACACACCAATATTACAGTTAAAATACATTTGTTGGTTTACTTATAACATTTTAAATGTTAGAGTGAATCATTTGCTATGTAAACAGTGTAATTTAGTAATAAAAAGTAAACCATAAAAATCTTGACCAATTCTTTTTAAGTTTGTGGATAGTTGCCAAAATAAATTGAATAGATACAGTGTTTCCAATGTAACTCTAATGTAAAATGTTTTTTTTCCCCAAAGGCAGAAGAAGAGGAGGAAGAGAATGAAATGTCAGACAAAGCAGAGCAGCAATATCAGGAGCAGCAAACCAAAAAGCAGAATGAAATCGCTACAGCAACAGAGCAGCCAGATCCCACCGCCAGCTCCTTTGTCAACATCAGCTTTGTCATGGAAGAAGGGGATGCAGTCAGTCTGTCCAAAAAGCAGGAACTTTCTGCTGTCCCCACCTAGGAGAGAATGGCTTTACTCTTTGTGCTGGGAACTGAAGGGAAACCCACTCCTGCCAAAAACTCAGTGCCTTCCTCAGAGACGTATGTCCAAACAGAAGGTCTAGGCCCATCCAGCTGTAACTTGTACCAGTGATATTATTGGCATAGATCAGTACCTATGATGATTCTGGCATGCAGTTTGTTATTGAAGCAACTGAAAATATAAAAACACCCCCTATGTAACAATAACATACTAGATTTACTGTTTTACAGGGTCTTAATGAAACTTTCATGTGCCATTCCCTATACACAGCTTTGTGAGGATTGGATTAAACATGGAAGAAACCATGGTTATTTTATTAGGTATGAATGCATTACCAATATTTGCTTTATTCAAAGCTTATTTATGTTCAAGCCCCTTTCTGGATGACATCACCATCACTTTCCCCCATCACTAAGATGTATCTGGGCACTTTTGGATAGCAGGGGTAACAAGCAAAGGTCAGGATAAAATGTACATTTTTTTGAACCTACATGACTTAAAGAGAAACTCCTATAACTTCTATTTATTTTAGGGTTATATATAACTGTGCCTTTAAGTTATTGCATGTTATCTGATATTTCTAATTGTTGCTTCAGAAAGAGTACCCATGTATAACTGCAGGGTGACTTAGTTGTTTTGTTATATACATACATATATACAAAGACTGTTCCTAATCTGGCATAATAAATAGAGTTGTTCCTTTATATTTAACAAAAATGTTCTGAAAAGAATCTTCCTCTGAAATGATTGTGGCTCAACACATTGCCCATGCACCATATAAGAACATGTACATCCGAGACTGGATAAAGCATACATTATACTACTGCTGGTGATATGCAGATCCAGGTCTGGTTTAGCAAAGCCATTTTAATGCAACAGTGTTGGACTGGCTGAACATTTTATTCACAGCACTAGGAGGACCACAAGTTTGATCCCCCTGACTTTTTTGTGGAGGAAGTTCTTAAAGGGATATTGCTACTTTTAGGGTGAAGACACACGGAGCTACTAGTAGCAGCTACTTGTCATGGCTACTAAAACAGACAATGCTGATCGTTTACTGATAATTGTCTCTACATGTGTTTTTAGCAGAGGCAAGTCTCAGTATTGTCTATGGCAGGGTCATTTGTGGAGTTAAGTAGCTGTGAAAAAGTAGCTGCTACTAGTAGCTCAGTGTGTCTTTACCCTTAAAGTAACACGGTTATGGTTGCTGCCCAAACCTCCACTTGTGGGAACTGGGATGCTGCTATGATGGGAGATTTTAGCATCTACACCACTAAATAAAATTAAATAGGGCAAATTTGCTTAAAAATAAAAACAACCTTTGTCCCATTTGATTTTTTTTTTTTTTTTTTATATAAAGAAGAGAGCAGGTCTGGGATTAGGTTAGCAATTAGAATCACTAGGGGGGTGGCCTGCATTGTCCTTTACTGCATACTTGGTGGTGCCCCCATATACTCAGGGGAAATACACTGTGATAAAATACTAGATAATGTCACAAAATGTTTCCCGAGACTGGATCTTATCACACTGAATATGTGGAAGTAGTTGGTGTTTTTTGCATATACCCAAGAAGCAACTACCATGTATTACTATTCTCTTTCTATACTTAGCACTTTTTATCACACTATTTACAGTAATTTAACTTGAGACATAATGCAAATTCTCAGCAGGCTAAACAGCATCATGTTTGTAACTTCTTGTAGAAGAAATATAGGGAAACTAAATGTACACAATCAAAATTTTTTTTGTGTGTTCAAAGAAATGCAGCATTTTCTTATATATTTTGTTGAATTCAGATTAAATATTGTAAAGTGCATCTCTATTTATGTTCTGGCCAACCTGCCTCTTTAACGCCACCATAATGCCATCAGTGGGTGGGGGGTACTCAGAAACACTATTGCTTCTAGCTGAATTTATGTTATTGTTTCATTTCAGAAGCACAAAATGAACAAAAGATAATGTACATTGTATGATACCTGTTAAACAAATTACACTTTAGGTCAAATAAACTTTATTAAATCAGTGCTTCTACAAAATTATTTTATAAGACTGAAAAAAGTGTATTGTATTGTACAATGAAATGCAGTCATAATTTAAAATACTTTGCAAGAGCTGAATTTATATTTACAAATAAGCTTTATCTCTGTGTAGATTTACATGGGGAGTAGTATAGTTGAAAGTGTTGTGTGGACCTTTAAAACATCAGAAGCAATTCCAAGCCAGGCCAGTAAGCAATTTAAACTCAGCCAAAGTCCAATTCTTCCCTTATGTGTCATCAATATCTGGAGGGCTTTCCCCATCATTTGCCACTAGCACTTCTCTGTTTTCATAGGTCCAAAAGCCATTTAGATCTATGAGAATACTGCATACAGTGTCACCTTGGCTGCTCTGGATTAGATCCTGAAGAGTAATTCGCAGAGGGTCTTTTGGTTTGACCATATCGAATATTTCATCCTGGAACAAACAGACACAAAGATATTGGACACTGCTCTGCAATAGTATTAGCTGCACTACAAAAATGTAAATTGTGGGCGAGGCCAGTCACAACAAGAAAAGCTTAATTGGCTTGAATAGAAGCATCTACTGTGACACTTTCATGCTCAGTTATATTGCTCCTGTGTCAATGTACAATAAAAATGGGCAGGGAAGCATCAGGAGGCTCTTCCTACATCAGCAATTAAACTTTTGCCATTCTGCCATCCATAACAACTACAGAGGCAGCACTTACATGGCATCTAGCCATCTATAGTTAAGCTCCTATATAAAGCTAAAAGCAGTGCAGATACACCAACCCAACATCTGATTTTATTTATAAATTCATTACAGCCCTACCATGTACAAGAAGATAGACAATCACAAATTATTATATAGGCCATGCATGCGTTCATTAGTATTAATAAACTGATAAATGTACAGAAGTGAATTGCTTGTGTTATCCATTGTTCACTGCTTCAAAATTACCTTTACATCCTGGAAAGAGACAGCCTCTTGGCCATGGATTTTCATTTGTTCCTGGATTGCCTAATGCAAAACATAGCCCTCATAAGTAATAAGTATTATAAATCATTAGAAAACTAACACACATATTATTAACACACAAATCCTTAGTAGCAAAGTAAACACTGTGTGGTTTTTCAGCTTGTATGTTATAAGCCTGAAGAAGAGAGCTAAGCAGTCCCAAAACCTTGCATTTTGTAATAGTTAAACACTTTCCTGTTTTGGAATCCTTTTGATTCAGCAGACCCACCATAGAATAGAAGCCAGTTGGGGGGTGGGGTGGGAAATAGGGTCCAAGTAGTACTTGGTCCAGATCTAACGAGAAGGATTATTGAGGAACACAGTGCACAAAATGCAATTTTTGCACACAAATTGCCATGTTTTTACCCACAATGCAGCATTTTAACCTAAATTCCAATGTTATTGTGGCCAAGGGTGAGATTGCTCCTGCCACAATTGTGTCTAAATTGCCTGTGCGCATGTTCACATCTTAGATATAAGTTGCAGCTAACATTACCAGGGTATTGCGTCACTTCCTGCACACAGACTTAAATTTTGTATATTGTTTCTTTCGGCGCAGATCTGCTTCAAATGCTGATGCAACCCTCAAATTGCCACCACGGTCAGGGCGGCGCTGCCTCCATATGTGCACTTGTGCATGATCCAGCAGAGGTGGGACAGCTGCACTGGCACTCAGTGCTGTGCAAGGAGTGTATTAGGGCACAATGGCATTAATAGATGTTTAATTTGAGAGACACTTGGTATTCTTCAGAGATGTGCCCGATTGCATCTTACTATTGGGGCACACTGTTTTTCCTTCATGCCTGTCCCACCAGGTGCTACCCATTTAGTTACACATCCACTAGATATGAATTCCTACCCTGAAGAAGAAGTTAAGTGAGAAGACATTCAGAGAGCCCTTGTTCTCAATATCCAGGAGTTTAAAGATGTACTGAAGCGCAGCAGGTTCCTTCCTGTTCTCCAAAGCCAAAACAAAGTCCAGGTATGTCTTGTAATCCTACAGATTAACAGAAACAACAACATTTGTTTAATGTTTCATTGATCTTTCAGGTCATTAACCATGCATCAGCCAAACTCTGCAATGTCTTTGGGCTGTTTTATGTAGTACGTGAGAATGGAGAGTTCCCCATCCATATTTGCATCTGTATCAGTGGAAGTTACTAGGCTCCTTAGCTTGGCTAAGCAGGTAAATGGGATCGTGTTTAACAGCAGATCAATTGATCAGTTTCCACTGTTAGGCAGTGGCACACAGCAATTAACATCTCAGGAGGAGGATGAAGCTCTCAAAGCTTCCGTTTATTTCTAAAGTAATTGTGTACAAATGCAGAAACAAGCCCTTGTCAGATGTAAAACCCAATCTCTAAGGAACCTGATAAGCGAGTTTGCCCTTTCTTACAGGTAACTGCTGTAGAAGTGAGGGGTGATTTAGAGTGGTTTGTCCCCAGTGCCTGAGCAGGTAGTTACTATGGGTGAAATAATGCTGAAAACCACAGAGGTATTTCCATACAGTAAAAGCACTACGGACTATTTTATGGTAGAATAAGCCAAACAAATGGTGTATCTTTTCTAGCTAAAGAATGTCATCACTTCCTGGTCAGAAGGCTGTACCAGTATAGCCACAGTACTCCCAAAGTAATCTTTATCAGAAGGGTCTATGTAAATACAGCCATAGGCACTTACAGTAATGCTACATTGCATCCTCTATCAAAAGAAACATGATTTCTTGTCTCCTTTTTTTTTCCTGTGCCAGAGTCTGCACAGCTCTCTCCTGCTCCTCCCTCCCCCTCCATCCTATGAGGCTTCTGATCATCTGAACAGGCAAAATATGGGGAGACTTAAGGGCACTATTGAGAGAACTGAAGGTATGCCTGCAGCTTGAGATTAACTCTTTATTAGCCTTTCCTTCTCCTTTAAAGGACATGTAAACCCTACATTTTCCTACCATTTATATAAGTTGGGCACATCTCCCCCACCCAAACCACATCACTTGTATTGCATATATCCCCTCCGTTCACCAGCACCATCACATTTTCCTAAAACAAATAGCAGCTTTCACCCAGTTGCCATTTTTCCTCTGACGTCATAAATGACATTTACATCTGCAAACAGCACATGTACAGTTTATGCAAAGGAAAATGCAAGATTACATTGAAATTACTTTGATAAAAAAAAATCCTGCTTGGATTGTGCCCTGTAAAGATTAAGCTGAGCTAAGTAGCGAAGATTAGAAGAAAAACATGTTTCTCCAGCAGGGTGCACAGCTACAGCAGAGTTTCTATAACAACTAACAGTGCCATCTCTTCATTGGCTGCTAGACTGGATAATGTGTTTGGTAAGAACTGAGCATACTCAGTAGCCAAGATAGAGTCCTCTATCAAAAGAAACACAGGATTTCTTGTCATCTTTTATGTAAACATGTTCTTAAGTATCATACTTCCTCTCCTTTAGGGCTCATTCAGGGTTGGGACAGTGCAGCTATCTCCCTCTCCCTTCTCCTGCTCTCCCCTTCCATAACAATTCATAAGAATTCACTTCCCCTCCAATCAGAATGTGTGATCTGAGCTACCAGCATTTAGAGCTGCAGCAGGAAGTTACTAAGACCAAGCTAAAATGGCAGCTACAATCTTAAACAAACAGAGGGAGCTTCTAGGGCTCTTTACTCAAGTAGTGTAAAGTTTTCTGCAGAATAAATATCACGTTCTAGGTGGCACTAATGTGGCGAATCTATTGGCGGTAAAATGCCAAAATTACTTTCCTTCTCCTTTAAAAAAGTAGCTGACATTTAAGTTAACTTTCAGTATGTTATAGAATGACAACTTTTAATTGGTATTAATTTATTATTTTGTATAGTTTTTGAATTATTTGCCTTCTTCTTCTGACCTTGTTCCAGCTTTAAACAGAGGTCACTGACCCCAGTAGCCAAAAAATTGCTCAGTGAAGCCACAATTATATTGTTATTTTTTATTGCATATTTTTCTATTTAGACCCTCTCATATTCATAGTCCAGTATCCCATTTAAACCACTGCCTGGTTGCTTGGAAAAATTAGACCCTAGCAACCAGATATATGCTGAAATTCCAAACTGAAGATATCTAATACCTGTTCAAGTGCCTAGTTCTAGTGTATGTGTGTGTGATTAGAATGAATTATCTTATGGTTGCCACCCTCCCTCAGATGCCTAGAGATTGATGCTGGGCTCCCTTTATTAATATGAACACCGTAAGAAATATCTGGGACTCTTTTATTGTTTTATGGTTCTTTTAAAGTGTACTATTAAAAATTAACTTTTAATTCCAAATCCTGTGGGGGGAGGTGCCCTTGCGAGGTGTGCTTACAAAATTAAGACCAGTTGCATATTGTCTCAGAATATCACTCTTTACATCCCCTCTTTACATCCCCTTAAAAGTTAATTTTAAGGGGAACAACATCTTTAATGCATCACATGCACAACTAAGTGATTCCCACCCATAATTTACTTTTCATTACTCATTTTCCTCAACAGCAAATTTCAAAATAGTTAAATATTTGAAACAGATTTTGTAAAATTACCATCTCTCCATCATAAGTCAGACATTCCTGGAAGACACGATCCAGAAAGACACAAGTCAAGGTACCAGTTCCATATCGGGAAAGTTCCTCTTTGCTCAGCATCCCATTATGGTCCTTATCCAGATTCAGGTACTGACCTTAGTATAAACAAGGAGAAAACAAAGATAAAGCTAAAGGATCCTGGTGGCATGCTAAAGTTTTATTTCCAATACACGGTGAGGGCAGTGAGGTTGTGGAATGCCCTTCCTAGTGATGTGGTAATGGCAGACTCTGTTAATGCCTTTAAGAGGGGCCTGGATGAGTTCTTGAACAATCAGAATATCCAAGGCTATTGTGATACTAATATCTACAGTTAGTACTAGTGGTTGTATATATATAGTTTATGTATGTGAGTGTATAGATTGGTAAGTGTAGAGGTTGTGTGTGCTGGGTTTACTTGGAAGGGTTGAACTTGATGGACTCTGGTCTTTTTTCAACCCTATGTAACTATACTATGTAACATCCTTGCTAATTGGGTATATGGTTACAACTTTGTAACTGGGGTTTGGAAATCCATGTAAAGGATGGACAAAGGGATCATTAGGAACACAGAATTATCTACTTTATTATTATTAGTAAGAAACAAAAGGCCGCATTGACTAAAGAAGTAAAAACATATGTTTATTACCATAGACCCTTAATGCAGATGGAGCAGAAAACCAGTTAGACTCTTGGCTCTCTTTTGAGAGATCTTCATCTCGTAGCTGGAAGAAAAGTGAGAGATTAACTGAAACTGCACTATGAAAAAGCTTTGCAACTAAATATCCGGATCATATGCTTACCTCAAGTAAATCATCCAGAAAACTGCACGCCAAAATATCTTGTATTTTTATCTTTCCTAGCACAGGAAACAAAGCGTTAATTCTATGTTGCTATGAGACTGTAGCTACTGCTCAGATAAAGGACTCCCAAAGTACAACACTGTTCAACAACCCTTGTTTCCAAAGTGGTAGCCTGAAATGGCTGCAGAGCAACACAACAAGGACCTGTGCTTATCTATTTTTGTTTGAAGCCAATATATGATTTTAGTAAAGGATGACATTACCCTGTTATATAGTATTTAATACAGCAGCTTTCAGTTTTTTTGAGGTTCAAGCTGCCATTCTATTTGTTCATGGACTTCCTTAGCATGGAAAACAGTTAACGATAAAAACATTCCTTGCTATATTTAAGGCCTTATCAAGGAAATAAAATTGACAGACATTAAATGCCAACTTAATTATCTATCAGGCTGCAACCCCCTTATTGCTATGGGCCCTCTGATGGGGTAGCTCCACAGTTTGGGTACCCCTAATCCAATAAGTGGCACCTAACTCACAAAGCTTTTACTTAAAGGAGAATGAAATCTCTTTATATCACTTCAAGCCCTACTCCTGAACTGTACCACATTTGCACCCCAATAAAGCATTTCCCCCATACCTTATAATAAAAGCCAGAGTAGTGCATTGGGATTAGTGGCCACCATGTCTGTCTGCTTGACATCCTCTCCTTCAATTTACCATAGTTATGATAACAGACACAATATGATGAAAAATAAATTTCACTAATTTGACTAGTTTTACAGTGTATTATTTGACACAAACGATCAGCTGTATATAACTGTGTCCTTATTTATAGCAAAGATATTTATTTATGCTTACCTGTCCTTAAAGGATCAAGAAAGAAAAAGAACTTTCGCACAGCTGTACAGACATAGAAAGAATAGAAAGACTTTTCCAAACCATCCAGTTGGGGTAATGTCGGAATCAATTCAAGAATGTAATTTTCCAAGTCCTATAAAACAGAGTTCTTATTATTAACATTTATATATTGAGCGCCAACATATTCTGCAGCGCTGTACAATAAGTGTTAAACCAAAGATTAACTGCCCAATATGCCTGAGCTACAATGAAAGGTGATATATGTACTGTCCATATATGTAATATTACTGGCTACCCTCCCCGTGCTTTCGCATTCTAAGGCAGAATGTTCAGAAGCATAAACTGACCCATAACTGTCATGGCACTGAGTATCCTAATCTTAATGGAAGATATATAGGGCACACAGTCAGTTGTAGCGCCCCTCATTTACACTATTGATACCATTGTGAACACAGAACTGGCACACAGTTATTAAACCCGCTTGTATATCTACATTGGACACAGGGCCAGAAGTAGGTAGGCAGAAGAGGCACGTGCCTAGGGTGCAACTGCAAGGGCACTGGGCATGTAAATCTTGGCTTAACGGCCCCTACTTTCGGCCAGTCTGAAGTTCTGATTCTGCATGTAAACCAGGATTTGACATGCGCGGGGGGGGGGGAAAGACAGACAAAAGACAGTGCGCGCCACCTTATGTGATCCTAGGAGAAGAGCAGGTGGGGGCATTTGCCGTGGGGGCATTTGCCTTGGGTGCCCCCAACCCTAGGCCCACCACTGATTGGACACTACACAGTATGCAGAATGTAAAAAGAGAGAAATGCACTTGTGCTGTAAAAGGAGCAGCTGGAAACAAGCTGACTTTTGAAACCTGGACACCCTCCATTATGTTTGGGACAAAAACACATTTTTCTCCTCAGTGCGAATTTTAAAGCAAACAATTCAGACTTTAATCTAAAGTTATTTGCATACATTTCAGTTTCACCATGTAGAAATTACAACACTTTTTATACATAGAAATTACAAGTACGCAAGGGACTCCAACCTGATCCAATCATTGTCCTGGAGGACCAAAAAAATAGAGTTGGGGGATATGGAATTCTGGTTTTGATAACACTGTAAAAAAGTATCACCATAAGTTATGTTTTGTGTTAGATGTTGCGTGATGTGCCACAAACTCCTGCCTGCTGGCTCTCCAGATAATGGGCCCAAGGGAACCACTCCAGCTCCCCTTCATAGCTCCTGTCCAGGAGTTTGCCTCTAAATGACTCCATAGCTCTGACCCAATTTACTTTTGTAATCAGTGTTTGCAAACTGGCAGTTTAACTCTGCTTGTATTGTCAGGCAGCAGAGAGTTGGTCAAACTGGACATTGCTACTGGACTCCTTGGAGGCTATTTAAACAGCTATTTGGCCAGAGTAATAGCTTCCACAAAAGTCTACAGTTCCCACGGGCAGGATAGATGCCATAAAAAATTAAAAAACTAGAAAAAAAAAAAAGGATGGAGATGTGTCTGTGTGCCAGGATTTCAAAGAATGATAGTGTATATAAGAACTGCAAACCACACAGGGAAAGTGTACACAGGAGAATAGAAACTTGGCATCTCAGTACCTGTTAGACATGGGCACCCTTTTTGCGATTTCATAGAACAAGGAACAAATCTCAAACTGTGAGTGAAGATAAATTGTGTTGTAAAAAACTATTAAAATAAAATACTTACAGACTCTCTAAGGTAGCCTTGGCCAGCCACATCATACAAGCTTAAACCTATCCTCGTCTGGTGCAGCCACACTACAAAAAAGAAGTTATATGCTATCTGTAGTAATCTGCGAAATGTAATGCAACAGTACAATGATACAGCAAGTGGCTCTTTAGCTTACCTTTCCTCATGACATAGTTGAAAAACTGCATTATGGATATTCTGCCATAGGGATCGTTGGGTATAAGCTTGCTAAACACTTTAGAGGTAAAAAATGTCCTGAAATGAGAAAAAACAGAAAAAAATAGATGATTTTACTTTCTGATATTGCATTGCACTATAATTAATTATTCTGCTTTTCAGCAAAGTGCTAACCCCCAGAGGAGATCATGTAAAATAAGACAAGCAGGTTCAATTTTCTGTCTCCAAGACATGCCACATTAGATTGGGTGCATTTGTACAATATGATCACACAGGTCTCTCTAGTACTTTATGCAGGCATTTTCCTTTGCTGTTTGCTACTTTAAAATCTACCAAGACATTTGAGTGCAGCTCCAGGGTGCCAAGTCTGCTGGACCCTTTCCAAATGTATATTTAACATCACCCCATATTATTTACATTGTACCAAGAAGGCAATCTATACCCTGCCATGACTGCCGAGACTTACTTGCATTTTTCTCCAGCTTTTTCGCCAACAGTCTGGAAGTTTGTGTAGTTGATCATGGCTTCCTCTCCAATTAAAGGCGGAGACTGGTGCTTGTCCAGAAGAAACCAGAGATTCTTTGGAAGGAAAATGAGAACTTTAACATATATGCATAGAATATTGTATTGCTAAAATAATGACTCAAAACAAAAGCAAATAATGAAGAACAGAAGCAATAAGATTAGTCTGTCCTACCTGTAACTCCTCATTGTCTAAGAGCTCACGGCTTTTCCTTTGTAAAAATACAGCCCGGGATTCTTCCCTTAGTTTCTGCTGGAGTACTTCATCTTCTGCAGGGAGCTGTGTGAGAAAGAAAACAGATCTACATGAAGTACTTTATGCATTGTACGGTCACCTGAAATTTCACCCTCACTGTCCTTTCATAAATATCTATGGAAACAAGTAGGCCTTGAACCAAAATCATTCCAATACTGAACTTTACTGTATTTCACCCCTCCCCCAATGTCTTGGGTACTTTCTGAACTTCAGTTCTGCTCAGTGACTGATAATTAAGCCTGTATAGAATATACAGAATTAGGGAAATACAATTCAAAGAGTTAATATTGGGTCCAATATATACATACAAATGATTCAACTTGTTAAGATCACAAACTCCTTGTAACTATGATGCTTACCCTATAATAGAAACGAGGGATATTCTGGGCACTTGAGACCTTCCCACCTCCTTTCCATTCTGTATAATAATTTGTAAAGAGGGACATTTCTTCTTCTTTCATTTCCTGCTCACTTTTTCTGACTGAAAAATACGAAAAAAAACCTTGTTTAATCCAAAATGCTGGCATGTTTCTTTATTTCATGACAATTAATATGCAGCCCTAAAGATATATGTCAGCTATCATTTGATGTAGCAATGCAATAATCAATGTTTAATCTAGGAACAGAATATTAATCCGACAGTTATACAGATCTCAGGTATATCTGGCTCTAAACATAATCAAACCTAATTATATCTATATAATACACAAAAGCCATGAAACACCTTCTGGTACATTCATATGCAAAGCAACTAGTTCTCTTTAAATCCATTTACAATGTAATATGACAAAGGGTAAATTAGTAACTAGACTGCAAACTACACTATTTTCCAATTAAGCATCTAGCATGCACTAGACTAGAACATAATACAGGTATGGGACCTGTTTTCCAGAATTCTCAGGACCTGGGTTTTTTTGAAAAGGGGCCTTTATAGCTGGGATCATGTAAAAGGTACTGTTTTATTATTACAGAGAAAAGAAAAAAACATTTAAAAACATTCAGATGATACATCTTCAGAAGATACTTCTTTCCTGTCTTTCACACTTTCAAATAGGGGTCACTATGCTCCACGTGGTTACAAATTTATTGTTATTGTTACTTTTTATTACGTATTTTTCTGTTCAAGCCTGCTCTTATTCATCTTCCACTTTTCAAACCACTGCCTTGTTGCTACGGTAAATTGGACCCTAGCAACCAGATAGGTACATAAACAAATACAAAAATAAATAAAAATAAAGCACTATTGCAAATCGTCTCAGAATATCGGTCTACAATATATTTAACTGGGCATGTAATTCAGTAGGTATTATGTACAATAAATTAGGGGTGCACCAAATCCAGGATTTGGTTCGGGATTCAGCCTTTTTTAGCAGGATTCGGAATCAGCTAAATTCAAATGCATGAACATAGGTACAAAAATGTTTGTTGCACACAGTGCAAATTAGGGGTTGGATTCAGTGCATCCCTGCAATAAATGATGGTATGCTCTAAAGTAAACAAATTCCACATTTACAGTATTTTACCTGTATTCTGCAAATATATATGTATGTATATGCATCTCAGTGTATGTGTCATAAACAAAAAACAAATTTACAAGAAGCCCCAGAGCTCAACAACAGTAAGAAATAAGGTAGTTTACGGTCTTACCATAACCATCCCTCCGCAGCTTCTCCTTTAAACTCCTTTTCCAGTCCATTGTATGTTCTGTAAGATTCCTTAAAAAAATATACAGAGTAAGCCTATGAAACATATCTAAATATCTAGTGGTTATGCAGTAAAATCTTAATCCGAAAGGAAGAAGTGGGTTTATAGCGAAAATGACATAAATTTATGTAACTTCCATAACTTCTGTAAACGCTGACATGACATATCTTACAAGTAAGTACTTAAGTAACTTATATAGAAGCTTATGTAACTTATGGGTCAAGCAACAACAATGCAGAGAAGCTTGACAGGGGCAGGCAGGGGCAAACTCCAACTGACCAACAATGAGTTAAAAAACTTAAAGTGGACCTGTCACCCAGACATAAAAAGCTGTATAATAAAAGCCCTTTTCAAATTAAACATGAAACCCAAGGCATAGAGGTGGGGCAGACAGTTACTTTCACTTTCAATTCAGAACTTTTTAGAAGTTACTGCCCTCCTCTCATTCCCCCTCCCTCCTTATCATCTAATTGTGTAGCCAGTGCATGGATATGGGCATCAGGTCCCCCATACTGGCACAGAAACAAGATTTTGGCAGGATGCAATGCCTGCTTTGATAACAGTGTCCACAAAATGGCCCCTGCCTGCTTGCTGCAATTGTGAATTCCAAGGCTGAAGAAAATAAGATTAAAATAATTTATATAGTGTAAGTAAAGTTTATTTTGGTTGACAAACACAACAGAAAACAATTTGGAATTATTTCTTAACGTGACAGGTCCCCTTTAAGATACATTTCGCTGACCCCCAAGAAACTGACTTATTAGCACATTAATTAATGGAACTATTTATATAAACTACATATTATAGAGTAATATCAGCTGTTTATTATGGGATCTATTTACTGAATTATATGAGCTATCAGCTGCATTAACTTTTTTAGAAGGGTAATGACTAGTTATTGGGCCCCACACCAGAATAACTGAGCCCCTAAACTCTGGGAACAAGACATTTTCCATGAACATATATTGCATTTGCTTATCAGTCCCACAGGGCTTCCAATAGTCCCACCCCAGCAGTTACATGAACTGTTTTCTCTACAGTTATAGCTGCTTTTCAGTAAAATGATTGGTGAGTTTATATCATAAAGTAGCTGTGGTTGAAATAAAATGAATTCAATAAGTTCAACGTATTGGCCCAGCAAACCCTACCTACATGCTAGATCACTGTTTGTGTAGCGCACACAAGGGGGCTTGGCCAAAAATGTTGGTACTCTTTACTTCTGTTCAATGGAGCCCGATATAGATAACTTGTACGGGGCACCCAAAGTTTCTGATGGTGGCCCTTTGCACCTGTTACACTAATAGTTATAGAGTCAGCCTTTTCCTAGACACCTCCTACATCTGTCAGACTCAACTGATTCTAAAAAGTAAAGCACCTACTGCCCATTCCAGTAATACTTTAAAGGAACAGTAACACCAAAAAATTAAAGAGTTTTAAAGTAAAAGAAATATAATGTACTGTTGCCCTGCGCTGGTAAAAGTTGTGTGTTTGCTACAGTAACTCTACTATAGTTTATATATAATAAGCTGCTGTGTAGCCCTGGGGGCAGCCATTCAAGCTGGAAAAAAGGCACAGGTTACATAGCAGATAACGGATAAGCTCTGTAGAATACAATAGTGTTTTATCTGTTATCTGCTATGTGCCTGTGCCTTTTCTCCTTTGAATGTCTGCCCCCATGGCTACATAGCAGCTTATTTATATAAACCATAGTAGTGTTTCTGAGGCAAACACCCCAGTTGTACCAGCGCAGGGCAGCAGTACATTATATTGGAATTTCTTTTATACACTTGAATTTTTTGGTGTTACTGTTCCTTTGAAACACTGAATGATCTCTGAAAAGCACTGCCTAATATACAAATAAAGCCTAACAACAATAATAACAATATAGCAGTAACAAGAAACGGTGCAAAGCTTTAGGCTGATTATTAGTCAGTCCCCTGCTGCAGGTAATATAAATAAAGAGGCCACTGTCAGTTCTCATTCCTACCTGCTGTAGATATAAATATGAATTACTGTACTGTAGTAAAGGCTCCCTAATACAGTCTTTTCAGATCTACACCAACAATAAAACGCACATATAGAAAAAGAGTAAATAAAGAGAATATACAGATACCAGTCGATTTCTCTTCGGATGGCAGATTCCCTCCAGACTCCAGACTAAAAACTGCAGGTCGCTGCACTATGCATGGGGAAATTACGAAGCTCTAACTGCCCAAGGGACGACTTCATTTCTATGGCAGGATAGAAAATCAGTTACAGTAGAACTATGCCCTCATAACTGTAGCACCACTTTCCCAGGTAACCAGGTAACAAGTGGCTTTGGTAGCTAGAGCCTTCCTCTCCTAGAGTCGCACAATGAGATCATCGAACCGAACTGTCGCATATACAGTTACATCATTAGACCTGCCAAATTTCACGCTATCAGGTTGCAGGGTGATGTAGCGAGACCGAGGCTTGAAACGCAAACATGCGCTTTGATTGGTTGCCTGTCCCGGAAGTTACCAGGGGAAAGCGCATGAGTGACAAAAAGGCATGGTACAGTGTGAATTACTTTTAATGAAGCATGGGCACTGGGCGCTAACGCGATATAATCATTGTAGCAACTTGCTTGCAACTCAAATGTGTATTTGAGTTTCTGCTTACTATGATGGGGCTCCGAATATTTTATCTGACGTTGTGTATAAAGTCTTATGGCAGAAATGTATTAATGTGGCATGGAGTTCCTCCATTAAACTGCCATGAAGGTCGGGAAAGACTTCTCAAAAACATTCGGACTATAAGTAAATGTTTGGGTGTTAGGGCTGGTGACAATAACAAGAACTCATTTGCCAGGCAGTCTAAACCTTCCAAAAATAAGTTTGACCGGAATGGATCTCCTCACTCTATTACAGTCTTCTCTGCAGGAGCAGCAAAGGCAAGATCGGAGGGGATGCAGCACAAAGCAAAAGCCTCCCCTGACTCAGACAATATCTCCTCCCAGAAAGAACGGGTACAAATCCCTTTGGGTCCCTTACACGCCAAAGAGTGGAGCAAACTGAAAGAAGAGTCTGGAAGAATCCACGGTTTCGAAGATTATATGATGGCGCAAATGATATCCACAAACAGCAACATTAATGTTGCCAAGTCCCTTTTGGTATTTGCAGCCAAGGAGCAAAGCGGCATCTCTTACAAACTGCTGCTGAAATACTTAGCCTTATGCGTCAGGCAGAACCAGGCTGCTGAAGTGTGTGATGTTTATAATATAATGAAAAATAAATTCAAGGCATTTGACACAGGAGCTTATTCATTGTTTATCAAAGGCTTTAGTCTAACCGATCGCTGGAGAGATTCAATATCAATGCTGGAAACACTTAAGAAAACTATTACTCCTTCCCCCAAGAATTATGGGTACTGTATTCAGGGCGCTATATATCACAAAGATGATAAGCTGGCATGGGCTTTGTATAATGAAATGCTTGAAGCTGATCTCACTCCCTGTGAAGATGCCATACAGTCTCTATTCAATGCTGACCCTGCCTTACAGGATGAGACCTTTAGAAATAAACTCTTTGGTGTCTTTGATTATTTCAGAGACCACCAGATTTATCCAGGGGAACCTCTAATGCAAAGTATAAAGTCTTGGTTTGAAAGGTAAGTTTAGCCTTTTGTGAACTCCCCTTACCCCTTTGTGGCCTTGTTGCGAAGAAAACCATTTGGCATGGGGCACCAGGGATCTACAGCATTATCTGCTGAGCATAGTTATTATACAGGTATGGGACCCATTATCCAGAATGCTTGTGACCTGGGGTTTTTCGGATAAGGGGTCTTTCCCTAATTTGGATCTCCTACCTTAAGTCTATTTAAACATAAAATAAACCCAATAGGATTGTTCTGCCTCCAATAAGGATTAATTATATCTTA
Organism: Xenopus tropicalis; assembly: GCF_000004195.4. NCBI lineage: Eukaryota > Metazoa > Chordata > Amphibia > Anura > Pipidae > Xenopus > Xenopus tropicalis. The sequence goes on from NC_030684.2 coordinate 109,440,263, forward strand.
CTTGGGACCAAGTACAAGGTACTGTCTTATTATTACAGAGAAAAAGGAAATCATTTTCAAAAATCTGAATACTTTGATTAAAATGAAGTCTGTGGGAGATGTCCTTTCCATAATTCGGAACTTTCTGGATAATGGGTTTCCGGATAAGGGGTCTGATACCTGTATGACATATGTAAATAATATCCAGAATACACTGCTTTTGAGGGAGCGATGCCCATGATACAAGCTGCCCATAATGCACTATGTCCAACATGATTATAAGAACCCCTTTTTAGCATTCCTTTAACAGTTTAAAAAGCTAGAGCAGACACTGGGAAATGTTTGTGCATCATGACAACATTCAAAAAAATGTATTTCTTTAGATATGTTGTGAGTGTACAATTTGAATTTTGCTAAATTAAAGAAAACGTATTGTTAAGAAACCTGTATATATTCATTACACATTGATTTTAAAGTTATTTTTAACTGTGATTGCTATTGAAAGCAGTCTGTTTCTTACAAATTTCTGCACTCCCTGCTGGTTCTGACACTTAAAGGGACAGTATACCCTCCCTCCTTTTTTCAGCATTGGTAAATTGGTACAATGAATAGAGCTTTTGCTAAATATACATTTTACCTGTTTTTTTAAATTAGGAAATACCTAAAATGGAATGAAACTAAATCTGTTAAACCAGAACAACTAATACATATGCCCATTTTAATAAATATAATAATATATAAATATAGCTTTGTTTTATTTCTAGTATCCCAAATGAAAGCTGGAGGGGCCATTTAAGTACAGTGTCTGAAAAGTAAGTATATCTAAAGTCCATTGCCTGCTTTCTTATTTATGATATTGCTGCTGACATCTCATTTTCTCATTCATTACTAGCCCAAGCCATAGGGTGAGTTTGGCTGGGAAAGAAATATATATTTCCATAAAAAGCACCAGCTATAGATAATTCTGCGGCAAGCAAAATAGCACTGGGGGGCAATATGTTAGGCACCCCCCAGTGAATCCAGTCGCACAGAGTGCCATCACCATCTTAACTTATCTCCAGGTGTTTCAGGCTTGGGCATTTACATGCTCAGTACAGTAGAATTTGACAGTTTTTAAATATACTCTACTGCACATGTGACAGTCAGCACTAGGGATGTCTGGGAAAGGTAAAATAAAATAGCAGTCAGGGCCGCCGCTCCCTATAAGCAGAGTACTCAGTCTGCATAGGGCACCAACTCCCAGGGGGGCACCATCCCAGCTGCTCCAAAAAAAAACCATTTTTATATATCATAACATACCCCCGAACACTGTCCTGTCGGTTTTTATAGCGCATCCCGCTGTCCCGTATAGTTCAATCAATCTATGGGGGCTATTGGGGGCACTTATTATGGGGGCATTGTCTATGGGGGCAATTGGGGGCACTGTGTGTGGGGCCCCTATAGTAGGTGTTTTTTTTTATTATTTTATTTTTACTTCCGTAATATTTGGGGGATGGGGCACAAAAGTAAATTTCTGCTTAGGGCACCCATTTGGCCAGCAGCGGCCCTAATAGCAGTGTTGCACTGTGTTAGTTTCCCACTAATTCTAATTAATTTCCTTCTACAATTCTGATTTAAATATGGGACTGTTTTGCAATGCACAAAGCTATGCACTAATACATTTCAGTTATTAGAAAATAAGCTATTCCTGTACAGTACAGTACAGGTTATAGTTTTTATTAAATGTTTGAAATGGAGCTGAATATCAGTAATTTTAATACTTTACCTTTACTCTGTATTTTCGGGAGACATTTGTGTGGTTATGTGGCATTTTGTTGCTACTTTTTGGATACGGACATGGGATCCATTATGTGGAAACCCATTATCCAGAAAGGTCTGATTTACAGGAAGGCCATCTCCCATAAAATCTGTTTTAACAAATAATTCTATAATTATTTTCTTTTTCTCTGTAATTATTAACCAGTGCCTTGTACATGATGATAACTAAGCTCCATGAATCCATATTGGTGACAAAACAATCCTATTTTAGCAGACTTGTGATCCAAATTACAGAATTATCCCATTTATAAAAGCCCCAAGGTCCTGAGCATTTTGGATAATAGATCCTATGCCTATAGGACATATAGATTAGCAATGTGTAGGTTAGGCAGGTTTGGACTGATATACCACTAGGAGCAGGTTGCTGCAGGGCCCCTTCCCACTAACAACATCATCTTACATCCCTTAGCTTTAATTTACATAAAATATTTATCTGAATTCAAACCCATTGCTTTCACACAAGAGAAATGCAAAAAGCAGTTTAGCAGTTCACTGTATATATTTGTGTCTATCCTCAGTTATGCTGCATTATACCCAGGCCCCTCTGGTGATAAAATTACTATTACCCTGCCAGTCTGAACATTGGACACAGGTGTAAAAAAAAAAAAAAAAAAAAATCTTTAACATTTTCAGTTTGGGTTGGGAGAGGGGTGCCTATAAAGCTTACAGTCAGTTCACTATTATAGGCATTATTTTTAAGTCTCCACCTGTAATTCCTTAATGTGATACTGATACAATTTTTGGGAAATTCCCTCCTCAGGGGCTAATATTCAGTGGGCTCAGTTAGACATAGTGTATCTTGGGTTGCTGTCCACATTCTCATATACAAGCAACCAGTATCCTGACTTCCTGTGCGCACACACAAGTCCTAAACAAAATGCACATGTCTGAGCAAATAAGTGTTTAAGTGCTGAGGCACAGATCACCGACTCCATAACTGGAAAAGGAGCAGTAGCAAGGAGTGACATAGTTGAGGGATTTTAGGTTTAGTTTTAAGTAAGTATTTTTTGTAGCCGCATATGGAAGACTAAAGGTGGGCATACCGATTTGCAAGCTTATCTACCCGTGTATGGGCACCCCCGAAGGGCCTACCCAACCAACATCTGCCAAGAAATTGGCCAGATCTTGATTGGGCAGGTTTGAGTTCTGATTGGGAACCGCATCGGCTCATTGATATGGTTCTCAGTCCGACAGCACCTGTGCCAAACAATCAAATTAGCCCTATATCGCCTACTGTATGTGGGCATATCGGGAAAGATCAGATTGTTTGTCAACCTTACCAAACAAGTGAATCTTACCATGTATGGCAACCTTAAGAGACTTATTTAATTTAATTGCATAAACCTACTCCAAAGTAGGGTTGCTTAGGTTATCGGTTACACTGCACCTAACCATACCTTTTGGCAGTGGACACTGCCAGGTTTGTAAACAGCAGCTGGAATCCATTCATTTGATGCCAGAGGAGTACAGGACTCTTAAAGATGTCTTTCTTCAAAGCGTTATTGAAGGCCATGATACCTTCCGCAAGACCACTCCACAGGTGAGTAATCTGTGCAGATACACAGCTGTTTGATAAAAATCACCTTTACAGGGTTGGACTGGGCTGGTGTATCATTGAGGAAAAAAGCCAGTGGGCCCCAACAACCTAGACCACTCCCCTAATGGTTGGGGTGGTGGTGTGGGGGCCCCTGAGGTGGCAGCACATACAGTATACCAGTGCTGGGTACATTCTTAAGTTCTCCAGCTGCTATTTTTTGCACACAAAGAGAAGGAAAGAGAATATGAGTACCCAGTTTCAGCCTTCATGGATAAATGTTAAAAAAAATGGTGTTAGTACCACTAAAAGAAGGGGAATTATTGAAGTTATTACATAACCCTATTATTGTCATACCGGCTTTTTGCCATTAGGTGGGGCTGCAGTGTAACTGTAAATATACTACTAGGTCATCATAATCCTTATTGTTCTCCAACTGGACTGAAGCTTGACATATTAAACGGAAAGCAAAAGCTTGAAATAACCATAAAGTGGAGTTCGGGTAAAAAAAAATGATAATAAAAGTTTATTTTATAGTAAAGATTTGTTTTTCTGAAGCAGGTAAATCCCTGACTGACAGTTTGCAGAAGCTTTACACTCTGTGGCAAAAAGTTGAAGTTCTCAGTTATTGGCAAATAGTTTTAGGTGTAGGAACCTTCCACTTGGGATATTGGTTTGTTGGGCACCAAGAACTCTCTTAGGCAACTAAGATCCTGATTATGTACATTGTTGGATATCCGCATACTCCTCCTGAAACCTAGAGTTTAGCAGCTAAAGAATGCACTGCAGGGGCAGCAGTTATGTGGCAGAAGCTAAGCTTGTGAGCAGGTGTAGGGGAGTACAATTCTACACACATAACATTCTGATGAAGGGAGTCATTATTATGTAACTGCTGTGCCATTTAAATGCAGGATAGAGATATACTGATTAATTATGTTTTTAGTAACATTGACTATAAATATATAGGAAAACAAGGAAATAAGTCAAATGAATCACTTTACCCAGGCCATAATCCAAATCACTTCCATCATCCAATCCAGAAAAGTGCACACAAAGCAAGTGCAAACGCCATCATCCTCACAGCAAATAAAACATCACAACAGGGTCCCACCTCCTCTTGTATATCTTAATACACAGCTTTTATTGTCTTTTAACTTTTAGCATGGGGTAGACTTTAACACTCTAAGGCCATTTGAAATTGGTTTTCATTTTTTATTTTTTCTGGTTTTGAATTGTCTAACTTTTTGTTTAGCAGCTTTATGGTTGCTAGGGTCAAGTTTTCCCTAGTAACCAAGCAATGGTTTAAATAAGAAACTGAAAGATGAAGGGGAGAGCTCTGAATAAAAAGAGAGGTAATAAAAGGTAACAATAACAACAAAATTGAAGCCTCGCAGAACAATAATATTTTTGGCTGCTGGGGTCATTGACCACCATCTGACCACTGGAAATAGGTAGATGAAGATGACAAATAATTCTAAAAAAAATGAAGACCAGTTGAAAGGTTACTAAGAATATGGCCTTCTATATACTAAAATAATCCTTGTAAGGATCCTTAAAAGTGCAAAGCGTTAAAACAGAAGCATACCCATTAGTGCTCCTTTTTTTAGCACCAATGAATTATGTGCAAGTGCACATACTGACTAACCACTAGGGCAGTGATCCCCAACAAGTGGCTCCCTAGTGACAAGCTGCTCACCAACCTCTTGGATTTTGCTCCCAGTGGCCTCAGATCAAGTGCCCATTTTTAAAGATCTGACAATACCTGTGTGCTGCCAAACAGTGCCTCCTGTAGTCTGTCAGTCTACACTGGGCTACCAAATAGCCAATCATAGCCCTTATTGGTCACCCTGTAGGAATCTTTTAATTATTCTTGCGTCGCTCCCCAACTTTTTTATATTTAAATGTTACTCACAAGTAAAAAAAATTTGGGGACCCCTGCACTAGAGAGTTGTATCAGTAGAAGCTACTAACCAGCACCAATTTAACAATGCTCCATTGAATGCTAATACCATTCATAATGCTGCACACCAGATGTAATGGTCGGAACTTATTGTGCAGCAGCCAGTACACTGTACTCTGAGAATAACACTGGCTTGCATGGAAAACATGCTATTTCTTTTCTCCAAATTTACAACTTTAATTGTATTTTGCAAAACGCAGTCAGCCTCATATACTAAAGTTGCAACTTTGTTCTGCTGTTTTATAAGAAGTTAAAATAGCTCATTCTGAAAGGAAAATGACAAGTTGTTTTTTTTTTTTTTTATCACAATTGGGTTTTCTAGCAGACAGGTCCAAAATATACAGCAGAGAGTTGTGTGAGGAGAGTGTTGGCACTAGTGCTGCAGACTTCCTGGGGTTAGAATGGGGGATTTCATCTTTCCCTGGCTCCCCAGTGCTTTAGAGCAGCCACAAGAAAGCATGTGGTTGCGTGGGCACATTAATCACATTAAGAAGGAACCTGCATATGGTAATGGAGCACATCATGTGAGGAATGCCAATAGAAGTTTCTGTAAGGGAGTTAAACTGTAAAACTATAGGGAGACATTGTTACTTTGAGATTCACTAAATGTTTATTTTTAGTGTTTTCTGTGCTTTTTTTTTTTTTCTTATTATTTCTCTATTTTATTCCTAGACCAAATAAGAAGTAGATGTTGTTAACCTCTCCTCCCACCCCCCACCTCCCACCTAAATTACAATTCCTATAGGGGACTTTTTACAATCAATGTGAGCTTTATTTCTCATTTCTCTTTGGGCAGTAACGCTATTTGCACATTTATAAGATTTCAGTTCCTCTTTTGCCAACCAGATTTAACTGGGAATTGTGTAGTGGAACGCCCAATAATATGGATGGACAACCTGGGCCACTCCAAAAAACCCTAGGATCTGTTGACTTGACATCTGGTGGGCTAGATGGCAGGCCTTACAATGTGTAGAAGGATGTCTCCTGGGAGGCCCCCTGTTGCGCCATGTGATTGCACAGTGCCATTTTAGCGCAATGCAATCTGTACGTGCAGGAGGTGCAGCACCACTCTGAGCCAAACTTTACATTTATAAGTAAACTGCCAGTACTGAAGTGTCTGATAATTTATCAGATCTTATTTGGATCTCCAGTGACCCAATCACATTATAGAGTCCTAGGAGATGAAGTTCTGAAGCAGCTGTAGATCCCTATATTTTTTGGAACTTGACAGCTCTTAGATATGGTTGTGCCAGAAGTTGCCTTAAGGCGCCAGTTGAGGCGTAGGGCGGATATTTTCGGCAAGCGGAAAAGCGCCTGCTGAAAATTCCGCCCTACGCCTCCTACATGTGCCTGCACCAGAATGAATGGAATACGCTTGGGTGCAGGCACATGTAGCCGATATACGCATGAAAACTCAAGATAATGCAAAGTCTCGCGTTGTTATGCGTATATCGGCTACATGTGCCTTCACCCAAGCGTATCTCATTCATTCGGGTGCAGGCACATGTAGGAGGCATAGGGCAGAATTTTCAGCAAACGCTTTTCCGCTTGCCGAAAATATCCGCCCTACGCCTCGTCTGGCATTAGCCTAATGTTACATTGTGCCAAATTGCTCACATGGTTTAAAGTGCACACTTAAATGTTTTCAGGCTGAAATTTGCCTTGTTTTTACAGTTACTGCCAGTAACCATTAACATAAGAAGGTGCCTACTTTAGCAGTTTGTATTGGTATAAACACTAGTGGCGAAATGCATCATGCAACATCAGCCTTAAATGGACAGTATACACCCAAAAGCACCTTGCTAAAAATGAACACAGTGAATAGAACTTGTGTAGTATTTCTGCCTGTTGTTTTAATAAAAAAATTTAAAAAAAAAAGTATTTTATTATTTTTTTTGCCATTATAAAGCACTAAAGTTGGGCTATCTTCACCCCCTCTTCCTTTATAAACAGGGCAGTCTTTTCAGAGCACCCTATCTACCTTTAACAAACAAACCCCTCCCTTTATTAAGCGGCAGCCTTTTAGCCAGGGTCGGACTGGGGGGTGCAAGGCCCACTGCAGCTCCAGCCCCAGGGGCCCTGCAGGTTCCCCTTCCGGCCGCGTCCCCTAACCATCCCCCCCCCCCCCCGCAGGGGCCCCCACCCTGAGTGCGCATAAGGGGAGGAACGGTCGGGCAGAGGGAGTGCCGGCAAGAGTCGGGTCTGGGCAGCCGGGCCCCACTAGGGCTGGGGCCCACCTGGCGGCCCAGTCCGACCCTGTTTAAGCAGCTCATTTTCAGGGGCTTCTCAGTGGATTGGTAACTAGTTTTATCAGCTTCTTTGAAGTTCTTCAGGTTCAGGAAATACAGGAAGTACTACAGTGATCCTGGCTTAATATTCATGTTTAGTTCCAGAAATAACAAGCTGTAATTATTTCTTAATTAAAACAATAGGCAAAAAATATTTCCAGCTCATGTGTATACTGCCTCTATTCAAGTGTTCTTTTCTTTTGAATATTTACTAATTGCACTCCATTTTGGCCTTTGTTTGCTCAATAAAACACGGTATCATTACTCCAAAAACAAACCCCCATATTGACCCCCTTAAAATATTAAAACACTAATACAGGTGATTTTTTCAAGCAATTATTGGCCATTTTTCCAGACTTCTTGTTGCAGTTGTAAAGCCTCTTGCGAATCCCTATCCCACTTGAAAGTGTCGGGAAACATTAGGCAAGCTTCCTGATGACAGCAATATACTCACTATTTCCTAGCAAAGTGGTTGTTGGGAGCTAACTAAAGGGTAATCCCGTTTGAGTCATTTGAAAGCATGTGATGGTCCTCTCTGTGTGACAGTTTTCTGCAATTGCAAACATTAAATGCATCTTTGATGGGGAAAATGCAAAATGTGTATTGAATAGGATTCCAGGCAAAGAGTCTATAATAGTGATGCACATAATATATCTTGGCTTTTACCTGCAGTACATAAGTTATATTGCAGAACTGTTCTGTTCCTAAACTGCTAGTGTGACCAAAGGAATATTGTCACCACTATGAAAACAATGCCTAATATTCTAATATGTCAGACAAAAGGCTTACTTTTATAAAATATTATTATATCCTTTCTTTTCTGTGTGCAAAGTAAAAAATAAAAGGCTTGTCCTTCTTTAGGGGTATGGCACACAGGGCATTTTCTCCACCATGGAATGCATCCAGCGAAGAGAAGTCTGTGACACCTGTATTACCTGTTTCCTAACTGAAAGCTAGGTGATCAGTGACTTATTTAAAAATAATGCCTAAAATGCACAGGCAGAGAAAATGAATTATATACTGCTATATCTTCAGCAAGATCAGGATAAATGTCCCTTATCAGAAAGGCTTGTTTCAGTGGGGTGACTTGAATATATCAGGCCCCTTTCCAAGCTCCCCTCCATGTCATGTTACTGTGCCCACAATCACGTATATGAGTGGGTGTAAATTATGTCTGGACTGAGATACAAAATAGCCCTGGGCATTTGAAGTACACAGAGACTCAAACAGCCCCCACCAGCTCACTAAATAGTGACTATCTATGGCATCTTACAGCAGCCCCTCTGGTATTTGCCAGAACCCAGAGATTGCCACAGATGGGCCTGGTGCAGGTAGTAAGGAGTGTGCGGAATAGGGGATTCAACCAGGCTCCCTCTCTGTGATATTAGCTTCCTTGAAGCAGGGAGCTAGACCAGTGGTTTTCAACCTTCCTTGCTGCGACCCTTTAATACAGTTCCTCATGTTGTGGTGACCCCCAACCATAAAATGATTCCTAAGACCATCAGAAATATGTGTTTTCCGACCCCTTTGAAAGGGTCGTTCAACCCCCATAGGGGTCCCAACCCACAGGTTGAGAACCGCTGACAAACAGAACTGCCTATGTATCATTAATTTGCTGAGACGAGTAGCTAAATTGTATAACCAGCAACTACAGCAAGGTAGGATACATGAGCTGCGTCCCCTTAAGTGGCACTTCTGTACAGTCTCCCTGCTTAACCTCCTGGCCTGCATCCTTCTTCCTTTGTCTCCACTTGCTGAAAGGAAGATATCAACAAAACCTACTTAAACACCATAGTTGTTTCTAGAAGTTGGAGCTAAGAGGAGTCCTGGTGGGCCTTTGCATGTATAGTTTATTGCAAACTTTATATAGGGGGGTGGACCAGACACTACAACAGAGCCCATTACATAACCTTAAAATGTAACACAAACACATATGCAGGTATGTGATCCATTATCCAAAAACCCATTATCCAAAAAGTTCTGAATTAAGGAAGGCCATCCCCCATGGACTTCATTATAAGCAGATAAGTATAATTTTTAAAAACGATTTTCTTTTTGTCTCAGCAGTAATAAAACAGTGCCTTGTACTTAATGGTAACCTAGATATAATTACTCCTTATTAAAGGCAAAACAATCCTGTTGGGTTCAATTAAAGTTTACATGATTTTTTAGTAGACTTAAGGAAGGGAGATCCAAATTATGAAAAGATCCCTTATCTGGAAAACCCCAGGTTCCAAGCATTCTGGATATGGTCTCATACCTGTACCCACATTCATATTTACAGCCAGGCGTACCAGCAGCCACAGGTTATGCAAGCTCTATTTTTATGCCTTTGGAGGTTAATAAAAACCACAGACAGACACTTACAAATCAGGCTAGTTCTGTTGTGACTTGCCCTTCATCCAAATATATACCAAAAAAAGAAAACCTAAAACAAAAGGGGAAAAACACTGTATTATTTCTCTGAGGGAAAAAGGTCAGGAGCCGCCTCCTCTGTTTATCTTGGTGATTTCTTCGAACAAGGGCCATTAAAATAGATGCTGTCTCAAGCGCTAATGATGGGTGTACATGGCCTCTGTCCACTTCCTCCTCTTATTACATCTTAGGGGAATTCCACGGGGGAAAGAAAGATGAGATTTGTGTTTGCTGTAATGTGTGTCCAAACTGGCATTTCTACTTTTGGCAGCAGCATATGTGTTCAGCATTTAAAGGATAACAATAAGGTTACGCACGCACATGCATTTGTTTTAGGTGATCATTCTGTAAATGCTCCTGACCTGGAGGAAAGTACCTTTTAGGACAACAGGTGTGTTACTGTAACTCCAACCAAACAACTTAAGCTTTTTGAAAAGTAAACATAATTTTAAGCAACTTTGCAATATACATCAATTAAAAAATATGCAGCCTTTTCATGAATTTTAATGTAATAATATGGTTTGGAACAGTTCCCTAAGCCTGGCCCCCTGTTCTCCTGCTGATCAGACTGACTACTTTGAGACTCAAAACAAATGTAGTCAACTGTCCTTAGCCTGCCTTCAGCCTGCATCCTCCAAACCCCACAATTCCCTGCAAAAGTCAATAAGGAAAGGAAAGGAACATCACGGAGCAATGCATTGTAGGTTATAAAATTCCTGCATGCTGTCTATAAGATGTGGAGAAAGCTGCTACAATATGTAACATCAATGTTTTAGTCCCTTCTCCCCTGGCAGGATTTCAAATGATGGAGAAAGAGAGCAACTGTTTTGCAGCAGAATTTCAGCATATAAAATGGTATTTAGTCATATTTTTTTGAAGGAACAGATTACAGTGATAGGTATATTAGGGGTTTCTGTGTTGTGTGGGACTTTTTAACAAATTTTGGTTTGGAAGCTGGAGTTTCCCTTTAATTGAATGCAAAAGAAGATGTTGGTTAAGCGGTACTACCTACAGTTTGGCTCTAGAAAGAACCAAGAGGGTAGTGATTCGCATGTGTCTCTGCATGATATGAAAAGTTGTCGGATCAGAAGACTAATAAACCTTACAGAAAACGGTGCTCCTTCATAGTGTTCTGCCACAGACATAATACAGGCAGTACTTAATCCTGCACAGTTGTGTCAGAATTCTCCTTATCCATGGAGGATAGTAACATCAGCCCAGTGTGAGGTTTGTCTTTCCAACAGCACATTCCACCGACGCCAAGTGGAACTACATTGCATAGCCCACCAGTTATGCTACAGAAGATCACGCAGGCACCCAAACACCAATCATAAAAGTAAAGCCAATAAATCATAACATGTACAGCAATTAAATCACACACAAAACAAGTATTTGTATCACTTGCCGGCAGCTTTTCTAAAGACTCTTACTACAGGTGCCAGGATTGCCTGGCATAAAGTTCACAAATCTAACAAGTTATTGGTCATTGATTGCAATGCAGCAAAGAAGCCAAAGGAAGGAAGAAACCCTGCTAATGGATATTACAGCACCATGCTGGGTTGGTGCATTTTATTAAACAGGGAAACAATTCTAAAGGGAGATCTTGCTACACTTGCAGCTGGAATTACAAAACATACAGGCAGATTTATAACAGTGCAAATCAGTGTAAAGGTTATAGGGTTATTTTAACCATGCATATTGTCCTATTAACCTGCATCACTCATAACTATTTTCCTCCCAAATTTAACCAGGTAGAGAATCTTTATTATTGATCCAATTGTATGGAAGTTTGTGCCCAATTCTTTTCCTGCTGTAATAAAACTAAGCCATCTACAATACCTTGGTTAAAAAACATACGTAGTTGAGTGTTATGCATTTTATTAATTGCATGGTGCCCATTTATGAACGTTCTTATTCAGTTTGTTTTAACTAATATATTTTTGGTGCTAAAAATTGTGTATTATAATAATTACTCTAAACCTGAAAAAAATTGTAATTTATTTAAGGAGAGGGAAAGCTTTTTATTGCCTATAGATTAGTCCCGATAGTGCAAGCTAGAATGCTATATGTAATCTGTAGAAAGCTTTACCATACCTGAGTAAACAGCCCTAAAATCTCCTTCTGTTTGTTTCGATGACAGCAGCCATTTTAGCTTGGTCTGGCTTCACTTCAGCAGTATGCAGGCAGGGAACAGCTCTCAGCTCAGATTACAGCAGAGGGGAGGAATAGAAGAGCAAACTGACTCTTGCCCTGAAGTCTGACACAGAAGCTCATTTGTACAGAATAGAAGGAAAGAAATGCAGTGTTTCTTTTCAGAAAGGACTTGGAGCAGCTTTTCTATAAGTGTTTATGGCTGTACGAGCATAGACCTTTCTGATAAAGCTTACTTCGTTTTTATCTTTCCTTCTCCTTAAGTGTAAAACCATGAAAAACACTAATGCAAGTGGGAGCTGTCCTGGGCAAATTGGAACAATCTAATTAATGGTTTTTATGGGTTTTTTTTGTAAGCGAAAGAAAATTCTTACAAAAACAAGGATTTTGAGGTTTTCATATTGTTATTCAGATTCTTTTTACGGGTTTTGTCTTTGTGCTTTTTATATTAGGTTGTTTTAATAAATTACTTGGCATTCGTGGTTTTAGTGAAAATGAGTATTTCGTCATTTCTGAAACTATTACTAAAATCAGAAAGTTGATAAATGGGCCCCCCATGTAAAAGCCAGGGGTTGTACAGTTTACTGTCACATAATTGCTCATCCCTCTCATCCATCTCTTCTTTTTACTTTGCTTGTAGGTAGTGTTTCCACCTTTGCTGGGTAATAAACCCAGACATATGGTGTGCATGATGATGCCGTGCATCCCCGACATCACGCAGTGTGATCATGTGATGACATAAGGGGTCTGGGTTATTTTGTCTTCCGGACATAATTTGAAGGATTTCAAAAAATTTTCAGAATGTTGGAAACAGGAAAGACGTTTTTCTTTTTAAAAAAAAAAACCCAAAAACGGGCTGTCCGAGTAAAAACTAGATCTGTAGCAACCCTACATGTGGGCTACTAAGCAGTTAGCTCCATCCACAGCATAAGTGTCATTTTTTAGTGTAGACAACCCAGGGTCATAAATGCAAAGATTTATATATGAAATATTAGCATATGGCTCAGATGATTGTGAAACTGAGCCTCAGTCTGCTATGATGTATTGCATGCAAGGGATACCTGACATTATCAGCAGGTCAGTGTTATTATACTGTGCCCATTAAAGCCAGTGGGAGGCCACATAGATGCTTTTATTTTCTGCTGGCAGAAAAACCAACCTGTGAGCTTTAAGATATTAAGATTGATTTAAACCAAATCCTAACCAAATCATGCCTAATTCTAGCACCTAACCCCAATCTGTTTGGGCATAATCTTAAAACCTAAACTTAATCCATAATTAGTGATTCGTAAGACCAAAGACTAGTGCGCTGGTGCTGAATCAAACACCTAACATTAATTCATTTGTGAAATGTAAAACCTATGTAGCAAAACAGCATGTGTAATATTTAAGCTGTTTATAATACTGCATATGATCCAGTAAAAGGAAATGAGGCAACTAATGTCTTATAAATGAGAAATAAATACTATTCATTTTTTTTCTTTTACAGTGATATGACTTATTATGAGAAATACAGTAGCCACTACAAACCACAATAAGGACTACGGGATATATACAAAGACACTTCCCGGTGACTAAGTGACACGCATTGATCTTATTGTGCGAGAGCAATGCCTGTTATCCCCTTTAGTATAGTAATATCCTTGTCGTCATATTCTTTTCATTTGCTGAAATAGATTTGGTATCAGTACTTCCTGTCAGGACTATTTAAGTGTAACACAGAAGGATATTGTTCCACTGTGTGACTTTAGTACTAATACTTTGGGAATCCCCAGTTTTAGAAGCAGTTTGAATCAGTATTTCCTATCTGCCAACTGACCGTGGCAATAAAATCCCATTCTGTCTTGACCTGTGATCTTGCTGTGACAGTCAAGGGGCTTCCCATAGCACAAATAGGATGTGTGCTGTCTGAAACAACCCCGCATAATCTATTTATATGTAAATATATATATATATATATATATATATATAGAGAGAGAGAGAGAGAGCAGATGTGTGCCTAGACATCTAGGATTTTAAAGCAATGACTGGTAAGGATGGAAACACAGAAGCAGATAATGGTCAAATACAGTAAAATTCTTTAGAAATGTTATGACTTAAGGTGGCCATACACGTTAAGATCCGCTCGCTTGCCGAGGTCGACAAGCGAGCGGATCTTCTCCCGATATCCCCACCTACGGGTGGGTGATATCGGGTGAATTTCAGCTAATTCGGTCGTTTGAGCCGATACGGTCCCCAATACGACTTAATTTTTTAACCTGCCCGATCAATATCTGACCGATTTCAGGCCAGATGTCGGTCAGCAGGCCCATTAGTGCCCCTACACGGGCTGATAAGCTGCCGAATCGGTCTAAGGGAAGGATATCGGCAGCTACAATTGGCCCGTGTATGACCACCTTTACTTATTGGAAATCAAATTCCAAGGGAAGTCTGGAGTTGTGCTATGTAATCCTAAATCATAGCCACTTAATTCCAACATTAAAGGGATTCTGTCAAAGGAAAACATTTTTTTTTTTTCAAGATGCATCAGTTAATAGTGCTCCTCTAACAGAATCCTGCTTTGAAATCCATTTTCAAAAGACCAAACAGAATTTTTTATATTTAATTTCACATGGTGCTAGACATGTCCTTATTTCCAAGCTGCCCCCAGCCATATGACTTGTGCTCTGATTAACTTCAGTCACTCTTTGCTGCAAGTTGGAGTGATAGCAACCCTCTCCCAGCAGCCGATCAGCAGAACAATGGGAGGTAGCAATAAAAAAAAAATCCAGCACTCAGTGAAGAACACAGCATCAGGGCACGAACTCATCCCTGTCCTTACCACATGCTTTAGATGCAAGATGCACACTGTAACATAGCATACAACGTGCAAGAAAATGGCAGATTGTGGGGCAATATTTAGGGACAACCTCTAGCAATGCATTGGCTTGGCTTTGTCTGTTAGTACAGTATGTATGTATAACTTTATAACTAATACAGGATATGGAACCATTTGGATATACAGTCGAATGCACCCCTGGCCAAATTACATTTTTAGTCAATCTTGTAAGTAAAGAATAGAAAACAACTACTGCAGCAATTGTTGAAAAACTATGTTTGCAAATGTTTGTGCACAGTTATATTTTATTTCACTAACTTTATAACATAAAACCAAAGGAAATTGTAGTTGTGCATGCCCAAGTATGGACTGTGGACTTTGAATTCCCTTAAGTGTCCAGTAGTCAAGCCAATATACAGATCTGTGTGCCAGATGTGCAGGGGCACATGGCTCATCCAACTATACTCAGTCTGTGCCACAACAGCTCCACAGTATGCACTGCTCAACTCTACTCCTCAGTGGTGTACCAAGCATGGAAAATCCCACACTTTAATACAGTACAACTCATAGGCAATGCATATTTCACCTACAGTGGCTTGCAAAAGTATTCGCCCCCCTTGACCTTTTCCACATTTTGTCACATTACAGCCACAAACATGAATCAATTTTATTGGAATTCCACGTGAAAGACCAATACAAAGTGGTGTACACGTGAGAAGTGGAACGAAAATCATACATGATTCCAAACATTTTTTACAAATAAATAACTGCAAAGTGGGGTGTGCGTAATTATTCAGCCCCCTTTGGTCTGAGTGCAGTCAATTGCCCATAGACATTGCCTGATGAGTGCTAATGACTAAATAGAGTGCACCTGTGTGTAATCTAATGTCAGTACAAATACAGCTGCTCTGTGACGGCCTCAGAGGTTGTCTAAGAGAATATTGGGAGCAACAACACCATGAAGTCCAAAGAACACACCAGACAGGTCAGGGATAAAGTTATTGAGAAATTTAAAGCAGGCTTAGGCTACAAAAAGATTTCCAAAGCCTTGAAAATCCCACGGAGCACTGTTCAAGCGATCATTCAGAAATGGAAGGAGTATGGCACAACTGTAAACCTACCAAGACAAGGCCGTCCACCTAAACTCACAGGCCGAACAAGGAGAGCGCTGATCAGAAATGTAGCCAAGAGGCCCATGGTGACTCTGGACGAGCTGCAGAGATCTACAGCTCAGGTGAGAGAATCTGTCCATAGGACAACTATTAGTCGTGCCCTGCACAAAGTTGGCCTTTATGGAAGAGTGGCAAGAAGAAAGCCATTGTTAACAGAAAACCATAAGAAGTCTGCAGTTTGCCACAAGCCATGTGGGGGATAGAGCAAACATGTGGAAGAAGGTGCTCTGGTCAGATGAGACCAAAATGGAACTTTTTGGCCAAAATGCAAAACGCTATGTGCGGCGGAAAACTAACACTGCACATCACTCTGAACACACCATCCCCACTGTCAAATATGGTGGTGGCAGCATCATGCTCTGGGGGTGCTTCTCTTCAGCAGGGACAGGGAAGCTGGTCAGAGTTGATGGGAAGATGGATGGAGCCAAATACAGGGCAATCTTGGAAGAAAACCTCTTGGAGTCTGCCAAAGACTTGAGACTGGGGCGGAGGTTCACCTTCCAGCAGGACAATGACCCTAAAAATAAAGCCAGGGCAACAATGGAATGGTTTAAAACAAAACATATCCATGTGTTAGAATGGGCCAAGCAAAGTCCAGATCTAAATCCAATCGAGAGTCTGTGGCAAGATCTGAAAACTGCTGTTCCCAAACGCTGTCCATCTAATCTGACTGAGCTGGAGCTGTTTTGCAAATAAGAATGGGCAAGGATTTCAGTCTCTAGATGCGCAAAGCTGGTAGAGACATACCCTAAAAGACTGGCAGCTGTAATTGCAGCAAAAGGTGTTTCTACAAAGTATTGACTCAGGGGGCTGAATAATTACGCACACCCCACTTTGCAGTTATTTATTTGTAAAAAATGTTTGGAATCATGTATGATTTTCGTTCCACTTCTCACGTGTACACCACTTTGTATTGGTCTTTCACGTGGAATTCCAATAAAATTGATTCATGTTTGTGGCTGTAATGTGACAAAATGTGGAAAAGTTCAAGGGGGCCGAATACTTTTGCAAGCCACTGTATGTATCCTGTTATATGCTTAAGTAAACCAAATTTCCCTTTATGTTGCATTGTTAATATGTTACGATCAATTTAAAGGGTACTATTAACTATATTGTTTACTTGTGCTTGAAGCAATGTGTAATATAGTGTAGAAATAACTTGATAACTTGCTCCTGGGAAGTTATAGGCATTTTTTTTTGTCTTTGTTAGGGCTCCCATTTCTTTATAATTATGGAAATATTTCTGTTTTCTCTCCAGCAAGAACCAGAAGTCCTATAATAGAACAACAGAACACTATAAAAAGGTTATAGGGGAATTTAAATGTTTTTGCTTCCTTGTCCTTTTCACACCCTCCATTGGGTGGCAGCAGAGAACAATAGAAACTAATTCCATTATTAGCGTGTGTCTATGTAGAGAGGAGAGGCAGACATTACTGTATATACTGTATGTATATCACATTCATGCAAGAGCAGGGCATCGCAAGTGTTGTGTAACTTTTGAAAGGTTTCCCCAACTTATGGTGGGTGAACTACGTGGACCAGACTGAAAGAGCACTAAGGGGCACAACTGGTGCCGATTCATGAAGCACTTCTGCCCAAGGTCTGGGTGTGCTTTTCATGTCATGTTGTATTAAAAAAATCCAGCACACAGTGCAGAGCACCACATCTTCACCACATTACTGCCTGCCGTAGGCTGTCACCAGTCCCTAACTTGCACTTCATAAAGACATGCGTTGAGGGACAGGAGGCAATGTTGTATTCCTGGGGGTGACATGGGGGTTCTCATGGTGGTGCTCTGAAAATGAGCGCAAATGATCCCTTAATTCTTTGCTTCCTCAGAAGCCATAAAAGAGCCTGTCATGCACTACTGGAGAATTTCATGTGCCGTTAGCTGACCCATACATGCACCGATATCATACAAAATTAAGTTTATAACGATAATCAGTGAGTATATGGTGGGAGATGAAGTGACTGATATCAGTAAAACCTTGAATATTGGTCACCTCATTGATCAGGCAAGATTGAAAATTTTAAGGCGTCTGTAGGCGCCCAAACATTGTAACGTTAATGCTGAATTGTCAGATAGGGTAAAGAATTCCTTTAATTGTGCTAGCATATCTAACCATTCAGCTCTTAACGTTAGTAGCATGTATGGCCAACTTACATACGACTATAAAAATCTCCTGTCCAACCCAAGGTTATCTGTTACTCACTAATGGAAATGTCTGCATGCCCATTGCCAAACAAAAGAAACCACAGGAGCTGCATTAGGTTTGTAATTAGTATTAAGCCATGTGTTTATGACCAAAGGTAGTGTGTGTCAGTCTGGCACATAGATCTCTGCATTGGCTTAAGTACTGGAAGCTAGTAAGATTCAGTTGTACTTGGGCATGCATCATTCTAAGGGCACAAAGGTGAGCAAATCATAAACCCATGTCTTATTACTCTAAATGGAGAGTGTAAGCAATGTAACACCCTCAGATAAGAGTTCCAACTGCCCCCACAGATGTTTTTTTCGGTAACTTCAACTGCGGCATGCTTTCAGGTCCAATGTTCTCATCACTGATTCTCTATAACAGATAAAACTCTAAAGCTATAACTTTGTAGACCAGATTTATCTAAGGCACTGGCATATCTATACACCATTTTGATGAATCTGCAAACTAATACTCTCTTTAAAACTAAGACAAAATGGTTAAAAGATATACCAAACCTGGAGGAGGAGATATGGGAGGAGGCACTTGCCTGGGTGCCCCAACTTACTATGTCAGCCAGGGACAGGTTCTTATTAATTCATTCAGATTAAGTTTATACATAGAGTCTACTTGACACAGCAGAAACTGTCTATATATATCAGGGGGCCTCTGATCAATGTCCTTAATGCCACAATGATATTGGTTCCTTCCTCCATGTGTTTTGGGTGTGTCCTGTCATACACATACCTCCCAACAGTCCCAAATTTGACAGCTCAGCCTGGAGTCCCGGATTCTTACTGAAAAGTCCCTCATTTCCCTTTGACTTCCTGCACTGAACACTAAAAAAGTTACAATGTTTCTTAAGGCTGATGCCACACCAGGCGTAGGGCTGATTTTTTCGGCAAGCGGAAAAACGCTTGCCAAAAATTCAGCCCTACGCCTGCTACTTGTGCCTGCACCCGAATGAATGGAATACGCTCGGGTGCAGGCACATGTAGCCGATATACGCATGAAAACGCAAGACTTTGCATTCTCTCGCGTTTTCATGCGTGTATCGGCTACATGTGCCTGCACCCGAGCGTATCTCATTCATTCGGGTGCAGGCACAAGTAGCAGGCGTAGGGCTGAATTTTCGGCAAGCGTTTTTGTGCTTGCCGAAAAAATCAGCCCTACGCCTGGTGTGGCATCAGCCTAAACTTAAATAACTAGGCTTTTGGCAGAGAGCCCAGAAACTCAACAAGCTACACCTGCACTCAGATACAATTGTAACTAATAAGCTAAACAGGTCTCTTGGGGGAACTGAGACTTGCAGCCTAAAGGACAATTTCACTTTTTTTTTTTTTTTAGCAAAACTGTAATAACACATAAAACTACCCCAAAACACCCAGAAATGTGTAAAAAAACTTTAAATAACCTGCCAAATTTTGCAAAATGGGAGTGGTATTTAGGGTGTGTGGTCACAAAAGTGGGCATGGCCAAATGTGCACCATTTCTTTTTGTCCCTCTTTTTGCCCAACATATTGTCACCAAGCCTGTGCTTTCTGGGAGTAACTGGTGACCTCAATTACGAGAAACTCCGTTACTCTGTTTCTTCCAGTTGTTTTATTATGCCAAAAAAGCTATTCTCTCTCTCTTCTCTCCTCTCTTTTTCTCTCTATCTTCTTATCACCTTATGTACTCTTCTTTTTCTTGTTGTACCTAAATGTTTGCTTTGCGAAAAAAAAAACTTAAAAAAAAATAATAAACCCTTGTCTTTCTTGTCAATGGTTTTAATGGAAATCATGGCTGGCAAAAGGTAATTTAAATTTAGCTAACAAGCTCCTTTGTAGGATCTAGGTTTTTCTCCCCTATATGAAAAATGGCAGCAAAGAATACTCTAGTTTTCCCTTTTAATCATCTCTGTTGAAATTACATATCTTGAATTCATGCTTTTTCCTTATTTTTGACTGGTAGTCTTGTGTTTTTCAGAACTAAATGTACTCTATCATATTTCTTCCTTATTCCTGTGCCCCTCCTATCAAATTAGTAATGTTCAGTGACTTTAGCATGTTCTACCAGTTACACACGTAATCTGCTGCTGGCACAGTCTCATTTATCACAACTGAAAAATGCGCCTCCTTTACTTTTATTTTCTCAGGCTTCTTGGGTTTCCCCTTGTTTTCTGAAGTCGGTATCACATATTTAATACACAGTGGCTGTGGACCCTAGAGCAAAATAGTTTTAGGCCGCCTTAAAGATATTTTTCATAAACACATATTTTATCCGCTTATCAGCCACTTGGCCCTCTATACCTCCTGGTTCCCTCAGCATTTGCAAGATGTGCTTCCTTTATAGTTAACTACCTTTTAATACATTAGTTGCTTCCATTTCTGAGGGACAGTGCTGGATAATAAACATGATCATTTGCTCTTGCATTAATAATAAGCCCTGTTGTCTGTATTTCTCCAATAACTCAGTTCATTACACTTCCCCAAAGGAAATGCACCTTGGTTAGCAGACCTTGTTGTTAGTAGGGGGATTCCAGGTAAGTTTTTTTCCTCCATTATTTCCCATGCAAACTTACCTATTTGAACACTGAAATGCTGGTAAGGGAATTCCCCTTTTCTCTGCCTGTAATGACAGGGAAGCGCATTTATCTAGATCTGGCTGCAGAACCATAAATGCAGGTTTGTACTCTCAGGTAAACATGTTCATTTAGTGATGGCAACAGTGCCAGAGGGAAATAACTAAGATTCTTGTAATCGAGCAGATAAAGGTTAATATGTGCACCTTGTAAACTGTGATTGTGCAGGTTAAATTATGAGCAGTGTCTCTTTAGCTGTTTTGGTCTGATTCTGACTACCTGTATCCCTAGCAAACCTGTGTAGTGATTGTAGTTCAGTAGCAGATATAGATCCAATAAAATGTCTAGCAGTGCAAATCTATGTAGTAATAGGAGAATCTGGCTGAGATACTAGAAGAAATGCTGTTGTGGAAGAAAACTAGAAACAATGGTAAGACACAATCGAAAGATCAAACAATCGAAAGATCCACCAGGTCCAATTTTAAGCTATATATTTCCCAGGCAGTTGATCCCACGGGCCCCATATGCAAGCTGATAAGCTGCCAATTTGGTCTGTGGTCGGTCCATGTTTGACACTTCCCCTTTCTGCCATTTCCAACACAGTTGGGGCACAACCTGCAGGAAAATAACATTGTGTGGGGGGTGGGGGGGGATCTGCTGGGGGTGAAGCTCATGGTTATGGAGGAAAATATGACCTCAGCACTAGAACTGAGGTCAAGCAGACAGAGACCTCTGCATTCTTGGTTATTATATTGTGCATATTGTGAGTTTGCCACTGGCCACGAGAGGACACAGAAAAAATCTGCAAACTTATTGTAACCCCCTCCCTTTGTAGACTATTGGTTTAAATAACCCCATATTTAATAAAATGCATTAAGTTTGCCTAGGAGCAGTAATCCATAGCAACCAATAAGACGTTTGCCTAAACAGGCAACCAGTAAATGCTACCTGCTGATTGGTTGTTATGGCTTACTGCTCCTGGGCAAACTTAGTGTCTTTTATTACATAACCCCCCATAAGGGTAACATCTTCCTTCACATGTTCAAAAAAGAACATGCAGCATTATATTATGTTTTTCGCTAAAATAGTTGTGTTTTGTTACCTTTGTTGTTTTATAGGAACTGCAGGAGTTTCGTCAGTTTGTGAGATCCCATCCACCATATGACATTGTAGTTGATGGACTTAACGTGGCTTACATTACCACTAAAGGCCGTGGCTCTCAGACGGTGAGTAAAGAACTTGGTCCCACCAAACATAACATAACAATTGTACTCTATCAGAAGAGGCTGGCAGTTTGGTCCATAGAGACTGTTTACTAACAGGTATGGTTCCTTTAGAATTTTCTTGTACAGATAGATGCCATAGACCAGTGCTGTCCAACTTCTGCAGTGCCGAGGGCTGGAATTTCTTGCGCATACATGGTGGAGGGCCGCTAATGGAAGCCACTCCCCCCTTTTAAACCACACCCGCTTCAAACCACACCCATTTTATCACAATGGTGGTAGTGCAGCAAAAACCCAAATGCTTGGTCCTCACTGCAGGGATATCAACCATCATTCATATGTGAAAGAATTATATTATGTCATATTAAGACACACCCTAAAATCCATATGACTCTTCCCCTGTGGATAGCACAGCAACCCCCAGTACATAATTACACACCTTAGGGAACATTTACTGGCTATTTCCAACTGCTAACAAACTCCCAGAACAAACCCCTGCCAGGTTCACCTCCCACAGGCAGCATAGGGTAGCACTCTGCCTGCCCTACGCTACCTGTGTGTGCCATACTCTGCCCTACCCTGCCTGTGTGCCCTACTCTACCTGCCATATGCTGCCTGTGTGTGCCATACTCTGCCTGCCATATGCTGCCTGTGTGTGCCATACTCTGCCCTATCCTGTCTGTGTGTGCCATACTCTGCCCTACCCTGCCTGTGTGTTCAATACCCTCCCTGTCCTATGCTGCCTGTTTGTGCCATACCCTCCCTGCCCCATGCTGCCTATGTGCCATACTCTGCCTACCCTATGCTGCCTACACACAGACCTGAGGTGTTAACAGTTGAACAATGTTGGTGATTACAGCCTGAGCCTGAGGTGTGAACAATGCAAGGGGTAAACAATGCATAGATTAAAAGGTGTGAACAGTACAGGGGATTACATATTTAAACAATACAGAGGGATTACAGCCTGAATCTGAGGTGAGAACCATGCAGGGGGGCAGTTAATCTCAGTACTGATACCATTTAAAGCTTATATAAGGGTAAACCATCAAAGCAGCCAGACAGGTGGGGGGGCTGCGGCCCGCGGGCTGCCAGTTGGACAGCACTGCCATAGACTATGCCAGAATAGATATGAACCTGCAGTAAATACATTTCTGCAAGGAGATCCTTGGGACTTTAATGAATAGTGGCACATTAGTAAAATGCTTAGTGAGATCCATTTGGAAAATATGTACTCGCTATTACAGATAAGAATGAGGCCCAGTGAGACAATGTTTGAAATGGTTTGAAGCCAAGACAGTTAATTATTATTAAAATTACTTCCAGTTGTGTTGATGATATTCCTATTATTCGTAAATAATAACAACAAATAACCATTATTACAAAGGAGCAAGGCAGGTCAGCAGCTCAGAATCGATACAAACAAAGACCATTTTCTGATACACTTTTTTTGAAGAAACTATAGAAAAAATCTTAAAGGGCGAGCAAATTGAACTTCAGTAGCGGGAGCCAGTTTGTTAGGGACCCTCCAGGGAATTCAAATACTTGCTTTTTACTCCAGACCTTCTCTTGTGTAAATAAAATCACCGACTTTGGGTACTTTCTCTGTGAGCACCATGCTGTCAGACTGACTGGTATTCCCATGAAAAAAAATGTTATTTATTTGGTGCATAAAATAAACAGTAAAAACTGTTCTGCATGTATCTGAATGTAGGCAATGTGTCATATATTTAAAAAATAACAAAATATGTTTTGCTGGTGTGCAAATACAGAAATTTCAGTCATCACCGTCTATATGCTATAAAACAATAGAACATGACTTTCTATAGGTAGTGGGCTGTATAGCATTGCCCAGTCAGAACTTGTTCCTATCTTGTGTTCAGTGTTGCTGTGTTCTGCAAGGTTCATCCCTTAGGATGAAGACACATGGAGCTACTAGTAGCAGCTACTTGTCATAGCTACAGAAATAGACAATGCTGATAATTTCCTGATAATTGTTTCTGCGTGTGTTTTAGCAGAGGAAATTCTCAGTGTCTATGGCAGGGCATTTTCTGGTGTTTAGTAGCTTTGACAAGTAGCTGCTATTAAGTAGCTCCATGTTTCTTCACCCTTAGGGCTCTGGCACACGGGGGAGATTAGTCGCCTGCGAACAGGGAGTTAATCGCGGGCGACTAATCTCCCCCGTGTGCCAGAGCCCTTAGGAGATTTCAAAACATCAGCTGTGTTGTGGTTTGTTGATTCCAATAAACATATTGATTTCCGAATCCACACACAGCGATAGTTTAAATAAACCAAAGCTGAACAATATGTATAACAGATCCCATTCCTATAATTAGGTGCTTTTACAAAACTCAGCCAGTGCATTGTTTTCTGGATATAAGAAAACTGGTAAGCATTCATTTTTAGGATGTTTATATTCCACATATAAAGGCTGTACCACACCAGCACCATAACAACCATTCGGTGCTACAGGGGGTGCAGTAGTACGAGGTCTCATCATTGCTGTGGGTATGAAATCCTATATGAATTACTGCTCTGTATATCACTGGCATTCCTAAATACCATGGGTACCAGGGAGAAAAGGGGAACTTTAAAAGAGTCGCTCCAAGGCTTCCTGATGCGTTTCTATTATACAGTGCTGTGGAATATCTTGCTACACATAAATATGTGTTATTGTATTAGCTGTATTTCTATAAGCTCCACCTACCCAACTTATATTTGCACCTGTCAAAACAGTCCCAATTAAACCACTGACAAATTATGGTCAAACCCTCACTTGACAGTGGTATGTGATAGGCTCCTATTTTACATTTGGTATGCTATGTAGAAAGTGGGGCTCATTCTGCTGGAGTGTTGGCTAAGGCAAAGTCTTAGGGAATTATTCTCGCTCCCCATCATATCATTCGTATTGAGGTCCTTCTCTGGTTAGGGTTTTTTCATTAAAATCATTCTTATAACACAGTTCCAGACATATCTGGCTTTGTATAGGAAGTGCAGGCAAAGGTGTCTGTTGTTGAAAATGCCATATAATAGACAAAATTTATAAAAAAGTATTTTTAAAGAATGGTAATAGTAAAGATATCATTGGGAAACACAACAAATCTCCAGATTTATTTTCACCGCTTTTGCCCCTATGACTCCAACATTTTAAAACAGAAAATAACATTTTGGCAAAGGCTGGGTTTATTAGTGTGCAGATTATATTATATTTTTACCGTGTATCACACAAAGACCTTTGTGGTAGCCTTGAGCACCTTAAACTTTATTTAGAACATTGTGTCCAGCCCACTGGCCTACAGTTCTCTAAATAGAAAATAGAGTGCATGATTCAGAGTAAGTCCTAGTAGCGAACAATAGCAGTTTTAGTTGTATGGGATAGTAAGAAATATAATGCTGAGTTGCACAAAGCTGTAGGATTTGACCAGAATGGTGACTCATTGTTACTAACCGGTTGTGCTGCTATAACAACAGACTGCACTTTATATGACGTGGGGTTTACTTAGACTGCTGCTGTTGTAATGCAGGAGTGGCGTTATGCATATGACAAATACTGCAGGGAATACGCACAATAGGAGTCTTTCTGCGTCCAGAGAGTGTCACTCTCACCAAAGGGAATCCCGCACGCAATCATAGAGCAGTTTCACATTCCTCTATACATGTACATACATGTCCATCCCAGGTTTTGCTTTTCCAAGAAGCTTCCGAATTACAACTGGGAATTTGTCACATTACTAAATCAGCATGCCATAGTGATTCTGTATCTAGATGACTAGCAGTTACACAGAGATATTATTCTTATGGTTTATCTATATAGCGCCAATATATTTCACAGCACACTATAGAGATTATATATTATTCACATCAGCCTCTGCTCCAGTGGAGCTTACAATCTAAGGTCCCTATTACATTTCTCATGAGACAGTTATCTTGGTTTTCGGTAAGAAATCAAAGTACCCAGGCTGTAAATTCATTTACAGACTCCCAGTTAGAGGAAATTATTTTCTTTGACTCTTTACTCGTTAAAAGACTGTAGAGTGTTTAACAGGTCGCCAGACTGTACCCTTTGGCTTATTCCTCCTCTGCAGCTACCATCAGCCAAAGCTACTGGGTGTTTAGGAAAAGCTGGGAAGTCTCGTTGTACATGCTCCCAACAAGGAGCTGTAGGTGGTGGCCTGAATCTTGTTAATCCAATGCTTAATGGAATACTGTCATAGGAAAACATCTTTTCTTCAAAACGCATCAGTTAATAGAGCTTCTCCAGCAGAATCATGCATTGAAATTTTTCTTATATTTAATTTTGAAATTGCACATGGGGCTAGCCATATTTTCCATTTCCCAGGGTGCCTCAACCATGGCACACACAGGCAGCATAGGGCAGGGAAGGTATGGTACACACAGGCAGGGTAGGGCAGGCAGAGCATGGCACATACAGCCAGCATAGGGCAGGCAGAGCATGGCACATACAGCCAGCATAGGGCAGGCAGAGTATGGCACATACAGCCAGCATAGGGCAGGTGAAGTATGGCACACAGGCAGCATAGGGCAGGGAGGGTATGGCACACACAGGAAGGGTAGGGCAGGCAGAGTATGGCACACACAGGCAGCATAGGGCAGGTAGAGTATGGCACACACAGTCAGGGTAGGGCAGGCAGAGTATGGCACACACAGGCAGGGTAGGGCAGGCAGAGTATGGCACACACAGGCAGGGTAGGGAAGGCAGAGTATGGCACACACAGGCAGGGTAGGGCAGGCAGAGGATGGCACACACAGGCAGGGTAGGGCAGGCAGAGTATGGCACACACAGATAGCATAGGAAAGGCAGAGTGCTGCCTGTGTGTCAGGCAGACACTGGGCAAGGCACACAAAAATAAAATCCCAAACTGAAGCTGTTTTTGTTTTTAAAAACCGGTATTTCACGGATTAATCCTTGGCACGTAATCCAGAACAGTGCTGTCCAACTTCTGCGTTGCCGAGGGCCGGAATTTCTCTAGCATACATGGTGGAGGGCCGCTAATGGAAGCCAGTTTTGACCACTCCCCTTTTTGAAACCACACCCACTTCAAACCACACCTATTTTATCACAATGGTGGTAGCACAGCAAAATCCCAAATGCTTGGTGCTTACTGTGGGGATATCAACCATCATTCATATGTGAAAGAATTATGTCATATTAAGATATACCCTTAAATTCCATATGCCTCCTCCTCCCCTGTGGATAGCAGAGCAACCCCCAGTACATAATTACACACCTTTGTGACCATTTAATGGCTATTTCCAACTGCTAACAAACTACCACAACAAACCCCTGCCAGGTTCACCTCCCACAAGCAGCATAGGGCAAGCAGAGTATGGCACACACAGGCAGCACTCTGCCTGTCCTATGCTGTCTGTGTGCCATACTCTGCCTGTCCTAACCTGCCTGTGTGTGCCATACTCTGCCTGCCCTACCCTGACTGTGTGTGCCATACTCTGCCTGCCCTACCCTTCCTGTGTGTGCCATACTCTGCCTGCCCTACCCTTACTGTGTGTGCCATACTCTGCCTGCCCTACCCTTACTGTGTGTGCCATACTCTGCCTGCCCTACCCTTACTGTGTGTGCCATACTCTGCCTGCCCTATCCTTCCTGTGTGTGCCATACTCTGCCTGCCCTATGCTGCCTGTGTGTGCCATACTCTGCCTGCCCTACCCTGACTGTGTGTGCCATACTCTGCCTGCCCTACCCTTCCTGTGTGCCATACCCACCCTGACCTATGCTGCCTGTGTGTGCCATACTCTACCTGCCCTATGCTGGCTGTATGTGCCATACTCTGCCTACAGTACCTATGTCTGAGGTGTGAAGAAGTGAACAATGGGAGTGACTACAGTCTGAGCCTGAGGTGTGAACCCTGCAGGGGTTGAACAATGCAGAAACTAAAAGGTGTGAAAAACACAGGGGATTACATTTTTAAACAATACAGAGGGATTACAGCCTGAATCTGAGGTGAGAACCATGCAGGGGGCCAGTTAATCTCAGTACTGATACCATTTAATGCTTACTCAAAGGTAAGCCATCAAAGCAGCCAGACAGGTGGGGGGCCACACAGAGGGGGGTCGCGGGCCGTATGCGGCCCGCGGGCCGCCAGTTGGACAGCACTGCTCTAGATCAATGAATGCCAAGTGTACAGCTGCCATAGACTTCTACATGACCTCTAAAGCTTTTAGATGGCATATTTTTACTTTCGGATTTGTCACAGTTTTGATAAATTGTGTTTTTTTTGCTCACAAATCGTGAAAAAAACACAACCTGTAGTAAATAGGCCTTTAGGTGTTTTTTTTATTTTGTGACCATCACATGCACTTTTAAAAGTAAACTGACTTTTTTTCTTTTTATTTATGACGCTGATATCTATTTATCTAACTTAATTAGCCTTGTGTACTTGTTGAGAATCAGCCACATTTATAATGAACAATAGCAGGAACTAGGTATAGGAAATTGGCTGCTGTGCCGAAAACGTGATAAGGGAGTTCTGATGATTCACCATAAGGAACATACTTTACCTATAAAAAAAAAAGCCAACTGCTCCTATGTTTGGATATTTAGCAAGACTGGGTTTATATGATGTGTGCACTTAATTGCCTCTAGCAAGATGCCATAAATGCTTAAGCAACTGCAGATAAACAGTATCTCCATAGTAATAACAACAGCCATAAACCCTTCCTTTGCAAGCTTGGCCACGGGGATTTCCGTGTTGCTGTAACTGGTACATTCTGTAGAAAGATTCTATTTGTTGCTTATAGTTAGTATTGCTTTTATTTTTGTTGTAATCTTGCTAAATTTGGTTTTATTTTCTGAAAGAGCTCGCAAAAATGCTTTGTTAGGGCAGTGGCACACGGGGAGATTAGTTGCCCCACGACAAATCTTCATTACTGCGGGCAACTAATCTTTCGCAATTCCATCCCACCAGCAAGAATGGAAATCGTCAGTGGGATGGCATACGCAGCTCTATGATTTCCCAAAGTCGACCAAAGTTGCTTCTCAAGGAAACTTCAGCCGACTTTGGGAAATCATAGAGATGCGTATGCCATCCCACCAGCGATTTACATTCTTGCTTATGGGATGGCATTGCAGGGAGATTTGGCACAGGACGACTAATCTCCCTGTGTGCCACTGCGATTAAGGGGAAGAAGAGATTTAGTAGGAAATTTAAAAAAAAATTAAAAATGAAAGATTTTACAGAAGTACAGCTGCTACTTGTGTTCTGGTTTGCCTTCCCCCTATTTTTGCTGTGAATTTGATGCAGCCTGATTTGCTCACACCTTGATATGGGTGCAGGTTTGAGTCCTTAACGCAGCATTTACTACTCCCCTGGACAAAAGTGCAAAATGGCAGTCCTTGCATGAAGCACATTCCTTTGCTACTCCAATTGCTCCAGTGCAGCCTGGATTTAATGGTTGCAATAGGCAGGTGGTTAGTACAGGGTTCTGCTTACCTTGAGCCTGTTGGTGCTCCGTAACTTGCTCATCAGAATGATATGCAAGTAAGGGGGCAGGACAGCGGTCTCCCCATGTGCACTCCCCGCCCCTCATCAATACAGCAGTACTGAACACAGGAAACCCTGTATTTAATTTAGCACTTATGAGGTTATGTTATAAAGGGCACTAAGTTTGCTCAGGTGCAGTAACCCATAGCCACCAATCAGCAGTAGTATTTAGTCACCTGTTTACATGCAAACATCTTATTGGTTGCTATGGGTTACTGCTCCTGGGCAAACTTAGTGCTTTATATTAGATATAGAGTGATAAATGCAGTGTAGAGTGAAAAAGTACCAAAACTATGGCAGTTTATTTCTGGCTCCTTAGCACTTTGCAGCATTCCCTGCACTTGTAATATGAGCTTTTAGGTCACAGAATGCAGACAGTACTGTGGCCAGAGTCAGTGGCGCCCAAGGCTGCTGAGGAGCCGGGGGTGAAGGGGTTTCAATGCAGATTGTAAGTGATGCTCTGTGAGGAGCACATTGCAACCATTGAGCATCTACAGGCAGTGAAGTGAGTTCAGAAAGCCAAACAAGGGGTAGGAGGTATGTGCCCAGTGCCCCCTCCCCTTTTTTGTGCCCTAGTTCCAGCCCTGAATGTAAGCAAGCAGACTTGAAATGGTGCCAAATGGAAGTAGTAGGAAGGCATGGTTTCATTTTTGCTTGCAGAGTTTCTGCACAAATTGCCATAGGCTCTATTGCAAGGTCCTTTGATACCCACATGCACTTTAATTGTACATGTGGGCTTCATGCATTTTACATTTTGGTAGGTATATACTGTATATGTGCAAATTTATTAGTATTTAAATATTACAGACATGAAGGGCATAACTGAAATGGCCACAGGAAATCTCCTCTCTCGCAGGTGACAAAGCACCTGAAAATATATGCTCCCTGGAAAGTATTTTATCATTGGATCCAGAGGGGCAGGTATTTTTGGGCACTTTGTGACATGTGGGAGAGGAGATTTCCCGCAGTCAATAAAACACTCCCTCTGCAGTACAATCACATAATTCAATCACAGTTGTCCCATTGAACTTTTTTAGACAGGTGTTTGCTGAAACTCACCAAGGTGTGAAAGTGTGAGCCGGTAACAGAGGTACCATGAAACTCATTGAGGCAATGTGTCAACTGGATGTGATGTAAAAGGGCTGGGGTAAATTCCATCTGATTTAGATGTATCACTGGTAGATACTGTATATCAGCGGTGCCCAGACTTTGTCACCCTGTGATCTACTCTTGCCCCCTGGCCTCCGTCATGAGATCTACCATAGTTAAAATAGTGCGACGTCTATCATTTGGCGCAATAAGCAAGAAAAAGTATCAAACGATGTTTAACAAATACACATAGCAATATACAAATGCAGTGCCAAATTCACATTTAATGCCCGCATAATATTATTCAAGTGCCAACTTCAAGGTTAATGTGAAAGGATTGCAGTAGTTTCTACTTCCCTTCTTCATGGCCCACTTTGTAGTCTGCACACAGAAACATATATAAAGTGGGAACAAATATATACAGCAGCCTGGTGGGGACAATGTTCTATACTGGGATGAAGACGGATGGCTTGAGCAGCAGTACTCAAAAGCTCCAGTATGCTGGGGGGGAAAAGAAGTGGCGGGATGTCATCCCACTGCATTCCACCTCAAGGTCTACCAGAAACTTTAAAGTGATCTACTGGTAGTCCATGATCTATCTTTTGGGCACTCCTGCTGTACAGTATATCATGACCTGGATAAATTGAAAATGTTTCTTAGCAAGTAGGTACTACACAAAATGTATAATCTATATAAATGGTATGTGTATATGTGATATACAATTCCCAGAATTCTCCAAATTATTTATACCCACTGTATTCTTTTGGAACGTTGCATATTCATGTTTACAGTAAACAAGATGTAATATTTGCTTGTTCTCTATTGTACTGAAACTAAGCTGTTCCTCTAAAATAAAATCAAGCTTTTCAAAAAGCCCCTTGAATATCAGGCTCTATTTCTAGCAAGTGAAGCCCTGGGATAATGAAATGAAACCTATGGTTCCAGGGTCCTATCATCTATTGCAGTGATCCCCAACCTGTGGCTCGTGAGCAACATGTTGCTCTCCAACCCCTTGGATGTTTCTCCCAGTGGCCTTAAAGCAGGTGCTTATTTTTTAATTCTTGGCTTGGAGGCAAGTTTTGGTTGCACAGAAACCAGATGTACTACAAAACAGAACATCCTATAGGCTTCTAGACCATATAGGGGCTACCAAACAGTCAATAACAGTCCTTATTTGGCAACCCTAGGAACATCTAGAAGAGATAGGCAGGCACTCCGGAAATCCATTGAGGTAGAATAGAAGCTTCTATGTGTTTCCTAAATTGGCTCCCCTATGCTGAGGGTCTGGGGCATGAGCACCCGGACCATACCAATACATGGGTAAGCTTCTCTTCAACTCTTTGGGTTTTTATATCTGGAACTTTTGTACAGTATTTGATTCACTTTCATTATCTCTCTGCTTACTTTTACTTTATCCACTGCAAAGGGGGGTAGCGGCTTAAGGAAGGAACATTCTGACAGAAACTAAAATCAGTAGAAATGTGAATCTGGAACATTTAAGAAAATCGGTACCATGTCTTGTTTCTTTGGAGATCCAGGGGCAGGTATACCTGCTCCATAGCATGTTCAATTTTTTTTTATACATTCCACCACTAAGGGGCCTCTCATTAAAAAAAAAAAGAAAAGCTACTTATTTGAAGTTAAAAATAATGATATGCTCTTCTCAACTAGTGTATGTGTATTTATATAGCGTTACTTGTGCACACTGTAAGTCATATATATGTGTATATATATATATATATATATATATATATATATATACACACACAATACAGAATTGGAGTGCTGGTCCTTTTTCTTCTATAATCACTAATTCACTGTGCACCCATAATTGGAAAGTGGACTGTGTTTGGACTTCACTTTGAACATATATATATGTTATATAACCAGTGTATAGTTTGTATGAGATAATTGCCTGGGTGCCAGAAATAAAAAAAAAAAAACTATATAACTTCATATATGGGTGTACTCATAGGTCTTGCAAAGTGAAGGAAAAAGGTAACTTATTGAACCGACATTTCCGTTTCAGCAGATACTTTTTCTACTTCAGACATTATATTGAGTCTTATAGATTAAAGAGAAGCCAGGGGAGCTTCAAGAAGTGGTGTGATTGAAACATACTGGGCCCCAAAACAAACCACTAAAGGACAAGGAAACCAAAAATATTAATACCTATTAGTAATTTAAACTGTGCTCCCTGACATAGGCTTCTTTATTTTGTCTGTTCCCTATTCTGGAACATTTAAATCCTGCTACTTTTCCCCAGTTACCCAGCAGCAGCGTGAACGCCAAAATGGAGGATAATTAATAGAAGGCCTGAATAGAAAGCTATGCAATAAAAAATAAGAATATCAACAAAATGTAATTCTTATTACCAGTCAGTCTATTTTGATGTTGCTGGGCAATCCAGTATCATTTTTAGACTGGAAGGAAGCAGGAGGATGGCTAATACATTAAATAGAGAAGAAAAAAAGCAAGACCAGTTAAAAAGTTTAAAAAAATTTCTTTCTATAATATACAATGTACATCTATAATATAAACTTAAAGACCCATACTTTATTCAAGTCAGCATTTGATTGTGTAGAAATGATTGCTGTGACCTCCTAGTATAGAGAGGCGGTGGAAACATTTCCCAGTGCTGCCCCACAGTCTCTCACATGGGACCCCGGCAGAGTTCAGCCCTCCTGATTTGAGCTGTACGCCTCAAACTGGCTTTCCTGTGTGGTCTCCCTCTCACATAGCAGACCTGACCTATATTTGCTTCTGTCTTACTGCCTTCCGTCTTTTCACCTATATTTTTACTGTGTGCTTTCCAGTTTAGAATGGTCTTTCTAATACTGTGCAGAGGCGTGGTACCCCTGCAAGGCTGAACCTACCCCACCCACAG
The DNA here is from genome assembly GCF_000004195.4 of Xenopus tropicalis. Taxonomy (NCBI): domain Eukaryota; kingdom Metazoa; phylum Chordata; class Amphibia; order Anura; family Pipidae; genus Xenopus; species Xenopus tropicalis. Next base: position 109,473,872 of record NC_030684.2, read on the forward strand.
CTGTGCTGCTGGAATCTGCATTCAAATTCCATTATTGTTGCTGTTTCTCTAATAGCCCCATTACATAAATGGTGGATGCTCAACCTGCTGCACATCCAGCTGCAACTGGACTCCCAAACCCCCCAACAGGTGAAGGTTGGCAGTGCCCCGTGTTTTGTCTGCAGTAAAAAGTAGAAACTCTGGCCCCTATCACTTTATTCAGACATTATTCCCAATGGTAACTATACTCTCAAGTTTTCCTTTACTGCTTTTAGTGCATGGAAACTTCTGTGCTACATTTGCTAGAGAGTTATCCCTGTTATAAAATATTCCTTTACAGCCATTGCCTTTTTAGAATTTAGCAACGCCATGCAGATATATATACTGTATATAATATGCAGTATAGACACAGCAGTGTCTATTCTAAGCTTTGGTGGTTGAAGTAGCGCACCCAGCAAGTTGTGGAAGTCACAGAAATAAATGTCTATTAATACTGAATAACTCGCACAACTAGAATGAGGGCTGATATGGGCAGTAAACATGTATGATGCATACATTGCACTCTATTGCACTCCCCTGCTGCCCTGTTACACACTGGTTTAATAAAACTACAAAAAGCAAATGTTTTTCTCACGCAGCCTACAAAACATTGGCCCAAGGGCCCATCCACCCATAAGCAAGAAATCCCATGGGAACAAAATGCACCATTTACTATTGCCCTTATAGACATGCCACATAGCAATTACATTCACAATCATTATATATAGAATGATTTAACATATTTTAAATGTTATTGTTCTTCTGTGACCTCATGTAACCCTCAGACTGCTGTAACATGCTTATATCCTTCCCCAGCGCCAGCACTGGCCTCCAGTTTCTGTTTTGGGTCTAACAGTGCGATCAGCACCATAGTTTGGGATCCTGAGTTATAGAGAGAATCTTCTTCTCACTTATTTCTCTACAGGCTATAAGAAAAGTTATTGGGGTTCATTTTAAGGGAGTCCTGTGCAAGGCTAAAACTGCACAGTATCACTGGAGCACTAGAAAATGATTATACACAAATATATTTATTATTCCTTTTCGATAAACAGAAAGGAAAATATAAATGCAGTTTTAGAGGGTGATTTAAATCTAATTGGCTCCACACATGTAGGACCAGACCCAGACTGCCAGCCTGTGGATTCTGGCAGAGGGGCTGCTGTAAGATGCCATAGACAGTCACTGTTTATTGGGCTGGTGAGGGCTGTTTGGGTCTCTAGGAACTTGAAATGCCAGAGCCTATTTTGAATCCTATTCAAGGCCTGTTTAAGACCCTTTAGTTGGCCATGCACATACATGTAAAATTGTGTATTAAACTATTTGGTAACCCAATGATCTACAGCAGTGATCCCCAAGTCTTTTTATATTTGACTGTGGCTCACATGTAAGAAAGTTTGGGGACCCCTGATCTACAGTATGTACTACGGATATCATCTGGTTCATCGGTTAGCCAGGTTTTAAAATGTCATGTGCCAGTTCTCCATATCTGCCAGTGCATGGTACAGCAGATAAGGAAGTGAAGGGGAGCCCCACCCCCTTTTTCACTTTCTACTGTTCCAATTATTTGAGCTGTTTGAATAAACAAGGAATAATAGAATGTCTGCCATACCATGTGTGGAGCCTTGTATACTATCTGTCTGTTCAGCATGCTGGCCAAACAGGTGTATGCCACAGATGGTCGGATTGTATATGGAAGCCTTTACTTTTCTATACTTTTTCTGAATGATGGTCATTCACACATCTGATAACCTACAGCTGCACATTTCAGTATTTGCCAGTAAAACGTAGCAGCAGCATAGCTTTATCCAACAGAAATAAACTATAATTAAGAGTCCCTAGCAACATTTCATCTAGGCACTGCCATTTTCATCTCTGTAGATGCCAGTAGTGCTGAAGTGAAGGTATTCGCTTCTGACTTCTCCAAAACTATTGCAGTAGAAAATTCCATCACCTTAGCACCTGAATATGTCATAGATCAGGTCTACATGACCCCTGTCTGATCCATATTTTTAGCTAAAACATGATAAACATCTACTTGTTGATTACAGTTGATTAAACCTTTTTAAAGATACCATTCTAAAGCTGTTGCATTGGAAAGTCCTGATGGTAAGCCCTTGCCTTGGTAATTGCCCCTTTTGGCCATTTATTAAATTTACCTGACCCCTGGGAGCCAGCTCTGTAAAATCTCTATGGACTGCCATCAGTGGCCTGATTGTTTAGTAATACAATAAAAATCTTTAACATTCTACCAAGTCAATAGCAATCAGTCAGCGTTTGGTCACCATTTTAAAGTCATACATGTGAGTCGCTGCTAGACCAGACACAAACCTGGCAGTTTGTATTACAGTTGCATTGGTAACCTTCCATTGGTTACTTTGATACTTGCATCTGGTCATTAAAGCCAAGCAAACTGGTCCAAGTATTGGAAGGAGTCCTGCACACCCATGTACTGTTCAGTTGAAATGGTTCTGTGAAAAGTAAAGATGTGATTTTATAGCTGCTGCAGTATGTCATTGACCTCACAACATGTGAGTAAATCCTTCTTACTTTGTGTACAGTCTAACTAAAGCTGGCCATACACGCACCGATAATATCGTACGAAACCTCATTTGGTACGATATTCAGTGTGTGTATGGCAAGTCGGCGAGTCGACCGATATTGCAGGAGGCTGATGATATTCGATTATCAGCCAGGTTAAAAGATTTTGATCGGGCGCCATAGAAGGCGCCTGAGCAAAATCTGCCATCGGGGCTGAATCGGCAGAAGGAAGTAGAAATCCTATTGTTTCTACCTCCTTTGTATTGTTTCTACCACCGTTTCAGCCCTGAAGGTTAGTGGCGGGTCTGACAATCTTTTGTGTGACAGATTGTCTCACAAAAGATTGCAGATCGCCACGTGTGTGGCCACCTTAATCCCCCATTCCCTCCAATCTTCCCAGCCTACCTTTTGGTTTTTTTTTACCCTGGGCAAAGTGTCTGCATCGTAAAGTGCCTAGGGCTGCAGGATTGTAGCATGTGCATGATGTTCCTTAGGGCTAGGTATCAGGCAAGTCAGACCTACAAGATAAGCATGAAGGTGGGGCATATTTAAAACTGCTGTTTGTAAGGAATGGTACAGCAGCCCCGTGCTTTCATGAAAAAACCCTCTGGGAAAAAACTTATTCTGGTGCCCTTTAAGTTAGAATTTCCCATTATTTGGTTCAATCCCTCCTATAGAAAAATACATTTCAAAAATAACAAACAATATGGTTTTACTCATCCTAGAATATACATGCAGCATTTCCATTGCACATCTGAAACTTTTAAAGGGCACAGGCATCTGCAGAATAGCCCCCAGCTAATAACGCTCTGCCCAGACTGACTAAAGTTTCTTACTGAATTTTCTGACTGGTATGCACATTTCATTCAGCAGTTGTTTAATAGAGCAGCACAGCTACAGACGGTTGGCTGGCTGCACTGACACGGGAAGTGCCTTACTGTGAGAACCTGGTATATACGCACACGGGCTCATATGGGGTTTCCCCTGGGTTTGCCAGAGCGTTTACTGTGCTGCCCAAGCTACGCTGACAGTAATGACAGAATTATTCTGAAATGGCTTGCTAGTAATTAGTGTTCACAGAAAATATATTGCAACACTGACTTGCTTCTGTCGCACTAAATTCAGGCTCCGTATCAGAAAACAGATTTTCTCTTAAATGACAATAGGCTAAACATACATGAGCAGAATTCCCAGTAGGCTAATGTGGCACAGACAACCCCCTGTAATCACTTGAGATTTATTATGATGTAACTTTTTGTTCAGCAGCTCTCAAGTTTTATTAGTTATAAATTTTATTAGTTAACTGGTTGCTAGGGTCCAATATTCTATAGCAACAAGGCAGTGGTTTGAAGGAGACACTGGAAGATGAATAGAAGAGGAGCTGAATAGTAAGTAATCCAAAATAGCAATACAATTGCAGCCTTGCAGTGAATAGATTTTTGGCTACTGGGATCAGCGAAACCAAGGTGGCAGCTGGAAAGAGAAGCAGAGAAAGGCAAATTATTCAAAAACTAGTAAAAAATGAATACCAAATGTTGCTAAGAGCAGGTCATATCTATGACATACTAAAAAAATGAGCTTAAAGCTGAGTTTCATCTTTACCCTCCATGTATGTTTAAACTAACTGTAATGTTCCTTCCTGTATTCCTATCAGCTCCTGGATATTGTAAGCGGCCTGTGTTCTGGGGGGAAGCGAGTACTTGTGCTGGGAAGGAAGCACATGCTGCAAGAATCCAGAACATGGCAGAGGCGACACATGCAGCTGCTGCAGCAAAGGGCCGACTGCTTTTTCATTGACAATATGTGAGTAATATATATACTGAACAGCCTTCGCCAGCTATACTGTGCCTCTCCTGCTGTAGCTGAATGACACATCCCTTGTTTTTCCTCTGAGGGTAAACTGACTTTCCTTGTGGGCTTTAATTGTTTATTTAATCAGTTGCCATTACTGGGACAAACAAACAGTATGTTTCCTCTTAAGGTAAATATGAAGTGGCTGCCAGTGAAAGGTCAATTGATTGCCATGTTTCTCAGAGGACTTTGGTAAACAAAAATGCCTTTGTGCCATGAGAATAAGGGTACTGGCACACGCAACAAATTTCCTCATGTCCAGTACTCTAAGAGCACTGCTGGTTTGGTTGGCATGGCTTGACAGTCTGCACAGAACAAGTTTAAATGGAATACAGGCCTGGACTGGCAATCTGTGGATTCTGGCAAATGCCAGAGGGGCTGCTGTAAGATGCCATAGACACTCACTATTTAGTTGGCTGGTGGGGGGCTGTTTGGGCATCTGTATACTTGGAATGCCAGGGACTATTTTGAATTGCACTCCACACCTGATGGGACAGAGCATGCTATTAGGAACAGACATAAAACGATGCCAGTATACATTTCCCTTTGTTTTTGTAAATAAAAGGTCTGAACATTGTAACAACCTGTTATAAGAAAAATGCATAAAGCACTTTCAAGGAGAAATTCCTGTGGATTTTTTTATTGTCCCTAGGCAATGTTTGTGCCAGCACAACGCTCAGAGGTTGTCTACCCCCAATCTAGCAGCAGCAGCCAATAATATTCTTATGCATCCCAATTAGCGGGCCTGATTGAAATGGGGATTCCTAGCATCTGGTCTTGGGCGGATCATGGGTATAACTGGATCTAAACCTGTCTGAGTATGTTGGGAGGTATAAGTATCTACAAATATAAATGTTTCTATGTCTTGATATAAGTTATGGCATGTGATACTCTGTTTAATGGCTTAGTATCTTAGGGGAAAGAGCCTTTTAGTTTCCTGCTTCCTTTGTCTTCTGAGTGAGCAACGGTTAATTCCCTATGTCAAACTGTATATTTCTTATGTTTGTTCACGCTATTGAAAAATTGCTACATCTGCCTCTTATTATCACTGTGCCATTACAGCATTTTGTGCAAAAAAAAAAGCCCTGATAAACTGTTCATTTCCTTGTGAGATTACAAAATATTTCAGGTAGTGTCCAACTCTATACAGCACGGAAGATAAGTATTGAACACATCAACGTTTTTCTCAATACATATATTTCTAATGGGGCAACCCAAATAATCACCACATACAAAGAAATCAAAACAGATAAGTCTTTAAATGAAGTTATGTGTAATAAATGGAAAGACACAGTGAGTCGCTGTTAGAAATCACTGGGCCCTATACAACTTAGTTAGTAGGAATTTATTTCATGCCTGCCCCCAAATAAATAGGGCTCCAATTTTAACCTATTAAGTGACTGGGGAAGGCAAGGGGTGTGCTAATTAGTAAGTGTCATGTGTGCTAATTGGTAAGCTCTCTGCTCTAGACAAGCCAAATTTCCAATTTAGAAAATCAGAATTTTGGTTCTTTTTGCCGCCTCGGGTCAGGTATTCTACTGCAGTTTGTCACCACATGGCAGCAGTGCCTCTGACCACTCCACCATCTTCTAGTGTTGCCAAAGGATTCTTTGCTATGGTCCTGGACTCACATTACATTACCCATAAAAATTAGTGCACACACAGAATAATGTTAAAAGGAATTTGAATGTACTGTGTATGTGTCAACAGACACCATAGGAAGTTCTTGGCAAATGCTAGAAGAAGGCAGCGCAGAACGGTACCCTGGGGTGGTGGCTTTTTCAGATAACAAAAGCACCAAAGTTAGCAACTAAAATCCCCCCGGTCAATAGATATCCGGCAGGTCATTGTGAGAAGAAGGATTCATAATAACTTGGTCCCAGATATCATGTTACCTTTTATTAGGGACCTATAATATACTTTAATATCATGATTGCTGTCTAATTTATATGTGTTTCTCTTTCCCCTTTGTCTGTAGCTCTGAAGATGACCCCTTCCTGCTCTATGCTAGCTTAAACTCTGGCAGTCACTGCTGCTTTTTGACCAGGGACCTTATGCGAGACCACAAATCCTGTTTGCCCGATGCCCAAACCAAGCGGCTTTTCTTTAAATGGCAGAGAGGGCATCAGCTGGTGCTCCCCTTTTACACACCAGGGAGGAAAGTTCTACTCCAGGTAACAAACATTTTCATCCCAAAATGTAATTATGATTTCAAGTGAAACATTTCAAAGCATGTCACATTGGTTTTTTTTTTTGCTCCTAACCAGTTCTCTTTTCTTCCCTTCCATGCAGCCAATAATGTGCTATGACACCATAGTGCAGAGAACGGACTTCTCTTGGCACATACCATATGATAAGATGGGGGTGGACAGAGCTTCTTTTGAGGTGCCCAAGACCTGGTTGTGTTTGCAGAAGAAGCACTAACAAGATTTCTAGCCCCAGTCTTCACATAATGGCATTTATATTTAGTTAAATACATGTACTTTCTGCAGTGCTAAATTTCATTTACAGTTGGACAAGATAGAACTATATATTTTGTATTATTCACAAATCTTTATGTAAAGGTTTCAAAGTCTTCGCATTTATTTACTCTGCTTGTTACCCCGCACTAAAGGGCTTTATGTAGAGGAGTCATGTAACCCCCTTGCCATTAGAGCGACATTTATGTACTTAAAAATATATGTTTTAAAACTGAATTCATTTTTGTATTACCCTTTCATATTTCTCAGCAACAACTTAAGCTGGCCATATACGCATAGATATAATCGTATGGATATTTGGTGCGTGTATAGTGGAGATGTCCAATATCGCAAGAGCCTTGGATATTGGTTGTCTCGATGGTTGGACGGGACAAAAAACTTTATTCAGGTGCTGTTGAAGGCGCCCGAACAAAAGCGTGCGATAGTGGTTGAAATCCTATTGTTTCTACCTCCATATCTGACAATTCAGCCCTGAACTTTAGTGGAGGGTACAAATGATCTTTTGTAATTGTAACGTGTATGGCCACCTTTTAGTAAGCTGTTTTTCTGTTTAATACATTAGATGATGCATTGCTTAGCGGCAGCATCAAGACTCTACTGAGCATGCTCCCTGAGTTATCAATGCATGTATTACGAACAGTACAGATCTTTTATGGCAGGAAATTAAACAAATTGTATAAAAGCTGTAAATAATATAGAATGGGAAGTATATAGGAGAAGTCTTTATTTCAGAAATACTAATAAAAAGGAAAAAAAAGTGAAGATGAACTGCCCCTTTTAAGTACTACCAATGCATTCAATACATTTTCAGTAAAATGTGCAGTATGCCTATGGATTGTTCTGCTTAGGGAACTGTACTTACTCATATATTTCTATTTGAGCATTGTTTCCATATTTAGAGAAGATGAGTCTAAATCACAGGTTCACTATATGCAAATCAAAACATACAGTAGACTCAACAGATCTATAAATAAATGTTTCCATATCTTGATAGAAATGTAAGAGATTACTTGGCTTTTAAATGTCAGTTCAAGCAGGAAGTGTAAAGGCAATTTAACCTGCCTTTATTGCTTCCTACAGAACATAGGCATAATAAATGTGATCTGATTGGCAGTAACAGCAGATGCTATATACACTGGGTAATCTTTCCTAAATATATACACTCAGATGATCTTCTGGAATTGTGCTTAATATGGAAGAATAAATGTGCTGGCGTAACTGTATGTCTGCCTGCCCACTTAGCCTGCCAAAAAGAGACCAACTAGAAAGCATTTTACTCAGAGATATAACTAGTGGGTGGCAGTCCCCCTGCAAAAAAAAATCTTCGGCGGGGCCCGGCATGCATCACTTTTTGGTGGGCATACAGTTACGCCAGCATATCTATTATACTAGAAGTTAATTTAAAGATGAACTAGACAGAGTGCTGGGTTAACATAATTCCCCTTAATTTAAAGTATGTAGGTTTAGAGCACTGTAACCTCAGGAGATATCAGTTACTGTACATAGTTGCCATACATAGAAATGTGTCCACGTTTAACCCTGAAATAATTGAGAATCTCTTTGTAGCCTCTGTCTTATCCACAGAAAGAAACAAATAAGAAACCATCTGTGGTCATTTCTAATTTTCCTTAAAAGGGATGGGGGGGGGGGGGATATTCTTCCTGTTTCTAACATCGCACAAGTTCCTTACAGCAACAGCTGAATTAAATGTATGCATTAATTGCAAATTTCAATGGTTTTAATTGCAATTAAAGGCAGTATCTGTATAGCTGCTGACACTATTTCTGCACTATTGGTTCTGCCTCCTGAAACAATTCTACAAGCCATCTATTAACAGACCTAGAGGAGAACTGACTCCTATTACTGGTATCAGACCCCTTATCCGCAAACCCATTATCTAGAAAGTTCCAAATTACAGAGGCCATCTCCCATAGACTCCATTTTAATCAAAAAAATTCACATTTTTAAAAATTATTTATTTTTTCTCTGTAATAATAAAATAGAACCTTGTACTTAAGATATAAACAATCCTTATTGGAGGCAAAACAATCCTATTGGGTTTAATTACTGTTTAAATAATTTTTTTTAATAGACTTAAGGTAGGAGATACAAATTACGGAAAGACCCCTTATCTGGAACTTGAGCATTCTGGATAACAGGTCCCATACCTGTACATTGTCTTAATAATCAGACACAGAGAAGAGAAAGAGGTAAACAAACACTGCTTTTAACTGCAATTATACATACAAATAACTTAATAATAATCCAATGGAGATAATGGAGGGTATATTGGAAAGTTGCTTAAAGGAGAAGGAAAGGCATAAGGTCCCCATACACGGGCAGATTGTAGGGGCAGAAACGAGGGGCCTGGCCAACCGATATCTGGTGTGAAATTGGGCAGATCTCGATCGGGCAGGTTAGAAAATTCAGTCGGATCGGGGACCGCATCGGCTCGTTGATGCGGTCCCCGAACCGACTGCCCCTTGCCGCCAGTATAATTCGATCGTTTGGCCCCAGCGAGCGGATCTCAGCGTGTATGGGAACCTTAAGTCACTTTGGCGTCCCAAAATGTTAGGCACCCCCAAGTCACTTTAATCGCTTACCTTGTTCCCCGGCTGGTGCCCCTGTTAGGAGAAAACTGCACCAGCCCGGGGTACCTGTAGCGATGCGCTTCCTTCTTCCGCGTTTCTTCTGCGGCGAAATCCCTGGGCCGGCACATGCACAGTAAAGTGAAAAGCCGACTTCTTTGTTAAAGTTCCGCTTTTCACTCTACTGCGCATGCACAAGCGCGTGAACGAGGAAGAGGAAACGCTCGCAGCTACCCCGGGCTGGTGCAGTTCTCTCTTAACAGGGGCATCAGCCCGGGGTACAAGGATGCCTAACATTTTGGCACCCCCAAGATTTCACAGGTCTCACTATAAAAAAACCCTTTTTGGAATATTAAGCTATTTGTTAAACTAGCAAATAAGACTCAGTGTAAAGCAAACATCTCCTGACCCCCTTAAGGGCTCTGGCACACAGGGAGATTAGTCGCCCGCAACAAATCTCCTGTGTCTCGGGCGACTAATCTCCCCCAAATGCCATCCCACCGGTGAAAATGTAAATCGCCGGTGGGATGGCATACGCGGCGGGGCAACTTGCACGACTTCAGTGAAATTGCGCCGCCACGTATGGGGAGATTAGTCACCCGTGAACAGGGAGTTTTGTCGCGGGCGACTAATCTCCCCATGTGCCAGAGCCCAAAAGCAACAGAAAAAAATGAAAGTGTATAAAAGTAATTACAGTATAATGTACTGTAGCCCTGCACTGGTACAACTGGTGTGTTAGCCTTAGAAACCCTACTATAGTTTATATAAACAAAGCTGCTGTGTCACCATGGGGGCTGCCATTCAAGGGAGAAAAGGCTCAGGTTACTTAGCAGATAAAACCCAATTTTTCTACAGAGCTTATCTGTTATCTGCTATGTAACCTGTGCTTTTCTCCTTTTTTTCCAGCTTGCATGGCTGCCCCCGTGGCTGCACAGCAGCTTTTTTTTATATAAACTATAGTAACAGTTATGTAGCAAACACTCCAGTTTTACCAGTGCAGGGCAATAGTACATAATATTTTCATTATTTTGATACACTTTCATTTTTTGCTGTTACTGTTCCTTTAAGATGAAACTGCCTTCCTACTTACTCCAAGAGTTTTCCCCCTCTAGGAAGTTACATAAACATCTAGGCAGTTTATTCCTTGGACCCTTATCTTTTTTTCTAGTATATACAGTACAAACATAACTTGGACAATTTTTCTTCATAATGAAGACTCCCAACCAATTCTATTTGTTTTACTTATTCATGATAATGATGTCAAGGACATGTAAACCTCACACACAAAAATGTAATCAGTGAACAGCCTCTTTGAAATCTTTCAATACCTACCATACTGGTTGTCCAGAGGTTATTAGTAAGGCTGCAGCATCCCCTTAATCACTTAGATTTCCTTCTCCTCCTGTAACCCACGCAATTTGAAGTTCTTTTTTTATAAGCAGTTTAACATGTTATAAATTAAGCAGATTTTCTAAATGTAATCATTTTAAAGAGATCTAAACCCAGACACATTCATGTTACTCAGAGTGGTCCTAAGCACTTTTCAAATTTACATTAATTTTCTATTTTAGTGGTTTCCGAGATATGAGCCAAAGCCTGGTATTAGCCATCTAAAACTGACAGAATATAATTATAAATTGCAAAAGTGCTCAGAGAATCATCCTGAGTAATTTATATCAAATTTTAGGTTTTAGAGTTTTAGACTCAAGGGCTACCACCAACACAGCAGTATCAACACTGTTCTCCTGCCTGTGCCTTGATGCTTCTGTCACTGTGTCATATATTTTTAGGAGACTACTGTCCTGCTTGTTGTCAGAATTTGGCCAAATTAATACAGCCTTGCATTACAGGTATAGCATCCATTATTCTCAAACCCATTATCCAGAAAACTCAAATTCAGGAATGCTATTTCATTTGTAGCTCAAACCATTCTAGGTATGTACTTAAACAGTGGTTTACCTTTAAGTTAGCTTAAAGTGATACTGACACTGAAAAAAATTATTTTTAAAAATATGAACCTACTTCCAAACCTACCTATAGGTCATGTTGACTGTTTTTTCCTAAAAGTCCTGTTTCTCTTCCTTCCTATTGAAGATCCTGAACCTGACTGTCTGGCAGCCCGACTGTAGCTTCTCAATCTGTCAAAAGTACTACATCATAAACTGGGAGGATTCAGCTTGCCGTTTGCTTCAAAGAGTTCCCCCTCCCTCGCATAGCATTGCATGGCATTGTGAACTAGATAGCAGGCAGGCTTGATCTTTCCATTGTCTGCCTGCTTCAAAGGGCTGTGCCCCCCCCTTTCTGCTCTTCCCACGAAGAATTAAATAGCTTTCCTGTGCCTGCCTACTTCTAAGGGCTCTCCCCCCCCCCCCCCCATTACACATAGACAACGGAGCTGAGCTTGTCACACACCGGCTGAAAGCAGAGGGGGCATTGCAGGTTTGTGATTGGGCATATTTATTCACTTGGGAGGCATTTAAATTAAAACCCGGAAGAGGGGAACAAACATGGCTGCTCCGTGGGTCTGTAATTTGTGCTACCATAATTATGAAGCAAAAAGGAATTTAAAGCTGATACAAATTAAAACACAACAGCAGGTATAAAAAAATTTTTTAACTGGCTGTCAGTATCACTTTAAATTAACTTTTAAAACCAAGAATAAGGGCTTTTAACGCTAGAAATTATGGGTAGAGACATGCAAATTACCCCTTAACATCCCTGTGCCCAAGTGTGCAGCCTTACCTGTTGGTATAGTAGCACAGATACAGCCAAATAGCCAAATTTGCAGATATTTCCTTTCTCAATCTTTTTTTTTTTATTAAAAGATATATTCTACGAAATATATTTAAAAAATAACACGAGATATTTACATGTATTTTTTGTGATACAGCACTTTTTAAATGTACAATACTAGACCTGTAAGCTCTACAGGACAGGGACCTCCTCCCTACTGTGTCTCATACCACATGACGATTAATCTCTGTGTATTTATACTTATTTATAATAAAATATGCCCTTCCTGTGTGTAATTGTATATTGTAAGATTGTACATCGCTGCAGATCCTTGTATTGCTTTATGAATAAAGTTATACTTCCATACATTAATAAAGCTGTGTGAGTTGACTTGACCAAAGCTTTATTTACAAACACTCTAAGGGAAGGATGAGAATGGAGAGGGTTTCAGTCATCTTCATCAAGGCTGTTTAGGATGTTGTTATCAGTGCAAGATGCTGGAACATGGCTTCTAAAGATAGCCACACACGCACCGATGATATTATATGAAACCTCGGTGCATGTATGGCGGCTCAACAAGGTGCCCAATATCGCAAAAGGCTGCAGATATCAGTCGCCTCGTCGATCAGCCAGGTTAAATAATTTTGATCGGGCGCCACTGAAGGTGGTCAAGCAAAATCTATATTTAGGGCTGAATCGGCAGGAGGTAGAATTTCTATTGTTTCTACCTCTATATCTGACGATTCAGCCCTGAACGTCAGTGGAGGGTGGGAATGATCAAAATTGCTACGTGTATGGCCACCTTAACGCGGTAGGATTTGCAAAGTACAAACTAGAGAGACCTGGTAAGGGTGAAAGGGTAGTTTGCCAGAGATTTGCATGTTTCTGCCAATAATTCCTTATGTGAGAGTTAAGGCATGTGAATACCATCTGACATCTCAGTTGATACTCTTTTTCACATTCCATTTCAACATCCGCATGAAAATAAATAGAACCCTCCAAAAGTATTCCAAGTACATGTACCAGGCTCCCTTTCCATTTAAGAATATTTGGCAGAATCTTATTTCCTTTCTTGGATAAATATTTCACCATAACCGTATGCAGAATACTCATTACATGGTATTATTGCAGTACAGGTATGGGACCCATTATCCTCATGGGACCCCATAATGCTCGGGACCGGGGTTTTCCGGATAAGGGATATTTCTATAATTTGGATCTCCATACCTTAAGTCTACTAAAAGATTATTTAAACATTAAATAAACCCAATAGGCTTGTTCTGCTTCCAATAAGGATTAATTATATCTTAGTTAGGATCAAGCACAATTTACTGTTTTATTATAACAGGGAAAAAGGGAATAATTTTTAAAAATTAGAATCAGTCTATGGGAGACAGCCTTCCCGTAATTCAGAACTTTCTGGATAACGGGTTTCCGGATAACAGGTCCCATACCTGTACCACGCCCAAGACCTAACGCACTGCCCAAGCATAATTTAACACCCCTTACAGCAGTAATCCCCAACCAGTGGCTTGGGGGCAAGTTTTGGTTGAATAAAAACAAGACTTGTTACCAAATAAAGCCCCTGTAAGCTGATAGTGTGCATAGAGGCTGCCTAATAGCCAATCTTAGCCCTTATTTGGCTCCTCCATGAACTTTTATGGTGCTTGTGTTGCTCTCCAAGTCTTTTTACATTTCTCTGTGGTTCAATAGTAAGAAAGGTTGGGGATCCCTGCCTTACAGTATCTGCTCAATATTGCCTAAAAGTCTATTCATTTAGAACTAGTTAATTTCCCAGAAGCCAAAAGCAACTTGCTCCGCTGGGAAGCGCCTACTACCGCCAACAGCTTTGACCACGTGATACCCCAGTGGGCTCTATGGCAAGCTGACGTCTCAGTTTGATGACGTTGTAGTGGAGGCGCCGCTAGGTCCATTGAGCTTTCGGGAAGTGGCCGCATCTTTGTCTTAGTCATGTCTCGGGGATCCAGCGCGGGGTTTGACAGGCACATTACCATCTTCTCACCCGAAGGGCGTCTCTATCAAGTCGGTATGTAACGGCAGAGCGCCGGCTGAACGCTCCATATACAGTCCCTGTGCTCTCAGTGTGCCGCCTCCTGCTGCTGCTGTGTCACGCTGGGCCTGCTGGGGGTACTCCTGGCTGCTCCTAATGGTTTCTTACCTTCTCTTTTTCTGTCTGTAGTAAGATCTGTAGAGAACTACTGATACTGTAATAACACGGAATGGAGGTGTGGGTGATGTTTTTAGCTGACATTACTGGCGCTGTAGCCGGGCTGTGAATAGGAGTTAGCAGGGCACTAAGGGCTTTCTGTAATTCACTTCCCACTAGTGTAATGGTTATCAACATATGACTATAAAGGGTTAACCTATTCCACAACACTGTGCAAACTAAGCTGGCAGTTAGCTTAGTGACTGAAGTATAGAGGCTGCTAAATACGCTTTGTGTTGTGCGCTAAGGAGTTAGCATCTTACTGGAAGATTTAGGGTGCAAAATGGAAAGGTATTCCATCATCTTTTTAATGTTTGGTCAGATTTATTAACCATAATTATGATATTGAGAGTAAAAAGAGTGTATTTTAATTGCTGCACCAAACTGAAAGTGAAAGAGCAGCTTCGCTCCCTATAAACCATGGGCTTATACGTCTCTGCAGGGATCATCTGTAAAAGACTGAGCTGTACTGCTCATACGCAGCCATTATAACCTACAGAAACTCCCTCCAGACTGAGTCTGCAGCTTATTGGCACATGTATGGGGCCTACCTGACCGATATCTGGCTGAAAATCAGACAGGTTTGAACTTTTTATCCGATGGGCCTCCATAGGCCTGGTGTATGATGCATTTATTGGCCCCAAGTCTATCAGGATTGTCCTTTACTGCATCTTTAATTCCACTATGAACTAGACAAATTTGAAGCCATTTTATAAACAAATACATTTTGCTTAAGACCTTCATTTAGCACTTCCGGTTTCACTTCTGCCAGTCACTGTTTGTTTAGCTGACACTAGGAAGACCAATAAGCAGCCCACAGATAAACCCCCTGTATAATTCTGCTCCTTATCTCAAAGCCTAACAAGAGCTGCAGCTTAAAGGAGAAGGAAACTAACAGATTTTTTTTTTATTTTCAAATTTCACATGGGGCTAGATATATTCTTCATTTCCCAGGGTGCCACAGCCATGTGACCTGTGCTCTGATAAACTTCAGTCACACTTTACTGCTGAGCTGCAAGTTGGAGTGATATCACCCCCCTCCCAGCAGCCAATCGGCAGAACAATGGGAAGGGAGCAAGATAGCAGCTCCCAGTAGAAATCAGAATAGCACCCAATAGTAAGAAATCCAAGTCCGGCTTGAGACTCCTCCAGTTACATGGGAGTAGGAGAAACAATAGGTTACCTGAAAGCAGTTCTAATGTGTAGTGCTGGCTCCTTCTGAAAGCTCAGACTCTGGCACAATGCACTGAGATGGCGCCTACACACCAATATTACAACTAAAAAAAAATTGTTGGTTCAAGAATAACATTTTAAATGGTAGAGTGAATTATTTGCTATGTAAACAGTGTAATTTTAAATAAATCATGGTATCCCTTTAAGGTTTGTTTATACAGAGTTCGTTATCTGCCTTTTAACATTTATAATAGCAAAAAAAAGTTCATTTTATTTAAAAGAATATTATTTAATTAAACCGTATCCATGTACAACTTTATATATTAGTTCTGGATAAAACTTCAATACTGCCTCATATCACTCATGTTTATAGTCTGTAGCATCAATGACTTCTGCCTGCCACTGAGCACATGGAGCAGATAATACTCGTGTATATATCCAGGCCAAAATCTATCCTGTGTGTGTGTAGATTTTATTTTCCAGTCGAAAAAATGCCATGTGTGACATTAACCATGGACTGATAGTAAACATGCAGTATAAACGGGGACTTCAGTGCAGCATCTGTGGGAGAGCTGATATAAATTGCTTTAACTACTCATTTTTGGGAAGCTTAAAAATGGAGTTCTTAAATCACCTAAAATAGCCCCTTGTGCCATTGCCCTAAAGGATGAGCAGTCAATTAAGTTGTGTGTTTACTTTATGTGAAATGAAGAGCAACAGAGGTGGCTGGGTAATTAGGCAAAAAACCTGATGGGTAGTCAGGAGGCAATGTGACAGTTATGTCAATAGCCAAGGGATAGAGGGGATGAAGGTATCATGAGGGTTTTCTAACTTCTACAACATTCCAGTCTAGGCCTGATGAGAAATAAAAAATACTCCTTGGTGGTGTTTTTATATCATGCTGATTTGGGCCATATACTTAAGCAGCTAAGGCAAACATTTCAAATCAATCAAACCCTTTTTGTTTCCTTTGCAGAATATGCATTCAAGGCGATCAACCAGGGGGGTCTTACATCAGTGGCTGTCAGAGGAAAAGACTGTGCTGTTGTTGTTACCCAAAGAAAAGTCCCAGTGAGTGGCAATGTGCTTTATCTACTCTTATTAAAGACACAATTGTTGGTTGCTTTGTAGTTTCATATATAATCAACCTACTACAGTATTGTTTTGATTTTTTACTTGCAGTTGTTTATATATTATCAATTTGTGAGTCCCTTATGAGCCTTAATATTTTTCTTCTAGATGCAACCAACATACATAGATTTTACCTGGTCTAGTTGGCTGATTCATGCTTGAGTTAGCAATTTACAATGTGCTAGCATGGTTGCAGCATATATTTGTTTGCAGCAGAAAATATAAGTTAGGTCGAGCTTTCCTACTAATAATTTGATGTGTATGCTGTTGGTTATAATCACTGCTAAGTGATGTCAAATGAGTTACTGAAACATCGGTATTAGGAAATAAATGACACACCCGCTGTAAAATACGAGGGGTAGTGGTATACCCCCTTTTCCAAAATGAGTTCAAACAATAGGGCTTGTGCTGAACATAGCTTTTGCTTATTGTTTTAAATGAAAATATCTGTTTTTGTAATTTTATGAATTTTACAAATAAGTAAAAAAAATCACTTTTACTTTAGCACTTCCTTGTTCTGCTAAGCAGAGAAGGAGCTGTTAAAACAAATTACCTGTCCAGTGAAAAGCCCCGTGATAATGAGCTGTTCAGAGTTTTGGAACTCTGAACAAATTACCTGTTTATAGAGTGAGAGGGGGTGGAAGGTGATTACTGTCCCATTTCAGACTTTCTGTTTCCCTGGTGTTCTTCCAAAGTTAGGCAAGTTTATGTACTTTTATTTTTCCTGAATTTTAAGTGATATCATTCCCTTCACAGGACAAGCTGTTGGACAGCAACACAGTAACCCATTTATTCCGGATTACTGAATCCATTGGCTGTGTAATGACCGGAATGACAGGTATTTTGCTTAATCGCCATATATTAGCCACATCAAAGCTAAAGGCCCTGGTTGTAAATGAGACCATCTATCTTTTTAGCTTCTTAATGCTGCATATTGTTTCTCTGCGCTTTTTAAGCTCTTTACATTTTAAAGCCTTTTACGTTTTATAAGACATTGTCCCTTCTCTCTCTCACTAGCTGACAGCAGGTCGCAGGTCCAGCGGGCACGTTATGAGGCTGCAAATTGGAAGTACAAATACGGCTATGAAATCCCAGTAGATATGCTTTGTAAAAGGATTGCGGATATTTCTCAAGTATACACACAGAATGCTGAAATGAGGCCCTTAGGATGTTGTAAGTGTTCTCAAAATATTGAGAAAGACATTGCGCTTATGATTTATAAATTAACATATAAATTAACTCTTTAGATGTAGAATTGGTGATGCACACCAGGTTTTTCTGCTCACGTAAAGACAGCTTGCAATGCATTTACAAGTTTTGTTTCATTGTGTGGGGATTTATTTTTCTTCTTTGCCTCTTTTTAAAATATTGTAGGCATGATCCTAATTGGAGTGGATGAGGAGAATGGACCACAAGTCTTTAAATGTGATCCTGCAGGCTACTATTGTGGCTTTAAGGCTACCACAGCTGGAGTGAAGCAAACTGAGGCCACCAGCTTCCTAGAAAAGAAAGTAAAGAAGAAATTGGACTGGACTTATGAGCAGACTCTTGAGGTAGCATGGAAAATCATTTTTTTTAACCCACAGTTACTGCCCACCCTTCTGCATTTCCCTGTACACTCACTGCTACCTTTCATCTACCCTATTTGCCCTCCCTTAAATAATAATGCAGCCTGTGTTTTGTAATTTCCTACCATTTCTTCACTGCACACAAGGAATGCAGAAGCAGAGTAAAAACCTCTCACCTTGGTAACCGGTGTATGCATACTATTTGTACTTTTTCCGTTTTCCCTTAGAGTGCTTAGTGGCTGACGCATTTCAGAGCATTTTAAGACAAATTCCCTCATTGCAAAACCAAGGGTATTAATATGAAGTTAGTCCTCTCTTTGCAGCTATAATAACTTCTCTTTGCTGGGAAGACTACCCACTACATTGGGACAGTGTTATACCTCCACAAGCATTGATTATTTTAGCCCCTGATATTTGTCAGGCCTAGCTCAGAGTTGGCCTCTCACTTCGTCCTGCAGGTGTTTATGTTCCAGTCAAGTTCTTCAACATCTAACTCAGCAAATCAGTTTTGTGTGGTCCTCACTTCATGCAGTTAGCATGACCTGTGCTGAAAAAGGAAAGCGTCCTCCCTAAACTCTATCCACAAAGAGCAGTAGTAGGATATTCCAGGCCGCAGACATTTCAGTTATTGGCTAAACATGGATAAGAGCTCCTGTTTAAAGGGGCAGTATACAAATCTATTACATTTGAAAATTGAACTAAAATTTCATTCTACTTCCTGGTCTCAGTTAGCAAAGTGAAACAAAGCAGTCCACTTTGTATGAATAAACCCCTCCCTTTCCCCAGCTACTGCCTGTTATCTTTTAAGATAAAGGGCAGCTCTGCAGAGGCTCCCAAGTGATATAAAATAACAAATTAAAAACCATAAATATTTCCTAAGGCAAACAGTATGTTTAGCACAAGCCCTATTCTACTTAAACTTAAAGGACCAGTAAAACTAAAAATGATTATGTTAAAAATCCATTCTCTCTCATTCTGACAGTACATCTGCCCTGCACAAAAAATACCAAAAAAAACAGGTTATCTTCCTGCTGTTTTAAAAAAAAAAAAAAAAAAAAAGCAATAGGGCCACACAAATTGTGCAAGACCCTACGTGCGCACTCCACATCTCCTCCTGAAACCGGAAGCCAGTTACTGCAGCTATAAGGATTTTCTAGCCCCTTGTGTTATTTACTTAGGGTGATTTATTGCTGAAAGTGCTGCAAGCAGCGAAGGCATCACACAGGTCAGCTGTAATTCTACAAAGTCAGTGCACATATTTCTTCAGTTGCTCGCAGCGCTTACAGCAATAATGAAGTAATGCTGCCAATGCACACCCTTCCCTGGAACATAATTTGCAAGAATATAAACAAAGAAACCGAGAGCTTACAAGGGGTTAGAAACCCTGTAGCAACCGGAGGTGCACAGTTCAAGTCACCCTACTGCCTCGCAGAAAGATAACTTTTTATGGTGTATTTGCATAAAGCACTTAAAATAATAAACACTGCACAGGGTAGATGTGTTGTTAGAGGGGGATAGAATGGATGTTTAACAATAATGTTAGCATTGCTGTTGATAGTGTTAATATGTAAACTAAGGGAAACTTGAGGTGACAGCCATGAACAATAGAATATTGACACTGAAGAGGCACCCCTAAGCACAAACAATGTCATTTACGCACACCTAGCTATACTGCAAGATCAAGCTGCTGAAAAATCTGATCTACTTTAGAATTTAACAAAAATATGAATTTTCTCATTTCAGACAGCCATTTCTTGTCTCTCCACGGTACTGTCTATTGATTTCAAACCTTCAGAACTGGAGGTGGGAGTCGTCACAGTCGAGGATCCAAAATTCAGGTCTGTAATTGTATGGAGCATTTAAAAGGAAAGAGCATTCCTTATTGGCCAAATAAACAATACCATGAAACCATGCCTTTTTTTTTATAGTAGTGATAAATTGAATACCTTTTTTGAACTAATTCCTATAAATGCACAGAACTGGAAAAGTTTGCTCATAATGAGTTTTCTTAAAAAAGCCCCAGCAGAAATAAGTGAGACATTCTACTATAACAAATACCATATACAGCATTATGGTATTTTTCAGTCCTGAGACCTATACTTGTCTGTAAATAAGTAATAAATATTTATAAATTGTAACACTTTTTTTTTTGTGGTTATAGAGTTCTTACAGAAGCAGAGATTGATGTCCACCTTGTTGCACTAGCTGAGCGTGACTAGTCATCCTACTTTCACCTCTGCCCAGAAAGCTCTTGCCTGGTAAAATCACCTGTCTTCATAACACTTTTTGTTTTGTTCTCTACATAAATAAAACAGATTTTTTTCTTTTTGGATATCATAGTCTGTTTTTCTTTTTCTGCAAAGCTTCTCTTTCTAAAGACAAGACATTCTGCAAAATCCAGCCCTTACATCATATTTTTCTCCCACGTGATCCACTCCTCTTTCGTGTTGATATATAATGTGTCTGCTCTATGCTACCTTCAGTGTAAGCATTTGTGCAGCATGTTCTCACCCATGGCTTACAAATCAGCTGCCAGGGTGACCAAGGGCTACGTATGTTTCTCAGTGATGCCGTTTCCTGACCAGTCAGGGCCAGAACTAGGGGTAGGCAGAAGAGGCACCTGCCTAGGGCGCAACTTTGAGGGGACGCTAGGCAGGTACCTCTGTTGCCACCCCTAGTCTGGGATCTCTTACCCCCACATTTGATTTCCCAAGGACTCCCTCCCTGCACTGCATCTGTGTGCCTTGCGTGAAGCAATCCCCCTCCAGGGCGTCCCAGCGTTTGCATGCATTCGTGCACACGCAGGGAGGGGGAAGCTGTGGGGGCGAGGTGGCTGGCTGGGTCGCCTAGGGTGCCCGGCCGACTTGGCCTGCTTTTGTGACACGTTAATGTGAATATCCTGGTATAAGCTAGGTGGTGGAGTGAATAACATCAATCATTAGTGGAGTCATATTGGCAGAAAAGTTCTGTTTATTGACAGGTTATATGCATGCACTAAAGATAGCAGAGATCAGACTAAGCATGTAAACATTTCTAACAAAGCAGCTGTAAATAAGACACATTATAGTTGGAGGCTTTAGGATGCCCCACGGAGCAAGTTAGTCGCCCACAATAGATCTCTCCTATCATGAGTGACTAACCACTCCAAAATGCCTTTGCCGATGGAAAGGCCTTCTCAAGTTGCACAGAGTTTCCTCCTGCAGGCAACTTTTCAGGCATCAGCCTTAGCCTTAAATGTACAATCTCCTTTCAACCACTGCCTAATTTATTACTTATAAATTAAAGTGATTAACAAAAGATGTTAAGAAAGCATTGTTGTTAACTCTGCTGCAGTTCTGCTAGGGTTCCTAGTTGTCCGACAGCCTAGTGTAGGATGTAGTGTGGCAATATCCGTTCTGCAACAGCGGAATCACTTGCATTAAGTGGGTGCCTGCACTAATGTACATCTGTAATTCCTCTCTGGGTTAGCAGTTAGACAGACCAGATGCAGGTTCATATTATACTCGCTTGTGCTAACATGTAACCATGACTCTGGATCTAATATTTGATGAATGTTTTAAGGAAGAAGTTTTCTGATTGTTTTAGTTCAAATCAGAATACCACACTGCTGTGCTGTATCAGTAATTTATTCTCAGTTATGAAATAAAGCTAACCATACATGCCCAAAATTAATGTGGCAGTTTGGCTGCTTTTGACCATACTACCCAACCTTCTGGTCATAAATGGCCGGGAGGGATGATTAGATCTTGGTGGAGTGAGGATGATTTGTCCTGCAAAAAATTTTAATGATTGGCCAAAAGGAAGAGGAGCTGCAGTTCATCTTCATTTTCTTCTGTTCTGAAGTTGATGTGGTTGGCCTGAAAGAATGAAATACCATAGAGGTTTGCCTGGTTATGGCCACTTTAAGTGTTCCTACCAGATATACCTAGGTGAGTAAATAGGCATTCTTACCCTAAAAGGCCTCCAGGCCTTCAGTTACTGCTCTGGACCTGCTAGTGGGGCCAGCCCCACAGTTGGGAAACCTCTGCCTTAAGGTATCACTGAACTGCTGAGTACAGTAAAAATGTGCAAGCAGGCCATCGATAATCCTCTAAGAGACATTTAAAGCAATGTTATGTAAGCCAGATGTCGATCACTGTTACTTAAACATTACATTAGGTTCCGGCTAAGGAGAAAAATGGAAACATTTATGTAAATGATTATGGGTATTGATTTGTGTGTATAGCTTTATTCATAAAGCGCTGCTTATGTATGCAGCACTGTACAATAGAACAATAAATTAATACAAGATATATATTTTAATGTTGTGTTTGCTCAAAAAAAAACATTCCAAAATACATTTTATTTTCAGTTTATCCAAACTTGACCTGCTAGAAATTTGTATTCATTTATCAGCCAAAATCCCACTTTGTGATCCCACTTTGACCTGGCCTGGTAGTTCACCTTTCCCCCATATGCTCATAGTGTACATGATCTAATACTAAATTTATAAAATCTAGGAAGTCGATACACAGTAGAACATTAACGGCACTCTTCTTGTGAGACCAGGCTACTGTATATGCAGCACCACATTTGTAGACCACTGCCCTAGCTATACCACCCCCTCTCCAATCACATTAGTGCTTGCTAAATCGAAAGGGAGAGGTGTAAAACACTCTTCCCCCTCAAAAATATGGCTTGAGAACCTATGAAAGAAACAAATGACCCTCTTTGACCCTCACCGAGACACTTCTACCCTCTCTCAGGACATTAAATACTATCTACGGCAGTGCTGTCCAACTTCTGTTGTACCGAGGGCCGGAATTTTTCCGACCTATATGGTGGAGGGCCGATAATGGAAGCCAGTTTTGACCACTCCCCTTTTTGAAACCGCACCCACTTGAAACCACACCCATGTTATCGCATGACCATACCCATATTAATGGTTGTAGTACAGCAAAAACCTGCCATACTCTGCCTTCCCTACCCTGCCTGTGTGTGCCATACTCTGCCTTCCCTACCCTGCCTGTGTGCCATACATTCACTGTGTGTGCCATTCTTGGCTGGTTTGTGCCATACTTGGTCTGTGTGTGCCATACTCTGCCTTCCCTACCCTGCCTGCGTGTGCTATACTTTCACTGTGTTTGCCATTCTTGGCTGGTTTGTGCCATACTTGGCCTGTGTGTGCCATACTCTGCCTGTGTGTGCCATACTCTGCTTGCCCTATGCTGCCTGTGTGAATGGCACACACAGGCAGCCTACAGTGACACAATGCTGGCACTGCTCCTACAGTCTGCACAATAACTATATATGAAAAAAACTTTTTAATTGCAGTACCACCTCAGTATATGTTCTTTTTGTAGTGTGCAGGGATTATTTGTGGGTTTCTACTGCTCCTGAGGTGTGAACAGGGGAACAATATGGGTGATTACAGCCTGAGCCTGAGGTGTGAACACTGCAGGGGGTGAACAATGCAGAGATTAAAAGGTGTGAACAACACAGGGGATTACATATTTAAACAATACAGAGGGATTACAGCCTGAATCTGAGGTGAGAACCATGCAGGGGGGCAGTTAATCACAGTACTGATACCATTTAGAGCTAACACAAGAGTAAGCCATCAAAGCAGCCAGACAGGTGGGCCACACAGAGGGGGGTCGCGGGCTGCATGCGGCCCGCGGGCCGCCAGTTGGACAGCACTGATCTACGGCCATTGCCACTACTCAACCTCATTTTCCAAGATGCATTGTAACCTGTCACCGATACTGTTATTAATCAACCTGTAAAAATAAAATTGATAAATAAAGAGAAAAAAATATATATGGCTTGAGGAATACATGGCCTAAATTACAGAAAAAAATTAGTTTAAATGGTTTGTGGAATCTTGGGGTCTTAAAGAGATAGTGACACCAGAAATAAAACCCCTTTTTACATCTATCATAAGATTGTCTTTGCTTGAGCTGTATAATTTTGCCATAAAAGTATTTCCCGATACGTTTACATTCCCTATCTGATCCCCCATGTCCCTCTATGAGGGGGCTGCCATATTTGTGCAGCAGGAGGCCGTTAGCATTAGAAGCTATAACTGACAGGCTGAGAAGGGACAGTCGGTTGGCAAAACAGTCAGGTTTAGGAACTTTGAGTAACAATTGCTATAAAAGCAGCCCTATAAGCAAAAAAAAATTATAGGGAACTTTTTATGTACTTTTTATGAACTTTTATGTAGATTTCTAATTTAAAAAGTAGTTTTTTTGTGTTGGTATCACTTTAAGAAGAATATAAAGCATCTGCGAGCGTAAAACTGAAGTTCTTTTGTAACTGTTGATTTGCTTAGGATTGTCAGAAAAATTCCAGTCCTATTAATGAGCATATTGTAAATATGGCCATGTGACTGTCTGCGAGCAGGCTGCAGATAATAATACTGTCATTTACTTGCCTAATAGCAGATGTGCCTGAGCTTGTGAATCACTTGCTAGCTTCATTGTGATTTGCTGAAAACAGAGAAAGTGAATTTTGGAATTTCCCAGCCTGGAAAGTTAAACAAAATAACACACTTGCAAAGCCATGGAAAGTACAGGAATATCTAGATTTGAACAGAAGAATAAGAGAGTGACTGCCTCTCAGATCCCACCTCAAATCTTGTTCCTCTTGTGCTTCCCAAGGGAACAATGTGTAACCAGGAATGTGGTGTTTTCTTGGAAATTCCTGGGAGAACCAGCTTAGGAAGGGATCAGCTGAGTGTGACTGAGATGTGCAAAACAGGCACTCTGATGTGGTTTCATGGGCAGAAAAATCTCCCTAGAAACAGAAACATGTTTTGTACATACAATGTGTAGCAGATAGCAGCCCTCACTGGATTTACATGTCAGCAGCTGAAACATTGGACTAGGCTACTGCAGAATCATGGAATGAGCAGGTAGTCCTGGTTGTCAGAGGGTGCTTGGAGTTGTAGTTAAGCAGTATATCAAGGAGTGCAAGCTGGGTATTCCTGACATAAATACTACATAAATACTACATAAATGTACTAATGTCTCACTTTTACTGATTATATTTACTAGACAAGGGGCCCTTCTCAACTGCAAGGGTCCTGAACTAACCTTAAGCAGTTATGTGGTTGGAGGCACAGGGTTCATTGGCTTTATCATGACATATGGCCACAGTACATTCACAGCTTTCCTAATCATCTGTTATTTGTTATACGCAACCCTCTGCACACACAAGTGACTCAATGTCTATTGATTGGCCCCACCTCTGTCAACACTGACTTGGAAATAATTTTGTGGTTCTAAAATGGTGCAGGGGAACTGCACCTTCACACTTCAATGTACAGAATAAGGAACTGCTGAGCTCATGTTCACTCACGTGTCACTCATTTTATTTCCTTGTCTTCCCTAATAAACTAATCTATCTCCCCATGTGAATGACAGCGGGGCCACACCCTCGCACACACCTGTGTTGTCCCTAAAGAGAGTTGCTAATCTCTTACTGACCTATTATGTGTGCAGGGAAATTCCCATCATGCGCAGGCATGAGATGTCCTGCCAAGCACCACAAGGTCCAGGAACTGACAACAGCTGAACCATTGTTGTGCATAACGGGGGTGTTCGATGTAAGACCAAGGGATGCTGGGCCTTCTGTAGTTCTGTAATGGCTAAAGGGCAGCAGTTTGAATATTCCTAGTAAATAATGCTGAATAGTATTTACTCCAGCATCCTACAGTTATAAGGGAATATTTTTTATTTAGGAAATGACTTGCGATACATTCAAGATGAAACTGGCCAGGGAATGTTGTGCTGCTGTTTTCTGTACAAAACCACTGTTTTTCCCCTTAAATTCCCTTGTCTCGTAGTCACATATAGTCAAAGTAATGGCTTTGTGCAGAGGAGCCTGACAGCTCATGGTTAGTGAAGGTTTTTCATGTGAGTGCTGGTTGGTGGAGATGTATGCAGGTGATGCAACCCAAAGCCACAACATCTCTATTCTTATGCAAGTTTCCATGGGAAGCTAAGACACTACAACAGCTTTACCAAGAGGTTTGGCACCTAAGCTTCAGATCAAAGGGTTTGTTCACCTTTAAATTAACTTTTAGTATGATGTAGAGACTGCTATTCTGAGACAGTCTGCAATAGGTCTCCACTAATTTAAGCTAGCATCCAGGCAGTGGCTTGAAAGAGAAAAAGGAATATGAATAGAGGAGGGCCTAAAAAGAAAGATAAGTAATGAATTGTAACAATCACAATACAACTGTAACCTCACAGAGCAAAAGTGTTTTGGCTGCTGGGGTCAGTGAGCCCCATTTGAAAGCTGGAAAGCATCAGAAGAAGAAGGCAAATAATTAAAAAACTATGAAACATAAAAACTGAAGATAGTATAACACTGGGCCAGTGAGACACCAGGAAAAACCCTGGTGGGCCCCACCAACCCATACCTGATCCCTACCTGTAAATACTATTCACTCCCCTGATTCTTTCCCTCCCCCGATTGTAGCGAAGTAAGTAAGTGGACAGGCAGTGGGGGCCTCAAAGCGGGTGTGAGGCTCTTGGGGCAGCAGCCCTAGTGGGCCGCGGACACCCAATCTGATGCTACATGAAGACCAATTGAAAAGTTGCTAGGAATACGCCATTCTTAACATAAAAAAAGTTAATCTGAAGGTGAACCACCCTTTTAGTTTTCAGTGACAGGGTTACCTTTCTGTTCCCATAGCTCCTGTTCTTTTTTTTGTACAGGATTATCTATCTATCTTCCTCTCTCTTTATCTATCTATCTATCTATCTATCTATCTATCTATCTATCTATCTATCTGTCTGTCTGTCTGTCTGTCTGTCTGTCTGTCTGTCATCTCTATCTCTATCTGTCTATCTCCTTCTATCTTATCTATCTGCAGTAGGATTAACTTTCAAGTGCTTGAGTTTATCTTCACCTTCTTGGCAGCAGGATTAAAGAAGAATTAAAGCCTTAAAATAAATCTCTAGAAATACTGTATTTTTTCTGATAATCTTAGTGTAGCAGCAGCCCTATAGCAGTAATAATCCAGGCCTTAGGGCTCTGGCACACGGGGAGATTAGTCGCCCGCAACAAAACTCCCTGTTCGTGGGCGACTAATCTCCCCGGATTGTGCAAGTTTCCTCTCAAGGCAACTTGTGCGATCTCAATTAAATCGCGCCGACGCGTATGCCATCCCACCGGCGATTTATATTTTCGCGGTTGGGATGGCATTTCGGGGAGATTAGTCGCCCGAGACACAGGAGATTTGTCGCAGGCGACTAACCTACCCGTGTGCCAGAGCCCTTAAGGGCCATGACAGACGGGGAGATTAGTTGCCCACGACAAATCTCCCTTGTCGCGAGCGACTAATCTACCCGAAATGCCATCCCACCGGCTAGAATGTAAATCGCCGGTGGGATGGCATACACGGCGCAGCAATTTGCCGAAATCGCCGAAGTTGCCTTGAGAGAAAACTTAGGTGATTTCGGCACCGTGTATGCCATCCCACCGGCGATTTACATTCTAGCCGGTGGGATGGCATTAAGGGGAGATTAGTTGCTCGCGACAAGGGCGATTTGTACAGTGGCGACTAATCTCCCCATCTGCAACGGCCCTAAAAGTCATTTCAGGAGCTCCCCATTTTGGATCTTTCTAGGCTATCTTTTTGAGCATCAGTGACGCTGCACATACTCAGTGGGTTCTGAGCAGCTGTTGAGAAGCTAAGCTTAGGGTTTGTCAGAAATCATCAAGCAGAAAATGGAGCTTGTCTACCGTAGAAGATACAGAGCTAATTATAAAATTCTGATGCTAATTGCACTGGTTTCTGAGCTGCCATGTAATAAGGAATCTAAATTAATTACTAATCAGCCTTGTATTATGACTCTTTTATTACAGTATGTATACCATATAATATGGGTGGGTCCCTAAGCTCAGTAACAGCAGCACAGAGTATGTGCAGTGAATCAGCAGAAAAGAAGATGGGGAGCTACTGGGGGCAGGGCCATGCCAAGTCGACCGGGTGCCCTAGACAACCCAGCCAGCCACCTTATCCCCCCCCCCCCCCCCCCCCCAATGCGTGCACACATACGCGAATGAGCAGGGGTGGAGCATGGGGGTAAAAATTGCTGATGCAGCTGAGAGTGCAGATTGGGGGTAGGCAGAAGAGGTAACTGCATAGCCCTCCGCCCCCCAATCAATTCACCTACCCTTAGTTTTGGCCCTGACTGGGGATATACAGTATTCAGAGGCACAGATCTTCCCTGCTAAAGGGCTGTGGTTGCCTTGGGCTAAAAAAAACATGACAGGGCTCATTGCAATCAATTTATCGAAAAACACATATTGACAATTCATTACAGTACCAGCAGTGTCGGACTGACCCACAGGGATACCAGGAAAGTTCCCAGTGGGCCCAGGTGTCAGTGGGCCCTCCTTCTTCTAGCCATTTGGCCTAATTCATGGTCATTAATTATTTTTCTATGGGAAAAAAGCAACTAAATATAAAGAACAAAAAAAATATTGTATGTCAAAAAAAATACAGGAAAACATAGAGACCGAGTGAGAAATGGATAAAAAAATGTTTGAAGAGTGGGCTGGGGTCCAAGGTTTTCTGGTGGGCCCCTGGCATCCCAGTCCGACCATGAGTGCCTGTGTCAAAGCATGTTCCCGCACTTCCCCTTGGTTGCCAATGCTTCCATCTTGCCTTTTCTAATGAATGGTGCACAACTTTGTCTACTGACACCAGAAAACCCTGGAGCAACTGCCACCCTGGACCTTACAGTAGCTCCAGGGTACACACAGCAGCTTGCAGCAATAGGCTCACCAGATTTGCTCTCAGTGAATCAAATGTAAGCCCTGTCTTGTGCACACATTCTGGCAATGGCAACCCCACTCTGAAAATGCTAGACACAACTTCAAAATGCAGTTGCTTCTGTTTTGATGCATCAGGCACAATTGTAGTGGAAGCAACTTAGGGTGTGGCTGCAATTATGCTGGAATATACTACTGAGTGCCCTGTGCATCATACGATGCTAACCTATCTAACAATTTCCAGTAGAGCAATGAGTTGGGACCAACATTTTAACTTTTTATCACTTATTAATAAAAGCAGTTTTTATTGATTTTTATTATTTAAATAATTTATTGCTTTTCAGGCTTAAAGGAATACTGTCATGGGAATGTTTTTAATGCATCAGTTAATAGAGCTTTTCCAGCAAAATCATGCATTGAAATTCGTTTTTCAAAAATGCAAACAGATTTTTTCATGTTTAATTTTAAAATTTCACATTTCCCAGGGTAACACAGCCATGTGACCTGTGACTTCTGATAAACTTCAGTCACACTTTACTGCTGAGCTGCAAGTTGGAGTGATATCCCCCCCCTCCCAGCAGCCGATCAGCAGAACAATGGGAAGGTAGCAAGATAGCAGCTCCCAGTAGATATCAGAATAGCACTCAATAGTAAGAAATCCAAGACCAGCTTGGGACTCCTTCAGTTACATGGGCGTAAGAGAAACAATAGGTTACCTGAAAGCAGTTCTAATGTGTAGCGCTGGCTCCTTCTGAAAGCTCAGACACAGGCACAATGCACTGAGATGGCGCCTATAAACCAATATTACAGTTAAAATACATTTGTTGGTTCAAGAATAACATTTTAAATGGTAAAGTGAATTATTTGCTATGTAAACAGTGTGATTTAGAAATAAAAAGTATACCATGCAAATCATGACAGTATCCCTTTAAGGAATCACAGGAACATTACAGTCAGTTTATAACACTGCATTAGGGGGGAGTTCAGGGGCACTCAGGGAGTCAGTACAGTGTGGAAAGCGTGGAACATTGCTCAGGGCCTGAAGACAGGCAAGTATTTATGCCACTGTGGTAGGAATGTGGCTACACGTAACTTGCACTGAGTCCCCCCATAATACAAGAGGGAGGTGGAATCTATGTTCTAGATGATACTGGGAATGCTGCAGCCTGGTGGATTCATATCATTCAGCTAGGGGTGTATTTATAGTTTGTGCTGCCCTAGGCCATTGAAGAAGACATTACCACATGGAAGATGATACCTTTGCAGTATATGTCATCCAAATATTTTTCATCGCCCATTCCTGCCTTATAGATACACAGCCTTGTACTGAATAATAAGCTTTGCAAGGCAATTCAGAAATACAATTTCAAAATGTCAGTATTTCCAGTTGCCTCATCTCTCCTCCGATTGCTGCCCTAGGCCTGGAACTCTTTGGTTTCTATGGCAAATACACATGCATTCAGCCATGTATTGTTCTTAGTGGAGTTACTGTTTATATCATATAGACATTATTCTGCATGGTACTGCCTTGCCCCACAAAGCTAACAATGTTATTTTTTTTTTTTAAGGTTGACCATGCAATAGTATAAAAACTGACTCTTAGGTCAGTGGAACCATAACTGTTTCAATGCTTAAGTTGGCTTTGCATTTTTAGGTTTATTAGGGAAACGCAGGCAGTTTATACCATGGGTATGTATGGTAGTTTCAGCAGCTTATCATGCAATGGTATCAGTCAGTCAGAGCTGAACATTTCATCTGCCAGTAGAGCAGGCAAGTAGCACTTTGGGCTATATGCAGTACAATGCCATGTGGCTTTCTGAGTCAGATACCTGTATGGACATCTTAAGTATCAGCTCAGAGTTAAATATTAAAATCTTTAGGTTTTTACTGTACTTGAGGAATCAGAGTACCGTTCCTCTGTATTATGGAACTCTAAGGCTGATGCCACACGTGGCGTTTTTACGGTGCGTTTTTTCTCGGCCTCAAAAAACGGCGCACAAGCCACACATGGCGTTTTTCAGCCTAGTACTGGTGACGTAAGCAAATCCCGTTGCCATGGTGCTAATAGTGTGAAATAGCAAAAAACGCCGCATATTTCCGCTGGGGCTGGCAGCTGCCTTTGCATATACATAGGAATAGCTTGCTTTGCAAGTACTGGCGTATTTCGGCCTACGCTTGAAAAATCCGTGTTAAGGGGTTTTCTAGCGTTTTTCCGCATTGTGTGGTTTGCTTCGCGTCTTTTCAAGCTATTTCTATGGATGATGATATCAGGCGTTTTTCAGCCGCCGAGAGAATTAGAAAATACGCAGCGTAAAAATGCCACGTGTGGCATCAGCCTAAAACATGCCAATGTTATAGCAGGGTGAAATGTGCAAGTAATTAGACAATACAAAAAGGCAGAGTTTGGTCTAATAATATGGACCATGAAGTTGGTGGGGAAGCTTGGTAATCTGTAGTCACACAATCCCATTTATTTATAATTCAGACTGCAGGGTAAATGAGTTTTAAAGATTTGGCCTTAATAATAATATATGCGTCAGATGTATTTATACATAAATGTGTGCATTGGCTATCATGTTGGCTTGCTAGTAGCCAATAATTCATGTTAATAATAGCTTCCTGTGTATTTGTAAGTGTGTTTATAGGGTAGAGTACAGGTATCGGACCCCTTATCCGGAAAACCATTATCCAGAAAGTTCCGAATTACGGAAAGGCAATCTCCCATAGACTCCATTTTAATCAAATAATTTACATTTTTAAAAATGATTTCCTTTTTCTCTGGAATAATAAAACAAACAGTACCTTGTACTTGATCCCAACTAAGATATAATTAATCCTTATTGGAGCCAAAACAATCCTATTGGGAAAACCCCAGGTCCTGAGCATTCTGGATAACGGGTCCCATATCTGTACTTGGCTTTGGGCACTGCTTCCCTTGAAATCAGGAAATGCTTCTGTTTAACACTTGCAGTCACACAAACAAACTGCTTGAAAACTGTTTAGGACAATTCCTGATGCAAAAAGTCTTAGATAGAAAAATACCTTTTATTCCAATGAAATTCCAGGACAGTTCTGGGGATAAAAAGGCTTTTAATAAAAAAAAGTACCTTGTATTCCTATGGAATCATTGCAGCTAGTGGGAGCAGGGTGTCGGATTGATTTTGACTAACTGGCTTCAGCTAGTTGATTATACAGTATATGGAAGCTTCACCAATCATTGCCTTTAGTAGTTACTACTAAAATACAATTGGCATGTTTATATGGATAAAACACCCTAGCATTGAATCAATGGAATCTGCTTTGTTGTTTGAGTTTTGAGGCAGGATCCACTCGGTTATTATAAGATTCTTCCACCTACTGCTTCCTTTTTAAAGTATGGCACATTGGTCTTTTATTAGCTATGTGGCTATGTCTAGGCAGCAGCAGTCTTTTGTTTTGTCTCTCAGCCAACAATAAAATACTACTTATATCTGAACCCTATATTTATTCATGATGTATATAGTTCTTTATTCCCCTTGTTTAAAAATATAGTTCCAGTTATGCAAAAAAAATGGTTTCTTCTCCTTTGGTAAAGGGGTTTTCCTTTACAATGATAATGTTTATCCAGTTTTGCTGCATCTTTTGTGAAAAGAGAAGCCTAATTCTTCAGCCCTGTGTGGCTCTGACATGGTAGTGCGTAGAGTTTTCTGTCAGAAGGCCCAGGGCTGCTATGCAAGTTGAACATAATGTATCAAGGAATGTGCTCATAGTTTGTATGTATGTATAAAGGTAATATATTTGTCCCACTCTGTTGAAATTGCTTCACTTTTCACCCAACCTCTGCCACTCACCATACCCGTATGTAGCACAGACAGAGGAAAGGCAAGTTATCCTGGCTTCAAGACATGTTCTGATAATGATAGATTAGTCTGAGAAGCATTGTTTATCACTCATACTTTGTCGGTCCCTACCCTAGTAATGCTACCTAGTAAGTCTGACCAGGAATGTAGTGTTACAGGAAGATGTGTGCAACTCCTTTTATGTACCTGGTGCCCTCACAGAGATTGACCTAATTTGTTTGGCGGGGTATTCCACATACCTTAAATTCTTCTAACCTCCTGCAGTTTTTTTTTTCTCCCAGCTAAAAAGGCAAAATAGTTTTAACTATAACTGGCTAAGAAATAGAATGCAAGCACAATGAGAATGTAACCAATTTATAATGCAAATAGTACAAATCTTCAGAGATTGCTTACTAGCTGAAGGCAGGGCAAACACCCACTAAAAACCTGTGTGAGAGGGGAATTTTCATGAATGAAGAAAACCCAGGGCTAGCTCTGGATCCCAGGAAGTATACAGGACCTTTGTAGCTAATTGAAAAGTTGCAACCCAAAAATCCTTCACCCCAGGGCATAACCACCATGTCTGCATGTAATCTCCCTGTTCTGTGCACCTTCACAAGCAAGTTGATGATGCCCCTGGGGAGGATGCTGTCTTTCTTAATTGGGTGAACAGTGGCAGTCTCTTTAATACTAATACTAGGGGAACTTTTGCAAATCTTTGTCGGTTTTTCTACTAGTATTCGACTTTGTAAGTCTGTTCCCCATGCTTGCACATATTTGCACAGACTATTTGGGATGACCTCTATTAATTGACAGTTTATAGAATTTTGAGGTAATCCCTTTATAATCCATATAGAAGTTTAAGCAGTATGACTGTATGGGCTGTAGTAATGTGGCCTAGACATGAAAGAATTTAATGGAAAGTTTGCATTGTTTGGTATATGGTAAAGGTATAGGGACCAGTGGTGTAACTACTGGGGGAGCAGTGGATGCACCCAGGCTCACCCCCCCCCCCCCATGGTAGGGCCCCCCGAAGTCACTGCGCTCTCCTGCTGGAGTCACCGTGCATGTCCGCTGATGCCCAAAGGTGAAAGCGAGTGCATGGCACACCCATTGGCAGAGAGCCAGACTGGGGGCAGAGGGGCCGGTTCCTTTTTTGTACCAGGGTCCATGGTCCAGCAGTTAGGCCACTGATAGGAACTATTATCCAGAATTCTTGGTATGCTGGGTTTTCTGAAAATAGATTAAAACAGATGTCAACACAAAGAAAGAGTCTTAATTCTCCAGTTCTGACGTTCCCACTCTAGAACCATTGTGTGCAAACAAGTTCTGATGAGACAGCACACAACAAGCTGTGAAACACCCACTGTTCTGTATATTCAATGTACAAATAGTACAAATAGTCTTTACACTTACAATAAATAGGAACTTATAAGGAACATTGTTTTGGACCCAGACACCTTCCCAAATAAGGTAAATTTTGAACAATAACTCCGCCCTATCCAGATATAAGTAAACACTCATTCTATTTGTTGAACTGTGAGATTTGGGAAAGTACTGGAAGGTTGTGTGTGTGTGTCAGAAATGAAGTAGAAGACTACAGGCAGGGAGTCGGGAAGCTGAACACTCTCTGAGGAATGTGGTGGAGCAGGTCAGCTATGAAACATGGCAGGAAATATTTTACAGCCAGTATCACTGAGAATCATTTTAAGACTGAGAGAAAAGGTGTGATCTATTTTGGATGGGGCATATACATCATACACAATGTTCAGATTCCTGAAGGAAAATGGTATTCCAATGGAGAAATCTATCATCTATATCAATCATTTATCTATCTAAAATCTTTCTTCCCTTTAATAACATCAGCTTGAACGCCATGTTTAATGGCTATGCCAGTAGAATACTGGTGGCAACCCTAGTGAGCTCAGAGTGAACTAAGTCCATGAATGACTTTAGACTGTAAGGCCTATAACATTTTGCCTTCTTGTACCAGGTGAGGCACAATGTCCCTGCCTGCTGACAGCTTCTCTAGATTCATTTGAACAGAAAACATGATGCCTATGGCGGATACTGCAGTTGTGCAATAACTACTAAAGACAGATACATAGAATGTAACTACATTTGAGGAAAGGTGTTTTGGCCTCTGCAGTTTTTCCTTTGTGGTACCCATGGGAGCCGTTGGAGGTAATCTAAAATCTGCCAGCTGAAAAGCTCCCTGTGCGACATTGGTCCCTGTCTTGTCCTCTTCTTCTATGTAGCCTTCAGAAAAAAAAGTATGCACTCTGCTGATCAATCCAGGTTCATGTTATACATGGGTACGGTAGGGTTAAACACTCCCCTTACTAGCATTTACACCCCCGAGTTCTAAATTTAATTACAGATACAGTTCTTCTGTGAGAATCCTACCTACTGGTGCTACATTATTCATCTTCCTATCAGTGTCAGACTGGCCCACTAGGATACCAGGAAAACTCCCGGTGGGCCCAGGTGTCAGTGGGCCCTCTTGCTTCTATCTATTTGGCCAATTGCATGGTCATTCCCTATTTATGTATGGGAAAAATAAATGGAAGGATAGAGAAAAGAGACTTGGATAATAAAGAGGTTGAGGGATTAGAGAGTGGGCCTATGGTCCAAGGTTTTCTGGTGGGCCCCTGGCATCTCAGTCCGACACTGCTTGCTGTTACCAATTATGGAAGAGATCCATGGAACTTTTCCTTGCCAATATTAATCAGCAATTGAACATTAGAAGGGAGGATTCTCAGCCCCTTGGAGAATTATGCAATAGTCAGGACTGCTTTAGCTCATACTAAGGTTAAAGATCTTGAAAAACATTGGAATTTCAGTCATTGTTCCATAGTTCCAAGAATATCAAGCACATTAGATGTTGTATTTATTGGGAAAAAAACATCATAGGTGGTAATAGCAACCAATCAGATCTTTGTTTTTGTTTTCTAACTTGTATGTGACTGTTCAAATCTAAGTGCTGATTGGTTGCCTTGGGCAACATCAGCAGTTATGTTTGTCTTCTGTGTTAATAAATATAACCCTAGATGTGTTCACTCCAAAACACTTTCACTGCATTTTTGTAGTGGTTTCAGAATTTTCTGGTTCTAGTCCCCATTTGAAATCCAGCAATGGATCATGGCACATAATAAAGTGACAGGTATTGGAAAACATTACTTCATTCAGTTTCAATAACATCTAAGGCAGCAAATAAACGTTCACCTAAATCTCTCAAGTGACCTTCAATCTGGTCTTTTAGGGTGTGTGTAGAAGATCAATAGCTATCCAAGTCTTACCCTAATTGGCCTTTAGGCTGGGTTCCCTGCAGCCAAGGATTGGGTCAGCCTATAGAAGCCAGCCCTACAATTTGGGAACCATTGCCAAAGGCTATTTAAAGATATTGAGATGTCATCCCAAGAACCACTGGCCCTGTAGACTTTAGGAACCTGTTACCAGATAGTATTGCTTGAGGTTCCATCCCTTATGTTTTTTGAATAACACAGGATACACAGAGGAGTGCCATTAAGACCCACACAGAGCATTCAAGACTTATGTTTCTGGAATACTGTCTCCAAATGCTTTTGGCCTTGATAATATATAGGATTATCCAGGATTATACTGAAGTTTATCCAGCAACATTAAGGTGAGACAACTCTTTCTACGCTAAAAGAGATTCCCTTCCAAATATCATATAGAATAGTGATTCCCAAACTTGGGGCTGGCACCCTTAAGTGGGCTTGAAGCAGCGGTAGGGTAAGGCCAGGTATAATTGGGGGAATGCCTATTTGATTCTTAGATACACCTGAAAGGTTAAAGGTCAAGTTGGTTGAGATTAGGAGAGAGTTTTTAGATCTTATGTGCTTGATATTTTTGGAACAATGAATTAAAAATACCAGTGTTTTTCAATAGCTTTAACCTTGGAAGTAGCTAAGGCAGCCCTGACCAATGCAAAGACCTCCAAAGGGTGGGGGTGGGGTGCTACATCTTAAAAAAGGCCTAGAAAGTACTGCAACTCCTACAGGCAGGAGGTTGCACATTTATAAGAGGTAAAGTGGGCCTTGCTCAGTAGATCTTATTTTTATTCCACAAGATTTTACTTTGAGCCTATTATCCTAGTAAAGATATCAAGTTTTCTGTTCTTTGAGTCTTGGATGGGAGCAGGAAAAAAAAATAATCTGCAGAGTAGATTTGGAAACAATTATTTATTTATTTTTTTTCTTTTCTTTTTTTTATATAAAATATAAACTTTGCATATAAAAATAATCTCTGTACTTTATTTACACTATATACAGTGTGTAGTTTATTTTAACAATCTGCTCTCTGGCTATAATTAGTCAGGTCCTCAACACAGTGTATTTATGAGCCATTTATTTCATGTTGGCATTGAAGGGCATTGTCAGTATCATGGTATTGGTCGCCCTGCCTCACAATGATGTTAATGACAGATTAGAGTTCCTTCTGCAGCATCCTCTCTTTATCTGCTCAAGGAATAAGCTCTTTAATTCATAGCTGTGGTCTTGATGCGGCAGGATATGTAACACAGGAAGCTTCTCGTGTAGAACATCGGTCACCATGGAACAGCACAAGCACCTCCACGCCTCAACTTTCAGAGGATCCTTTTCTACCCCGAAGTCACTGGCTCCAGTGCTGTCCTCTAGTAATGAGAGTCTGTCCTTATAGTTTCTTTTTTTTAGTTCACACACAGCAGTCTAATGCAGCGGCCTCCCCCCTATGATGCAGTCGTCATACATAAGCTGTTAGACAAAAGAGAGAAAGAAAACTATTTAGAGCCAAAAATTGTTATACATAAACCTTATTAAGCGACAACTTTATTGCAAGAGAGTTACATGTTGGACCAAAACATAACTCAGGGGTTGCTACTGAACCCACTTTTTTCTAACTTAAAAGGAAGAAGATGATCACTAATCTAAAAATGGATGGGTTTATGGTTTTATCAGTCTCCGTAGCCCCTGCCAAATCTCATCCCTGCCTCACCCTAAATGCTTTATTTTATTTTAGCTGCCCAAACTGCTAGGGCCTGCACAACCCAACAGATTATTAAAAATTCTTTAACATTAGGCTAATTATTACATGTGCTTGAAACTGGTTTAACTGCCATTCATTCCCATGCCATTACTATGATGAACTCGTCTCTAGGTCTCACCTCATCATCATTATATTCATATTCGGAGTCAGAACTGTCTTCCTCTTCACTCTCTGGAAGGTACTGCAAATTCTTGTGTGTCACTTCAACCAGCTGTTGTTGAATCAGCATGTTATTTCTGCCCCATGTGAGCTGGCACGGAGAGTAGCCTTGGTACGTGACTCTGTTTACATCTGCTCCGTGCTTAAGCAGCAGTTTCATCAGGTCGTAGTTCTGCAGGTCCACGGCCATATGCAGCACAGTGCGACCATTGCAAGGCTCCTGTGGTGAGGGAAACAGAAATTTCTCTTAGATCTAGAGGCAAAATTGAATCCAATAGACATGGCAGGAAGAAACATCAGTATGTAGCCAAGTGAAGTAGGGGGAATACTGACCTGGGCATTTATATCAGCCCCCTTATTAATGAGATTTTCCACAATTGCAAGATAGCCATGGATCGATGCCAGGTGGAGGCACGTGTGACCTGCATCGGAAAGAAAGATATTAGCAAGGCAGTTCTAATTCTAATTTGCCAAGTAGCACAACAACACACGTCTAAAGGTTTATAGATTAAGTTTGATACATACCATCATAGTTCACAGATTGCAGAAGTGCTGGCAGTTGTTTCTCACAATACTGGAAAATGACCCCAACTCCCCGAAGCGAGCCCTGCTTGCAGGCAATGTGCAAGGCGGTGTTGCCACAGAAGTCTTGGATTTCTGGATCACAACCAGCCTGGAGAAGTGACTGGCTGATGTCTTGTTGTTCGGTGATTACTGCCAGATGTAGTGCTGTCTGCAGAAAAGACATTAAAAAAAAAAAGAAAAATCAGTAAATTCATTCTCATTAAACACAAAATTGAACTTGCAGAATAAGCTTGTACTATATTCTATCCCTCATGAACATGCTATGAGTGCACTGACTATTAATATTTTAAGTGCTGGCCAACTTACATGTCATAGGTCAATTATTCCACAAACTGGCCCTCTATTATACTTTATATGTTAAAATTCCTTTGGAGGGCCACATCCGGCCCACGGGCCTCCAGTTGGACAGCCCTGCCCTAACCGACAATGGTGGCACATGACAAGCTAATCTAGAAATAAAGTTTTTACAAGGTTTAGAAAAAAAATAAAAAGTAAATTACCTGGTGCAGATTATTCTGCTTGTTCAGGTAAAAATGGTCCCTGTATGAACGTTGGATTGCCTCCTTCACCAGGGTTTTCTCTTCATGGATAATTGCCAAATGGAGAAACCTAGAAGGGAACATAAAAAGGACATGTTAAAATAGAGAAGCAAATTTGTGTCATTTAACCATAAAAAAAGAAAAGATGAACTAGCAGGTTTATGGGAAATGACAAACTAGCTTTCCAATCTTAGCATCTTATTACAAAATGTCATTTCTGTATTTACTATTTCATCATTC
Organism: Xenopus tropicalis; assembly: GCF_000004195.4. Taxonomy (NCBI): domain Eukaryota; kingdom Metazoa; phylum Chordata; class Amphibia; order Anura; family Pipidae; genus Xenopus; species Xenopus tropicalis. The sequence continues at coordinate 109,513,339 of NC_030684.2, forward strand.
AGAAGTAGAAAATGTACCCCCCCCTCCCCTTTGGGAACCAGTAAGTGAAGTGGTGTTAAGGTTCAGTGTGTGGGAAAGATCGAGGTGAATAAAACTTCATAAATTTAGAAACTGCCAAGCAATAGGAAATAATAATTCATAATGAACCTATTTCATCATAGCGGCATGTCGGTGAGCTGCAATACTAGTCAGTGGTGACACAAGTGTGTACTTCCCCCTCCCCCAGCCAACTATGCAATTGTGTAAGTCTGGGGATTTTTTCTTCTCTAGATCTGTCTGTTGTTTTCCGCTTTCTGCTGTGAGTGTGAGAGTGTGTGTGTGTGCAGTTGTGTTCCTGGCTACTGGCCAGGGACTTTCCAAAGCCAGAGTCCTGCCCCTGGGTGCCTGCCAGCCCCCACCCCTCTGAGGCAGCAAGTCAGAGAACAAGGTGTCCTCCCACCCCCCCTCCCTCCAGCTCACACGAAGAAGGGAAAACCCAGACAGATATGGCGTCTCTTCTGCACCAACAAAAAAATTCCCCTACCAAGAACAAACATGCACCAAGCCATCTAACAGCTGCCCGGCGTTGCTGCATGCTTGCAAATACCAATGCATGATATAAAAAAAGCATTAAAAGCACAAGGGTTTTTAACTATTTGCACAACTTACTAATACTGCATGTTTATGGTTGCATGAAAAAGCTGCACAATAAATTGCAGTGTTATGCAGTGTAGCCTGCCCCATGCACCTAACTGTGCATTCACCATAAAGAAGTCATGCATTAGTAAATATCTACATATCCTACACTAAACACTGCCCCAAACCTAGGTGTCCCTGTTATATATATATATATATTAGTGCAGCACTATAGAGTACTATCCCTTTATCAGTATATACACTGTGCAAGGCAGATGTAATGGTTTTAGATGTACTAATACTAAGGTTCATCGCCCCTATACAATATCAGTAGATACTGAGCACAATCCCCAGCCATATAACGAACCCATTCTCTATCACTTACGTGTCTCCATCTTCGTTGACCTCTTTCTTCCATGGCTCCGGCTCATAGTTCGATGTGTCCGGCGGGCCCTCCATTCTCATGTTGCTGAGGTCAGTAATGATAGCCGTGTATTCCTCCTCCTTCAGGGAGTCCAGGCCGCTATCAATGCGATCGTCCTGCAGCAGTTTGTCCTTCCGGAGATCCCTAGCTTCTCCCTCCATCATATTCCCTTGGTAATCGTGAAAAGGCACAGACATGGCGGCGGCCGGTTGTTGAGCTTCCCCGCAAAATAGCTTAGAAGACACTGTAGAATCCCAGTTGCGATAGTGAAGTTCTGTAGCTGTAGCCTCCTCTATACTAATCCCATCCGATCAGAGCGACTTCTGGTAGCGATCTGGCAGCTCCCTCCCCCAGCAGGCTACTTTTACATATACAGCCGGGGTTTTTTCTGGGTGGAGCCGAGCTCAGTTTCCTACTTGTGAACTATTATGTACTCTGGGAAATTCCAAGAATAAGTCAGTATAGGAACACAATGAACCTGACGGAGCCAGTTCTGTGGTACAATAAAAGGAAGAGCGCAGAAATATGTACAAGGCTCAGAAATTCCCTTTTTTCAGACGTGCGCAGCTACTCCATGTACATTCCTCTCAGCACACTCACCATTCCTGGGACACACTGGGGGGATTCGGGCAAAAATACACATTAGTTCCCCACATCATACTCGGCATTTATATGCGTTAAATATACCTTCGTCTGACAGACTATTGATATTATGCTAAATACATAAGAGCTCAACGTCCGGGGAGCCATTTGCATTTTGCACCTTAACCCACACACACAACCGACTTGCACCTAATGATTGATGCTAATGCCATTTTGTTTTATTTCAGCAACTTCCAGAAACGAGGGGTTTACAAACAATGCAACTTTCGCGCAATGTTCCCCAAAAGGCTGCAAAAATTGCGTCATAAGCAGCAAGATTACACTGGGATTCTGGGGAATAACGTTGCATTGTGGGTGAAACATGGAATTTTGCACTCTTTTGTGCATTGTAGTAAGGCTTTCCCACTGGAAAGAAATACAGGTCTTCCTAAATTTTCATCTCTCTACCCAGTTAACATTGGGATATTGCAGTATTTTAACTGGTCAGGCCAGTATAATAACCTCCAGGTGGCAATCCTAATTGCAGTTTGCATTTGCTTTAAAAAAAACATAAGCCCCTTTGTGCATTATTGTTGGGATGAAATGAGATTGTATGAATTTAATAGTTATTATTTTTATAACGATAATAGTTTCAGGTACCTTGCTTAGGTGAAATAACTTAATTGCCATTTGCCGAAGGTTATCTGTCCGTAATTCTTGTGTGGGAATAAAAGTAGTAAACCAAAAACATCATGGAATACTTTGACTATACTATTGTGCGCTCTGCACTAGTGATGTGCCCAGGCCCGGGCCTAGGGCGGCATAAACATAGGGGCGGCATGCTGCCCCGCCGCACGCAAATTTCAAAATTTTGCTCCCATACGGAGCAATGGGGACCTCTCCCCACTGCTCTGTATGGGAGTTTTAACTTTGGCGCATGCGCATTAGCGCGGCGGCAGGGGAGGAGGAGGTGGTTTGCGCATGCGCGCTCGCACGGCGGGTAGGGGGCGCCAAATGGGGGCGGCCTCGGGGCGCGTCATTTAGAAATCCGGTGCTGGATGTGCCCCCCTGACACAAGGGGCATATATATTATAGTGTGTAAGCCAAAATCAGCTGTGATGTTGCATATAGCATTTAATAAGCAATTAGATTTTAATGGTCACCTACAAGTTAAGGTGGCCATACACGTTACAGTTATCAACCTTCCTGCGACCATTGGCAAAAACAATAAGAATTCTACCCCTATTTGACGATTCAGCCCTTAACGTATGCTTATGCTCAGGCGCTTCAACAGTGCCCGATCAAAATATTTTACCCTGCCCGATTGGCAAGACGACCAATATCCAAGGTTTTTTGTGATATTGGTCACTTCGTCGATCCACTATACATACACCGAATATCGAATGTTGGCTTACACAGTATAATAAATATACCCTTAAGAGAGTAGGTGCAGCATCCCTTAGGCCACATTGGGGCGGCATTTGGTGCCAAAACTCCCCTAAATACTGCAAACCCCATGACCAAGAAGGAGTTTTGTGTCCCTTATTGCTCTTGTACTTGCATCCAGGGCTGTGATGAACCCTATAATCTTTCTGGTGGCTTTTGGTGTTGGGCTATATAGTGGTATAGATTCTGCTGTAGTGCCCACTTACTTATAGTCATACATATCTGTCCATATTAAAATATTGTAAACAAAATCTGTAGTAACATATTAACAGCTTAGTGCACCCTATACAGTACTGAAATTTGGCATCAGACTTTGGGTTTGGGTGCTTGGATTGTTTTGCCTTTGTTATGCAAAACACAGAATGTCTTTGTTATATTACTGCCCAGTGACTGGGATTTCCCCATGATTAGGATTTGGTATGCAGATATAACGTTCCTTAAAGCTCATTAAACCTCACTTTCAATCAGGGACTTTAGATAAAGCTGCTTAGGGAATTTGCAGGTGGAGGACAGATTCTAGGACTAACCGACAGATCCTTCTATCTTAATAAACATGCCAGTTCCAGTACGGCTGGCAAAGCCTAATAGAAGCTGTAGTTCTCCTCTGCTGCTTTTGGTAATGCCATGTATGACTCTGTGCAGTGTAAAAGTACCTCTGATGTTCCCCCTAAAGAACTTAACTTTCCTCCAGCAAATGTACTTAATGGGGCATAACATCGGAAAGTGAAATTATGTGATTCACAGATTGCAGCACGTTAATAGGACACGGGGATTTTACTGAAGTTTGGCCACTTTAAAAAAATCCCAGCAGTAATTTGGCAACACGTTGGGTTTAACAGGAGATCCCCTGATATCTAATTCTTCTTCAAAGGTCCCTGCTGGGCACATTTGAAACTGCAGGATAGATTGCAGTATTGCAGATAGATAAGTATTGATTTTTTTAAGTGCCAAATAACAAGTTATAATAAACCACCCCCTTCAAGGGTCTTAGTGGTTTCATTTGTAATAGAATACATTATTTACACCTCAATTAGATCAGTGGCAGATTTCCAAATCTATCACAATATGGTGACTAGTCACACAGTTTGTTTTATTATTTCAACAGTGCAAGATGCACTAATGAAAGCTAACTGCTTATTGGTTGCTATGGGTTACTGCACTGATGCTTTGGCAATCTATTATCCCAATCAAAACAGTACAGTTCTCAATCTTTATCTGATTTGGACTTCTTCATGACAGTCAATCCTTTCCAATACTTCCCATGGAAGTAAGTAGTTACAGTAATAGCATCAACCTGCAAGTGGGCATATGGGATACATTTCATTCACAGAAAGTATGATTTTCTGCCCAAAATACACCTTGTGTGCGCGCTGACAAGCAGTTGGATAGTCATGGATGGATTGTATTTAACCCATTCAGTGCTGTCAGAATGTCACATTTCATTTGCACTTAGTGCCATATTTTTGTGCTCTCTCCACCAAGTTCAAACTTACCTATACTGACCTATCTATACACTCACATACATAAACCATATATACCAACAGCAATACCAACTGCAATATCCCTTTCCATCTCTATTTTAGCTTGCCTGATTTTTTGCATGCTTTATTTGCTTCCTTGTACCTGATGCAAGTTTCCGCTGTCCCAGCTAATTTGAATGCTTTAAAAGCATGTTTTTTTATTACCAACCTTCACCACTAACACTTTTATGCAACCATAAAGGTTTGGCATTGTGATTCCTTTCCTTGTTTATAAGGGGAATATACTGACCTGTATACTTGTTAAGCATAATTTTAAAGATATTACATTTTTCTTTTCTGTTCAACCCTGTGAAAAGCCTTTCCCAGTTGATACATTGAAGAGATGCCCTTATACCGACAAAGTCTGCACGTCTAAAATATAGGGACCTATTTTATTTAAGTACGATCGGCTCCTAATACAAAAAAAAATGTATTTTTTCTAAGTTTTCGTACCTTGCGTATTTTCGCTGATTTTTTCATTAATTTGCACAACTTTTTTGTACTGTGTGTCAACACACACAATACAGTAAAAAATAAAAAGTGTAACCTATAGGTAATTTTATGTTTGCTGTAAGCAAAACACTAACCAGAACAGCTAAGTAATTTCAGAGATAAAAGACCCTGTGACTGCTTGAGGGGCCCAACTGAAAAATTAGGGGTGAAAACACACAGAGCTACTAGTAGCAGCTACTTGTCGTGGCTACTAAATTAGACAATGCTGATCATTTACTGAGAATTGTCCCTATATGTGTTTTAGGGCTCTGGCAAACGAAATGCCATCCCACCGGCGAGAATGTAAATCTCCAGTGGGATTGCATACGTGGATTGCAATCGCGGAAGTTTCCTCTCAAGGCAACATCCAGGGTTTTAGGGAAATCGTGGCGCCACATATGCCATCCCACTGGCGATTTACATTCTCGCCAGTGGATGGCATTTCAGGGAGATTAGTGGCCCGCGACAAGGGAGATTTGTCGCGGGCGACTAATCTCCCCGTGTGCCACAGCCCTTAGAAGAGGCAATTCTCAGTATTGTCTATGGCGGGGTATTTTCTGGGGTTTAGTAGCCATGAAAAAGTAGCTGCTTCTAATAGCTCAGTGTGTCTTCACCCTAAAAAAATAGAGCAAATCATTACAGATAGTTATTTTTCCTATGCAGAATGAATGTCCTCTCACCAGGGAGTTTGCTGACTGGCCCCTTTGTGCTAGGGGAACATCCTGCTGACTGTGCCAATTTAGACCCTGACAATGCTGTGCTATCACTTTACATTTAACCTTCTATCTGTAACAGCTGCATGTGACTACTGTACAATGTCAGCTGAAAATCCAGGCAAGCTAAGCTCCAGGCTGCAAACCTGGAGTTCAGTTAAAAGTAAAAGATACTTACTTTCTAGCTTTACAGGTCCACTGAAAACATTCATCAGATTGGATGCTTTTGGTTAACAGAAATGGAGCAAATGTTAGAAACTGTTATTTAACAACACAGTGCCCATATGTGAAAAATGATCCATCCACTGATATATTCTCTGCACCACCTTTTACCTCACTTATCTGAATAGCGGGAATCCATTATTTATTTTTGTTACTTCCTGATCAGTAGGTTGTACTTTACTGCTGGTGAGGAACTGCAGCAACCTGTGCTGTGTACTCTGTTAAGTAGAAGCATAGCATAATGTTATGTTTAACTAGGATTACTAATCAAAAACATATGACTGGGTTTCTAGGTGCTTTGCAGTTTTTAAAGTGTGTGTGTGTTTGTGTGTGTGTGGGGGGTGGCTTTAACATGGCTGTGAATGAAAACCATTTCCTTTTATATTTGTAATCACAAATAATATACTTTAGTCAGATATGTACAGAATTTTGCCCAATGTTTACATACTTGATGTACAGGTATCACACCCCTTATCCAGAAACACATTATCCAGAAAGTTCCGAATTACGGAAAAGCCATCTCCCATAGACTCCATTATAAGCAAATAATTTACATTTTTAAAAATGATTTCCTTTTTCTCTGTAATAATAAAACAGTACCTTGTACTTGATCCCAACTAAGATAATTAATCCTTATCGGAGCCAAAACAATCCTATTAGGTTTAATTACTGTTTAAATAATTTTATTAGCAGACTTAAGGTATGAGATCCGAATTGCGGAAATACCCCTTATCCGGAAAACACCAGGTCCCGCACATTCTGGATAACGGGTCCCATACCTGTACCAATAAGTGAAACAGAGGTTCTGGAAAGGCTTAACTCTCTTCCTTTATGCAAGACTATCCATCAAATTACTAGCAAGGCTATACCGTCTTTATCCCTGGTTCCATGGATGTAAACATTCAGTTGCCTGGTGACTTACATTTTCTATTACCCATCAAAATTCAGGTCAGAGAATATATAAAACACAGGCAGAGGAAAGAAGGGGATCTGCTTGGTGTGCCCCTGCCATTATACATGTTTCCACAGCGACTGGAGCAGTGGATTTACTCACCAGGTTTATGTAAACCTCTTTCACAAATTTACTCATTACTTAATAAGGGATAGGTCAGGGATCTCCCTTCCTTAACTACTGATACTTGAAAGGACATCCTAGAAACAATTTATTATTCAGTAATGAGTGTCAGGAATAAGATGATACAATTTTAGATCCCTTTATAGAACTTACCTTACCCCCAACAGGTGAGATACGATAAACTGCTACATACCAAAGATCTGCCCAAGGTGCAATTAATCCCCTGGTACTTTCTTTCATATGGTATGGACTTGTACACATATATGGTCTTCTTGCGTTAAGATTGCAGGACACATCTCTCAAACTTTAGCACTTCCTTTTCTAATGAATTCCATTAGCTTGTTATTGAATCAGGTAAAAGACACATTACCATCTAGGGCAGAGTGAAATTGATATATATTTTAATAATGTTTATGTAGATTCTCATTCATCCAGGTCATGATATACAGTATCTAGTAGAATTAAGTCTAAAACAGCTGGACTTTTCTGAGTTTTCTTGAAAACATTTCAAGAAAAGTCCAGTTTTAGACTTAATTCTACTAGATACTATTTTAATAATGTATGCAAAGAAGCGGATTGTTATGGAGTGTAACTCTTCCTCACCTCCTACTGTTTTTCACTGGATAGCTTTGGTAAATAATAACATCCCTTTGAACAGACTGACTTCCCTAAGCATAGTCTATATTAGGACATAAGATAAAATCTGTGTATTGTGACTGGCTGAACTCTGGTCTACCTAAGGCAATAATTCAATTCCCAAGAGGAAAGGAAATCACCTTATCCTCTATTCCTCCCAAACATGTTTTTCTATTAAACTCCCTCTCTGATCATTTTATAGCTGAACTCTCTCCTATATGGGTTATAAATTCAGGGGTGAATAAATATGAATATGAAGGAAGTAGGAAAATAGTAGGAAATAGGCCGGTTGAAAGCAAATAAGAGCCCTGGTACTGCACTAAAACTGGTATTGCACCAAAACTGGATTACATACTTATTGTGATTTACTTGGGGCACCAGAAAAAAACCTGGTGGGCCCCAGCGGCACAGACCCGATTCCTGCTGATGATCCTCTGGGCTGCTGATCTCCCTTCCCCGTCACGTCGCAAAGTAACTTTATTGTATGCATGCTTGGGGTAGGGGGTTGGGTGGGCGGCCCTTGGGGGTGTATGGTGCCATAGCAGGGGCTCCTTGGGGGGTTTGGGGGCCACTGGGACAGTTAGATAATATTCAAGTGCACATTACAATATATTTGTTTAGAATTAAAACAATAAAAAGAATAGTAAAATAAATTATCTCATATATATTTATATGGAACTCCAAGGCAGGCTGCAAAAAGCCTGCAAAACCTATATCTTCACATTTTCAATGGGGTATCTTGTTTCCTTTTATTATAGACAGTCACATCAATATATTTTACAGGTTATTTATGGCTCATGTACATGATGTGTGTACGCAGATGACATGTATATACTCAATATTTAGACCACTACTAACTGGTGGACATTGCTTAAAGGGATACTGTCATGAATTTTATGGTGTACTTTTTATTTATAAATTACACTGTTTACATAGCAAATAATCCACTCTACCATTTAAAATGTTATTCTTGAATCAACAAATGTATTTGTTTAGTTGTAATATTGGTTTGTAGGCGCCATCTTAGAGCATTGTGCCTGAGTCTGAGCTTTCAAAAGGAGCCAGAACTACACATTAGAACTGTTTTCAGGTAACCTATTGTTTCTCCTGCTCCCATGTAACTGTAGGTGTCCCAAGCCGGACTTGGATTTCTTACTATTGAGTGCTATTCTGACTGGGAGCTGCTATCTTGCTGTGTGCAATACTCTGCCTGCCCTATGCTGCCTGTGTGTGCCATACTCTGCCTGCAATATGCTGCCTGTGTGCCATACTCTGCTTGCCCTATGCTGTATGTGTGTGCCATATTCTGCCTTCCCTATACTGCCTGTGTGCCAAACTCTCCCTGCCCTATGCTGCCTGTGCGTGCCATACTCTGCCTGCCCTATGCTGCCTGTGTGTGCCATACTCTGCCTGCCCTATGCTGCCTGTGTGTGCCATACTCTGCCTGCCCTATGCTGCCTGTGTGCCATACTCTGCCTGCCCTATGCTGCCTGTGTGCCAAACTCTGCCTGCCCTATGCTGCCTGTGTGTGCCATATGTGTACCTTTTATTGTATAAACCCCTATATCGTGACCAATTAGATGTTACTTTCTAATAGTAGAAAAATTAACACAAAATAAATTAATGAAAACTATACCCCCAGAGTGAATACTTAACCAACAGATCCTTAGATCAATACAGATATTGACAGATATTTTATTAAGTGGCCAATTAAAGAATCTTACCACACTGTGGTATATATATATTTATCAGTAAATAATGTCCTTTTACATTGAGCCACCATTTTGTAATGGTCTGTGCGCTCTCCCTCATAGAAAATATGAGAACAAAAAACAGAGCTCTGTCCATTAATTGGCTGATTTAACCTTACATGTCTTTGTGCCCTTTGGTTTACATTTGAGCTGATTTATGCACTATATTTTTATAGAGACCTGCATTGTTTGAGGGTGTAGTTTTCCAGTAACACAACATACAAAGCAAATGAGGCAGAGTCAGCACGTCACATATTAACCATGAGCAAAAATCCAGTAAATTGTTTAAAGAAAAAGTGAAAGTAAAACAGGCAGTTACAGTCTTTTTTCTATAGGGAAATGCAAATCTTGTCCCATAATGGAACGCTTAAAAGGAAATGAATAATATATTACAAGAATAACAATTCATTTTTCTATGCAAAATGTCTGCAGTCTATTCAATCTCTCAGCTGCAGTGGTGACAGACACTAGTGGTACACTGGAAGGTGTACGGGAAGTCCACACACAAATGTCTTTTTTCTTGCATTCTATTCATTATACATTTATTACATGTTTTCAAAGGTTTTATAATTTCTTCTTAATAGTATTTGCTATTTGTTAATCCCTCTGTTCTCTGCTTCTGACTTTTGTAGCAATACAGCAGAAGTCAGTTTTCCTCAGCTGCCTTCTGCCACATCATCTATCAGGAGTCAGAACTAGAAGTGTCATGAATATAAACAGCCAGATAGCAATGCCATCTACAAATTACTTTAAAACCACTGAATATGAATGAAGTACATCTTTCACTGCACAAAAAAAGAGGGAGAACCCATTTAAAAGGAGAAGTTTGATCAAAATGACTGGTCATAGTTATATAACATTGTTGCAAAATACATAGCGCCCCTAAAGCATTTTGGGGGCCATAAACTTAATATGCCTGGAGCTGAAGTTGTGTAGAACTTTTACCTTTACCAATATATAGTGCAGTAGTGTTGAACTGCTTCTGGCTCTTGTTTCTCGTGAAATGATTAGAAAAAAAGATATTGTTTTGATATTACAGGAAGCCTGAATACATTACCTTTAAGTATACATTGTGCAAATAAACATGCAAAACACCAATTTCATGATAAGAGATAATAAGAGGCAATAGAAATTCTTAAAAAAGGAACAAAACAATTTCTGTACTTTCTGTGGGTGTTAAGAATGGGAAATAAAGGCAAATTGCTAAAATTAGGTTTAAGCAGTGCAGTGCAGAATGTAAATTGCTTATCTTATCTCTTTGCTTATTTACTATAAATCACATGACCTCTGTGTACTTCCTAAACAGTCTTTTTTTTTTTTAGAAACACCAAATTTCAGTATATTGACTACTATTGTAAGAAAAGGAAGGAAGTAGAATAAAAGCCTAAAACGCTAGAGGTAGCAATTTGTTAGGTATGGCTTAAAACTATACCCCTGTACAATGCAGGGCTTTATACAAAGATATCACATAAAATGGCTCAAATATAAAACACTACTTTATCTAAATAAACTATAACTGACTAAGGATACCTACATGTTAGCCTATATCAGCCAAGGGAGCACACAGCCCATCACTAAATGGTGGCTCAAGGTAAAAGATGTAAAAGGGCAATATTCACTCATATATATATATATTCCAGTTTGGAAAGATTCTTTAATGGGCCACTTAATATGATATAAACTATCTGTTGGTTAAGTATTCATTCTGGAGGTATACTTTTCCTTTAAATGGCTACCCAAGGCCAACTTTCTTCTTTTTAAAAACCTTGCTGATTCGGTGTACTTTCCTCTACAGCATCACACTTCCACTATCTCCCTACACCCAGGTATCCCTTGCTCTACACTGGGTGGACACATGTGTATGTACTGTGCCTGTGCCCCCCTTGAATTAGAGCAAGGGATACGTGGAAGTGAGGAGAAAATGGGCATGTGGCACTCTGGAGGAATGTACCTTGGGCAGCAAGTTTTTGAAATGGAGCAATTCAGCCTAAATGTATGAAATTTTAGTCATCAAGGTTCACTCTATAGAAGAAGGCCTTCCTGTAATTTGGAGCTTTCTGAATATTGGATTTCTGAATAAGAGGTCCCATACCTGTAATGGCATTTTTTTTTCATGCCTATATCACTGGATCTATTGTAATAAAGTGCCTGTTTGGATTATTTGATCCACAAATAATATATATTAAGTGAGAGGCAGCTCTTGGCTTAACATCCTTCGGTCCAATCAACAGTCTCCAGTCTTCTAGTCTGTCTAGTTAGCTTTATGATCTCATGGCTTGCTTCACATTTCTTGCTCAACTGAGCCTCCTCTCACTCTTGATCTCTTTCTATACATTTCTCATTTGCTCATCCCTTCACATATGTTAGTCCCACGCAATTCTTTTTCCCTAATGGGGTATTTGCCAACTGAAGACATCTGCTGAATATTTTGTGTTGCCTTTCCACCTAATCAGTCAGTGTTTCAGCTTGTTTTACAAATGATCTCCTGCTTCTCCATGCTGGACCTCGCTCACATATACAGTGCTCTGTGCCCATACTTTCTTCTCAATGTCACTGTCATGTTTGTTTTATGTAACAAACATTATTTAGCTTAGTGTGGTTTCTTCACATCCAGCCTCCTTTGTGTGGCTCATTTGAAAGATCTGCTGAAGGTGAGATGAAACCCCTGGTTCCTCAATCATGATGATTTTACACAATATGAAGCAGCGTCTGATGCTAGAGCAAGCCCATAACATTTCTTTTGATAAGAGAATATGTGAGATGTATGACAGTATTATTTGTAGACACCTGCTACCATTTTGTAATTTCTGTAGTGATGTGTGAAATAGGGCTGCATATGGCCACCATAAAGGGCTGTGCAGCGTATGTGATGCCTTAGTGTAGAAAACATTGAGATCTGCAGATTATAGGTAAAAATGGGGAGATTTTTTTTCTGAAATTTTGTGAAAGTGGGTGTAAAACCTAAAAAAAAGCAGTTTATTTCCCTTTACTTCAGTAATGTGGCTGGACTAAAATATTAGGGGGAAAAAAGCATGTTCATAGTGAAAGCTCCATAGTCCCACACCTCATACTGACTAAAGAACCATGTGACACACGACCGTGAACAGTTCAGTTCTGAAAATGAGTCATCAAATTGATTATCGCTTGGAACTGAGAAATAACAGATCAGTGGCCTTGGGAGGCTAAAGACTGATAAGTATGGGCTGATATTTTATGGCTATAATTGCGTGAATCTGATACTGCTTTCTTAGCTTATCTGCCCTAAACAGCTTTGCTCCCTTTCAGGTCATTCAGATCAACAGTGTTAACTGTCCTAGGGAGAAACGTCATTAGTCATAGGTGAAGTTATAATAAAACATATGTTTCCAAAAATATATATCTCAGGGTATCAAGTTTAGAGGCCAAGTGACTGCAGTCTTTCCATTTATAAGGCATTGCTGAGTAACATACGTAATTAAGAGTCTATAAGTAACTTTTTGCTGTCCCTTTTCATTCAAACAGTGAAATAGAACCCTCATTTTATGTTTTCACTGTATACTGTTTAGAATCTGTTGTATTGTATATATACTTCAGCTCACCCTAGTTAGGGTGCCAAAAGGTTATACTGGTAGGCCAGTCCAACCCTGTTACTCTTTAAACAATAATAGTCAGAACCCATTATTCAGACTGCAACCATTGTTCTTGGTGCATAATTTATATTGTGTATTTATGTTTTGTACACATCATTGATTCTCACTCTTCCTACTTAAAAATTTTAGACACACAAAAGAAAAAGTGACTGGCATTAAGTGCCAACCTGTATGGTACTGTATGGGATGAACTGGCCATGTATGGGACACTTTTCTATCGTTCTGTTTGTTTGGGCTGACTATCCAGTTGAACAGTAGAAACCGAAAATGTCAACTGAAATTTTCAGTGTGAAATCCCTTATGCTGCTTCAAGTGGAAGCTCCGTTCCTCTAATCTAAAGGTGTGTCCTCAGGTGCATTGATTGTTTTTATGGGATAAAAGAACATCCCCATCTGCCTATAATCTCCTCTAATGTACTTGTACAGAGTAATCATGTCCCTCTCAAGCGCCTCTTTTCCAGAGAATACAACCCCAACCTTGACAGTCTAACCTCATAGTTGAAATCTTCCATCCCCTTTACCAGTTGGCATTTTGAGTGATAACTAAATGATATCTGAAAATAAATGATACTAAGCTTTGAGACTTGCTTTTCCAGTGACTTGTTCCACAGATAACTAAATGTACAGCTGAGAAAAATGAGCTGGGGAAAATCCCAGAGAAGCCAGTGTTCAGCAGTGGGAGGGGTGGTTCCTGCAGGCTGGGATTTCCGTTCAATTCCAGCAGCCACTAAAGGCATTTCCAGAGTTCTTGCTGCGTTCTAGGAATTTTTTCAAAAAGTGCAGCTCCCATTCCTTACATTCGTAAAGAGTGGTGAACTAAATACGTTTCACTAATCCAGAAAGCAAGAGCAACCTTGTTGTATGCATCCGTCTGTGGAGAGTGGGTGGAAGTATGCCAAATCTATTAGCAGTTTGCATTTAGAAGTCACAGTTTAGAAGGGATACTGGAGGAAGGTACACAAATCTTTAACCTCTTGGGCATTTTGCAAATTTCACAGATCTCTTTGTGGGTTTCATCAGTAGCCAAAACTGACTTTCAGCCATTAAGTCAGTAGTAAAGCCAACCACCCTAAGTGACTCCATTTCAACTCACAATATGGGGTGTAGCATGTGGTGCAAATAGCGGCTGTGTTTCTACTCCCCCTGTAGTTACACCTGGCTTGGAAATATCTTCTGTATTATATTACTTCACCCCCCAGTGTATGATGTGAAATCCAGTGTTTCCCTGTGGGATGATAATGGATATTATAACTGGGCTTTTGCTCCTTTCTAAAACTGGGGTTTTAATGTATAGTGTGGAAAAATAAGGCAAATGTATTTCCTGGGTATTCAGTCTATTTTAATCCCTGCAAAACTGAATGCAGTCATTAAATATATAAGCTACTTATAGCCTGTGTACAATTCTTTGTTCACAATTTTTATTTTTGTTTTCCTCAGATTCCAATATGCAAACTTGGATTCCACTTCAGTACAGGATTTGGCTGAAACTTTTGTAGAGGATTTGGTATTTGGCAAATACAAAAAGGATGGATTTGGTGCATCCCTATGGGCCACACAACTGTGTAGTGGTTATAAGTGTTGCTTGTGGGGTCTCAGCAGTGGCATAACTTGACTGTGCCAGACCCCCCCCCCCCCCCGCAAAAAAGTTTCGGAGGTGCCTCGTACATGCTTATTCCTACCTGAAAGTTCCCACCTGCCCACCCCCCTGCTTTCGTCACTCCCTGCCCGCAGGTAGTAGAGCGGCTAAAGAGGAGGGGATTTCTATTGCCTTATTACACAGCGATAGAGGCAGTTTGGGCCCCCCCTGTGACTGCAGGGACTGCTTCCTCTATATTTATGCCACTGTGTGCCGGGCTTGTTTCCAGCCAGGGCACTATGTTTTCCCTGAGCTTGCATGAGTTTTCTCTTGGTACTCCGGTTTCTTCCCACACTGTCAAGACATATAGGAAGGATAACTGGCTCCTGATATAACTGATTTATCACAGAAAAGATAACTAACGCTAATTATCAGATAAGCAGGTAGAAATAAAAGAATTCTACCCCAAGGCGCTCCATCAAATTTTCTGTCCTGTCCAATCGACAAGACAACCAATATCCATGGCTTTTGCCGCTATCACTACCCTTGTCTCCCATCATAAAAAAAAAGTTTTGTACGATAATATCGGTGATTGTATGGCCACATCTGCTGGGACCGAGACTGTTGTGAATAATGGATAAGCTCTGTAAAACACTGCTTGATATGTTAGCACTATAGGAATTATAATACCTACCTGTAACTAGCTCCTCTTTTTTCCCAGGTAGGCTTTATTGGAGAACAATTTAGTACAGTAGGTGGGTAGGTTAAGCAAGACTATATTTGTATTGTTATACTATAATTATATGTCCTAATTGTTCATGTATTGAGAAGAATTTATTGTTTTTTTTCGTATTCCAAAAATCAAAAAAGATGACATTATCTTGTAAGGCAAAAGGGATTATTAAAAAGTACAAAACAAAAACTTTACTTAAAAAAAATTAACAATTAATGGCTAATAAAGCTGCTGAACAATGCTTTTGCAAGGAGCAACTCCCTGATGATGCCATTTATTTAGAAATTATATATTCATTTAGTCAGTTCTGAACTGAGATTCAAATTACGTCCTGGCATTTCAAGTGGACCGAGGCCAAACTGCCCCCTCAGGCCCAATAAATAGTGACTGTTTATGACATCTTAAAGCTGACCCTTTGACATTTGCCATAATCCACAGTCTACCAGCCTCTGCCTGAATCAGGTAGAAGTCTTAATGGGCTAACTCTGAAGTGCAAAATAAAGAAACCTGAACCTATGAGAGAAATAGCAGGTGGGATGTGGGTAGGGGTGTAACATCATGCATCTGGGTCTCTTAGCAAAAGAACATTTTTGGGGCCCCACGCTTCATGCAAGCTTAACGTATGCATTGCAAGATGCCCTTCCAAGCCAACAGGCAATTTATTGCCCTTCCCATGCCTCTCCCCCTAGTCATCTGCCCCTTATATGCCCCCCTTCCTCTATAGTTACAACATTGGGTGTGGATGGAGAGGCATGTGCTAATTCCATATGTGCATGCAGGTATGATGGGTAGACTGGGGAACAATAGGTTGGATAGATCTCAAGCTGTATATTATTGTGAAATTGAGCTAAACCCAGGAGTGCTCCAGGGCCTACTGCAACCAGAGGCAGGCTCTCTGACTTACCTTCAGTGCTCAAATTATGCAAGGGGAGGCAGTGTTGGCAGTGTAGAGATTGTGATTGCGCTCACCATGCTTAAAGAAGAGAATTTAAAAAGCAAAAAAAAAATTCACTCAAAAAATGTCCAGAAGTGGCTTTTCACCACTTCTGTTAATGTACCTGCTGAAGCCTCACCTTGCCTCCTGGCAGAAATGGCCCTTGTTCAACCTTCCCCTGTCCTAATCACTGAGCCCACTGATCTAACCACAGATCATCCTTCCATAATGACTGAGCCCACCACAGATCCCCATATGCCAATGTTTTAGCCCACTGAGATAATCATAGTTCCCAATGTTCTAATGATTGCGACCCCTGAGGTCATCATAGGACAGCTGTCCTAATAACTGACCCTACTAAGCTCTTCATAGACTTTTAGCTTCTATTAATTGTACTCACTAAGCTAACCATAGCCCCCCATGGTGGAATGACAAAGCCACCTGCACTAATTAATGCACACTGAGCTAATAATCTCCTAATTGCACATTTCCCTTTTCTAATGTTAGGGTCTGTATGGCCTACTGACATAGCCTATTAAACTAATGAGGGATCCCCATGTCTAAATGAGAGAGACATTTGTGGTATGATATCACTCCTAACATGCCCATGCTAAATACAGATCCCATTGTGCTAATAAACTAGTGATATCATTATCTGATAGCTAAAAATATTCCTATGTTCTGAATACAGATAAAAAAAACTGTGCTAGCATTTAATTATCCACGGCTGTTCTAGCACCCAATGATCCAATGAAATATTAATGGCATTCTCTGTCCTACCAATAGCATATCCTAACAACAGATTCCCTTTGTGCTAACGATTTTGCTGCTAAATTTTATAATTCTGCGTAGTAATGGCTCAGATCCCTATAATGAGAAAAAGCTGGTTAATGTTAGTAAATGTTAGTTAATATTGGTTAGAAACACTAACACCATTCGATAATAAAATCTCCCAGCTCACACTCATAGGTATCCCCAAGATTGCAGTTTATGGGAATTCCTTACATGTTTACAGGTAAAGGTTACATGTCACAATGACTCACTTACTGACTAATGTACCTGCTCGCATGTGACTTGCTAATAAAATATGCCAGAGATGCTGACAAACATCTAACCAGCTTCTAATATCTACAGTGCCATAGTCCCTATGAAGGGAAACCTGTGCCATAATAAGTACACATTGTATTTGGAGGTTTTGGTTTCTTGTGTTCCTTCTAGTTGTTATGCCCTGTACTTAATGCTTAAGGAGGAATTTACTAATTTCGTTCTTATTTTTTGACGATCCATATTTTTTTTGTGCAAAAATACAAAGGCATTTCGGGGAGATTAGAAATTCTTTGCTTCTTTTAAAGGCTATTTTGATAAATCACTCAGCATTCATAGTTTTAGAGAAAATGAGTTTAGTTGTGGTTTCAAACACCACTAAAACCATGAAAATGAGAATGTTGATAAATGTGTCTCCCTGTTTTGGGAAACACTGACCAGCAGGTTTCTCTTCTAATAAGCAGTAAATGGAAATGACTTGCACTGTGCTCCTTTGCACTTTTAGCAAAGTCATTGCTCTGCAGCCAAAGTAGTGGTGTTGTATTTCCCATCATTCAGCCACAAGTTGATTTCTTAGTCATAAAATAAATGGTCAAATGGTGCTTCTGGGTCAAGGGTTTCTCCAGCCAGGAATTTAACAAGCAAAGAGTTATTTTTCCCTCAAGGAATATTACCTAAACAATTTTTTTTTCTGGGAAGTTCCAATTGCCAGGAAGTTTGTTATTACATTGCTGATAAATATACAATACTGGCCTTGGCTGGTATATTACCTGCTAGGCTGGGGAAATACTGCCAGGGTGGCAGCCCTACTCCCATTAGACACAATAAGAAAATACCCCTGTTTCAGTAATTCTTTCATAATTCCAAGAATATCTAGGATAGAAAAAGTGTTCACTTCAATTCTCAACCTAAATGACACCCAAGCAGGGAATTCCAAGTGTAGCTTGAAAAACAAATAAACATACTCGTGGAACTTGGGGCCAGCCGCACAGTTTGGAAACCACTTATTGTAAGATAATTGGCAACAGATATTTAATTTTTATTTGCTGTGGGTTTTCATGTTTTTATGTTCCCCCCCACCATCAATTTTTTACATAATAAAACAATTTATACAGTAACTTTCCACTATACGTTAATTACGTTGATGTGTTTAAACTTATTTGTAAATGTAATTACGAGGGTTGAAAACAGTGTTTATCCCTTTCTGTTCTCTGGATCTGACGTTCCTGTAGTAATGTAGCACATATCACTTCTCCTCCAACTGTTAATCAGTTACCTTCTGCTGCATTAATAGATGTATATTGGAAAGTTGCAAATTACATTTGCAGAAACAGTGTCTGGGTGGCAGACCCACATCTTTCCAGGCTATTATATCAATAACAATAAAACCCTGGTCAGTGACCATTGAAATTAGATGGAATTTTATACATTTGTTCTGGGCAAACAGAACAAGAAGGCAAACAGTTGACAAACCACAGCAATAAATTATTTCATGAATGAAAAACAATTGCAAATAGTCTCAGAATATCATACCCAAGGTTAATCTGAAGGCGAACACCCCTATAAATGTTGAAATATATAAGGTTTCCCTCATACCGACATCAAATATAGTTCATGGAAAGACGGGCAGTTCCCATCTCAATAAGACAAATATGTCAAGACATAAACATTCTCTACAAAGCAAACTAACTTTCTCTTTTTCTCACTGGCCCTCAGTCTGGCCACACTAGTCACTGCTCTGGGCCACACTAGTCACTGCTCTGGGCCACACTAGTCACTGCTCTGGGCCACACTAGTCACTGCTCTGGGCCACACTAGTCACTGCTCTGGGCCACACTAGTCACTGCTCTGGGCCACACTAGTCACTGCTCTGGGCCACACTAGTTACTGCTTTGGGCCCAGACACACAATTTGGGAACCACTTATTTTAAAAAAATTGGCAATAGGTTTTTTTAATGTTTTATTTCTGTGTTTTTTTTTTGTTGTGTAACAAAGTGTATATTATTTTTAAGCAACTTTCCAATCCATATTAATTTAATAGCTTCACTTGTTTTAAAGTTATTTGTAAATGTAATTGCAGTTGAAAGCTGTGTTTGTTTATCCCTTCCTGTTCTCTGGATCTGACGTTAGTATATTAATGCAGCAGACGTCAGTTCTCTTCTAGGTCTGTTTTTTTGCTGCATTCTGCTGCATTCATACATTTATATTGGAAAGTTGCTTAAAAATACATTGTCCTTTAACAGTGTTTTGGTGGCAGACCAATAACAATTGCAAATTGTCTCATAATATCATGGTCTAATACATACAAGTGTTGAAATTCGCTTATACCCACATTTTAAACCAAATACTGTTCAAATAGAAGAGCTGGCAGTTTCTTTTTCAATACACTTAGGGGCACATTTACTAATCCACGAATCCGAATGGGAAAAATTCGGATTGGAAACAAACATTTTGTGACTTTTTTGTATTTTTTGCGATTTTTTCGTCACCGTTACGACTTTTTTGTAAATTGACGCGTTACGTTACGACTTGCGCGAATTGTCACGATTTTTCGTAGCCGTTACGATTTGCTCATATATTGTCTCGACTTTTTCGTATTGAGCGCTTCTAAACGGCGGGCAAAACTTTCAGACTTTGCATTATTTTGGAAGCCACTCTGCAGCTCCAACCTGGCCCAAGGAAAGTCTCCCATAGGGCTCAATGGCACTCTGCAGCTCCAACCCGGCCCAAGGAAAGTCTCCCATAGGGCTCAATGGCACTCTGCAGCTCCAACCCAGCCCAAGGAAAGCCTCCCATAGGGCTCAATGGCACTCTGCAGCTCCAACCCGGCCCAAGGAAAGTCTCCCATAGGACTCAATGGCACTCTGCAGCTCCAACCTGGCCCAAGGAAAGTCTCCCATAGGGCTCAATGGCACTCTGCAACTCCAACTCGGCCCAAGGAAAGTCTCCCATAGGGCTCAGTGGCACTCTGCAGCTCCAACCTGGCCCAAGGAAAGTCTCCTATAGGGCTCAGTGGCACTCTGCAGCTCCAACCTGGCCCAAGGAAAGTCTCCCATAGGGCTCAATGGCACTCTGCAGCTCCAACCCGGCCCAAGGAAAGTCTCCCATAGGGCTCAATGGCACTCTGCAGCTCCAATCTGGCCCAAGGAAAGTCTCCCATAGGGCTCAATGGCACTCTGCAGCTCCAATCTGGCCCAAGGAAAGTCTCCCATAGGGCTCAATGGCACTCTGCAGCTCCAACCCGGCCCAAGGAAAGTCTCCCATAGGGCTCAATGGCACTCTGCAGCTCCAATCCGGCCCAAGGAAAGTCTCCCATAGGGCTCAATGGCACTCTGCAGCTCCAATCTGGCCCAAGGAAAGTCTCCCATAGGGCTCAATGGCACTCTGCAGCTCCAACCCGGCCCAAGGAAAGTCTCCCATAGGGCTCAATGGCACTCTGCAGCTCCAACCCGGCCCAAGGAAAGTCTCCCATAGGGCTCAATGGCACTCTGCAGCTCCAACCCGGCCCAAGGAAAGTCTCCCATAGGGCTCAATGGCACTCTGCAGCTCCAACCCGGCTCAAGGAAAGTCTCCCATAGGACTCAATGGCACTCTGCAGCTCCAACCTGGCCCAAGGAAAGTCTCCCATAGGGCTCAATGGCACTCTGCAGCTCCAACCCGGCCCAAGGAAAGTCTCCCATAGGGCTCAATGGTACTCTGCAACTCCAACCCGGCCCAAGGAAAGTCTCCCATAGGGCTCAATGGCACTCTGCAGCTCAAGGAAAGTCACGATACTGAAGCTTGAATGAATCTGAAACTTTTTACTCGGTGCGGCGGCTACGAAAAAGTTGCGACAATTCGCGCAAGTCGTAACGCTATGAAAAAGTCGCGACAATTTACGAAAAAGTCGTAACGGCTACGAAAAAAAATCGCAAAATACCGATCTTTACGAAAAAAAACACATTCGGACGCTTTTCGGACGTTCGTGGATTAGTAAATGTGCCCTTAGACCGAAACGTTTTCCAAAAAGTTGCCCAGAATATCATACTTAATTTAATCTTAAAGGAATTCTGTCATGATTTTTATGGTGCACCTTTTATTTCTAAATTACACTGTTTACATAGCAAATAATTCACTCTACCATTTAACATTTTATTCTTAGACCAACAAATGTATTCTTTTAGCTGTAATATTGGTGTGTAGGCGCCATCTCAGTGCATTGTGCCTGAGTCTGAACTTTCAGAAGGAGCCAGCGCTACACATTAGAACTGCTTTCAGGTAACCTATTGTTTCTCCTAATCCCATGTAATTGAAGGAGTCCCAAGATGGACTTGGATTTCTTACTATTGGATGCTATTCTGATACCTACTGGGAGCTGCTATCTTGCTCCCTTCCCATTGTTCTGCTGATCGGCTGCTGGGAAGTGGGTGCAGCTCAGCAGTAAAGTGTGACTGAAGTTTATCAGAGCACAGGTCACATGGCTGTGGCACCCTGGGAAATTAGGGGAAATCGGGGAGTTGGCGTGGCGACAAATCTCCCCATCTGTCACAGCCCTTATGTTGTTTAACTTTGAATTAGATTTAAGTATGATGTGGAGAGTAAGATTCTGAGAAAATCAGCAATTGTTCTTTTTTTTTATTATTTGTGGTATTTAAGTTATTTAGCTTTTTTGTTGAGCAGCTCTTCATTTTGGACTTTCAGCAGCTATATTGTTGCTGTGTTCCAAATTACCCTAGCAACCAGGCACTGGCTTGAATGAAAGACTATAATATAAATATTACAATAAGTAAAAAAAAATGACAATAAAAATAAAACTCTAGCCTCACAGAGCAATAGATTATGGGCTGCCGGCATCAGTGACCCCCATTTAAAGCTTGAAAGAGTCAGAAGAACAAGGCAAATAATTCAAAAACTTTAAAAAATAAAGATCAAATGAAAAGCTGCTAATAATTAATTATTCTATAACATGATATAAGTTAGCTCTAGAGACATAGAAGTTGCTTTATTCAGCCCAAATTATCTATGTGATGCCTTTTTGTCATTGCTCACATTTTCTCTCTCTTTCACTAGTTAACATTAATATCTTTAGTTAAAAAGTATATGCTTAAATTAAAGCTTGTAGATATATATACAGTAGCTCTGAAGGATATACTGACCAATTTAAACTATATGGCCAAGTGAATCTGTGCAGCTGCCTGTCCAGCTGCACAGAGGGGCCGCTGGAGAGAAGCGGATCCCTGTCTATATGCTCAATTCTGTGTAGCTGCATTCAGGCTGATGCTGTGCCCTTGCCATAAAACTTGCCATATGGATCAGATCTACCTCATCAGTTAAATGGTCTAAAAAATATTATTTAAAATAAATATATATATATTTTTTTATATAAATATAAAAAGACACTTTGCACATTGCTCAGTACACGTGTGCAGAAACCATCCAAGTCCTAAATACAAACAGGGGGGATTCCAAGTAAACCTTTTCTTTTTCCCCCTCTGAACTGAAGGGAGATCCCTGCTACTCCCACCCTGTTCATTTTAGAATGAATTTGCTAAGCGGGGACTCACAGAGAGGTGGGAGGATGCGGATAGGAAATATTGTATCTCAATCTAACCCCAAACGATATTTCCACTGACTTGCACCCACGCTTGGTTGTGGGTTTGGTTAAGTTTAACTGTGTTGGCTTCTTAGCAAGAATAACAGTAACCCAGGAGACATTTTATTCTTACAAAGAGCACAACCAGGTATTGGACCGAGCAGTAACCATAGAGAAACCACACTTTATTTAGAGTAACCATCAAAATAGCGAACTTTAAAATAAACATCTTACCATCATTCTTCAACAGCCCTTAACATCTGTCATACAGCAAAAATTGCCACTCATCAGAAAATTAACAATAAAACTGTTGCACTGAATGCATTGGATTTAATGCCGCCCAGTTTACTTTCAGTGCAGCCTAGCCATTTGTTTTTTGTTGGTGTAGGTTTTGAATCGTTTTCACTTCTAACATTCCTGTCTCCATAGTAAATCTGAAAATACTATCTATTGCCAAGATAAGTGACCCTGGCAACCAGTAAGCTGATTGATGCAAAACTGTTTGCAGGGGTGACAAAAAGCACCAATTCATGCACCCTGGCATTATAATATTATCAGTCATTAGAGCTCATACTAGGTGATATGTTGCACCTGTGCACCTACCTATAGAAACAATCATCACTTCTGACCAAGAGTTAGGAAAAGGGGAAAGCAAAGATCTCATTGTTTTCTGGTAGACTCCACCCTACTCTGCAATCACTGGGTCTGTTATATCTGTCTTCACCCTGTTTATAGAAGCTGTATTAGCACATTGTAGGACTTATGTAAACAACATGTACAAAAGATACCTGATGGGGCAAAGCCACAGCACAAACTAGAGTAGAACACTTTTCTTAGAAAGTGGCAAACCACAAGAGACTGAGGATTATAAAGGTGCAATGAAATGGGCAATTAGAGAAGTACAAAGAGGAAGGGAGGTACTAGTGGGAGAGGTAATTATAGGATGAGCAGAACATTGCAGCCATGCCAAGGGGAGTACTGCCAGATGGCAGAGAAGCAAAGTGGTTGAATTGGAATTTATATTTCCCTTTGTTGCCTTGATAAATCTGTAATGGTCTATAAATCCCCCCTTCCCTGACAGTCTCTTCTGCCAATCACCCTTTATAATTATGGGCCCACCACTGTCCCACCTATAACCCTGCCCAGTCTGCTCATTTACCCACCCATTGGCCCTAGCCAACTTTACCCCACCCAGCTCACCTGTTTCCGCACCCCTTACATCAAAGCCCTGCCCTCAAATTATGTCATGTCCCCCCAAACTGAATGTTGATATTAGTCAAAGAAATAGGTGGCAACACTAACAGCAGATTGCATGAATAGGTGCCACAGACCTGCAGGAAAAAAAAATCACATGCTGATACCTGAAGTGAACCAAATCCAGCAACCTGAACACGATGCTGCAGTGTGAGTAAAAACATGGCTATTTGTGTTAAAATATTGCACCTTGCACATTGTCTGCCTTGAAATTACATAGGTAATTCCCTTGTCTGTGGCCTCCTGAATTGTCAAGAATTGAAGGAAAAGCATTTTAGTTGCAAAGAGGTTATATATCTCTAAGCAGATTTCTATTTTCTTAGGTACAGTATGAGGAAATACATATACACTGTATTTGTAATAGAGGAAGCTACAGAAATGTCTCTCTGTATCTATATGATGTATCTATATGATGCTATCCATCTAAATTACATTCTAGAAAAGGGGTTGAAACTTGTACGAGGCATTGGCTTCCTGATATAGAAGGCACCCTCAAAGGATGATAATCACAGGGAAATGGTGTGCCATGTATGAGAGTTTGTTGAATTTGTCTCCGCAGTATCTCATCAACTGTTGTTGAAACTATCCATGTGCATCCAAATAATTAATGCTCATATTGACATTTTAGTGTAAGGTCATGTGCGGGATGCTGATGGCACATTGCGATGACCCTACTTCATGATGTTGGCAGTCTGATGGCTAATTCAAATATATAAAGCCTTCTGGTCCAAGGTTCCATGTTTATTATTGTAGGTCTTCCACTAATAAGTTCCTGGGTGTTTGATATTCCTGACCTGCTCATCACAACTCATGATCTCTTCCTAGACCTGTGCCTGACCCTTTTCTTATCCCCTTTGATAACACACTATTGGACTTGCTGGTTTGCTGTTCTTCTTCTTATTTATAGGTCAAATAGTTCTGTGTCAAGCATTGGTAACCTTAGATTTTCCCTTTTGCAATATTCCATTGTGGCCTGAGGTACTTGTTATACTTTGGATTGTGTAACAGCATGGTGCTTTTATCAGGTGCTGTGAGATTTGGAGTCAAATCTTAACAGGAAGCATATAGGACCTTGTTAATATCTAATGTATATTCCATAGTATTTCTCACACTTTGTACCTACCCCACGACTAGCCCGTAGCATACCTATAAAGGGTGCATTTAGTAATGACAGATTCCTCCCCCAGTCCTGTTAAAGTATGACTGACCCCTAGGGTTCTCTGAAGGGCAGATTTATGATTGTTTAAGCCCCTTGGCTTGAGGCATTTTGAGCAAAGGGTTTTTTTGAGGTTTTTTTCCCCCAAACCCTGCGCGGGATCCTTAACTCAAGTGTGGTTTGAGGCAAAAATACCTTGTTAGTTGAGGTTTTTTTCCCCAAGTGGGCTTTCTTAATTAAAAAAACACTTCAGCACCTAAAAGCTGCCAAACTTTTTATTATTTAAGAAAGCCCATTTGGGGAAAAAAACCTCAACTAAGGAGTTATTTTTGACATAATCTGGCCCTAAGAGTCAGTTTGCTTCTTACATGCCAGTTTAGAACTGTCTTCTCTCTAAATGTCAACCCTGTTTGGGGAAACTGATATGAACTCAAAGTCTGAACTCGACTTGAGAGTGCTCCCCATGAACTCCTAGTGCCCTTCTGAAACAGAAAAAATGTGTCATAAACCAGAAGCTCCAATTTAAGGTTTTTCTTTCATAAACTGACACATATAAAACATGTTACATTTGTCATTTAAAAGAAAAATGAATGGGCAGGTATTGTCAGGCACTTCATTGCCGCAGGAGGGGAGATTTCCCGCTGGGCAATGAAGTGTCCACTGTGACATCACCCTTACTAATGCCACACGGGGGCTGATCTTGGCCCCAAGGCTGACATTATCTTCCTTCTTTGCCTGCACCCAGAACCACTGTAGACCCAGGTGCAGGCAAACACAGCGAATATCAGTGCTCAAATGTGAGAATTTGCATTTTCGAATGGATATCCTCCATGTGTGTCTGCACCCAGCCAACACAATGATTCTAGGTGTAGGCAAAAAAGAAAGGTAATGTCAGCCTTGGAGCTGATTCTCAGCCTGCACTTTTCCATAGGCCAAGATCAGACCCTGTGTGGCATTAGTCTAATAAACAATATAATCAAATCTAAGCCATTGTCACTGCAATTAGAGGTCATTTGTTGGCACCATTTCACTGGCCAAGGTTTTAGTAATATTAAATGATGCCCCCAACCTGAATCTAGGCCATTACACTATTGGTTTGGCATAGCATGTAATACATTTTTTTTTACCAGCCAGCCTGAGAGACAATGGCAGCCAAAGATCACTGAGTGCAAGCTGAGTCAGCAACACCTTTCAAGTTCTACGACTATTCCTAGTTCCTGCATTTCCTATAGCAAAAAGGTGTTGCTTGGCAATGCATAGTCCTGCACGCAGTCAGCACTAAAAGGGTTAAATTAGAGACCAGTGCAAGTTGTACAGTGTTTAGGAGGGTTCACTTGCAAAGAAGCTTCCTGCTTAGTACTGAATCAGTTTGGGTGCTTTTTCATTACATTTTACTGCACCAGAGTGCATCTGCCATCTTCTCAGATCCGCACACATTACAGTTCCCTGTCGTCGGCTTATCTGCAATGGAATGCTGTACAATGATTCAGTGCAATATTACAGAATTTCATAATTCTGTATTTTTTTAGGTTCGGATAATTATCTCTGTGTTCCTTTTCCTGTTGATAAACTTTCTTTGATTCACCAGTCTTTTGCGGTTATATTACTTTAAAGAATGCCTCCAAAGCTTGAGTTTATAGGGAAGAGTAGGGTCTCCCTCAGCTTCCCAGTGGAACATTCCAAGGAATATTGCTCAACAGGATTTATCCAGAGTGAATATGGAACACACAGAAGTTATATTTACAAGGGCTTAGTACATATACTAAATATATACTATATATACTAAATAGACTGATTTAGACCTGTATGTAATCAAAGGCACTAAGTTTGCCCAGTAGCAGAAACCTGTAGCAACTAATGTTTGTTTTTAACAGGCACTCAGTAAATTCTACCTACTGGTTGGTCGCTATGAGTTACTGCTCCTGAGCAAACTTATTGCCTTCTATTACATAACCCTTTTAAACTTTTAAAAAGTTGTGTGAGTCAAAATAGAAGTTTGGCCTAGTCTACCAAGATATATTGATATTACTCATTCATTAGGCAGTGCTGTCCAACTGGCGGCCCGCGACCCCCCTCTGTGTGGCCCCCCACCTGTCTGGCTGCTTTGATGGCTTACTCTTGTGTAAGATTTAAATGGTATCAGTACTGAGATTAACTGGCCCCCTGCATGGTTCTCACCTCAGATCTAGGCTGTAATACCCCTGTATTGTTTAAAAATGTAATCCCCATTGTTCACCTGTTCACACCTCAGACATTGTAGGTACTGCCTGGACTATGCTGCCTGTGTGTATGGGTAGGCACAGGGTAGGCAGATTATGGCACATAGGCAACATAGGGCAGGGAGGGTATGGCACAAACAGGTAGGGCAGGCAAAGTATGGCACACACAGGCAGGGTAGGGCAGGCAGAGTATGGCACACACAGGCAGCATAGGACAGGCAGAGTATGGAACACACAGGCAGCATTGGGCAGGGAGGGTATGGCACACACAGGCAGGGTATGGCATGCAGAGCATGGCACACACAGGCAGCAGAGTATGGCACACACAGGCAGCATAGGACAGGCAGAGTATGGCACACACAGGCAGCATAGGACAGGCAGAGTGCTACCCTATGCTGCCTGTGGGAGGTGAACCTGACAGGGGTTTGTTCTGGGAGTTTGTTAGCAGTTGGAAATAGCCATTAAATGGTCCCTATGGTGTGTAATTATGTACTGGGTGTTGCTGTGCTATTCACAGGGGAGGAGGAGGCATATGGATTTTAGTGTGTGTCTTAATATGACATAATATACCAGTAATTCTTTCACATATGAATGACGGTTGATATCCCCGCAGTAAGGACCAAGCATTTGGGTTTTTGCTGCACTACCACCATTATGATAAAATAGGTGTGGTTTAAAAAAGGGGAGTGGCCAAAACTGGCTTCCATTAGCGGCCCTCCACCATGTAGGCTAGAGAAATTCCGGCCTGACAGAAGTTGGGCAGCACTGCATTAGGGCACAGATACCCATGAGCCACACGTAGATGTAAAAACTGTTGGTGAGCCACACAAGCATAAAAAAGTTCTTTGGGGATGCAAAATTAGGGCTGTGATTGGCTATTTGGTAGCCCCATGTGGACTGCTGGCCTGCAGGAGGCTCTGCTCGGAGTAAAATGGTGTCTCTGTGCTTCCAAAACTTGCCTCCAAGCCAGAAATGTAAAAATAGGCACCTACTTTGAGGCCATTGGGAGCAACATCAAAGGGGGTGGTCAGAAACATGTTGCTTATGAACCACTGGTTGGGGATCACTACTTTAGAGCCTAACTGGGCCCTCTACACTGTGCCTCCCCTGCAATGGCATGGTCTTCTTCCTATGTAGTTACACCCCTGAGTGTACCCTAATATTAGGGCATTTAAGTAGACTAAAAGGAACAGTTCAGTGTAAAAATGAAACTGGGTAAAATAGATAGACTGCACAATATAAAAAATATTTGTAATATAGTTAGTTAGGCAAATATGTAATCTATAAAGGTTGGAGCAGGCAGATATAATAAGATAACAGATAACATAATAGCCAGAAGTACTTCCTGCTTTCTTCTCCCTAACCTCTTAGTTAGTCAGTGACTTTAGGGGGGGTCACATGGGACATAACTATTCAGTTAGTTTGTGAGCAAGCAGGTCAGATTCAGAAGCAAGGGGCACCCCCTCAAATCACTGATTGGTTACTGACTGCTAACAGCTTAGAGAGCTGCAAGCAGGAAGTAAAGTTCTGGCCATTAGGTTAGACAACTGCCCACTCCAGCCCTTATAGATTACATTTTTGGCTAACTAACTATATTGAACTATATTGAACATTTGTTATTTTGCTCAGTCTATCTATCTTACCCAGTTTCATTTTTACACTGAACTGTTCCTTTGTATAGTATGGAACATTTTGTAATCTGTCAAGGCTAAAACTGTGGTTGGTCCCATCAGAGTGTAGGTTTATTGGCTGAGCATTCTGCAGATAGATAGGTTATCTGGTCGTTTGGCTTTTAATGTCTCTTGAACATCTGTTTTTTTAAATTTTACCTCTTCACAGGTCAAATCAGGTTCTTCATCAGCCACATCAGCTAGTGCATTGCAGCATTCGGATCTCTGGAAGGGAGTGAAGATTGAAATAGGAATCTGTGACCTAGGGAGCAGGAGCCCCCTCCATAATTGGTACATTCTAGTTTTGCTACTAAACCTAAGCTATTCTGGATTCATAGTAAACCCTATGGATATTCAAATCTTGATCGCAATCCCATAAGGGAAGATATACATATTTGTTGTTCTTTTTGGCTCTCCTCCCCATAATCCCACTGGCCATTCTGTATGCTTGGCCTTCTACCTCTAAAGTCATTATTCCTACATCTAAAGCCATTATTGCAAACTACACATGTGTTTAGCAGATCATCCCCCAATAACAGTGAATAAGCAAGATCTTTATACTTTTAATCGTTCAATGTGGAAACTCTGGTCAGCTGATGACATCTATTTCCAGTTGTACAAAGTTGTCAACCCATGAGGAACAGTAATGTATTCTGGAGCAACCAGATTAGAATGCTTCATTATGCACAACACTGTGCATATACTGTGGGCTAAAATGGATAACAATCAGCTATATAGCCAAATGCATGATGTATATAGTCTGTATAAGTCATATCGGACATTCAGGGTCGGACTGGGCCCCAGCTCTAGTGGGCCCCAGCGGCCCAGACCCATCCCTTACCTGCGCTCCCCCTGCCTGACCGCTCCTCCCCTGACACGTTAAATTTACACGCTTGGGGGAGGACGTCGGGTGGGGCCCTGCGAGGGGGGTTAGGGAGGCCCTTGCGGGGG
Source organism: Xenopus tropicalis (assembly GCF_000004195.4). NCBI lineage: Eukaryota > Metazoa > Chordata > Amphibia > Anura > Pipidae > Xenopus > Xenopus tropicalis. The sequence continues at coordinate 109,543,552 of NC_030684.2, forward strand.
GGGGGCAGGGAGGTGCGGGCACCTGCAGGGCCCCTGGGGCGGGAGCCCCGGTGGGCCCTTCACCCCCCAGTCTGACCCTGCGGACACTAAGGGCACTTACTATCAATGTTCGGGCTTGATTTTTTTTACAATTTTATTTTAGTGCTAAAGCAAATTCACATTTTCATTCAAAAACTCAAATGTCTGGTATTAAGTGCATAAAATCTCAAAACCCAAATGTAAAACTTTGCCATGTAAGAGCTTTTGAGTTTCTTTAGAAGTCAATGGGAGTTGTCTATGGCCAAGTCAAGCCATATTTTCAATTCGAGTTTGTAAACTCTAAAATTCGAGTTTTTTTATTTGAATACGTTTGCTTTATTAATAAATAAGCAAGCATTTGAAATGTGAGTTTATTCAAATTAGAAAAACAGTCTCGAATTGACAAACTTGAAAATTGATAAACGAGTCAATAAGGAGGAGATATATCAAAGTTTGTTTTTTTTCATGATTCAATTTTTCTTGCTCTAAAACTTGCACAATTCGCGTAATGGTTCAAAAACTTGAATGTCTGATATTTATTAAACCCGAATGTAACCCTAACAGCCGCAAGATTCTATAGAAGTCAATGGGAGTTGTCCTAGGCAAAGTCAAGCCATATCTTCCATTCGAGATGTTCGAGTTTTTGACTTTTATTTGTATTTGTAAACTCAAAAAAATGTTGAATTTGCCACATTAATAAATAAGCAAACATTCAAGTTTTTTTAGAGTACAAGTTTATTTGAATTAGAAAAACAAATGTTTTAATTCTTTGATAAATTGATAAATAAACACAAAAGAAAGAAGGCAGAGAAGCGGAGCTGCAGGAAGAACTGCACTGAATTCTGCACATTGAAGCACTGACTGCTGCTGTTCAAGTTAAGTTGCAATTGGACAATTAACTCACAACATTGCTGTACCTTTACACAGCTAGCAATAGGCATGTATTAGAAGGGATTTGCATGTCACAGGGGTTATTTCATCTTTGTAAAAAAATGCTGTGTTAGGAGAATGTACAGTAAACTAATACATTTTGGTTTAATAAAGCTTTGCTTGTGTGTAGAGGCAACATACAAATATGATTTTATTTAATTTTACTAAGGTATGGAGCCAGTAAGTGCCTTTAGTAGCCAGACCACACAGCTCTATGGTTAACTGTGCTTAATGCAAAACAAGGTCTGTCAGTTCCTCTCTCACATACTCTGTTAAGAATACCTACACTGCAATACAGAACAATAAGAACATTAGTTAGAATGAGTTAGAATTTATGAAATGAATTGGTAAATACTGACATCTGGTGGCCAAAATGAAAAAATAATATTATTTGCGCAAACTCCTTAAAGGAATAGTAACACCAAAAAAGTCAAGTGTATAAAAGAAATTCCAATATAATGTACTGCTGCCCTGCACTGGTACAACTGGGGTGTTTGCCTCAGAAACACTACTATGGTTTATATAAATAATGCAGCTGTGTAGCCATGGGGGCAGCCATTCAAAGGAGAAATGGCACAGGCACATAGCAGATAAAACACTATTATATTCTACAGAACTTATCTGTTATCTGCTATGTAACCTGTGCCTTTTCTCCTTTTTTCCAGCTTGAATGGCTGCCCCCGGGGCTACACAGCAGCTTATTTATATAAATTATAGTAGAGTTAAGGTGCCCATACACTATAAGATCTGCTCGCTTGGCGATGTCGCCAAGCGAGCGGATCTTCACCCGATATCCCCTCCTACGGGTGGGCGATATCGGGTAGCAAGGGACTTAAAAAAAAATAATATGATCGTTTGGCCCTGGGGCCAAACGATCGGATTACATTTGAGCTTATGGGGCAGTCGGTTTGGGGACCACATCAACGAGCCGATGCGGTCCCCGATCCGACCGGATTTTCTAACCTGGCCGATCGAGATCTGGCCAATTTCAGGCCAGATATCGGTCGGCCAGGCAGCTCTGTTCTGCCCATACACGGGCCGATTAGCTGCCGAATCGGTCCAATGGACCAATATCGGCAACTATAGTCGGCCCGTGTATGGGCACCTTTACTGTAGCAAACACACAACTTTTACCAGTGCAGGGCAACAGTACATTATATTTCTTTTACTTTAAAACTCTTTAATTTTTTGGTGTTACTGTTCCTTTAAAATATAGTCATTTTTAAACAATGGATAAATTTGCCTGTGGGCAGTAATCCACAGCAACTAATCATATTATTGAATTAATTGTTCTATACTTTTCCTGGCTGGTAATGTCGCTACTGCCTCCTTTGTTAGAAGCAGTTTCCACAATAGGTAAATAAAGCGTCTAGTAAATGGCAATTTTTTTGCCATTGCTGAATAGTTTTGCAAAACTTCAGAGAAAATTCGCTGCCGAAAAATTAGGATCCCTAGAGCTTCCTCCACCTTTTTGCGACTTGAAGAGTGAACTTTCTTCCACTTTGTCTTGCATCTCAAAACTGATGCCTGTCCCTAGAGAACTTCTTGTTTTGAAAGGAAGTCTTCCCTGTAGCTGCTTCAAGACCTCTGACTGAAGAATGCTGCTGAGGCAGGAAAACACTTTTTCCTCTTAATAATGTCTAATTTTGTGCCAAACTGCACTGGCCCAATTAAGTTACAGAGGCTCATCTTAGAAGCCTTGTTGGCATTCTGTGAATGCAACCACAAGAGCCACGGCCCTAGATGATGACCTAACTAGATCAATGTGTAAGGGGGAGGACTGGAAGGATTCCACAATTTATGATAATTCCCCAGAACAAGGTAATAAGTTTAACAATAGCTATTTTAGATAATATGTTATTTTGTTATTTAGGCCACTAGGTGGGACCAGTTAAAGAATAAGAGTGTAATACAAGCCCCAGCCACTGGAGGGGGATAGAGAACAAACAATATAAAAAAGGGTAACACACCCAAGCCAGGGTTCTTCTTTCTTGCGTGGAAGTTAGACAGGAAGGGATTTCTGTGTAAGCAGTACTAGGTACTTAGCAACTTAGTATGGGTAGCATGTAAGCTTAAGTACTGAGGCTTGAGCTTCCGTCTTCTCTGGCAAATTCAGTTGCATCCTGACCGCCTTAACTAATGGTTCCACAAAAGATAGATCAAGAGAACCAGTCATATATTTTTCTCTCACATCATCCTCATCCAACATATCTGACATTAGAGTAGCAAAAGGTTGGCTTAATCTATTCAAACTGCTACCAAGCGGTTCCGGGTCCACTCCACTTCTAGGCCTCTTAGTAGCAGCTTTCACTCCTTCTGCCTTCAGCTTCTTTAATCCATGTCATAATGTCTGCTGTATCAGCCGCAGCATCCCCTGCTAATCTTCTTGAATATCTCTCACATAATTGTGAATGTTTTTGAGCTGGATTTTCACATGCTACACATATTCTATTTCTCCCCTTACTGCTCCTCTTCCTGGGTGAAGACACATTAGAAAGGCAACAAAAAAATGAATGTAACAATTACACTCTTTTCTCTTAACCTGCATCACTTACCCTTGATTTTTGAAAAAAAGCCAACTCCTCCAGTCTATATACTATTTTATGTGTATAAGTATATATATATATATATATTTTTTTGTTTTTGTTTTTTTAAGTACCCACCTGGACGAAACAGACAAACACACATGACGCTTTCTTTACCGGTGCGCTGCACTTCCCTTGTGCCTGCCTTTGGAGTGCATTAGAGTGGCTTAATCCAGGGGTGCAACCAACTGTAGGACAATGCAAGGAGAGAATGAACATCTCAGGCCAAAGTAGTTGGTTTGCAAAAAAAAACAAAAAAAACTTGAATATTTATATCCACAATTCAAACAAAAGTGCAAGTGTTAATGGACTTTAAAGAACAGCTGATTCTGTCCAATGAAGCAAAACATACAGATAAGCAGTGAAGTTGCTAATGTTGTGTTGCTGCATAACCAAACAGTAAACTGCCATTAAGCTCAGTGTCAAACAGTAGGTACCTTGAGGGGTGCCCTAACGGAACCCCCTTTTTTAACTGACGGTGGGGGCCATGCCTTTGGCTATCCTTCCCTTACCCCATGTGTGGTGGAGGAGGGAATAAGTAAGAACAATAGGGATGCCCAAATTCCCTCACCTTGTACCTGTTGGGATATGGCAGATATAAAATCTAACCATACCAGTATAAAATGTGCCAGACAAGCAGTTTGTGCCATGTATTTCACCTCTTCTAGACTTGTGATTTCTCCCAAAGGCCCAGCAATTTCTAGTTATGCCTCTGCTCATTGCTGAAATGGCCTTGATAGAAGGAATGGGTTAATAGCATCCGACTGAGACTTTATAAAGGGAGATTTATAGTTTTTTCTTATCCTCTAGTCTACATTAAAGGATAAGGAAAGTTAGAGAATTGGTTTCCAAGAATAGAATAGACAAGCACACAGCTGGACAGGGCCAAATGGAGCTGTAAACTCCCCAGTGGATCCCTGTAAGCACATTCATATTAAGGCTATGCTCAGTTCTAGGACATCTTCCAAGAATCTGTTTGTGCAGCTCTGTGTTATCTCCGGTCCCATAAGCAGGGCAGGCTTAAGTATAATTAATTAAATCCCCACAAGACAACTTGCTTTATAACACTGAGGCCTATTGGGAGCAATCTCAGTTCTGTAGACTAGTATTTTGGATCTGTCAGGCCACATACAGGATATAAACCTGTAACCTTAAAGTGTTATGTGTTATTATACGTCAGGCATAATACACTCTCTCAGAAACTACTGAGACTCAAAGAAAAATGCAAATATTATCCTGACATATACCATAGCAACAATACAAATATAGATACAATGAGCTACATTTAGCGTACCGTATATACTCGAGTATAAGCCGATCTGAATATAAGCCGAGGTCCCTAATTTTACCTAAGAAAACTGGAAAACCTTATTGACTCGAGTATAAGCCTAGGGTGGGAAATGCAGCCGCTACTGCTAAGTTTCAATAATCAAATTATTTAATAAAAGGACACTCCCAAAATGTGTGTAAGTAACAGGAATGATACTGAGAGTTCTACAGTGTATTAAAGCTCTCAAAGATAGAAACAAAGATATTTACATGTTAAATTATACAGAACCATACGCAAAGAAACAGGCATCTTACACTTCTTATTTGTGCATTTACATGACTCCACTACGAACTGGCAGTTGTACACATCGAAAAGCTGATACCATAAGAAATTCCAATTATCAAAACTTCTGCTTACCTCATATCTTACTACATGCCCTCTCAATCCTATTATCCTATTAAAAACACCATTTTGTAAATTCTAATAGCATTTTGCCTTAAAATATATTTCCTTTCATCAGATTAAGATAAGCATTAGCCTAGTGGCCACAATTCTTAAATATTTCATTTGAAAACTGTGATATATTCTTTGTTGTGGGCAATGTTTTGCAAACCTCGTGCATAATATAGCCTTTAATACCGAGTATATAAAACACACTTAATAAAACTGCCCAGCAAATATAAAGAAAATTACCTAATGTTGGTTCCGTCTGTGTTTAGTTAATCAAAAAGGAATTATCACAAGGATTTGTCAAAATCCTTTGTCAAAATCCCCCCCCCCACCTGAGCACTCTCGCCGGCAATCACCCCCCCCCCCCGTGTGTCACCCGAGCACACTCAGTCCTACGACGCGCCACCGGCAATCATCACCCCCACCCCCCGTGTGTCACCCGAGCACTCTCAGTCCTACGTCTCGCCGCCGGCAATCACCCCCCCCCCCGTGTCACCCGAGCACTCTCAGTCCTACGTCGCGCCGCCGGCAATCATCATCCCCCACCCCCCTCCGTGTCACCCGAGCACTCTCAGTCCTACGTCGCGCCGCCGGCAATTCCCCCCCCTCCCCGTGTGTCACTCGAGCACTCTCAGTCCTATGTTGCGCCGCCGGCAATCATCACCCCCACCCCCGTGTGTCACCCGAGCACTCTCAGTCCTACGTCGCGCGGCCGGCAATCACCACCGTGTTATGCGAGCATTCTCTTGGCTTATATTCGAGTATATTCGGTAACATATCTCCCTGTTCAGCTTAGCACAGGTATGGAACCGCCTGGAAACCCATTATTCAGAAAGTTCTGAATTCCAGGAAGGCAATCTCCCATACACTCTTTAATCAAATTATTCTAATTTTTAAACTGATTTCCTTTTCCCTGTAATAATAAAATAGTTCCCTGTACTTGATGGTAACTAAGCTGCATGAATCCATATTGGTGGTTTATTTTTTATGTTTAAATTATTTTTAGCAGACTTAAGGTCTGGTGATTCAAATTACAGAAAGACCCCTTATTCAAAAAACCCCAGGTCCCGAGCATTCTGGGTAACAGATCCTATAACTGCACCTAGAATTATGTGTGAGAGTCCTAAAATACTGAACTTTATATTACGAGTATTTATTTCCATTTCTCCTAAAAACAGAAATCGGCCCTGCACTACAACACAAGGAGGCTGATTTATAATTTTTCATTTGGGAGGGGGGATTGTGTTTCTTTTTCCTCTAAATCATCAGCTAATTTAAGAATAAAATAAGACAGAATATTAGGGGGGGGGTTGTGTTCTTTTTTGTGAAAAAAGCCTTGCACTCAAGTGAGAATCACATTATTCCATTCATTTTTAATGAGGCTAAAAATCTTGAATGTTTTAAAATGGGAAATACATAAATAAAATCAATATTCCCACTGTCAGTTTTTTTCTGGCGACTTTTCATATTTTATAAGTTAAATAAAGTCAGTGAGCTTAATAACAAAATGTTCCAAGTGCTATAGAGCAATTGTCTTTTACATTTATTTAGGACTAGTAAATATGGCATTGGAATTTGATACTTGTGTGTAACAGCACATATTTGTGTTGCGGATGGAAACCTGGGTTATTTTATCCTTGTCATTTCCATTAAACATTGTTTGTTCTACAGAGACACAGTACCCTCCTTATGCCGGAATAGGGATGTGATTTCTCCCCCAGGGGAGCCTTTGCTATGTTATAAATAACTAGAATCTGGGCCAGGGGTTTCATATTTGAGGTCAGTGTGCCATAAGAGACACTGGAGCCAGGCTTGGAATGTGTGTACTTTGGAGGTACCGCCCAGAAGTACACACTTTGTATACTGAAAGGCAGATTTGTTCTCAGGGCCACCATCAGCGCCTTATACTGCTGTAAGTAGGGACCTTCCCCAGGGGTCTCAATTTTTTGCCCACCACTGACCTGGTACCCCTGGGTGGCTGCCTAATTATGACAAAACACTGTCCTTGTTCCACCCAAACCATTGCCATTCCCCCACAAGCCCCACCTATCTTGTCCCCCCACTGCCACTAGGCCCCTGACTGCAGTACCTGCTGTACCCATCCTAGGATTATAACAAGTAGTTAGGATTAAGCCTGATACCTGATACACATGTAAATACTGCCCTAGACCCTGAATATATAATATAGTAATACACATATAAAATGTTTATTTGGTGCACAAAACATTTATCAAAAATGTTTTAAAATTAAAATTAACCATACCAAAATTACAGATGTCCTTTAAAGCATCTCTTAAAGCGATACTGACACTAAAAAACTACTCTTCAAAACATGAAAAGTTCCCTATAGGTTATGTTGATTTTATGTTGATAGTTCCTAATCCTGACTGTTTTGCCAACCTGACTGTCCCTTCTCAGCCTGTCAGTTACAGCTTCTAATGCTATCGGCCTGCCAGGGTTGGACTGTGGGGTGCAGAGCCCACCGGGGCTACTACCCAAGGGCCCCACAGCCCCAAGGTGCCCCCGCTGGTAGCGTCCCTTGACACGCCCCCCTAACCCCCTGCAGTGGCCCCTCCCGAGGTCCTCCCCTGAGCGTGCATAAGTACACTGGCGGCCAGGGGAGCGGCAACAGACATCGGGTCGGGGCTGCCGGGGGCCCTCTGGAAAACTAGGGTGTGAAGAAGAGCAGAACAAAAAAAATACACCTAAGCAAAGTTATTTAAATAAATACATATATTTGTCAGCAGGGCTGCTAATTTAATTACATTAATTCAAATTATAACAGAGAAAAAAAGCACACATCTCTTTATCATTAAGGGCCTATTAAGTCTGTCCCTTCCTCCTTGTTATGGCTGGATAACAGAACCCTTCCTGAGTTACTGCCTTTTGTTTGCTAGACTGTTCCAGTTATATTATTACTTTGTTATCTCCTGGCTCTGACCCTGACATGCTCCTTGGACTTCTTGACTCCTTGCTTCTTGTTGCCTGCTGCCTGCCCTGACCTTGTTCTGCCTGCTTCCTAACTTCTACCACTGGCCAGACTTACTCTTTTCTAGGTGCATATACTTTATCTGCTATTCATCCTTATTTCAGTTCAAGAAATCTTTTCTGTTTACTCAGTAACTTAGTTTTGGTTTTTATCAATCCAGTGCAGCAATTCCCAGGGTTACACACAAGCCTGGACTGTAGTGTTGCACAGACTGGCCTGAAACCAATGGTTTGGTGGGTCCAGGCTGACCAATCACTTTTGTAGCTGGTGACAGGACTTTGCCCTACCACCTCCCGGGACATCAGCACGCACATAATACTCTTTCGCTAGGCTGCCATGACTGCCATGGAGGTCAGTTGGGCAAGGGTATATAAGCAACAATGGCTATATTCAGGTGTAAGTAATCTGAATAAATATTTTATTAATCTGCACATAACTGCTGGACTGGCAATTTGTAGATTCTGGCAAATGCCAGAGGGGCTGCTGTAAGATGCCATAGACAGTCACTATTTATTGGGCTGGTGGGGGGGCTGCTCGTGCCTCTGTGTATTTGAAATCTCAGGGCCTATTATGAATCCCAGTTCAAACCTGGTTACATATCTCATAGGTTCCTTACCACCAGTCACACACCTGTGGCCTTGTACGACAGCTAACTTGTGGAAACAGCAACCGGAGAAACTGCTTTGTTGCTAAAATAAAAATCTGGCTGTGTCCTGTCTGAACTGTACCTAATGAACCACTCCATATCTACGCTACACTCCCAAGCAAACTCAGACATGTATAATAATATATATTTTTCTAATATTACCGTAACAATCAAATTAAATATGAATAAATAGTCACCCTTGCAGCCAGGCAATATACATATTAAGCCAAATACACAGCAATTGTTTGTGGTTTCCTTTTGTTTTATTTATTTATATTTACTCACTTATTATGGTTTTATTTTTACCCTTACTATCTTGCTTGCCCCTCCTGAACCCTTACCATTGCTTAGCAATAGCAAGTCAGGTAAACTGCATTATTGCTTATATTATTTCTGTCTGCAAGATTGAAAAGTTAATTTTCAGGGAAATAATCCTATTTTGTTTATCAGATGAAGTATAGCGAATTTGCACAGCAAAGCAGTACCTGTACTCCCCTGCAGAGGGCGTGCTAGTGCCCTTATTGTTATAACAGAAAACAAGGGTGTTTCCTTGTGTTTGTCACATGCTCTTTACTAAATTAGAATCAGTGTCTTGTGACAGCATTCACTTTCAGTTTCTGTCAGATCATGTCCCTTCCCCCTCATTTTGCCAAAACACTGGGCAGAATAAATCAGCACAGTATTAAATAGAAAAACAGTGTAAGAATTCATACAGCTATATACAATTAACCATGATTAGCAGTATCACCTCTAGCTACTAACAGTTAAGGGTAAGTGTCTGCATATAACACTGAATGAATGTGGAGTGACAGGTGGCATTTGGGGATGATTTGGTATCCTTGTGGGACTGAGTTTGAAAAATTTTTATATGTGAATATGAACATGTATGTCTGGTTTAGTATTATGTTTTATATGTATAATTCTATGTTATATATAGTTGTTTCTGTCATTTTATATAAAACATCGGATTTGGTCTTTTGAGTACAGTACATTTGCATAGGAATTTGCCTGCTGTAACAGAAATAGGGGTATCAGCATCCTTGTAGGCTATTGCTTTTCTATGAGACAAGTTCTTCAAGTAGATTATGTGTGCAGTAACACCTTCTACATACAAGGTTGTGCTCATACACAGCAATGTCCATAGTTGACAATCAATATTATATCTACTACCTTCAACAGGGTCACGTAAGATAATAGTCCAGGCAACTTAGCATATCTTATTTATGTGCCAATTAATAACTGTACTTTAATTGTTATATTCCATTGATGCCTAAAGGATTAAAAGGATCTTCCTGTATTAACACTCATGTTTATTTGTGGATTTTTAGGGTTCGCAGAAAGTACCCTTTCTTCACCTGGCAATCTTCCGGAAATTATAAAATATGAAAGGAATTTATAATAATAATTTTACACACAGCAAATCAAGACACAACAAGTGCCCTGCTTATTAAAGCCTAAACGAAACGTTGTATAATTAAACTAAGAAACTACCAGAAACACAACTGCAAAGCTCCGAATGGTTGCTAAGGGCAACATCAGCGGTGATGTTGGCTTACACACTACAATAAATATGCCCCTAAGTGTGGGTGACAAAAATAGCCCCTCTGCCATGAGCCTAAAGCTGTTTCTTGCATAATCATTCAATTATAAAATGAACCATTTTAAAGTCATGGGTAAATGTAATTGCTATTACAAGCAGACATTCTGGCATTCAGACATTCTCAGCACCTCTGGCTCTGACTCCTGAAACTATGTTGCAAGAACTGAATAATAGCAATTACAGATAGAAAAAAACATTACAAGGTTTAAAACATTTTAACAAATTTATATTGGAAAGTTGCTTAGAACTTATTTTACCTTTCTTTCTACTTTAAAACTATTTCTGGCACTTACTTGTACCCACAGATTTTTACTTGAGAGCCTCAACATAAAATCAAACTGGTGACTTTTATAGAGAATAATAAAAGTGCAATAAAAACCAAAACACCTTGACACGCATTTCCCAGCTGCTTTATCAAAGGCTAACACATGCCACTTGGTCTCTGGCCAATCTTTTATTCATCATTATTCTTCATCATCATTTATTTATATATAAATTTAACATTTATAACTGATGCAGCTCTTTACATTCATTAATAACAAAGTGGAGTCGTGGAATAACAAACAAGGGTTACAGAATATATCTCTATAGACATATCATATTAGATTTCCAGGCGAACATGAGAATTCTAGCTGCTTCTGAATGAGTGTGGAAATGAAAATGTGCCATGAGTAGGCTGGAATCGCCTTTCAAGAGAAACTATTACACTATAATTGTACATGTTACTACTCTCCCCACGTGGAATTAACAGAGAATGATGTGTTCACAGCTAGGTGCTCTAGATAAAGTTGTGTTCAACCTCAACACTCCATATAAGCCCACCCTTGTGGGTGTCTAAAGGCCAATGGCTCTGAAGCACATTATCTATAGGATTTTGCAGCACCTGTGCAGCCAACACAAAGCTCTAGACCAGGGATCCTCAACCTTTTTTACTCGTGAGCCACACCCTCTTAAAATGTAAAAAGTGTTGGTGAGCCACACAAGCATAAAAAGTTATTTGGGAATGCCAAATAAAGGCTGTAATTGGCTATTTGTTAGCCCCATGTGGACTGCTAGCTTGTTGGAGACTGTGCTTGGAGTACAACTGTGTCTCTGTGCTTCCAAAACTTGTCACCTCCAAGCCAGAAATGTAAATATATGCACCTAATTTGAGGCCACTGGGAGCAACATCAAAGGTGGTGGCGAGAAACATGTTACTTCTGAGCTACTGGTTGGGGATCACTGCTCTAGACAGTAGCACAGTTATTGGATAATATCAGGGCAGGAACTAGGGGTAGGCAGAATAGGCACTAGGCCCTAGATTATATGATTACCTGGTACACCAGAACCCTATTAATGACAATTTGCCAGATTCTGGGTACAAGATTTACTTGTATGTCACTCTAGAGGAAGATACATGTTTTGCTATATGTCAAATGTTCTACAAATATTTTAATTCAAGAAACATCTCAAAATGTCTTTGATAGGTAGTACCTAGTACAAGAGAAATTTTAAAAATGGTACCATTCCTCTTCACATCTGTGCTTTAGAGGTTGTACGCAAAGCCGGACCAGTATGCATGTATGGTGGCAATGCCAGTATGCAGGTATGGTGTGCTGAAAGTTTATGGATTGTATATACCTGTATAATGATTACAAGTGTAACAGGATTTACCCGTAAACATTCCTGGCAACGGCCCTATTACTCAGAAGGTTTGTAGGAAGCAGTTAGACCCAGAATTGCACCCAGACTAACCCCAGAGGGGCTGCTGTAAGATGCCATAGACAGTCACTATATATTGGGCTGGAGGGGGCTGTTTGGCCCTCTGTGTACTTGATATGCCAGGGCCTGTTTTGAATCTCCGTCTGGACCTGGGTAGACATTTTTCTAATGTAAATGAGCTTGCTATAATGTTGCAGAGAATCTGTTTGAGTTTATGGCTATGTTTACTTTCTAGTAATAATACAGTAATCACCTATGCCATGCTTGCTACAGATCACTACCCTTATAGTTGCTTTTTTGGGGTTAATATTGATTTCACTCTACTGAAGTAGTGTCATTATTTAAAAAAAAAAAAAAAATATCAATTACAAACTTATGCAAAGGTAGACATATTTGAGGATCTCTTTTCCCATTTTGCTAAAAGGAGGCACTTCATAATCACTAGACAGTAAGCTGTAATAAGCAGGACCCTCTTTACCTCCTGTAGTGGTCAGTAATTGCATGCACTTTATATGCCTGATGTGTGCACTTTCTGTTGCATAGTGCTGCATCTTATTTACTATAGGCAAAAAAGGATTTACATAGTAAAATGGTAAAGCTGTAGGGGGGTGCCCGAGTGATTGTTAATTCCCCAGCATAGGTTTTAGTTATTATAGAATGACTTTTTGCAGTTAAGCCACTAGGTAGCAAGATTTTGCAAGTTTGGGAAATCTGGGTGTAATAGAGCCTCCGGTCACTAGAGGGAGTGTGAGATGATAAGTATACTGTAGATCAGACTCCAGCCACTAGAGGGAAACAGAGGGCAAAAAGTATATACCAACCCAAGTTTTGACAGATCAGTAGGATAGTGAGAGAGGGTTTCACAGTGAAAAGTACTAGGTGCTTCAGGCAGACAGGCTGTTTAGCATCAGTAGCCCACATCCCAACAAGGAGTTAGATGGCTTAGAAGCCATGGCTTTACCACAGTAAGGGATGAACTGTTTGTGTCAGTGACTAGCAGAAAAGGCCTTTGGCAAGGGACGTTGGCAGAAAATTTCTTTTCAGAAAAGGGCAGAGGAGTGCAGCCGGACTGTCAAGCAGACAGGTGTGGAGTGAGCTCCCAGTGGGGGTGACGTGGAGGAAGGCAAGTTGGAGTGAAAAGGATGTGAGTGATCCATTTGAGGTTGGGGAATCGAATTGCATTATGGTGTAAGCCTGTATGTGTTGCCCTGTGAAATTGAATGCTGATCTGTACAGTCCCGTTGGATGTATGTGACTGGCTGGAAATCTAATTAAATGTTCAGTTAGCAGCACCCATATGTGTGGCCATTTGTCTATTTGTGCTACTAAGCTAAAGGGAGGGTGTAGGTAGAGTCAGTGCTCGCTCAGTGAATGGGTTCTGTACTGAATACAAAGGCTCATGTTGCTTATTGTCCTGTGAGAATAGAAATATACTTCTCACAATCACAAGACAGTCAAAAAAAATTCCAACATGATGCAATGTACGTGCCTTTCTCATTTTGCTTTCTGTTTACCAAATTCCACTGCCCTTCCCCTGGCCTGTATTTGTTACAGAAAGGAGGAGTCAAACACATTCTGCCAGCACTCCATTCTATTCCTCCGATGGCTTTCTGACTGGATTATGGAACTGACACCACTTTTGGTAATATTCCTTCAGACTGGAGTTGTGTTTGCTGGTGAGTTATTTATGGAGCCTCCTTATATTGTATTGGTTGTGAGTATTTGAGTCAGTCCTTGGTCCTTTACTTTTTAACTTGTTTATTAATGACCTGGAGGTGGGAAGTTCCATGCAGGATGCTGCCACTTTGCAAAACTGGAAACCTAAGTGCAAAGTAATACACTGGTAGAAATAATATAAATGGTTTCTCTGGAAAGAAGGCAATTTGCAAGGGGACATGATTACTCTGTACAAGTACATTAGAGGGGGTTATAGACAGATAGGGGTGTGTTCTTCACAGTGATGTTGTGATGGCAGATCCTATTGTGAACATATACATTTTTTGGAAAGCCCTTGTCTCTCAATTACGCAAATACCAAATATGTACAATATTAAGGTAATTTCATAAATAGATAAAAAACTTACATCATTATAAAACTGGCTTTCCAAAGCCCCATTCCAGAATTAAACATACCTTGAATTGCAAGGCCAAGAGTGCCTCTAACAGTAAAGTGAACCCAGAATATCTTGCTCCTTTTAGGAAAGAAAAGTAATGCATTGCTGAGCCACAGAAAAAAATAACCCATCACCAAGCCACTGCCTTATTTACCATTCCCAGGGATCCCTAGACTCTCATGTGTGAGAGATAGGATTCAATGGATGTGTCCATATGTTATGCATTAGGTTTCCTTGTCCTTTAATGTATAAAACATTAAGTAGCAGGTGTAGCACACAAGTCCCTTTATGTAATAAAAGACACTAAATGTGCCCTGTAGCAGTGACCCATAGCAACCAATAAGATGTTCTCTTTTAAACAGGTGTCCAGTAAATGCTACGTGCTGATTAGTAGCTATGGGTTACTGCACCTGGGCAAAGTGCCTTTTATAACATAACCCCCCTAGACTTATCGTACAGGTGGCTCTCGGGTAGGAGTCTGCCTGAAACAGCCAATTATATACAATTATATATGCAAACCAAATAGGCAAAACACTCCTTTATATCAAATGTATTTGTCATTTACTCATTTTATAAAATTACATTCAGTATGTGAGTGCAGGTAGATGGAGGCATCATCTGAGTAAGGGTTTAGTGGGTGTCATTTAGGCCCATTAATGTGCCTTGTGCTTGCGCATACCCTAAATAAACCTACAGTCTGTAAGGGGCAGAGAGGCACCAGGGAAAGTTTGGGCAGCGAGTTCTGCTTTTCCCCCAGCCACTCATTTCCGCAGTGACAGTGTGTTGGGAAACTGGTTATTTCTCAGTTAGTTACTTTTACACCCTTTATGAACTGTTTTGTTTCTGTGGCCAACAAAATGCTAACAAGGGTCAGACTGGCCTGCCAGGGTACCAGGGAATCTCCCAATGGCCCAGCTACGTGTATATAACAAATCCCATATGTTCTCTGATTTCTATCATAGAGCTGTAATGCAGACACTATTCATCACATCTAATGGTGTATAAATGAGCTGCCCTAATCCGCTCCTGCGATGCTGCCCCCCCTTGGCCCCCAGTGCTTACTTTTTCTTGTGCTGGAGGGGGTCCAGAGGGGCTGCAGCACTAGGGTAGAGAGGGCAATTTTAAAACTGGAAATTTCTCTTAAGGTTACCAGGAGCAGGTTTCTGCCGTCCCTGGTAATTCTGGGGGCACTGCCACCTTTCTCAACTTGCCTCATGGCAGCAGCACCCCATAGTATATATATACATGTATGTACTGTTATATACAGACATAATTAATATATAGAGGACATTAAGCCATTCTATGCATGAAGCTACTAAGAAATACCCTCCCCTTTAAGCAGAACAGGAACTGTCCATATATTGCAATATAGTTAAATGGGAACTTCACCCAAACACAACTTAAGTTTTTTGAATAGTAAACTGTGTTAGAGAGGGAAAATCTTGTGTTTATATAGCCTCTGGAAAAGAGTAGGATTTTGTTTTTTTGTTTATTTTATTTAGTGTGAGCCTGTAATTTGATGTACAAAACCTCTATATTTGTTTTTTCTCATGCATGGCACCCACTGGGGTAACACTGCTTATTGCTTCCTAATGCAGTGTGTGGTATAAATGAATGATCGAGGCATGTATATGCAGATTATCAGTGTGCTTGCGTGTGCATCCTGTAAATATAAATATGCTCATATCATTGTTGCAGGCAGTCACTCCTATAGCTATTTCTACACGGGGAACTCTGATGGAGGACAGGGCCATCCTCACTTCACAGCCGCTGCCTATTTAGACGACTTTCCTATTGGTGTTTACACAAGTGAAACAAAGACGTTTCAGATCAAAACCAAATGGATAGAAGAGAAAGCGGACCCTGCTCTGTGGAAGAACTACACCAACATATTCCAGCGTTGGGAGACAGATTTCAGACAAGGAGTCAAGAAAATGATGGAGCACTTTAACCAAACTGAAGGTGATAGCCACAGACACACCATACTGCCAGTGTGTGAATAGCACCAGCAGTGGCAATGTACAAAGTGAAGTAAATTCAAGTCATGATTGCAGATTCTCTGGTAGGAGATTGGTATAACAAATGGTCAGATTTGGGGAGCTGTATTTAGGCAAAACAAAGCCCAATGTATATTATAGTTACTTAGTTATGTTGGGTTTAAAAAAGACCAAGTTCAACCTCTCCAAATGAACTCCAGTTCACATATATGCACATACATATACAGACCTAACTATACCCACAAACACACATATAACTATATAAAGCTGTAGATCTTAAGATCACAATAGCCTTGGATATTATGCTTGTTCAGGCATAATAAGGCATAATAGAACCTGCCATCCCCTTTACCAGTTTAGTTGCAGGCTCTGTACTCTGTCCAGCTCATTAATATCCTCCAGGTGAGGCCTTACCAGTGACCAGTAAGGCTGATGGCTGACGAGGTGTAGGGCGGATATTTTCGGCAAGCGGAAAAGCGCTTGTTGAAAATACTGCCCTACGCCTCCTACATGTGCCGTAGGGCAATATTTTCAGCAAGTGCTTTTCTGCTTGCCGAAAATATCCACCCTACGGATCATCTGCCATCAGCCTAAAGACAAAATTATGTTTTCATCCCTTGAGTTAATGACCTATTTGATGCAAGACACTGTCTAGTTACACAGTTTGTTATCTACAAAAATACCCAGATTCTTCCAAAAAGACCCCCCCTCATTTAGTATATAACTTGCATTTTATATTTTAATATATATATTATTTCTACCAAAGTGCATAACTTTGCGCTTTTCAACACTGAACCTCATTTCCAATTTAGTCAAATCACTCTGCAAAGTGGCAGCATCCTGCATGGAACCTATAGTTTTGCACAATTTAGTATCATCAGCAAACAGGTTAAAAAACAAAAATCCAAGGACAGACCCCTGCGGTACTCCACTAACAACACTGCGCCAATTAGAAAATGTTCCATTTACCACCACTCTTTGTAATTTATCCTTCAGTCAATTCTTTAAGTACAAATATTATGTTCCAGGTCAGTATTCTTTCATTTATAGGGAAGAATCATTGTGTTAAGAGACAACACTGCGTTAAGAGAACGCCAGATTATAAAATAAACCCTGTACATTACTATATCATTGAGCATTGAACCTTCATTTTTTTCACGGGGGAAAGACATTTATAGGGTTATATATATTCTTACATTATTCATTGGGAGCCAGGGGTGCAACAGTAAGGGAAGCAGGTTGGAGCAGAGAATATAGATGGCTAAGCAGGGTCCCTAACTACTGAACAGTTACAGTATACAGTATCTGTGAAATAAATCATCCTTCTGAAGTTTTAGGACCCTAAAATGTTCAGTAAATTTTAGTAACCCCACTGGTTGAATGACATTAATTCCTATCTTGCCACAAATGGCAGAATTCTGACACTGGGGTTTTTCTTTCTCATCTTACATCTTATCTCCTTTCTTAAGGTTTCCATTCACTTCAGTGGATGTATGGCTGTGAACTGGATGATGATGGTGGCATAAGAGCATATGATCTGGATGGGTATGACGGGAAAGAATTCATGGCCTTGGATTTAGACAGAGTTATTCATATTTCCTCTCGCCCTGAGACTGAGGCCATTGCCCATAAATGGAACACTGAGACCATTGAGGCTGAGAAAATGAAGACTTACCTGGAAGTTCAATGCATTGAAACTCTGAAGAAATACATTAGTTATGGAAAGGAGCACCTAGAAAGAAAAGGTGGGGGCAGTGAATGCAGCACATACTACATATGCCAATGTCTACATTGCTCAACATACACCTCTCAACAAACTCATGGTGGCCAGTAATATGGGAGATAATGTACATGCCTTTATGTGCAGGGGTGCTAAGATAGGGGAAGGGCAATGGAGAGGATTGAGTATATTATATATAAACTAGTGCTAACTGCTAGGGATAATAGCATAGAGCACAATGGCAGTAAACTAGGTATGCCCTTATTTTTGGTGTTAAACACATTTTCTTCATTCTGTGTTGAGCACCATGTTTTTTCTGTAACTCAGTTGGGCAAATGCAATAAGAAGGGGCTGATTTACTGACATTTGGATAAATCATTTTTCCGAACCTAAATGACAGTTATGGATGTTCCAGGGACTGCCCATGTACCACCTATAACTGCAATTGCAGTTGGGGCGAAGTGAAGGAAAACTTAGCAGCAGTGCTGCAACTTGCCCAACTTTATCGCGGTGTGGACATTTTTCTAATGCTCAACTATATTTAAGTGCAGTGCAACTATATTTAAGCGCTTGCCATAACCCTCAAATTACCCTCTTTATTTGTATTTTTCCTTATTTGTTATTTTGCTTATGATGAAAACATATGACACTGAGTTTGTATGTTAAATGTTTAGTCAAACACTTCCCTTCCCCAGTGGAGATTCTAATCTGTTTCCTTATCACAAGCTCACACACACTAGGGTCACCTTCATAAGAAACTGCTCTCAGCCGCCTAGTGTGTCCTGGAGGCAGTCTCTGAGCCTAATACATTGCCAGCCACTCAGACTCCCCAAGGCCTACACTCAGGTCTCCAAACATAGCATTAGCATTGTGTGAATGGGATAACATTGTGTTCATTACTGGTTCAGCTTCTCATTTCACATTTTATTTTGGTTTTTAGTTACACCACAGGTGAAGGTCTTTCATCAGCAGTCTGCAGGTTTTATAAAGCTTCACTGCCAGGTGTATGGATTTTTCCCCCAAGCTATTAAAGTTAAGTGGCTTAGAAGCGAAGAAGAAAAGGTGCAGCCATTTGAGGTCCTGCAAATTCTCCCCAACACTGATTTCACCTATCAGACCCGCGTGACAATCACGGTGGCACCTGAGGAGATGGATACCTACTTCTGCCACGTCGAACATAGCAGTCTGGAGAAACCACATATTGTGGTTTGGGGTAAGTGCTTAGGGATTATTCTCTGATATTAATATAAAAGTGTGTGTATGTTAACTGAAGGCTTTCAGGACTGATGATAGTTGGAAGTCGGCAACGGCTAGGGGAATGCAGGCAGGAAACCCTGATTTATGTTTTTTTCCATCCCCCTATAAGGGTCCAAAGCCTTCATACAATTCACAGGTCTTACTCTGTACTTAGAGGGAGCCCCGTATCTGCCTAGGTTTGCCACATTTTTTGTCAATAATACCGGCCTTCAGGTTGCGGTTGGGAGGTAATGTCATTTTGTGGCAGGACTGTGTTACCCTGCCCCTTTTATATTACATCCCCCCCCCCACCCCCCACCAAACCTTAGGTCTGTGTCACACTAAGAGATTAGTACTTGGTATTAGCAGTCTAAAGGTAAAAATGCCTTTAATATTGTTTTTTGCTTAAAATATCTACTCTGCAAATTTACACCTTGGCATACATTCATATATATATTTATAATGACTCTTCAGAAATGAATGGCTATTTTGTTTCAAGTTTACATACAGCATAACTCTGGATGTTTAATATTCTATTTCCATTTTCATATTCATGTCACAATCTTTGTACTTATACCAGAGCCCAGCCGGAACAACCTTTTGTACATGTCGCTTGGTGCTAGCAGCGTACTGCTTCTCATTCTCACCTTTGTCATGGGACTGTGGTTGGGTCGGAGAAGGCCAGGTAAAAAGCAAAACTGTGTAAATGGCAGAAAATGGGATTAGTGAATGATATGATGAGTATTATTGGCTCAAGAAGGTTTGACTGGTTTATCTGGTTAGATTGATGTTTGCTTGGCAGCTGTGGTTGAGCTTACTATTGTGTAATCATGCTGTAATTCAAATTAGGGAGGAGAATGAAGGAGTTGTCATGTGAAATGTTTTTTTTTTATTGCAGCAAACAGAACTTCCACTTATTCTCTAACCCCAGGTAAGATGCAAATTTTGTTTTTTGTACCACCATATTGTGCTGTATACCTTTAAATGCTGGGAACAAGCCCTTCTAAATATTGTTCCAGGGTTTATAGCTTGAAGAGAACATAACCCTTGTCTATATTTTTTTATATGTATATCTAGTGGTATAAATCAGCAGCATTTTGAATTACAATTTACAGTCTGGCATACATGGTAATATCTGTTGCTTTGGTGGGGATCCAAAACGAGTAGATTTCTACCCAATTTGGCCACCAATACGGTGGGCGAAAGTGAGATTATCCAATAAAATCATAATCTGGGCCTATGGAGACCTGCATCTCCTTGCCTGACTGAATTTGGCTGATATTGATCAACCACACCCTTCTGTTGGTCCCATAAATTGGGAGATAGTCTGCCAATGTGGCCTGGAGGTCAGCTTTTATTTGCCTGTTTATGGCCAGCTATACATTGGTTTTTTTAATGTTAGCTATCTCAAAGAATGTTCTGCTCAGTTGTAATCTCAAAAGACAGGCACAGCCCTAGTACAACTCCTATCTCTCAGCCAATAATTTCAGTGCAGCGGATGTGAAATCAGGCAGTGCCATTATAGGAAAAACAACAAGTGATTAGAAATGGCAGTTTCCTTATTTAAATCAAGACACATATGAAAGCTGCACAGTACATTGTCAAGTTTAAATAAAGTAAAACAAATCAATAAATGCCACTAAATATCAATGGAACATTATTATATCTGTCGCTCCAGCTTATTCATTGCTACTGGGGGTGACTATGAGGCCATATCACTATGGGATGTTTATACCTCAATATAACTAGACACCCTCATTATTCTCACTTTCTATCACAGCTATGGACGGAGATCAACCCACACCATCCTCTGCTGTTTGAGTAAAATGCGTTACATGCCATGAGCCGTACTAAACCTACAAGCTGAAACCTGCACAAACTGCTCTACTCTACTTTGTAGAACAGGAAGGACAATGAAATGCAGCTAAAGATGGAAGGATTCTTCCAAACTAGGAATGCATGGATAACAGTTGGCAACTTGACAAGAGCAGGGAAAAGGAACAACAAACAGCTCACAGGAGGGATGTCCTATATTACCCACCCTTGAGGAGCTCTGCTTACTAACTCTGGCACAAACACATCTAACCTGTTTGTGTAACTATCCATGGTACGGACTTTATGTATATTACGATGTGAACTCATCTTTTCGGGTGTTTGGATTCCTATATTTATGGACTAAATTATTTAGATGACCCGACCAGTAAGAACATTTTATACTTTTGTGTTATGTATTTTTTGTAAATAAATTCTAGGTCAATCAAATTTGACATTAAATGGATTCAGTGGTGAAACTGTTTATCCAATACATTTCTGCTGTTTTGAAATCCTCCCTTCATGGTGGATGGTAATATAGGGATAATACCGCCTGTTAGCCAGGGTTAGAAGCTTCTCAAAGAATGTTCTGCAAGAAGCTACAGGTATGGGATCACTTATCGGAAACCCTCTTCTATTCATATTCCAGCCTCTCATTCAAACCACTGCCTCTTTGCTAAGGTATTTTGGACCCTAGCACCCCGATAGCTGCTGAAATTCAAAACTGGAGAGCAGCTGAATAAAAAAATAATTAAAAAAAACTACAAATGAAGACCAACTGCAAATTGTCTCAGAATATTACTCTCTAAATCATACCAAAAGCTCACTTAAAGGTAAACTTAATATTTAATATTACTTAATAATTACAACTGCCTGTTGCATGGTGCAGCATATAACAAAACAGTAGAGCTTTCCCAAGAGATTTGCCTTGATAGTGCTGGTTTAATAGCCATATATTATTACTGAAATATGAATGAAGTGCAGGCATTATTTGCAGTAATGAATATGCATTAGTGATGTATGTTCAGAGTTGAATGTGCCTTAAAGGAGAAGGAAAGGCTAATAAAGAGTTAATCTCAAGCTGCAGGCATACCTTCAGTTGTCTCAATAGTGCCCTTAAGTCTCCCCATATTTCACCTGTTCAGAAGATCTGAAGCCAAACAGGAAGAAAAAATGCCGAGCTGTGTAAAGAGGATTCCCATAATGCATTGCTCCTGCTCAGACCCTACGACCAGGACACTGTAGGCGGCGCATGCGCATTGCTTGTTTTCAGTGACATGCTCCCCTCCCCTGCCCTGAGAGGACAAAGCACAGAATTAGTAGGGAAGCGCTGCGGGGGTTGGGTGGTTTTTGATTGCCACGGGGGGGGGAACGAGCAGGGGAATCCAAGATGGCGGCAAATACAGCTATGTTAGAAGGCAATTTTTGGGAGAAGTGACAATTATTTAAAAAAATAAAGTTGGCAATTTGCTATAGGCAAGGGGGCTGTACACTATCTTAAGGGCTACAGTAGTAGCCTTTCCTTGCTCTTTAGGGCTCTGGCACATGGGGGAGATTAGTCGTCCGCGATAAAACTCCCTGTTCGCGGGCGACTAATCTCCCCCGTGTGCCAGAGCCCTTAAAGGCAAACAAGGCTACTGCTTATTTCCAGAGAGTAAAAATAAATATAAAAAAAAATGGATTCCTCTGTCCAAGTTATAGAAAGCAACATACATTTTTTGTATATGTATATTTATATAAGGGTTATAGCTTCATCATCCCCTCCATACATCAAGGTGAAGTTTGGAATGGCAAAAGAGAACCCCACATGTGAATCCAGGTCGATAAAACACAACAAAGGTAGTTTGGTACATACTTGTGTTTAATAAAATCCAAATTCTGATGCCTAAACCATCTTGAAAAAAACAAACAAAAAAAAAAAACAAATAAAAATGATGGGAGGGTGAAACTCCCCACAGCTAAAGATTACACACAAATGGGGATATGTACGGACTGTAAAATGTAACTTCAAATGTGGACTGCAGAAAGCACTGAATTTGATATAAAAAAAAAAAAGTTTTAATATTTTTAATGTATTTCTAGCTATTCTACCTAAAAAAAAAGGTCAATAGGATTAATGAAACTTCCAGCCAATGTACTGTATAGTCCAATCACTAGCGCTCGTAGCAAATGTATAGAGCCAAACATGTATCTTGATAATTGGGTCTCATTTTTGCAACATTTACGCCAACAAATACATACATAGTCAAATGTGTGTGTGACTTAACTAAATAGACAAGTGGGAAGTCTGAAACCTTAATGCACATATTAGACCCTAACAGTAAATATGCAGTTTAAAGTCGCACTGAAAAATTTACATTAGGGAATAAATAAAAATCTACATTAATATAACTTTCACGGTGAAACCAAATATATCCATTGCAAAATGGAACTAAAACAAAAAATGCTGGGTTCTTTCACCCATTATAATCTTTTGACTTCATGTTTAGGTAAGGAGGCAGGGTTACAAGCAGCACAGGAAAGCTTTGGAACTCCAGCTGCTGCAGCACGGTGGTGCCAATGGTTTCCTGGATCAAGGCTACATTATCATTATGCAAGCACTTTGGTTACATTTTACAGTGGAAATCACCCTTCACATCTATCATCTTTCTCATTCTGTATACAACGCAGATCTGCCATTAATTACGGCTATCTGCTGAACTTGATCTGGACTGGCGCTTGGCAGCGCGCGGTGATAAGCCCTGTGCTGGCTCTGCAGAGCTATTTTTCTGGGAGTATTTTCTCTCAGGCGTACGGCTTTTGGACCTTGATCTGCTTGCAGATTTGGACGATCCACGAGATTTAGATTTGCTGCGAGACCTTGAGTGGCTTCTTGATCTTGATCTACTCCTGAAAAAAAAACAACAGAATAGAGGTTTATAAAGTGTGTGTTTACACCACCTTCATGGAGTGGGTGTAGAATTTAAATAAAGTTGTAAAGAGCTCATCCACCCAAAAACAACTGGTTTCACAGTGGAAAAAAAAAAAAAGTAATTCTAAATAAATTTTTCAATATACATTAAACATTTTCAGTTCTTTCAAAGGTATGTATAGTTGTATTGTCTATTGCATGCACTGTCTGCTTATATTCCCTGTGCTGCTGGCTCCAACTTGTGAAACAATTCTGAAAGCCAGATCTGGAGGGACTTGACTCCTGTTGCATTGTTTTAGGGCAAAGACACATGGGGCAATTAGTCGACGAAACTTTAAAAAAAAAAAAAAAATTTGTGGCGATTAATCACTGCGACTTTCCCGCCAAAGGATACTGTATAAGTTGCTGCGACTAATCACGACTGCGACTTATAATGCACGTTTTTTCGTTGTGCGGATTAGTAGCCGTGACTTTTTAAAAAGTCGCACCCAGGCAGTTGTTTGAACAATAGAGGGATATATGAATGGGAGAGGGCCTGATTAGAAAGATAAGTTATAATAGTTTTTGGCTGCTGGGAATAGTGACCCCCATTTGAAAGCTGTAAAGAGTCAGAAGAGGAAAGCAAATAATTAAAAAACAAAAAAAATAAAATTATGAAGACCAATTGCAAAGTTGCTAGGAACAGGCTATTCTATATTACACCAAAATATGACCTAAAAGGTGAACCACTCCTTTAGAAGCAACCAAGACTCAATACTTTATTGTTTTACTGTATTTCAGCATAGGATGCTGTCCTGCTAATAGCCACTATCTTCAGAATATGACATAAAGGACATATATAGAGTGATGCATAATCTAGGGAATGAATAAAAATAGCAGGGTAAGGAAGGGAGATTAAAAAGAAAAGCATAACAGCTGCAGCAGATTAGGAATCAGGGTCCCAAATGTTATTGGTTGATCTTTGCCAAATAAGAGACATTTACCTGCGTTTCTTACTATCTTCAGTTAGTTTAATTTTGCGACCACTTAGTTCTACACCATCCAGTTTATCTAAAGCATTCTTCATATCAGTATAAGATGCAAACTCCACAACCCTGGCAATAAAAAAAAAAAAGAGAATCCATGTTAGCATGTTTCAGTCAGTACCGAGAGACTGCTCTTTCTCAGTTCTGCCATTCATTCATCCCACAAAGGAGCAGATTGCTATAGAAGACTTATCTCCCCCACTTGCTTGGCATGCCCTCTCTCTCTGTATTGGGACAAATGGAGTAATTTATCTATAAGAACTGCCAAAGGATTCACCCTGAAGTTCTAATTATCTGTTTGTCAATGTACTGGCCTTTAGATCCAGCCTCTGCTGATATACAGTCATATGAAAAAGTTTGGGAACCCTCTCAGCCTGCATAATAATTTACTGCACTTTTAACAAAGATAACAGTGGTATGTCTTTCATTTCCTAGGAACATCTGAGTACTGGGGTTTTTTTCTGAACAAAGATTTTTAGTGAAGCAGTATCAAATTTAACTGAACTGGAGAGATTTTGTATGGACGAATGGTCAAAAATACCGCCATCCAGAACCCAGAGATATAATTCAATAATCCAAAGTCTATAGGAGACGTTTGTTTTCCATACATTATTTCAAAAGGCGGCCCAACTAAGTATTAATATAATCTTTGATAGGGTGCCCAAATTTATGATGCATATTTTCTGTTAATCCAATAAACTTTATGTCACTGCTGAAATACTACTGTTTCCATAAGGCATGTTATATTTTAAAAGGAAGTTGGTTTGAAAGCTCAGCCAATGATAAACAAAACTACAAAGAATTAAGAGGGGTTCCCAAACTTTTTCATATAGAGCAAAGGAAACAAGGACCAGTAAGCCCTAAAAAAATGCTTAATCACATTTAATCATAACGGTAAAATTATTAGCACTGAAGACAGTTGTTTAGTCCTGCATAGGTCCAACTGGGCAGACCTGGGTAGCCAAGTAGGGTACCTATGGACCACCTGCATGGTCAGGGGATTGGGGGTACTTTCTGCCCAAACCCGACTGCTTTTCAGGTATTCCTTGGGTACCATTACTAAGCATAACAATGTAAATATTTTGGGTTAATCTTGTACCATAACAGTTCTCTAGTAGTACTGTTAAATGTATGTAAGTTATATTTTACATAGTACTTGTATGCTGTAATGTACATAAACAGCTGAAGCAAAACTTTTTCATTTGTGGATACCTGACCTAACACAAGAGAACAGAAAGGGACACATGATATGGTAGAAGAAATAGAGAACCATATTATTCCCGTCTTGGTTTCGATAAGGAAGCAGATATGATATTTGTATTAAAATAACAGTCCTACCCCTCATTCCTGTTACTTCTATGGGCATCCACATAGGTTACCTCTCCGGCCTTCCTCATGAAATCTTTGAGATCCTGCAAGAAATAACAGAAATGACAAACTGTAGGTACAAGTTGATCAATTTATCCTTTTTCTTTAAAATAAAAATATGTGCAAAACTTAACGGTGAGATTGTATCTCCTAAAACAAACCAATGTTAGTGCCATGTATGAGAACTGTGATACAACTAAACAATATTAGTTAAATGTCTTAAGTGCAAGCTGTAAAGTTGCAATGTAACGTAGCTAATAAATCTACATTATGCACACCAGTATATTCTCTTGGTGAAGTAAATAAAACTGATATGTAACAGCTCATTTCTACAGTTACATACTTGCTGAGTTAAGATGTAAATTACTTGGTATGAGATTATTTTAAACCCAGTTTACTTACCAAAACAAAACACCAGTCCCCGGCGGTACCTTAAGCAAAGGGTCGCTTGTCCAAAACCTAGTTGACCAAGTCAGTAACTCTTACAAGAGAAGGGTGGAAGGCGGCAGGACAGCACCACAGCCTCATTAAATGATTGAGGTTAACCCTGAAACCACTGGAATCCCTGGAAGTGGCTACAGAACCTGAAGCTGACCTTAGCTAGCCACTCTTGCTCAAATCTGGACAAACCAAGAGATCTAGATCGGCAAAGCGGGAGCATAGGAACCAAAAGGAAACTTCAGAACAGGCCCAGCCCTAGAATTTCAGCCATTAGCAAACCAAAAATTCTTGGGCTCTCCTCCACACAAGAGAAACGAGGCTTAACCCAAAGAAAGGCTGTTAAAAGAGGTTCAAAAATGCACGTAGTTAGATATATATGTCTGGAAAAAATAAGTACTTTCTACAACAAAAGGACGGTCTAATATGAATTTTGTACACAGAATGGAGTGCACAAAACCATTTGATTAATAAACAACATAGAAACGGTTTATACATTATTCCCAACATTGAATATGCACATTTGGACTTCTAAAAACTCATTTGCTGCAGATTTTAACATAAATACAGGCAGACTGCATATTTAAATAAACAAACAAAATATATATTTATATATATATATTTGTATAATACTTGCAATGGGTATAAATGTGCCCAGTGGAATTGTAGCACTACAAAATTAATAAATTCAGAATTTCTATCGGTATCATGACACTACATAATAAGCATCATGCTTATTTTCTAGTTTTTGATATTAAATATAAACGGAGTATGTTCATTTAAATTGATGGTTACCAAATCAGGACTGGCATGAAGCTTTCCATTGCCACTGCCATAACAAACCCTTTTCAGTGTCAGTTAACAGCATATAGAATAGTGTGCTTGGCATGAATATATGCAACTTTTTATGGGATAATAATATTTTTATGGTTAGGGATGCTGGAAGTTATCCTAAGAAGTAGAAACACTTAAATAGTGATAAGCAAGTTTAGTGTTAAAAAAGGGAATATTTTTGAATACAAAACATTTAAAATGTAATAATAATACACTGTTTTCCATACATTAATAAACCAGTTACCCAATAAACCAATTAAGACTAGATTATGATGAAATGACACAACAACTGTACAGAGCCCTTGGGAGGCCTAAGGGACATAGATAATAAAATAGTAAGTTTTAAAGTTCTGTACAGGTGTAGCATCTAATATCCAGAATGTTCAGAGCTTTCCAGATATGGGATCCTAATTTGGATCACCATACATTAAAGGGGTGGTTCACCTTTAAGACATTTTCTATGCCGATTCTAAGCAACTTTTTAATTGGTCTTCATTATATATGTTATAGTTTTTTAATTATCTACCTTCTTTCAACTCGTTTGCAGTTTTTAAGTGGAAGTCTCTGACCCCAGTAGCCAAAAAATTATTGCTCTGTGAGGTTACAGTTTTATTGTTACTCTTTGTAACTTTCTTTTCAATTCAGGTCCCTTCTGTTCATATACCAGTCTCTCATCCAAACCACTCCCTGGTTGCTAAGATATCTTGTACCATGGCAACCAAATAACTGTGAAACTCCAAACTGGAGAGCTCCTGAAGTGAAAATGAAATAACTAAAAAACTATGAATAATAAAAAATGAAGACCAGTTGCAAAGTGTCTCAGAATATTACTCTCTACATCATACTAAACATTAACTCAAAGGTGAGCATGAAATAAACCCAATAGGGTTGTTTTGCCACCAATTTAGATCTATGCAGCTTAGTTACCATCAAGTACAAGTTACTGTTTTATTATTACATTGGCTCAATTGGAGATGGCCTTCCTATAATCTGGAGCTTTCTTGATAATGGGTTTCTGGATAAGAAATCCATGTGTGCTTTTGATATAGGGAGGATGTTGTCAGAAACAGATCATTGAAGGAAGCATAGTCTTTAATGTGTGACACAGTATTTGCAAACCAACTGCGCCTCCCCAATAGCCAACAAATAGAATAAAGATTGCAAAGTGAGGGCATAATAACATTTGCACCATCACACCAGTCTCAGGCCCGCACAGAAACATAAGCCCTGCGAGAATCAGTTACTCAATTACTGTCGACACTGGAATAGCAGCTCATTAGGATAGTAATGAAATGTGAGGGAACTAATGGAGTTGTAAAAAAAAATCCAAACGTTAAGAAAAACTTCTGCCTCAAAAAATGCAGTCTACCACTTAGTAAACACAATATATGCATATTTGTAATATGTAAAATAACTCCTTTGCCTGCAGAAATAACTCAACAGTAAAAAATCAAAAATATCATGACAACAAAGAACTCCAGATATTTGCTTATAATCTCATTTACAAAGCTAACATTGTCCTGTTGGGTTTTGGTTTACAGGATTTGGAAGTCCTATATATAACTATTAAAGTAGGTGGATAAGGTAGAGCCTGTTACATTACAAAGAAACACAGCACAGTTTTGTGACTTAAATTCCACCACTGAGGACCAAGTGAAAGGCACTGAATGTATATGTACAGGGAGCAGGACAGCACATGTGCTACTGAGTCGCTGCTATTGTCCTGGGGCATGCACACTAGGAGGTACCTGCAGACTGGGTCAAGAGTGTAAAAACAACTTTCTTTGTTGGCGTGTGGCTAGCAAAAAAGGCATATGTAGTTGGGGATTACCAACCTTCTTTACAAGAAAAATGTGTCTGGAACTGTAGGAAGTGATACGTGACATTTCTGACACAGGAAAACTAAAGCCAGTAACAAGAAATCTATAAGCTTATAGACACATGTAAACACATTGTACAATATCTGCAATTTATATAGAACAAAGTATTGGTTTAAATATATACACTGTAGATAAACCACCAAAAACAGAGGTTTTCCCCAACAGGGAAAAAAGGTAATTAAGAAAACAACATTTTGCACTGTGGTACATCAGTGCAGCATGCAACATACTCTACATTTTCCAGATGACCAGGCCATGAATGGAGTAAAAGGTAGGAAGTAAAATACCTGTGTAAGGTAGGCAGTATACATATATATGCCTGAAATGCATACATATGTATAAAGGATGGTACAACTGTCTACTTTCTATGGACACAGATGCCAATATGACATGCTTACAATATTTGAGTGAACCTTACAAGCTCACTTATTCAAGTCGTATGGAGAGGTATGTTCCTGCAAAACTGGCCAGCAGGATATAGAGTTATGACAAATGTTATATTTCTATTGGCCACAACCTCCCTCTGTATAATATGCAGCAGAGTGTCAACACTCCTTCCCAAGGTATCAAGATACTTAGAACAAGCTGGGCTAGTTAGCTAAAGATCACTAAAACTGAAAATAAGACAATAATATTGTGTTAAATAAATACTGGGGTTCTGCAGAAACAATGGCAAACAATTGGCAGTTGGAATAATGAAAGCAAACATCTGACTGGCTGTTGTAGTGTTTTTGCCCAATCTCAATATGCTACGCAATAGAGTAAGTGAAGGGTTTGTCTGACCTCTCATTCATAATTCTGCTATGACCTAGCATGGTGCCCAAAGTAACCAAGCAGTCACACACTAATGACTGTCAACAAAAGAATATAAATCCAACATAATCTCTTTGTTCCTAATAAAATAAATTTTACATTACATATAAAAGCTTGGGTATAAAAAGGCTTTGTTATAAGTACATCAAAAATAACATTAAAAAGGCTATATATTTTGCAATTTGCAATATTTAAAAGTCAGCAGAAATATAAATGAAAATATGCCATGCTCACCTGCCAACTGACACGAGAGGAGAGGTTTTCTACGATAATTCTGTGCTCAGTACGAACAGGTGGTCCATACCTACTGAAAGACAAATACCAATAAGAAAGTTAGAACATCAGAAATAACATGATAAAATATATATGAGAAAGGGATCCAACTTACACACTAAAAATGCTATGTCAGGCTAAGGGAACTGGGCACCATGGAACACTACAAGGATAAGTGTATAAACTTCACTTGTTATCAATACAAGTTACTAAGCAGCTGGTGTTCTATGGGCATGCATACAAAGAAGGTTCAT
Organism: Xenopus tropicalis; assembly: GCF_000004195.4. Classification (NCBI taxonomy): domain Eukaryota; kingdom Metazoa; phylum Chordata; class Amphibia; order Anura; family Pipidae; genus Xenopus; species Xenopus tropicalis. Next base: position 109,574,415 of record NC_030684.2, read on the forward strand.
TTAATTTCAGATTACCTGGGCCCACCACTATTGGACTGACGATAGGCAAAGCGATTTGGATACCTCCCCCCTCCTCCTCCTCCACCTCCCATCATTCCACCTCTTCCTCTGCGGTTCCTTGCATGCTCAATTGTCACCCTTAATGAAAGCAGGGGAAGAATTATGTTACTCAGATATATTTATTTATAAGTACAAGCTGCAACACGTGGAAAGTTTGGAAAATGCAATCAAATTAATAGTTCAAGGTACTCTGAGCTCTGCACTCTGCAACATGAAGTCAGGATTCAGAAGTGACAGGCATGGGGCAATTCATCTAAACAAAGTCATGCCTCACTTCTGTCCCAAAATTGACAAAAATTGCTGGCAGAGCAAAACCACTGCTTTCCATGATGATTCAAACAGTTACTAAAAGAATAGCTGAACAGAATATAAACACACAAATTGGGCTCAAGGTCAGTCAGTCTTAAAGGGACATTTGTACAACATTCACACATTCACATTAACAGAACAATCTTTGACAAATAGATAGTTAATTCATCCCAGAATCATCCCTCTGCTGATCCTTCACTTCAGCAGACTTAAAGGGGTTGTTCACCTTTGAGTTACCTTTTAGTATGATGTAGAGAGTAATATTCTGAGACAATTTGTCTTCATTTTTTATTTTATTTTTGTTCAGCAGCTCTGCCAATTAGAGTTCCAGCAGTTAAGATTTGGACATTGAAGGTAAACAACCCCTTTAAATATCTACAGTTTACAGAGGGAATACATTTGGAGCCAGTACATATTTTCAAAGGAAATCATAGACCTGACCTATAGTGTTTGGTGGAGCTGTTATACGACTATATTTAATATGCTAGAGAGAAGGGCAGCTGTATATGGCAGCTGTCACTCATGCAGCTAGTGCACGATTTAATGGCAGGCATTCCTGCTATTATCTGCAAGCATAAATGCAAACAGTATGCAGAGAAGCAGTGCCGTGACTTACAAGACAATATACTTTTAATGTGTATTCTGCTAATGTATAAGTGAAGAAGCTATTCCTGTTTTGAAAAGAAAGGGCATCTTAAATCTACAAACACTGCCCAGACTGACTAATCACAAGCAATGACTTACAAGTATATGACATGTATGTTCAAAATTAGAAATGTGCAGAAAGTACAGAATGGAATATTTTATGGTTTCTCTTCGTGCATTTAATGAAAGAAATCAATCAAGGAAGGAAGGAAAGTCAAATCAGGAGAAGTGGTTGAGAGGACAGCAGTTTCGTTTTCACATGCGTTTATTTGTACTTGTCAGTATTACACATCTCACAGCTTTTATTACCTTTCGTTGCACAGTACTTTGCCATTTAATTCATACACAGCATCGTCAGCATCTCTATGATCATCAAACTCCTATAATGGAATAAAACAAGGGCTTCAGAAAAACCAGTGCACAAGATACCAATTTCCTTGCAGCACCCGTATGGGGTCAAACCATCAGGCCCCAAAACCCTTGCCAAGGATCTTTGAGAAGGTCCAAAGATGATGGAATAGGCACTGTATGATGTTGTAAAAATAAAAACATGTATTGATCACAGGGAGAGTACTGGTCCTTCAAATCACATATTTTCTAGTTTATATACTTATATATCATTTTTTACATGAGAAAGGGGGGAAAACTAATACATAGCTTATGATTTAGTACTATGTTTGTACAAATGAGTATTCATCTAAGTGCACTTACCACAAATCCAAATCCATTCTTCAAATTGATTTCTCTGATGCGTCCATATCCTTTAAAGAATTTTTCCACATCTCTCTCTCTGGCATGGGGGCTCAGCCTTCCAATAAACACGCGGCAGCCACTCATCTTGTCTAGTCATAAAGAAAAACAAATCATAGGGTTAAATACCTACCATTGCCTACTATGATGCTCCCAGACCCTTCACACAGGGGGGTATGCTTTTAGATAGCTATGACTCTCAACATATTTTATCCATTTATTTAGGCTGCTTGTGCAGTACCCTAGCTGTAATAGAACCTAGGTCCTCAGCACTGTAAGTAAGCAATAATAACCACAGTAGACCCCCAAACTATTTACAAGACGAGAAACCATTGAGTGAGGATTTAACCCAGTACACATTTCCATAGCAAATAAGAGCCTTGATGCCCCAGTACAATGTGCCCATACCTGTGTAGCAACATTACAAAGGAGTTGACAGATTTTTTGCAAGACAAAAAGAAAATGCTATTCTAAGTATTTCTATAGTACATTAATGACAACATTTGAGTGTTTTGTAAGTTATTTGGACATTTAATTTATATCAAAATAGTATTTGTCTACTTCCTTGTACTAAACAAATACAAGCAAATAAATTGTAATATACGACTCTAATATTACACAGAAAACCAAATATTAGTAATAAAAATATAATTATGTTAGCTTGTGACCCTACAGTGATGCTACTGTTATGATTCACAGGAACAACCATGGCAACTGGAATTTCCAGAAAATGCCTACTATGCAGACATGAGCAATAGCATACTATGACCCCATGAGCTCTAACAATGTTGCGCCTCAAATATGATCAACAGCAACTGCCTGTATCTACACCCATTTCCAATGATGTTTACACTCTTTTTCAAAAAGCTTAGTGCTATCTTATCCGTAAGGATCTAACCCATGGGCATTCCCATATTTAAGCATGTGAGCACCCATGGGGACAGACCTCAAGGATAACCATCTGTTGGTTGCAGATTATATCCCCCCAGGGAGAAATGCTGAGATGAAAACACCCTTGCTTGCTGCCAGCTTTTTGGCTTTGTCTATAGGCGGATGGATTCTACAATGCTATGATAAAATGCAGTTTTCAGCTGGAAAATATTTCCGAAACTCTTTGGCAACCAAGCTCCAGCTAGGTAAAAGGAAAGGTGAACAAGGCCTTGATCTCAATTCCACCAATACATCTCCAGACCCTCCTACAGCGTCTGATAGCAGCCAGTGAACATGTTGTATGTGTATCAGTAAAAGATGGAAAAAACAAAGTTAAAGTAGGTTAATATATAAGATTAAGAGTTCCTATTTAATAAAGCCATTAATTCATTTCTATGGCATTACAATTTATGGTACATATATTGTGGACCACTGGTCCCAACTGGTATATAGGTCAGTTCGGGAATGGGACAGATTTGAAAGTTTCACCTGCTGAAACACCATGTCGGTCATTGCACAAGGCATCAGCATCTTCACATTCTGCTGTTCTTTGTACAGCCAACTGGAACAATAAATAAATACATACCATGTGCAGCCCCTTGCAAGTTTTCTGGCTGTTCGTAGTCAGAGTATGTACCCTATTGGTCTGTGCAGGTTAATTTTTCAAATGAATGGTAAATGCAATAAACTAAAAATATGTAATAAATGTTTATTTCTTCTGCCATGAGACAAACAGGCCTCAATTTCTTATGAACTTATGGGAAGGAACTGCTGACAGAAACTCTCTCAAATCCCCTGCATACTGTGGTTTCCATTGTTTCTATGGTGGTGAAAATAGCAGTACAGAATGAAATCAGTGAGTTGCTAGTTTTATAACCCAATCCACCAAAGATCTCACAAAAGGCATATTCCTCTGCAGCGACACCTCCGTGACCTATGCACTTATTTCCCCTACCCGCCCATTTTGTTTTTGCCTCCTTTTCCTGACAGAGTGTATGCTCTTTGGAGCAGAGACCTCATTCCAACTGTGTTTAATCTACCCAACGATGATCTGTATTCTGGAGAAATCATAGTATGCACTGGTAACATTCATCTTGCAACACACGTTCAGGTACTACAGAGGTTTTTGTGCCTTCTTATTCCTACCACCCTAAAAAGCAAGCAGCATGTCAATAGACTACAGGTGGCAGATTTGGCTCTTTCAAACGGAGTCGGCAGAATGTGTCAGCCAGTTATTAATTGGTCCCATTGGAGCAAATACAATATGCTCCAAAGCAAATATTATGGTTTATATGGTCATCACCCTGACAGCCTTCATTCCTGCTATCCAATTATCTGTCCCAAGGGCCAATCAATCAGCTAAGCCTGCCTCATCTTTTAATACATGGCCAGTATAATTTGAGTCCCTACCTGTATGTATGTAAGTATAATTTTATTTATAAAGCGCCACAAGGGTACGCAGCGCTGTACAGTCTTACAGAATACAAAATTACACACAGGGAGGACAAGTGATATAATAAATAAATACATATATGTATATATATATATAAGTGCCATGTGGTATGAGACACAGTAGGAAGGAGGTCCCTGCCCCGTAGAGCTTACAACCTATCTCTCTCCAGCTGCTTGGTGACAAAGTGACCAAAATACACCCTGTGTGTCATCAATGGAAAGATTATGTGCTAATCACTGAGGGCACACATGCTTGTGATCACTGCATCATAATGTTTAACTCATGGATCACAGACTATTGTTGGAACAGGGACAAAACAAACATGAATCTGGGCAGCTGTTAAATATTACCATACAGGTATCCGCTACTTTGTTTTTTTACATTAATTATTCTTCATATTTCCCCCCTCCCACAAGTACACCCAGGGAGGCGAAACACAATATCCAAGAGCAGCAGTTACTTTCTCTTTATCCTTCTAGAATGGACGGCGGTTGTGCAAGTAAGCCAGTAGCAGTGTAAGTGGGGGCACTTCCGGCCGCTGCACACACAAGTGTCACAACAAAGCGTGCTTTTCTTCTTTCAGCGCATAATGTTTGCAGGATAATAGCCGGACCCTAAGAGCCTTGCTGCTTTATTGAATTGTCCCTGGCACCTAGGCGTATGATAGCAAAAAGTAGTGCTGCTTCAGTGTGTCCTATGTGTGATAATAGTCATTTAAAAAAATGCAATATATAGCGTACCGTCCAGCAGTCACAGTTTTCCTAATCAGCCGCCGGTACTGGGTTGTTGTTTAAAAGTCCCGCAGCGGCGTTAACGTCCAGCACCTCGACTCCTACCGGAGAGCAGATCCAGCCGTCAGAAGTCTCATCTCGCGAGAACGTGACGTCACATCACTAGTCTATAAACTCGGCAAGCGCTGCCCCTTGTGGGGGAGAGTGAGGGGCTGTGCGTGTCTGTGGGTACAGGGTAGTGTGTGCTGGGTCTGCTCTAGCAATGATTATTTTCTCTTCATGCAGGTCAATTTTGTCAGGGAACACGTTTTTATTACTTATTACGGCAGAGTAGTCAACCCCCATATATTTTTGGCAGTATTTATATATTTTTTACCCTACTTTGGCTTTTTTCCGCCTGTCGCCCGTCATCAAATAGCATTCAATAGCAATTTTTTTATTATTATTAACTTTTATTTATAAAGCGCCAACATATTCCGCAGCGCTGTACAATAAGTGGGTTTCATACATTGGACATACAGAGTAACATAAAGCAATCAATAACTGATACAAGAGGTGAAGAGAACCCTGCCCAAAAGAGCTTACAATCTACAAGGAGAAAGGGAAAGGGCTGAGACACAAGGTGTGAGAGGTGGGGCACAGGGTATTGGGAGAGGCGGGGCACAGGGTATTGGGAGAGGCGGGGCACAGGGTATTGGGAGAGGCGGGGCACAGGGTATTGTGAGAGGCGGGGCACAGGGTATTGGGAGAGGCGGGGCACAGGGTATTGGGAGAGGCGGGGCACAGGGTATTGGGAGAGGCGGGGCACAGGGTATTGGGAGAGGCGGGGCACAGGGTATTGTGAGAGGCGGGGCACAGGGTATTGGGAGAGGTGGGGCACAGGGTATTGGGAGAGGTGGGGCACAGGGTATTGCTTTTAGCAGCACACTGAGGTTTTGTTAGACTAAATTATTTTTCTTTTTAAAAAATAAATCTTATGAAGTTTGCGCGAAATTGTTGGTGTAAGCAGCGACATCACCAGGGGCATTTGGGCATGCGTAGGCAGCGTATTTTCAGCTTCAGTTTGGCGTTTGTACATGCACATGATGTGAGTTCTGGAAGCATGGGTTGGCGTGTGACTTATGGGTATATCAGCAAATTTTCTGCCACACTATCCCCCAGCTGCCAAAGCATTAAAGTTAAGAGCTCTGTTCATTGTGGCCATGCCAGCTTCCCAAGAATAATTCTCTGCTTACTAGAACTTTTACTTGTGCCAGAGATAAATCCAAGCAATACCTTCCATGGTTACAAAGCAATACCTTCCATAGCTACCTGCAGTACTAGCCAGGGTTACAAAGCAATACCTTCCATGGTTACAAAGCAATACTTTCCATGGCTACCTGCAGTACTAGCCAGGGTTACAAAGAAATACCTTCCATGGTTACAAAGCAATACCTTCCATGGCTACCTACAGTACTAGCTAGGGTTACAAAGCAATACTTTCCATGGTTACAAAGCAACACCTTCCATGGCTACCTGCAGTACTAGCCAGGGTAACAAAGCAATACTTTCCATGGTTACAAAGCAATACTTTCCATGGCTACCTGCAGTACTAGCCAGGGTTACAAAGAAATACCTTCCATGGTTACAAAGCAATACCTTCCATGGCTACCTGCAGTACTAGCCAGGGTTACAAAGCAATACCTTCCATGGTTACAAAGCAATACTTTCCATGGCTACCTGCAGTACTAGCCAGGGTAACAAAGCAATACTTTCCATGGTTACAAAGCAATACTTTCCATGGCTACCTGCAGTACTAGCCAGGGTTACAAAGCAATACCTTCCATGGTTACAAAGCAATACTTTCCATGGCTACCTGCAGTACTAGCCAGGGTTACAAAGAAATACCTTCCATGGTTACAAAGCAATACCTTCCATGGCTACCTGCAGTACTAGCCAGGGTTACAAAGCAATACCTTCCATGGTTACAAAGCAATACTTTCCATGGCTACCTGCAGTACTAGCCAGGGTAACAAAGCAATACTTTCCATGGTTACAAAGCAATACTTTCCATGGCTACCTGCAGTACTAGCCAGGGTTACAAAGCAATACCTTCCATGGTTACAAAGCAATACTTTCCATGGCTACCTGCAGTACTAGCCAGGGTAACAAAGCAATACTTTCCATGGTTACAAAGCAATACTTTCCATGGCTACCTGCAGTACTAGCCAGGGTTACAAAGCAATACCTTCCATGGTTACAAAGCAATACTTTCCATGGCTACCTGCAGTACTAGCCAGGGTTACAAAGCAATACCTTCCATGGTTACAAAGCAATACTTTCCATGGCTACCTGCAGTACTAGCCAGTGTTACAAAGAAATACCTTCCATGGTTACAAAGCAATACCTTCCATAGCTACCTGCAGTACTAGCCAGGGTTACAAAGCAATACCTTCCATGGTTACAAAGCAATACCTTCCATGGCTACCTGCAGTACTAGCCAGGGTTACAAAGCAATACCTTCCATGGTTACAAAGCAATACTTTCCATGGCTACCTGCAGTACTAGCCAGGGTTACAAAGAAATACCTTCCATGGTTACAAAGCAATACCTTCCATGGCTACCTACAGTACTAGCCAGGGTTACAAAGCAATACTTTCCATGGTTACAAAGCAACACCTTCCATGGCTACCTACAGTACTAGCCAGGGTAACAAAGCAATACCTTCCATGGCTACCTGCAGTACTAGCCAGGGTAACAAAGCAATACCTTCCATGGCTACCTGCAGTATTAGCCAGGGTAACAAAGCAATACCTTCCATGGCTACCTGCAGTACTAGCCAGGGTAACAAAGCAATACTTTCCAAGGTTACAAAGCAATACCTTCCATGGCTACCTGCAGTACTAGCCAGGGTTACAAAGCAATACCTTCCATGGTTACAAAGCAATATTTTCCATGGCTACCTGCAGTACTAGCTAGGGTTACAAAGCAATACCTTCCATGGTTACAAAGCAATACTTTCCATGGCTACCTGCAGTACTAGCCAGGGTTACAAAGCAATACCTTCCATGGCTACCTGCAGTACTAGCCAGGGTTACAAAGCAATACCTTCCATGGTTACAAAGCAATACTTTCCATGGCTACCTGCAGTACTAGCCAGGGTTACAAAGCAATACCTTCCATGGTTACAAAGCAATACTTTCCATGGCTACCTGCAGTACTAGCCAGGGTTACAAAGCAATACCTTCCATGGTTACAAAGCAATACTTTCCATGGCTACCTGCAGTACTAGCCAGTGTTACAAAGAAATACCTTCCATGGTTACAAAGCAATACTTTCCATAGCTACCTGCAGTACTAGCCAGGGTTACAAAGCAATACCTTCCATGGTTACAAAGCAATACCTTCCATGGCTACCTGCAGTACTAGCCAGGGTTACAAAGCAATACCTTCCATGGTTACAAAGCAATACTTTCCATGGCTACCTGCAGTACTAGCCAGGGTTACAAAGAAATACCTTCCATGGTTACAAAGCAATACCTTCCATGGCTACCTACAGTACTAGCCAGGGTTACAAAGCAATACTTTCCATGGTTACAAAGCAACACCTTCCATGGCTACCTACAGTACTAGCCAGAGTAACAAAGCAATACCTTCCATGGCTACCTGCAGTACTAGCCAGGGTAACAAAGCAATACCTTCCATGGCTACCTGCAGTATTAGCCAGGGTAACAAAGCAATACCTTCCATGGCTACCTGCAGTACTAGCCAGGGTAACAAAGCAATACTTTCCAAGGTTACAAAGCAATACCTTCCATGGCTACCTGCAGTACTAGCCAGGGTTACAAAGCAATACCTTCCATGGTTACAAAGCAATATTTTCCATGGCTACCTGCAGTACTAGCTAGGGTTACAAAGCAATACCTTCCATGGTTACAAAGCAATACTTTCCATGGCTACCTGCAGTACTAGCCAGTGTTACAAAGCAATACCTTCCATGGTTACAAAGCAATACTTTCCATGGCTACCTGCAGTACTAGCCAGGGTTACAAAGCAATACCTTCCATGGCTACCTGCAGTACTAGCCAGGGTTACAAAGCAATACCTTCCATGGTTATCTGCAGTACTAGCCATATATATGTGGAAGGTAGTGGGGAAATGGGATTTACAGTGCAGTGCCTCCACCTAGTGAGCACTGAAGAGCACACCTCGGGATGTCACTAGGAAATAATTACACACAACAGAGTTTTGCAGCAAAGATAAATGTTATATACCAGTTTAGAAAAGTGGATTAACTATAAAATACAAACAGTATAAACCCTGATTTGCGAAACCCATGTGGATTTGCCAACTCCCGGCTAAGTCTCTCCCAGGACACAGTCCCACACTCCACTCCTGGTGGAAATACCCTTTCCCAGTTGAGTCTCTGACAAAGCTCCTTCTCTTTAGTTTCTTTAGGTAGCTCTACCTGCCACAAAGTCTTATAGGCAATTGCTTCCACTTAGCAGGCACTCAAGAAACACCTGTCCTCACACAGGGGACACACACTGGAGTCTCTCCCTCGAATCACTCACCAAGGACTCACATGGGGATACAGGCATCCAACAGCAGCTAAGCAGAACTCTGCCTTAATAGGATGGAGCTTGATGCAAAGCAGAGCACACTCAGCCGGTTACTCTATCTCTTCTCTCTGGATCTGCAGCAGGGATAACTTTAAAACCTGCTGGCCCCACCTGTGGTTTTGACTCCAAAGCCAGGCACTCCCTGGATCTTCCTTTTTTCCCAGAAGTGCACTGGGTCTCCCAGCCAATCAGATTTCTCTCCATTCTGTAACTGGGCTGGATGATGTCACAGACAGAAAAACAGGGGTATCAGATGGTTCCAGAAACTTTGAGATTTTTCACAATTTCGTAACAAAACAGGGCTAATTTAGGGCTCTGGTACACGGGGAGATTAGTCGCCCGCGGCAAAACTCCCTGCTCGCGGGCGACTAATCTCCCCGAGTTGCCTTCCCTCTGCCATCCCACCGGCGAACATGTAAGTCGCCGGCGGGATGGCAGACGCGGCGGCGCGATTTCGGGAAATCGCCGAAAAAGCCTCGCGAGTCTTTTTCGGCGATTTGCGCGAAATCGCCTCGCCGCGTCTGCCATCCCGCCGGCGACTTACATGTTCGCCGGTGGGATGGCAGAGGGAAGGCAACTCGGGGAGATTAGTCGCCCGCGAGCAGGGAGTTTTGCCGCGGGCGACTAATCTCCCCGTGTACCAGAGCCCTTAGGAGAAGACAATGGGTAAAGTTGGGCAAAGGTAATCATGTGTTTAGGGTTTTTCCACTATGGCTTAAAAAGATCCCAGTTTTTTATGGGAAAACTAGACAAGATTTTCTTGTGATTTGGGGACAAAAAAAGGGCTAATTTTGTAAAAGGAGAATACTGGATGAAATTGACCAAAAGTAATCTTCTGTCCTTACTCTGAAGTGTGCAGGCCCCATGTCAGTTCAGCAGTACAAAGTTTCAGGGTCTAAAAGGGTGTTGGCGAAAACCAGTGCAGTTTTCCCTGTTTCATGGAGGCGTTAGCCCATACCAGCTGTCGCAAACAGTTACACATAAGCAGCCTGCTAGTTATTTTGAGTTCAGGTCCAGTGTTTTACTTAAAGACTAGGGTCTTATTTTTCACGATTTTCTAGTAACATTATTAGATTTTTTAGAATATATTGGCTGAAATGTACAGTAAAATTTAGTTTTTAGGTTCTTTTTTCCACAGTGGCATGAGAGGGTCCAACTGTTTTATGTGTAAGTAGGGCCAGATGTTTTACAATTTAGGGATAAAATATGGGCTAATCAAGGAGAAGTTAATGGGTGAAATTCACTAAAAGTAATCTTGTTTTTTTTTACTGTGGCACAAGGCGATCCTAATGTTTATGTGGAAACAAGGGCCATCATTTATACTTTAGGGACAGAACAAGGGCTAATTTAGGAGAAGACAATGTAATTGGCCAAAAGTAATTTTTAGTCTTCATTTACTGAATATGCACTGAAAATGTTGAAAATAGGTCAGAAACTTTGATTACTAGTGGATCCATATAATCCTTAGTGTTTATATGGGGTCTCCAGCCAAGTGATTGGGTAATTACACCACAGTTCATTGCCCAAAACTGTAAACTGGGCCAACCAATGACCTATTTCTATGTGTGAGTCTGGTCATCATCTGATTATAACTGCAAAGGCATGCACTTCCAGCGAATGATCAATCTGCCTAGCCTGTGGCCCAGTCTTTCAAATAGTTGCAACTGGGCTATCCTAGTGAGTGGCTAAACTTGGCCCTTTTGAAACAATACATTAAACTCTGTGTGGCCCCCCACCTGTCTGGCTGCTGTGACTGCTTACCTTTGTGTAGGCTTTAAATGGTATCAGTACTGAGATTAACTTGCCCCCTGCATGGTTCACACCTCAGATTTAGGCTGTAAACGCCTGCCCTATACAGCCTGTGTGTGCCATACTCTGCCTGTCCATGGCGCCTGTGTGTCCCATACTCTGCCTGTCCTATGCTGCTTGTGAGTGCCATACTCTGCCTGCCATATGGTGCCTGTGTGTGCCATACTCTGCCTTCAGCAAACAATACTTTGTAATAATAACAGTACCATGTACTTGATCCTAACTAAGCTGCATAAATCTACACTGTTTACAAAACAATCCTATTGGGTTTAAATGGTTGTCATTAGGTATGGTAATCCAATATACTGGGAAAAAAAACCCTTATTCAGAAAACCCAGGTCCCCTAAGCATTTTGGATAATAGATCCCATACATATATCTTTATTTACAAGCACACAGACTCCTTTCTGCTGTGGAACAGATGATTTCATAATGTGGTCATATCTTCACAAGATTTCTGATTACTTTGTCGAAATTCGCAATCTGCCCAATATTGGGTTTAATTGTTTATAATTGTTCTTTTCAATAAATATTAAATATTCAACTTATTGGACGCCATATACTATAACTTTCAGTAGCCCTTTCATTTTCAAAGCTATAAACGATATGGCTATTAAACAAATAGTGTAAGGGTGGTCATAAACACTAAGGTCTGCTCCTGTGGTGAGGTTGCCGAACGAGTGGATCTTTTACACAATCTGCCCACTTAAGGTGGGCGATATCAGGTTAATTTGATCGTTTGGTCCTAGGTATAGGATGACAGATATAGGCGCTATCGGAGCAAGGGCCACATCAATGAGCCGATGCAGTCCCTGATCCAATGGAAAAATCAAACCTGACCAATTTTTGCCCAGGTATCTGTCAGGGAGGCCCATTGGGGGCCCTGCCGAATTAGCAGTTTAAATCTGCCCATGTATGCCCACCTTAAGGAATAGATGTTTCATAGCATTATGCTTAGTAAAAGGGCTATTGCATCCCAAGTAAATGTATAAATGTATTCAGTTCCATGGCTCCAGCATAGCTAAAAAGGCAAACATAGAACTGCAGAATCAATGCCAACACCATTTTAAGTGGTACTGAAAGAGTTATAAGTCTCAGTCACAAATGAATCAATTGAAATAAATAAATTGCATTATATATGTGGCATTTGGATTCAGGTGTGTGTATAATGAGGGCAACATATACACATTTAGCCATTCACTAAGATTTGTGAACTATGCCTTTGCTGGCTGTGCTTATTCTAGGTTGTAGCTTTTAGTTTTCATCTTTCTGCCCATACTGGTTAGGGTCTGTGGTGTAGACTGCACATGAATGACCTTCGTACCATCTTTTATCTATTTAATGTCCAAGGATACCTTGCAAACAAAAATGAGCAGCAAATGTCACCTGACATTCGCTTGTTTGGCTGCAAAGTAGCAAATGTCTGTATGTCACTTGTCTGTATATGTTTGTTTATATTTTTAACCTTCTCACTGTCTCTTTATCTGTCCATAGTGAAGCAATACTTTATAGTTGATAACGTTTCAGGCACAGGAAAAAAAAAATTGAGTTTTATATTAAGATGTACTGATGCAGTAAAACAGTGGCTGAACTAGATAACCTGGAAACATTAGCTATTCTTTATGTTGATTTTAACAATAATATTCAGCTAAAGCAGGGCTTCTTACCCCCATTTTTATTTAAAGTTGTATCCAACTTGTAGGCCTTCCAAATGCAGTGGAAACCACAGGTACATTGAGAAAATGTCATCATTCTCTGCATATTTCATCCCTACTCTATTGAATTTATTGTTACAAGTTAGTTAGCCAAACCACATTCATCCTTGGCTTCTTGCAGTAAATTGTTCTTGTACAAAGTGTGAGCTTATTACAAGAATAACAAGATGCACATTACAAATAGTTGGCAGGCTCCCTGTTTCATGTTTGCCTCCTTTTAAGAACTACACTTACCCCCATATGTAATAAAAGACACTAAGTAGCAAACACTAAGATATTTGCTTTTAATCAGGTGACCAGTACCTGCTGATTGGTTGCTATGGGATACTGCACCTGGGCAAACTTAGTGCCTTTTATATTACATAACCCCCTTAGTAATCTAGCTTGCGTCAGGTCTCCTGAGGCCCATGAGAGTGCTTGGTAATTGATAATGCTCCAGTTCTAGCAGCTACCTTGTTTATAGTAATAGGTGCTTTATAGTGACCCATCTCTCCTAGTCCTCGTATTTATCTAAGTTATTATCTAAGTTACAATACACTCTATATGCAGGAGTTACAAAAAAAAAATAAAAAGAAGTCATTTTCATTTGAGATCAGTGCTAATTTTCTGAAATTCTGACAGTGCTGTGTCCTACTAAATAGTTATTTTGGTGCCCAGGTTTTTAAACAAAAATTGTGGTGTGTGCCCTCTCTGATTATATATCTATATATATATATCTTAGTAGCTTAAATGCACCGAATGTCTTAATGTTCTATATAGTGATAAAGGGTGAGTGCAGAGGATCTCTTGTTGTTGTTTCTATGTATTTTGTGGTCACAACCTCATTGCACCCCCGCCTAATGGTTTAAAATTTAGTGGTTGAGCACAACTTTCCCTTTTTTTGCTATAGCTTATACAGGAGCAGTGGCCAGCTCCTTGTTGTAGCTCCCACCCCTCCCAGCTGCAGTCAGGTGATCCCAGTGGAGCCAATAAAAGGGCAACCATATGGGGGTTTTAACCTTGAAAGCAAGTAAGTTGCAGGTAAAACTTAGTCCCTTGGCTAAATGTATATTGAAGCAGTAGAATTCTTAATGAATCGCATAAGTCAGTGTAGGAACTGGTCAAAAGGGATGACTTTGACGCAGTTGGCCTGCTTGAAGTATATTGCAATATATGGACAAACAATCCCTGTTTTGCTTAAAGGGAAGGGCATTTCTTAGTAGCTTAAATGCACCGAATGTCTTAATGTTCTATATATTGATAATGGGTGAGTGCAGAGGATCTCTTGTTGTTGTTTCTATATATATATATTTCTATATATATATATATAGTATGGCAATATATTTTACATCACATTGGAACACGTGGATGGTGATGGCAAGTATGAACTTTTTTTTTTTTTTACTGGTAGTATTTCCACCTCGTGGGATTGTCTTATATTTACAAGGGTTGTGTGGGGATTACTTTCAGGTTTGCAGGTTTAGGAAGTACTGAGAGCAACCCTCGACCAAAAGTGCAAGGTTGTGGGTGACAATCTAACACTGGCAATTCCAATTGCTGTTAAAGGGGTAGTTCCCCTTTACATTGACTTTCAGTATGTTAAAAAATGTACTGTTGCTAACAACAATTCAGTTGGTCCTACAGCTGGACTACCCTTTCATTAGAAATTAACCCACCGACCAAATACCTTCTGTGCCACAGAGACTTACACAATTTAGTACATTCTATAGGGCAGTTCAGCTATGAGGAGAATGTAATTAAAATCGGCTTTTCCTTGCACAATCATTAGAGAGAACCAAGGAGGCCCGTATAAGTGTAAAATGATATTGTTTTTCAAATTGTACTTTTACACTACAACCAATAACAAGTGACTTTTATTAATGAAACAAGAGCACCATTAACCTTTGGGAGAATGACTGGCTGCCAGGTCTGCCCCTCTAGTATTACACCCCTGCCTCTCATAAAAGCCTTGTAAATGTTATATACATGTTTATTGGCCTCATGTAGGTGTATGCACCCACTGCAAAATAGGTTTCAGTGTTACCTTACCCATTTAAGTATTAACTCATTATTTACGGTCTGACAGGTTTATACTCTAACAATGCAGAAACAGTGACTATGTCACCTGGTAACCAGATGGACACGTTCTTTCCTATCAAAAACAAGAGTCATTTTGAGTTTGAGGTTACATTTTAGAAATCTGAATAGCTGCAAGTCACAAAGAACTGCTGCAAATTATCTTCATAAATTACTAGGTGAACCTCTTCTTTAAGAAAAATGCCACAGAGTATTTAAAAATACATAAACAGTACATTAAAGGAGAACTAAAACCCAAAAAAGAATATGCCTAATGATACTGTATTTTATATACAGATCTTACTGTTATCAGCATAAGGTTAAGAGTCCGCAAACCAGTAATAATCCAGGCCTTTAAAGCGGCTTCCCATCTTGGATCTTGTTAGGCCATGTTTTTAGTGCCAGTGACACTACACATGCTCAGTGTGCTCTAAGCTGCTGCTGAGCAGCTAATCTTTAGGGTCATCAGACACTGCTGCTACAGTGGAGGTACTCCAGCTTTGACTAATGCCCAATCTTAGCCAAAATAAAAAGCCTTCATATTTAAACAAGAACTTCTTTAATATGGCCTGTGACAAGCAATATTGAGAACAAATTATTTAAGCTTCATATTTCCAAACAAAAAAAGAAAAAAATCCATGTTCAGCAACGTTAAAAAATAACTTTATAAGCTGGTGACAGAACATTGCAGTCTTGTACTTTAAATTAAATATTGAAAACACAGAGTTTGCTTTTCCTTTGGCAATATGGGCAAGAAGGTTGTACTCCCAACTGTGGGAGGCTGCTCATTAGGGATATCCTTCCTGTAACCATCCGCCTCTCACAGGCTGCTGGCTGGGACATTTAGTTCAGCAGCAGCTGGGGCAGAGGGGGGTCACAGGTTGGACATCACAGCTCTATCTTGCCAATTTGCCACAAAAAATATATTTATATATAAAAAAAATAAAAATGAGTTTATTTTTTTTAAAAGGAAACAAGGTGAGACAAGTAACTCATGCTAAACCTGTTAGATCTCCATAATGTGGAACAAGTCGACCATTTTACCACAAAGGATTCATTTCAACCTTGTTTTTTTCTTTTTTTTTGACAGAAAAATACATCATCAAATTCTTTTCAATAATAAAATATGCATTTTTAAATGTCTTCTGTAAAAATTTTTTTTTCTTTATTTGTAAACTCTCGCTTTAAGGACAAACTCTGAACAGGTATTAACCCTTGCAGTGCCAGACAGAGTTCCCAGCACAAAAAAAGGGAGATAATGTGATTTTATCTTCTGGTGAACTAAGAAATGACACACAAGAGGCGTGAACGCTGAAACCACATGGGATACAGAGAAAAAGCACTGCTGCAGTGACATCTGAGTGGGTAGGGAAGGGTTAAAGGTCACTTTCTCCATATAGTGCTGTTGAGAAAGACATGTAGTCCAGAGCTCCTGGCACAGCATCAGGTCCCAGGTATGGAGCCATTCTGGCAATGCAGTATTCTGCTTGATCGGGAGGCAGTTCCCGGCGCAGTTCATCTGCAGTGATGTAATTCTACAGGGGAAGAAATGCATGTTACATTAAGGAAGATTTAAACCAAGGCAGCAGTCTGATTTTATATCTATTTCTTCTCATAGCAACTCTGTTTACACAGCTTCTCCGTCATCCATTCCATTGCTTCCTGTCTCTCAATTATGACTGCCATCTTCCCAAACTCTGTGGTTTCCAGTTCTTTCCGTTACCCTAAAAGTGGCCATAGGCTAATGCCAGACGAGGCGTAGGGCAGATATTTTCGGCAAGCGGAAAAGCGTTTGCTGAAAATACCACCCTACGCCTCCTACATGTGCCTGCACCCGAATGAATGGAATACGCTCCGGTGCAGGCACATGTAGCTGATATACGCATAACAACGCAAGACTTTGCCTTCTCTCGCGTTTAATGCGTATTTCGGCTACATGTGCCTGCACCCGAGCGTATCTCATTTATTTGGGTGCAGGCACATGTATTTTCAGTAAGCTATTTTCCGCTTGCCAAAAATATCCACCCTACGCCTCGTCTGGCATTAGCCATACACTGGTTGACTCCAGATTAGCCTGGAGTTTGATGGCACAGATATCGGATATCAGCAACCCCTTTAAGTCATTCAGCTTATGGGCCAGTGACAAGGTGCATCAGCAGATGAGAATTCCTATTAGGTCAAAATGTGTGTTGAAACGGACCCTTGAGCAGATATACATGCCTAAAAGGGTAGGTTGTATGGACAAAATCTGCAAAACTATCTGGGAATTTATGGCATGCTTAGGCCCAGGTCTCCACATCAGGGCTTAGCCCTCTATTTCTATTCGTCTTAGGCTAAGATGCCTGTCTTCCCCTGGCACTGCAATGGACTTTAAATTAAAGTATGGTGTAGACATTGATATTCTCAGGGGATTTGCAGTAGGACTTAATTTTTTTTTGTATTGTTATTTAGTTTTTTGTTCAGCAGCTCTCTAGTTTGGTATTTCATGAGCTATACGGTTGCTTTGGTCTTATTTATCCTAACAACCAGGCACTGGTTTGAATAAGAGACTGGAATATGAATAGGAGAGGACCTATATAGGAAGCTAAATAATAAAATTGGAGCCTTACAAAGCAATAGTTTTAATTATAATTAAAAATTTAATAATTAAAATACTAATGAAAAAGTAAATAATAAAGACCAATTGTTAAAGTTGCTAAGTAGCTATAATTCTATAACATACAATACATTCTATAACATACTATAAGTTACCTTAAAGGTGAACCACCCCTTTAAGTGTTAAGAGCTTTAGACAAACCTTATCTCCAGCAAGAATCTTGAAAGAAGCCATAACTTGGTCTGCTGTGTCAGTGTCTGCAGTTTCACGGGACATGAAGTCAATAAAGGCTTGAAATGTTACAAGCCCAAGTCTGTTGGGGTCAACAATGCTCATAATTCGAGCAAATTCTGCTTCACCCTAAAAATCAAAACAATAACCAGTCAGCCGCTGTAAGAATAAGGAATACAATAACTCTCTTCGTTAGAGAGGTTTGTAACATATTGCCCAATATCTCCCATTGTAGTAGTCCGTAAAATATAAACCAAACAAAATGACTTCTGTATATGCGTGCGTGCACCTCCTGCAACTGTGCACAAAGGATAATGTACTGCCAAATACCACTGGCCAGGGCGGATACTGCTCTCATTCACTCCTGATGTGTTTCCTACCATTGATAGGTATATGTCCATTTCTAAATCAGCAACAGCCCTAATATATACAGCGTTAAACAATGCAGTGTATATCTTTTAACAGGGTAAAAGTTTGGGTTGATTTTGGATAAAAAAAAAAAAAGTCACTGCTATTGTCTGCCTACACTCACCCCTAGGAAACAGTGGGTGCACCTTCTTTTATGGGAAACATTTCTAGGAGATGAGTGGCAGTAAAGAAAGTTGTAATAATGCAAAAAACAATGGTTAAGTGATTATAAAAATATTTATAGAGAGCTTGTTGGAGGATATCCTTAATAAAATACAAATACAATGTCTCAGAGACATTGGATCCACATTTAAACTGAAAGACAGACTGAAAGAAATAGTTATGTAATGTGCTAATTATCTGGAATAGCTTAATGAGGCATAATCAGAAGTAATAATTTACATTTCAGCATATATACCAGTCATGTGACACATTGTAAGGATTCAGCCCCCAGGCACATTTGTATGACAGCAGAGATTTTAATCACCGCCTCCATATAAATCAGCACCTGTATGACAGCAGTACCTTCACATTACCAGTACTAATGAGACCCCATAGGGCTGAAGTGGCAGTTCCCACGCAAAAGCTCTGCTTTTGCTCTTATTTAAGCTGTGAGTTGAACATTTGATGGCTTATACCTAAGGGATCCAGGTATGATAAAAAAAGATATAAGCTGACATCTCTGAGCAGATGCAGGGTAAGCAGCTGAGTAAAGTTATTTCTGTTAACAGTATGGCAAACAAGAGTTCCTGGTTAGGGATGTATTGCTTTTCCTAAAAGCACACACTTTCTTTCCCTTCGTATCAGATTGTCTGCCAACAGATTAAGACACAAGGTCCTGAAAGCCTTGATTCAGTATTAATAATCATATTGGCAACTTTGTCACTTGCAGTACCACCTCAGACCTATTCTGCAAATCTCTTCCTTAAGCTATAACTGAACAGCATCTCAACAATGATTTAAGTCACAATGCAGAGATATATGTATGTTTCAGTTGTAATTCTTATCATGTTGCAGGTCTCCAACCGGTTTCCCAAAATGCTTTACACTTGCTACAATTTTGCTGTGACCTGTAGCAGTATGGTTTGGTTTTTTTGCAGTGCAGAAGACAATTTCTGCACACTGTGTAGCTGGTTTAATCACCTTATACTACAAGGGGTAACATTATTCCATGTACAGGTATGGGAACAGTTATCCAGAATGCTCTGAATAAGGGATCTGGATTACCATACCTTAAAGTCTACTAATAAAAATCATGTAATCATTACATAAACCTAAAAGGATTGTTTTGCTGACAGTAGTTAGGATCAAGTACAAGGTACTGTTTTACTATTACAGAGAAAATAGTAAAAAACATTTTTTTTAAATTTGAATTATTTGATTAAAATGGAGTCTATGGGAAATGGCCTTCCTGTAATTTAGTGTTGTCTGGGTAAGGGTTTCCAGAAAACAGATCCCATACCTGTATAGCACATTCTTAATTTACTATAAAAGCTCCAACCCCTACAAGGTACCACTGTATCAGGCCCAAAATGGTAGCAGAGGAAGCAACACTCTATGCAGTACTTAGCTGCTTATTGGTCAACATGTTTCTCATGGGTCCATGTGACCTGAGACATCATGAAACAATAAATAATTTAAACCGCAAAAACTTTGTTTAGTTTTGCTCCCTCTAAATATTCACAAACAGTATATAATACATATAATACATTTTATTCTTTTACACACACACATATGTATATATATATATATATAATCTATATAAAACATTACAAGACCATACACAAGCAGAAGAGTCTACATTACCATATTGTAACCCATGGAGATAAGACAGGCGCGGAAATCATCACTCTCCAAGAAACCACTCTTCTTCTGCATATTGTCCAAGGAAGGAATTAACAGATACAAAAGAGCAAAGGAGTTCAGAAGAAGGACAGATGGAAAAATTGGATTTTCCACAGAGACAATGGGCAGGAGAGGACATCATGATGGATTTAAAAGATGTGGGATAAGAATTGAAAATAAAAATACCCATAAAAAAAAAAAGTAGGGGAGTAGATATGAGAATAAATAAGAGAGAGGAGCAGCATGCAGATAACAATGAGAAAAAGATGGAAGGGGAAGAAAAACAAGATTATTTCCTCTTAATGCTCGGGAACGCCAGCATCAGCGCTCAGTACCTGGGGTCATACAAACACACACAATATTTCAATGCCTGGCCTACATTCTAAACAGCAGATTGCAGTACCTGAGGATCGTTTCCAATATCGTAACCCAAGCTGATGAGGCAAGCTTTAAACTCTTCCGGACCAAGCCTGCCAGAGTGATCCTTTGTGGGATGCCAGGTGTCCAGGACATGCCATGCCAAGGGACGAGTGAGAAGGTGACAGCGCAAAAGTGTTGGCAATACAGGGTGACAGGATTGATTGTGAAAGGTGGGTCATGCAGTGGAAGCAACGGGAAGGTGCAGGGTGCAGGTAACAGGAGGGGGAAAAAAGACACCATTAGAATTCATACAGTGGCTTGTAGGCATATTATGCTTTAACATCTTCATTGCTAGTTGCACAGTGCCTGTGAGCTAACATAGCAGCTATGTGGGATGTGCTACTGCATCAAACTACTGAATGAGGAACAGTACAAGTAACAAAGCATTTCACTGAATGTCACACAAGTGGTGTATGGAAGGAAAGCTAGAATCTGCCAGTACAAGTGTTCCAGGGTTTCATTCAGGAAAATGCCCAAAAGAGAAGTGTTTAAAGCTGACAAAAGCTAAATGGCAGTATATTCTGTATGCTCATTACCCAGAATACCATTCTACAATGGAAACTGCAATCACAATAAAAGCAGGTATGTAGCGTAAATAACTTTTTTTTCTTTAAAGATGACAATTATTTTCAGCTAATGCCACAATATTATGTTGATTTCTTCCTGTACGTGTAAAAGTAACAGAAACGAAAAAGCTACAACAAATATTCTATTTATTTCATAATTTAGACTTCTGGGATTCTGTCATGGGAAAATGTGTTTGTTAATTCAGCTTCTCCAGCAGAAATCTGCATTGAAATCAGTTTTCAAAAGAGCAAACTATTTTTTTTATATTTAATTTTGAAATTTGGCATGAAGCTTGCCATATTCTTAAGATTCCTAGGTGCCCTCAGCCATGTGACTTGTCCTCTGATAAACTTATTGGTTATGTAACTCCACCTTGCAGCACAGCAGTAAAGAGAGACTGGAGTTACATAACCACCCTCAACAACCTCTCAGAAGACCAATGGAAAGGTAACAAGATAACACCTGACACCTGCATTGCTAAGAATGCTCCCATGCCTAGTGCCACCTAGTGGCTGATATGAGAATAGCATGCAGTAGTAAAAATTCAAGTCCTGCTCTTGATGCCTCCAGTTCCATGGGATTAGGAGAAACAATAGGTGACCTGAAAGGAGTGCTAATGTGTAGTGCTGGCTCTTTCTGAAAGCTCAGACTCAGGCACAATGCACTTAGATGGCGCCTACACACCAATATTACAGCTAGAAAATATATTTATTGATTAAAGTATAACATTTCAAATGATAGAATAGAAATAGAATATAAAATCAATTATTTGCAATGTGAAAAGTGTAATAAAGTAATAAAAACTATACCATAAAAATCATGACAGAATCCCTTTAAACAGACCAAATAAAAAAGGAAATTTTTGGTGGGCCTATAGCTGTCCTTTAAGTGTCATACAAAATGCAATTTGTAATCAAATATTTTGCTCTAATTTGAAACTCATTTCAGTAATAACATTCATAAATAAACAAAACATATCTGAAAAGGCCCATGAGTAATATCATGCTACAATTTTAGTATATTATGTTGCCATGTGCTTATTGTATTCTGTAATACATTGTGAGGAGTGGCACAATAAACACTAGATGCAATTTCAAATATTTCTGCTAAAACACACACTGGGAATCTTGACTGCAGTCTTTGGCTAAAAGGTGTCAGCCAAGGCACTAGTAGTAAGTGGGGTTGACAAAGGGCAATTTTGGCTCTTTTTGGCTGGCTGAAAAGCATTACCATCAGATACTAAGTCTTTAGATTTGTGGCTAAATTGCCAGTGCTCCCACCTCAGGCTGGTATTCACCCTCTTTTAAAAAACTCTCACTGGCCTGGGGTAGTTTCGTATAGAGTGTGCCACCACCACTAGTGCTTCCAGAGTCCCTGGAATCCCCTGTACCGGTTCAAGCTAGATGCACTTGCAATACAGGAGTCTCTGAAAAATATCTGAACTACAGATATATCTATGTTTGCCTTAGGGCCCCTAACTGTGTTCATGACAGAGGACATGTAGTGTTACCCAAATCAGCCACAGGACACGGCAACACAAGTCTGACCACATGCATACTTACCCTATCAAAATGACTGAATGAGTTCCTGAATTCATTCATTTGTTCTTGGCTAATGCCTTTGGCATCTCTTGTGAGGACCTGATTTTCTACCTCGTTGATGGTCCTGGCAATAGTGGTTAGAAGCTGCTCCCAGCCCACGCGAATGTGCTGAAATAACACCAGTGGATACTCACTATATCATTCGTAAATGTTTGTTTTAAGTGTGCATTTGAAACTTTACAACAATAAATCTTGTTAATTTTATAACATTAAAAATTAAATGACATTGACTACTCTACCACATTTATGCTATGCAACTTTACATATTAAAACAGATGCAAAAGACAGTCTCTAAACACACACACACACACACACACAATATACTTGAACACAGTATTCAGTAACGGTAGTTGTAGTTATGACTAAACAGCTGCCAACTAATAGACTGAGTCAATGAAAAACAAAGTAGTCAGAAAGTACTTGTGTACCATACAGTTTGTAATGTAAAAAGTCACCTCAGTTTAGTCTTCTGAGGTCACAACTTACCTCCATGGTGTAGTTGGTGTGTTTGTTGTCAAAAATAAGTGCTTCCTGAATCTGTTGGTGGTCACTCTCTAACTGGTCAATCTTTGGTTTGTAGTTTACAATGCTTTTCTCATACTGCCGTAGATTATTCAATTGGTCCTCCAGGGTGCCATGCATTTCTATAGCAATGCGGCCGATCTCCTACATGCAATGATATAACAAACATTTCTGAGCCTCTGAATTAAAAATTCATGTTTAGGGAGTTTTTTTGGGACAGCACTTTATGCCAACAAACATGCATGTCCAATATTTCTATCTGTAGAAGTCCAACCTGCAGCTCTGCAGTTGGTGGCATATGTTGGATTTCATAGACAATTGGAGGCCACATGTTGGACATCCCTATGTTAGAAAGCCCACTTTGCGCACCTGCATCTTTGTTTGTATCCATGGTCCAATGACGTTGGCCTGTGCAGCAAACTGTTTCCGCAGTCGCTCGTTCTGCTGCTGCCGGGCATGTTCCTCTGTAAGTGCCTGATCCCGACGGGGGACCAGCTGTCTGACCTGAACAGAAAGGGAAAAGCAGAGTAAGCCTGGCAATACTGGTACAAACAAAGGATTTTGAATTTCAAGAAACTTTGAAGATACAATGATAAAGCAACTATGGCAATCTCCATTTCAGTAATGCCAATATACCAGTTAGCAGCTGGTCTGACTTGTACTTTTTGGCAAGTCTGGCTCCACAATTTGTACATAAAGATCAGAGTAAGCCATCCCACAATTTGAAAGGTTGGCATGTGCTTCTCACCCAACATAAAAAGGCTGGCAGTTGGCTTTCCATACAATTTCTCCATTTATTCAACATATTGTAGAGCTTGTGGATCTCACAAACAATGGGATCAGTTAATCTCAGTGTAAACACTTACATGGTCCCATTTGTTGTTGATTTCTTGAGGTGTAATGCTGGTGTAGGGGTTTGAGCCAGACATATTGACATGATACGTCTGCATGATCTTGGATATCTCATTCTGAATTCCTAGGATTGCTTGGCGCTCTTTGTCAGCCTCAGGTAATGTTGCCTTGAATTGCTCATGCGCTGTGGTTAATCCCTACAATTACAGAGAGGTGGATTGATTAAACGATAGTTTCCAGAGGAAGGTGCAAAAAAAATAAAAGCAATTTACAGTTTTCTGCAAAAAAGGAAAAACCCCTTCCTGTGTATGAAATAACAATACAACCAGCATACACATATGTAGATCCGGTCCATATAAGCCAGCCAAGAGCAGCTGTCTCTTTCTATGGTTAACAGTCTATGACAAAAGTACTGTTATTACTATGAAAACAGTAGCGTAACTAGTTTACTGGAAAGATGAATATTTACCACTACTTTATAGTAACATTATGTGTAGCTCTTTATAAGCCAGCAGTACAGTAGATATATTCTATCATATTATCTTTAACCCTATGGGCGTATGGCAACATTGGGCATGAGATCCTACACAATATCCCAAACTATAATGGTCAGCCAGCAGCTATGAGCCAGTAGTACAGCAGAGAGGACTCACAAATGGAGTGCAATATGGTTACACTGCCCACTAACAATTACCAGAAGAGAAAAACACCACGTGATCCATCTGATTTACAATGAGTAAAGCAGTATTAATGCAGTGATGCACACACATCATTGCTGGCTTACTCTGCTATCAGGCTTTACCTTCACTTAACATCTAAAACAAAGATGACCCTCTGGAAGGCTCTATGTTTTGAAATACATGGAATAAAATAGAATAACACTTCCGGTAAAATGGCAGGTCACCGTCAGCCACACTGTCATCTAGTCATGGTGACTAGACAAGCATTAGAGAATGTAAGTGTAAGCGGTCATTGATAAAAACAGGCTGACTCACACCACAATCCAAAAGTCAACTGATAAATTACAAAACCACAGAATTTTTATGCAATGGAATAGTATTGGAATGTTAAATGTTTTAAATTAAATAAATTTTTAAATTAAATAAATTTATGGGCTTTCTATAAAGGAGAACCAAGTGACTGGAGGTACAGTCTTACTCCTCATAATCTTAAGGAAACTGCCTTAATAACTAAGCCTAGGCCTGTGCCACTATGCCAAAGAGGCAAATGATAATGCACAAGGGCCATATGCTTAATTTATCGACCTGAGTAGCAGTATGTATCCTCCTTGTCTCTATGGTGTTCTGTTCAGTAATGAAAAGGGTAGGTCAGAAGCAGTTACATCGGGCTACTGGCTTAACATAACAAGACACGCTGATATCTACTGTATGTTGTATTGCTGAATGGCTAACCTCAGTTCAGTCCAGTGAAGTGAAGTCATTTAAATGATATAAATTCAGGATGTTACCAGTTAGTTACACAATAAACTTACTATTAATAAAATATGACACAGGTCCATCTTCCTGAATCATACTTGGGTGTTTTTTTCCTTTGCAAATGAATCATTTCCCAAACTCACTGAATATGTGACAGCTAGTTCACTATAACTATAGGCACCCGAGCATAGATCTGTCTAAGAAGTAGACAGTGACGCCAATCAGTGAAGTGTGGGTTAGTCACCTGTCTGTACTAATGTTTGCATTCACTGACAAACCACTTTCAAGTTGTGATTGCAGACAGTCACTATTATCCCACCAAAGGTACCAGCACCTGCCCGGTCATTCTTTCTTGTAGTGCACATTGACATACTAGCCTTTTTGAAAGTTATCATCCATAAAGCAACAACTGCTGGCATTACAAATTAAAATAAACGAAGAACCTCATCATACCTGAATCTCCTCTATGGTATGGACAATGAAGGTGTCCTGTAAGTCTTCCATTGCTCCTTCCATCCAGTTGTTGAAGGGTGCAGCTCGCTTGGCATATTCTAAGTACAGCTGATCAATGGTTTCTAGCAACTTCTCAGTTCTCTGTAATGAACCATAGATAGGAGCATTAAAAATGGTGGGGTGTGGAAATGCTTTACCAAGTTATAGTATAAAATGATAGTGGAGTAGATAACTTCATAACTGCAGATAGCCATGAATGCATTGTCAGTATAGTACACTGCTATACTTTCTGATAATAGCAAGCAAATATGTGTGTAGATAACACCAAAGGACTCATACTATAGATCTGGGGCACAGGTGCTGGAGTATTAAGGGGTGCAAAACGTCTCCCCTATACACCACATCAATGCACAAAGCTCAGCGCTGAAAGGCACATGGGGACCAGCAGTAAGCAAGTTCTCCTGGCTCTTTTCACTGCACAGCTTAAATGACAAGCAAGGTAGGGGTACCGGTGACACCCACATCCTGCCAATATCCAGGGAAGCACTACATGCAAAGAGAGGTTTACAACTCTTTGAACTCCATTCTGAGAGGGCAAAGTTGTGTAAATGCTTGCAAAAAGTTGCACCAATGGCAAAAAAAAAAAATTGTACCTCTAAAGCTTCCCTTCTTTGCTGTGTCAGAGCTCCGAGGTTATCCCACTGGTCACAAATTCTTTGGCACCTGGCATTAACAGTTTGCGAGTCATAGTAGTCCAGCTCACTGTGAGAAAATATACAAACACAAGTTTAATTAAGTGGCAATTTACATGTGCTTATGTTTCCATACCCTGATCAAATATCAACAAATCACATGGGGACCTCAGCCTTAAATGGCTTGAGTTTTTTTGCCTTCTTGTCTGTAAAACATATAAGCAGCACAGAAAAATCCACTGGTTTATTTGTGCTTTTCTAACTATTATGCATTAGACACAGGCTCTGAAAGCAATAATGCTGCAAAAACCAGGCAGGCCAAAGTGGCAGATGGATCTCTCAATTAAATATGGAATGGAATACAAATGTGCTGCCTTGAGTAACGGTCTCACTGTATGGAACAATATAGGCAATACAGCTGTAAAGGTACAGTCTAACTAATACATACTTAAGCTCCTGTGCTATTGCTGCAATCTGTTCTACTCTGTCTTGATGGGCAGCCAGGTCACTTTCAAAGGCCTCATGTTTCTTCAGAAGAGCCTTGATATCAGACAGACTTGCAGTCTCATAGTCCTTCTTCTGCAGCATGGCTTCTTTACCTACAGAAAGCATGTTGGGAAATTAAATAGATACTACTCCTCAACAAATAAATAGTAACCCATCACAATATTCTATTTAATTCTATCTTACAGGCACGGAACAGGGGTGCTTTATCTGTTTTTCTCACACACAAACTGCACTTGGCCTGGGATTTAAAATAGGCCCTGGCCTTTGATGTACACAGAGGCCCAAATAGCCCCCCCCCCACCAGCCCAAAAAATAGTGACAGTCTATGGCATCTTACAGCAGCCCCTCTGATATTTGACAGAATCCACAGATTGCCAGTCTGAGCCTGAACTGCACCACAGAGGTAATTTTTGCCTATTGTTTCAGTTATATAGAATATATATATATATATATTATATGCGCCTTATTTGAAAGCCTAATAAACGCAGCAGCTGGGGGGTGGGGGTAGGGGTGCTTCTCGGTGGATTCCTGATTTGTTTTAATTGTGCCCATAAGAATAGCAATTCATACTTTTAATTAAAACAATAGGCAATAAATATGTTCTGCACAAGCCTTTTTCATTTTCATGGACAAAGGAATAGGCTGCCCCTTTAATAACATTCCTGTAGTTGCCTTTATATTAGAAGCTTGACTCCCTATCATCTGCATCTCTTCACTGAGGAGCAAAGTCTGCATTCCGTATGCATTTGTAAGCATTTTGCAGGGAAAGACTAGCTAACAAAGCAAAAACAACAAAATGGGGCAGTTGAGATTGTAAGTATTCTTCCAACCCCCCACCATTAAGGTTGTGTTGCACAAAACATTTTATCACACCAGCTTTACACAGAAACAGTTAAGGAATAAAGTGGCATGTATTTCCACAGATTGCTTCCCATTATACTGAACAGCAAATGCTGCAACTTAGGCACGTGCTCAGTTGGTAAATATGTCAGTCAGCAATTATGGTATCATACTTGTACTGATTCCGGCAAATATAAAGTGGAAGCAATTTGCAATATATGTGAATATACAAGAAACAAGAATATACAAGAGATTGAAAAATGTCTCCTGTGACATTAGCCTAAGTAATGTTGAAAGAATGATAGACAAGCAATGAAGACAGCAATGCTGTGTGTGCATTAGTGATGCGTGGGTCAGCCCAAAACCTTAGAAGCTATA
The DNA here is from genome assembly GCF_000004195.4 of Xenopus tropicalis. Classification (NCBI taxonomy): domain Eukaryota; kingdom Metazoa; phylum Chordata; class Amphibia; order Anura; family Pipidae; genus Xenopus; species Xenopus tropicalis. Next base: position 109,602,819 of record NC_030684.2, read on the forward strand.
ACTGACAGGTTGGGAAGGGACAGTCAGATTGACAAAAGCGGTCCTATCAGCAGAAAACAGTTAACATGTCCTATAGATAACTTTGAATGCTCATTAATATTTTGGAGAGTAATTTTTTAGTGCCAGTATCACTTTAAAAAAATTATTTACAGTACATAAATGATAGTATTTAATATAGAGATATAGTCCTTCTTAATTTTTAGCACCCAAGAAAGTTTATTGTTTTCTGTTTGTATAATGACATTGACATCATTTAGGAGAAAACGGTGATACCTCCTACTATACGTCAGTATAAAAGAAAAAATTTAAAGAATAAATAAATAGCACTTGGCACTGCCAAACATACTGTGCGTGCCAAGGGCATTACTCAATGGAAAGTACCATCAACTGAGAGCCAAGGAACTGACTGTGCGTTTGAATCATTGAGAGGAAGGGTACATGTCAGGCCCTAGGCAGCAGACAGGACAATGGGAAAAAAACTAGAATCAATCTAACTACACACAAAACAAACAAGCCTGCAATTGCCAAAGTGTTTGTGGTTACGTTGCTTACCATCAGTCCAAGCTTCATGAATAGATGCTTTCTGGCGGAACTTCTCTGCTAAATGGTCTAGTCTTTCCAACCTCCGGATTTCATTCAACATCCACTCCTCATAACCCTTCTCAGCTTGCTCCAATCCTCCCCATGCATTATTTATGTCCTGAATGGGGAAAATAGGCAATATAAGGACCATCACTCTATAATTAAAACCATCCATTAGATAAACGGAACTATCACACTTTCCATTTTTGGAAATTCATGTAACATATCAACTATGTTATAAAAAATGTGTTCTTCCCTGAATAAGCATAGCACAGAATAATGCATGACAGGAAAAAACAGGGCTGTCTGACAGGATGCCAGACCCTCAAACAGATTTGTAGGACCCATAGACTGGCCAAGGGCCCTAACCTGAGATCAGATATTACTATCTGAGAACACAATATAGTACTTGACATCATACGATAGGTTAACTTCCATGACCCAACAAAGTTGCACTAACAAATGTAATGACAAACAAACCCATCCCACTTAAAGGGACAGTGTACAACTTTTTTCAACATGAGCGCAATGAATAGGACATGTGCTGAACATACTTTCTGCCTTTAGGTTTTAGTAAAAAAAAATAATGAGCTGTTCAAAGGTTTCAAGGTGATGAGGGATATTAATGAACCAGACATTTGTTTTTAATTCATTACTAGTAATAATGCATATTTATGTGTTGTTTGACATGTGAATGTGCATATCAGAAGCATCAATACATGTATCTTCACAAATATGGAAGAGGGATACTGACCGAGACCATCTTCCCCTCAGAAGGCATAAATGCAGGGCGGTTGCTGAGCCTCAGCTTGGTTTGGAGGGTGTTAAAGTTGATCTCTAGTTGACATTTCTCTTGAACCTTAGGGGGTTTATGCAAACGGCGATAGTCCCGGAAATCCTCGAGCTTTTGCTGCATGGCTTGCATAGTGTTTTCTGGGGCCCTGTTTTCTAACCAAGGGATTGTGCGGCGGATCCACTCCAGCAGCTTCAGTAGAAAATAAGAGATGGTGGAGAGAAACAATTATAATCTAAAGTATGAACACAGGATATAGTATTTTCCCTTTTACCAATATAGCTATATTTGATGTACATGAAGCCATGTAAAACAACAGATATTTTAAAGCTGAACATAAAGAAATAGATTGGGTCAATAATAATGTATTAAAAGGTAGTAAACCACAGTAACCAAGTAGCAGGTGATATTAACTAGTTTACTGTCTGAAAGCAATCATCTATGGGTTACTAGTCTTAGCAAACTTTTTACTGACATATAGTTTGGGCAATCTTAATTTGAACTGTACTCTACAACTGCCAGATGTATTCATTAAAGGTTAAATGGACATTTTTACAAGAAAAACAATAAACAATCCAAATATCAATACAAGTGAATGGGGGTTTGGAGTATCTTATGAAAAGGCAATTATTAATTTCTATATCTCTTGGCAAATAGCAGTATATGGGGGTGGAGGGGTTCTAGGTGTTTTGGTCCTAAAATACTTAAAGCAGGAGGGTTGTATATATGTGTTCTTGCTAGCTGTTATCTGATCTCCTGGTATATCACAACTTACATCACTGGCCAGCTTTTCATAATCTTCCATGAGCTGCTCATTTTCCTGATTGACAGCCAGCACTTTGCAGATGCGGTTGGCAGCGGTTTCTGCCTGCACGAGACAAGAAAGAAACGGGTAGAAGGTGAGTGCTATATAATGGCAGGCCCAGTAGGAGTTACCAGAGATTTCCCTCCTCAAGGGAATCAGGGAAATATGTGTTTCTGTAAACATGCAGCTTGAAATCAGTTACCACCAAATGAATTATTAAAACACACAGCAGTATTTGTGTTATTAACCATTTCTGCCACTTCGTACATGAAAAGCACCTCCCCTAATTTTACCATAAGCTGTCCATAATTTTATAAAAAAAACGTCTCCACCCATTTCCACGCCATTCTGTCGGTTGTCTTACGTTCTAACAGAAATCAGTAACATTTTTTTTCTTATTTCCTACAGTTCCTGTATGGTGTCCATGGTAACAGTTCTGACATCAATAGGCATACATTTTAGAATCTCCTAAATAAACAATATGAGGCCTGGGAATATACAGTAAGTACATTCACATAACAGAAGTATGTGATAGTTTTGCTTCACTGTCTTTCCCATGAACCAAACTACTCTAATTTCTGACCACCAGGAAGTAAATTGAGGAAGGAGAATGGAGACAAAAAAAAAATAAAATCACTTTCACTATACCACATGGCATTTGCTGATATTGCGGTTAAAAAACATCATGACCAACCAATTTTTTTTTCTTGCAAAGTCTGCATTTACTCAGTGCATGTGATCTAATGGCGAAAATACGATGTATTTCTTCTAAGCGGGGAACTAGCTAGTATAAGACTCACCCTTCGCTATAACCTTCACAGATATATATATATATAATCATGACATATCTAAAACCTTCTAGCTACTGTGAGGAAGGTTCTTATCAAAGTGACTTCCTTCGCTCACCTAAGCTAACTTCCTGTGTGGCAAAATCAAAGAAAAAGACAAACCCCTCTCTTAGCAAAACTGATTTAAGCCACTTTATATTGCAGTGCTATAAAATATACATACTTAGATAATCACCTTTAAACAGGAACAGAAATGCTCTGAAAGCTTTCTGTACTTATGTTATTTGTCCATCTTCACACCACTTTTGTTATGACTCATATCTCAAGTTATAGCCGGACAAAAATGTAGGGTAACACAATAAAGGTACAACACCTTTAGCTACATACTTAATTTAAGGTAGTGGTAATGGTAAACATTTGGAAAGGACAGCCAGTAAGAAACAGTGTATGATATTCAAATGCATAGTATTAATGAATGTTACAAATATATTAAGGTTTATTTATGATCAGCGCAGCCGAGTACATATTGCAAAGGGGCACATGCCTCCATGTTTTTCTCACTGTGCACCCTGCCCTGTGGCGAGAACCGGAGGATGCAAGGACCTGCACCGGAATTCCACATCGCTGTATTTTTCATAGGGTGGGCTGGGGGAAGGCACACAGGCAAACCCTTGAGAAAGACTGCTTTGCGTCCGCCAGTGCCAAGCTATGCATCTTGCATGGGCATTTGTAAATGACCCTTATAATTTATGGATAAACTAAATTCTTTCTAATATGTATTAAATCTACAGTCCTCCCTTTTCAGCTTCTGCAGACACTGAATGGTTAAGACAACCACAGACAAATTGTAGCTAGGATTTAATCGCTAAATAAACGAAACAACAACATGCTGATGGCAGAAACCTAGTCCTGCTGAAATGTTTGCTCAGCTGTAAGCCCTTGAGTTACTTCTATCCATAACAGACAGGAAGTATCCCTGTTCAACAGCAACCCAGAAACCTCTGCTCATATGCTATAGGGATTAATCACTGATCCATGAAGCTTCTGCACTGATCGAATCTCATGGACAAGAGCAAAATGCAGCATTAATCCACAGAATGGATTTGTGAATGGTTGCTTTCCAGGTGGGGCCAATCCACAGCTCTCACTGTCCCTTGAATAGAAATAGCTGAAAAAAACACACTCCCAAAATTAGGGATGCACTGAATCCAGGATTCAGTTAAGATTCAGCCTTTTAGAAGGATTCGGATTCGCACTCAAGACAACGATTTTAGACTTTGATGGAACATATAAAAAGGCACCGCACAGCAAACACAAGATGAAATGCCCGTAGGTACAGAGCCTTATGCAGTTACCTGCCAGGCTTTATAAATTCTGATTTCAAAAGTCTTCTATCAGTACAGACTTTGAAAAATTATAAACTGTCTAGAAATTCCAGGTTCACTGCCAAGATTTTAGAGTCCCAGCAGAAAAGCCATAAAGCATAAAAGTACTCCAAGGGCTTGTAAAAGTAGGAAATAAGATTCCATAGGAAAGCAGAAAAATGTAAAAGCTATAACACTGATTCCAGTGTAAACTACTGGTAAAGACACTTCCATAAGCCTTAAACTATGACTTACACAGCACGCATCTCTACCAGTCGAAAAATAAGCAAGAGCCACAAATAATAGCACAGCCCTTCTGCTACGGATGCCAATTGAAAAAACATGTCTGTCTGTCTGTGTTGCTGTTTGTGCAAGATGTTTTTCACCTTTAAACCCTAAAATAATGATACTGGAAAGCAAACCTGCATACTATATTAATTTCTATACTGCACTTTAAGCCTTATTCATATAAAGCACAGGCAAGCAAGATATGGTTATTAATCCAGAGACAATCTCTCTCAAATTTATACACACTTTGGGGTATTGTCATAACAGATCTAAAGCTTGCTCCAGGTCTAGTTACTCACAGCAACAAGGCAGAATGTGTTGGCTTTAAACACCTGATTGGTTGCTATGGGTCACAAAACCTGGAGCAAACCTTGCATCTGTTATACATCGCCTCAATTACTTTTAACGGGTTAGTAGTAAATGAAATAAATCACACCAATGCTGTTGTTTGAAAATGGCTTCCACAATACCAACTTTCAATATCATGCAGTCTTAGTTAGGAATACACACTGAAGAGATGCAATGTTATAAAACTACAAAGGGTAAGCCCACAGGCCTATAGTATACCTTCGAAATTTAGTACAAGAGAGGATATCAGGAGGCCAAAAATGTCTTTCCTAGAACAGCATGGGAAAAAGGCTGTGTAAGTTTTAAGAGGAAACAGAAACAGAGACAATATTCTGCAAAATACCATTACATAATTACTCTATGGCAGAAATTGGCAATGTGCAGCAAATGAGATATTATTGACCTACAATTCCTTTCTTTCCATTAACAGCCTAAGCTATCAGTGGGGTGTTGGAAGTGTAGTTAACATGTTAAAAGGCATATACCTGATCTATACATGAATTATGTCCTGATAAGATACAGAGATAAAATGATACACCTTTTCCAGTATGTGCCTGTATGGCTGATATTTTCTGAAAATGAATTTTTCCCTGTTTCCCAAGATCAGATTTTCTTACAACTTAACAACCTGCAGACAGAGAATCTGGCACTTTCTTTATCCTTTGAGAATATTTACTGCTGGAAAGTGATGCAAAAGAGGCTACTGATGTGTATTAAAGGTGTTGTGACCTCCCAGAGTCCTGCCTGAGGTAACAAGTATTAGCCCATGTTGCGTTGCCAACAGCACACAGTACTCAATGACAGCGGAACTTCTCACTACTGATTATTGCAACAAGACAATGGTTTGAGAATCAGACTGCAGAGGAAGTAGGATGGGGTTGAAATGGAAAAATTATCTATTCAAAAACCACAAAATAAAGTACTAAAAGCAATGCTTCTTAGCCAATTAATTTGCACCACACACTAGAAGTAATCTTACTCTTACTTCCCATTTGTGGATTTTATCTTTTTTTTCAGATTTTAGTTTACCATGAAAAAGGAACATGGACTTCATTGCACCTACTGAATCGTGAGTGACTTCCTTTTTTGCAATTTGCACTTCATAAACACTACTCTGTGTTTAAGAAAACTGCTCCCTATACCACTACTATAAAATGTACTGTTAATTCTATACAGTGAAGGGACATTTAGTGGTTCCGCTGCAGGCCTGTCTTGCCAGTAAATACTTCTGTGTCTTCACTGTAGCCTTGGGCATATCTTCCTGTGCCTAAGGCACTGACACCAGTGTGCTACTTTAGGGGTTATACAAGTATTCCAATATCTGTGTACTTCATAGTGTTTATATTTCAACTGAGGATAATACCCACATTAAAAAGATGTAGGTATACTGTATATCTATGTATATTCTCATATGTTTCCATTATACAGGATTAAAGGTTCTATATGTCTATGTACACACCCTGAGTCTGCAGCATTAAAAAAAACAAAAACTAAAAACATCTAATCATGTGACATACTGTACATTTATCAAGACAAGCTCACTAGAGGCCAGAGAACCCTTTAGGTTAGTGATCCCCAACCAGTGGCTCGTGAGCAACATGTTGCTCGCCAAGCCTTTCAATGTTGCGCCCAGTGGCCTCAAAGCAGGTGCTTATTTTTGAATTTCTTGGTTAGGAAGCAAGTTTTGGTTGCATAAAATCCCAGTGTAATTGCTAAACAGAACCTTCTGTAGGCTTCCAATCAACATAGGGGCTACCAAATAGCCAATTATAGCTCTCACTGGCACCTCCAGGAACTTTTTTCGTGCTTGTTTTGCCCTCAAAACTTTGAATGTGGTTCACAGGTACAAAAGGTTGGGGATCCCTGCTTTAGGTAGTCAAAATGTTTGACAGTTTAGGCAGTAGTGATCTAGCTATATTGTTATACAGTGTAACACAACTAGGATACTGAAGACCACAGACTTAATTTGGGGTGAATGTAACATGAATGTTACTTACAAAAATGAAAAAAAAAAAAAAACTGTCTTCAAAGATATTTCCCTTTACTAACTATAATCCTGTAGAAATGTAAGTGTATTGTGGCCAATTAAGGGTTAGCAAACTAAAAGAAACTATTTATAAAAGGATATATCCATTGTTTGCATGGGTATCTTTATTATACTGGTGTCTCTCACACAAAAGGCTTTAGGGACATACAGGAAAAACATGTCACTCAACTGCTGTGGAGGCATCCCTAAAGTGGTTCTTTTGGTTGGGAACCTTGGGAATTAGGTTAGAAATGTTACACATGGGGGCATATTTACCAAAATGTGAGTTTAGAGCTTAATACATAAAAACTCACCCAAGTTCTATCCATTCATGTGGGATTTTTTTTGAAATGTGTTTTATAACTTTTACCCATTGATAAATATGCTTTGAAAAATCCCATAGGAATGAACAGAACAAGAATGAGTTTTTATGTATTGAGCTCTAAACTCACATTTTGGTAAATCTGCCCTATAACTTTTTGGGGTTCTGTACCAGCCCAAGGCCAAATATCCCTTCAGCAAAGAAGTTTTGTCTCTCAGAAAAAGTAGCTCCCCATCTTGTGTTCTGCTGATTTACAGCACATGCTCTGGGATACTAAGGTTACGGATAACGTACAGTACGCACATACTTATATAATCCCAAGGGAGGAGCACTCACACTAAAAAATATATATTGTCTACCTGGGTGCTAGCACCAAATAATGTAAGCAATGATTAAAATATCCTGTGAAACAGCAACTGCATTTTTTTTGCTTTGGTGTTTTATTTTCTTTTTAGTCTCCCTACACTGTGTGTTGCTGATAGGTTACCATAGAGACTATTGTTTGGTGCCATTTTTCACTTATATGGGGGAGGGGCTTAAAGCCCTGTTTCTTGTATTTCCTTGAGAAAGGTCACAGTCAGTAAGTGAAATGATGGGTTTCTACATCAAATTAAAAAAAATATATATTTTTGTTTGCAAAAGATTTTATATATATATATATATATATATATATATATATATATATATATATATGGATATGCCAAATCCAGGATTCGGTTTGGGATTTGGACAAGATTCTGCCTTTTTCAGCAGGGTTCAGCCAAATCCAAGTGCCTGGCCAAACTGATTTTGAATCCTTAAAATCATGACTTTTCCTCAGATATTCTTTACCACATGTGGTTCTCTTTAGCCCTTCTGTATCCCAGTTTTCCATATACAAATTAGGATTCAAATTCAGTTTGGTATTCTGCCAAATCTTTCCACCAACGATTAGGGGTTCGGCTGGATCCCAAAATAGTGGATTTGGTGCATCCTTAATATATTGGTCTTTATATATGGCCTAACAATATCAGAAGATAGTGACCTCCTGTTGACAACTTTGAGAGTGTGGATTATTACTGTAATAGGGCTGTTGAATATTTAGGCTATTACAGTAAGTTAAAAAACAGCATTTTTAGTCATATTCTTTATGGGCTATCATTCTCCTTTAACTGACTATGGGGCAGATTTATCAAAGGTCAAAACATCTCCCTTATCTCGACTAAAGACATGTTTTTTTGTGTAGTTTTTAATAAGATTTATCAAATCTATTTAATTTTTTCACCAGAATTTTCTTGTCTAAATAACTTGCTAATAACGAGCTAAAAACCATTCTATTAAACAGGGTACACTGGCAATCCAGTGGTCTAAATTCCCAAACTGGATAAGTAAATTTATTTAATAGAAGTCTTCTTGGACTTTTCGGTGTTCAGGAATATTGACAGGAGAAATATTAAATGGCAAAAATTAACACTAAAGCAAGAAAAAAGAAATGCTACCCAGGATTTGTCAAACATTATATAAAAAGAGAGAAAACAAGAAAGATTCTCGAATTTTGATAAATCTGCCCCTAAAAAGTCTTAATTGAGGATGCGTTGCTGAACAGAGGCATGTCAGTTACAAGGGAAATCTCACCTTCTGTGCACCTGAGAAGGCGTGGTAATAACATGACACATAGGTCATTATAGCCTTCAAATCCGGCCTTAGCGTCCCTATTATATCTGTACAGAGAAGGAAAAGAAGAGGTTGAAAGGATAAAGTGAGAAGCAAAGTGTACAGAATACACAACATATCACATGGGAAAAGAAGAGCAGAATAGTGAGAAAAAGGTATCCCAACATGCATTGCAGGGGAAACCAAAAAGAAAATAGTTGAACATCAAATGAGACATGGAAGGACTGGCTCAGGATTCAAAATGGCAGCCCCCTGATTTATAAAATAGCTCTTCACCAAAAGAAAGAAACTGGAAGAGATGCACTTTGCATTGAATGGTGTATAACAGAACAAACTAGTGTTTTTATAACCACAAATGATATATTCTTTTAATTCAGCAAAACAGTGACCAAGGAACTAGCCAGCACAGGCAACAAATAAAGGCAACAACAGACACAAAAACATCCAATATGGTTTGTGTGATCCTACAAACAAAAACAGCAGGGGCGGAGTTAGGGAACATAAGGCCAAAGGCACCAATGCGGGAACAATGGGGCCCGTAATTAAGGGGCCACTATGCCTTGCTTTTTCTTTTCCCTTTGTATTTGCCTACTGGACGTATAAAGCTATTGTCCAGTTATAAATATTTTCCTCTTGCTTACCTCTCGCCATTTTTACTGGCACAATTTTAGCCTTGCCTTAGCCACCACTGTCTCAGACAGTCTGTCCACAACTTTTCTATGAGGTTATATAGACCTACTCTTGTGTTACAATTCCTTTACAAGAGGACAAAAGAGGTGCAATCTATTGGCCTAGGATCAGCATTTAGGGTATGGCCAAGTGAATGGTACAGTACATTGCACTGCCTTTACAGTAATATCAATAATCTGTGATTAGATATTCTCCTATAAGAAGAACAATTAATCTGGTAAATTGAACCTTTAATGGAACATTAAATAATGTTAATAATTATTAATAACACATGATAGAGAAACATGAGGGGAGGGTGCAATTTACTTTCCAGATTATTGATAAACCTTTTTTTCAGGTCAGGAAAGGTGATTTGGAAAAAAGGTTGTTAAAGAGAGAAGCCTTTTGGATATATAACCTTCATTCCCTGGAGTCTCAGAATGGTATGAATAGGGACTGGGAACTGTCCTGTTTCTATTGATGCATATCTGGGGAATTGATATGCAATTAACATCTCTTTCTCATGTTTGGCTTGAAACGTATAATCGTACTCTGTCTGTTATTACTGTTACATGTGGTTAGATATATACCTTTATTGGGGTTTTGGAGTTTTTTTGCTATTCTGATTTTGATTTTGTGTGTTTTTGTGGTTTTTCTTATTATATATATGTTTAGGGGGGTAATGGGTTAACTACATCTGATGACTTCATCTGGCATTGTTTAGAGTGCTGTTTTGGGTATAAATAACCCCTCCCATACAGGCCCTGTTCTAAGCTTCTGATGAAGTGACGTGAGGTCACGAAACGCGTTAAGCGTAAGTCCTGATGCTGTACATGTGCCATTTTAATATGACTGAATAAAGACTGATTTTATTTATTTTTTCACCACGTGGTGCTCTACTTTTTCTGGATGTGATTGTTTAGTTCTGGGGCCATTGGGAGTTGGTACGCGAGTAGCACACGTGGATGAATAGCGGTAAGTGCTCCCGTGTTGATATAACTATGTTGCGATGATTAAATAATGTCCAGCCTGGAACCTTATAGCTGTAAATGAACTACAACACTCAGGTCCTCAAAATACCTTAACCATTTAGTGGGAAGAGAGAAGCTAAAATTCAGCAACACCTAGATAGAGGCTGGACATTTTCAGCATTAACTGGAACAAAAATATACCTTAGTAAAATTATTTCTGCAATTTTCTCAAAAATGTTTAATGGCCATGGAGCCCTGTATAAGGTCCCTTCCCTAAAACCGACCCTGAAAATCAATGATCCAGAGACAAGACAAAGGTGGGAGTTTAGTGGAGATGGAATGAATATGGAAGTCCAGGCTGGCACCATTACCATATGATTGACCAAATATTGTCAATATTCCATATGAAACAGATAAACAGCTAATTATATGCAGAGAATCTTCCAAATACTTGAATTACCATAAATTAAATACTCCCCTCTACAAACCCAGCCACTACTATTAGTATCTGACACAAGCAGCTGCAATGTAATCAACCCACAGTGAGTTCTAGTTCTATGATGCAACAGTCATATCATAATTACAGCTGAACAAATGGTTTTTAACCGCAAACAGCAGTTACATTGCAGCAAATAGTTACAAAATCACTGGTGTACACAGAACTTGACTAATTTGTATAAGAGGAAAAAAAAGAGGAAATATATTTAAGAATGGTTATCCTCATTAACTAACTGTAACGACCACAGGATTGTGAAGTAACATGGGATGAATTTGCCAAGTCCAAGAACACATACGCACCAATAGGAAATTAGCTTTGATCAGTGTAATATGGCTAGAATACTGAAAGCAAACATCTCATTGGTTGCTGGGTGTTAATAGAAAGATGCAAATCTGCACTGTTTTACTGCTTGTTAAATAGCTTAAAGGAACAGTAACACCAAAAAATAAAAATGTTTTTAAGTAATCATAATACAATGCACTGTTGCCCTGCACTGGTAACATTTGCACATTTGCTTCAGAAACACTTCTATAGTTTATATAAAAAGCTGCTGTGTAGCCATGGGGGCAGCCATTCAAGCTGGAAAAAGGAGAAAAGGCACAGGTTACATAGCAGATAACAGATAAGTTCTGTACAATACAATGGTGTTTTATCTGTTATCTGCTATGTAACCTGTGCCTTTTCTCTTTTAAATGGCTGCCCCCGTGGCTACACAGCAGCTTCATTTACTAAACTATAGTAATGTTTCTAAAGTAAATACACCAGTTGCACCAGTGCAGGGCAACAGTACATTATACTGTAGTTCCTTTTATACACTTGGATTTTTTGGTGTTACTGTTCCTTTAAAGCTGTTGTCACAAGAAGCAACTTTTCTGCCCAATATGGCAGTGCCTTATTCATTTTGATAATCACCTAATTTTGCCCTTTACCTACAAGATTTAGTTTAACAGCACTATGTGGGCAGGTACCTATGGGTTTGCCAGCCATACAAGCACATCAGGTATTTAGCTACCTGAAAAACCACAATTAGGGGCAGATTTACCAAAATGTGAGCATAAAAACTCACTAACGTTTTATTCATTCCTATGGGATTTTTAACAGCATATTTATCAAATACTGAACATTAGAACTCACCATTTGATAAATACGCTTCTAAAATCCCATATGAATTAATAGAATGTGGGTGAGTTTTTAGATATTGGGCTCTAAAATTATATTTTGATAAATCTGCCTCTAACTGAGCTATATGTCACTAGTGATAACCAAGAGGTTGTTTGTAGGACTGGCCCTTGTCTGCATCAAGCTGAACTGACATGATTGAAAAAACAGCCCTTGTTTGCCTCTAATAGGAGCAAATGAGAGCGAGCGAGTGTTCTGGTTTGCACTGTACTATACAGAGAGGTGTCTCGAACTACAATGTGTGTCCCTTCAAGTTAATAGAAATTATTGGAGAAAAAGAGGGAAAATACTGATTTCTTATATTCAGAAGTAGCACATCCTCTGTGTGTGACCAGGTATTTTTCAATAAAACAAGTTGTGGTTCAGCATTTTTGCCCTTTATAAAAAAGGATGAATATTTAACACAAAGGCAATAGAAAATGAAGCACTTTCTTGGCTAGAAACGGATAGTGTAAATGATCTATCACCATTTAGTCTTCTGCGTTTAAATTGCCTCTGAATATCCATATTAAAAATACAAAGTACAAGTTTTAATTTACTTATTTTAAGTCAATTTCTTCTTTTGACCAACTTAAAAGGCTCACCTTAGGGAAATGTGTTATGAATACCAATTACCTGGCTGTGACGGATCACTAAGTCCAAAACTCAGGGCGACTTATTTATCAGTTTTGGAATTTTTGAATGTAAGCGTTCTTTTTCCAATTCACATAAACTAAACATAAATATTTACTTATTTATTAAGAAATTTTAATATAAAAACGGATTGCATTAAACCATAAAATGATTGCACTGAATTCATATTCTTCTTGTCATCTTCAATGGGTCTACAATTAGATTGAAAGAAACTGCATAAATGTTGTCTATGATAACTCCTGTTGACTTCTACTTAAATTGCAAACTTTTTGATGCTGAAGTTTTGAATTTAAGTTTTTTCTCATTTTTTGTGCTTAATAAATATCAAATATTCGAGTTTTGGAAACCATAATTTGACTTCGGGAGTTCTTTCACAAAAAATTTGAATTTGAACATTGATAAATCAGCCCTAATTTCATTGACTTCACAGTTTCAGGCTACATAGATTTTACAAAATGGCAGGATGGGAGCATGGCAAGCTTGATATTTTTTAATGGCAAAAGTAAGCCTCTCAAGTTCTGAAAGTGTAAAAAAAAATTAGGGTCACTAAGAAAAAAGAAAGTTGGACATTGTTGGCTTAGGTAACATATATTTTTTGGATACTACTTGCATTTTTGAACAACTAAAGGTGAACTCGTTGCCCTTAAGGCAGGGGTGGGCAAACTACAGCCCGCGGGCCACATCCGGCCCCTTGGCCTTTTTAATCCGGCCTGCCGACGACGCCAAGTCTCATCACGCGAGACTTGGTGTCATTGGTGGGCCGGAATTAAACAGACTAAGGGGGCGTAACGCTGGCCCGGTCTGGCCCGGGGGTAAGTAAATGTGGCCCGTGAGCCAAAAAGTTTGTCCACCCCTGCCTTAAGGTGACCATACACGCACCAATCTCTTTGTTTTGTACAATAATCGGTAAGTGTATGGCAGGAGACGAGGCAACTGATATCAGCAAAGACCTTGGATACTGGTCATCTTGTCAATCAGGCTGGTTGGCCCAAGCACCGGCAAACGTTTAGTACTGAATCATCACATAGGGATAGAATGTTTTTGTTTCTACCTACATAACAGACAATTCAGCTCTGAATGTTTTTGTAGTCTATAAATTATCTTTCCTGCGAACATTCCCTATGACATCCCTATCATTCTTTAATACTTTATTATGCTTTTTCTTTCTAGAAAATGAATATCCAAAAAAGGAGCGTTTACAAAGAGCTTAGGGGAAAAAATTCTAATTACAGTCATTTTACCCCACACCTACATCATACAGTAGTGAGCAACATTAAGTCAGTAAATGAGAGAACATATTTGGAGCAAAAAGGATAAATATCCGGTTGCTAAAACTAAGAAAGGGAGAGAAAGGTTTGCGCATTAGAGACAGGGAAAATAAGCTGGGTGCAGATATGTTGGAACCCTGGGATACCTTCTGGGCTCCTGAAAAGGCGTGGTAGAAGCTAGAAACATAGGTCATGATGGCCTTCTCATCGGGGCGGGCTGTTCCAACAATGTCTGTCAAGAGAAGGTTTACAGCATGTTGATATACTCAATGAGATGAAAACATTAAGGGCAGGGATGATTCAAATAACAATTACTTGTAAACAAAAGGCCATGTTATACAACGCACAAATGTAGCTATATTTCTATGCCATATATACATATTGTGCCAAAAACACAAAATAAAGTATTGTGCACGAAGCATTTTCCCTGAAGCTATGTAGTTCCTATACCATTTCTAAAGGGAAGCCAACTGTGCATAAAACATGGCATTTTGCATATAATGTAAATTGTGTTTGAGCATTTGTGCCCCTTTAAAAGGATGAAGATTTAACACACAAACTACAGAAAATGAGGAAGAGTAATGCAAATCATGATACACAAATAACACATGATACACATTGTCTTGTGACAGTGTCCAAAGTTTCCAAATATATCCAAGGGTTCCAAATCTTGCTCAGTTACAGTTATCAAGTTAAAAAATAGGCATCAAGTCATAGAACAAGCAAAGCATTATTTTGTAATGTAAGTTATGTTAATGTTACATTCCTAATGAATTCACAACCTATTTTTTTCTGGATGTGTTTCCTCTGGGCACTGTAGTCCACCCCCACACTCCAAAATAATACAGGCAGGCTCATGATAAAACTGACCCTAGTGTGTGGTGTGTGAATGTTGCAGGGCAGTGATCCCCAACCAGTGGCTCGGGGGCAATATGTTGCTCACCAACCCCTTGGATGTTGTTCTCAGTGCCCCCAAACCAGGGAGTTATTTTTGACTTCCTGACTCGGTGGCATAAAAACCAGGTGTACTGCCAAACAGAGCCGCCTGTATTCTGACATTCCACATAGGGTTACCAAGTAGCCAATCACAGCCCTTATTTGGCACTTATTTCTACAATTGAGTGTGGCTCACAGGTAAAGGGTTGGGGAATCCCTGTTGTAGGGGCCTTAAGGTGGCCATACACAGGCAGATTGAAGCTGCCCATTCAGGTCCTTCAGGCCAATTTGAGAGCTTATCTGCCCATGTATGAGGTCCTCCGATGGCCTCCCTGACTGGTATCTGGACAAAAATTGCCCAGATGCTGTTTGAGCAGGCTTGATTTTTTTTTGTCAATTAGAGGACTGCATTGGCTCATTGATGCAGTCACGCCAACTTTTTGTATCCCCTTCATTGTAATGCGATTGTTTGACCTTGGGCCAAACAATCAGATCAGCACAATATTGCCCATATATAAGGTGTGCATATTGGGGAAAAGATTTTCTTGGCAAACTAGCAAATCTAAGGGCTCTGGCACACGGGGAGATTAGTCGCCCGCGACAAATCTCCCTTGTCACGGGCGACTAATCTCCCCGAGTTGCCATGACCCGCCATCCCAACGGCGAACATGTAAGTCGCCGGCGGGATGGCACACGCGACGGCGCGATTTCCCGAAATCGCCGAAAAAGACTCGCGAACATGGGAGTTTTGTCGCGGGCGACTAATTTCCCCGTGTGCCAGAGCCCTTACAGTGTATGGCCACCTTTTGATTGTAAGCTCCATGGGGCAAACATTGATGTGACTCATAAACAATCTATGGGAAGTGCTGTGTAACATGTCAAGATAAAAATAAAGATTAATAATAAAGATTAAAACTCTATATCTTTTAATAATCTTTGCACACAACCTATGTACCATTGAACTGAACCCTGTGTGAAGGAAATCCCTCCTTGAGTAGAGGGTCTAGTTTTTCTTTTCATTTCAACAATTACATTTTTCTCAAGAATTTTAATCCTTTGAAGTCTATGAACAGAGAGGTTATGCAATATGCTGTACAAGAGCTGGTTTTGTTCTATTTTAGCATTAAAGACCTTGGTAAGCCCCACACAACACAACAAATGTTCAGTTTTAAACAGATTAGTATAAAAATTTTGAATTACCTTCAGCATCTAACATCTTAGGGATGTCCAGGTAACGCTCAGCAACATCAAAAGCAGTGTTTAGATTTGTGAGAGGATCGTCCTATAAAAAAGGAAAAAAACAAAAAACTTACTATAAAATGTATATGCATTGTAGGTTTAAAGGGGCAGTTTACCTTTAAGTTAACTTTTAGTATGTTAGAGAATGGCAAAATTTTTGCTGGTCTTTTTTTTTTTCTTTTTAGCTTTCAGAAGGGGGTCACTAACCCTGGCAGCCAAAACAAAGGGTTAGTGACCCCCTTTTGAAAGGGGGTCTTTGAGGCTACAATTTCTTTGTTATTGTTACATTTTATTAATTATCATTTCATTCAGACCCACTCTTATTAATATTTTACATTTCTCATTCAAACTACTGCCAGGTTGCTAGGGTAAGTTGGCCCATAGCAACCATATAGCTACTAAAATTCCAATCTGGAGAGTGGCCAAATAATAAGATAAATAATTCAAAAACCACAAATAATAAAAAATAAAGACCAACTGCACTTTTTTTTTTTTTTTTTTTTTTAGAACTCACTCTCTACAACATACTTAATAAAATAAAAGGTAAACAACCCCTTAAATAACCGATTAAAAAACACAGATAATTTGTAACTGTTTGTATATGGGTACACCAAGGGCATAGTAAGCTTTACTAATTATTTATGTTACATTGTTATTCATTAGAAGTAAATACATATCACGCGTTTGTAAAATGACAACATGACAATATGTACCTTGCGCAATTTGCCGTAGTCTATAAGTTCCGGGCGATGCCGATGTATAAGGGCACAGAAACCAAGGCCATCTTTCCAGCTACAAGAAACAAACTGGCTAAGTTAGCAAGCAACGAATCCAGAGCAACTCAGTTGCAATACTGGAGCAATATGGGGATAAAAGGTGGTCACCATATCACTATCGGGTGGGTAACAGATGACAATGCTACTGACCTTATGTGGAAGTTCTGGATATTCACATTCTTGTACGGTGCAGTCTTTCTTTGACACCACAGCAGTAAACCTTCTTTGGCAGATGTTTCTGTGTGAAAATAGAATTTTTAAAATGGACACTCAAATATATTTACTAATCCTTCGTACAAAAAAATCCCAAAAGTTTAAATATATAATACGTTTCCACTCAAGAGAGTATGAATAGCTTATGTTATGTATTATATGTGTACACACACATATTCTGTTCATACAGTATATTACAGATATGGGTCTGTTTGGGTGACGATACATAGAGCTACTTGTAGCAGCTCCTTTTTCACAGCTATTAAATGCCAGAAAATTCCCTGCCATAGACAATACTGAGAATTGCCTCTGCTAAAACACATGTAGAGACAATTATCAGTAAATAAACAGCATTGTCTATTTTAGTAGCCACAACAAGTAGCTGCTACTAGTAGCTCCGAGTGTCTTCACCCTTAGGGCTCTGGCACACGGGGAGATTAGTCGCCCGCAACAAATCTCCCTGTTCGCGGGCGACTAATCTCCCGGATTGCCAAAATGTAAGTCGCCGGTGGGATGGCACACGCTGTGCAGGCGATTTCTGCAAATCGCCAAAGTTGCCTCGCGAGGCATTTTTGGCGATTTGCCGAAATCACCTGCGCAGCGTGTGCCATCCCACCGGCGACTTACATTTTCGCCGGTGGGATGGCAATCCGGGGAGATTAGTCGCCCACGAACAGGGAGATTTGTTGCGTGCGACTAATCTCCCCGTGTGCCAGAGCCCTTACGGCAGTGGCACATAGGGAGATTAGTCGTCTGTGATAAATCTTCACTGCCACTGGCAACTAATTTACCCAATATGCCATCCCACCGGCAAGAATGTAAATTGCCGGTGGGATGGCATAGGCATCGCTTTGGCCGCCCAAAGTTGCCTTGGGAGGAAACCAAAGCGATGCCTATGCCATCCCGGGAGGGGAGATTAGTCACCCTCTGTAGTGAAGATTTATCACAGACGACTAATCTCCCGGTGTGCTACTGTCCTTATTCAGAATTCTTGGGATCTGAGATTTGCCAGATAAGGGATATTTCTGTAATTTGGATCTCCATCTGTTAAAAAATCATTTAAACACTAAATAAACCCAACCGGATTGTTTTGTCTCCAATAAGAATTAATTATATCTTACTTAGAACAAGTAAAAGGTACTGTTTTAATGTTACAGTGAAAAACAATTATTTCTAAAAATCTGAATTATTTAACTATTTGTTTAAAATAGAGTCTATGGGAGACAGCCTTCCCAGTATAATATTCATTAATAAAACACATGTATACCAGTTTCTAACTCTTCAAATAAAGAAAGTGATGTTATAGAGAGAAACATGATCTGTATGTTAGACAACTAATGTTTCCGTAATTTGCCCTACACACTTGATTTTCATTTCTATCCCTACCTAAAAGAAAACAGTGGCAGCTATGTGGTTATTTGATATTATTATGGGTGATAATGGTCTTCCATTAAGCCATGGTCATTTTTTTGTTTTTTTTTTAAATCCCCCACGCCATAATGAACAACTTTCATTGTTCCTGTCCATTTCAAATATAGAACATCTGGTTGGCACATACTGGTCACATTCTCTGCAGGGTAGTAGCAAACTGCTGACATCAAAGAGGTCTTATCTCTCTGGCACTTTAGTAGCACTGATTGGTTCAAGAGCCCACTTAACTAGCTGCAGACGACAGAGCTCAGCAGCCAACATGTCTGGCTCAGTCTCAAGAACAGGGGTACAGACCACCAGACACTGTATAATTGAAAGCTTTGTATTGGCTATTGCAGTAAAGAAGGAGCTTGTACTCTGCCCTGCTCTGAATGAATAAAGCAGTTTTTTATCTAGTCCTTTTACATAGGGAGCAGACCAGCTCTGCTAGGAAGCATTGCCTGGTGGAAGACATCAGATGTGTCCGCTGTCTGTACACAAACACACAATGGGGTAGCACACTGGCACTTTGTATAGTGTAATGAAGAAGTAGTCAGTAGCATTCTGCATGCGTCTGTTGTCCAGACACAAACATGCAACGAGGTAGTACGCTCACTTGTATTGCCATTATTAGAGAAAACTATCAACCAAATCAGTCGGATGTTCATTAAGGCAGAAAATAATTCTGATTTATTTGTGTGCTTCTGTAGTTATTGTAAAAGCATTAACTGGTTTATACTGGTTATAGAATAGTAGTATAATCATCCTATAAGAACTGCATAAAAACTGCTGAAACAAGCAATGTTCATGCGATTCCCACCTGAAAATGCACATATGCATCTGACAAAAATTTCTAGCTATGGATGTCATGTTGAGTTGCTTTGATAAAAAGTTAACAAGGAAAATACACAACGGTAAAAATGCCACATATGCTTTAAAGAAAAACTATACCCCCAGAATAAACACTTAACCAACAGATAATTGGTATCCTTATTAGTGGCCTATTAATCTTACTTAGAATCTTACTAAAATGGAATATATATATATATATATATATATATATACACATACCAGTATATATTGCCCTTTTACACCTTTAAAACCTTAAGCCACCATTTTGTGATGGGCTGTGTGCTCCCTTAGGGCTCTGGCACATGGGGAGATTAGTCGCCCGCGACAAATCTCCCTTGTCACGGGCAACTAATCTCCCCGAACTACCATCCCAAATCGCCGAAGTTGCCTCGCGAGGCGACTAATCTCCCTGTGTGCCAGAGCCCTTACAGAACATGCACTTGCGCAAACAACACCCGCATGTGCTCCCACTCTAGTTATCCCCTGTAGTGAAGGTGCGCATTCGTGAGTACGCTAGGAGGAGGGCAAGGTGGCCTAGGGTGCCCGGCCAGCTTGGCCCGAGGCTAAACCTAACATGTATGTGTGCCCTTGGTTTGTTTGTGTGCACAATGAATCATATGACCCTATTTTCTATTTAGGATTACCTAATGGCAAATACAACTAAAAATATATATAAAATGGTTTATTTACAGTAGGTGAAGCAGGGCTGTTTTATGCAATATATATATTTTATAGAGACCAACATTGTTTGGGGGTATAGTTCTGCTTTAAGCCTTGGGGTGACACACAATAGAACCCATTTACTATAGGCATGGGTCCATACTGGGAGTGGAATTGTGCCTATGGTTTTAAATCTTACCTTCAACAGAAATGTCTTGGATAGCAAAACGCAGGATAATTGTCCAGATCATTCCCAATGTCATCTTGGCATTGCCATCCACAATTTCTGTGAAATGCAGGAAAAAGAGAATCATCACTGTTACATCATCAACATCATTGTTTTTGATTGTATATTTATATAATATACAGGTTGCATTATGTACCTCTTATCCTGCTGCTTTGCTTACTTTGTCATGTTATGCAACTAAAATATTTCGCAAAAATATGTTGCAAAACTTGGAGTGTTGTATACTTTCCACTTTCCATCTCACACACTAGATTTTTCCAAAAATTCTCTACCCTTTCTATTAGTGAAATCCCTGGGTAAGGGTTAGTGATGTGCGGGCCAGCCTGATACCCGCGGGTTAACCCGCGAGTCGGCCAGGTTCAGGCTGACCTCAGCACATCACATGTGGGCGGGTTGCAATGCGAAAATGTATGCCTCTGTGCGAACAAATTTGCCTTTGCGAACGCAGAGCCCGTTTAGTGAAGAAATTTAGTAAATTTTAAGTTAAGTTCACTACAAAAGATTATTTGTGGCAAAAAAATTGTGCTAATTTTTTGCCATTTATGAATTTTATTACATTCCCCCATTAAAGTTTTATATCTTCCTCAACAGCTGTGGCAAGATCATTACAGCAATGAAACACAAAGGAGGCTGTTGTATGTTGACCTCCATGCTTTTTTCCCCCCACTCCACATGTGGTGTCAAAACATCAAACCTGTCTGCTTACCTCCCCCACTAAAGTCAATAGTAATCTTGTGAAACTATATCACACAATTACCATAGACTTAAGGTGGCCACCATCGGTCGCACGAAAGATCGTCAAATCCGCCACTAACCTTTAAGGCTGAAACAGCAGATAAGGAGGTAGAAACAATAGGATTTCTACCTCCTTCTGCTGATTCAGCCCTGAAGGTAGATTTTGATCAGGCGCCTTCTATGGCAACCGAAAAAAATCTTTTAACCTGGCCGGTCGCCGAGTCCTGCGATATCACTCGACTTGCCATACACGCACCGAATATTATCGGTGCGTGTATGGCCAGCTTTACATGGAAGGTAGTTTTATAGCAATATGAAGCTGTCTTTTTTGTGGTGGTCAAACCATCCAGCCATTAGGGGTGCCATCAGCCTTGGGTGAGTGGACAGCAGAGAAAGACACATTAGTAAAAGACTCATTTATCTCTTAACTCATCCAGTCTATGGCATCTTGCATGCATTCCATCCTGCAGGCCCTATCTTTGCCCACTCTATCCTTTTCTCTTCCTGGGCTCAGTTTTACTCTTTTACAGTATCTGTTTTCCAAGGTGCCTTTATATCCCGTGAAACACATCACTGTTCCTTTCTCACCATTTTTATAATGAAGGTCTCCATAACTGATCACTGATAAAGCCCAAATGGTGTCACATGCAAATTCTGAAAATTGTTTTGTTTATTATTAAACATTAACTGCTTTGGCACATTACAAGCAAGGAGGAAACATCTTCACTGACAAAGGCAAAACACATTGTGTTGCAATTTGCCATATATGAAAGGGGCTAAACAGTGCTGTATAGTTGGTGATCATCTATAGCCTGTGCTTTTAGCACTTTTAACATTTTTGTGGACTATTATTAAAAGAACTTTTTAAAGGTGTGTTTCACTTTTAAATCACCCCTTCTAGTTATATTCCAGCCTCTCATTCAACCTGCTGCCTAGTGCCAAAATAATCAAGGCCCTAGCAGCCAAATCACGCACATCACATTGCAAAAAATGTGATAACATACAGAGCCCCATACATTAATGGTTTCCATTTCTAATCATTTGGCTGTAGGTAGATCTTGGGAGTTGTAATGACAGTACCCAAACAGGTACAGATTGCATAAATAGGCAAAAAAAGGCAGCATTGAATAAATTATTGCATTCTTACCTTCGGCTCCAATGGATACCAGTTTTACACCTTTACTGGCAATAAAATCCAGGGCTTTATTGACATTGGAGATTTTGTGTACACGCATCTTGCCTCGTTCAGGTTTGGCCAAACGCTCACCTATGAAGACAAACACTTCTTATCTGGAGCTCATGGCACGTCACATCACAGTAAAGACAGCATTATGCAAAATATTTTCCACTGTGTATCAATGGGCTTTTAATTAAAAACTTAAACCCCTAAAACCATAAAGATAAATCATGTGACGCATTCATACAAAGAGGTTTTTATTTATACATTCAAAACAAAGAAAGAGTAAAGGGCCACTATACAGCCATTATTTACTGTCCCTTTGTATAAAGAAAACACTGGGCTTACAGTTCCCTCTTTTCTTTCTTAGTCTCCTGTATATTTTAATCAAGACTACCATTTAGGAAAGTATTCAAGATGGATTTAGTGGCCCATGAGACATGCCTGACATCAGTTGGGGTGTAACTATTTCAGTGTGGCTGGTAAAGTAATAAACCAGACATGCCATCATTAGTAGTGATGGGCAAAATAATTCGCCAAGCATGGAATAGCTTTTCACCACAGGTGACCTACAATGTATTTCTGGGACATAACTTTCATACAATTTACTCACAAAATAGTTAGAACATCGTCTAGTTTGTTTTTTTATGACTTTAATCCTACAGTTTCAACCCTAGATTATTGCATTAAAATGTACGCTCAATATACAAATGTTCACCGAAAGACAAGCGTACCTGACCAGCTTATCACATCTTGGGGAGACTCAAACCTGTGTTAGACCCTTTAGGGTAGAGAATGTGCTTGTGTCATTGTATGGTCAGTGTGTGGGGAATGTTATTCTGTGAACTGAACTCCTACCATGGAGGAAAGCTAAAATGACCCACTGCTGTCTGTGAAAACAAATTACAGTGAGAATTACAGGAGAGGATACTGTATTTCTGTAGTTGGGGGGGGGGGCTGGGTTGGATAAAGTATAACTGACATAAGCGGTGATTATTTTATTCACGTCACTGCTGCTCACCTGAAATGACTTCAAGTAATAACATGAGTTTAAGGCCATCCCTGAAATCCTCATCTATGTTCTCAATCTGTGTCCCAGCTTTCCGGAGATGTGAGTTGCACCATGCTGTAAATGTCTGCAGGCGAAAAACAGTAAGTTAGAATGTCAAAAGCGACAAAATAAATTCAGGTTATTTCAGGTAAAGATCTACCCGGGCCTGATACAGTCAAAAGCTGCTTGGGTATCACATGACCTCAAAATCAGTACACTGCCATTTGTGAGTGAGTGCTCTGTCCCCTCGAATTAGGTGGTTGCTGCACCCAGCTGCTGGCTATAGTTAACAAGAAGTATTTAGGAAGGGTACAAGACCCAGAAAGCAAAGCTACAAGTATTATGCCAAGCTCCTAGTTTTTGTTGGTACATTTATGCACAGACTACCCATGCTTTTAACTTTACTATTTGCTTGTCCTCCTACATATCTTATCTGCTTTTTCATGTAGTGGGTAATTCATCCGACACAGCACACTCCATGAACATGGTTGTATAAAAATAAAAATGCCATGAATTTAATATAAGATATGGTTGCCACTTGGTGAAATTTTACCAGCCTGGCATGTAAATATTATGGATGGTGCCAATGGTAACAATAGGGTAGAAGGTTCCAGAAAACGTGGCAACCCTAATAAAACAGGCCTTTTTTCCACTATCCCATATACTTGTTTTCTTTCTCTTGCCATTACACCTTCTGTAAGTGCTCTTACGGCTTCTGTAGCATTCTTCCCAACACCCACCCTCCATTCTCCTTCATACACTTACACGCTGCTTATTTGGATTAAACATGCTGACTCTCATTGCATCATGACTAGGGTAAATGTGAGCTTGCTTTGATTTTCAATCCAAAGGCGGGCATTGTTAAATGCTAATCAATACCAAGATCCCTAGAGATCGGTTTACATAGCCAGTCATTTAAAATGACAAGTGTCCATTAAGTAACAAAGGGTTGTTGTGGGTCAATAGGAAAGGTATTTCAGTGGAGCAAAAAGGTTTTATTTAACACAACAGAGATTTTACACTATCTACGGATAATCTGCTGCGCAAAGATGGTTTGGCAATGTTTACATGTTGCTTTAAAAGGGGAAATATGAAAAAATGTTGTAGATATGCATAGGAGAAAATCCATAGAAGATTACACATTCCGATTAAACTACAGAGTAGGCCTCTGTAATTACAGTGTGTCTTCTTCTGTGTTTTTTGCTTTAGGCTACCGTCACATGGGATGTAAGCCACAATATACAAAAACCCTCTATGGGGCAAATCACATGTCTAAGTCAGCTTTAGCACTTGATTGGGAATCTAGCTAGTTTAATACTTTGACCAGTTCTCTGCAATCGCTGGTAAGACCAGCCCGCCGTGATGACAGGAGAAATCCGGGTATGCCCCACTGCCCCGGGTCTGTGTGTCAGCATGGGTATGTGTTGGTCATTAGCTGTGGTGGTTGGGTTGTTAAGGTGCAGCGAAGACCCTTGAGGTCAGGTACTTTTATGGGCCTAAGGGTTCCCACCCAGACACTGGTAAAGACACAGTCAGACTCTCAGACTCAAGTTCATGTTAGCTCAATTTCACAGAAGAATTATCTAGCAAAATCTAGAATGGGCCTCAAACATCCAAGTAGGGGGTTCAGTATTGTCTACAGAAGAGTCACAGGGCACATCAGTGAGAAAGTATCATGGTAAATCAGGTTCATCCTTTGTATTCAGCCTTTCCAAAGAAAGTCTACAACCTGATCCAGAAACTGCAAACAAAAGCAGGCCAGTAGCCAATTCAGCCTTGTGAGGAAAGATTTCTCCCTCCTAACCCTCAGAATATCAGACTGCTCCCTGGCTCAATTACTATGCAGTAACTAAGGATTATTTAGTCTATATATGACAAGACCTCCAATCCTTTATGAACCCTGCAAAACAATCATTACCACCTCCTTAGGTAGGGAATTCCATGGCCTTCATGCCTTTATGGTTAAGAAATCTGCTATTCTGAAGCCGAGATCTCCTTGCCTCCACATAAGAAATCACATTAATGCCATGATTTTTACAACACTGTCAAGTGTAGACTTGTTGCACATGTATAGATTTACTGCATATAATTGTGTAAGTGTAAACTTAAAGGTGTATTTTTTGGTGTTTGTCTAGAAAGAAAGATTATGTTCAGCCAGAAAAACCTTTTTGTAGCCGTTACAGTTTACCACATTTCCTGTACATGTGCAACCGTCTCTTTAGTAAGATGCCGACACTGCTTCCTGTGCTGTTCAGGAGAAAGAGGTTACCTGGCAAATTCTCTCTAATATTGTCTCTGTATTTAGAGTGAACTGCTTAGCCACCCAGTCATTATGAGAACTACCCCCCTAACTAGAAGGTAGAGACCATCCAAATGTTGGTGCAGTGGTTATCACTTCTAACTTGCTGTGCTGGGGTCTTGGGTTTAATTCAGCCGGGCTCTATCTGGACAGTTTGTATGTTTTTATGTATGTGTGGGTTTTCTCTGCTTTTCTCCCACACAGAGACAGGTTCAATTTCTTCTAATAAAACTGACCATAGTGCGTGTAAAATTGATAGGGACTCAGATTACAAGCTCCACTGGGGCAGAGACTGATGTGATTTATGTATGATCTCTGTAAATTGCTGCAGAATATACCGGCACTATATACATAAAGGATCATATTAATGATAAATGTTCAGCTAGCTCCAGCATTGTATTGACAATTTGCGACCATTGGTATGATAACAACAGTTGTTTCCTAAGGGTTACAGAAACTGGAAACAACTGGAACAATTATAAGGACACACAAAATAACACTATACTGCAAAAAAAAAAAAATGACAGGCTTGCCATCCAGCTGAGGGGAAAGAAGCCAATACTGCAGTAACTGAATATAAAATAGGAAGATATTTCATGTCTTGTTATTTTTAGGAGGAACAATTGGCTCAAGGCTAAACTAATGGTTAAGGCACGTGGATCTGACCTAGACTCACTTTGCAATGAGAAGCAAATATCCAACAAATGGAATTAAAGCAATCCACGTTACATAGTGAGAACAACAATAGCTCTGAGCTACAGCCAGCAGCTTGACTGCTCCCTTGTATTTGTGCCAGAGTAATCAAAAGATAGACAATCTTGGTAAAAAGACTTCCACAGCAGAGGGAAGGAGTGGCTCAAGTAACTAACCCCACAGCATGGGAAGGAGGGCATCAGGTCCAGACTGGGATTCAAAAAAGCCTCCCATGCCATGTCTATGGCATCTTACAGCAGCCCCTCTGGCATTTGCCAGAATCCACAGATTGCCAGTCTGGGCCAGGAGGATATGAACATGTAACCATGTATTGCCACCTTAAATTGTGCCAACAGCAATGAGACTAAAACAAAATTACTAGCTACACCTACAGCAATAGGAGAGTGTAGACAGAAGAAATAGCTGTGCCCACAGCAATTATTAGAAGTAGAACACTAATTGCACCATTTCAGTTGGCAGAGTCGGCATTTGAAAAACATGTAAACAATGGGCTTTTAAATAATTACAATATGTGGTTCCTGCCCTTGGCAAGCACACAGGCAGCAGCTATAAACCTTCTACAGACAATGCTCAAAATGGCAAGGGATATGGCAGCTTCCACAAACATTCATGCAAAGGTACAGAGAAGAAAATTGATTACGCATGGGAAAAATAAAGAGAAGAAAAACCACCCTAATGTTGCAGGTACAGCTTACTGTTACATGTACAGTAAATGATAATTTAAGAGGTGTCAATTTCCTGTGTATAAAAATACACCTTTGGCTTTTCTCCAAATCATTTCACACACACACAATGGGCACACTGCTGTGCTACTGGGGCAGTGCCAAGTGTCTTCCCATGCACACTATATTATGACAGTAGAAGAGTCTTTTTTTTTTTTTTTTTTTTTTTAGCTTTTTTCTGTTCTGTCATGCCTACCATAGAAGCTCAGATGTATCTTATACACATAACCTTGGGACTTTTTAGGAAGCACAGGCCCTTAGCAGTTTATATCTACAGACATAGCAGCAGAAAATTGCAACCAAATTTATAGTCGAAGACCCAGCTAGACGCGCACTCATCGGACACCAAAACAGCAGTGGAGGTTCAAACAGCTTTATTCATTGATCCTGAATCCACATGAAACGCGCCTATGATTATGTGTGGACTCACATGAAACGTGTTAGGATCAATGAATAAAGCGGTTTGAAGTTCAACCACTGTTTTGGTGTCTGATGAATGCGCGTCTAGCTGGGTCTTTGATTTTTCCCCCCATGCTGCGGGTCTGGGGCGCTGCACCCAGACCACCAAAGTGAAGCAGTGAGTGACCTGTATACTTGTTAATCACAGAAATTAATTTTACCTGTTGACTGATTAGACGGTGAGAAAGTTCTAAGCAGGGGCATGGGCACCCGGTCCTCATTGTAAATTTGGTGAGCACGATATTTTGCTTTAAACCCTTTTAGTGAGCTGACTGACTGCCAACAAGGAACAGTACGGAAACGCCTCTAACTGCCCAAATAGTATCCTTGCCACCCATTATTTACTTTAATGCCAATTGCCTGTCCCTTTGCACACAGGGCATCTTTTGGCCTGAAAATACACACTTGCATGGCTGAAAACTGCCCCATGAGTGTAGAGGTAGGAGGTTTGTAGCCTTTTGTATTTGAATGTATAATGATACAATATGATGGGTGTCTGATTCCTCACTTTTTATGAGTGCAAAGTGAGTGCAATGAAGGAGCATTGAAACTGCCATATATACTAAGCACTCTGTCTCTCAAAAGATAAACTGTGGAATTGAGTGGGTTATGTATCCATCAGTTGTGCTGGTGGTTAATCACAGTTTTAATGTGACAGATCTGCCAGTACCCAACTATGGGGGTGGGCACATTTTGGTGTATTTACTATCTCTGCTTATCATGAACAAACGGCATGGGATGTGGATTGCTAGGTCTGTTTCCTGACACTGGCACGTTACAAGCATTTTCTGACTATCTTCACTAGAATACACTTTTAAATCACACTAGGGAGACACGGCAGTGTTTTTTCTTGCACTCTCTTTGCAACTCCCCTACGAACTGGACTATTTAGTCAATGTAGTTGCTATGGGTTACTAGAACAAACGTTGTACCTATTATTACAGTACCCCAAAAGAGTCCATGTTGCAAACTTGCTCTGCAACGCTTGTTACAGCTTTTGGTTTTAATGCTCTGTTGTGTGAGTGCTGTACAGTATGAGGAAAGTGTTAGTGGCCCTTTAACAATTCTTCAAACAGCTCTTGAGTGGTTGCTTGGCAACCTGTGAGTTAATTATACGTGGGAATAATCTCGCAGGGTTTGGCGCACTTGTCTGCCTTCCCACATACGATCTGATTATGTGACAAAGTTCTCTGTACAGTGAGGAATGAGGGTTGCCTTTTCTGTTTCTCACATATTTAACCCTGAAATTGTTTAGTACATGTGGGAGCTCATGAGAGCTGTGTATAGTAAATTCAAATAGGGGCCACTGTCCAGGGTCCCCAGCTCCACTGTGCAGAAGGTATAAGTTTAGGTCAAGTTTGAGATATAGTGGTATAGGTTACAAAATATGCCCATGTTATCATATTACACTCTTCATATCATATATCTATCAATATCTATTAAGCCCTGCCTTTAGGGGTTCACACCTCAGATATTTTTCACCTAAACTGGGACCACCGGAGAACATGATTTTGTCCAATTTGCAGTTCTTCCAACTCGCACCAGGGGTGGAGGAGCAAGGGCCCATTCTGTCTGGTATGTGGTCACAGGGTCTGCTCCACCTATAGATATCTAACTGCTTATTGGCAATATTATTAAAAGGGAAGATATAGGGTAGTATTTTTCCTGGAATAAGTAGTAACACAAAGATAAAGACCTGCAGCTTTGGGCTTACATAATTGACATATTTTTTCACTGTTTGGAGCACCAGACCTCCTGCATCTAGGTTTGCCACTAGGCCGGTATTTCACTGGGCAAGGTAGTAAAATACCAGTCAAGGCCCAGAATGCTATTACAAATTTACCAGAAATGTACCCGCTGGTAGCATTGTAATCCCTATGTGCTTGTCCCCCGGCATGCCTCTGATCCGCTTCAATCACCCTATCCCCTCCCCCTTTATGCTCCCCACCCCTACTTGCTTATTGGTTGCCAATGGCTATTAGACCAGGTGCAAGCTTCACCATGTGCAGCACAATGAACTTTATTTCCTATTAGTAATCACCACTGTTCATTTAGACAGGAAATCATTAATGAATCAGGAGACTGTAAATTAAAAAGAATAATAAATGCAGCATGGAAAGTGTTTTATATATGTATTTACCATATAAGTTCACCAAAATGCAATCTAGGTTCCATGGCTTATGGAGATTTCTGCCAGTTACTTACATTTTACTACTTGCTAAAACCACAAATAGCATTGTAGGCGTACATCTCAGCTTTTTTATTAGCAATGTTTGCTGTTAAGGCACTTAAAGCAGTATTCACTCAATCTAGGGAGAAGGAGATTTCTGAAAATATTTGTAATTTTTAATGAGGTGTTATTGTTTTGGCATTGTTTGAATTTTAGAATACACAACTGTAGTCAAAATGTGATGTAAATAGGGCAAACACACTTACATGTAATAAAACAGAAGGCAGTGTTCTATTACCTGCAATTAACCCCTGATTGGGTATTGGGTAAAAATACATCATTGATAGAATTGATAGAGTTGCCTCGCGAGGCTATTACGGCGATTTGCGCGAAATCGCGCCGCCGCGTCTGCCATCCCACCGGCGACTTACATTGTTGCCGGTGGGATGGCAGGGGAAGGCAACTCGGGGAGATTAGTCGCCCGCGAACAGGGAGTTTTGTCGCGGGCGACTAATCTCCCCGTGTGCCAGAGCCCTAAATCTACTAAATCTGTTAAACATGAATTAAACAGGATTATTTTGCCTACAATAAGAATTATGTCTTAGTTTGGAATCAAGTACAAGGTAATGTCTTATTATTTGAGAGAAAAAGGAAATCAATTTTAAAATTTGGAATTATTTGATTATAATGGAGTCTATGGGAGATGACCTTCCTGTAACTCAAGAGATTTTTGCATAATGCTTTGCATAATAGCATTGCTTTTTGATTGTAAACTCTTTTGGGCAGGGCCCTCTTTACCTCTTGTATTACATGTGTTTTTTGTATGTAATTTGTATGATTAATGTATGCATTGTACAGCGCTGTGGAATATGTTGTCTATTTGTTCATAATAACAAATAGACAATCATAACAAGAGTTTCTACTCAATATCAGGCAACCCAAGGAATTGGTTTGAGGTGCAGGCAAATCCCAACCATAGGATTTGGCCAAATTATAAGTGGAAAATCAAATAAAGGCGCATGGTAAACACAAAGCAATGCTGAAGATTGTAAGCTCTTTTGGGCAGGCTCCTTGTGTATCGGTTGTATTTATTGTTTGTAATTTAGCAGCTGAAAATCAATCATATCAGACAGACCAACAGTGATTCAGTGGAGTTTGAAGGTCTGCCCCGCCCCCCAAAAAGGCTCATATTTTCACACTAGGGCTGTATGGCAGATACCAGTGAAACTTCATGGCTGTATCATTACATTCAATTGGTACGAGCAACTAAAGTAAGAAGGTGAATAATATGCATGGACAGCACAGGCATTAAACCAAGCAGCCTAACAGGCAGTAATCTAAAGAAACTCAAATCTATCACTAAGGAAAGTACCACTGACTAGCATGTGGGAGTGACTGGCTGGCAAAGTACTTTTGCACCATGGTCATAAAAGTGTTAACATGCGTCTGTTACTATCCCAGGAAGCTCTCCCTTGTAAGGCAATGCTTCAGGCTGGAATAACCCCTAATTGGCCAATTTAGAAGTGAAGCTAGCTAATCTGTTACAACACATTCAGGAATGTTCCAACATGCCATTCACGTAAATGTACCTTTTTTTCTCCAACATTCCTTTCTATCGGATCAGAGATATCAGCACTACACACAATACACGCACAGTCAAATATATATTGGTCCAGGTGGAGAATTTTTCTGGCCAACAGCTGTTTCAGGTTGTGAATGCAGTTCTCATGAACTTTCCATTTTAGCCATCTTTATACATTCTCCTAACAATTTAGCAATCGAATGCTCTTGATAGAACCATCTTTTTATAATATATCTTTAATATGTCTTTTTCCCAATACAAACTGTCCAGCAATACCGTCTAGTTTGCAGGGAGCACATTTATGGTTAAAAACTGTATATCTTAGCAAAATTCAAAATAAAATTCTCATAGTTCCATAATGTGCTCAACTGATGATCTTATGCATGTTGTAATCTCCCAGCTATTTCGCATGCAGCCACTACTGAATAAATAGTTTGGCCAACTTCTAAACAATGAGATTTGTACAGTTTGGGCTTCTATTCCTTTAGACAGCTTTATGTTTTGTATAGAATAAAAATATAACAATTTTGGTCTGTTAATGATCTGTAGCTCTCTTCAGACTCAAATTTTTAGTGTGTGGTCATCATAAATTCAATCATCTTCAGCTGTAAAGGTGGCCATACAGACCGATTTGGCAGCTTATCTGCCTGTTTATGGGCACCCCGACGTGCCTACTGATGAAGAGGCATGTCCCCCAAATGTTACACGGTTGAATAAACACGCAGCAGTTCGCCCTGCTTGCATTCAGTCTTTTCTGCTGAGAAGGGGTTCCGATTTCTCATACGTTGTACCGTATTGTCTCTACTTTAGGGGCCAGGGTGTGCCTTCCAGTCAGAAAGAGTAATATTCTTCCTTTATAAAATGACAGGTCTATTACTTAAATTCCCAGTGATGTTCTTAAGGGGTTATGTAATAAAAGGCATTGAGTCTGTCCAGGAGCAGTAACCCATAGCTACAGTAACCCGTAGCAACCAATCAGCAGGTAGAATTTACTGGGCACCGGTTTAAAAACAAACATATTATTGGTTGCTATGGTTTACTGCTACTGGGCAAACTTAGTGCCTTTTATTACATATGGCGGTTAGTAGAAGCAAAATATGTATTTAGTGAACACCTTTGCCCGCAGTGTGTGAGCTGGATACAAGCAAGTGTAGAATGATGACAATGAAATATACTGGTAAATAAAACACAGGATACACATTTGCACTGCTGTGCTAATTACTCTCCCATTGCCCATTCTTTTCATGTTCTTGGTCTTACTGATTACAGATAGCAATCAATTGGCTCTGTCTGCCTATTTCTTTCTTTTAGATATTTAAGGAATTTAAATCTTCCTGTTACCCCATCTGAAACACAGATCACATTAACTATTCCTAAGAGCTCTACAGCTTTTAATTACATAATCATGGTTAACATACATGGTCCATTTAAAGGAACAGTAACACCAAAAAATGAAAGTGTATTAAAGTAATTACAATATAATGTACTGTTGCCCTGCATTGCTACAACTGGAGTGTTTGCCTCAGAAAGACTGCTATAGTTTATATAAGTAAGCTGCTGTGTAGCCATGCGGGCAGCCATTTAAAGGAGAAAAGGCACAGGTTACTTAGCAGATAACAGATAAACCCCCATTATATGGGGCTTATCTACTATGTAACCTGTGCCTTTTCTCCTTTTTTCCAGCTTGAATGGCTGCCCCCATGGCTACACAGCAGCTTATTTATATAGTAGCTTTTCTGTAGCAAAAACACCAGTTTTTTGCAGAGCAACAGCACATTATATTTTAATTACTTTAAAGCACTTTAATTTTTTGATGTTACTGTTCCTTTAATTCTAACCTTGTCCACCCATTCAGGAGCAATTAGGAATAAACTGACACACGCATGCAGAATTTTAGGGCAAGGGCACATTTAGTGAATTCACAGCTCCTCAAGTGTTTATAAAGGCAGAGGAAAGTGGATCCACTGTTATGGGCAAACCACTGTAGCTTCATTGACAGGCCCAGCCTGTGTGGAGGTACATGAAGTAGATATCGGTGCACACAGGCCGGCGCTAGGCCTGTCAATAGAGATAAAGGGGCATGTGTGTAAAAGCAGAAAAAAGTTAATCTTCCAAGTGTGCCCTTGTCCTTAGGGACGCATTTTTAGGAATGGCCTTGAACCTTTTAAGTTAGGATATATATATATCTCCTATGTTTTTTATTAAATTATGTATTGAATTTTTAATGCCATTATATTGGCTTTCATTTCCAATAACAGCCCTACATGTTAGTGTTATTATTATCCTATTTGTAAAGTACTGATATAGTGAAGTACTTTACAGAGGTTACACTCTGTAAAGTACACAGTGCTTTTAGCTTTCACTACCCACCATTTAGAAGGAAGTGTTTAGGTATTAAATGTCATACAGTGTATAAACATGCACATCTATTTGTCATACTCTTATGTTCTTGTTGAAATGATAGAATAGAGCAGGCGTTTGACTCATTATTCATTGCCTAACCCATTGCTTTTAGTAAGGTAGAGATCATCCTGATCCTACTCATTTCCTAGCGGGAGGAGCTTGTTCCCTTCCCCAGCCAACATGCATCCATGATCTGTCCCTACAAGCTCTATTAATAGATCATATAGATTATTTTAGCAAAGGTGTATCTGGGACATATTTGACGCAAAATATGTTAATATTGCACCACTTGGAACTTTTACCAGTGGAGCTTACTATCTAGAGTGCCTATTACATTTACACACACTAAGGTTAGTTTCAGAGAAACTGCAGGCAGAGTTTATATTTGAACAACCAACTCAAGCACTCTCATTGAGGTTTCCCTTCTAAATGATATCACTCATGGCATGGACGTCAATAAAGGATGTGAGTAATTGTATCTGCCAGGACGTGTCACATACTCGTATAGTTATATAGGTTAAACAGACTAGTTTGGTTCATCCAAAACTAAGCAATATTTCCTCATCTACAAATTACTTTAAAAGGGCAGTACACCACCTTATTAAACATGAGTGAAATGAATAGGGCTTGTGCTGAGCATACTTGTTTTTTAGGAAAAAATACTGTGTGCCTCAAGCTTTAACCAGAATACAGTTACATTTGACCCATCCCATATTGTGAGTTGTTTCTAAACTGTTTTGCCCCTGCCCTTACCCCGCCCCCATCCCCACCCCAGGGAGGTCTGCAGTAAAGTTTGGGTTGGGCTGTGCCTGAAGGCTATTTTGGGTGTAGGTTTGGGGACAATGCCCATTTCAAAGCCCAGCCTAAGGGTCATTTAGCAAGATTTTCATTAAAGCCTTGCTGTCCTAGATATTTATGGTTGAATGACTGATACAGTAATGTTATGTTATAATAAGTCAGGCCCCAGACAAAATGTTTAACTTTAAAGCGAAACTTGAACCAAAATTCCAAAAATCACTGTATTACAATCCAAAACATGCTTGAAGTCATGGGAAGCAAAAAGTTCAGCATTTGATAAACAAGGGGCTAAATATTCCTGCACCTTTCTGTAGCATTCCACAGTCAAATGACATTTGAATGATTTTCGAAAGGTGGGCCTCCCTAACAAATAACCCCCCCCGAGTCTCCAAATAAAACAAAGATGAGTACCCTGAAGCAGCCATTCCACATGTGCTCACATGGCTCAACTATGCCTACAATCAGATGTGCTCCCATCTACCAAACTGGTCCTAGTTGCAGTTTGTACAAGAAATGTGAGTAAAGCAAACATTCTTTTAGACAATTCCAAAAGCAGACTAAACAAGTTATTCCAAACACCCACACAGAGAGAATGAAGAACTGCAGCACACAATGCCTGGCGTGTTAAGGCTTCTTTCTGTTTTTGCTAGACTTCCATTTAAACACACCAGACCACTCGGAAAACTGGGTGTTGCCTGTATTACTGTTTCAGAGGGGTAACTTAAGATAAAGATCCTAGAAGACCTGGAAGGCGATGAGTAAGATCCGCTCTTTGATGAACTTGCCAAACGAGCAGATCTTTCCACCACTATGCCCACCTAAGGTGGATTGCCCTTGGGCCAAATGATCCAATTACAACAACGGGAATATGACCTGCTGATGCGGTCCCCGATCCGAGGAGAAAATCAAACCTGCCCCATCGCCATCTGTCCAATTTGAGGCCATATATTGATTGGGTAGGCCCGTCGGGGGTCCCCATACACGAGAGAGATAAGCTACCTAATCGGTCTGAAGGATTTGAGTCAGCGGCTTAAATCTGCCATATTTAATATTATTGAATATTTGTTTGTTGGGACTACTTGGCCACTGCAATTGGCTATTTTTGATCCAACCAGCAATCATTTGGTTTACTCTCTGAGAACACATAAGAAACCAGCTCATTTCATTTGCTGCCCAAAGTACACGTTCAAGTTGAATTATGTTTGAGACCCACATTTCCAAAATTGCTGGAAATAGAAATAAATAGTGGTCTATTTGTGTATTTCACGGAAACATGTACACCTCAAGTTAATTAAAATTACTATAGCCTTTTCTCATGATGCAAAACTGTCGCACAATTTGTGGAAAAAAAATGTCCATATGCTATACTCACAAGAGTAACTATAATTGGAATTGATTCCATGCCAGACTTGCCACAAGGCTCAAAGGGACAGCTATCTATACATCCTCACTAATATACACTATATAATTATAAAATCATAGTTTAAAACAAGCTCTGTGCATATAATTGTGCCATTTTATTCTTGGTTGAAAAATATTGAGGGTGATTAGTTGACTTTCCAGCTGAAACTTGCAAGCACAGAGAATGATTTACAGTTCTGGCAAGCCTTCAGAGTTCTCACTGCATAATGATTTCTTTCTTTAGTAGTGAAGTTTACTCAATATAGTGGCCAAGGATTCCTACAATTACTTTTAGTTGGCAAATTCATGTGCTTTTTTGGGTTCTACATTTCTTAGGGCAGCTATGAGTAACTTTTCCCATGCAGTAAATGAACTATAACATTCACCCGGGGTTTATGAGCCAGGTTATTATAAAATGATATAAGCATTCTAAGAGGTCTAGAGCTTCTTAGCAGCTCAGCTGGGAAGCAAAGTCATATCATGAATTTCATTTGTGAGCTACTTATCTATTAATGGATATGGGTGAGTGAAAAGGAAAGGCAAATCCTATTTTGCTGGGCACAGACTATCCTGCAAAGGTGGCCATGCATAGCTGGATTGAGCTGCTTAACCTGACTGCTCAACTCAACTGATGGCAGTTTGACTGGCTAGACTGGACAGCTGATTGATGTAGTGTCCCTTTAAATCCTCCCTAGTATCGGTCTCGTTGTAACGTCATAAACAGAAAGTATAACTATGTTCCTGTAGATACAGCCAGCTGCATCTTCCTGCTTTTTATGGACCAGGGATTTACTTTCCCATTCATAACAGAATCCTTTTGAGTCACTATAGCAAAGCCCAAAGTAAAGATTAAGGTTTAAACTTAGGAAATGAGAGATGTCCCACACACTGCCAGATTCTTTAGGGAAGGATGTCAGATAGCACAGATCCATCACCCAGCCTACACCTAGAACAGCAGGACAATCAAAAAAAAAAAGAAAAAAAAAAAGTTCCCAGCAGTGTATTCTCTGATTCTATAAATCAGCTGTAATTTCACTGCCTGGATAAGTCATTACAGCACCTACACAAAAAAACCATTGACCAAATTGGCTGACCAAAAGCTTGATAAGAGCACCTGGAGTGGATTACATAAAAAAAGACATTTGGTTCCATGTTCTTCTTCAATAACCACATATACTTGTTACAGAGTAGAATGCACTGCTAATGCTCTGCCAAGGCATTTAGTGCTGCTCCTTAACAAGAGGCTGGAAATGATTTAGGATTATGATGTATAATTAAACTAAGAGACACACTGATCTAGGGATATTACATCTGATTGCCATGTCTCCAACCTAGAATTCATTTTTACTTGCTAGGGCACCTAAACATCTCTTCTATGTCGCATAAGGAACAGGGATCCACAAAGCCTTTTCTTGCAGCTCATGTGCATAAATAAGCACTGAGGGCACAGGGTATGGGGCATTGCAAGTACTAAATGCTCATAAAGAATATTTTGGGTGCTCCAATTTGTGTGACAGGGTGTCATTACTTGAGTGCGCAAGCCCACAGCTTAGAGAGAACACTTCCAGGGATCAACACTACTAAAGAGAGGCCTGTTTGGAATTCATAATGTGACTGGAATGCCCTTAATTGCAGCATACAATACAAGATGTGCTTCAGTTGCACTGAAGTAAACAGGCCAGCAGCTGTATTTTCATTAAGTGTTCAGGTCACATTATTAGGCATGTGACCCCAAACTCAACTGAGAGAAGACAAACATCATCCAAGCAGATCATGTATGGTGCAGTTATGCAAGAATATATATCTGTCCAGCTGTTGCTCACCATTAAAGGGACAGTACCTTTAAAAAAAAAATCTGTGAGATTTCAGAAATGGACCCAGATTTTTTTTTTTTTTTTTTTAAAGAAGGTGTAATGTTTTGTTTATTTAAATGGTGTTCATTCTATATACCTGTAAGGGTGAATACACACTGGGCTACTAGTAGCAGTTACTTGTCAAGGCTACTAAACTCCAGAAAATACCCCACCATAGACCATACCGAGAATTGCCTCTACTAAAACACACATAGAAACATTTATCACTAGACAATCAGCATTGTCTTTTTTAGTAGCCACGACAAGTAGCTGCTACTAGTAGCTCCATGTGTCTTCATCAGGAAGGACTGTGACCACTGTGGAACTAGAGCCCTTCCAAATATAAGGGCTCTGGCACACGGGGAAGATTAGTCGCCCGCGATTAACTAATCTTCCCCGTGTGCCAGAGCCCTAAGGGTTCTGGCATATACTGGCTTTCAGTATGCATGCTCCTTGATGTTGGTCACTGGAGGAGGCAGTAAAGGTGACTGTACACGAGCTGATTCTAGCTGCCGATATCAGTCAAGTGAGCAGATCTTACCATGTATGGCCACCTTTAGGGCTCTGGCACACGGGGG
The DNA here is from genome assembly GCF_000004195.4 of Xenopus tropicalis. Classification (NCBI taxonomy): domain Eukaryota; kingdom Metazoa; phylum Chordata; class Amphibia; order Anura; family Pipidae; genus Xenopus; species Xenopus tropicalis. The sequence continues at coordinate 109,641,282 of NC_030684.2, forward strand.
AGATTAGTCGCCCGCGATAAAACTCCCTGTTCGCGGGCGACTAATCTCCCCGAGTTGCCTACCTCTGCCATCCCACCGGCGAACATGTAAGTCGCCGGCGGGATGGCAGACGCGGCGGGGCAATTTCATGCAAATCGCCGAAAAAGACTCGCGAGTCTTTTTCGGCGATTCCATGAAATTGCCCCGCCGCGTCTGCCATCCCGCCGGCGACTTACATGTTCGCCGGTGGGATGGCAGAGGTAGGCAACTCGGGGAGATTAGTCGCCCGTGAACAGGGGGAGATTTGTTGTCCACGGTTAAATCTGGGATAACGTAGCAACAAATCTCCCCTGAATGCTTTCCCACAATAAAATGAATCGATGGTAGCAAAACAAATGTGGCGATTTGTTTTCTAAAGTCGGCCAAAGTCGCAGATGACTATGAAAAACGAAGTGACAAATCCCCCATGAATTTTTTCCCACCGGCAATAAAAAAAGTGAAATGTAGCATCCCAGATTTAATCACGGGCAGCAAATCTCCCTGTGTGCCATCACCCTAAAGGAAAGAAGCAGAAGGGTGTAGCCCCCCTTTTAAAATATCCAGTTTTTATAAAATCAAATTTAAAAAGTACTGTATTTAGTTTCCTCTTCCATGTTTAGCATTTTTCATATCACAAACTGAGCAATCATGGGCTTTATAATTGGCATTAGAGCCAGGGTCAGACTGGGGGTGCAGGGCCCACTGTGGCTCCCGCCCCAGGGACCCTGCAGGTGCCCCCGCCGGCCGCGTCCCCTAACCCCCCCCCCCCGGGTCACCCGCCCGACGTCCTCCCCAGAGCTCACGTAAATTTAATACGTCAGGGAAGGAATGGTCGGGCAGGGGGAGCTCCGGCAAGGATCGGGTCTGGGCTGCCGGGGCCCACTAGGGCCCAGTCCGACCCTGATTAGAGCTCGTTCAGATTTCCAGCCACTCACTAACTTGAATTCCTTAAAGGAGAAGGAAAGGCTAAGTCACTTGGGGGTGCCAAAATGTTAGGCACCCCCAAGTGACTTAAATCGCTTACCTTCTACCCCGGGCTGGTGCCCCTGTTCGGAGAAAACAGCACCATCCCGGGGTACCTGTAGCGAGCGCTTCCTCCTTCCGCCTTCGCTTTTGGAAGGACTAAGGACAGGTGCAGTAGAGTGAAAAGCAGACTTCTCTGTTAAAGTTCGGCTTTTCACTTGGCATTTGCGCACACGCGAAGACGGAAGGAGGAAGCGGTGCAGGTACCCCGGGCTGGTGCTGTTCTCTCCATACAGGGGCACCAGCCCGGGGTACAAGGTAGGCGATTTAAGTCACTTGGGGGTGCCTAACATTTCCTTTAATAATGCACAAGTTAGGGGACAATGAGGAGGCAGAAGGGGGTACCACCTATGTGCCTTCCCCTGCCGGTCCCTCAAAAAAACATGGTGGCTTGCACCCATTTTTGGCACTTTGCACTCTGCTTTGTACCTAGTAAATGACCCCCAAATGAGTAATGGCAGTTGTAGAACAGAAAGTCTGAGGGTGTGAGTGCACCATGGGCCGCCCCCCATTGAGTCTGCGGAGGATACGAAGGCACTGTAAACCATGGTCAAAAAGATGAATGTTTCACCTGGGCCTGTAGAGCTTAAGTTACATCATGGAGTAGTAGATAGTTGTCAAAGGGAAATTACCTCCACAAGAATGTTAACCAAATATGGGCTTCTGCTTGACTGTACAAACCCCATTTTCCCTTTTGGCCCTCAATTTGTATATGCCAAGGTTACTCAAAACAGCCTGGAGGAAGGACACTGTAAAACAAGCTACCAGACTCCTTTGTCCTGTGTTTATCTCATGACCTCTCCCTATTGCAGCAATATAAACTTACATTTGTACTGGCTGGGATTAAAAAAGAAACCAGTGTAAACATGAGAATTCCCAATGTCACGGCACCCTTATTAATGACAACGTTTTCCTTTAAGGGAATTTATCAGGTCAAACCAACTGAAATTATATTTACTGAAAGCACGGGTGCTGAATAAAGCAGTTCCTGCTAGCATTACTTTAATGTTTTAATTTGAAGATCCGTTACTGCTTTGTATACTGAGGCCAGCACTGGACTGCAGCCTTGCTATGCGATATGGGGTTTTGTGCAATAAAGCATTATTGTGCCTGTACCCTACTGACCCCAATACAGTATATCTATATATAATGCACAACAGCCATGAAAATCCTGTAAATATCTTTATAAATGATGCTTAGTGATGCCATTAGTTATAATTGGTGCTTAGTGATGTCATTTGTCACGACTCACTGAAATTCACTGCATCAGAATAAATGATGTACCCACTTGCTGTGAAATATGAGAATATTAGATGTCACCTTGGAATTCCATGATCTATATTATCATTTAATTTCTTGGTGACTTCTCATAATGTTATATTTTACAATAGGGGATAAATAATTCACTATATAAACACTATTCACACTACAAACCTTCTTTGGACCACTTTAATGAATGCATATTTATGCTGCCATGACAACTACAGTTATAGGACACAATGTTTTATTACTGGAGCCCATCTTTTTTGCTTAAAACAAAACATTTTATTATTGGTTCTACACAACTAACAGATTTTTTTCTTCCAGACTTAGAAGAAAAAAAAAAGTAAGTCTCCCAGACAAAATTCCGTGGGCTGCTTACAACAGCAGTATGAAAATCACAACTTTAAAAGCCAGAATAAATGTATATATGGTATATATGGATTATAAAGGAATGTGTGAGCATTTTTGTAAAAAAAAAAATATTTGTGTAATGTGTACATGGGGCATGGATTTTAACTGCCCTTCCCAGTGCAAAGAGAGATGACTTCTCTCCTGTGCTCTCGGTAAATGACAAGTTAATGGTACAGGTATCATGGGAGTGTGGTAAAGCTACAAATGTAAAGGTCATTTACAAAGAAGCATTCCAGCTAAAAGATGCACCACTGCAGCTGTGAAAATTATGGTATAACATATATTAAACACAAGACCTATTCCCCCCCCCCCGCGAATACAGATATTCTATGGAACTATAGCATCAGATACTAAATGAGGGGTTCGTATTTCTGGAAGATGCTGCATTATGTTACATACAGCAGTTTCTGCCATCAGCCATTTGTATCAAATGCAGCAGCAGTATTCAAATTTTTAAGAGTTTTAGTAAATCTATGTGCAATTATAACATAGCCCTGGTCCTTATAGGATGCATTACTTAGGGACAGTACTGCTGAAATTAGGACAATTGGAAGGCAAGGTAGAGGGGTGTGTATTTATTACCATTGTCATATTGTTGGGATGTGGGATATGGGATTTATCAGAGATAAATACAGTGGGTAATAATGTAAGGATATGAGAAGCAGGGTCAGACTGGGGGATGCAGAGCCCACCAGGGCTTCTGCCTTGGGGGCCCCTGCACCCCCTCAATGGCCCCCACTGCAGCCTTTCAAACTCCCCACCCACCCGTTCAAGAGACCTGCGGCTCGGTATAGTGTGCTGTAGGGATCGGTTCTGGCCCACCAGGTTTTTTCCCAGTGTCCCGGTGGCCCAGTCTGACCCTGATGAGAAGTCACGACCATATTACTGTACAAGGCCACAGGTCATGGGAACAAAATAGCTGTGTATTTTACATTGGGAGAACATTACTTGTTAGGATACACAAGTTTTAGGTTACAACAATAAACACTGTTTATAAGGATATATCTTACAGGTCATTCATTCCATTAAAACAATTTCATAGCCTGAAGTGTTTAATGCTTATGCATTTCCTTGAAGGCTCCCATAGCCACAATTCCCCACCCTTCCACTGAGTTCAGACTTCAGAATGTACACCATAAAAGTACTAGTGAGTTCTGTGCGCACACGTGGCCTTATTCTTCTTTACCTGGCTTCTGCAGCCTCTAAGTAAAAGTTCATCTACTAGGAACCTCCCACTACACCTTCATTTAAAGTTATATGTAACTGTAATTGCATTTAAAGCAGGATAGAAAATATTTTCTCTACCCTGCTCATTCTAATCTTTGAAACAATGTAGCAGAAGCCAGCGGAAGCATGCAAAGCTGACTTTGGCTACATTCTTTGGAAATTGCTTAAAATGACCTTTTCTTTCATTTGCCATTTTTGTGTTTTTAGGTTTATGTCCCCTTTAAGGCAAGCTTGACTGTCAGAGACAGAAAAAAAGGTGTAGGGTGTGGATTACTATAATTAAAATAGCCTTAAAGGTCAATTGAACTGAAGATATGTGAGTAATACTGACGTCATTACATACTGTAAATGATTTCACTTTGTGTTTGGCTTATCTTTGTATGATGTATATTTTTGTATCCTAAAATGAATTAATGAAATTAAAAGAAAACTCAGAGAATAGTTTCATCGCTGTGTTCAGTCAAAAAAAATCAACTTATTCCAGCAATGTCTTAAAAAAAATCCTAGGCTACAAAGCTGGCTTTGATCCCCATGAAGTATGTATGTTTGAACTACCACATATGGCGTTTCTACACGGCAATGCAAAAATGGATTGTTTAATATTGTGACTCAAGGCATTGCGTTTCAGGGCTTAGAATTCCAAAGAGTGATCTAATACAGGATTCCTTTGGCTTTGTAAGTAGAACGCTCCTCCTTTAACTCCCTCCCCTTAAGTTTAATAGAAGTTTAAAAAAAAAAAAAAAAAAGACGAAGATTTCCATTTTTGGACATAAGGGAGCTGCTGAAGTCCTGCCCTAAACCACAGACTCAGACAGGGACGAAACCCACAAGGCTGCTGCGATCAGCTAAAAGGAAGTAATAAAAGGGGAGGTGGAAGAGGTATGACATGAATCAGAGAGACGAGAGTGCTGTATGCTCAGACACTGTACTTCTATTGGCTCCCTGTAGCAGGAACAGGCAGCTTCATGTTGCATAACGTATACTAACCACCCTTACATCTGCTCTGTTAGAAGGGTGCTGGGAGTTGAATGACATCTGGAGAGTCCAAGACTGTCTGTACCTGCTCTATATGAATGCAGTGTTTTGTCCCTTCCTAACGCAATACATTTTTACAAACAGAACTGCAGTGCAGCTAAGACTCATGACATAGGATGATGGCACGTTGGTTAGCAAAGCTGCCTTCAAGCACTCTGGTTTTGGTTCAATAGTGCCCATGGCAATATCTGAATGTTGGTGCAGCTTTTCTCTAGGAACTACAGTTTCCTATTATACACCTAAAGCCTATGGGTAGGTTAATTAGGTATTAAACTCCTTATGAAATGGACCCTAAGGCTGGCATAATCGGCATAGTTAACTTGCTGCCCGTGATTTATTATAGACAAATCAGATTGCAAGCACCACTGGCAACAGGAATTTATATGACTGAATGTACATATCTGTAAGTGCTGTGGTATATGTTTGCACTTCACAAATAAAGGGTTATACTATTCATGCATGACATGGAATGGGGGAAAGGAGAGAGACCAGATCACCAAAATAGTCAAGTTCATTTTAGGTCTCAAAAATCATCCCTCTAGCTGCCATTGAAGCCCCAGTAACTCTGACACTGAATAGTTGTTCCACAATGATTAAGGGTAAAAAATTTGGAGACGGAAAATTATAGAAAGTGGTATTTAATATTTCACTGCAGCATTGTACTCCAGCTGAATCGATGTATGATAAAGAAGCAGTTAGTAAATGCCACTGTGCAGGTTGGCACTGATAGAACCCCAACAATAAGTGAAGCTGAAGCTGTACATAATTAAGGATTTTAAGTATTTTATTTCCTGAACTTAACCCCAAATTACCTATAATACTACCAATGTTTTCCTGATGATATAAACACATTTTAAGTACTCTATCTGCCCTTCTATTGTATACCCACAGGCTGGTAATTCATATGATCACCACTTTAGTATAAGGCATTGAACCCTAGGGAATGTGCACCAATCCAAACACCTATTGTGCCATAAATGCCAGAATCTCAAAGTCACTTTCATTACCAATAAACAATGTTTAGAAAGATTTCTTCTAGTCTCATATTTATACACGAGAAGTATCAGTGTGCAAGCCAGCAAATATTGGCCTCTCTGAAAAGGAAGGCATAATCAGAAATGATAAATGGGACTTTTTTTTTAATTTACGAGGGATTAAATGCTCCAAAATTTCCTCATGCAGTCACAATACACAGTGAGTTACATCTGTTTCCAGCAGCGTCAGCACACAATAAGCACTTCTTTATATAAATGGCAGAATTGAAACAAGGACAGTGCTACCTTTAGGGTGGCAAGCTGGGCCCCACCTCCCCGCTGTGTTAACAACCAACAGACTCTGCTCTCCCGTCTCTCACGCTGCCTGCAGCATTACAGAGCACTGTGCTAGTAGATAGGGAGAGCCATATACTGGATCTGCAGTGTTTCTCTGACCTATGGAATTACCACATACAGAAAATTATCCACGTTTCATTACCCTTTCCTTGCCCCATGACTGCAACATATTGATTGCTTCCAGAAGATAAAAACAGCAATAGAGTTAACAGTTTAGTTGCCAGGATACATTGCAGTTTCTCTGTCACAGATAAGCAGATGTTAAGGACACTATAATAAGCTGAAACAGTTGGTCTCAGGAGACAACACGCTAAATACCTGCATTCAAGGAAAACAATCTCTTTACAATTAGCTAATGTCAGCCTGACCAGTTTCTTTATACCAGCAATACCCAAACCTGCCCATGCTGGCTCTAGGGTTGCCACCTTTTCTGGAAAAAAATATCAGCCTTCCTATATTTTTAACCTTTTACCCTATTTATAACATTGGCAACGGAGACTGAGCCAGGCGGCAAGCCTAGCTGGCTGTCATTGAGATTAAAACAGGTATAGGATCTGTTTACCAGAAAGCTCTGTATTACAGGAAGACCATATCCCATAGACTCCATTATAATCAAATAATTTACATTTTAAAAAATTGTTTGCTTTTTCTCTGTAATAATAAAACAGTACCTTGTACTTGATCCCAACTAACATTTAATTAATCCTTATTGGAAGCAAAACAATCCTATTGGGTTTATTTAATGTTTAAATTATGTTTTAAGTAGACATAGGAGATCCAAATTAAGGAAAGATCCCTTATCTGGAAAACCTTAGGTCTGGAGCATTCTGGATAACAGGTTCCATACCTGTACAGGTGGTTTTGAATAAAAAAAATGTGCACGTGTTCCAGCATTGACTGCAATGTTAGGTGGCAAGGGCAGTTTCAGCCATTTCTCTGTGGAAATACAGAGAAACCATTTGGAATAGCATTAGCCTAATACACAGACATAAGTGTCAGCTAATATCAGTCATCGAATTCTGCTGCCATCCTACTCAGAATACTGCATTTCAAAACACAGCCAGACACTGCCTTCTGCAGCCATTTAAACAGTCAGAAGGTGCTCCCCTTGCATTGGCTTATAAGCTGTTTTTTTTTCCAGTCATTATTTATTTATTTATTTTTGCATTGCATTTGTTAATTGTTCCCTCATGGCAGACATCTTGTATCTCTTATATAAACAAACACCCACCCACTCAGCCTCATACCGGAAACAAATAACCTACTTTTTTCAAAAGAAAGTAAATAGGCTGTTTTTGGGCAGCTAGAAGCTCATTTAAAGCAGCTCTTATTTTGTTATAATAAGGCCTGTGACAGACGGGAATGTAAATGTGGGATGGCATACGCGGCGCAGCATTTTGGCAAAATCGCCTTGAGAGAAAACTTCAGCGATTCCGGCGCCGCGTATGCCATCCCACTGGCGATTTACATTCTAGCTGGTGGGATGACATATCGGGGAAATTAGTCTCCACAGCCCTCTTGGCACCCTCTCACTCGCCCCAGTTAGCTATGGGTTATGGTCTTACAGCCTTTACCCAGGGATATGTAAGGTAGTGCCTTGGGGACATCACATGCACATCTAGTCAGCCGCCCCCAATCTTCGGCCTCCGCATGCGCGAACATCCCCCCCACCCTGTCGCCGAGCGCGCATGCACAAACAGTAAAAGTCCCATACGGAGCAGTGGGGAGAGGTTCCCATTGCTCCGTATGGGAGCAAAATTTTTAAATTGTGCTGCGGCGGGGCGGCAAGTTTGTGCCTCGCCACAAATCTGGGCCTGCATCTAGTACCCACAAAATCTATACTGTTATACAAATAACACAGGGGCTGCTATAGACAGCCACTAGATGTCCATTTAATTATTTTACAATTAATGTTTAGGGTTTTTAAATCTATATCAAGAATATGTAATGCTGACCAACTCATTATATGTAGTGGGCCATTTACTTCTCATATAGCATGTTCAAGCGCCGGGTTAGATTAAAATAATGTCATCCAATGAAGCAGACTGGGGGGGATATTTACTAACACTGAAGATCAATATCACTGGTCTTGTTTGTTACAAAACAAAAGCCAAAACCTGATTGCTATGGGCCACTTCACTGGTGATATTTATCTCCAACACCCACCCAGTGGTCATAAAAATTCTCTGGAGGGCCACATTTGGCTTGCAAGCCTCCAGCTAGACAGCCCTGACCTAAAACAATATCAGGAATGCCTGCAAACATCAGTCAGCAAGATATTTACTCAGCACTAATCACATAATTATCACACAATTCCCACCATGCAACTTTGGAGCGACATGCACCTTCTAGCAACAACAGACAAGTAAGGGCCCAACAAATACTGCAAAACTATAAAGGTGGCCATACACCCTACAATTACAATCTTTCCTGCAACCATTGGTCGCAGGAAAGATTGTTCATACCTTCCACTGATGTTCAGGGCTGAATCGTCAGATATGGAGGTAGAAACAATAGGGATTCTACCTCATCGAGATGACCGATATCCAAAGCTTTTGCGATATCAGTCTTCTCGTTGATCTGCCATACATCCGAATCCGCATATCGGATATCCGAATATCATATGAAACCAGGTTTTGTACAATAATACCGGTGCATGTATGGCCAGCTTAACTGCTAGCAACCCTTGACAGTCTTCAGCTGCAAGTGGGATTTTGGGAGTTGTAGTTTCGATTACCTAAATAGTGCAACAATATTGTTCAGGCACAAAACTTCCAGTTCCCTGGATCAGGCCAGGTTTCAAATTTAAACCAAACCAAACTGCTTGCAAACCTGTCCCCTCTCATAGCTGTTCCCAGTGGCCCTAGAAACGTTCACCAATATATCACTATTAAGTGTTACACCATACTTTAGTGCTGGTTGTATTTTAGCAATTTGTTAAACTGGAATATAATTTTTTTTCAAATGCAAAAGAAAGGTGTGTCATGTTGGTGTGGGGCTGATAAAGGGTGCTAGCACATACAGTAGATAAGATCAGTGCATTAGCTATCCCTTTAGGGCAGTGGCAGACGTGGAGATTAGTTGCCCTGCGGCAAATCTTAGTAGGTAGCTGCTTGTTATATGGGCACAAATCAGGCAAGAGCTCACACCTAAACTTCTAAAGATGATACCCCAAAAAACCATACAGAGCTTTCTTGGGGGTGCAAATAGTGATGACTGCATTGAGATACAGTCTACAGTAGGGGAATGGTAACACTATTTGTTTTTAATGACCTATGGTCCTTCATGTTTTGCTGAGGTACAGCTCCCAACACCCCAACAGCTAAAGGGCTATAGGTTTGACAGCTTTGGCTTTATAGACTATTGAAGACAACCGTGCAGTCAAAATCTTTCTTCTTCTTAATTAAATAAAATGCAAATGGAAATGAAAGATCAGATCCACTAGTTACATTAAATTTACATTTTATAAAGTAGGTCTAAAGCAGTTTGCTTTTAGCTGCGGCAGGCCAAGCTGTTCTAATGTAGAAGAGTTGGCAGTTTTCAAAGATAAACTTGGATCTCACAGTACTTAACTCACAGACACAGGCTGTGGCACTTGTCTGACCCAGCCTCACCTGCTAGCCGCCACACCTCCTTCATTCTTACTCTCGTACAAGCCAAGCCCCTTTTCTCTAATAGGTACTTTTGCCAACCATCCGCATATTTCAAATATTCAAATACACAGCTAGACAACTCTAAAATAAAAATTACCCTTGAGATGTATGACAAAAAGATTGCCCTGTGGTGGTCCCTGGACTTGTTACATGAGAGTTTATGTAATAAAAGCCATTACTTATATCAGGGGGCACAAAAGTTTCCATTTATTTATATAGCGCCAACAAGTTACGCAGCTCTTAAGTAATTTATAACTAACTGGGGTCCTACAATAATTTAGCAAACAAGGGAAAAAGAATAAAAATGGGAGTAGAGGTTTCTACAATCGCCTTTACAATTCTACAATGATATATTTCCAATATTTGTATACCATTGTATAAGGGTGAAGACACATGGAGCGACTTAGTAGCAGCTACTTAACGCCAGAAAATTCCCTGCAATAGACAATCTTGAGAATTGTCTCAGATGCTGAAGATTTGTCAAGGGGCGATGATAAATCTTCGCTACTGTGGGCAAATTTTCCTTGTGAGGCAACTTCGCCCAACTTCAGAAAACTGAAGCAGCACGTATGCCATCCCACCAGCGATTAACTTTGCCGGTGGGATGGCATGTCAGGGAGATTAGTCACCTGCAATAGCAAAGATTTACCCCGTGTGTCACTGCCCTAAGGGTGATAATTGTCTCTACATGTATTTTAGCAGAGGCAATTCTCAGTATTCTTTATGGCAGGGTATTTTCTGTCGTTAAGTAGCCATGACAAGTAGCTGCTACTAAGTAGCTCTGTGTGTTTTCATCCTTAGTCTGCATTCAACTTGTATTATTGTAATTAGTGTGTAGTAAGATAAAAAGCTTTAAAAGAAATATTGGATTGTTTGACAGGCATGTCATGGGGATGCTTAGAGCTGTAGTTTAGCAAGAATTTAAGGACAGAATAGTGAATAATGCTATATTTCGTTTCACATGTAGTCTCTGCAGTTGTCTGATTGCAAACATCCATTCAGTGCATTAGTAGGGGCATCCTGGCCAGGCTGTATAAGCAGCTACATACTTCAATTAATACTATACAAGCAGAAATGCAACCCGCAGGCATATCAGTAATAGAGCTCATTCTGGCTTTCATTTGAGAGTATCCCCATGGGATCATTTCACAGACTTCTACCGTCTAAAGTAGTCCATTTCCTATGTAAATAGGATTAAATCAGTGCTGTACTACCGCAGGCCTGTGGGCATGATGTAACTTTCCCAGAGATTTTGATTGCCCTCTGATGCCCTAATGTTTCTCTAGCCTTCTTTGTAGGGCATATTGTAATATCATATAATCACCACACCCCCTGTGCATTTATTCTATTGGATATTTCACCCACATATGAAAACGCTAGGCAGCACTGTATAAGAATATTGTTTAACTACTTTGGAATATAAATCCTTTTTATTGTCCAAACACAAAGTTATTAAAGTGTTTTCTGTCTATTAAAGACACGCGCATTCCGATTAGTTCCTTGCCTCTTTCATTAACATTCCAATGGATTATACACACCTTCCGACAAGCAAAAGTAAATAGGATTTGTTTGTTGTGTTAGCAAATCAGGAAAGAGATTGCTAAGTACTTTTTACTCAAAGACTTCTAGTTATTAACAGGCATTGGCTGCTGCTTTCATTACAAATATATAGTATACCACTATGTTACATTCAAATCTATCAGCAACTGGGTCGATGCACTGATAGGTGAGACTGGAGGACCCCTCCTACTAGCCCATGATCATATTACAACTTTTTCTGGTAATGTGCTCACTGAATTACATGGAATCAGGTAGTTATGGGTGCCCTCAGGGCTCATTTCATTGCTTAATTAAATTAACCCAGTGGCATAAGGTGTGGCAAAGCTTTGGAGCTGTGTTTGGCCCCAGGCTGTTAAATCTTGCACACACTGCACATTCTCAGCAACAAATATATATAAAATATATCCTGTGTGCCTGTAGCATTACTACACAGGCTATATAAATAATAGATTAAGTCATACATGCTACACACAGTGCTGATCTGCTCACAATGCAGCTGTTCCAAGGTAAGGTTCTAGGTAACTGCATTGCATCCACCCACCCACCCCAGGCTCATTCAGTAGTCTTAGCATTGCAGGGTTAAAGTGCATTACTACCTGAGCACTGGCAAACCAGCTTAAAGGCTTGAGCTACCAGTCAGCATGTGTAAGCCAGCATGTCCTTAGGCTGCCCGGGAGTGGGGCTGGCTGGCGGCTGCCCTTAGCACACCAAGACTCAATTAGCTGTCTGCTTACTAGACTCTGGGGGGGGGGCACTTTCTGACAAAGGTGAAAAAGTACAGAAGGGCAGTAACCCATAGCAACCAGCTGTGGTAAGTCTAGAGTCTAAACCACAGCCGCAGTGTCACTGAAAGAGTTCTTAGAACTGCCCAACACCCTAAAGATTTGGGGGGTAGAAATGCAATAACAGCAGGAGGCCCACAAATTGGGTTTCCCCAGTCTAGTGCAAGTTACACCGACTAGTTGCTAGGCTAAGTCAAACCTTCCAGTTTGGAGCCACCAATGACAGCTACCTTTCAGAACCACACAACACTGTATGCTGTTCTTTAGATTAAGATGAAACAGATATATGCGAATAGTGTGAGGATGAAGTCAGCTAGTTTTGTTTGCTACACTTCACAGGCCAGTTTTTTTAAATGATTTTCCAGGGCTGCTATGAATAACCTGGATTTGTGTTATAGATTGTCCAACCCCATGACTTGTTAGCTACCAAAAGATGTTGGGGTTGTAGTTCTAGTCCAGCTGAAGGACCACATGCCTGACAAGCATTATAGAGTGTGTGTTTTGATGCATAGGTGGAAATGCGTCAGGTAATTTGTGAGGAAGGAAGAGAGTTTCTATACTTTGTAGCATAAAGGTTACATCTGTATCAGTAGGTAGGAAGAAGCAGAAACCCTGTGCGTCTGCCTGCCGCACCCGGATAACTGTGGCTCTATACCTGCTGGGTGTGCCCCGCCTGATGCTCGCAACTCTCAGATGTCGCTCCCTAACAGTTCCTTATAGGTGTGATGGTTGCACCCAGCAGCTGCAGCAGCAACCCGAGCATCTCTGGGGCGGATGGGGAGAATGAATGCATCTGGCTGATGTGTAGAACACAGGGCCGCCGGGGAAGCGATCTTACCTTTCTTTGCTGCTTCTCCCAGGCTGGATCCAACAGGAGGTCCCTGTCCCAATCGTCTTCCTGCTGCATATAGTTATTCTGGGAGTCATAATGATCCATCCTGAGCTGCTGCCTATGATATTCCCCGCCGCGATCGCTGTACTTGTGGCTGTGGATTCCCCAGTGTAGCTGCAGCAGCCTGCAGAGCCGAGCGTGGAGCCAGCGCTACAATGTAACCAAGTGAGAGATCACTCACTGCCTGGGAAGGGGGGGGAGTATCGGTCCGGCCCTGCCCATCTCACCCATTAACCTGATTGGCTGCGCCCCCTGAATGGCTGCGAGCTTAGCTACTGGCGACGAGAGCCATCAATCACTTGCGGCTAGGAGTAATTCCTGGCACCCGGGGCAGGGAGCGTCCGACTTTGTGCCCTGAGGTGTTGGGTTAGGTTATCAAACAGGGTGGGAAAAACAGAAACCATGTATTTGCGCTCCAGTTCTATAGTTTTCGAATAAAAGAACAGTAAAAAGTTACTCACTCACACTTTGTGGGAATTGTTCCTAAATCAGTTGGCGAGACGTCTCTACTTCATCTTTGTGTACTTCTTTGGTTTTCTTATTACTAAATAGATTTTCTTGCAGTCAGTGAGGTAACCCACACCAAATTATTTTGGTAAAAGTTTTGGAACCAGGGGCGAGGCGGTACCTTGGCCAACTGTGGCACTGCCACACTATTACCGCTGCCACACTATTACCGCTGCCACACTATTACCGCTGCCACACTATTACCGCTGCCACACTATTACCGCTGCCACACTATAACCACTGTCACACTATTACCGCTGCCACACTATTACCGCTGCCACACTATTACCGCTGCCACACTATAACCACTGTCACACTATTACCACTGCCACACTATTACCGCTGCCACACTATAACCACTGTCACACTATTACCACTGTCACACTATTACCACTGCCACACTATATCCGCTGCCACACTATTACCGCTGCCACACTATAACCACTGTCACACTATTACCACTGCCACACTATTACCACTGCCACACTATTACTTATGATTAAGTACCATAGGTACGAAACGCGTAAGGCCATGTAGCATGTAGTGTTAATGTAATAAACTTATGATTTTATTTCAATTTTTTGAGTCTACTGCCTGAAGCTCTTTCTTCAAGTCCTAAAGTGCCTGCCATTTTTAAATTTTTGGATGTCCTAAATCATACCTCCCAACATTTGAAAACCGAAAAGAGGGACAACAAGATTTGGTGCGCGCAGCGCGGCAAAATTTTTTGTCCACGCCCCAATTAACACACCCCATTGTTTTCTAAAAATACTCCTTTTATATAGTTCAAATGGTGGGATCAGATGCAAATGTGCTATACCCTCATACTGTACTACCTAAGGAAAACAATATAGCAACTCCTACATATAAATACAAATATAGAGAGAAGGCAGTTAGTTATATGTGAGTTCTAACTATCTACCAGTTTTGCCCCCCCACACAGGGGAGACTCATACACAGTGCCCCCATACACAGTACCCTTTATACACAGAGCCCCCCATACACAGTACCCTTTATACACAGTGCCCCCCATACACAGTACCCTTTATACACAGTACCCCCCATACAGCGTGCCCCCCATACACAGTACCTTTTATACACAGTGCCCCCATACAGCGTGCCCCCCATACACAGTACCCTTTATACACAGTGCACCCCATACAGTGTGCCCCCCATACACAGTACCCTTCATACACAGTACCCTTTATACACAGTACCCTTTATACACAGTGCCCCCCATACAGTGTGCCCCCCATACACAGTGCCCTTCATACACAGAGCACCCCCCCATACACAGAACACCCCCCCATACACAGAGCACCCCCCATACACAGAGCACCCCCATACACAGAGCACCCCCATACACAGAGCACCCCCCATACACAGAGCACCCCCCATACACAGAACACCCCCCATACACAGAGCACCCCCCATACACAGAGCACCCCCATACACAGAGCACCCCCATAAGTGCTCCGACTCCTTGCGCTGCTTCTCTTCTTATGTGGCTCCTTCGCTGGCGGTCCCAGGACCTTTTATAAGGTTGCGCCCGTGCGTACGTGTGACGTCATTACGCACGGGCGCAACCTTATAAAAGGGCCAGGGACTGCCGGAGAAGGAGCCGCATGAGAGAAGCAGCGCAAGGAGTCGGAGCGCTCATCCCGCTGTCGCGGATCGTTCTATGAATGTCCCGCATTTCTGTAATCTATTACAAAAATGCGGGACATTCAGGGAACTATCCGGGACAGCGGGACGAGCTATAGAAAGTGGGACTGTCCCGCTTAAAGCATGAGCACCCAGGCCCATCTATACTATTGGTGAGATATCAAATATACTTATGAGCATAACCCTATAATGTTCAATTTCACACTATTACCTGCCTTGTGGTAATGTTAGTGCCTGGGCAAGACCAACTTGCACAGGAAAGGTGACACAAGGAGCTGTTATTTCTAGACATAGTTCATAAACAATGAACAACAATAAAACAACAATAAATCACTAGAAACTTTTTTTTTTTATATTTTTGCAATTTCACCCCCCTTTCATAATGGTTGTCCCTAGGCAGATGTCTGTGCTTGCCTCTGTAGTTACCCCCGATCTTGCCTTAAAACTGTCATCCCATATTTATGCTACAGCTGCAGACTTCTCGCTATATATAAACAGATCCTTAACAGTTTCCAGTCAGTCTTGTCCTGATTTGGAGTTTAGTGTAGATAGACTCACCAGACATATAATAGGTCCCTGGTAAGGCCTCACCTTGAGTATGCAGTGCAGTTTTGGGCTCCAGTCCTTAAGAAGGATATTAATGAGCTGGAGAGAGTGCAGAGACGTGCAACTAAACTGGTTAAGGGGATGGAAGATTTAAACTATGAGGTTAGACTGTCGAGGTTGGGGTTGTTTTCTCTGGAAAAGAGGCGCTTGCGAGGGGACATGATTACTCTGTACAAGTACATTAGAGGGGATTATAGGCAGTTGGGGGATGTTCTTTTTTCCCATAAAAACAATCAACGCACCAGAGGTCACCCCTTTAGATTAGAGGAACGGAGCTTCCATTTGAAGCAGCGTAGGTGGTTTTTCACGGTGAGGGCAGTGAGGTTATGGAATGCCCTTCCTAGTGATGTGGTAATGGCAGATTCTGTTAATGCCTTTAAGAGGGGCCTGGATGAGTTCTTGATCAATCAGAATATCCAAGGCTATTGTGATACTAATATCTACAGTTAGTACTAGTGGTTGTATTTATAGTTTATGTATGTGAGTATAGATTGGTAGGTGTGGGTTAGGTGTGCTGGGTTTACTTGGATGGGTTGAACTTGATGGACACAGGTCTTTTTTCAACCCTATGTAACTATGTAACTATGTAACTATGTAATCTGCCAGCTTCTCATACTTCTCATCCCTCTGATATTTCCTACTCTCACCTCACACACCAGAAAATATTATGTATTATAGGGAATAATGCAACTCCCTTCTTCTAAAAACATGGTTAGAAGATGTCGTTTAAATGTATTTTAAAATAAATGTGTTTTGGAGGACCATAGGTATAGAGATGCAAATTAAGGAAAAACATCTTATGTGGAAAACCCCAGACCTAAACTTTCCTGATAATAGAAACTAGGGTGTGTATTATTCCTTATATACAGTAGTATAAGAATGCAATAAAATATATAAGGGTTAATGCACTTCTAAAAAATGTTTAGTAGGTTATATGTCACCAAGAAGCCATATGGTTATAGTATGTAGAATACAGCAAGGCAAGTGATTGCAAGCCATCCGGATAAATCAAAATCACCTCATGTAAATCACTACATGCAGTCGTGTAATTGATCGAAAATGCCTTCTTCCAGTTATTTGCGCAATTACACTTACATATTCAGTTTATTCAGATAGAAAGGTATTTTCAAGCACTATGTTGCCCACGAGAGAGGTGATTTTATTTCATTATTATTATTAACATGTATTTATAAAGCGCCAACATATTCTGCAGTGCTGTACAATAAGTGGGTTTATACATTGTACATACATAATTGCATACAAAACAACCAATAACCAATACAAAAGGTGGAGGGCCCTGCCCAAAAGAGCTTACACTCTATAAGGATAGAGGGTTGAGTAACAAGGTGTGGGAATGGGCAAGATCGGAATTTAGCAATGTAAGAGATGTAGCACAGGGTATTGCTTTTAGAAGCCTAATGAGGTTGGGCTAAACAAAATGAGGGTAAGCTTCTCTAAAAAATGTGTTTTTAGAGATCTTTTGAAGGCAGAAAGATTTGGACAAAGTCAGACAGATTATGGGAGCGAATTCCAGAGAAGGAGTGCAGCCCTTGCAAAGTCTTAAATGCGAGTGTGTGAGGAGGTAATGAGAGAAGAGTTGAGGAGCAGGTCAGTAGAGGAGCGTAACAAGCGGGTCGGTTGGTATCTAGCGATGAGTCCAGAGATGTAGGGTGGGGCAGAGTTTGCTTTGAATGTGAAGGTCATTAGTTTGAATTTTATTCTGGATGGTAATGGAAGCCAATGTAGGGATTGGCAGAGTGGTATGGCAGAGAAGGAGTGATTGCTGAGGTGTATGAGTCTGGCAGCAGTATTCATTATGGACTGGAGAGGTGGCGGCCTCTGGAGGGAAAGGCCATTTAATAGAGAGTTACAGTAGTCCAGGTGTGATATGATGAGAGAGTGAATAAAAACTTTGGCAGCATCTAGGGTGATAAATGATCTTATTTTGGAAATATTTCTTAGGTGAAAGTGACATGATTTGATAAGTGACTGAATACAAGGAGTAAAAGACAATGCAGAATCAAGAATATCCCCAAGGCACTGGGCCTGGGAAGATGGGGGTGATAGTAGAATTGTTACCTGTGATAGATACCTCAGGGAAATTATGGGTGTTGGATGGGGAAGCAGAACCAATTCTGTCTTAGAGAGATATATTTAAGGTAACGTTGGGACATCCAAGGAGAGACAGCAGAAAGGCAGATACAAGTTAGGAGCTATGGGTTGGGATCAGGAGAGGAGAGATAGATCAGAGAATCATCAGCATAGAGATGGTATTGGAAACCATATGAATTGATTAGTTTGGCAAGGGAGGAAGTGTAGAGAGAAAATAATAAGGGGCCCAGGACAGAGCCTTGAGGAACCCCAACAGAAAGAGGCAAGGGAGAAGATGATGCTCTATTGTAAGAGACACTGAAGGACCGATCTGAGAGGTAAGGTGAAAACCAGCACAGGGCAGTGTCACAAAGGCCAAGAGAGTGGAGAGAGGGACTGGAGGAGAAGAGGGCGATCCACAATGTCAAAAGCACCTGTGATTTCCCAGGGGCAACTAAATGCCCTTTCTGCCATGCATTAGAGATGTCACAGGACTCTGAGATTGCATGGAATCCCCTTCCTAGTAGCTATTACCTAGTATTTACAATGCAGGAACATATTCTGCAGCACTGCACAACTGAAGTCTGTTCGTAAAACATTCAGATATAGACATATAGTTACTGACAAAGGTGGTAAAGAGGGGGGTGATGAGACAAAAGGTGTGGGTTTGAAGAACATCAGGAATAGACCTGAAGAGGAAGAAGTCACTGACACTGCTGGGGGTGGGGGTGGGGGGGCAGAAGATATAGTGTGCCCAGGTGCAGATAGGATTTAATATATGTTTATGATAAATGCCTTATTGTCAAAGTTTAAAGGGGCATTAATGATTTTGCTATAGGGCTAAACATCTTTTAATTACCCCACTAATTATGAGTTAGCTAAATGAGCAGACATGACACTGAGTTTTGCAATTAGCAGTTAGCAGTGACCTACAGTGTATTATAAGGTTATATCAAGGGATGCTAGACTTGATTAGGGTAAAACTCAATTAAATGTGTTTATGTAAAGGCATAAATATTTGGAAACTGTCTGATGGAACTTGGAATGGAATTCAAGAAATGGGTGCAGATCAGAGTAAAAAACAAAGTTGTTTGGGAAATACTTAAAGGAACAGTAACACCAAAAAATCAAAGTGTATAAAAGGAACTACAGTATAATGTACTGTTGCCCTGCACTGGTGCAACTGGTGTATTTGCTTTAGAAACATTACTATAGTTTAGTAAATGAAGCTTCTGTGTAGCCATGGGGGCAGCCATTTAAAAGAGAAAAGGCACAGGTTACATAGCAGATAACAGATAAGTTCTGTACAATACAATGGTGTTTTATCTGTTATCTGCTATGTAACCTGTACCTTTTCTCCTTTTTCCAGCAGCTTTTTATATAAACTATAGAAGTGTTTCTGAAGCAAATGTGCAAATTTTACCAGTGCAGGGCAACAGTGCATTGTATTATGATTACTTAAAAACATATTCATTTTTTGGTGTTACTGTTCCTTTAAGATGTAGGGCAGAGAACAGTTGTGAGTTGTGAACTGCTTTGAACATCAGGGCCAGCAGTTTGAATGGTAGCAGAAGACAATGTAGGGACTGACCGAGTGAAATAGGAGAAAAGTAGCTGCTGGTAAGGTGTATAAGCTGGCATCTGAATTTATTATGTACTTGATTGGCATTATTTCTGGAGAGGAAGGTAAATCAACAGAGTGACAAGTGTGTTGCAGTAGTCAATGCCAAACATGATGAAAGAGAGAATGGAAATTTTGGTGACATTTTATTTGATGAACAATAATATTTTGGAAAAATCTCATAGGTCAAAGTGTTGTGACTTAGTTATTGATTGGATATGATTAGTGAAGGAGAGGGAAGAATTAATTATGGTTCCAAGGTTACAGGCCTGGGTGAGAAAACAGTCATTAACTGGAATGTTGTAGGTGTTAGGGCGCAAAAAGAGGACCATATTCATTTTAGGTAGTGGTGAGATTAGCAGAGATAAAACTGAATATAATTAGTGGTGGTGTTTGAAATCAATTGAATAGTTGCCCAAGGGAGGCAGAGTAAATAGAGAATAAAAAAAGCCTTGAACAGAACCTTGAGGAACCCCAACAAAAAAGACATAAGGGACAAGATGGTACTCTGCTATAGGAATCTCTAAAAGAATGATAAAAAAAAGATAAGTGGAAAACCAAGAAAAAAAGAAGAATGTAGGAGACAAGGGAGCTAGTGTGAGTTGAAATGTGAGCAAATTGTGATCAGAGAGAGGGAAAGGAAAGAAATGTGGAAAATGAGCAGAATGTATGATCTAGTAAGCTATTGCTGGAGTAAGTGGGGAAATCAGATCACAGAGCTAAGCCAAAGGAGGATGTCAGTAAAAGAAGCTTAGTTACAGCAGGTTATTATGATTATTGTGCGGGGGGGGCAGGTTTAAAGTCACAAAGAATGATGGAAGTAATGTTAATAGTTACATGAGAGGGGGAAGAAGTTTGGCCATAACAGGAAACAGGCTTGGGAAAGAAATATAATAATTTAATTTTCTCTGAGTTGTCTAACAAATTGGCACCCCAGTGAATTCTGCTTTACTTATGTTTACTGTTGCCATCACCATACAGGCCTGGAATATCTGCATGCACACAAAAGATACAGTGAAGCCAGAGGGCATAGCATTTGGCATCAGCAAATAAGGTCTTTGTTCTGTTATAGAGAATCAAATTTATTTGGTTAGAACAAAAGTTCAAAAAGACTGTGTTAAGGGTAGTGGTACATGGGTGTTGGTTTTGTGTACTTGTCAGCTTAAAAACGTAGCACTGAAAGCACACGGGAATATCCAGATTGTGTCAGTAACACACTTAGCATGTTTCTGGAAAGGTCTAACCAAAGACTTAGTTACTTTTATAGGATAGTGTTTTGTAACTGTCATGTGTATTTATTTAAAGGTTTTCATGCCTTTGCAAGACCTGAGATACTTAACATTCCTGAACTTTGATGGCAGAGGCTTCTTTTTTGCTACGTTCCACTGTTATCATTTACAATAGGAAATGAAGAGTACAAAAGAAAGTTGCTTGCACACTAACAATGCTTTCTTGTGAGTAACAACATTGTCATTTAGAAAATCAGTATATTTAAGTTTTGTATTGTATGAAATAATTTACATCTGTGCAAATGAATGTTAAAAAGCACCACATTTTACACCAGCTTGCATTAGATTATAGCTTTCATTGGTTATATCAGTGCCACTCATCAGGCCCGGTCTGGCAATCTGTGGTTTCTGGTGAATGCCAGAGGGGCTGCTGTAAGATGCCATAGACAGTCACTATTTATTGGACCTGCAGGGGAAGGGGGGAAGATGTTTGGGCCTCTTTATACTTAAGATGTCTGGGTCTGCTACTCATTTTAACTTGGCACTCTGTGCTCTGGGTAGCCAACAAGCTTTACTACCCATACCAGGTCTGGACTAGGATTCAAAATAGGTCCTGGTATCTCAACATCATCCCCCCAAACCCAGTATAGTGATTGTCTATGGCATCTTACAGCAGTCGCTCTGGCATTTGCAAGAATCCACAGATTGCCAGTCCGGGCCTGATCCTAAACTAACTGTGACAAGGCCCATCATTTAACCATAACTGAGGCAGGCACAGGTTTATAGGGAACTGTATTGTGATTTTGTAAGATATATTATGATTTTAATACTGGCCAGAATTTAACATGTGTGACCATGCATGGACACTAAAACCAGCAAAAATGATGTCCAGTAAAAGATCAGCTGGACAGTGTAAGCAAAAGTGTGTTCTTAATGAGGCAAATAAAGCAGATAAGCCTCTAATAAAGTGGAAAGTCAGTATGGGAAAAAGCCAGCTTAGAAGCAAATTAAGCTATCCACAAAGCAGGAAAGTCATGTATATCAGCAGATTTCCTGGGCAGAAATGACATTTTACCAGGCAAGAGGTCACTGCAGATGGAGTGTTTCAGATGCTAGCTGAGGAGTATAGAAACCCAGAATGTGTCCTAGGTGCAAATAGTCTCTAAAAGTTCATTAAGGGCTCTGGTACACGGGGAGATTAGTCGCCCGCGGCAAAACTCCCTGCTCGCGGGCGACTAATCTCCCCGAGTTGCCTTCACCTGCCATCCCACCGGCGAACATGTAAGTCGCCGGCGGGATGGCAGACGCGGCGGTGCGATTTCGCGCAAATCGCCGAAAAAGACTCGCGAGGCTTACATTGTCGCCGGTGGGATGGCAGGGGGAAGGCAACTCGGGGAGATTAGTCGCCCGCGAGCAGGGAGTTTTGCCGCGGGCGACTAATCTCCCCGTGTGCCAGAGCCCTAAATGCTGTCTGTTCAATTGATTTTCTAGCTGGTATTCATACTGTAGTTAATTCTGTAAATGCCCTGTCCTGTAGAAAATAAGAAGAGACCAAGTGACAAGCTATATGCCTAGATATATCTTCATATGCCATCACTTTGGCAATGACGCTGCGTATATGCTGGCAACTCTTTTTGTCTGATAAACCTGCATTTTATTTTTTATTGTGGGTTTATAAGTGAAAAATTTCTTCCTCAGAATAAATTCTTTCATTAACCAGGCCAAGGCATGAATATAAAACTTACAGATTTCCATCTATTGCTTTATGAATTATTCATAAAGTTGTTTATGGTTATTGTTAGTAAAATATACATGTAAAACATTAGGGGGCACATTCATCAAAGTACGAATTGGTCTGAATGGAAATTTTTTTTATTTTTTTCTAACTTTTAGAACTGTTTTCTACGATTTTTTCGTTATTCATTCAAGCTTCGATATCATGACTTTGGCCAGGTTGGAGCTGCAGAGTGCCATTGAGTCCTATGGGAGGCTTCCAAAATCATGCACCGAAGGATCTAAGAAAGTTTTTAGCGCCATTTACGATTGTTCGGATACGGAAATTTCGTAACTTTCGGATCGTACCACGATATTTTCATACGACTATGATACAATGTTTGCGCAATTAACGCACATCACAAATTTTTCATTTAATCGGATTTTTTTGCAATCGTACTTTTAATCATCTGAAATTCGGACTTATAAACTGATAAATCTGGCCCAGTGTGTTTGAGCTGACATGTTTGCAGCATCAGGAGTACAGAATGTAGGTACCAAGGCAACGATATATCCAAATTTATCTCCCCTTGATTCAGGGTTACCAGATCAATTGAAAATTTAGGAACATTTTCTAATAAATAAATGTTGCAGGGCGGCAGTGATTACATTTAAATTAAATTGCAGCAGTGCAGCTCCTTTAGCTGGATGTTCTAGACATGTCCATGGATTTTCATGTGATCTAGTAACCCTACCATGAATAGACAATAAGGGGCTGATTTACTAAGACACGAATTCCGACCGAATTGGAAAAATTCCGATTGGAAAACGAACATTTTGCGACTTTTTCGTATTTTTTGCGATTTTTTCGGCGCCTTTACGACATTTCGGAAATTATCGCAACTTTTTCGTTACCAATACGATTTGCGCGAAAAAACGCGAGTTTTTCGTAGCCATTCCGAAAGTTGCAATTTTTTTCGTAGCGTTAAAACTTGCGCGAAAAGTTGCGCTTTTTTCGTAGCGTTAAAACTTAAAAGGCGCAACGTTTTGCGCAAGTTTTAACACTACGAAAAAATCGGAACTTTTTGCGCAAGTTTTAACGCTACGAAAAAATCGCAACTTTCGGAATGGCTACGAAAAACTCGCGTTTTTCCGCAAAAATCGTATTGGTAACGAAAAAGTCGCGATAATTTTCCGAAAAAATCGCAAAATACCGATCATTACGAAAAAAACGCAATCGGACGCATTCGGCCCGTTCGTGAGTAAGTAAATGGGCCCCTAAGAGTTTATCTGTATAGGACATTCCTGGCTATCTCTAATTGGATGAACCAACGCCATCTCAAATTGAACCTAACAAAAACTGAACTAATGATCTTTCCGCTTAAGCCTGGTCCTACCCCCCCCTTTTCTATCTCTATTGAAGGCACCCTCATCAACCCTGTCAATTCGGCACGCTGTTTGGGAGTGATCTTTGACTCCAGTCTCTCCTTTTCTGACCACATTAACTCCACTGTCAAAACCTGTCACTTTTTATATCCTTGTCATATCACTGCAATGTCTAAACTTAAAAGTGCCCTTAGCACTACAGATGTAGGCATTTTATGTTATAGGTGCTATATAGATAAGGTGGAAATGCTGAATGTAGAGTAAGGATTCACTTGTGTGATCTAACTGAGGCTTACAGTTAAGCTATAGTGTGTGGGTTTTTATTTCTTTGACATATTACTGTAATTTCTGAACTTAAAAATGCCCTTAGTACTAAAACATAATAGGGCTCATTTATAAACACTGGGCAAATTTGCACCTGGTGCAGATTTGCCCAGTGTTTATAAATGACCCCCAGTGTCTTTTACTTTGGAAAAAATACTTCCTAAGAGACAGAATACAACACTGCAACTGTTATAAGGAATATCTGGTAAGCTTATTTGATAAATGTTCTGCTTTAAAGCAATGAGTCAGTAAAATAGATAAACAAGTGGGATGCTGTAGACCATGAAATTGATCAATTTTACTGCCATAACAGTCCGGAGCTACTGTGTGTATATGTATGCGCTTTGCACCTCCATATATGTATTTTTGTTAGGGACTTTGTTGATAATAATACCTGAGAATGAAAAAAATAATGCAATTTGTGTGAAGGACATTCCTGCAATTTTAAATGACCTAGCTACATTGTAAGCCAGATCTTCCTAGCCCACCACTTTATTCTATCCCCTGGGATTGTGGTTTCAGCCCTTCCCCTGATAACATTGAAATATCATTTCAAGCTATTCTGTAGCTTAGTGATACAAATGTTTTTTTGTTGGGTTCTCATGCACTTTAGCAGATTGTATGTTCTTTGGGACAGTTATGATCTTATTGAAATCTGGTTATTATTTACTGCATTTTCTGTATATTTCGTGTATACATATTTCTCACTAGCTGCAAGATTACTCTTATTAGGCTATTTATATATACTACCTCAAATAAAAAAAAAAAATCTGTAAAAATGGATAAATTATTATAGGGCATTCATCATAGAAAAACTGCTTCCCACACTGGAGGAGTGGGCTGATAGCGGGTGCTATGCCGCCACACTGGGAGGGAGCTCTTGGTGCAGGTTTCCATGTTGGGACCC
This sequence comes from Xenopus tropicalis, assembly GCF_000004195.4. Classification (NCBI taxonomy): domain Eukaryota; kingdom Metazoa; phylum Chordata; class Amphibia; order Anura; family Pipidae; genus Xenopus; species Xenopus tropicalis. Next base: position 109,666,526 of record NC_030684.2, read on the forward strand.
AAAGCATTAGAGTTTTGGCTGTTTTAGTTATTTTGGCTGTATTTGTCTAAAAATAGCACACCAGCATCAATGCCCTCCAGTTCCCTTAAATAACAGGCATGTCAACTCACCCTAATTATTTGTGCATCACCTTAGTTAGCTCCCCGACCCTGTCACCGGCAAAAACAGCCCACTGTCAGATTTACCTACTTACTTACAGACATACGTTCTGCCATTGAAACATACTCTAAATCCAATACAGGAAGAGCTTTAAGCATGGTTGAAGGGAGTGCTTGGTGGAATTGGGGGGGGGGGGGGGGGGGGGGGGGGTCTGTAGGCAGAATAGGGTGTGGCTATATTCACCTGGTTTATAATAAAACTGGTTTAGCATTTCTGTAAAATTGCTTAAAAGCAGCATGTTTTTAGATGTAAATGATAATTGCTTGTTCTGTCACTTTCAACAATTTTTGTAGGGGGCAATGGGGGGGGGATTTTCTACATTTTGACTGCACATTGATAGCAAAGAAGAAACACAGAGGGCAAAATAGCCAAAATTCTCAATATGCAGTTTCCCTTAGGACATTTTATGCCGTTGTATTTTCCGATATAAAAGACATTAGATGTGGTAGGATACTGCTGGAAGAAAGGCCTAACTTCCCTGTGGTTGTAGCAACCCTACAGATGTCCCTTTAAGCATGGTCTTATGCCTTTAGAAATGGGTGTTGGTTCTGGGTAGGATCAGCCTTTAGAAACCAAAGCTTTGGTAAAAAGACACTTTTCTCAGAACCAAGCAAAATATGACCAGAGGGAGATAGTAAGAAATAGCTGGGACAGCGGCGTGGCTTTAGCTTAATGTGGATATGGTGGCTTGTTAAGGTTATGATCATAACCTTGTAACTGAAAACCCATTTCTTTAAATTGTATGCACTTGCAAAGGCTAAATTTGTAAAAAAAAATACATGTAGCCAGGCAAAGTGCATTGACCAATCCCCTCTTTTTATATGTACATCAGAGAGGTAGAAGGGGCACAACTGTGATATTCCCATCACTATTGGAAACCTGTAAAATAGTAAACCATTAACAGGCCTTGTTGTATCAAACATATTCTGAGAAATGCAATAATGCCCAATACAAAGATTTGGGGCAACAAAATTGCGGGTCAAAATCTTCAGCCCTGGAACTTTCAAGCATTTTCCACTAAACACAATGGAAGATGGCCAGTTTACTTTGATGATTTCTGTACTCACTCTGTGTTTATTTGAAATCAATGTACAAAATTGGGTAAAGTAGTGGCATTTAAAAAAAAAAAATGTTTTTTTAATTTGACTCGGACAATGTACAGTCATTTTCTTCTTTGTGCTTACATGTTGCAGTGTTAGACTGTACTGATAGACTGTTGCTATGTGCTTTCTGGTTGGCTTTATGGCAGGGATTCTATGTATGCACTGTGCTCAGAAAGGTATTACACTACTGCCTGGGGAGAAGAGAAAACAAAATGAGTAAAATGAAATCAGTGAAATAAATAATGAAATAAATGACTACTGTGACATCATTAATAAAGCTTGTATAAACTGTTACATTGGATGTAAAAAAAAGAAAGGGGTAGGTCATAATGTGATGACTAAATTGATGTAATTATACCACTATGTATACAAAGGAGAATGTATTACAAAAATGGTAACCTTTTTATTGTAGTTATGTTAAAAATATTACCTCCAGATGGTGATTCTGTTTAAAATATCTGTATGAGTAGTCCTGTGGCACTTTCCCCATGGGACTGCGGCCAGTAGGATTTACACATCTACATTGGATTGCTGCTGTGCTGCAGGGAAAGAGAGTGCTCAGGAAGGAAGGGTGAGCTCATACAAATTGTGCTTACATGTAGAAGCCTTGGAGGAGCAGCCTCGCGGGAGGGGACGTTAGCAATATGCATATCCTCTAAAATAAGGGAAAATGGAAAGTTCATATACTAAAGAAATTTTTCTCTGTGTTTTAATGATTTATGTTGCAAGATGGTAGAGAACTGCAGATTGTCCATATTTCCTACAGAAGAACTTTAACTCGTTTCATGCCAGGGAGGTTCTTACTATGATACATTATGAGAGAATGTTTGCATTTTTGTAGGAATGAATGAATAATTCCTGTGTGCTTAAAAAATTGGAATATTTCTCAGTAAGAAAATATTGCACAGACAGCAATGGTGATATGTTATTAAAAAGCTGGCTGTGGGGGAAGTCTTTCAGAGGCCAAGGTGAATGTTTAAGCTTTTGTAGTAAAGCATAATCAATGCAGGTCTGGACTGGGATTTAAAATAGGCCAAACAGACCAAACAGCCCCCACCAGCCCAATAAATAGTGAGTGTCTATGGCATCTTACAGCAGCCCCTGGCATTTGCCAGAATCCACAGTTTGCTAGTCAGGGCCTGAAGCATTGTCTTAGAGACTATGAAGGGGTCAGCACTGTTTAGGGGGTGCCTGAGCACTTTGCCTTTGATTGGTCAGGAAATCAGTACTTGGGGCCACTGAAACTACTGTAGTATGTAGTAGGGGAAAATGGCACAACTACCACTTTATATTACAGCTTTTGAAATGGGCAAACTCCAAGCAGCCATCAGTGGGAGGACACATTAGTCCTGACAGGGGCCAGGTTATGTGGGAACCTAAATTACTGTCAAGGGGTGGTGCATTCCACCAAAAGGGTGGGGTTTGGGTAGATCAGAGGCATGGCAAGACAGGCATATTGGGTCCCTCACTTTCTGATAGCTACCCTGTCTGCATTATTCGTTTTCAGATTCCACCAGCTGGAAAATCCCAAGTCAGTATAAAAAATGCGTAATTGTAACAGTGGCAACATGTGTTAATTACCAGTAAAAAGCCAGTAGACAAGACTAAATGTCTATATTATCATGTGGGAAGCTTGCACTGAGAGACTAGAAAGCCTCCAAAGCTGCAGAGCCCTCCAAAAGAATGAATTCGCACTTAATGTTTTAGTGATGGCATGGGCCACTAACAGCTTGACTCTAAGGTTTTGGTGCTTGCTCTCTTTTCTTTGTATTCTAGTTAGGAATTCCTGTTTCTGTTTTATTCTGCCTCTTAGAGACCACCAGGATTTTGTTTATAAACCAGGAAAAGCTAGAGTGCCCATTGTATTGTTAGTGCAGGACTGTCACCCTAAGTCATGTTGATGTTCCTGTGTCCCATTACAAGCTGACAATTAATGGCAGTATATATTATTCCATTCAGTCTTTGTTTTTCAAACATTATGGAGCAGAAATTAAGCATTTGTCGATTGCATGCCTTTGAATCATATTTAGGTTTGGTTCCAAATGGGAGGTGGGGAAAAATGGGTTAAAAATAATGCATAGTCATCTAGATTCAACTTTACATACTTTGCATACCCTCACAACTATATTGCTCAGGTGTAACCATTTATGCAGATTGTTCTATGTCAGGGTTATTCAAAGTTTGGTATTCCTAGTGTTGATGACGATGAACTCCTAGGGGCTGATTTACTAACCCACGAATTCGAATCCGAATTGGAAAAATTCCGATTGGAAAACGAACATTTTGCGACTTTTTGGTATTTTTTGCGATTTTTTCGGCGCCTTTACGACTTTTCGGAAATTATTGCGACTTTTTCGTTACCAATATGATTTGCGCGAAAAAACGTTTTTCGTAGCCAATCCGAAAGTTGCGATTTTTTCGTAGCGTTAAAACTTAAAAGGCGCGACGTTTTGCGCAAGTTTTAACACTACGAAAAAAATCGCAACTTTTTGCGCAAGTTTTAACGCTACGAAAAAATCGCAACTTTCGGTATGGCTACGAAAAACTCGCGTTTTTCCGCAAAAATCGTATTGGTAACGAAAAAGTCGCGATAATTTTCTGAAAAAATCGCAAAATACCGATCATTACGAAAAAAACGCAATCGGACGCATTCGGCCCGTTCGTGAGTAAGTAAATGGGCCCCCTAGCATTCCAATAAACCAAATTCTATCTATGGGTGCTGGGAATAGTAATTCAATAACAGGCACCCATATGCATGTTGGAACCTGATTTTTTGTTGATTTTCTCTTGCTCTGCCCTGCTTTGTTATATTTTTGAGTGAGATTTCTCATACGGGCTTTAGCAAGGGCAGTTCTGTACCAGCTGGAGCAGCTCTAAAACATGAGGTCAGAGTGACAAGTATTGATGTTTGTCATATCCCCAGCCTGGGAGCTATAAGCCGGAATTAGTGGTGTAAGACAAGAATGTAAAGACCACTCTTCTTTGTCACCTTACACTCCATATGTTTCTTATAATATGTTACACACACTAAACCAGAGCCTGTAAAACCCTCTATGGACAGATACGCATTTGAAATGCAGACAGTTGTGTTATGTAATGCTTAACTTGCAGCACTGAACACAGATCAGGAATCTCTGACAGATTATCAGAGTTTTTGTGACAATTTGACATTCACATTGTGCTATTTTTTCATAATGTTTTGTTTTGTTCCTTTCTAGGAGGATTAAGGGTTATTCTAATTAGACATGCTTTGTGGGAAGTGGGAAGCCCCGTTGGTTCAAGAAAATCATGTATGAAAGGGAAGGAATACCAGATTCAGGACTTTTGACCTCTACTCTATGGAGGAGGATTGATGTACCGGGGAACTTGAGACAGGAGGCCTCGGTAAGAAGAAAACGTTCTTAAGTTAGGCGAGCCTCTTAATGGGACTTGGGGTGTAGGTACCATGAATTAAGACTGACTGGGTAGCATTTGAGAACTGATACCCTAGGCTAGACACCTGGTAAGAGTACTGTACTGCCTGGGATTTGAATATTAATATAGCTAAGTCTGCCATAAGCTGTAGTAAGTACAAACCACCATTTTATTTTGTTGTCAATAAACTGTTTCATAATTATTATGTAAGGATTAGTTTTTCTTGATAGATGATGGACTGTTTTGACCACAATATAAATACACTGAACACACCTGACAAAGCTATATTTTAAATTTATAAGAATTTATTAATATTACTGAAAAGAATGCATTGAGTTCAATATATTGTTGCCCCCCATTGATTTCCTCAATTATAAATGGCAAGAGCAAATGGGCTGCTTTAGGCACTTTGAGAGTCACAGCTTTTAAATAAAAACCACTGAAACCCCCACCCCCGCCTCAACTTACATTGATATTGCATCCATATGCTTCTCCAGCCAACTACTGCTTGACAATTGCTGGCACAATGTAAGTCTATAGAGGGCTCTTTGGGCTCTTTATCCTTTGTTTGACATAAAATAAAATTCTGTAAATGTTACTACATTAAATGCATTTGTGCATTAGGCTAATTGTACTGAAGTGGTACTTTACATTTTAGGAGTGTGCAGGTGGAATGGATTTGCACAGTTCAAGAAGTAGCAATGTAGCTACAAATTCAATAGCTCAAGTGCATGTTATACCTGAAATACTGCACTGTGGATACAAGGCAGAGCTTCATTTGCAGTCATACAACAAATAGAAATAATAGCCAGGTTCAGTAGTTTTTTTGTACTTTGCCTACACATTTCATCCTCCTTAATGCTAGGGACCAAGGAAAGTACCGCTTCTGCACAACCTTAATTTTGGCTGTGGAAAAGTTCGTAAAACAAACAAAACATGCCATCAAGTTTTAGACCTGAAATAGACTGCTCAACATTCTTGGAGGTGCAGAGCCTTATGAACAAGCAATAGGGTCACTGACCAAGGGTACAATGCAAGGACCAGTTAGGAAAGTACTTGAAAAATTACAGCAGAATAGGGAGTAGATTTTTTTTTAAATATTTCTACATACAAATGACAAAAGTGCAAATAAGGGTGATGTGACAAGAAGGCTGGGATAGGATAGGGTGGAAAACTGACATTATGTAAGCTAGGTTAGGTTTTTAAAAAAAAAAGCTAGGTTAGTTTTTAAAATTTAACACAAAGTAAGCTTGGATAGGATAGATTAGAGAGCTGACATTAAGTAGAAAATGATAGACTGGAGAGCTGAAATTTAGAAGACTAGGATAGGACAGGTTGAAGAACTGACACTAAGTAGTATATGATAAACTAGGCAGCTAAATAGGCTAGAAAAAGATAGGTCATATGCTAGGATAGAATAGCTTGGAGAGCTTGTACTAAGTATTTTAGGACAGGTAGGAGAACTGACACTTAGTAAGCAAGGATAGGATAGATTTGAAAACTTCTAAGTAGAATAGGATGGTAAGGAGAGCTGACTAAGGGTGAAGACATACAAAGCTACTAGTAGCAGTTACTTGTTGTGGCTACTATAAAAGACAATGCTGATCATTTACTGATAATTGTCTCTTCATGTGTTTTAGCAGAGGCAATTCTCAGTATTGTCTATGGCAGGGAATTTTTTGGAGTTCAGTAGCCTTGAAAAACTAGCTGCTACTAGTAGCTCAGTGGGTCTTCACCCTGAGGGCTGTGGCACACAGGGAGCTTAGTCGCCCATGACAAATCTCCCTTGTCGCGGGCGACTAATTTCCCCGAAATGCCATCCCTCCGGCGAGAATGTAAATCGCTGGTGGGATGGCATACGTGTTGCCTTGAGATTAGTCGCCCGCGACAAGGGAGATTTGTCGCAAGCGACTAAATGAGAGGGTTGACATGAAGTAGTGACACTTTGTAAGGTAGGTTGAAGAGTAAACCTTAAGGTGTATAGGCTAAGTTGGAAAACTAACTAATAATTGGAAACGTTGGAGAGCTGACACTAAAGGGCATATTTATTGTAGTGTGTAAGCCATCATCACCAGTGATTTTGCCGGTAGCAAAATTAGTTCTTTGCTTTTGTTTTTTAACTTGTAGGTGACCTTAAATTCTAATTGCTGATTGGAAATATGAAACTAAGAAAGATAGGATAGGATAAATTGGAGAACTGACGCTTACCAGCATACTGTATTTATTATAGTGTGTAACCCAACCTCACCAGTGATGTTGCCTATAACAACCTATCAACCTAACTTGAAGGTGGTGTTAAATTGTAAATATGGCTCCTAGGCTAGGATAAGATAGGTTGGAGAACTGACACTAAGTAGGCTAGGATAGGTTGGAGAACTGACAGTAAGTATCATGGGATAGGATAGGTTGGACAACTGACACTAAGGAGTCTAGGCTAGGATTAAGGATTACTAATTTTTGTAATTTTTTTTCATTTTCACAATGTTTTTAGTGCTAAAAATAGATTTTAAAAATTACACAAAAACTCGAAAAAATTTTGATTCATTAAGCAAAAAAAATTAAAAAAGGCTGTTGAGTTAATGGGAGCTGTACGAGGCAAATTGTGACAATCTATATATATTTTGTGGTTTTCAGGGGTTTTTTGTTTGTAAGCTCATGAAAATTCTTACAAAAATGAAAAATGTAAGGCTTTTGTGTTCTTTTTGTTTTCTTTTTACATTTAAATTCATTTGTGCTTTTTCATTTCAGATTTTTAATAAATGACTAGTGGAAATGAGTTTGTTCGTGGTTTCAAAAAACTCTAAAACCATTAAAATCAGAATGTTGATAAATGTGTCTTCAAGTAGGCTAGGTTGGAGAGCTGACAGATTTTGGAATATATTGTCCAGTCAGGACTTGGGGTGTGAAAAATGCAAATGTCTGAGAAAAGCCATAAGGGAAATTTAAGAAATATTAGGAAGGAAATTGATAGCTGCTAAGGCTGGATAAGACTGTTGATACTGATGCTAACCATGAGACAGTAATACTGATGCTAACCATGAGACAGCGATACCGATGCTAACCATGAGACAGCGATACCGATGCTAACCATGAGACAGCGATACCGATGCTAACCATGAGACAGTGATACCGATGCTAACCATGAGACAGTGATACCGATGCTAACCATGAGACAGTGATACAGATGCTAACCATGAGACAGTGATACCGATGCTAACCATAAGACAGTGATACCGATGCTAACCATGAGACAGTAATACTGATGCTAACCATGAGACAGCGATACCGATGCTAACCATGAGACAGCGATACCGATGCTAACCATGAGACAGCGATACCGATGCTAACCATGAGACAGTGATACCGATGCTAACCATAAGACAGTGATACCGATGCTAACCATGAGACAGTAATACTGATGCTAACCATGAGACAGCGATACCGATGCTAACCATGAGACAGCGATACCGATGCTAACCATGAGACAGCGATACCGATGCTAACCATGAGACAGTGATACCGATGCTAACCATAAGACAGTGATACCGATGCTAACCATGAGACAGTAATACTGCTAACCATGAGACAGCGATACCGATGCTAACCATGAGACAGCGATACCGATGCTAACCATGAGACAGCGATACAGATGCTAACCATGAGGCAGCGATACCGATGCTAACCATGAGACAGCGATACCGATGCTAACCATGAGACAGCGATACAGATGCTAACCATGAGACAGCGATACAGATGCTAACCATGAGACAGCGATACAGATGCTAACCATGAGGCAGCGATACCGATGCTAACCATGAGGCAGCGATACCGATGCTAACCATGAGGCAGCGATACCGATGCTAACCATGAGACAGCGATACCGATGCTAACCATGATACAGCGATACAGATGCTAACCATGAGACAGCGATACAGATGCTAACCATGAGACAGCGATACCGATGCTAACCATGAGACAGTAATACTGATGCTAACCATGAGACAGTGATACCGATGCTAACCATGAGACAGCAATACAGATGCTAACCATGAGGCAGCGATACCGATGCTAACCATGAGACAGTAATACTGATGCTAACCATGAGACAGCGATACAGATGCTAACCATGAGACAGCGATACCGATGCTAACCATGAGACAGCGATACCGATGCTAACCATGAGACAGCGATACCGATGCTAACCATGAGACAGCGATACCAATGCTAACCATGAGACAGCGATACCGATGCTAACCATGAGACAGTAATACTGATGCTAACCATGAGACAGCGATACAGATGCTAACCATGATACAGCGATACAGATGCTAACCATGAGACAGCGATACCGATGCTAACAATGATACAGCGATACAGATGCTAACCATGAGACAGCGATACCGATGCTAACCATGAGACAGTGATACCGATGCTAACCATAAGACAGTGATACCGATGCTAACCATGAGACAGTAATACTGCTAACCATGAGACAGCGATACCGATGCTAACCATGAGACAGCGATACAGATGCTAACCATGATACAGCGATACCGATGCTAACCATGAGGCAGCGATACCGATGCTAACCATGAGACAGCGATACAGATGCTAACCATGAGGCAGCGATACAGATGCTAACCATGAGGCAGCGATACCGATGCTAACCATGAGACAGCGATACAGATGCTAACCATGAGACAGCGATACCGATGCTAACCATGAGACAGTAATACTGATGCTAACCATGAGGAAGCGATACCGATGCTAACCATGAGACAGCGATACAGATGCTAACCATGAGACAGTGATACCGATGCTAACCATGAGACAGCGATACCGATGCTAACCATGAGACAGCGATAACGATGCTAACCATGAGACAGCGATACCGATGCTAACCATGAGAAAGTGATACAGATGCTAACCATGAGACAGTGATACCGATGCTAACCATGAGACAGTGATACAGATGCTAACCATGAGACAGTGATACCGATGCTAACCATGAGACAGTGATACTGATGCTAACCATGATACAGCGATACCGATGCTAACCATGAGGCAGCGATACCGATGCTAACCATGAGGCAGCGATACCGATGCTAACCATGAGACAGCGATACCGATGCTAACCATGAGGCAGCGATACCGATGCTAACCATGAGGCAGCGATACCGATGCTAACCATGAGGCAGCGATACCGATGCGATACCGATGCTAACCATGAGCCAGCGATGCCGATGCTAACCATGAGACAGCGATACAGATGCTAACCATGAGACAGCGATACCGATGCTAACCATGAGACAGCGATACCGATGCTAACCATGAGACAGTGATACCGATGCTAACCATGAGACAGCGATACCGATGCTAACCATGAGACAGCGATACAGATGCTAACCATGAGACAGTGATACCGATGCTAACCATGAGACAGCGATACCGATGCTAACCATGAGACAGCGATACAGATGCTAACCATGAGACAGTGATACTGATGCTAACCATGAGACAGCGATACCGATGCTAACCATGAGACAGTGATACCGATGCTAACCATGAGACAGTGATACCGATGCTAACCATGAGACAGCGATACCGATGCTAACCATGAGACAGCGATACCGATGCTAAGCATGAGACAGTGATACCGATGCTAACCATGAGACAGCGATACCGATGCTAACCATGAGACAGCGATACTGATGCTAAGCATGAGACAGTGATACCGATGCTAACCATGAGACAGCGATACCGATGCTAAGCATGAGAAAGTGATACCGATGCTAACCATGAGACAGCGATACCGATGCTAAGCATGAGACAGTGATACCGATGCTAACCATGAGACAGCGATACCGATGCTAAGCATGAGAAAGTGATACCGATGCTAACCATGAGACAGTGATACTGATGCTAACCAAAATTTTTGCTGTGGCAGAAGTGGAGGAAAATAGAATATTATGAGCCTTCAGTGGAAGGCTTAGACAGGGTCTCTCTTACTACCTGCCTACCTCCTCACATATTCTTTTTTCTTTTTCTCTTACTAGTTCATATCTTCAAAGCAACAATAATACCAAAAAGTGTTTTAATATAATTTACTGTTACTGTGTACTGTTTGCTTCTATAGACTTTTATAGTTTACATACATAATCTGCTATGTAGCCATGGGAGCAGCCATTGAAACTGAATAAGGCAAAGAAGCTCAGAGCTACACAGTGGATAATGATAACTTCTGTATAATGCACTGGGTTTTATTCCTAGGACAAGGGCATAAAGAGCGTTGGCCTGCTTATTTCTGTGGCTACACATAGAAAAAAGAGAAAGCAGGCATTTTATGACTGGCCTCTGATCTGTGTACTTGCACTCAGGCAGAAACTATAATTTTCAGTGTAGATGAACAGAGCTGTGAAAGGTAGCAGATCTGCCCTGTAAGGCCATGGGCACACAAAGCGTTGGCTCTGCTGCTCTCAGGCGGCATTTTTTTCTGCAGGCTGAGAGCAGAGGAGCCAACTCTTTGTGTGCCCATGGCCTTATACAGGAAGATTAGCAGGGACCAAATGCCATTCATGGCTCTCTCCAGGACTACGGACTAAAAACCTTTCTTATATGAAACAGGACAGTTGTTGCCAAGAAATAGTTTATGTGTGGGTTCTAGATAAACAGATACAAACTTTATATGTAAATAAAATATTTTCAGTATTTTAATGTTATTGGTCCTTTACTGTTAAAAGTATTATTAAATATGGCTGTACTTGGATACATGCTAATATAACTCATGATCGTAAATCCTTGTTACCTGAACCCCTCAAAATAAAGAGGAAAACAAATTTCTAAGCTTTTCCTATTGGCTCACCTTAAGGATGGTGGTCTTATGCCTTTAAAAAAACAGGTGTTGGTTAATGGCCAGTTAATGAGGAAGCGGGGGAGGATTAAGCCTGTAGGGCCAATGCTGTGGTCTTGGCAATCTTTTTCTATAAAAGCTGAAGGCATGGGGTGAACTAAGCCCTCTGACTCAAACCAGCCCCAAGGTCAAGAATGGCAACAGTGCACGGGAGTGCCAGCCTTTGAAAAATATGACCAAAAGTAAATAGATAGGACCACCATACGGGGTTTACCTTGACGTGGTATGGTGGTACCAAACCATCTTTTGATCATAATTTTGTAACTAAAAACTCCTGTTTTTTGTAAACACATGCACTAGCATAGATAATTTACTTATGAAACAGTGGACCAGGGAATGTGCATTGATCAATCCCCCTCACCTTAAGGATAAACAAACACACTGCTGTGCAGTACATTAGAGACATTGGCATATGGGGATAATAGGCATGTATGACATACAGCATTATATGATGCCATCATGCAATTATGGAGATCCTGCTAGATTCTGCTAAGGGTCCTATTAGCTCACAGTTCTGAAGAAGGCAGCTCTGTAGAACAGGAGGGTGTTTGTGGGAGATGCAATATATACAGAACACAGGCCAGACACGTATTTTTTCATTACACTCTATTCTGTTTTTCTTCATGCTTTACTGCTCCAGAGAAGGATTTGTTTGAACAGCCTGCAAACTGCAGATCTTGCATTCCTTACCATACTGTGAATACTTTCCTCGCTAAGATTCAAGGTACTGCACTATGGTGATAGACGCAGGCTGCTGCAGGGACACTGGAGCTACCGCCTGGTTTGGAGGTGGTAGTAACAACAGGTTGTCAATAAGTGCATTTGTTCTTAATTCAAAATAGGAGACAGGAGGAAGGCAGTGCAATGATACAAAACAAGGATTGCATGTTGACCCAAGTTCCTTTAATAAATTTTCCTTGCAACTGACTGTGGCCAAGTGCAACTGCACCTGTGGCTCTGAATTACCCCTTATATGTACAAAAGGTATGCTTTGTTTGCCTGCATTATATCAAAATATTACTGCATTTTTTTTAATGGAATCAGCCTGTCACTAGTGGTGACAGGCGGATTTCCCCTAGGAAAACATGACACATCCATGGCAAGACTCAGGTGCTTTATTGCCAGCTGAAAGACAACTGTGGAGAATATGTCTTGTGGGGTAATCTGGAATCAGACTAGTTAAAACATTCCATATCCATTTATATTTACAGCTAGGAAAGGGGGCTTGTGCCCAAGAATTCTGAATGGCTGGAGTCGGAAATTTGTACTGTAACTCAAAAATAGGCAGTACGCTGCAGGCTTGCTGTGAGGAATATTGGGGCCCCATACCCCCACCTGCCACCTGTTAAGCCAATACCTGTGCCCCCCAAGGCCCTTGCACATGAAATGCTTGACATGGATGGTGGAAAAGTAGCTGCTAATAATCAATAGTTGGTAGAAATAGGGTTTTTTTATTTTCTCTGTCTTTCAGAATCTCAAGGGAGAAATGCATTTGGAAGAGCTTCCTAAACTGCACAGGATAAACATTTGAATGGAACATAACTATGTGCAGGCTTGGGGAATGTTTGTCCAACAACAATGCTAAGCCTCAGACTAGATGTTATCCTCTTGTTTAGATCCCAGTCCTGTGACTGCTGCTTTTCATTTTTTTTCCTAGTGAAATGCTTAAAGGGACACTAACATGTCGGAGGGAAAATTTGCCTTTTGTAGCCCCAGGGCCTGTGGTCATAGGGGACATAGCAAGATATATAGCCCTTCCAAGCTGTTAGCATTCAGTCTATTTTGTCTTTGATTGTAATGTATGTGACCCACACTAAAAACACTGGGCACTATTGACATAGGGAAGGGGGTGGCTTATGGGTAAAATCCATGGACTGTGACTAAGCAGGAATTGGATTGTATTCCACTTGTAAGTTTATAAGTTCTTTCTGCGGGAGATGACGAGAACTTCATATGAATGGGAAAGTAATAGCCTTCCAATAGTCATGAGGCAGCTGTGCTGGTCTGGTCAAGACCTGGTATTTCTGGTATTCCTGACTGGAGCCCAAATGGGGATGCAGTTTCGCTACTGACCAGATGTGCAAATAAGTAATGTTCCTCACACACACCTAATGTATAGTAACCCCATGATTTGTGGAGCTGACGTCTCACTTTCCCTTTGAGACTAATGGTGCAGTACTACATGCCACTATATATATATTATGTGGTACACTGACAGGTATTCCTCAAAGACAAATGAATCATCTAGGTAGTGCTGCACCTCCTCTACTCCTAGACAGCCCTCCTCAGTTAAAAGGTGGCACGGCTGTGAGGCAATACACGCAGCCTGACTGCCTTCAGGAGCTTCCTGGATTTAAACAAGAAACTATGCAGCGGGGAGGAGGGAGCAGGCGGCTCAGGAGCTGCCATCCATGTAAGGTAAGGCCAGTGAGCCAGCACAGCTTCTCCTAATAAGGACATAGTCTCAGTGCAGGGCCTGATTGGCTGGGTCACACTGACTTCACAGCAGCAGCAGCAGCAGCAGCAGCAGTAGTAGTGGCCTGGTAGTGAGTGCAGCAGGCTGAGGCGCAGAGCAAGGGAGCCTTGTTCCATGGGCAAGGGATCCAGTGCACTGCCCTTACTATATATCAAGTAAAAGAGAGCTATCGTTCATACTCAGTGATCCATCTGTAATTTATCAATAAAAAAGGGAAAATATAATAAAATTCAAACTAATAATGTACCTCTTCAAGCTTACATGCATATGAAAAAAGGTATATCCTGTGAAAGTTTTTTTTTTTAAAAAAAAAGGCAAATTTATTACTGCTGGACTATACCTGTTTGCGCTAATGCACAGAGCATTGGCGTCAGGGGCAGCGGCTGAGCTCTGAGACAAGGCTCAGCCACAAGGAATTAAGGTGAGGGCTCGGCTGTGCCTTGTGGCCCTTAAAGCTTCCTATCCTGTGTGCCTGAATGGCATTCATGCTAGGGGCTGTTCCAGCACCAGCCAGGCCCGGATTTGTAGGCAGGCCACACAGACCTGGGCCTAGGGTGGCAAAGATCGGGGGGTGGCATGCCGCCTGCTTGCCGCATCTACTCTGGGGACTGGATGGGATATTTTGACTGCTAATTAAATCTCCCGCCTATCCAGTCCCCAGTGCAGTGAATTGGTAAGGGGGGGGTGGCGTGTCGGGGGTCCGAGTGCCTAGAAAGGAAGGGGTGCAGGGGTGTGAGCATGTGGGGGTGAGAGGGGCCTAGGAGTGCAGGTATTTCAATTCCAGCCCTGCCACCAGCCCTTTAGAATATAACTGCTGTATGCAGGCAACACTGTAATCAGGGTGAGGCACAGCTCTTTGGGTTCTATTATAGGAGTGCAAGAACCATGGCCTTGTCAGTAAATCCCCAGCTAGGGCTGGCGTTGCACATTTATTGACAAGGTAATTGTATGTATGTATGTATGTATGTATAACTTTATTTATAAAGCGCCACAAGGGTACGCAGCGCTGTACAATCTTACAGAATACAAAATTACACACAGGGAGGACAAGTGATATAATAAATAAACTGGTAATTCCCTGTACATCTCTCCTCTCCCTAACCCAGCCCCCTTGGAACTACTGGCCCCACTGCTTTTCTTTCATTCTTTTGACTTTGCACCTCAACTGCAGTTTTATAAACATGACCTATTATGTCATTATATATATTTTACTTAATATTTAAGGTACTGCAACAATGTAATGTTCATTCTAAATTATCTGATCTTCATTAATAAAAAAATTTGTCCAAGAGAATTAGCAGCCAACATATTGGCATGCAACATGTAAATGGAAGCAGAATACATCTACATTTACATTCACACTAGGGAACAGACTCACTCTGATTCATGTTCACATACTTTGATTCATGCTCACATTTACATGACAATAGAGTCAGGTCAGTACTACATTGTCTGTGCCTTGGGCATTTTTATTTTTGGAAACAATCCTGGAGCTACAGCTCCAGCCCCATTGCTAATGATCTGGTAACTAATGTTGGTCTGTATAGTTACCAGCACAGCCTTGCGTGCAGAATCGGCTATTAACAAAGAGATATGTGGTTATCCTGTGTGCTGTGGCTATTTAGTAACCAATTCTGCATTAGGAAATTAGTTCTGTTGTGAGTTAAGATTTAGCAGGGCTAGTCAGATGATTGTCTGATGGTGCAAGGCAGGTAAATATTCAGGCCTCGCAGGGAGGGTTAATAACCTCCTTAGGTGCTGCTAGCAAGTGAGTACCTAGTGCAGATGCTGGAAGCATGGTTATAGAATATATATAGATGCAGCTATGGGGTAACTAACCAGTTCCTACAGGGCTCGCTGCTGTATTTGAGCAAATGGTCAGTAAGTGCTCCCAAACACCCCACTAAACTTTCTTACATCTCACCTTGACATGCACACATACCTCCAATTCCAGCCAACTACATTGTGTAAAGCACTAAAACACACAGGGTTAGGATTTTTACCCATAAAGCAGCATTTCCTCCAGAATTCCTGTGTAATACTGGGAACCCACTTAGTTATGTATAACACAACTTGCACGTGTTTTGGTGGCATCAATGGCTGTATAAACTGTGCCATTTGTGGTGTGCAAATGCTTGTGGTGAAGTCATCTATTAAGTAAAAGTCAGCTGCATGTGTAGATGCGCCTATAGAAAAGAGTTCTGGACAGCGGCGTAACTACTCTGCACCGAGACTCCCTGCAAAAAAACCTTCGGATGAGCCCAGCGCAAAATAGCAAACTCAAGTGGCCCCTACCCCCCTCTGGCTCTGTTGTGCCATGTGTGTGCTTATAAATTCTATCTTCTATCTAAGAGCTGGATTTTTCAAGCAACAATAAAGAAAGCAGACCCTGTGGTCCAGGCCCCCCTGTCCCCCAGCCCCCCTGAGACCGAGGGGTCTGCTTCCTCTATTGTTACACCACTGGTTCTGGAAGTAATACTGCATTTTGTCTGGGCTGCCCTTATCTTTTTACAAGGTCACAGACATAAAAAATACTTCTGTATCAATTCTATCTAAGACAACAAATAAGTGTGTGCCCCATACCCTAAAGGTGGCCATGCATGTTAAGTTGTTTGGCGAGGTTGCCAATGAGCAGATCTTTCTGGCGATATGCCCACCTAAGGTGGGTGAAATCAGGATAATTTGACTGTTTTGGGCAATTTTTGGCCAGATATCAATCAGGGAGGCCCGTCAGGGGTCCCCATACACAGGCAGATAAGCTGCCGAATAGGTCTTAAAGACTTGAATCGGCAGCTTAATTCTGCCCGTATATGGCCACCATAGCTGACCCTCAGATTGGGCTTAAAGTGGCCATTCATGCGCAGATATGATTGTATGAAACTCAGTACTTGTCAGCAAAACCAAAAGTTTGGTAAACTGTGGTCAAACGTATGTGGACATCACTACTAATTACTTGGGATTGTCTATTAAGCCACACCCATTATTGCCAATGTACCATACAATCACATTCCTGACAACTCTGCTCTTCCTTTTCTGTTTTGGCAGGGAAATAACCTCATGCACAAAGTGTGGTCCATACCGAATTGGTTTGCAGAGTGGAAGAATTTGACTGGAATACACCATGGAATACAGCCTCAACCCAGCTGGAATACACCATGGAATACAGCCTTAACCCAGCCTCTTTTTTATGAATGGAAGCAACCAATGCTCCAACATCTAGAGGAAAGCCTTTCTAGAACAGTAAGGGGTAAAGCCTGTTTAGAAGCAACTTCATATTGATACCCACTGGAATAATACGTTTGACAGGCAGATGTCCTTATACTTTTGCCCCTGTAAAGTCTGTTACCCTGGGGTAGAGAAAACAGAGTCACTACTGCCAGCTACAGGCAACTGTCACTTAGAATAATAATATGTCCTCACATAACCTTAAATTGCTTTATATGTTCCTTTCCCTACAGTTGTCTTGTTTTTCAGCAGTTCTGCCAGAAGTTTGTCTGCATTCTGCTAAGAAAGGAAATATAATTGTTGGATGTTATATAGTGCAAAGTAAAAGTCAGTCTTTCCAATTATCAGATACATTTTGCTCATTCTTCAGATTGTTTTGTTGTTTAGCAGCAAATCAGGACTGAAATAAGGAGAAACTAAATCAAATTTCTACAAATTTTTCTACAGCTTTTTGGCTGCCTGGAGTCAGTGACTCCTATTTAATAGCATGAAAAAGGCAGAAAGGAAGGCAAAAAAATAAAAAATCATGAAAAAATAAAATTAGGGGATGAGTTGCTAGGAATAGACCATTCTTTAACATCCTAAAAGTTAATGTAAAAGTAAACTAAACCTTTAGAGAACTGCCTAGATCCAAAACGGCCATAGAATTTCCTGCAAGGAGTACTGAGGTAGATTAACTTTGGTACTCACATATCAAGCACCAGTTCCATTAAGGGTAAAGACACACGGAGCTTACTAGTAGCAGCTACTTGTCACTGCTACTAAAATAGACAATGCTGATCATTTACTGATAATTGTGTTTTTTTGCAGAGGCAATTCTCAGTATTTTCTATGGCAGGGTATTTTCTGGCATTTAGTAATATTATGATGTATGCATTGAAATCTAGGCTAATGAATAATCACATTTTCATGAAGAGCAGGCACTCAATGAGCAAATCTTCAGGCAGAATTCCTCATTAAAGGAACAGTAACACCAAATAATGAAAGTGTATAAAAATAATTAATATATTATGTACTATTGCTCTGCACTGGTAAAAGTTGTGTGTTTGCTTCATAAACACTACTACAGTTTATATAAATACCCTGCTGTGTAGCCATGGGGGCAGCCATTTAAATTGAAAAAAGGAGAAAAGGCAAAGGTTACTAAGCAGATAACAGATAAGTAGCATAGATTCCCATTGTATTCTACACAGTTTATCTGTTATCTTCTTATGTAACCTGTGCCTTTTCTCCTTTTTTCAATTTAAATGGCTGCCCCCATGGCTACACAACAGCTATTTCTATTAACTACAGTAGTCTTTCTGAAGCAAACACACAACTTTTACCAGTGCAGGGCAACAGTACATTATATTTTAATTATTTTAAAACATTTTAATTTTTTTGTGTTACTGTTCCTTTAAAAATAGTTTTATTGGACTACCATTCTGAGCACTCTGATTTTAATGATTTATTGTGAACTACTGGACAGATAATTGAGACAGGGTTACCCTATGGCTGATCTAATTAGGGCCTTTTCTAGGGCCAGTCAGACCCCACGTATGGCCTTGTTTTATCCATTAAGTCTTCAAAAAAGTTGTCCAATCTTTCTTTCTATGGTATTTATATATATATACAGGTATATATATATATTCCATATATTGGCTGTTCATGCGTTTTTAATACACAATTGATTGTTTTTGTAATATAACTCGGTGTTGCTGGTCTTTTTTGGATATTTAAATCATTTACCTTGCACCCGAGCTAAGAGCTGAAGCAGAGTGCCATCCTGGGTTTGCTATATATATGTATATATATATATATACTGTATATAAGGAAGGATATATTTTCTTCTCTAATTCTACAGGAAAAACACATAAAAGCAAACACTTAACCAAGGAATTACTATACCATGAAACCAAATGAATCTTTACTTTTTCTACCAGATATCCACTTGGTATGACTAGTGAATATGATGTTTCGTGTTACTTTTGAAAACTATTTGCCATAATGATTTATGAGTAATTTCAAGTGAAATTGTCTGTAAATAGTTTAACTTGTGCATCATTTCCTTCCCTTCTGAAAAAAATCTTCTGAATTCCTAAAAAATGGTGTAATTTTTCTATGCTAATATTTGGATAAAGGTATATTTGGAATTTTGAATCATTTATACCTGTAATTTAATTATTATTATATTTTGTACTAATAATGATTTCTGTATTTTGAATGGGCTTTAACTATGAGAGCACCAATATGGTGGATTGGGTATGCCCATTTTTAATGTTTTATGATTGGCGGGACAATTAATTTGTACCTTATTATTAGTGGGGACCATCTTTAAATACCCTGTAAGTGCTGTTACATCTTTGCCTACGTAAGGCGATTATGATACATATAAATGATCCAATAAAACTATTTTTAATGAAGAACTGCCTGAAGATTTGCTCATTCAAAAACATGATCTGAGTGTCTGCTCTTCAGAAACAGTGATATCCGCTCTTCTTTTGTGCTGAGTTGTTGGACATATCCTGCAATAATGAATAATCACCTCTGAGGTTTCAATTACTTGGTGGCTTTAGGTAAAAGACATTGTACTGTGTTAACAAAGAGAAAATAGGCAGAAGCAGCTACATTCAGGGCAAAACCTAACCTTATTCAGGCTGGAGAATGTAGATAAGTGGCATGTAAGTGTGCAGAACATTTGTGCTCAGTCAGCCATTCAAGGGATCACCATTACTTCACTTTTTTTTTTTATCTTTATAACAAAGTGTCCACATAATGGGGTGTCTTTGACGTTGGCCCACACCACAGGGTGATGATGTTTGTCTGACTCATAAAGTCACGCCCAACAAGTAATTTACAAAGTGTCTGACAGTCCTGGCTAGTGTGTGCACACAGCAGTGTGATGGTGATGTTACGGAAAGTTCCAGTTTGCCTCTGAATACTGCAAATATGTTAAATATTTTAGAAGTTGAAAATTGCCACCTTACACAAATTTACCAACCCAACCCTAGGCGCAGGCAGAACAAGAGAACATGTAGAACTTGCAGATACTGGAATTCCAAAGCGAAGAGTTGTAGTGATCCCGATTGTGCCTCAGGGGGCATGCGCAGTGATTCAGGTAGGGCTGTGCAGTGACTGATATGGGCCCTACCGGGGATGAGGCCCATTCACACACGCTGCTCCCCCGTTAGTTACTACACTGTTGAGTCGCATATTGATAGATTCCACATCATGTGGCCTGTAGCAACTCCAATACCTGATGGGGGAAGAGGGGTAAGCAAAGGTAACCACCCACACCAGGTATATCAGGTACACCTCTACAAGTTATATATTGAAATCACAACTTCCACCTAAAATAGTACAAAACCAAGGGCTGAACCTCTTCTAGAATGACAACCCAGAAAAATGTAAAGCTGCAGAGAACACATAGGTATGGGGCTACCAAAAGTACCTTATTGTCCTACAGCTCACAATTCCAACAGTTACAAGGAAGCAGAATTATCAGTGGAACATTATCAAGAATATGAGCCCCCCACCAACTACATCCAGCGGTCCAAGATCAAAGAGGGCCCTTTAGAACAACGCACAGCAGAGCTTAACCAGCTTTTGAAATTCTTTCCATTCCAGCAAATGACTCAATATTTATGAGACAGAACCGAAGTGGAAGCAATTTGAGTTTCTTCTTTATTTGTTTATGATCAGACCCTACTTTAATTCAGAGGAAAAACTTCACATCAAAGAACCCATCCATTTAAAATATAAACTCTGGACCTCAAAATATTTTTTATCCTACACAAAAGCATATTTGGGGAGGCTGGTAAACAGCCCTATAATTGTGCTTGGCAGCTGTCTAATCCCTGCAAGATATTGTGCAGGATTCAGTACTTTATGTATTGAAGTTTATCTTTAAATAACATATACAATAATTTAGAAATACATTCAGATGTATTTTAAAAAGCCAAATGTTTCTTTAGAACATATATGTCAAACACAAGGCCCGGGGGCCAAATCCGGCCCACCTGGCTGTTATATGTGGCCCTTGGTGAGTGTGTCTGACCATCCAGCCGGATCAATTTCCATTTTCCTCACATAGTAACTAAGACTAAGGGGTATATTTATCATGCTGTGTGGAGTGAAGCATTACCAGTCATGTTGCCCAAGGCATCCAATCAGTAATCAGATTTCAACAGTAACAGAGCATCTGATTGGCTGCTATGAGCAACATCACCGGTAATGTCTTACTCCACTTTTTACACATTGTGATAAATATACCCCTTAGTATCTTACTAAGTATATTAATAAAAAATTTGGCCCGCGACTTAGCCTGTGTTTTAGATTTCGGCCCCCTGATGTGATTGAGTTTGACACCCCTGCTTTAGAACATTGCCACTAATGCTGATATGATATCAGGCAGCCTCGGGCTGGCAATCTGTGGCTTCTGGCAAATGCCAGAGGGGCTGCTGTAAGATGCCATAGACACTCACTATTTATTGGGCTGGTGGGTAGTGACTGTCTATGGCATCTTATAAAAGCCCCTCTGACATTTTCCAAAATCCACAGATTGCCAGTTCGGGGCTGCCAAATTGTAACTAAAGATGGCAAAAGATGGCAAATTATTTCCATTCATGGAAATAATGCCTCTTTACCAAATTGGAAGCATATTTTCCTGTGTATGGGGCATAATCATATGATTACTGCTTGTTCAGATATCCACTGGGCAGAGAGGAAATTCAGAGGAATACATTTTGCTGTGAATATGGGCTCTAGGGTTGTACAATTAGATCAGCCCAGTTTAGCCCACCATGGAAAAGAATTGCTTGTCTGGTGACTTTACTCATCCTGTATAAAGCCAGCTTAAATAATATTTAGACAAACTTTGTATTGCTTTTATAAATATTCAATTGCACATCAAAACACCAACCACAGTTTGCTACTGGGTCTCTGCATACAGCAATAAGGAATATTAGGTGGTAGGGCTTTATGTTGGTGCAAAATACATCATTATGCTGTTTGGGATGAACCATTTCTTCTCCCTTTTCCCCTTAAATTATTTCTGATCTTTATAATTCAAAAGCAGGAAAAGCCTAATTAGCCCTGAATAAGTAACCATAAAAGGTCATTTTAAATGTACTGTTTGGAAAATGTCATGGCAAAACATTAAGGGCAATCATTTTGTATTGTTTCCATAGTAAGGTGGAATCACCTGTAATAGGGGCACAGTAGTATCTATCTATCTATCATCTGTTGTATCTATTGTTAACCTATATCTGTCTGTTTATCGATCTGTCTGTCTGTCTACCTGCCCGTCTATCTTTCTGTTTAAAAATTAACCTAAAACAAAGATGCATTCTGGGAGTAAGTAAACAACCTAATAATACAAAGCAGATTGGACAGGTTTGATGGTCATTTCATGCCATGGAACATAAGCCACTTTAACCCGAGACCATAGAAAACTAAGTAAATAAAAAAACCTCACAGTAGAGACATTGACTTGCTCTCTGCAAGGGGAGTGGATCACTGGGATTTTTTCTGTTTTGGTTCATTGATTCTATATGGGAGCAGAGCAGAGACCATTGAGAAGGTGTAATGGACTGAGAACAATAAGCAGGACTGCCCTGGGCATGCACAGTTCCAGCTACTCTGCACTACTTTACAAGATGGCTTAAACCTAGCACTTTGTAACGAGGTTGTTAATGTCCTGGAATAAGCAGGATAATTAGAGGTGTGGGGGAGCAGGGTCTATACATCACCTGGCTGTGTATAATGAGTAACCCTGTTCTTCTGATGGACGTTATGTATATCTTAGGGCCAGTGGGAACATCTGATTTGCAGATGTGAGAATTGCAACATGTTTCGGCACTAAAGAGGCCACATCTGGTGGGGTATGCACTTGAAAATCTGTAGGAAGGAATTTCACACAAGCTTGGAAAGAGGATCAGATTTAAAAAAGTGATCCTATGGGAGAGGCCTCTAGGCAAGTAATAATAATGTATAGCACAGGCTTGTGGCTGTTGTACTCATTGCTCACCCTGGAGTGGTTATTGTAGGTATGGTGCAATCTGGTTGTCCCTCTGAAGGTAGTATATAATGCAGCACAAAATAAACAGAATAATGAATGGCTATTCAGGAGGTTCCAAAGCATAATGGATAATGGGCTTACTGGATCATTGCCCCAAAACTTTGAAACCACTGTTCTCTTGTGTGACTTGCTCCCAAATTCCATAATCCCAGCATTTAAATACATACAGCCAGAAAAGGAACATACCTGATATAGCAACTCTACCAACACTATAATACCCAGCATGCCTGGGGCAAATATAGAAGCAGGCCCGGACTGGCAAACTGTAACTTCTGGCAAATGCCAGAGGGGCTGCTGTAAGATGCCATAGACAGTCACCATTTAGTGGGCTGGTGGGGGGCTGCTTGGGCCTCTGTGTAATTTCAGTGCCAGGGTCCATTTTGAGTCCCAGTCCAGACTTGTATAGAAGGACTAAATATTGTAACTGTTATATGTTATAGACTGGGCAAGCTAAAACATGTTTTTTTCTTTGTTCACCAGGACAAAACAACAGCATGCTTTCCAAATCCACATACCATTCCGCGGGAGGAAAGCTGATGCTGGGAGCCGTGACTTGGGGGAAATCTGCCTAAAGGACAGTGAAGATGATATTTGCAATGTCTATTGACATAGCACTTGTGGGACTTAAAAATGCAACCACATATTTATTGGTGGGGCCATTGACCATTTTTGGTGAGTGCACTGCCACCATAGAGTCTTGGTATATGTATTTGTGGTCTTGTTATGCACCTTGGGGGCTTGAAGTAAAAAGTAAAAAGGCAATGGCACACAAGGTAATTTTGAATGTTTTATTCTTAAAGCTAAAAAAAATACATTTTTTTTCCTTTTAGAACAGTGAGAGTGATTGGGCCTCAAAACACAATTTTGGGAATTGATTAAAGTTGGCCCTCCAGTCCTGACAGATATCTATCTACTACTGATATCCTGGGCCTCTGGCTGCCCTAAGACAGCCCTTTGGATGCTGCCTCCCCATACTTCTAGCTTTTCAATCCTTGGAGAAGGGAGAAGAGGGCTGCATCACAAGGTTCTCACCTTGCATGTGTATGGTGCATCAGCAGATAAATAAGTAAGGAGGAGCTGCAGCTCTTGCTGTTTCAATTGAATGGGTTGTCTGCCCAATCTGTAAAAAGCCAGCCATGCCATGTAGGGCCCCAATAAATGATTGACATCAATAAGTTTGGCCAATAAGTAGCCAATAACCTATAAGCATCGGCCCATGTGTGACTGAAGGATACAATATCCACTGTGTTATGCTGCTCCAATCAAGTTACACTAGCTGCTTTGTCCTTTCTGTGCTGAAAGGGCATTATTTATATTGTGCACTAAAGCTTCTATTGCAACGTCACTATATTATCTTAAGAAAGAACAGGGAATCCTCGGATAAAATCTGCAGCTGAAGATCAAGAATAGCCTTTTCTATCATTTACAGCCATCGTGCTCTTTGTAAACAACTCAACAAGTGCAGCCTTGATTCCTTGCCAGGTCTTTTGATCTGCTTGTAAAAAGCCAATTGTCCAGGTATGGGAATAGCACAAAAGCTGGCATGACACAGTGACAATGACACACATATATATATTATATATAAAATTATTATAAGACTGGCACACCCTTTAGAAGCAATCGCAACTTTATTGTGAACACATTGCACAGAATGTATCTAACGTTTCGGTCCTCTATTAAGGATAGGTCCTT
Organism: Xenopus tropicalis; assembly: GCF_000004195.4. Taxonomy (NCBI): domain Eukaryota; kingdom Metazoa; phylum Chordata; class Amphibia; order Anura; family Pipidae; genus Xenopus; species Xenopus tropicalis. The sequence continues at coordinate 109,691,563 of NC_030684.2, forward strand.
GAGAAAGGTCCTATTGAGGACTAAAATGTCAGTTAAATTCTGTGCACATAACACACATAACATTGACCTCAAGTTGGTCATACATGGCCAGAATTGGTTTGGCAGCTTGGCCAATATTATACCTACTGCTCAACTATCTAGACATGTATGCCAGGAGGTGTTTTGACCAATAATGAAGCACCCTCCTCAACCCTGTCAATTCCGTGCGTTGTTTGGGGGTGATCTTTGACTCCAGTCTCTCCTTCTCTGACCATACTAACACCACTGTCAAAACCTGTCACTTTTTCTTACGCAATATTGCCAAAATCCGTCCCTTTCTTTTCTCCTGTAACAGCTAGGCTGCTCATGACTACTGTAACCTGCTGCTAACCGGCCTCCCTAACTCCCATCTTTCCCCCCTACAGTCTATATTAAACACTGCTGCCAGAATTCTCCTCCTCTCATCCAGGAGAGTTCAGGCCCTTCCCCTGCTAAAGTCCTTATCGTGGCTTCCTATTAAACAAAGAATAGTTTACAAACTCCTTCTCTTAAAGGAACAGTAACACTAAAAAATGAAAGAGCTTTAAAGTAATATAAATATAATGCACTGTTGCCCTGCACTGGTAAAACTGGTGTGTTTGCTACAGTAACACTACTATAATTTATATAATAAGCTGCTGTGTAGCCACGGGGGCAGCCATTCAAGCTGGAAAAAAGGAGAAAAGGCACAGGTTACATAGCAGATAACAGATAAGCTCTGTGGAATACAATAGTGTTTCATCTGTTATCTGCTATGTGCCTGTGCCTTTTCTCCTTTGAATGGCTGCCTCCATGGCTACACAGCAGCTTATTGATATAAATTATAGTAGACTTTCTGAAGTAAACACACAACTTTTACCAGTGCAGGGCAGCAGCACATTATATTTTAGTTACTTTTATACGCTTTCATTTTTTGGTGTTACTGTTCCTTTAACCTTCAAAGCCCTCCATTCCTCTGCTCCTCACTACATCTCTTCCCTTGGGTCTCCGTACGTTCCTGGCCGACTCCTTCGTTCCTCGCAGAGCAACCGTTTGGTTGTGCCTCCATCTACTACTGCTGTTTCCCGCCTTAAACCTTTCTGCCTTGCTGCCCCTTACATCTGGAATGCCCTCCCCGATTTCCTCCGGAGAGAATCCTCTCTCAGTCTTTTTAAAACTAAACTTAAAGACTACCTTTTGGAGCACTCACCCAGCACCTGATCTGGAAACTGGCACTTATATTGTAATGTCACCCACTGTGACCTACAGCACTTACATTTGCCCATTTGTGTCTGTTAGTTACCCCTCCCATATAGATTGTAAGCTCTACGGGGCAGGGACCTCCTTCATGTTGTGTTTTCTGACTTTCTTTTCTTGTGTTTATTGCAACTGTACCTTGTATTTATTTGTATTTATTGTTGTACTTTGTATTTATCCATTATCTTTAACCCCCTGTTGTATTCTACTGTACAGCACTGCGTACATAAGTAGCGCTTTATAAATAAAGATATACATACAATAATCCTATGATCCTATCGTATCAGATCATAGGAGATCAGAACAACAGTTTAAATTACATGGAAGGCAGTCATACATGTTTATGGCAATTCATAATGTAACTGATCTGGTCAAATATGTGTATTAAGGTGGCCATAAACGTACCAATAACAATCTTTCCTGCAACCATTGGTTCGTTCCCTGCATTGACGTTCAGGGCTGAATCATCAGATGTGGAGGTAGAGACAATAGGGATTTTATCTCCACCTGACAATTCAGCCCTAAACACAGCTTTTTGCTCAGACACCTTCAATGTTGATCGCAAAGCTTTTGAGATATCGGGCGTCTCGTCGATTCACCATACACGCATCGAATATCAAGAAGAAAAAAAAAATTGTTTGTTTCTTCTTGTCACATTAAACACAAGGGACTAGTTCCCTATTGGAATTGCCTTTGAGTGACAGTACCTTTTTGTTGCCTAGTATACCCTCCAAAACTTTAAAGCACCGCTGTCCACAGACTTTTTAGAAAAAGTGCACAATATATGGTTGGTGGGAGCATTACCCATGTCACTTGTTCAGCACCTAGGAAATGTTTCATCTACTGCAGCAATATGTACATTGTACAGGTAAGTGATTTCTTCCCCGGAAACCTAATACCCAGAAAGTTCAGAATTAGGGGAAATATTTTGAAAAATATGTCCTATACCTGTACTAAAACGTGCGCTTAGGGTATCCTTGAAATTATATGTTTCCTGTGTTAGAAGCTAAGGCTGGGCTGAATATAGGATAAAAAAAAAAGAAAGCTTAAACAAAAAACTTAGAAGACCTCTGGCTTCCAGACAGCCCAAGGGCCCCACATACATTTCTGTATATATATTTTATTTATTCTATATTTGTCCTGTTATGTTAAGAAGATAGATTTAATTATATCTAAAAACAATACTTAAAAAATATTTCTTAAATTCAATGGTCCCCCTCTTCCCTAAAAAGTCAGACAGGACTAGCTGACATATTTAGCCAATTAGCATTCTAAATACACAGTTTACAGGGCTCTGGCAAAGCATAATTGCCATACAACAAATTGATCCTGTTCTATAAAAGGAACAAAGTGGGTGGCTTTATAATACCATGAGCTTGTTTATGTATTCTGAAGGGTTGGTACAACCATTTTTTATTGCAGTGTGTAGCCAATTAGGTGCAGCCATAATCGGAGACTAATTTGTGGCCAGTATGAAGCTGCAAATGGCAATCAACAATTAGGAGACCGAAGTCAGTTAGCCTTAATATGTGCAGGGCAGAGTGCAAAAGTTTGTAAAAACTTCCACTTAGCAGCCTAAGTGCAGGCATTAGCACTCCTCTATAAATACAACACTGCCTGCATTTGGCCATGCTGAATTCATGAGGGGCGGGCTATGGGTGTAACGTGGGAGTCCTCTATCCCACCCCTAACTTGTGTGTCATTAAGATACACAAGTGAAGAAAGGTGCAGCAGAGCACTATAATTACCACCTGCCTATGGCTATAGTAAATTGCCCCTAGTGGGTTCAGTAGATCACCCATTATTAGACTTCTAGCAGATTTTAAGGTAACAATATAAGCTGATTGCAAAGCATGTAAAAGTGGCACCAACCTCCTGTTAAACCTCTACACAACGCAACATTATAGATGGATCTATTGTAAGCCATATGTTTACTTGGTCCAATTCTAAATTTTTTTCTGACTGCAGCTAGAAGTGCTCTCTCTTGTTGTCAGGGACACCGACCTTGGCAACCAAAAAACCCAGTATCCACAAAGCTTTAGTTAAATTATTATTCTTACTTTGTATTGTTATCATATTCTTTTCGTTTTTAAATCCAAGTAATCTTTTCTCAGGCTGGATCTAATTGCAAGTTTAATAACTCCCTGATTCCTTTATCTTCATGTATATTCTTGGATGCAATTTCCTCCCTTTAAATATAAATATAAAACCCCGCCCTCAAGCAAAGTAGAAAGCTGTGCCTAAACCTGTCAGCTTGGTCAGGCATCTCCGGAGATGCCCAATAGCTCAGTTGGCCCTTTAGTTAATATCTCCAAGGATTAGGCAGGATGAATAACTGGATTTAGATTTGTGTTTCCCTTTCTTAGCTCTATATTTCTACTGTTTCACCCAACTAATGCCTTCATTATCAGTGTGTCTAGACATGTCTCAAGCAGAGAGAGAGGAAGGCTAATGGGAGACAGACAAAGGGCTATCATTGGTCAGGGATCCCCACATTCCTCCAAATGTAAATACATACAGGAAAAATACTGTACATACAGGGATGACCCTGCATGGTGCCTGACAGATCGGGCCAAACAGACAGATAATATATAAGGGGCCGTCCAAGGTGTGACATCCTTTCTATTGTTCTGCTTATTTGGATGGAGAGTTTGCATTATTACAACAGTAGGAGGTAACGAGAAGTTTAGGGACCTGTTATCCAGAATGCTCGAGACCTGGGGTTTTCCAGATAAGGGAACTTTCTGTAATTTGGAGCTCCATAACTTAAGTCTACTAAAAATAATTTAAATATTGAATAAACCCAATAGGATTGTTTTGCTTCCAGTAAGGATTAATTATATCTTAGTTGGGATCAAGTACAAGGTTCTGTTTTATTATTACAGAGAAAAAGGACATCATTTTTAAAAATGTGAATTACTTGCTTATCATGGAATCTATGGGAGATGGCCTTTCCGTAATTCGGAACTTTATGGAGTTTCCGGATAAGGGATCCCATACCTGTACATTGAAATTGGTGGGGCCCACCAAATACTTACAGAAAATCATACAAAATGATATTTTTTTTTCTGTATGTGTACGGCCAACACAAAGAATGTGGCAGGTGGGCACAAGATGGATTGTGGGCAAAAATTATGGCATGTTGCAACCATTATTTTTGCAATTTGTCCCCCTACCCTTTAGTAAATAATCTCAATAATGCCTGAGAGATTGTACAGATTATTTGTCATTTGTTTAGTGACTAAAACCCTCCTTTTCAGGCACCTGGACTCCCCTGTTGCCCTATGACATGAATTTCCTTGCTAAACTGCTTGCAAACAAACCCAAAAATGTCAATAGTTTTTTTTTCCCACAGTTCCAATAGCTTAAAAAATCAGTTTAATACATATGACCTAAGTCTCCATACGAGACTGTCTGCCCCCTCCCCCTGCTCGTCATCATTGTATAAAAAGTTTCCCTTACCTAGGTCTTTCAACTGGGGGTAGGCAGACAGGAACTGTTGCATCATAGGCATGTAATTCTTTTGCTTACATAATGCACCAGTTCCGCAAGAAAACTGAAAACAAGTTGATAATAACAATGCTATGGTATTCACATGTGTATTTCCTTTGTTTGCTGTAGAATAGCACAAAAAATATGGAAAAAATTACAAATATGGAAAAAATAAATTCATTCTACACAAAAATCCTAAAATGGACTGGATAAAATTAGTGGCACCTTTTAGAAGTTGTAAAAACAAATTGTTTGCAATATGTTTAGGCAAACTCGCATGAGAGGAGCTACAGGTGCCAGTGGCAATATGTAATTGTCTGTGTGCAACATACTGAGCGTGGGGGAGTCAGAGGATTGGCAGAAAGAATGGTCAGTCTCAAGGCTACAAGTCCATCTCCAGGGATCTTGATGGTCTCGTGTTCACTTTATGCAATGATGAAATCAATACCCCTGGAGGTGGATAAAGGAGAAAAACTGATCAAAGATTGTAGGGGATTGTTCCAAATATGGTAAAAGAACCTCCACTAATTCCCAGATAGATTCAAGTTGACCTTCAGACACAAGGTACAAAAGCACATAACGCCTTAATGTAAAGGGGCTATACTGTAGGAGATCCAGGAAGACCCCACTGCTGACAAATAAAAAACCCATAAAACAAGCCTGGAGTTTGCCCAAATGTACCCACAAAATCCTTCTGGGAGAATACCTTATGGTCAGATAGGACCAAATTTGCTTTTGGTGAAGCACATGATCTCTTTGTTTACAAGGTTAAAAAAACAAGGACTTCAAAGAAAAGAACTCCATTTTCGCAAATAAGCCCTAAGGAGGAGGTTTGCTGATGTTTTTGTGGTCCATTTGCTGCCCCTGGAACTGGGTGCCATGAGTCTGTGCGGGGTATCATCAAGGCATTTTAGAGTGCAATAGTGAACTCAGTGTCAGACGTCCATCGCAGATCATGGGACTTCCAGCAGGACAATGACCTGAAAATGGTTACAGACAAAACGATGGACTGCTCTGAACTGGCCAGCAATGAGCTGAGATCCAGCTCCTACTGACCACCATAGCCACTCTAACAATAAAATATTTAGCAGGATTACATGTTTCACACATATATACATACATGCCCACATTACCATTTCAGAGTGTATTTGATCTTTCATAGATCAAGTCATATCTTTTGAAGCAGCACCTCCTATTTGCGTGTTGGTCCTCCATCACAATAAGGACAGCGATTCTAAACCTTTTTTTAGGGAACCTACATTTTGTTTTAAGGGGATGCATATTTTATTGCACAATTAGCTTTGTGACCCAAAACTGTCTTGAAACCAACACCTATTCAATAATCATTGGGGTTATTTGTAAGACCATATCACATTATTTAGGGAGATTATTTAGACCCAATCTAAACAGCATGGGGATCCTATGTTTCTGACCCATAAGTTAAATAACCGTTTGAAGAGAACTTAGGGCTGATTCACTAAAGTGCGATAAATTTTATCGCAAACTTTTTTGCGTTAAATTAGACGCCATAATTAGCGCGCGATTCACTATAGTATTATTATCGCGTGCGTTAAGTCGACATATCGCATGCGTTATTTTTCGCGCATGCGTTAATTAGCGCACAGAAAAGAGTACTAACGCATGATTCACAAACAGTAAGGCGCGCTAAATATCGCATTAGGCTATGCGAAAAATAACACCTACTTGAGGCAGGCGATAATTATAGAAAAGTACAGTTAATGAACTTTTGGCAACACAATATGGACTTTGCAGTGGGATTTATTCAAGTCTGTGTTGGCCCTAGAGTGATGCAGCCGCCAGTTTGCAGGGAAATGGGCATTTTCAATAGAGTAATTTTCCGCAAGTATTGGCATGTATGGCTAACATGGCGTGCGTTCATTCGCACGACTATTTATATGTGGCTACAAGTGATGAAATGTTTCGCCAGGCATGGATTCGCAGCAAATTCTTGGACGTGCGGCGAATTTTTCCGCGGCAATTTTTTTCATGCGTTTCGCAAAACAATCTGCCAATGGCAAAACGCATGAAAAAATTTGCCACGCAAAAATTCACCGCACATCCAAAAAATGACACAGGCATCAAAAAATAATAGTCACGGGCAACAATTTTTTTGCCCACACAAAATTTTTGCAGTTTCGTGGATCTTTCGAAAAGATTTGCTAATTTTTCACCAAAGATAACCAGAACACATTTGCTCATCACTAGTGGCTACTATTTATAAGCATCTACTATTTATATGCTACCATTTATATGTGGCTACTATTAATATACACTATTTATATGCGGCGACAATTTATATACACTATTTATAAGCTACTGTTTATATGCGGCGTTACTTAGCGCATGTACCGTCAAATACCGCATAAAAATAGTCTTCGTGAGTTAAATGACGCATGCAATATCGCGCGTAAAATAGCGCAAGTATGCTTATAGTGAATCATGCGATAAGTCGCGATAATTTAGACGCGATAAAATTTTTACCGCACGCTATAAATAGCGCACGTTATTTCGCACTTTAGTGAATCGGCCCCCAAGTGTCATAAAAGAAACCTTGCCTCTGAACAATAGGATGCATCAAACTGTCAATCACTGTTATGGACCTCTTTGATTCTGAAGTTTGTAAGTTGTCATCGGATAATGTAACTTTTGGCTGAAAACCAAATGCAAATAGAATGTTTAATGATATTAAAGAAGATTCTTAACTATAACAAGTGAAGATGGATGTGTATGACACTGATGCTGTTCTAAATATAGCAGCAACAAAAATAATGTTTCTGGCTTTTTTATAAGTGATATGGATTTGATAAACCCATGGGGACCCACTATACTTTAGTAATGGCTCATATTCTCCCCCCTCTTTCCTTTCCATTACCTTTCATTTGAGAAATGAGCTCCCATATTTGCACCTAACCCTGGTTTTTCTATTTGTTCTGTTTCAGACACTCTTTCTAAGTCTCCAAGACTCTGTGTTGGTCTAGTTTTTTTGGGGGGAAACATATATATGAGCTACATAAGAACAGCAATCTTTACTGTCTGTGTGGAATTGCCATAATTGCCATTAAGGATTTATTGGGCTCCGTGCAGCATCCTAGCCATACCCTAGGTTCGTCCCTTTACCAAGAAGCCCCATCCCCTTTGTAGCAGCCTAGGTCCCTGGTTTTGCTGGGGTCCTACAAGAATCATACCGGTCTGCCCAGATAGCAGCCCTGGGTATTGCAGGGCTCACCTGTCAGCTGCTTTAGACTCTCTAATAAAATGTTCTCCCTAGATAAAGTCTTATTTTATTGGATTTATTACCCTCTTACCAAAATTGCTTATTTAAAAAAAAAAATAATAATAATAATTCTGCAGTCAGGTACAATTACATAAAAAGATTACATACAAATGTGTGCATTTTTCCATTATAACCCAAAATATACATATATGTCCTTAATCTCTACCTTCGGCTATATAATAAATAAGCTATGTGACAAGTCCTCATGGATGTAATACCTATGCCGTATACTAAACATCACATATACTGAATTCCCCCCCACCTGCAGTCTGAAGAGATCCATTGGTCCATGCTCACCCCCCGCTCACAAGACCTTACAGACTGCATAAAAACAGACTCTTTAATCCAAAATGTATTTTCATAGACTACAAATTTGTTAACTATAGCTTGGCTACAGGCACAATGGGCTCAAGGGGATAAAAAGAGGGGCGGCTCAGTCAAGTCATAACTGTGCCTCTGAAAGGATGGGCACAAGCACTGCACTGCCCATGAAGTATTACATTAAACACTCTGTCTATATATATGATTTCCCACCACATACATCATAGTGAGGAAAAGCCACTCACAGATGACTGTAACTTGTGCTCATTGCTGCAAAACAAAGAGGCAGAACATCACAACCCACCCCAAAAAATCTGCTTTTTATAAGGAATATCTCCTGGATTTTTCTGGGAAAGGAAGATAAATTGAAGTGTAAAATAAAAATGGAAAAAAAACCCCAAAAAGTACATTGAAATTTAGAGCACACCTGGCTGATTAAAATGAGGTATTTGCCATTTCTGGGTGTCATTTTGGAGGTATCTAGCAAAATGAAAATACTAATGGTTCCCCTCTGAATGAGGCCCTTATATGGTGTAGTGTTAGTCACCAGCGGTTAATCCCAGCTACCCGGGTGACTAATCTTCCTGGAATGCCTTTCCACTGGCAATAAAGTGAATGGCCAGTGGAAAGGTATACGCATAACTTTGTTTTCCGGAGTCATGCTAGAAAAAACAAAGCAATATGTATGCCTTTCCACCATTGATTCACTTTATTGTCAGTGGAAATCATTTCAGGGAGGTTAGTGTGAGTTCAGCAGGTATATATATATATATATTCAGAAGGCCACAAAAAAGTAAGGAGAAATTGTTATACCAGGCACAAAATGTTACTAACTGGTTCTACCACTTAGTGAATAGTATAACAATAAAAAAATAAGGTTACTGCCCGGGTCCAGTGTAGGTAAATGCATTTCTAATTGACTCAGATAGCACTTTGCTAGCAAGCCTTGGTTGGTGTTTCCATTTCCATCTGCTATGCTGCCACCTTACATGGCCTCTTGTGTCAATACTCTGGTCTCATATTCATGTGTTAGCCTGTAAAACACAATGGAGTAAAAAATGCTTTGGTAGCAAGAGTATGAGACCCCTTCTCTGGAATCCTCAGAATTTATGGTTTGACACAAAAGCAGGTTCTCCAGAATTCAGAAATAATAAAATGTATTTGATTGATTTGGGCAGAAGCCTCTGCTTCCTCCACTCCTCAATTCTCAGTCAGAAAGGATGAACAATTGCTGCTTTGGAGCAGGTAGGTTGCACCCCGGCATGCTGGTTTTTGGAATGACCAATAACATGTCGGGTACCTATAGCATAGGCTTACCAAACTATTTCAAAACTTCTAGAAACATCTACTGAATGTATGTTGCACGGCTGCACTGATTGCAACTTAAATGAAACTGCAATCCCAACAGCCCTACCAGATGGATTTTCTATGCATCTTTTTGAATTCTCAAGTGATTTGGTAACCTTATTATAAGAGTATTTAAAAATACAAGCCATTATTTAAAGGTAATACAAAGTGTGGGACTGGCCCACCAGGGTACCAGGGAAACTCAGGGGGGGGGGGCTCCTGCTCACCCAAATATTTATGACTATATCATGTTCATTTCCCTATTTCTATATGAGAACAAAGAGAAGAAATTAAGAAAAGAATAGAGGATTGTATGTACAGAGAAAAGACTAAGAGAAAAGGTTTTCTTTTGGGCCCCTTGTACCCCAACCTAACACTGGTAATATAGGTATTGGATCCCTTATCCAGAAACACATTATCCAGAGAGCTTCTAATTATGGAAAGTCCATTTCCCATCTCCCCCTTTTCTCAGTAATAATAAAATAGAACCTTGTACTATATCCTAACTAAGCTACAATATGATATTCCTATATTAGTGGCAAAACAATCATATTGGGTTTATTTCATCTAAATGATTTTTAGCAGAATTAAGGTATGGTGATACAAAGTACACAAAAACCCCTTATCTGGAAAACCCAAGGATAATAGACTCAATACCTATACATGTATTTTCAAGCAAGTGCTAAAGATGGTGATACACAGACTAATATAGCAGGACAATATAGTTGTTACAAAGACACAAATCTCTTAATCTTGAACTTAATGTGGCATGACAAATCCAGCATCTTATCTGCCTGTGTATGGGGGCCTTCTTACAAGCCTCCCCAAACGATATGTGGCTGAAAATTGGGCAGGTGTCGTTGCTGCGGTCCTTGGTCCGACAGCTCCTATTCCTGTTGTTGTAATTTCATCATTTGGACCACCATAGGTGGGTTTATCAGGAGTACGTATATGGCCACCTTTAGAAAGTGACTGGTTAGGTAGAATAAATGGATCTCTGCAAATTAGTGATTTAACTGCATTTGATAAATCACTCAATCAGTGGTGTAATTATAGGCAGCCAAGAACCCCAGCTACAAAAAACCTAAAAACCTTCAGAGGGGCCTGGCGTGCACATTTACCCCTACATGGCACCACTGCCACCCTCCCCTTACATTTCCCACTTACCGCCAGCTCTCTGGTAGAACAGCAGCTGGGAAGGTGGGATTTCTATAGTGGAAACAGACCTTGTGGTCCAGGCCCTCCTGTCCCCCCCACTATTGTGGGGTCTGCTTTCTTTATAGTTATGCCACTGCACTCAATCAAGGTTACCAAACCCACAAAAATTGGCATGTATTTGTGTATGCCAGACCAGTGGCGTAACTACCTATACAACAGACCCCTTGGTTGCAGGGAGGCCCAGATAGTAGGGTCTGCTGTATGGGAGTCTCCCCTCCCTAGCCTCCCTCCTACCACTAAAATAATGGCACAGTGTGGGCTGAAAAGTGCGGTGCAAATTGGCTAGGAAGTAGAGGGACAAGAGACTATTCACGCCAAGCTCCCTCTAAAGATTTTTTTTGCAGAGGAACCCCATGTACTCAAGTTCGCCTACTGGTTAATACACATATTCAGAACTTTAGATTGTAAGCATCACCTCTGAGACATCTTGATTTTGATTCTATGTCCCTATAAAATAATTTTAACATGACTTCAGGTCTGAGCTAAGATTCAAAATACCTGTCACTTTAGGTACACAGAGGGCCAAACAGCTCCCAACAAGCCCAATAAACAGTGGCTATCACTGGCATCTTACAGAATCCACAAAGTGCCAGTCCGGGCCTGCATGACTTCCTAATGTACAAAGACTGAGAAAAAAACAAAGACATTTTCAGTACTTCTCCGAATGCAATTTTGGGATAATCATATGGATGTTCATTTTTAGGTGTTTTATTACAAAGGCATGCACAGCCTATTGTGATCACTCATTCCAAATGTGTTTGTATGTTCTTCAAGAAAGTAAAACAAAACAAACAAAAACACCCCACCCATTTACACACTGTTCTACATAAAAATGTGTCCCATGATGCAACTGAATAAGTGATCGCAGAACACTTTTAGGCATGTGGAAAACCTTGACAGAAGACAGTCTGCTTTGCATGGACCTAAACTCCTATTTGTTTTTATGTGCAAATCATCCTCAGGAAGCATATTCTGCAACAAGTTGTGCTTTGAAATATTGAAGCTGGAGCTGAGTGTAACCCACAAACCCTAGGATGCATTCACACTGCAGATTAATACAGCTTTGTATTGGCTTGTCATAGATCAACATTAAGAATGTGCTCTAGAAAAATTCAGTTTTTCTAACCTAATAGCAGAAAATATACCCCAAAGAAGCCTCTTTTTAATCTGCTCAGTTTCTACGAATTTAGCCAGTGTTAGCACTGCTTGCAGAAAATATTTGGTTTGGCAATGCGTAAAAATAAAAAACATTGGTTTTTTTTTGTATTACTTGATTATTTTTTCTGTTACTGATCACTTATATGGCACAGCAAAGCAAACTTCCATCAGCTGATCAACACAGAGTACCTAAATGTAATTTATGGAGTGCCCATGGTTTACTCCCCACATATTACAAACACCCCATATTGGGGAAAAGCCTAGTTGAATTTCAGTTGAAAGGAAAAAAAAAATCCTATAAAAAATATTTTAAGAAGACAAAATGTTTATATTTAGTGCAAACTGAACTTTGGCCAATACAGCCAAATTTAGAATGGCCTGGAGAATCAGATACACACAGCCATTCATCTTCCAGACCACGACTGGACACTTTTAGTTCTTACTTATGGTAAAGGAAAACAATTTATTTAGGTTTTCATTCTCTTCTCTGGGGAAGAATCATCAGATTCTTCATGCTCTTGCCAATGCCTTTTCAGTCCACTTGGAAGCTTGTGATCACCATTGTCTGTTTGATCTGTGAAGTCATCTTTTGTGCTCACACTGGAGCCCACTCCCTTAAAACATGTGCCCTTATGCAGTGCTAAATCTGCTTGGTGCAGGGTGACATTGTCAATATTGGCATAAGTGTGTGGGCACACAAAGTTCACGGTCTGTTCCCCACAGCTTTGTCCTTCGCTACTGGAGACTGAAGGATGCAAGTGCCCATTGCTCTGGTGCATGCAGGAATTATCTGCCTCTTCCCCTTCTGTTTCAGAGTTCCCACTCCCCAAACAATTGTCTATGCTACCTTTAAACCAAGTGGGAGACTCTTTTGTGGATGAAGGGGTTTGCTGGTTTATTATCTGTTGCTGGTGTTGGCTGTTTTTCAGTGTCATGCTGCTTTCACACTGACTAAAATAATCTTCAGAGCAAACTGTGAGCTCTTTATGGGCAGAAGCTCCATTCAACTTTTTTGTCTCTGAAGGAGACTCCACAGAGGCAGTATCATGGGAAGAGTTTTCTAGATCCTCAAGCCATAATGGTTTGCCACTGTGGTAGCCTGGACTGCTGCTTAAGTTTTCTTGTGAAGAGTCCTTGTGGACAGACTGACTGTGTAGGCCTTCTGAAGAAGGAGTTTTGCTTTCTTGTGAAGTTGTTTCATTTGAGCTCTCTGTTTCCAATAATGGGGGCAACACACTGCTCCTCCCACTAGTTCCTGGTCTTCCATCCTCACTTTCTCTCCCATTGAGGGAGGATTCTCCTTCCTTACCTTTAGAATATGATATATAGGAATACTGTAGCCATTTGTATGCTTTATAGATCTTCCTTTCAACTGAGTCAATGTCTGAACATAGTGAGGATTTACGTTCTACTTCACTAGGGCTCCTTCTTTCAGGTGAGGACTCTGCGGATGTTGACTGCTCATCCACTGTAATCTGTGGATACTCATAAACATCTTCTCCAACAACTGAAGGTGTGCTTTGAGATTTTGCTTTAGCCTTCTTCTCTCTCTGTATTTTCTGTTGATGTCGAAGTGCATTACGTTGCCTCATTGAGGCTCGGCGATCGTTAAGGTTGCTTTCTTCATCACTGCTACTGGATCTTTCTTCTTCAGGACTTGGAGAGCGAGGACGAGAAAAAGGCTCAGTTTCAGCTTCTGTCTCAGTTGCATTATCATCAGAATCTGTATTGTTGGACATCGTGGCCAGTCTTTTATCCTGGTATTTCCTCAATGCCAACATTCTCAGCTGGTGTGAAGACAACTCAGATCTTGTTGGAGGAGACTCTGCTGATCTCTGAGAGTCACCGGCAGTGGCAGCCTCATCTGATTCTCCTGGTGTGGCAACTGGTGAGGGTGGTAAAGAGGTTGAAGATACAGAATCACTATAAGCAGAACGCTCACTGACTCCAGGGTGGAGCTGCAGAATTGTACTATCACTGTCAGAATCAGAACTCCATCCCTCTATCTCCCGCCTCACCAGGGAATCAAAGAAAGCCATCATTCTCGGGTCCTCTTGCACTGACTGATTGGCATAATCATGTGACAAACCACTTCCACTGTTAAGAACAAGACCAATATACTCCTCATGTGTATATAAGCAACGTGAATCATCCTCAACTTGCCCATCAAGATCTCCGTTGCAGCTAGGTTGTCTGTAGGGGCTCCAAATCTGCAAAAGAAAAAAAGATTTTTAGAACTTATAAAATATAAAATCACACTTGAAAACTCATTTTTTTTACCATATCAATGTTTATATATATATGTATTTTAATAAAAAAAAAAAAAACAAAACCTCAATTTGGCATCTGTTTTTTATTTTTACTTTTTATTTAAATAGTTTTATATTTAGTATCCAGCCACCCACTCTGCTCATGTCTCCCTAATGCAAATTTTTTGGCTGGGGGGCCCGGCGTGGGATAGTTATGCCACTGGTGCCTCTGCCTGGGTTAATAAAGTCACCTCTCCCCTGCTGGCTTAGGTATTTCCAGGCACTTACATATTGCTAAATAGCTGACATGGACATTCCATACAGTGCTGCTTTGGGGTACCAGTAGGTCCAGAACTCATTTAAGGACAGCTGTTGCCTTAGGAAATGTGTAATATAACCACCATAAACAGTTGAACTTTAATATAATAAGGCAGGCAATAAAGAAATGGTCTGTGTTTACTAAAGTAGACATGAGCCACATGAGGGGTGCCCTGAGCCAAAAGCCATGAGATGGCATTATTCATAATGCCAAAATAGGGACAGTACAAGAAAAAAAAAATGACTCCACTAAAGCTGCTGATAACTATAGATCAGTTCCAATGAACCTACCTTTATGATCTTCTCAACACCAGAGGAGCAGATCATGTAGGTTTCAGGGTTGAATCTCACTTGGTTTACAATGGAACGGTGTCCTTTTAGAATCATGAACGCACCATTGACAACTCTGCCTGCTCCACCTAAATCCACGAAGAATGCAAAAATATCACCTTTAATAAAAAATATGCATTCAGAACCACTCAAAAGTCTGCAGCACCACTGTATCGTGCACTCTCTCTATTATTTCACTGTCATGAACCAAATAAGCCAGAACAAAAAAGACCTGTTATGTTGTGATCTTATTAAATAGCTATCAGTAGCTCTTGGATTAGTACCAAGCCTCTAATATCCAACAGTGATGTAATAATCCCCTTCTGCTCTCAGGAAATAATTAGATACTGCATGCCTGTAGGCATGTTTGGTTGGCTTTTATTATGTGGTTATTATCTGGAAACCTTTTTCACCACTGCACACCTCCCTGGGAAACGTTAATAAACTCTACATATCTTGTTATACCAACTCTTAAGCTGAAATGACATTATCAGAAACAGATCTCAGTGGGCCCCAGAAAAATGATCTTCTTTAGCTTCATTTTAAGACTCTCTCAGTTTGTGTTGCTCCATGGCATGTCTCAGGACACAATTCATTGTATCCTCACTAAAAGGAGACCATGGGGACCCACAATAAACATCACTTGGACCCAATTTTGATCAGGTAAAGAATTAATGCTGTAAGGTGTTCACCTAGTCCATTGCAATTCGTAGAAACTAAGGGGCCACAACAAATGGCAGCACATCGCACAGACATCCTAAATGATTACATACAATAAATGGACAACAATGTCTTATGGACTAGGTTGCACACATTTAAATAGGTAAATTAGGGCTTGCATTTGGTTGAGGGATCAGCAGAATATTTTGTACAGGATTTCAATGTTTGACTCCAAAAAGAATGCATTCAGTACATCCCTACTATGGACCCACATGCATGCTAATATGGAAAAGTCAATAGGGTCGGCACATTTATACCAAGTGTACCTGAAGCTAAAGGCAGAACTACTGCTCTTAGATTAGAAAAAAAACTGGAACATACTGTTCTGAGCTCCAGCTGTAAAACTGAGCAGATTTTTTTTTTTCTAATCCCCCCCAGCCACCCCCCCACACATAAGCTACTATATTGACAGACTAAGTTGACAGAGGATGAGAAAGGCCAATGTCACTCTAGACATTTTGTTCAATAAACATGCAGCTGATTTGCAGTGGGTCACTACTCACTTATACACCTGTGACTATCCTCTAAAAACACCATCTTAAAACTTCTTAATGAAGTCAGTGGAAGCTATAGAAATAAATAATTGCCTGAGCTGTTAAACGGAGAATACATAATTTCTAATGATCTGTAATTAAATTACATATAGTCATTTGTGGCACTGCAAAGTATATGTATATATGGTTTGTCCCTGAGGAAGAGCACACACATAGTGGGATTTTTTTAAAGGAAGTACTACAAAACCAAATGTTTGAAAAAGGATAGGATCCTGCAAGTCAGGACAGGGCCCCAAAGACAGGCATGCAGTTAGCCATATCTGTATTTGCATTTCACATTTGAGTTGGAAATGTACTGTAAGCACAAATTGCTTCTCTGGACTGGTAGACTCCAGTAACCACACAAAGGCTTTAAAACAGGGCTGATGTGATCCATCTGTAGTGGCCTACAACACAGTAAACACCATTCACTGTGTCTTGTTTACAAAGAAAAGGGTCCATCCATTTAGCAAACATGCCCCTCGGTGACATGTTTTACAGGCATTGTGCCTATAAAAAGAGACCCATCCACAGACCGACATTTACACACACACCCACCTGCTTCTGGACTGGATGGGATTCTCCACATGTACAGGTTAAAATCATCAGAGCCAGACAGGATATACTGAAAAAACACAAGATGGTGAAATGTTAATATGAGAAAGCACTGCCCTACACTATGCAAGCTTAAAATGCAGTATAGTCTTGTCTCCTGCAAACTGAACCGGTGCTGATGCAAGTACTGTATTTTAATACAGATGTTATTTCTCTTAAATAAATATCATTATTATTATACCTGGAAAAATAATTTAAAAAGTCATAAGGCGTTACATTTGTTTTTCTGCTATGTTCTCCGAGCATCCCAGCCATAGTAACCATATGATTGCACCTCGTGTCCTCCCCTCCCCACAAGGCTGTCTCTTACCAAAACAAACATTGCATGATGCTCCCACCAACCCACACACTGCGGCACTGACAGCACAGCTCTGTCTCCCACTCATATATAATTGTGCGTCTCTTTATGTCACACAGCTGATAATGGGCTCAATTATATGTGCCAATCTCTTATTATTAGCCACACATTGTAGCTCTTCTTTCCCTTATTTTTTCACAGTGACTAAAATGAGGGGAACGGAAGGGATATCTTTTGATTTTATTCAATTTTGAATCTCTTTTGCCTTTCTTAATTCAATTTTTTGTGTCTTCTTCACCCCCCCCACCTTTTTTTTTTTTCCTCTTCTGCTTTTTAAATTTCCATGTGGCCTTGGCCTCGTTCCCCTGGTTCAGCGTGGGAAGGAGGTATATTGTGTTAACATATACATTTGGAGGAGCAAAGTGCCTGGGGCCAAAGCAGACTCTGGGACCTGAGCTCTGGCAATCTGCTATAACAATTGGATTTGTTGAGAGGGGCGTGAGCAGAGTTTTCTGGCATTTCTTGCTATTATATTATCTCGTCCATGCCACTAAAATGCTGTTAATATGCTAGAGAAGGACACAAGCCAGCATCATATAAAATGTATGTAGAGACTTTTATATGATAACTATATCTAGCCTGTTATAAATAACACATAAAAACACAAGGAAATCTTAATAATTCACAGCAGCCAATGAAACACTGCCCATCGTTATTTAACAACAGAAGACCAGTAAATGAAAAATTCAACAGCAGGGGGATTGTACCCTACTTGTAACAATGAAATGAACAAAGATCCCTTAAGGGGCTCATAATGGGATGACTGTCTAATTTAGGTGCCATCAACATCCTTCCAGTGCAATTCTTCTTACCAAATCCCATTTCTGTGGTTCTCTGGGAGCTGAGAGAGCCTCTTGACAGGAACCCCAAGTACCTTAAGTTCATAAATCCTTGCCCTATAAAGGTTATGTACAATGGCCTTATGATCAACTGGGCAATGATCTAACACTGGTTGTGGCAGTGCGCACACATAGTATTTAGTGATGACAAAATGTTATCGTTATTCATGGATTCACTGTGAAATTCCGCATTTCATCACTGGGTAATATTTTAGCAAAACTGATGCAAAAATTCACTGCGTCAAAAATTTGCAGTTTTGTGAATTTTTTGGCAAAGCAAGACAGAACAGATTCGCTCATCATTAATCGGATTAACTTAGTACTGAAATATGCCATTTATATTGCAGAGGCAATAGAGGTAGTTAAAGGGGGGATATACCCTATGTATAACTTACTGCAAAATTGCTCTTCTGGGAATTTTTGCAATTTAAGTTTTTTATTTCAAGATATTATCAGTTTTTGCACTGACAATATCATGAATGTGTAACTCAAAAACCTCCTGCTGTTTTTCTAGGTGAGGGCCAGGACGAATGACAAAAGTTTCATTTACTGAAGCACAAAGCATCTCCTGACTCTTACCTGCTCAGTTTAATCACTCCTGTGATATAAAGAGCAGTAAGTTTGGCCATTATACATGGCTCTCACTCACACTGAACAACAGGGGGGCTCTGGTTACGCATACATGATATTAACAAGGTAAGGCTAATGGCACATGGGTTGTTGTCTGCACTAGCGCAGAGAAAAGCCAATCCCGCTCCCTTCCAAACCTCCTGTGAGGACTGACAGAAACAGGATCAGCTGTGAGCACACACGCAGAGCAGATTTAGTTGATTTAATGCTAAGGAATGCATTTTCGCCCTAAAATGTCTTAATTTTTCGATACTGTATACTACATGCACACCGCCAGTCGTACCCTATATTTGGTGCAGAAGATAAATAATTAGGTGCATGGTGTGATGTTTTTTCTTTTTAGTATTCATAGGAGTCACATTAGTGACAGGTTCCTTCACTACAAGTACACTTCTTTCACACCTGCACACATTCCAGGGGCTCAGAGGGTTGTGATGCCTGCATTTCAGCCCTACAGGGTAGGCGGTATAGACTGCTGCTTATCTAATATAGCACTATGCACATGCTGGTACAGGGATATCCAAAGCAGAATGTACAGGTTTGTGGCAATGCGATTAAAGATTTCATGTCATGAAGCTACATTTTCTTTCCTGGAAATAATTATAGGGGTGGGAGAGCCTCCAGGCTATGGCAGGCAAAATGCTGCCTTACATGGAAGCGGTCCTTAATGGATCAGGACAATGTCAAGCATGGAAGGTAAATACTGGGGCCTACTTTTAATGGTAATATTTAAGATTTTTTTTTAAAAAAGTGATACAGAGGAGCAAAGCACTGTGGTACGTGGTACATTTTCATATATTTTAGCAAACTAATCATGATACCAAACATAAATTCCCTTTTAACTTTAGGCAAGCTCCCCTAATAAAATCCACAGGCATGCAAAGAATGGAACCAGGGATGAAATCCATGACTATAAATTCTTGTTGCAGAAGGACTTAAACATTTTTTTCCTCCTGACTGGGGGAAGCAGCAAAGCTGACAGCTAGCTCTCTTCATGCTATATTTGGCAGACTCACTGCCTAGAGGTATAAGGTACATTCCTTCAAACATCCAAAGTAAATTCTGCAAGCACAGAAAGACTTGGGAAAAAATGTAAATACATGAAGACAGATTTGTGGCTAAGGAGCCATTGCTGTAAAAATTCTACTCAATATCCTGCATACAGCAATGTTTCCCAAGACCTAATATTCTGAGCTAATAACAGAAAGCACTATTACAGGCAGAAAAGGATTATGCAAAAAAGCATACAGGTTGCAAGTAAAACTTAGTCGTTGTGTAAAATGTATAATGAAGCAGTAGAATTCTTATTGAATCAGATGAAAGTGAGTGTAGGACTGGCCAGATTGGGGATGACTGACATAGTTGTACTGCTTGAATATATTGCATTGGTAATAGAGTGCAGAGGACCTCTTTTCTTGGTCTGTCTGAATGTTGTGGTCACAGCCTCACTGTTTTGTCCATACAGTATCTTTAAATAAAAAGTGTGCTCATTTGTGCTTAGTGCTCAGTGCCATCTCACCTGGTCACGGTCCCCAGCGAAGCAGCAACTCTTCATAGTGCAGGAGTTGAAGTAGCCTTGGTTATCAAACTGGAAAATGGGCAGGCGTGAGTGAATGTCATACAGGACCGGTGGCAGGCGGCGTCTCAGGGCTAGAAGCTGAGTCCCACTGCTATTGAATCGGACACTCATTGCACTTTGCAAGGAGAGGTTACCACCGTAACGTAGCAGAGAGCTGAAAGACAGGACATAAATAATCTGCTACTGCACACACATTAAATGGGAATGATAAGCCTATACACAACTTTGTGTTAAACATATAAAAACATATTATTACTATTGTTTTAATTACAAAAAAACTAAATTTCCTTCATATTTTTGTATATTTGTCTATTACAAAGCACTGGCCATTTCTTTGTTTTATTTCTTACTGACTACTATGATCTCCATATAAACAAACACAACCCTTTTTTCAGATGCAGTCTGTGCTAGGCTTTCAGCTAAAGAGGAACTTGTTATACAGACAAACTTATAATTTGATTAAATACTTTCTTCTCCTCCCACAGAGTCTCCTAAGAACCAAGATGTTGAAAAGTACAAGAACACAATAACATATATTTCTTAATAAAACAACAGAAAAAAACAACAAGCCCTATTACTTGAAAAACAGAAAGATATAGTCCTACAGAGTCTCCCCTTCACTACCCTAAAACTTGACCCATCTTGTGCATTTTACGGTCTGACAAAACATTTCTTTCTGTTGTAACCTTTAGCTGTTTCATAGCTTATACATAAATCTTACTACATACTCAGACATAGTCCCCAGGCCAGTGCTGCTTCACTTTGGTTTAAACAACGCTGTTACTTATAACGACAGATTTCTGCTGTCTCTGGTAATGTATGCATGAAAGTATTCTTAGTATCTGGGTGAAAACATTTAACTGTTCCATAATAAATATAAGTCTGATAATTTACAACAGTGCTAAATACGGTATATGTATATCTATTCCCCAGAGCCACTGTGGTCTCTTAAGTAGGTGTCATGTTAAAAGAGCTCGAACTTTCCAAGGAAGGCCAGAAATCTCAAGTATGCAGCACCCTGTGTAGTCTTGAACAACTAGCAAGCTGTCCTGTCAAGACCTGTTAAAAAACTGTTTAGATTTGGGCCTTTAAAACAATATATGAGGAGTCTGTCAGATGACAGCGGGTGTTAACTGCCCTCTACTGGTACACAAGCAGAACAATTTAAATGCAGCTACTGGAAGTTTAAGAAGCTCCTTTACGAATGGTAGTGTGAAGCATGAAAGTGTATGCAAAATTAAGGTTGCTATCCACAAAGATACTTGCGCCAACATATGCTCATAACCTGCAGCACATGACAATGAGTCCATTACATATGTTCTGATAAAATGCATAAAACTGCTCACACAGAGTAAGAAAACCACCTCGATAAACCTTTAAACCAAAAGTGAGGTGCAATATGTATCTTCAACAATCATGTGGGTACCTAAGTGGCGGGGTTTATTGTTATTTCCTATGATGTACGTTAAAATATCATTGTATTGCACTACAACATTACACTGGAGAAAGGGTCTCCTGAAATATGCTGCGTTATGTTGATCGGCCAATAAAAGCAATGTGTGTAATAATGTGTGAATTATCATCCCAACAATTTTCTTACCATGGCAATTGGTCTACCAGACATGTTAGAAAATTTCTATTGGAAAACGATAATATCTGTGTATGTACTGATATCCAAGGGTGACCTACAGTGCATTTCCGGGACATAACTTTCTTACGATTGTTGTCTGGCAATTATTAATGGCCAAAATATTGTCATATTTGACTTTAATCCTACAATTTCAGTCTGATTGTTAGTTTTAGATCATTGTATTAAAAGGTATGATCAATATCTGAACGTTCATCGTAAGACAATTAAAATCTGAACGTGTAAGGCCAGTTTAAGTTGTAGCGCTTTTAAGTATCTCTTAAGGTAATGACACACAAGGAGATCAGTCGCCCCATGATTAATCTCGAAATGCCATCCCATTGGCTAGAATGTAAATCACCGGTGGGATGGCATATGCGGCACCGAAATCGCCGAAGTTTCCTCTCAAGGCAATTTCAGCAAATCGCAGCGCTACATATGCCATCCCACCGGCAATTTACATTCTAGGCTGTGGCATGGCATTTCGGGGAGATTTGTCTCGCGGCGACTAATCTCCCTGTCTGTCACAGCCCTAACTCTGGCTTGTGTGTAGAAATGCTGTTTTTAGCTCTAAATATATGGCTATTAAACAAATATCAGCAATCTTGCACAAATATTTTCTTGCAGTAGAACATGTGTCTTTCGTGAAGTTTTCAAACAAAATTAAGGGTTATATGTAACAGTTAAAGGGGGAGTATACATTTGTGTTCTGCTTTAGGTAGAGGAGCTTACCTGTGTGGCTTTCGGATATCCCAAAGTCCAACTCCCTCCTTGGAATTGGCTGTGGCCAGCAGTCTGGGCTCCACTGGATTAAACATCACACTGTGAAATGCTGATGGATAGTGTGCCAAGCAGAAAGGATCTGAAAATTAAAATCAGATAGTGGTAAGTTTTCAGTTGCTCCTCAGCGCTTTGCATGCTCATGGCGATTAGATACCAAGGTACAGCCACAACACTATGGAAGCCTCTTACACCCAAACACAAATCTATATAAAACACTAATGCACATCTGATAAACCATTTTATTTTATAAAGTGATGAAGGAAGTTAGATATTATGCATTATATCGACACAAGTGTAACAACTGCTTCAGGACAATCTAAGTAAAGATGGCTACACACAGCCTGACTATTCACATCCAGTTTGTCGACACATACAGATGGCTAACCTGCACAACACTAAAAACAATCAGTTAAAGGGATACTGTCATTTTGATGGTAAACTTTTTATTTCTAAATTACACAGTTTCCATAGCAAATAATTCACCATTTAATTTTTGTTCTTGGTTCATTTAATTTTTGTTCTTGGTGTGTAGGCGCCATCTCACTGCATTGTGCCTGAGTCTGAGCTTTCAGAAGGAGCCAGCGCTACACATTAGAACTGCTTTCAGATAACCTATTGTTTCTCCTACTCCCATGTAACTGAAGGAGTCCCAAGCCGGACTTGGATTTCTTACTATTGAGTGTTATTCTGATATCTACTGGGAGCTGCTATCTTGCTTCCTTCCCATTGTTCTGCTGATCGCCTGCTGGGGGGGGGGGGGGTGATATCACTCCAACTTGCAGCTCAGCAGTAAAGTGTGACTGAAGTTTATCAGAGCACAGGTCACATATGGCTGTGTTACCCTGGTAAATGAAGAATATGGCTAGCCCAATGTGAAATTTCAAAATTAAATATAAAAAAAAATATTTTTGCGCTTTTAAAAAATGAATTTTTAATGCAGGATTCTGCTGGAGAAGCTCTATTAAAGGATAGAAAAGACTACGTCACTGGGGAAGGGTGCCAAAATTTTAAGCACCCCCCCAGAGAATTTAATCACTTACCTTTTAACCCGGGCTGGTGCTCCTGTTAGGAGAAAGCCACACCAGCCTGGGGTAGCTGCCAACGAGTTTCTCCTCTTTCTTCTTCGGTCTTCGTACCGCTTGCGCATGTGAAGTAAAACGAAAAGCCGAACTTAAACAAAAAAGTCAGCTTCTTCTCTCTACTGTGCATGTGCCGGCCCAGGAATTCAGAAGGAAGAGGAAACACTCGCTCACCCGGGTTAAAAGGTAAGCAATTACAATCACTGAGGAGTGCCTAACATTTGGCACCCCCCGGAGATGTTTACCTTTTCTTCTCCTTTAACTGATGCGTTTTGAAAAAAAACATGTTTTCCCATGACAGTATTCCTTCAACATAGTGTCAAACTAGTACCATACCTTACAATAATGACATTAGAAATAAAACTGGAAAATGAACCACCCTATAAGTAGCTTATGAGAAGTCTCCATTCTATCCATCCATTACCATATGATAGGGCTAGGCAGCACTCTGTATATCCAATTCTACTTACCTCCTTGGGGAGACTCTCTTATATCCCAGATGAGGACTCTTCCATCATCGGAAGAACTGGCAAAGACATTGTCATTGACAGGACTGACTGAAAGGCCATACACTGCCTCCTCATGAGCAAAAACATCCAAGGTTTCACCACTGCAATGCAGAGAAACATGGAAAGCAACAGATTAAAAAAATTAGACCACATCAGCATATATGGATGCTAAACCTAGCTTCATTTTTCAGACAGTTCCAGACCTAAGTGTAAACTAGCCCACTGTGTACTACAAAACTGAGCAGTCTGTTAAAGGAAATATATACTCTCCCCTCCCCGACATGAACTCATTGATTCTAAACTTCAAAAAATAAATATAAATGTATACTTTTTCCATACAGACATACCTGTTTCCACAGATTGAAAGACAACCAACAATAGTCTGCCGCTGCTGCGGAGACCAGCTCCCTACATCTCTTAAGCTGGCCATACATGCACCGATAATATTGTACGAAACCTTGTTTTGTACGATATTCGGTGCGTGTATGGCAAGTCGGCGAGTCAACCGATATCGCAGGAGGCTGCTATCAGTCGACTCAGCGATCGGGCGGGTTAAAAGATTTTGATCAGAATCGGCAGAAGGAGGTAGAAATCCTATTGTTTCTACCTCCTTATCTGCCGTTTCAGCCCTGAATGTTAGTGGGCGATTAAACGATTGTGCAACCAGATCGGAAATCGCCACGTGTGTGGCTAGTGATTCAACCTCTCTTTTTCATGTTGTTCCATTGTGAAGTGATAGAGGGGCTGTAAGTCCGGGAACCTAAGTCCCAAAATTAATCATGTCCTGATGAAACAAGGTGAGGGAATAGTTGTATTACACTGTGAGCCTAAGGGGATAGAGAACTGGTTCCTACAGCACTAAGACAGGCTATTGTGGTTTCCTTTCAACCGGTAGATTCGGGAATGTCTGTATAAGAAAAAAAACATTTATTTCTGGCAGATGAGTTAGTGTTTATGTGCCTTTTTTATATAAACCCAACTAATTGAGCTCATGTCAAAAAGGTGAATAGTATATGAAAAATAATGTTTCACATATATTTTGGCTACAGTTTACATGAGAATTGTGTTGCCAAGTCAAAGATTTGCACATCTGAAATTTGATTTCCTTAAACTAGAGAATCTGCAATTCCCATAATCGTCAATGTAATTCTTTGGCCTCTTCTGTCATCAAACAAGCTGTTTTTGCTATTTGCTTTCCAAGAGGAAAAAACCTTTCTTAAACCACAGTAGAGAAAGTATGATGGAAATACCTCTTCTGTTATAGGAAGTAAGTATACCCAAATGGGTATAAAACAGGGGGACAAACAGACACAAAAATGTCATTCTAAGCAACTTACCAACATACATTAAGTATTTTCAGTGATTGTAAATTTAATTGCTATTAAAAGCAGTATTTGTCAG
This sequence comes from Xenopus tropicalis, assembly GCF_000004195.4. NCBI lineage: Eukaryota > Metazoa > Chordata > Amphibia > Anura > Pipidae > Xenopus > Xenopus tropicalis. Next base: position 109,717,218 of record NC_030684.2, read on the forward strand.
ACTGTTTACCTTCTTTGTGGCACTGGTTATGACCCCTGGATCAATGTAGCAGAAGCCATCTGATTAACCCACTGGAGTAACTGACTTCTGCTGCATTGTTTCAAATGTCAAAACCAGAGGATAGAAAGGGATAAATCAATAATGTGTTAAGTTACATGTACAAATAACTTTAAGGCTGATGTCTGAAGGAGACAGCTGGACAGATCTCTGCTATCGCAGGAGACTAACCCATTCGAAATGCCTTTCCACCGGCAACAATAGGAGTCACCGGGGGAAAGGCCACTGCATCACTTCTGTATTCCGAAGTCGCGCAAATTTCCTCCTGCAGGCAACTACACACGACTTTGGAAAACCAAAGCAATGCGAAGGGCTTTTCACCAGTGACTCCTATTGTTGCCGGTGGAAAGGCAAGTTAGTCACCTGTGATAAGAACGAAAAAATAAAAATTCATTTGATGGAGCCAGGGCACCACCTAGTGACAAAAGCAAAACAAAAAAGCCTCAGATATCTTATCTGGAAACCAAATAAATATTCTATTTTTTAATTATTTTCTTTTTCTCTGTAATAATGAAACAGTAGTTTGTACTTGACTGTAGTCATAAATCCATATAATTATGGATTTAATAAAAAGGTAATAAAAAGGTGATAAAAAGGTACTGTGATACATAAAGGATGGAGCTGACAAAATGTCCCAGACATATGGTCACTTTATCAGGTGATAAAGTATAGTAAACTGGTAGCTACAATTGGGATACATACACTTAATCATACACTTAACCAGTTTTAAACTCATATAAGCAATATTTACTCAAGTAACTTAGAAAGCTATTACTATTAGAACAAAAGTGCATGCTTTTCCTCATCCACTTTTGCAATATGTTCTGCCCAAACACCTCTTCAATTCATACTGTCAACTGCTTCTGAAACAGCTGGACTTAAAGGAACAGTTCAGTGTACAAATGAAAATGGGTAAAATAGATAGACTGTGCAAAATAAAAAAAATTTCAGTATGGTTAATTACCCAAATATGTAATCTGTAAAGGCTGGAGTGGGCAGATGTCTAACATAACAGCAAGAAAGCTAACCAATCAGTGACTAGAGGGGGGGCCATATGAGACATAACCGTTATAAATAGTTATGTCCCATGTGCCCCCCTAAAGTCACTGTCTAACGAAGGGGTTAAAGAGCTGAAAGCAGGAATTAGTGTTCTGGCTATAAAGTAATGTTCTGGCTATTATGTTAGACGTTGGCCTTTATAGATTACATTTTTGCCTTATTAACTATATTACAAATATTTTTTATTTTGTGCAGTCTGTCTATTTTACCCAGTTAAATTTTAATGCTGAACTGTTCCTTTTAAGGGACAGTATGCATCTCTAAATCAACATTAGTGCAAGGAGTAGGGCTTGTGCTGAACGGACTTGTTGCTTATTCTTTTAATTAGGAAACAGCTATACTTTTTTTGTTATTTTTTGCACTAAACTGGGCAAATTTTGATAATCAAACTAAAGCCACATTCTACTTCCTCATCCAAAAGAGCAAATAGAAGAAACCAGCAGCTACTGAGAAGCCACTGTATAATGAGCTTAGGCTGTAGCTGAGGGAAATTTTGCCCTGTTTAGAGCAAGAGAAAATAAGACATTTCCTAATTAAAAGAATAGGCTAAAAGGATGTTTAACACAAGCCATATTTAAGTGTTCCAATGTTGAAAAAGGCGGTATACAGTCTAAAGAGACATTTGTCAGTAATAATTCCAAGCATTACTGTATGGCCATAAGCATTTCCAGCCACTTTCAGTATGGATCCTGCTGACACCTACTCTACATACCTTTCTACATCATGAAGAATAACTTGCTCATCATTGCCTGCAAAGTAAACAAACAAAAAAAATGATTATTATTTATTTATATAGTGGCAACATATTCTACAGCGATTTACAGATATTTACATTATTCACATCAGTGGAGCTTACAATCTAAATCCCTATAACACACACACTATTGTCAATTATATAAGTAAAGGGTTTGTCCACTTTTCAGTTATTTTTACACAGTTAACCAGAAATAAAGAATTTTTTTTGTTCCTTTCTATTTTTTATATTTACGCTTCTCTCTAAGATTAAGTTTAAAGGGGTTGGTTCACCTTAAGTTAACTTTTAATATGTTATAGAACAGCCTATTCTCTCTTTACAATTGTCTACTAAAATTCTAAACTGGAGAGCTGCTAACCAAAAACCACACCAAAAAAATTAAAAAATGATATCCAATTGCAAGTTATCTAAGAATATCACTGTCTGTACTATACCAAAAGTTAATTTGAAGTTTCAGGCTGGCAGCTCAGTACAGATTATGTTACAATACATTTCTTAGCACTGTGTTAGTAACTATTGTATCAATTATAACAGCTAACTAATGAAACTCGGATTATCCTTAGCAGAGCCCAAAAAATAAAAAATAAGACATGTATCAACTAATGTATGAAATTATAACAATTTACAGAGTTGGTTACCCCAAGCTACTCCATGGAGACACACAGAGGTGAAAACTGAAACTTCAATATTAGAAAAATAGTCAAGATACAAAGTGAACTCAAAAAAGTGTTACAGCCTGTGTGAGTATGAGATAATCGCAAAATGTAGTTATTTTTCCCGCGTTCCTAAATGACCTATACGACTTATACATGGGGAGGCATTAATTGTACCTGTTTAAAGAGACAAGTTCCTAACTAACAGATTAGCTTCAGCCCTCTAAAAGTGCAGTGATAATGCTTATGCACCAAATCATTACACCATTAATTCTGAAAAAGGTTAGGTCGGCTTTGATTGGCACACTTCCTTCCCTGTTTTATTAAGCCAGTACAACATCGCTTTGGCTCCAGCAGAAAAAGAATTATCACTTACCTGTTTGCAAGCTGACCATATATGCCCAGATATTGTTCTATGGTCGAAATCTTGCTAATAACCTTACATGCTAATATTCATCCTGACAAAAGTGTGTTCAAGCTGGACAGAAATGTATATCTATATAACCCTAGTTGCTATGTTGGTCAAGACACAGGCCCTCACTTGCCCTAATCCAAAGATGTTCACCATAGCATATGCTCATATGATGTGCTGAGAACTTTCAGTGGGGTCATGAGTCTGAAATGAAACAGATTAGGTCCTAGATTTATCTGTGGGTAAGGAGTCTGGGATGGGGGCAGTTGAGTATAATAATGAGCAAATTTAAAGCAACTGGACTTGTTTGGTAATCATTGAAGACGTTCCACTACTCATCCGAGCAGCTTCTTCAGTTCAACTAACTGGTATGGGAAGTCCTCATCATATATACTCTTCCACTAATCCAATCACAATGGCACTTTGTAACTCTTCAGAAAGGTGACATCTGAAACTCACAGAGGTGTGAATGCTGTGGAGTTACTTTGTTTTTCCTTGTGTTTTTCATCCCTGTGTTTTTCAAACATCCCTGTGTTTTTCAAACATCCCTGTGTTTTTCAAACCTAGCAACACACTGAGACAAAAACTTGTACACCCAAAGGATCCAACACCAAAGGAAATACAAAGCAATGCTGTATACGCAGTCCAGTGTAGTGAGGAGTGCACCGACCTTTACATTGGTGAGACAAAGCAACTGCTCTCCAAGCGAATGGCTCAGCATAGGAGGGCGAACACTACAGGCCAGGACTCTGCTGTATTTCTACACCTAAAAGACAAGGGACACTCCTTTGAAAACAGCAACGTCCAAATTTTGGACAAAGAAGACCGCTGGTTTGAAAGAGGTGTAAAAGAGGCCATTCATGTCAAAGTGGAGAAACCATCCCTTAACAGAGGCGGGGGACTTCGACACCATCTGTCTGCTACATACAATGCTGTTCTAACATCTGTACCCCGGCAGTTTAAGAACTCTTCACACATCCATTCATGCAACTCCAAAAAGTAACACCTGTTTGAAGAGTTGCATGATACTTTGGTAATCCTTTCAAAGTAACTCCACAGCATTCACACCTCTGTGAGTTTCAGATGTCACCTTTCTGAAGAATTACAAAGTGCCATTGTGATTGGATTAGTGGAAGAGTATATATGCTGAGGACTTCCCATACCAGTTAGTTGAACTGAAGAAGCTGCTCGGATGAGTAGTGAAACGTCTTCAATGATTACCAAACAAGTCCAGTTGCTTTAAATTTATTTATACTAGATATACCATGACCTGGATGAATGAAAATCTTCATAGACATATAATAATGAGCGTTTGTCAGTGACTCACCTCCAGAAAATACCCTGGTATTGCAGCTGTTAAAAGCCAGGCAAAAGATGTTAGAGTGGTGCTCTCCTTTCAGCTGGATGGGTTTCGCTTTGGAATGGATTGCTTGCTCCAAGTGCCATAACAACACACGTCGATCATCTCCTCCTGCAGACATATCAACTTTACAGTCAAAAAAATAGAATCTAATTTTCTTCTAAAAACATTATACCATAATGCAAAAAACACAAATGAAGTTTTTAATGAATATGTTGAAATTAAAGCAGGTAAATCAAGATGTCAGTGTTGTACTCACAGACATATACACACACACACACTCACTACTTCGCTCTCCCTCCGTTTCCCATGATCTCTACATATTCATGGTAATCACCAAAAGGACAACATATAGTCAACTTCTAAAGCCCTCAACGCTGGCCTCTATATTGTAAGCTCTCCTGAGAAGGGCCTGCTGACCTTAAGTCTGGACTAATGCTAGTCACATCCTTTTTAAATGTGTTGTTTCTGTCTACAACACTGTGTTTGTTTGTCCCAGTACAGTGTACAGTGATGTGCAATGAGTTTAACTTTTATAGATAAAATAATAATAATGATAAGGTAATGATAATGATCATTTTCTCAGTCCATTTGCCATATGCATGGCACTTTCCACTGATTACAATTGGAATTAATTTACTGTGATTTCCTTTACTTGTCACCATGTCTACAAAAAAGTCAACAATTACAATCATTTCATAAAACATAAACCTCCTTCATAAACAGTGGCAAGATAAGAGCTTTCACTTGCCATTTTTTCATTTTGTCACATCATTAGCAGAGCTAAACAGAGCCACTATAGCTTATCCCATGGCTGCTAAGCATGAGCACATCCTGAAAAGTTGCAAAGCTTAGAGAAAGTATTAAACTCTGGAACTGACTTCATCTGATTTTGCTTAAGGCTAAGAGTCAATTACATATGGAGACCTTTTAAGAAAATAACACTAGAGTATTAAATGGAAGGGTGCCCAAAGTGTTGCACAAGCCACATATTATGGTCTCAAATCCTATTGTGAACAGTAGCTGTGAATTCAAATTTGCAGAAATATCTAACTCTGTTCCCAGCAGAGGCTGTATTTACGTTTTTTTTTTAACTTCGAAAATCAACAAAAGTCTCTATCTTAAGCTGGCTATACACACACCAATAAAATCGTACAAAACTGATTTTTGAACCCGTGTGTGTGTATTGTCCCGATAATTTTCGTACCATGGTGATCGTTTAGTCGATCAAACAGGTTAGAAAATTTCGGCTGGATAACTATAAAATCTGTGCATGTATTGTGTATCTAACAATACCCTTGGGGGACCTACAGTGGAAGTCACATTGGTACGATTGGTGTCTGCCAACTACTTCATGTTCAGAACATCCTCTCATTTGTTATAGTTAGGACTTTATCCTACAATTTCAGTCTGAATTTTAGTTTTAGATTGTTGCATTCAAACATTTTTAAACAAACGTTTTAAATGATTAGTCACCCACTGTTAAATCTTGGCTACCATGGGCAATTAATCTCCCTGAAATGCCTTTCCATTGGCAATAAAGTGAATTGCCAGTGAAAAGGGATACTCATCACTTCATTTTTCAAAGGCAAGTAAAGCTTCCTGCAGGAGGAAACTTTGTGCAACTTCTAAACGCATAAGCCTTCCCACAAGTGATTCACTTTATTGCCGGTGGAAAGGCATTTCAGGGAGACTAGTCACTTGTGGTAGCTGAGATTTAACCTTGGGTTGCTAATCTCCCAGTGATCCATTGCCCTTAGCAGTAAAGTTAAAAAAGCTGAGAAAACCTCAAAACAGGGGAGAGCAAACAGAATAACTGAGGTCCAGTTTTTGACAGAAGCAAAGCAGAACAAATGGAAAAGGGGTAGGAAGGAAAGAAAACTGATAAGGGAAGACATAAGAAAAAATTAAGTGCAAAAGAGCATTAAGAAGAAAAAATAAAATAAGAAAATAAAGGGATGCTGGGAAGATTAGATATGTAGGTTACATAAGTGGAGTACAAAAGGGGAGAAAAGAAAAGAAATTGGCAAAAAGAGAAGAGAATATGAGGGCAAGAGGGGTCTCAAAACAAAAGAGACAAAAAGTGTTGAAGAATGAGATGGGAGCACATGTCATGCACAGGGGTCAGTCAATGTTCTCCCCTTATCTGTTATTGCCAATATTTTTAAAGGACAAGGAAAGGCAAAGTCACTTGGGGGTGCCAAAATGTTACGCACCCCCAAGTGACTTTAATTGCTTACCTTGTACCCCGGGCTGGTACCCATTAGGAGAAAACAGCACCAGCCCGGGGTACCTGTAGCGATGCGCTTCCTCCTTCCTGCTTCGTTTAGCTGCGACTATGCGGTCGGCGCATGCCCAGTAGAGTGAAAAGCAGACTTCTCTGTTAAAGTTCGGCTTTTTCACGCTACTGCGCATGCGCGCGATCGCGAACCAGGAAGTGCTGCAGCTACCCCGGGCTGGTGCTGTTCTCTCCCAACAGGGGCACCAGCCTGGGGTAAAAGGTAGGCGAATAAAGTCACTTGGGGGTGCCTAACATTTTGGCACCCCCAAGCGACTTTGCCTTTCCATGTCCTTTAAAGGCACTGTGACTCTGTTCTATAACAAAGGCTAACCTTAGAGCAGTGACTGTTTTTGGTGTTACTGCTCCTTTAAGCAGTGAATGAAACGCTCTCTGAAATGAATTGTTTGCCAAGACAGGAGTGGAAGAATTTAACTGCCCCGCACAATACCCTGCCTTACTCCAACTGCAGGATAATCTGTGAGTCAGGCCTGATTGACCAACATCAGTGCCCAAACTCAGTGCCCAAACTCAGTGCCCAAACTCAGTGCCCAAACTCAGTGCCCAAACTCAGTGCCCAAACTCAGTGCCCAAACTCAGTAATGCTCTTCTGGCTGAATGAAAGGAAATCCAACCAACAATTTTCCAGCATCAAAGGGAAAGAGTAGGGGCAGTTACAGAAAAATAAAATAGCAAGTCAACTTCATTTTTATACTTTTGGTTTTGAACAGTGTTGTTGGAAAGTGATTTTTCCTGATTTTGGTAATATTTACTAACATAGTAATGGAAAAGTTTTTCAAACCAGAGCCGGAAATAAGATCACTATAGAGAGGGTGCCTAAAGCTGAGCAGAAGGTAGAGCCATCAGTGACTTTATCCATCAAACATAGGAAACATCACACAGAATGTGGCAGCATTATGGAGCTTCAACGGTGGCAAAGCGCATACAGACTTTTAATGACAGTTGCAGCAGAACAGAGCTAAAGAAAGATGCAAAAAAAAAAAAAAAAATATGCTTGAGACCCAGGGATTTCTGGATAAGAGATTTTTCTGTAATTTGGATCTCCATACCTTAAGTCTACTGAAAAATCATTTAAACATTAAATAAAACCAATAGGATTGTTTTGCCTCCAATAAGTATAAATTATATCATAGCAGGGAGCAAGCACAAGGTACTGTTTTATCATTACAGAGAAAAATGAAATAATTTTTAAAAACTAGAATTACTTTCTAGTTTTTGGGAGTCTTTGGCCTTCCCTTAATTCAGAACTTGATATTGGTTTCCAGAAAACAGATCCCATACCTATAATGCAATTTCTACTGTTTTTTTATGCTTAAATGTTCCCCCCTTATGATCATCTGAAGTGCTTGCCTTATGACAAATTTAGGGGCCTATTTGTATGTATATCTTTATTTATTAAGCACTGCTTATGTATCAGGGCTGTACAGTAGTTATTATGCTGTGTAAAAAGAAACTGTGTGTAAACATGTAACTTCCGGTAGAAGAAAAAAACGTGTAAAAAAAAAAAAAATTACACTGATTTTATGCCATTTTTTATAGAGCGAAGCCTGGTGACGTGTGGAGAATTTTGTCGCTGTTTTTTTACACTGTATAATAAATCTGCCCCATAGTGTTAAGTCTGATTGCCAAAAGGCTGTATTTTGGTCTCACTAGACCACAGAACCTTCTTCCAGCTGACTTACTCCCATAAAGCTATGACTGCCACAAAGTTGGACTTTTCAGAAACACGTGTATTTATACTAGAATCATTTAAAACCCCATGACTACACACAAGTGATCACAATTTAACTTATTATGTGACTTTGGAAAGGAATTGGCTGCACTAGGGATGATTCAGAGCTGAACTACACTGGAGATTTTGTATGATGGTGTTGGATCAACAGAACACATCCTACAAGTTCGATGTAGTCGCATTGGGTTAAAAATTAATGGGACTGATGATAAAATCTGATGTGTAAACTACGTGGAAGCTTTGCCATCTGAGGCAAGGGAGGGAAGACTGCATGCTGCGCCTGCATCCGACAAGATAAAATCTGATGGAGACTGAGAACTAAAAATCAAACTAAAGTACATGGGAGATTTTGAGGGTCAGACTTTATCTGACCCACAAAATCGTGCCATGCGAGACTTGGGGATGCTACAAAATCTGATCCCCCCTGCTATAATGCAAGTCAGATCAGATAAAGTGGGATGATGTTTTTGTTCATGCATCTACATGTGGCGGTCACTGTATTTCAACAAGAAGAAAAACGTCTGTCAGACACCAAAAGATTTTATCTTGTCAGATGAAGACACAGCATGCAGCGTTCTCTTCCAATAGATGTGTCATGTCAGATGGCAAAGCTTCAATGTAGTTTACATTAGATGTTTCTATCAGTCCCATTATATTTTGACCCATGCAACTACATCCAACTTGTAGGATGTGTTCTGTCAATCCAACACCATCATGTAGATTAGCTCTGAAAGACTTTCTCATTGAAATACGACTGTTGAAAATACAGTGCTGCTTGAAAGTTTGGGAACCCTTTAAAATTTTCTATAATTGTTATAAGAATGTGACCTAAAACATAATCTGATTTTCAAACGTTCCAAAAGTAGATGAAGAAAAACCTAGTTAAAAAATTGAACAAAAATTATCTGCATGTTGCATAAGAAAGTGATTGTGCTCTCAGTATTTAGTGTGACCCCCTTGTGCAGCAATACCTGCAACTAAACATTTTCTGTGACTGTTGATCAGTCCTGCACATTTACACTTTGACTTGGCCATTCCAGAACATTCACTTTATTCCTGTTTAACCATTCTTTGGTAGACCAACTTGTGTGTTTAGGATCGTTGTCTTGCTGCATGACCCACTGTCTCTTGAGATTCGGTTTATGGACAGATGTCTTGACATTTTCCTTTAGAATTCTCTGGTATAGTTTAGAATTCATTTTTCCATCAATGATGGCAAGCTGTCCAGGCCCAGGTACAGCAAAACAGGCCCAAACCAGAACACTCCCATCACCATGTTTCACAGATGAGATAAGGTTCTTATGCTGGAATGCAGTGTTTCACTTTCTCCAAATATAACGTACCTCATTCAAGCCAAAAAATTATATTTTGGCTTCATCCATCGACTAAACATTCTTCCATTATCCTTTTAAATTGTCCACATGATCTTTAGCAAACTGTAGACAGTTGGCAATATGTTTGGGGGAGAGCAGTGGCTTCCTTCTTGCTACCCTGCCATTCACACCATCGCTGTTCAGTGTTCTCCTGATGTGGACTCATGAACATGAGACAGGCCTTCAGTTGCTTAGAAGTTACCCTGGGTTCCTTTGTAACCTCTCGAACTATTAGACACCTTGTAGTTGGAGTTATCTTTGATGGTCGGCCACTTCTGGGTAGGGTAACAGTGGTATTGAATTTCCTCCATTTGTACACAATCTGACTGACTGTTGATTGGTGGATTCCACACTCTTTAGAGATAGTCTTAATATGCTCATAATCTTTTCCAGCTTTATAGGCACCAGCAACTCTTTTTCTGAGGTCCTCAGACCCCTCCTTTGTTCGAGCCATGATACACATTCACAAATGTGTTGTATATGTGATCAGGCTTTGCTGGATCCCTGTTCTTTATATAAAACAGGGTCTCACACTTGATTGTCATCTCATTGTCTGAAAACACCAGACTCTGTTTTCACCTTCGAATTATATGATAAGCATAAGGATTTGCTTACTTTTGCCACAAGCAGATATGTTATTGGATCATTTTTCCAATTTTAGCAGATTTTATCTGATCTGACTTACATTACAGCTATGGTGATCAGACTTTGTAGGGTCCTACAAAATCTTGTGCTGTTGCATTACAAGATTCTGTGGGTCAAATAAAAAATGATCCACCAAATCTGATCAAAATCTCCCCTGTACTTTAGCTCTAAGGCTAAAGGCAGTGGCACACAGGGAGATTAGTCGCCCTGCGACAAATCTTCGTTGCCACAGGCGACTAATCTCCCCACAATGCCATCCCACTGGCAAGAATGTAAATCGCCAATGGGATGGCATATGCGTTGCTGCGATTTCCCGAAGTCGCCCAAAGTTTCCTTGAGAGGCAACTTTGGGAAATCGTAGCAACGCGTATGCCATCCCACTGACGTTTTACATTCTTGCTGGTGGGATGGCATTGTGGGGAGATAAGTCGTCTTCGGCAACGAAGATTTGTCGCGGGGCGACTAATCTCCGCATGTGCCACTGCCCTAATGTCCCACGGAGAGATTAGTTGCCCGTGATAAATCTCTGCTAATGCAGGTGACTAATCTCTCTGAAATGCCTTTCCAATGAAACAAAGGGAATTGCCGGTGGAAAGGCCTACGCATCTCTTTGGCTTTCCGAATTCGCTAAAAATTCCCTCCTGCAGGCAACCTCATGCTACTTCAGAAAGCCAAAGCGATGCGTAAGCCTTTCCACCGGAGATTTGGAGAGATTAGTTGTTTGCAGAACATTTAAACCCCACACACAAAAATTTAATCAGTGAACGCCTGTTTAAAATCTTTAAATACCTGCCACTCTGGTTGTTTAAAGGGTAATAGTAAGGCTGTAGCATCCTCATAATCATTTAAGGTTCTAACTTCACCAGTAACCCACTCAGCCCCCCCTCAGGAATTTACTTTGGCAGTTGGCTACTGAGCATGCTCAAATCTTCTCAGATTACTAAACATCCTTCAGTCCAGCAGCCAATGAAGAGATGGCATTGCTGGTTTCTATAAACATTATGCTCTAGCTGTCTGCTCCTATTTTATTCTAAGTCCAACCTGCAGCCCAATAACTGAAGCTCAACCAGTAAACACTCAACAACAAATTGAGGAGTTTCTATCTGGCAGCCTGAGAGTTATACACTTATTAAAATGACAGCAATATCTATCTAACTAGCAGTTAAAGCTAGAAATACAAATGCAATCAATTTTGTTAAATCTATTAATACATCTGGCAGCAATACAAGGGCACTGGGGTCTCAAGTCCTTATTAGTTCTACAAAGAAGTTGTACCTAAAGTAAAGGGTATATGTCATTTTAGATATTGTTCTTTTGATACAGGAACTGGACCTGTTATTCAGAATGCTCGGGAGCTAGGGTTTTCCGGCTAATGGATATTTCTGTATTTTGGATCACCATGCCTTAAGTGTAGTAAAAATCATTTAAGCATTAAATACACCCAATAGGATTGTTTTGCCTGCAATAAGGATTAACAATATCTTACTTGGGACCAAGTACAAGGTACTGTTTTATTATTACAGAGAAAAAGGAAATCATTTTTAAAATGTGAATCATTTGATTAAGATGGAGTCTATGGGAGATGGCCTTTCTGTAATTAGGATTACAGGTTACCAGATAGTGCATCCCATACCTGTATAGTGTGATTTTTAGTAGTATGTGTCCAGCTAGGAGCCTTTGGCTGCTGCTTAGCTGTAAATCCAAGACACTTTGTCAGTGTGAGGCAGAGAGATGTAGCAGTTACTGAACACACCCCAGATTTAATTCTTATGTCATTCTAGCTGTTATTTGGATTATATATACTTTGGGTGGATGCTTTTTAAGGATAAAAGTTTACTTAAAAAAGCTGATGGAAAAATGATAAAAAGGCCCCAAAAACTGCAGTCAGAAGTCAGGGAGCTTCATTCTGCACTTCTGCCCTGAAGCTTTCTATGGGGTTGTCCTTACAGGAGGTGCTTCTCTGGGTAAAATTACCAGTGTTTAACATTTAAAACACAACCTGGGCACTATAGCTTAAACTACAGCTCCCAAATTCCTTTACAATGTGGGATAGTGAAAGTTGTAGTTGTAGAAGTGCTGCACATTGGCCAGTGTGTCAGTGACACCATCTTGTCTCAGCACTACACACTGGCTTACAGTTGCACTGCCAGACAGCTCTCTTTATAAGTGGGGTGCGCCCCCCACCCCCCCCTCAGAGTGACTGGGAATACAAGGCGGAGGGGGGGGGGTTATATTATGAGCACAGAGGTGCCTTGACGTTGACATTTTGCACGGTGACTTGCCTGACACCAGCATGTTCCCCCCGTTGTTGGAGAACTCGATGGCATTGACACAGCCGTAGTGCCCGAGCAGGTCCTTCTTGTACAGGTTCCTACAGGCCTGCAGCCTCCTCCTCTGGAAGTCCTCCTTCAGCAGGGGGTCTCCGTGTAGCCCCCTCCGTGACAGGAAGCCCACTGCCGACCGCATGCCGCAACCCGTTCCTTTCCTCATGGTGGCGCCTACCGGCCCGGTTCCGGGATTGCTCGGTGACGAGTCCGATCACACAGACATGGCAGGAGACCGAGCTGTTTAGCCTCAACTTGCGGGGCTGAACCGGACTCCTCCTCCTCCCTCAGCTGATCCACAGCTTCCTCCCCCCCATTCTGTCCCCAGGACTCAAACTGAGGCACAAGCCTGGGCTAGCGCTGTCGGATTCTCCGATGCTAATGGAGGGGGGGGGGCCGTAAGAGCAATAGACTGGCCCAACCAAAGGAGCTTGTAGAGGGGCCCCAAAGTACACTCTTTGTTGGTAGGAGGAGTTTAGCAAAGCTCAGTATGGCACCTGTAGCGATGGGCTCACTCACTTGCTTCCCACAGACAGCGCTTTGTTTTGGTTCTAGGGACCTAGAAATGTACAGTCTCTATGTATTAGGGGAGACCTAGGTACAAACACTTTAACTTCAGTGTGTGTGGTTTACAAGTCGTATTCTTGGTTAATTTCTTTTAGTGATTAGGTTGCTAGTACCAAAATAAATGCACTGGAACAAGGGCAGCACTCCTAGGATTATAAAGAATTGTTAGCAAAATGTAAATGTAAAAATAGAAAGGTTTATTACTTTATTACTATTAGAGTAATAAACCTTTCTATTTTTACATTTACATTTTGCTCACACCAAAAGACCCTTGGAATTTTTTTGTATTTTGCACAGTTTAGTATCATTCCCAATCATTTTTCCCAACATATGAAAATTGAATGAGAATCTCTGCAAAGTGACTGGTGCTGTTAAGGGGCAGATGTATATTGTTAGAAAGTGCATCACCATTCAAAATACTTGGGTGACAAAAGGATCAAGATTGCCATCTGCCAATATTAACCCAAGCCCAGTGTGGGTGGACATGCTGGGGCTCACGCATGTGCATAATGAGGATAAGTTAGAGCAGGGGGTCTCCTACCTTTTTTACCCATGAGCAACATATAAATGTAAAAAATGTTGGGGAGCAACACAAGCATGAAAACATTTCTTAGGGGGTGACCAATAAGGACTGTGATTGGTTATTTGATAGCCCAATGATGGCTGGTAGACAACAGAAGGCAGTACACATGGTCTTAATGCCCCCAAATCTTGTCTTCAAGTTCAAGAAATTCAAAAATGAAAACCTGCTTTGAGGCCATTGGGAGCAACATCATAGGGGTTGGTGAGCAACATGTTGCTCACGAGACACTGGTTGGGGATCACTGAGTTAGAGGTCAGAAGTTAAACTCACTGGGGAAGCAATTTTGTAAGGCAGTACTTGTGGTCAGAGTAGGGTTGCAACCTTTGCTGATGGCAAAATCCAGATGAATAGGGATGACAATGATGTCAGGAAACCTGGTGATGATGTTGGGGCAGGACAATGTCATCGGGAAGGTGGATCTGGTGTTTGGGGGTGCAGAGTTTTCATTTTGGGGCCCTGCTATGACATAAGTCAGCTCCTACAAGAACTGGGCTCTGTGGTTCAAAACCAGAAAGATGACTATGCTACATGAAAGCAGCACTTATGCTGAGATCTTACCTTAAATAAGATCAATAATTTTAACAAAAATGTTCAGATTACTTCCTTCTGCAGCCCATTAAAGTTAACTTAATGCTGAACTTCTCCTTTAACAACAGTACCATCTTCATTTCTATATTAAATATTTTAATAACCTAAGCTCCTCTTTTTTATGCAAATGGATGAGACCACTACTTTAGTTTTCCACATGTGCCACCAACTGCTTCGCAAAACATCTTGCGTACCTAGAAAGCCTCCATCTGATATTGGTTTCAGATATTTGCAGCTTAACAGCAGCTTGTGTTACAGGAGCTAAACATTTCTTTCACACTACAGCTGGCCATACACGCACCGATAATATCGTACAAAACCTCGTTTCGTACGATATTCGGTGCGTGTATGGCAAGTCGGTGAGTCGACTGGTATCGCAGGAGGCTGCTGATATCGGTCCACTCGCCGATCAGCCAGGTCAGAAAATTTTGATCGGGCGCCATAGAAGGCGCCTGAGCAAAATCTGCCGTCAGGGCTGAATCGGCAGAAGGAGGTAGAAATCCTATTGTTTCTACCTCCTTATCTGCTGTTTCAGCCCTGACGGTGTGTGGCGGATCCAACGATGTTTCGTGCAACCATCGCCAGATCGCCACGTGTGTGGCCACCTTACAATAGCATTGCCTTACATTAACAAATCTAGGAACAGGGTTTATGGCTTTCCCTACTGGAACAAGAATCCATGACATTGCTGTTACAGGGCAAGGTAGACCTTCAAGCTTTCATATACACATTGCTTTGGGTTACAAAATAGCTTTTTATTTATATTCTATTTCATTCATAAGTCTAGGTCAAGGCAGCTTTTTCATAAAGAGCAAGACAGGGATACACCCTTCATCGGAACAGTCTGTGCATTTCATAATAAACTGACAGCTAAAATAGGCAGGGCTCTTATGAGTTAATTATGTCACTCAGCAGCCCCTGTATGTACAATTGGAGATCATCGGCGCAGCTTGATGATGTCACAGCAGAGACAGGAAGTAGGTAACCGTGGTTGGAACGCTGGTGTGCGTGCCAGTAGAGTGTGTTTGTGTGTGTGCGGCTGCCGTAGGTACCTCGGTTTGTAGTATGGGCTGTTTAGAGCTATTGCATGGTTGGGCAGCGTGCATATCCAGCGTTTTAAGTTTGTTGTAGTTCCACTCCCAAACCCCCGGCTAATAAGTAAGTTTCATTCAGCAGCAGTTATCATCAAACAGCCCATTATTTTATGCATGTCTGTGCTAAAACAGAACATCATCTTTGCGTTTCGTTCTTTAAAATTGCTACATAAATCGAAGTAATCCTTTTAAGGCAGCTATACTTTTTTATTGGTTGGGTGTTTACTTTGTTTATTAGTGTGCTAACTGGGTAGGAAAGCTACAAGCTTTGTGTAACCGTTTTGTAACACTCTAGCCATTCTATTTATCAACCAAGTTCAGAAAAACGGGCTAATTAGGACAATAAGCCTCAATTAGGAGTGCTTAAATGGATTGAATATTACATGCTTGTTGGCCTATCATTAAAGGAACATGTGCCCATTCATGCTCTTAGTAGCTTGTGACTACAGGGGCAAAATCTCCTGCTCTGATAAATAATAGCAAAAGTTAATGCATTGACCCTAGGGAACCCTGGATTTTACAGCAGTCCTAGAAATGGTTGTATTCCCAGTGTTCCACTGGTGGGTTGTGTTAGTGGGCACTAGTAACTTAGATAATTGGAGGCTAATGCTGTTATTAATGCCACACTCTTTAAGTGTTGATGCAACACACCATTAATCATGCAATTATGCTGAATTCTGGGAAAAAAACTAGGAATTGTCAAAAACTGCCCTTGCACTATGTGCTTTGTTCCTAAATGAGCTCTAATGGGTGTCACTATTCAGTGGTATCTGTGCAATTTAAAATTGTTTGCATACAACCTTGAGTGTTCTATAGTCTGCTTTATAGCAGCCAAATTACCTGTGTAATATATATGTATTAAACTTGGTGTACATGGTATACATATAAATCTAATAAAATAATGGTCTTATGTTTGCATTTTCCTGTTAGGTGCCTCTAAAAAATGCCCAAGCACGCTGGGCTAACTCTTGGTGTTGCATCATTGGTGGGTACAACAGTGGGTTTTCTCGTCCTTTGGAAGTTTCTTAAAAATCGCAGAAGCCACCTTTGCTCGGCTGTAGACCACAGAAATTCTGTTATCCTAGATGCCACTGGGCATGATGCTGACAAGCAGTGTTCATTAACAAATCTGAAAGAAACTCCTAAGGTAGAATCCTCCGGCATCTCTGTGATAGAAAAGATCCTGGTGGCAGACATTGAAATAGTCTCTAAATCCGAGGAATGGGAGGCTGTGTGGCTTTTGCTAAAGAAAGATCTTGATGTTTACCCGGTACTCGGCATGGATTGTGAATGGGTAAGTGTTCATATCTGCCATTGTATTAGAATTGCTTTATGGTCGATGTCACATGTGGAGATTAGTTACCCCGTAATTAATTTCAGCAGCTATCTGGTTTCTAGGGTCAAATTTACCATAGCAATGAGAACGTGGTATGAATGAGGGACAGACATATGAATAGGAGAGGGCCTGGGCCTAAGTAGAAAGATAAATTAATGTTACAGGTTCACAAAGCTATAGGTTTCCTTCCTTTAATCTGCCTTCTATTTATAATAAACTTTCCAACACTTGATTGGAATGGTAAATTTCTTAGTACAGGTATGGGATCAGTTATCTGGAAACTTGTTGTTCAGAAAGCTCCAAATTACCAAATCAAATCAGTTTAATATTTCAGATTTTTAAAAATTATTTCCATTATCTCTATAATTAAAAAAAACTACTTTTTATTTAATCCCAACTAAAATATAATGAATCATTAAAAGAGAAGAAAAGTCTCAATCGTAGGGGTTTACCACTAGTTATTTTAATCACTGATATCCATGACTGGTGCTCTAATTAGCAGAAAAATGCACCTGGGTACTCTTCTGATCCTCTTTCTGCTTCTTTGTCCTTGCATGGGTGCACATGCACAGGAGAGTAAAAATCCCCAGCTCCTGAGCCTGGATAACATGTCCCATACTTTATTCCTGTGTTACATTAACCAAGAGGTGTGTTTATATCTTTATATTTAGGTATCTGTAGATGGAAAAGCTGGCCCAGTATCGCTTCTGCAGATGGCTTCTTATAGTGGATTTTGTGTCCTGGTTCGTTTGCCACAACTGACAAGTTCAGGATGCACTATTCCAAAGACACTTCTTGAACTGCTGGCAAACAACAGTGTTCTAAAGGTTGGAGTGGGATGCTGGGAAGACTCCTCTAAATTGTTCAATGACTATGGCCTTTCTGTGAAAGGATGCGTAGATATCCGATACCTGGCAATGAGACACAGGTTTGTATATCAGTGGGGTTTTTTGTAAGAGATATACTGCCTGTTGCCTGTCAGCTGCAGCTGAGCTACAGGTTTTTTTCTTTTTTTTTTGTGCGTGTGTTTTGGGAGTTTTTGCTCAATAGCTGGGAAACAATACATTATGATCATTAAAAATAATAGAAAACATTTCCAAAGCCATAGACATTCCTATTTATTCAGGTAACTTTTTTTTTTCTATGTTGCTAAAAAATAAACCCGGTTGTGTATTGTTATGGTCCTCATAAGGTATCCACTAACTCAGTGAGCACCATACAGACTATGAGAGGATCACTCTCGAGTTACCAATCCCAACCAGGAATTCACTGCCCAGCCTCCACGCCTCTCCTTACCGGGCCCCCTAAACCCCTGGGTTTCCCTGTGTTTGTGGGGTAATCTTCCACAGTAGTTTTGCCACTGTTTCTAACTGGGAAGTGGCTGCAATTGCGCAAGGCTGGATTGAATTTAGAAATAAAAGTGCCAAGATACATTGTTGATAACCTATTTATGTGTAACAGGAACTCTAATAATATTTTTTTTATGTGTACCTGTGTATGGAGCTTTTTAATTATTTTATGGGGCTTTTGGAATCATTCCAATTCACTGCCTCAACATGCATTTTGTTGAATGGCAACTGGTACTTCGTTCAGCACACATTTGCAGTAGTCACAATAACATGGTAAGCAGTTCTAGAAAATATGAATTATGCTGTAAATAAATTTAATGTTATTAGCAGGCTAGCTATTAAATGCTTCACTTTGTATACAGTGGCTATAGAAAAACATTGCTTCATTGCTTAATGCAAAACTTTAACAAAGTGTTTATTACCCCCCAACTAGGAGAGATATTCTCCAGAACACTCTGAGCCTGAAGAGTCTCTCAGAAACGATTTTATCCTTTCCTTTGGACAAATCTTTCCAGCTGAGATGCAGTAACTGGGATGCTGAAGAGTTCACTCAGGATCAGGTGGGAATATCACCTTGTTGGTACTGAGGCAAATAATGCATTTTTATATTGTGATTTGGCTTTTTCTGTACATGTTTTGCTTTTAATACGTCCCTAGAGATGGCTTGCTTGTAAGGTGGGCAGCTGTACACTGCTGTTGCCTTGGTAGGATAGTAAAACTCAGGATGTCCAGTTGATAATGAAGCTCCGCTATAGCCTTAGAGACAGTTGATAGGACTCTATGGAGTCTTCTAAGTAGTTTCTGTCTAAATGGGAAGCCAGTCTAAGATACACTGGAGTTCAAAGACCATATCTGTGTATGCTGTGTTTGAGGGATCATTCTCCTTAAAATGTGACCTATGGTATTATGTATACAGCAAAATTCTAAGATAATTTGCTATTGGGCTTAATTCCTTTATTTGTGTGGCTTTTGACTTATTAGCATTTAGGCTAGTGGCCTATGTAGGCACAATATAATGAGAAAGTATGCATTTTCTGCTGTTTGAGTAGAGTTTATGAATATTACTACATTACATTGTAGCTAATCTGAACTAAAAGATCATTTTAAAGCATCTTTAAACATAGTACACTCCATGGTATTCTAAGAGTTTCCAGTTGGTCCACATTGCTTAACAGTGCAGATTAGTCTCACAATCAGCTTTTTGCTTGCGAGCATCACTGACCAATGCAATTGTCATCTCAAGCAAAAAAAAATGAAATCGTGGTCACTGCACTCTGAGTTCATTAACAGCGTCTCGATTGTTTGAATCCTTGAGTTCCACTGTACTAAGGTTGTTTTAGTCAGCAGCATTATATAGGGAATAATACAGGTATAGGATCTGTTATGTGGAAACCCATTATCCAGAAAGCTCTGAATTAAGGGAAGTTCAACTCCCATAGACTCAATTTTAATTCAAATAATATTTTTAGAAATTGTCTTTTTCTCTAATAATATAACAGTACCCTGTACTGTCTCCTAACTGAGGTAACATTAATGTTTACTGGGTGCAAAACAATGCTGTTGGGTTTATTTAATAGACTTAAGGTATGGAGATCCAAATTACAAGATGTCTTATTCGTAAAGCCCCAGGTTAAAAGCATCCTAGATAATAGGTCCCATTCCATTTATACCTCTGTTTAAAATATAACATTATTCAAAGTAACTGACAACTACCATGAGGACGTAGGCCAAGCCAAAAAGATATGCTTCCAAACCAGAAGTAAGTTTGCTGTTGCATCTTCTGACAGCTGAAAGCAGTTTTTTGGGGTTTATTCCCTTCAGTTACAGTTGCAGGACTGCTTACTTCAGATGCCTGATACAAAAATTTACTTTTACCGTTTCTGATACAAATAATGACTTACTCATTAAGTTCTTCAACATATGCAGTTTAGTATTCAACTTCACCAGCGTGGTTAACCAGTGGCAACCAATCAGCAATTACATTTAATCATCATGTTGCAAGTTAGAAGATGAAAACAAAGATCTGATTAGTTGCTGTTAACCATTGCTATAACAAAGTGTTGTGTTTGCTTTTACAAAACTATAATATAGGTTTTGCACCTGTTACTGCAAATAATCATAGGAATCACCTCGGTGTTCTTTGGCTTTATGACTTTATATGATTTTTAACATTTTAGCAATAACCCATGTAAGCCTCTGCAGTCTTACAGTAATTAGTCAAGTAGAGCAAGCAGATCTTCTCCCGATATACCCACCTAGGGGTGTGGAATATCATACTAATTTGATAAAATAAAAACGGTGGGCAATGGTGCCATCGAATCGGATACCACAACAATGTGGTTCCTGAACTGATGGAAAAATCAAACCTGCCCGATCAAGATCTGGCCAATTTCAGGCCAGATGTTGGTCGGGTAGGCCCGTCACTGGTGCCCGTGCACAGATACATAAGCTGCCGAATTGGTCTATAGGACCAGTATTGGTAGCTGAAATCGGCCCATGCATGCCCACCATAAGAATGGGTGCTTGAAATGTAAACTCTTGTATAGGAAATTACTGTAGCTTCAGTCCTTGACAATTTAAAGGGGTTGTCCACCTTTGAATTTACTTTGAATTAACAGTTTTTGTTTGGCAACTTGGCAGCTTGGTGTTTCAGCAGCTAATTGGTTGCTAGGATCTAAATTACCTTAGAAGCCAGGGAGTGGTTTGAAGATATCTAAATAGGAGAGGACATGAATATAAAAATAAGTAATATAAAGTCACAATAACAATTGAACTGTAGCTTTACAGAGCAATAGTTTTTTGGCTTGGGAGTCAGTGACCCCCATTTGAAAGCTGCTAAACTTAGAAGAAGGTAAATAATTCAAAACTGTGAAAAACAAATAAGACTAATTTAAAAAAAGACTAACTCAAAGTTAACTCAAAGGTGAACCACCCCTTTAAAAGGCAAGTAATACTGTAGCATATTTTCCATAACTTCTGCATGATAGGTAGACTGCCAACATCTACCAAGAGCAGCTAATGGAAAGGTAACCACTTTGGGAATAGTAAGAAAAAATAGCATGGAAAATGAGATGGAAGGGATATTTCAGTTCAGCCTGATGCCTGGGGTCTGTTCACCAGCTAAAACCAGGATTACAAAGGCAGATTTACTATAGATACAATTTGCATCTGTTCCTCAGGTAAAAGTCTCATCCATCCAGCCAGATATGCAGAGCAGCAGTACATCATGCTCAGAGTTACACTCATCGTTTCAATATCCCAGTGCAAAGGTAACAGCCCCATAATCTTGTAATGCACCATTTCTTCTAATGCACTGGGTATCGTTCCCCTCCTCTCTGCCAAGTAAATGTTCCGCTCTCTTGTTTTCTTGTCTGAGCCAGTCTTCATGGACAGGTTATTATGGTAATACCCTAAAAGACTCACTGTGTGATAGAGAATGCTGATGTGGAGACACTCTCGAATGTTTGGTGCACATTTGGGGTAAATCTTCAATGTATAATGCACTCTTGGGGTCAGTCTGGGCAATGTGTTTGTCTCACTCTTAAGGCCAACTTGCACTGTGTGATATCACTGGAGTTCAATCTAGATTGTGATGCACTTTTGGAGTCACTTTGATCTGTGTGTGTCGCGCCCTTTAGCTTTGTAATATGTCATGTACTTTTTGCTGGCACTGTTGATTGTGTTTTGGGGCACTGTGCACTTTTGCAGAAAATGAAGTGATTCCTCTGTCTAAAGCTGCATTCATTTAAAGGGGTTGTTCGCCTTTGCAGTTGAAAAGTTTCTTAGATTTGGCCTTTCTATAACATACTAAAAGACAGCTTAAAGGTGAACTGCCCCTTTAATCCAGCTACAATTTATGTCAGTGGTTCTCAACCTTCCATGCTGCGACCCTTTAATACAATTCCTCATGTTGTGGTGACCACCAACCATAAAATTATTCCTACGACCATCAGAAATATGTGTTTTCCTGTGAAAGGTTCGTTCGACCCCTAAGGGGGTCCCGACCCACAGGTTGAGAACCGCTAATTTAAGTGGTGCACCTAGAGCTTTCAAAGTATTAAGCTGGCACAATAGAGCAGTTCAATGCAGCGAGCTTCTTCAGGTAGCTGATAAAGGCGACCTCTTCTGAAATGTATTTTGACTGAATAAATACAGTACATGCCAAGCTTGCAGGTGGATATAGCACCTACAACAGAAACATGCCCAACCTTATTTTGGTCAGTAACCTATGAGTAATGTAAGTGCATAGATAGGTCTATGTAAGTAAGTGTATATGTGCATTGGGGTTTATTTGGAAGTGTTGAACTTGGTGGACTTTTTTCACCCAACTTAACTGTTATTAACTACTGTATGTAACTATGTGAGGGTTCAGATATTTCACTAGGGATGATCAGGGCCCGGTTTGGATTGTTCTGTGCACACAGTAAGCTGTTCTTTTATGCTGTGTAATTATACACAAATTACTTTGTGGAAGTAAGGATTTCATTTTTTTCAGGTTAGACCTTACACAATTGGCATCTGCATAAGCTGCTTAGGGGGACCTTATGATGGTTATAAATCTTTACAAACCACGGATCTTTCAACAACACTCTATTCCAGAACAATGCAAGTAGCATCCCTGAATGTCAGAAAAAAGTTACAAATATCAGAAAAGAAGGAAAGTCTTTAGGTTATTAATTTCCATGATCTTAAATAATTTAGTAAATATTAACAGGTGAAGGTATCTAATCAGGGGCAAGTAGTTTTGGTTCAGAAGAAGATCTGCTGCATGCATCAAGGAGATGTTTATTTTCCTCCTAGCTCTTTTTGCTAATACTGTATTCTTATAATACAGGTGTCGGACCCATTATCCAGAAAGTTCCAAATTATGGAAAGACCACCCCCAATAGGCGCAATTTTAATCAAATAATTCACATTTTTAAAAATGGTTTTCTTTTTCTCTGTAATAATAAAACAGTACCTTGTACTTGATCCCAACTAAGATATAATTAATCCTTATTGAAGCCAAAACAATCCTATTTTAATTACTGTTTAAATATTTTTTTTTTAGCAAACTTAATGTAGGAGATCTGAATTATGGAAAGATCCCTTATCTGTAAAAAAAACCCCAGGTCCCGAGCATTCTGGATAACAGGTCCCATACCTGTATATATATATATCCAAATATCTTTCTTGTCCCTTCCCCAAATAGGTTTTGCATAATTTGAATTTTATTAAAAAAAAAAAAAAAATCATATCCTCATCCTAGCGGTTCCTAGCGGTTAGGGGGACCGGGACACATCATTTCCGCTACGTTGGTGCATGTGACGTCATTCTCACGACACAGGGGCATATTTAGGTCCGGTGCGTAGGGCAACACCAGACCTAAATGTACCCCCCTGCCTATAGGTCAGGTTTATCATCCTATTGCTGATAGGACTGATTGTTTTGCAAACCTGACTGTCCCTCCTCAGCCTGTCAGTTATAGCTTCTAGTGCTAATGGCCTACTGCTGCACAAATATGGCAGCCCCCTCATAGAGGAACATGGGGGATCAGATAGGGAATGTAAAAGCTTGGACAAATACTTTAAGGTAAAATTATAAAATGCATGCAAAGATAGTGATCGATTATAATGGATGTAAAAAAAAAATATTCAATTTCTGGTGTCAGTATCTCTTTAAGAGAGATTGCCTTTACAAGATTACCAGGCAGAGAATTTCACAACCTCACTGCCTTTACTGTGAAGAATCGGTTCATCTTTGGATAACATGCCTTTCCTCCAGTCTAATGGTATGGTGTCTTGTCCTTGTTCTTTTCTTTAAAAAAAATGTCCCCTGCTATTTATCTTTAATGTAGAGTTTAAAAAAAAAAGAAAAAAACAACCTTGGGGTCTTTTTTTTTTGTAGTTTTATTCCTTTCACTTTTTCTAACTCATTGGGTGCTAGCCTACAGAAAGGATATCAAACTGTACTGTATACTTAAGATAAGGCCTTTCTTCCAGGCTTCTGTTATCATAATGGCTGGCTGCCAGAGACTGGAGTGTAAAGGGACTCCCCTTTGCCACTCACATTTCCAGCCACCATCTTCTTTTCACCCATGCAAATGAATTCATGTTACATGTTACTGACTGATATGCACCAGACACTGGGCGAATTGGTTCTAGATACCTTCTAAAGAGCAATTTAGTTTTACTAACGTACCCAAACTCTGGGGGAGGGCTATTCCAAAATGATGGTTAAGGATGGTTAGGAAAAACTGCAAGGAAATTGTCTATTTGGTTTCTTAGGTACAACTGAAAGCCAGTTTAAGTGAGATTTCGAGTAAAGGACTGTGTGCTGCTATGCTTACTCTATTGACCAATTTTTTTACAAAATTAATTGTTAAGGCTGATGTCCCATAGTTGCCCATGATAAATCTCACATGTAATTTACACTTAAGAACTAACACTGCCCACACGCCCCCTCTCTCTCCACCTAAAATGAAGGAATTAAGATGATAATAATAAAAAATCTTCAGTTCAGGGGCAACAATTGACTTCCTGTACTAGAAGGAATCGGGAATATTATTGTGTTGGAATAATTACGCCTGTTGGATTTTTGCAGGTTTTGTATGCTGCCAGGGACGCTCAGGTCTCTGTTGCCCTTTTCCTGCACCTCCTTGGGTTCTTCTCAGATGATTTGCCCTGCCCGTGGGAATCGTTGTTGGGAAAATGCCAAGGACTAATAGACGTTCCCTTTAAAGGAAAAGGGAATGGTTTTTCAAATGGTGAAATGAGCGGATCTTCGCGACAGAGGAAAGAGAGAGCTGGTGATCAGCCAACACAAAACTCTCAAGGCAGAGATCCCCGCAGAAACAAAAAAAAGCCACTGGGTGTAGGATACTCTGCAAGGTATGTGAGGCAAGGTGATATGTTCTACTGAAAGTGAATCGGCAGGTAATAGGGTATGTCAACAGGTAGCATCCAGGGAACAGCAGTTATTATAGTGTAGTATATCATAGCAATCCTCTCCAATATAGGATGGTATTTGTTTAAGAGGTATGATAATATACACTCTTTCAGTAAATAAAAAACTTCTCCAATCCACCAAACCCAGTGTGCTTCATAAATCCTAATTGTTCACCTCCAGTGATAATGGGTAGGTACTTACAGACGTTTCTGTATGACTTAACTTAACTAAAGTTCCCCGTTGTAGATAAGCTCTTCCCACAGTTGAGCTGTAGTTTTAACATAGCATATAACATCTTTCTAAAATCCCTGTGATGATCAGAACAATAACTGCTTCCAAAGCCCTAGCTGTGCCAGTGTTGTATTCTCCAGTGGCTTGTTCTTATAAGGGCCAAACTGCGTCTGATGTCATCCTAGTGTGCCCCCACGAGAACACACCGCAGGAGAATACACCACCTTCCTGTTGGGGCTGGTTTTGGCCTCTGTGGATCCAAGTCCAGACTTTTTTAGTATTTTTATGTAGCACCATCATTTTATGCAGAACTTAACAGAGTAAAGGGACACAAATAAATAAAAGACCAATGTTGTTGTCTGTTTTATTGCAGAGAAAATGAAAATCTTTTAAAAATTAAAATTATTTGCTTGAAATAGATTCAGAGCCGTAATTCAGAGCCTTCTGGATAATGGGTTTCCGAAAACAGATCCCATACCTGTACCTTAGGATTCTCTGATAGTAGGAACCAGGCAGACCTCTGCAGTCTCTGACCTTGGTCACTTCAGCGGCAAGATAATGAAAATCTGAATTAAAAATGCACACACTTAAACCCTAAATGAAACAAAACATTTTTTACTTGCAGAAAGTCACCTTTGTATGATAACTGCTTCTTGCATGCTCCTGATGGACAACCACTGTGTACCTGTGATAGGAAGAAAGCTCAATGGTATTTGGATAAAGGCATTGGAGGTAGGAACATCTTGTCACATTTACCTGTTAACTGCAGAAACCTGGGCATAACTTGTCCCATGCTTGTCACTACGAGTTACTGCACTATGGCTGTTTTTGCCATTATTAGTTTTCCTTTGACATGTCTCTTGAAGTGTTCACATAAAATATAGTGTTTAACAACATTATACCTGTCATATCTTTTTTTTTTAAAAAACACTTCTGTTTATTTTCTGACAGATTTATAAGGCATCCTCCAACATTAGTCATGACCTGAGGCACACAGGGCACACGGATCCATTTCTGTGTGTAGCAACACTGACAGTCACAGCATCGATCTGTGTGCAATTATACAGTTGATATAGGCATGAAAAATGCAAAAGCATGTATTTTTGCCCCAGTATCTGCTCTGTATAGCTGTGCTGCACTCAGACAGAAGCCAAGCCTGTCAGTGGAGCTACAGACAGAAGCGGATCCACTTCTTGCCCCCTGCATACAAAATGAGAGAAGCAGACTGTATTGTTTGCTCTTAGCCTTAGAATAGCCCACTAGCTGAACAGGGAAACTTCTATACTGTGTTTTAGCTGGATGCTGCCCACTGCTGCATATACATACTTACTTACTTACATACATACATACATACATACATACATACCCTAGGGATATCAGTGACAGCATAATGGATGGGTGGGGGATATTTGCGTGCATTTGTTGTAAACTCTGATTATTTTGTTCTTTGATCTAGACCTGGTGAGCACCATTCCTTTCGTTGTGAAGCTGCGATTTGAGCCATCTGGCCGCCCAGAGTCCAACGCAGATTATTATTTAACTGTTAAGGAGAACCTCTGTGTTGTGTGTGGGAAGAGAGAGTCGTACATACGGTAATGGAAGTAAAACTCTTGCTATGTCACAGCGGTTTTATTAGGACATAGTTTGTTATTACCTCTGTTTATTGTCTGTGTCTGTAGGAAGAACATTGTCCCCCATGAGTACCGACGTCACTTTCCTGTTCAAATGAAGGACCACAACTCTCATGATGTGCTTCTTCTCTGCACTTCGTGCCACGCTGTGTCTAATTACTATGATTCCAACTTGAAACAGAAGCTGGCTGAGGAGTTTAATGCCCCTATTGGATGTGAAGAAGGTGTTCGCCTGCTGGAAGATCCAGTACGCCGCCAGGTGCGCTCTGCAGCTAGAGCTCTTCTTAATGCCGCAAAACTACCTGAGTGCCGCAAGGAGGAGCTAATTAGTGAAATCAGAGCATTTTATAATACAGAGGACATCACTGAAGAGATCATGAAAGAGGCTGCTGGTCTGGAAACCAGGTAAGGCAAATGGTTCCAGTAACGGAAGATGTTTAAAGAGATTCTTTGGAAGCAACAGAGGTTCAACTGATTATTTATATTCAATATTATCTATAGTAATAATTCCTGGCATGCTAACATTTTATCTGCCTTAATATAGGGTATCTAGGGTGACAGACTATATCAAGCATGGCAGCAGCACTCAGTGCCTATAATTCCTTTTCCTTTCTTACAGTCTTGTCATTTTATTTGATTTAACCAGGCTAGCTGGCTTGTTGATTCGGCTTCCCTGCATAGCCTTAATTTATAAGCAAGGAAGGAAATGGAATTGGACCAGTATTAAAGCTTGTAGTATACTGTGTAAATCTTTCTCTCTGTTGGACCAGCTTAACTTTTGGATTTGCTTCTCTTTACCCTAAAGGAAAAGTAACACAAAATTTTTTTAAGTAAAAAATGTATTCTACCATGCTCCAATAATTGCCCTATCCTCTGCACACTATTTATTATTTTGAACGCTTTATTAGAAAATACCTGCTAAAACTTGGCTTTTGGTCATTTGAAATAGGATGATGCAGAAGAAGCAGAATCCTCTATGCGAAAATTGATTGCTCAATCCTAGCCCGGCTCCTTCCTATACAGAAGGAAGGCTAGGAGGAGAAGGCAATCGTCGCATAGTGGATTCTGCTTCTTCTGCATCGCCGTATCGCCCTATTTCAAATGACCGGAAGCCAAGTTTTTGCAGGTATTTTCTAATAAAGCATTCAAAATAATAAATGGTGTGCAGGATAGTGCAATTATTTGAGCAGGGTAGAATAGATTTTTTTTTTTACAAAAAATTGTGTTACTTTTCCTTTAAAATACACATTTTCTGAGAATTATATTGTGATCCTTCCTTCTAGTTCTTATCTCAACTTCCCTTCTGCAATGTTTCATAAAACCTTCAATGCCATTGCAATTCTTTCATTCATTTTAGCATAGAATATTTCCGATAGTCTTAGGAATAATTTTATGGTTGGGGGTCACCACAACATGAGGAACTATATATTAAAGGGTTGCGGCATTAGGAACAAAATGTATCATTTGTGTCCCAAATCCTGGATTGTTAGCATTATGATACAGTATGTCAATCTATGCTTGTTTCTTCATTTTGTAATTGTTTTCACTCTGTTTGCCATAACACTCATGTTCTCAGTATTGAAAACAGTTGGCTGCAAGACATGTTGGCCCCTACATGTCCCATGTAGGCTCCCATTAATGTCTATAGCTCATTGGACCGCTTTGTTTTTTTTTCTCAGAAAAAAAAAAATGTCCAAAGCCTTCCAGTAAGCTATAGTCCTAAAAAGAATACCATTAACAAGTGCTGCTAGTTTGTTTTACTCAATTTTCTTTATTTTGAATTTATCGTATTCAATAATACAGGTATGGGACACGTGTTTTATTATTGTAGAGAAAAAGCAAATCATTTTTTAAAATTTGAAATAATATTTGAATAAAATATAGTCTATGGGAGATGGTCTTCCCGTAATTCAGAGCTTTCTGAATAATGGATTCCATACCTGTGTATATATTGTGGATTCTGCCACTAGATGGAACATTCAGTACATACTGATGGCAGAGAATATTTTCTGCTAAAAGCCTTGGAAAAGATGTCAGATATCCTTGGATAAAACCCTCTCAGCATTTTTATACTCCCTTCCGGAACAAACAAAAATACCTTGCAGCAGTTTGCTTCCATAGACTCTGTGAGGTCAGACTCAGACATGAAGTCTAGAGCAAACTGGTACAATGAGTGACCTAGCTTTCAGGCAAAATAAATCTATCATTATCCTTACATTAAATGACTTGATAATGTTAGAGCCTACAGTTCTTAAAGTTGATAATGGACCTTAACATTCCTGGTACCTTTCATATTCCAGCATCATTTTGAACGACCATCCATGAGCAAGTAAGGCTTTAAAAAAACTGAGAATTCCTTTGTGTGTGTGTATGGTCATTGTATTCTATGGTGGACATATTTTGATATGGAAACCAGAAACAAGGAAATAAAGAGGTAGTAAAGAAGTAAAATCCAACCTTAGGAAAAGCCACTACTTGTAATGTCAATAAATGAAACCTTTTTGCCTCCCTTGCCAAAAATAATCAGAAAATATTACTTTCAAGGACAACTAAACCCTAAAAAAGAATATGGCTAGAACTGCTGTATTTTTTTATACAGCTTGGTAACAGTACTGATCCAAACCTTCAGTGTTGTCTATAGTAGATCCTGTTAGGCCATTTTTTGCACCTTTAATGTACTCTTAAGGAGCTAAGCTTAGGGATCATGGGAAATCCTCCACACATTAGCAGAAAGTGAGGTTACACCTGTCACAGAGGCTGGTACTACTGGTTCATAAATTAATTCTGATGGCAAAATGTCTTGCGCTACTATGTAATGTGAATCTGCAGTGGTTACCAGCCTTGCATTGTGACATTTATATTGTGTATATACAGTGTGAGTCGGTATCTAATCATAAGCAGTTGACAGCAGCAAAGAGCATGTGCTGTGAATCAGCAGAAAAGAACATGGGAAGCTACTGGGACATCCTTCGAGGCACAGATCTTCCCTGTTACATGAGCTGTGATTGCTTTGGGCTGGTACAGAAGCCCAAAACATGCTTTTTTTTTTTTTCTTCTTTGCTGAACTTTAATGCGTATTTTAGCTTCTTCTCAAGTCCTTTAAAAACATTTGTATCTACTCTGCTCCTAACTTCTCTGTATTTACCTTTCTCCAAACTCCAGGATATTTAATGAGACCTATACTCCACATGGACTGAAAGTGGTGCAGAAGTTTGCCCTGGGTGGCCTGAGGGCTCTAATGGAGCTGGAGAAGCGTTGGCGGCAGCATTTCCTTGACACCATGCATCCCAAGCATCTTCCTCAGCAATGGTCCGTGGACCATAACCACAGAAAGCTTCTCAAAAAGTATGGCGATGATCTTGTTGTCCAGCTCTGCTAGCAGGAACAGTGTAGACCCTTTTATTTAACCCCATGAATATGGGATGAAGAATGAATTGTCTTTTAACTTTGCCCTGTAGATTCAAATTCCTGTATTTATATTCATCTTTAAACTCTTTTTTTTTTTTTTTGGTTTCTGATGGACTCATCATGTAGAACCTGAGGTTTACATTTTACTTTTGTGACATCAGTCTATATTTTCTTAGAGTCTACTTTGTATGGAGAGACATTTTACAAATCTGAGCCTGTTGCCCATACACTGTATAGAACACCAGGCACCAATTCCTTGCCATTCTTGTGCATGGATGAAATTACTGTCCTGTGAGGGTGCGTCCATTAAACAGAAAATCTAGGGCTCCTTCTTAGTGTTTCATGATTTTCTTGTTTATCATACATGGTTATTTTTAGTTGGATTTCCTCCCATGTGACCAGTATTTTTTTTAATTTATTTAATTGTCTTCATGTGGAGAAATCAAATTTTTGATTTGGAGACGCACCTCTCGCTCTGTAGAAATGCATGAAAAAAAGTAAAAAAAAAATGGCAAATTTAACTGTAATTTATTTTGAATAAAGAAAAAAGTAATTTGTAACTTGTGGCTTTGTTACATTATCACTGTCCATCTGGGCCGTGGGTGCCAACTAAGGATTTATTTTTACAGGACACAAACTGAGGGTCCATTTTGAGATGTTTAGAGACTGTACACCCAGAGGGCCTCAAAATGCCATATCTGGCCCTTTTCATTACCGCAACATTACCGTAACCCACACAATGGAGGTTTCTCATTGATCCATACCTTAAGATGATTTGTTTTTGTATGGTACATTTTGCTCACAATGGTTTTAAGTATGTAATCAAGGTGTTCTAAAAAGCCATGTAATAATCCATGTCTAAATCCATAGGTATATTTTAGGAACCTTGATCAGAGTGCCAAACTAAGTGGGCTTGTAGTTTCCAGCGTTGTAGTTTATTCTATTGGGTAGCTTGCTCTTTAGCAGTTCATTTTAGCAGATAAAAGAACTGGAGTTGTTGTGATGAATCTTGTATGTTTTTAGTTTTGCTTTCTATGTATGACTGTATTATAGATTTGGTTTGTTGCACTATTGCTACATGACTATAAGTGGAAGCAGTTTCTTACTCACACACAGCATGTTTAATTATATTTTCTTTCACGTTTCAAATATTTTTGTTATGACCCACATCTGCACAAGTTTGTCCTGATAATATATGAACTTCCAGCCCGTAAACTGCTATTGCACAGAACACTTGCACTCCACATGTTAATATCGAATCTGCACCTTAGATCACAAGTCTACATGACACCTTTCCAGTCCTTAATGTCTGTGTTCCACCCTCATACAACCACAGCCACACACCTCTGAAATCACTGTGACTGCACTGCACTCTTGTGTACCTATTCACTTTTCCAGTCATTATGGCTGTACCCTTCCACTCATGTATAATAATTCACCTCTCCAGTCACTATGGCACTACTCCTGTGACAAAGAGACACACACCTCTCTACTCCAATCACATTCACCTCTCCAACTTCTATGGCTGTTCTCCACTTAGACATAACTATGCACCTCTACTTATCCTATTGCTATTCTCCACTTATATATAGCCATTCACCCCTGATCTCTATGGCTGTACTCCATTCACACAACCATGCTCCGATCTATACCCTATGGCTGTCATACAACTGCCCACCTTTCAAATCACTGCAACTGCACTCCACTTACATATAACCATTAACCTTTCCAGTCCCGAAGGCTGTATTCAACTCACATGCAACCATAGACCTCTGCAGTCACTATGGCTATACCCTGATGGCAAAAAGCCACACTCCTTTCTACTCCCCATAGCTGTGCGCTACTCACAAATTCCCTCTCCAACTTCATTGATTCCATCAAGCACCTTTCCATTTTTTTCTGTTTAAGTTTTTTAAATATAAAACTCAATTTTTAATACACTAGTTTATGTATTTTATTTTTTTTTAAAGTATGTTTTATTGTCTGCGCATTCTCCTTTGTGTGTGAGCCTAGCTTGTGTGTGTATAGAACATTTTCTCTTTACAGACATTTATTCTTCGTGATACTGGCAAGAAAAATGAGAATTGTCTCCATTGTCTGTAAACTACAACAGTGTGGTCTGAGCAAGCAGTGTGGCAACTTGCATTTCTGCAGAGAAAATGCTGTGTGCCTTTATTCTAGGTCAGTCTTTCTATGCAAATGAGACGTGTATGTGACGCCCAATAAAATAGCAAATCTCTTGTGACAGAATTTTAGGAGTAACAGAACAAATTTTGCAAGGTTTTACTTTTTTTTTTTTTTTTTTAAATAAACATATTTTTATAAGTCTTTGTGCTTTGTGTTTTAACTTAAAAAAGTGCATTTTAAAAACACACTTTTTATATATTTAAATTGCCTAAATACAATGTTGTGTAATAAAACAAAACTGTAATTCTAAGCAACATTCCAACATACATTAAGTACAGATTTTCAGTGGTTTTAAAGTTAATGCAATTGCAACTGAAACCAATATCTGTATTTTGCTATCCTCTGCACTGCTGGTCCTTACTACTGAAGTTCTCTTCTTCCACTGGAAATATTGTATGCTTTGTGGGTCTTTTTTTTCCCCTCCCCCTTCTATTGGCTTCAGTCATTCCCATGCTGGCCAGGAGATGGCACAATCAACCAAGATGCAAGATTCATGGAACTAAGAAGGAATTCAGAAACACTTTGGGACTTAATTCAGGGGTGTAACTACAGATGGTGCTGGGACCTCACAGGAGCTTATGCGCACAAAGAATTAATTCTTTACCATTAGACGTTTCAAAGAAATGCAATATAAAGTGGCCAATCCACAATTGTTCATCTGTGTACAGCTATTGAAGTAGGCATCAAGTACAACATTTTTTGTACGCACTGGCCTCAATTTCTGTGATTGCGCATCTTAAAAGGAACATTGGCATCTAGTAGCATAAATATTGGGGAACAGAAACAAGGTTTTATCAGTGTTAATTTTTATACTGTGAACTGGCTCCATTGGCAGATATTCATATTAATGGCAGTAAAATTTTAAAATGGAAAGATGACAGATTAAGGGGGATTGACTGACTTGAAGTAATGAAATACCAGCACCATGTTTTGTGCACTGTGATGGGCCTGCCTGATCAATCTCTGACTGAAAATTGGGCAGATATTGGTCAGACATGTTTAAACATTTTGTTGGTGTAATGACCACATTGGTTTGTGTATTCAGTCCTTGCCTGTATCCCTATTGTTGTGATCCGATTGTTTGGCCCTAGGGCCAAAAATCAGATCAGCCTGACATTGCCCACCTCAAGGCCAAACGAGCAGATCTTTTAACATATGGCCATCTTACGTTTCTGCATCCTTAAGTGCTTGCTGAATTTTTCAATGGAAAGGGAGTAAGGAGAAGCTATACCACCGACTTCAGAATACTGTTTTCTGCCTGAACAGACTCACTGTGATCCTATAGGATGGCAGGATGATGTGGCAAAACTTAGCAAACTTAACAGTCATACAGTATGGTCAAAACTGATCAGACTGAGTGCCCCTTACTTTCTCTTATTCTTCTCCTCCTGTTGCTACTCATTTGTTCATTCCTTTTATTTCATAAAAAGAAATGAGCAAAACATTCCTCACATTAAAGCATTTTCATAAGTGCAGGAATACTAATCTAGTGTTGATTATGTCACTAAATACAATCATGCATTTTTCTGTTGCAGGCCTATCAGGTGCAGATTTGCAATGTGCCATGAGTTGCAGTTAAAGGCGTGGTGTATCCATTATGATATAAAAAGTGGGGTTTGGGAAGAGTCCAAGATGGCCTAAAATACTGCCATTTGCAACCACTCAAAAGAATGAGGTTGAAAGAAAGCTGAACACTAAAGCATGGTTTGATCTCTGTTTTTCTTGTTTCCATTTGAAACTAAGGCAGAAAATTGAATTAAAACCACAATTATTTATATCTAGTATAAATAAATTTGAAGCAACTGGACTTGTTTGGTAATCATTGAAGACGTTTCACTACTCATCCCAGCAGCTTCTTCAGCTGAAGAAGCTGCTAGGATGAGTAGTGAAACGTCTTCAATGATTACCAAACAAGTCCAGTTGCTTCAAATTTATTTATACTAGATATACCATGACCTGGATGAATGAAAATCTTCATAGACACAATTATTTATCTATTTCCTTAATTGCTATGTGTACTTTTCTATTGCTTTCTGGGAAATGGGTCATACTTGCAGAATGATGGGTTGGCTACATGACTGCTGTGTATGGAGATGTGTGCATTGTGTTGTACACTGGATACACAATAAGGCTCCCACCCAGTGATGTCTGTGCTGCTGATCATACCAAGCCTGTGGGGCTATGTTACCTAATTTTAACCCCCAGGCAAAGCTCAATAACATATTGGAAAATTCTATGCATAAACGCACACAACAGGCTAAACATGAGCAAGACACAAGGTCAGTGTTGTCTGCGGGACAGTGTCCTCAATCACAGCTGCTATTTTGCCTCTGTTCCAGTCAATATACCTAAACATGATCAGTAGCAAATAATGGGACTTTTGCCTCGGCTAGCCATGAATGGCCGTATTGTCTGCTGCTAGAATGCCCTCCAGAAAAAAAAAAAAAAACTCCATTTCACTTCACCCTTCAGTGCCCAGTGGCTTTTAACCCAACACATTACACTGTACACTATTAGCTCTGTGACCGGTTAACTCTTTTGATGCTTCCAGAGGGACAGAATATTGTGTTTATGCCATAAATAGGGAATGTTTGTGAAATGTATTACTGTATTTTAAATTATAACAAGTATTCTTGTAGTAAGAAAAAAGAATGCCATCTTTAGTCTCAAAGCCCTGCTACTATTCCAGATGCATATGGTCCAAGGGTCTCCTATAAGCAAATACCACTCTTGAACTCCCCTTTGCCATATAGCAGCCAGAAGCCACCATGACAGACATCATGAATATATATATATATGGTCACACCCTGACAAGAGTGCAGCAGGTGAGCAAATGGTAGACAGAGCCCCTTTTTTCTAAAAACAAAGACTTGTAACAGTGCTTAAAATCTGAGGATTGACTTGTGGTCACAAATGTATTCTTAAAGCAATTTATGGAACAGCTGTTTTGTACAAATGCACTCCTTTGTGTTCTCTATTATTATTATTGGTTATTTATATAGTGCTGTCATGTTCACAGCACTTTTACAGAGATTATTCATCATTAACTCACTGCCACAGTAGAGCTTCCAATTGAATCTCCCTATCACATATACACACACTAGGGTTAATTGGCACGTTTGTATGTTTAGGAGTGCGAGAGGAAACTGGAGTACCCAGAGGAAACCTATGTAGACATGGGAAGAACATACAAACTTCTTGCAGTGCTTAGGGTGGAATTGAACTCAAACCCTAGCGCTGTAAGGCAGAACCATATGAAATGTTGGTTAAAGTCTCAGTTTAAAGTGCTCCTATTACCCTATAATTGGTTCCCCCACCAGAGGTGCCGGCTAATAGGGGCCACATTCCAGGGGAAAACAATAGTTCTTTTTACCTGGTGTAGAAGTGGTGGATGCGATTTACTCGCTCATTATGTGCATGCTAGTATCACAACATGGCTGCCCGCACCTGAAGTTCCCTCACGGTGTGGGTAGCCTAGCGCTGGCGGGGGCAGTTAGCAGGATACACAGTTTATTGGTAAGTCATCTTATTCATCACCGGTCACTAGAGAGGAACACTATTGTGCAGTGTTGGACTGAGATGGCAGAGGCCCACCAGAAAACCCTGGACCATAGGCCCACTCTCAAAACTTTAATTCCTCCTCTCCTCCCTCAAACTCTTAATTATCCTAGTCTATTTTCTCTACATACTATAATCTATTCTTCCATCTATCAAGCTTCCATGTTCCCCATACAGAAATAGGGAATGACCATGAAATTGGCTAAATAGTTAGAAGCAAGAGGGCCCGCTGACACCTGGGCCCAACGGGAGTTTTCCTGGTATCCTGGTGGGCCAGTCTGACACTGCTATTGTGTCCCTAAGGTAAAAGGAACAGAATGCATTGTATGTGTGAAAGGTTAAAGTTCAAGCTTTCAGTTCCACTTACAGATGGAGCGTGGGGTATCACAGATAATCCTGTGCAGCATTGGCATATCAGCAGCGCAATAATCATTCCTTGATCTGTGCCACTGATATAAATGTGTGAAAAGTCTGTGTTGCGAAATATAGCAGCATGATATTATTTGCATTGTAGTACGCTCCATCTGTAGGTCATGTCACAAACTATGGATTTTAAAAGGTTAAACACTCCATTTAAAGAAAGCTATGTTGATATGAAAGCTTGTCAATTAACCTGGTTAACCCATAAATTTAACCAATGAATCACATCAGTTAAACCCGTATTATTGCCCTGTTCTCACCGATGGATAACACAGAAGGATATAAATAAAATTTACATCCTTGAGTCCTTGCCAAACTGAAAAATGATGGTTTTGTGCCACTGTAAGGAATGTACTATGCAAATGAATCAGTATACCATACTTGGGCAATTTATGGATCTGAGTCAGATAGTAAATGGTAGCACACAAGAATATATGACAAGACTGTCGGTTAAGGTTTATCTGGCCTGTTCTTTTGGAAAATAGCTTTCTGCAAAATACATACTGAAGGGATTTAATAATCCCAGTACTGTTCCCGGGCTATTCATTTTTCATCAGATTTCTCCTTTAAAGTGAGGGTCTGCTGATCCCAAGGGAAGTTTTCTGAAAGGTCAAAGGCAGAGATTAGAAGGAGAGTTTGAGAGGCAGTGTTCATCGGCTATAAGCATAAATATATAGATGTGAGAATCCCTCAGGGTAATTTGTTGATGGGCAAAGAAGAAAGGGAAATACAGAATTCTGAGATGCGTTCTAAAAATTGAGATGCTGGACATGGGGTGAGGGAACAGAAGGCTGCTAAACTGACAGGAAGGAAATAGCGTGAGCTTCAACATATTAAATAACTGATGACATGGATATGGATTAAGGCCCTCTGGCTGCTCTGAATTGCAATTCCCAGCATTACCAGCCAGATCTAATGTATTCATTTTCCAACCAAAAGGCAATTGCTTGTAAACTGCTGTATGCTAAACTGCTTGCTAAGCGGTCATGCTAACAAGGCCTGAAACACCTCTCAGAAGGCTAACAACATACTTTCAAATAAATAGCAAACAACATCAAAAATGGTTATGCCTAATTTAATCATGGGTAGAGGAACTGTGCCAGATTTAGGGCAGGGAAGGGAATCGTCTAAGCCTACAATATAACAAGAGCCCCATAAGGGGGTATTAGTTTGACATGAACTGGTGGGGGGGTTGTAAATTGGACATTTCTTATTCTTACGATATCCAATTCCTTCCTGTATTACCAGCAGTTTTCATTTGCCCTGAACACAATGCAGCGTAGGTAGAAACATAGCCACCAATCACAACATTGTGTTACATGGTTCAGAAGGATAAAAGGCAGAGTAAAGCTTGGGTCTTTAAATTAGTGATTGATTTTTTCTAGTTTGTATGAGCAATATGTAGTCTATATTGTACATGTCTTGTAGGTGAAAGATTTGACTTCCTATATAGGAAGAGCCAAAAGCATTTAGGGGTTAATCCCATTAATTCACTGTGATCCCAAGAGAGTGGGCACAAGTGAGCATTCATTTGCATGGAGGATTTGCCAGCCATATGTGGACAGTCCAGGAAATCCGTTGGTACAACTGGTAATGGGTGGAGGCAACGGAGCAACAGGAATCAGTTTTCTGTAAGAGCAGAAACCTCAGCAAATTTAGTACCTTTTATTACATAAGGGGGTTACTTTTCACATTCACATATCACACATACTAGGGTAATGTGTGGAAGGAAACCTCACTTGTGATTTCTGACACCCTTCTATATCACAGAATGGGGAACATTATCCCTTAGTGTATGTGAGCAGCGGTGTTAGAAAAATAAAACAGAATATCAGAAATATACCTGTGTTTGATATCTGGCAACATGGGTTTTTCTGTCCCATTGCTTTCATTCAGGTCACATGACTTCAATCAATAAAACATATTCAGTACATTATTCTCTAGATGATGTTGGGTTTAGAACCCTGGCAGCATTCACCTGCCAAAAAACAGATGAGTAATTTGGCAGCTTTTCCTTTAGCTGTCAGAAGGAGCAGGGGCTGTAGCACTACAATACTTCAGTACTGCACTGGTTCTCCATGCCTTTTTTAGTTATGTGTACCCTAATATTTCAACTGTGGATTTTGAGAATATCCTTCAATTATTTAAGCAGTGTTACAAATATAATATTACACATGAGCTCAACCACTATAAAACCTTCCCAATACAGTATTCAGCCCCTCTTACTTACAGTACCCCTTCCTGCTTCTCCCACAGTACCTACTGTTTTAATTACATCTCTCCAAATTATTGCTCAGTCTCCAAATCTGGTTAACATAATTTATTATAAACAACAACAACAAAAAAAGATCTCTATATTTTACCAGTAGGGTGACTTGGTTACAAAGAAACACAGAGACAAAGACTGAAATAGCTGGCTCCGATCAGTGACTTAGATCTACAACATTGCAACATTTCATGCCTATTCTCTGCCTTAGTTCTACTTCCACCCATCCTTTATTACACTATATTCCCCTCTCAAAAGTATAAAACACTGCCCCTTCCTCTCATCGCTCATAATTTGCCAGACCTTTCCTTTTCTCACTGTATGTTTCTCCCATGTCTGTCCCTTACTCTTTCTATTCTCAACAGGGGCATCACAAAACGATGGAAGGCCCCCATGAAATATCATAGTTTGGCCCCCTCTATCATCTGCCCATTGCAAAAAATGCATTGCCTCATTTTCAGGCCCAAGAGTCCCTTTAAACTTCTGTGGTGCATTGCCAGTGAATAGACCTCACAGTACTGACAAATGTCATATTGCTCTGCCTCTCATTCCCCTCCCTATCAGTTTCATTATTTATCCAACCTTTGTCTTCTTCTTCTCCTCTTGTGTGGGTTTCCCCCACTTTTCATTTTCCCCAGTCTCAGCCATTTTATGTACAATTATAATTAGAACACATTCTTTGATAGATGAGTTGCCTCAGGTGGCACAAAACTCATAAAAAATTTGATTTGTTTTGTCAAGTAATTGCTTTTACATACTTTACAACATTTTTATGATATTACTATGATGCAGTTAATGCAGCAAGCTTACTCATGGAAAGTTTTTGAAGTACTATAGTCACACTGCTAAAAAAAAAAATCAGTTATACAATGGCTTCTTGCTCTGTTTGCCGGATTTGCAGTTATTATCTCAGCAGAGCGTAAATTGTACCCCTGCAAATTTAGCTTTTCCCAACATTAATAATGTAACGTCCACTGAAAGATTACTAAAATTCAATACATTTGCCAGTGCTGTTTGTCCCAAATACATTTTGTCTACAAAAAAACATTCTGTATACAAAAATATCCTCCGTACACAGAATGAATGTTTCTCAGAGTACATAAGTAATTGTGACTATATACGCTGGTGAAAAACACAAGACATTCTAATGAAAAATGAGAACAACATCAAGTTTGTACACAAAAGGATATCAGAAGTGCTATTTAAACAAGCATTCTTGTTTGGCAAAAAATTTCATTCAACACTAGTCAAAAATTCTATTGCACAAATTTCATTATTCAACAAAATAAATATTTACAGTATCAATTCTGTGAAACAATTCTGTCAGTCAAATTAGTGAACCAATAAAAAGCAAACCTACTCATAAGTGACCTTTAATTTAAGTTAATGTCCTACTCTTTTTTCACAGTTTTAGTTGGTTCTTATTTCATAGTTCTTACAAATGAATGAGAAATATAATGCTGTACTTACAGGGGCATTCTGATGCACAAAACAATTGTTAAAGAAAAGCATGCAAACCATAAATGTTAACTAGAGGTGATATGGCTATTCCTATCTTTTAGGGCAATACATCGACAGACATAAGGGGGCCATACATGGGCCTATTTTAGCTGCCGATATTGGTCCTTTAGACCAATTCACAGCTTATCTGCCTGTGTATGGGCACTAACGACAGGCCTCCCTAAGCAACATCTGGCCTGAAATTGCCCAGATCTTGATCAGGCAGGTTTGATATTTATGTTGGATAGGGGACCGCATCGGCTTATTGATGCGACTCCCGAACTGATGGTGCCTATGCCTGCCTTCTTAAGTCGATTGTTTGGCATTAGGGGGCCCGTAGGTAGGCATATTGGGAGAAGATCCACTTGCTTGGCGACCTTGACAAGTAAGCGGATCTTAAAGTGTATGGCCACCTATAGTGAGTTATCAACCATGGGAGATCACCTGCAGGTGTCAGAAATACCTTTAAATTTAGAAGTATGGGTTTCAGTGTTTGTACAACACTCTATATTCTTACATCTGGTAATGACTTTTCTATTGTACCAGGAAATGTCACGTTGAACCTCCCTGAATAGCACAAGGACCCATTTTTGGGTTAAGAATCCCTGTGTTAATACACACCGAATTAAAACCCCTACTCTACAAATTAGTGAGCTGGTGGGGGTGCTGTTTTGGCCTCTGTAAACTATTTTAATCACAGTCCAGACCCAGCATATAGCTTTGCTTGTAGAGTGTTCCCCAGGGTCAGGGTTTTTGGATGGAAGAGACATTATTTGCTCTGGGCCCCAACACTGGAGTGGTCTCCATGGTCTGCAAAACACATGACATAAAATGTATATAATGTGCATAGGAAGGCACTGGCTAGCATTTTCCCTTTCAGCACTGCAGCACTTAGGTTCAGTTCCAGTCAGGGCTCGATCTACCAGGGGTTCTCCATGTCCTCCCATACTTGATTCCTGATAAAACTGGCCATAATGTTTGTAAATGTAATAGATACCTGTAAGATACACTGGGGAAGGCACTAATCTGAATGATGTGTAACCTCTGTTAATTGTTGTGGCGTATGTTGGAGCTATATAAAAGATCATAACAACAAATTTGAGATGTTTTCAGAATTCGCATACTATGGATGTCATTGTCCTTCCAGCTGCAACTCCTATAATCTTCCAAAGAACAGACCATGGCCATCACCACCTCCCTGAATGCACTAGGGGAGGGTTAATATGCTATATTGCCTTTATTTTCCAACTGGCTTTGAATATGAATATAATGTGTGGACCCTTAAGTGCTCAGGGTAAGAAGGTAAGCCATAAGCACAAAGTCACTAATATGCAATCATCCACAATAATAGCCAGGTCTGCGACTCCCTGTAAATCAGGCCTGACTGTCAATCGTGCTTTCTGGCAAATACCAGAGGGGCTGCTGTAAGATGCCATATACAGGCACTATTTATTGGTCTGGTGGGGGGCTGTGGAACCCAGGCAATCTAGCCCTGAGTTTGTACACTGGGGACCCTAATTCTGGGCAACAGTACACCTGGGATAATAATCCCTCTGTAATTCTTGCGGGAGCCAGAGCTGCTCCCTAGCTAGCCCTAACTATCAGAACCTTTCCTGACCTATCTGGGCCTAACCCCAGGTTCCATTCTAGTCTACCTGCCTGCTTCAGGTAGACCTTTAACAAAATGTACCCAGTCCACATGGCTGCTAATCCTTTTACGTTATAATACAAAACTATAGAACTGCAAAGTTCACACTTTGAACCAGGAAAGAGACTTATTTTATGTGGTG
Organism: Xenopus tropicalis; assembly: GCF_000004195.4. Lineage (NCBI taxonomy): Eukaryota > Metazoa > Chordata > Amphibia > Anura > Pipidae > Xenopus > Xenopus tropicalis. Next base: position 109,759,321 of record NC_030684.2, read on the forward strand.
ATACCACAAGAAAAAGGACAAATACATTAACCACATTGTATAGTTGTTTCCAGTTGATTAAAACGAGGGGTCTGCCATCTCTGTAAGATGCTTCTGCCAAAATTTATCCCAGATGAAATGTGTGATAGTGGGCTCCCTATCCTGGTGGGCCCTGAGCAAATTCCCCTTTTGCCCATTTATTAAAACAGCTCTGTGTCAGGGTATAAGAGTGTGTGGATGAGATTCACCCAAAAAAGAAAAACATTGGGTATACTCAGTTTCAAAAGTAGATGGCCTGCTTAAACCTTGGCCTTCTTCAACTGGCCAGTCCAACAATGGTTAATGCCAATAAGGGGAAGCAAACCTTGTGACTACATGGGAGCCCAGTTTGGCTGTGACTAATGATAAGCAGCTTCTTAGTGATACCAGAGAAGCTCTAGGCAGAGGTTGTGTATTGTAGGGGCTCATTTTCCCAAATGTAAGTAACATATGGTGGGCAGCAAACATCTCTTCAATAACAAATATGTATGTTCAGTCACAGTCTATCACCAATGTCAGGTAGTAGTGTAATGCATTTGTAAGTGCCCATAGTACGTTTCCTATTACACAGACTGAAAGGAGCAGGGTACAAAGCAGGTCATGAGAGGGCTCATACCCTTCCCACAGGCATCCCCAGTACTTCCATACATGTGGCCCGCATATTCCTGGTCTGAAGCACAAAATGAATCCGTGCTAATGTTCTGGGCAGGATTGCAGGCATATTTGTTAAGCTGAAGTCATTTGTAATTACAAGTCCGTTTTTAAAGGCGCAAGGCAATTTGTCGGTGCGGTTCAATAGTATGCGAGGGGCGTGTGTGCCTCGGCTGGGCGGACATTAGGACCCTGCGGAGGGATCGGCTTTGCAGGACTGGGCTTAAACAAACAGCTGAGTGAGAGGATGGAGGGAGGGTGGGAGAGATAGAGGAGAGAGGGGGAGAACGCAGGAGGAGGAGGAGGAGGAGAGAGTGAAGGAGATACAGAGAATGGGAAAGAGCTGAAGGCTTTTTCCCCTTTTCCCACAGAAAATCCCTGTATCCTGCCGGCAGCATGAGAAGGATCCGAGCCAATGCCATCGCCATTCTGACAGTAGCCTGGATCCTGGGCACATTCTATTACCTATGGCAGGACAGCAAGCCCCACGCCGCAGCATCCAGCAAGTCCCCGGGCAGGAGCCGAGCAGCTGGGAGGCAGGAGGTGCACCGAGAGGACAGGACCAGCCCTGAGGCTGTGAGTACAGCGGGACTCTGCACCTTATCCTATGGGGGGGAGGGGCTGGGAATAACCCGCAGCGCTAATAATCTTAATTAGCATCATTAAACCCTCTCAACCACAAATTGCTAATTAACAGCGTGCCCATTATAGCAGCATGCCTCACACAAGCCCCTTGTTATGTTAATGTGCCCCTCTCACAGATCTACCTCTTGGTATAGTCACTGCTCCTAATGATATTATTCATGATATTTTGTGGGTTACATGATCTGTTCCTTCATCCCATAACAGTCCCCCCATCCTTTCCCTTTCCAGACATGCTTATCGCTATCACTTTAATTACTATAATCATTACTGCATGTTGTGGTCCAATTTAGATAAGGTGACCTTGTATAAATATACAGAGTAATTGCTAAAACTTACATTTAGGCACAGGTTATTAGCTGTAAATACCATACGTAATGGTCGTGTTATTTTATATAAGCAGGATAACATTATCATTTTCTATAAATGTTATTCTTCAGCCAACATTATGATTTCATGCCCCCAAAGTTCCTTTCAGTTAATGCCGTATTGCTTATTTGCAAAAGTCTGTGTCGGTGCTGTGCTGGGAGAATGCAGTTGTATTTATGATCTGTGTACCATAATATATTTGAGTTCATTGACAGGAAATTCTGCTGTATGTATATATTATCAGTATGCTACGCTACACTTGAAGCCCATAAGCGATGTTCTTGTAATTTTGTGTATACTCAGCAAAGCAGTGCAATTACTTATGTATCTGTCATCTTCTGGATTGCTCAGACCTCTTTATGCAATCATCATACAGAGCAAAGACAAGGGGAAGGAAGATAGGTTGCCACCCCGGTTACAGAACACTTTGCGAGTACTTATATGAAAGAGACAGAGTGATTTATTTACTAACCCTCTGGGCAGTATTTACTAAACAGTGATGCTCTGACCCAAGCTTCCAGTGCATGTTTGCTTTGCTTATCTTACTGCAAGGCAAAACTACAGTTTCTTATTCAGTATATGTTTGGCATATGTGAATTAGCTACTAGTATGCAGCTGCGTCTTGCTTAAAGGCAATAATCGAACAGTGATGCGAGCCAGCTCCTCATTCCATTATGTTCTCCACCTCACGTAATAACTTGATGTGCTGTTATTATCATAATATGTTCCTTTCCTATGAATGGTAACAGAAGGAATCATTTACTCCCATTGTAAAATGTGAAGGATATCAGAAGTCCTTGAGGCTGTGTCAGTATGAAGACAAGAGGCATATAAAGCCATAGGCCAAAGTCATGGAACTCTGAGGCCACTTCTCATATCCTTATCAAAATGATTGCTTTTTGAGGCTACAATTTTATTGTAATTGGTACTTTTTATTACTTCTGTTTCTACTCAGACCCTCTCCTATTCATATTCCAGTTTTTTATTCAAACCAGTTAGAGACTCTTCAGTTTGACTTTTAGCAGCTATATGGTTGCAAATGACCCTATTAACCATATAGCTACTAAGATTCCAAACTGGAGAGTTTCTAAATAAAAAGCTAAACAATTAATAAACCACAAATAATAAAAAATTAAAATGTTTCAGAATAGCACTCTCTACAACCTACTAAAAGTTAATTTAAAGGTGAATAACCCCTTTAACATGGAACACCTTATTCTAAAAAATCGCATTTTGCTTTCCTAAATCTCCTTGTTGATTTCTCTACTACATCTACTAAGACAAATATATTTTATATGAGAGGGGTGTTCTTCTTAAAGATGTGTAGGAAGCTATGGATGACATGTTTTATCTCCACTTGAAGGGATCATATAGAGTTCTTGGGGACTTTGTCTTAAAGTGGTTTGAACCCAAAATTGGAATTTTGCCAGATGGAAGAAAATGTTCAATGAAAAAGTTATTTTAAAGTAATTGCTATTAAAAGCAGTATCGGTCTGTCCCTTGATATACATTGCCCTGCTGGTGCTGACTATAGAAACAATGTTGCAGGATCCAGCTGACTAACACAGTTTGGCTAAGGGTAAAGCCACACTGAGCTACTAGTAGCAGCTACTTTTTCATGGCTACTAAACTCCAGAAAATACCCTACCATAGACAGTACTGAGAATTTCCTCTGCTAAAACACACACAAAGACAGTTATCAGTAAATGATCAGTATTATTTATTTTAGTAGCCACAACAAGTAGCTGCTGCTAGTAGCTCTGTGTGTCTTCACCGTAAGGGCTCTGGCACACAAGGGAGATTAGTCCCCCGCGACAAATCTCCCTTGTTTCGGGCGACTAATCTCCCCGATGTAAATCGGCGGTGGGATGGCATACGTGGCAGCGCGATCGCAGAAGATACCTCTCGAGTCAATTTCGGCAAATCGTGCCGCCGCGTATGCCATCCCACTGGCGATTTACATTTTCGCCGGTGGGATGTCATATTGGGGAGATTAGTCGCCGGCAACAAGGGAGATTTGTCGCGGGGGACTAATCTCCCTGTGTGCCAGAGCCCTAAACGATATCTAATTTCTGCTACTTTATTTAAAGAATCAGAACCCCCAGTGCAGGGAAAGACAGACAAATACTTTTTTTAAATTATGTTTGCAAATAACTTTAAATCCAAGAAATATTTGAATCTGTTATAAGTATGTACTGTATGTACTGGAAAGAATTATAATTACTTTCATTAAAAAAAGAAATAGAGCTTCTTCAAATGAAAGATTATGGTAGCGAAACCGTTACTTGCCTTTTCTTTGATCCCTAAAATCCTCTGTCATAGCTCCAGTGTAATCCTTTGTGATTGAGCTTGCTTGCCAAGTGGCTAGAGTCATGGCTCCACATCCAACCTTAACCAAATGCTTACCATTCCCAAAGGGAAAATCCAAAAATCTAGAAGGAGACTTAGATTGAACATTCTGCTAAATTCATTGGCTTATTGTTATATTACTGTATATCTATATATTATCTATCTATCTATCTATCTATCTATCTATCTATCTATCTATCTATCTATCTTTCTACATGCCTATTCCATTTGACTAGTTACTCTGGCTGGTCCTGAACAACCAGATCTAGTCTCTATACTGTCCAATTAGGCTCTCTGTGTGTGTACAACTGTATTGTCTTCATGTCAACACTCAGCCCTAGAGCACAGAAATAGGCAACTTCCTAGAAATAGGATTTATCATTTTCAGTGGGGCAGAAAGTCTGTTTTCCCATATCCATGAAACAATAACAAATAAAATCATAGAATCATGTACCGTCATATGCATACCATGATTCAGATTGTACTTCATCAGCTTCCCATTGTACACAGCAGGTCCATTTAATGTAATGTATATATACCCACCTTTGTGTGCATGGTGCAGGATGCCCAGGGGTATAGTGTGACATTTTCATAGTTTTTATACCTGTATTCCCATATTCTGTAAGAGGGTTTGATCATTTTCAGACTAATTGACTGGGTTTTTTTTAAATGTCAGTACATTACAACTAATGTATAGACAAATGAAATAATCTAATTGTGACATATACCCTAGTAGCAGCTGAAAACCAGAGCTGCCATCAAGGGAAGTAAGAAGAATTTTCCTGATGCAAATGGGACTTGGATTCTTAGAAAGAGGTAGGGGGTGGATATGGGGCATTAATCTATTGATTTGTTCACCTCTAACATGCAAAACCATTCTTGTCACATATTGGATACATAAACTATCATGTTGCCATACAACTATGGAAGGGTAGCCTCATTTTGTACTATCTAATTAAGATGAGATACATGGATAATAAACTGTTTATACATAGGCTTCAAATGTCCCTAAGGGCAGTGACACACGGGGAGATTAGTCGGCGTGCAACAAATCTTCATTGTCGCGGGGGACTAATCTTCCCGCAATGCCATCCCACCGGCTAGAAGGTAAATGGCCAGTGGAATGGCATACGTGGTGCTGCGATTTGCCAAAGTCACCCAAAGTTTCCTCTCAAGGCGACTTTGGCATTCTAGCTCGTGGGATGGCATTGCGGGGAGATAAGTCCCCTGTGACAACTAAGATTTGTCACACGGCGACTAATCTTCCTGTGTGCCACACAGACCAAAAGTCTTTTTATAACAGAACACTTAGAACATTTAAACATTAAAAAGACCCAACAGGACTGTTTTGCCACCACTACACAGTTTAAAAACTGTTAGGCTACAAGATTTATCACATATTACATGGTGTAAGGTCATTATGCCATTGACCAATGAGACATCTGTAATGCATCTTTCTGACCTAATTGCAAAAATTCAAAAAGCTGGATCTTTGTTGTTTGTTTTTTTCCTAAAAATTAAACAAAGGTTAATTAAAATAAACTGTTTTCTGTCTCTTTCATATTGCTCTGCAATTTTGTTCTAATTATGAAAGAAAATGGTCATGAGAGTTGTAGTTCAGCATCACATAGATGTCAGCCAGTTGGGCAAGTTTTGTGTATATGTATTTTTATATACATATTATTTGTGTATATAATTAACAAATGATTTTTCAATTATTTTACAAGGTGACTTTTTTAAATGCAGGATTTAATATTCTGGTATCAGCCAAACCAAGCATGAAAATTATTCTTATTTTGGCCATGGCTCGCCATTGAATTCCGAAAGAAGGGCCGGTGGGGTCATGTTAATGGGGTGGGGGGAGAAAGTGCCTTAGCCATTTATGTATGTGCATACATCTCCTTGTATCCATGGGAGCAGGGGAGAGTCAGATCGCTTGAGAAGCGTTTGCTGTTTGATGGCAGATCTGCTTATGTTTGGTATTGGAAGGAGCTGTGTATAGACTCTGGAGCCAATCCTAATGCTGGATTAGAAATCTAAAGGTCCGTAGGCAAGATTTCAGCTTGCTCAGTCCCTATCCCTTCCCACATGTTAACTGTTTGCTTGCTGCACATGCCTTTAGTTTCATGCTGCTGATAGTGTCTTGTTCTAAGCAGAAATGGTCTATAAAGAACATACTGCTGCCTCCAAGAATCTGAGAAGCAATGACGTAAGGGCAGAAATTCTCTGTGGGGGGATCGTACTCAGGTTCATTTGTTGTAGCCTGGGCCAGTGTTTTGGGTGTTCAGCCTGTGCCACAGAGATTGGCTCTCCAGGTTTATCATCTTCTGTAATTAATCTTGTAGTCTACAACATATGTCAAAGTCCGGATATTATTAGATTATCATTAGATCATTTACTTGTATAGCAGCAACATATTCTGCAGCACTTTGAAGAGATTATACATCATTCACAACAGTCTCTTCCTCAAATGCTTGAGGAAACCGTTGCAGTCCCCGGGGGTAACCCTAACAATGGGCTTCCATACAGACAGAGCCCTGGCTGGAATCAAACATAAAGCCCCAATGTTTCACACTGTATTTATGTGCTGTCCTTAGGGCTCTAAGAGTGATGGCAAATGAGGAGGTATTTTGTCCATGATAAATCTCCCCAAGTTACCATTCCCTTCTCTAATATATAAACTGCCGTAAGTAAATCACATAACTTGTTGTGATCCAGTTTAACTGCAGAGAAATATCCTATTATTTCATGCATTCCACTATAGGGGAATGTAGGATTAAGTGCAGCCCAATATGTTCTATTGGTTTATACTCACTGTAGCTCAGGTCAGTACCAAACTGATGCTCGATGCACTTCACCTATGTTTGGGCTTGCCTGAGCCACAGTGAGTACAAACTAGAGTCCTGTGCATGTCTGGTTGGGCAGACCCGTGCCTAACCCTGGGCCAAAACCTGACCCTCAATAGGCTAACTTATCTTCCAACCTGTGAAACTGGAAGTGACTTCACCATGGACCAAAAGTGACACCACACTGATCAACTAGGTAAGGGGAAAAATTGCTGTATTGTTGTGGGTGGGAACACAGCTGCACTTTGGCCAGGTACCTGTAGACCTGCATGATCAGGGAATCTGGGACTTTTAGCCCAAAACTCAAGTTCTTTGTGGGTATTCCACAGGTACCTGACATGATTCAGAGATCTAGTAAAAACTAATAGAACAGACTGGGTTGCATTTACTTCTGAGTTACCCTGTGGTGGATCCACAGAAAGAATCCCATGTGTGTAAGAGCCCTTATAAGTGAAGAAGTCCGATGTTTACTTGTCAGTCTGAAGGGCATTTGACAATTTAGGGGGGCTCATTGTCCAACAATTATGGCTTATTGCTTATGTAAATGCATCTAACCTTTGTCCTGTTTATTTGGTTACTAAGGGCATTGCTAAGGCCTCATTTATAAAAAGCTTTATCTCATTATGGCTCACATTCCAAAAACAAATATGCTTATAACAATCTCCCTTCAGGGAAAAGAATATTCCAGTATATCTTACTAAACGTTTTTAAGAAATGTAAAGTGAAAATAAATATGTTTGCCTTTTAATAAATATATCTGAGCATGGAACAAACAGATTTGGGCAGCTAGGCAGTGTTGTTTGCTCTTTTTCCTATACCGGAGGGGTGTGAAGTCTTATTTTCATGCTGCCCTTTACAAACCAGGACTGTAAAATTCCTCACTCAGATGTCCGTAAAGAATCCCCATGTTTCCCACAGCACTTCCTCAATCAGAATTCTTATCATTCTTTATGGGGAAAAAAAAATCTGTAATTCTAAAGAAGGATTAATAGGGGTTCAGTTCAGCAGTTTGCTGAATATCACATCATCAGGGTTCCTTCTGTCTCGCCTCTCCCACGGTCGCCAGCTGTTTCCACATGGCTTGCCTTGGCTACTAATAAAGCACTGCTAACTCATTAATATGACCATGACTGGAAATTTTCACACATTGGTGCGTCAGGAGTGAAAAAGACATATTTTTATAATTATTCTGAATATTTTGCTCTGACTGTTTTAACCCTGCATATCTATGTCTAAATGCATTACCTTCATCTCTACTTCAATGTCCTTTTCAAACAATGTGTAGGATATGTCGTCATTAACTATTTAACTGCTTAAACAGATGGTATTTAAGTTAGAATTCTGTAACTATAACATAAGAACTGTATATGTGTAATAATATTTAACTTTTTTTAGATGACCGTGGTTCCAGTTTTCAGAATTTTTTTTAAATGCACCATTATTATTAATTCCTTTGAGTTTATTGTTTTCTACCACCCAGCAAGACTATGCCATAAATGTCTTCTAATATACAGTGGAGGAAATAATTATTTGACCCCTCACTTATTTTGTAAGTTTGTCCAATGACAAAGAAATGAAAAGTCTCAGAACAGTATCATTTCAATGGTAGGTTTATTTTAACAGTGGCAGATAGCACATCAAAAGGAAAATCGAAAAAATAACTTTAAATAAAAGATAGCAACTGATTTGCATTTCATTGAGTGAAATAAGTTTTTGAACCCTCTAACAAAAAAAGACTTAATACTTAGTGGAAAACCCCTTGTTTGCAAGCACAGAGGTCAAACGTTTCTTGTAATTGATGACCAAGTTTGCGCACATTTTAGGAGGAATGTTGGTCCACTCCTCTTTGCAGATCATCTCTAAATCCCTAAGGTTTCGAGGCTGTCTCTGTGTAACTCTGAGCTTGAGCTCCCTCCATAGGTTTTCTATTGGATTAAGGTCCGGAGACTGACTAGGCCACTCCATGACCTTAATGTGCTTCTTCTTGAGCCACTCCTTTGTTGCCTTTGCTGTATGTTTTGGGTCATTGTCGTGCTGGAACACCCATCCACGACCCATTTTCAGTTTCCTGGCAGAGGGAAGGAGGTTGTCGTTCAGGATTTCACGATACATGGCTCCGTCCATTTTCCCGTTAATGCGAATAAGTTGTCCTGTGCCCTTAGCAGAAAAACACCCCCAAAGCAAAATGTTTCCACCCCCATGCTTGACGGTGGGGACAGTGTTTTGGGGGTCATAGGCAGCATTTTTCTTCCTCCAAACACAGCGAGTTGAGTTAATGCCAAAGAGCTCTATTTTGGTCTCATCAGACCACAGCACCTTCTCCCAGTCACTCACAGAATCATTCAGGTGTTCATTGGCAAACTTCAGACGGGCCTGCACATGTGCCTTCTTGAGCAGGGGGACCTTGCGAGCCCTGCAGGATTTTAATCCATTGCGGTGTAATGTGTTTCCAATGGTTTTCTTGGTGACTGTGGTCCCTGCTAATTTGAGGTCATTAACTAACTCCTCCCGTGTAGTTCTAGGATGCTTTTTCACCTTTCTCAGAATCATTGACACCCCACGAGGTGAGATCTTGCGTGGAGCCCCAGAGCGAGGTCGATTGATGGTCATTTTGTGCTCCTTCCATTTTCGAACAATCGCACCAACAGTTGTCACCTTCTCTCCCAGCTTCTTGCTAATGGTTTTGTAGCCCATTCCAGCCTTGTGCAGGTCTACAATTTTGTCTCTGACATCCTTGGACAGCTCTTTGGTCTTTCCCATGTTGGAGAGTTTGGAGTCTGCTTGATTGATTGATTCTGTGGACAGGTGTCTTTTATACAGGTGACTAGTTAAGACAGGTGTCCTTAATGAGGTTGACTAATTGAGTAGAAGTGTCTAACCACTCTGTGGGAGCCAGAACTCTTAATGGTTGGTAGGGGTTCAAAAACTTATTTCACTCAATGAAATGCAAATCAGTTGCTATCTTTTATTTAAAGTTATTTTTTCGATTTTCCTTTTGATGTGCTATCTGCCACTGTTAAAATAAACCTACCATTGAAATGATACTGTTCTGAGACTTTTCATTTCTTTGTCATTGGACAAACTTACAAAATCAGTGAGGGGTCAAATAATTATTTCCTCCACTGTAACAAGGGAATGCATAGATTCTACCTATTTAAGATCTATTATATAGTCATAACAAGACCAATGATCCTGTGGGGCATTGCCATAAAGCACGACTAGACTGTTGAGTCTAGTAAGGGGAATGTGGCTCTATGGAGCTTGTATAGTTTTAAAGCAGTGGCTACAATTTTAGAATAAACATTTCATTCTTACGAATTGGCAAACAGTCAGGATGCAATATTTGCAAACTTCTCCCACTAGTCACAAAAGAGTTGCAGCTCCTACCCAGTGCCGAGCCAAGCAAAAGTTTTGCCAAAGACTTTGCACACTGCCCCCACTAGGTACGTGAGAGAGGGAGATGTAATCCTCCAGGACCCTGAACTAGAGGTTGGCAGACAGAAATGTTACGTGCCTAGTGCCCCCCCATTGCTGCACCCTGGGAAAGTGCCTCTTCTGCCTACCTCTAGTACCAGCCATGCTTCTACAGGTATGGGACCCATTATCCAGAATGCTTGTGACCTGGGGTTTTCAGGATAAGGGATCTTCCCGTAATTTGGATCTTCTAACTAAAGTTTACTAAAAAAATTATTTAAACAGTAATTAAACCGAATAGAATTGTTTTGGATCCAATAAGGATTTATTATATCTTAGTTAGGATCAAGTAGAAGGTAATGTTTTATTATTACAGAGAAAAAGGAAACCATTTTTAAAATTGTGAATTATTTGATTAAAATGGAGTCTATGGGAGGTGACCTTTCCATAATTCGGAACTTTCTGGATAATGGGTTTCCGGATAAGGGGTCCGATACCTGTACCTACAAATTATGTGCCAGTGACAACTTGTCGTATTGTCACTTGAAAATACCAGGCCCTTTAGCACTTTGTGCTCTTTGTCGCTGTGTAGCTTGTATGCCTGAATGATTTACTGCTCCCAGCCCCTCACTCATGAATAAAGCAGCAGGCAGTGCTGTATTTATAGGAGAGGAATATGGAATGGAGCCCATAGACCAGTGCCTTTTGCTCTCTGCACTCTGCAAACCCCCTCAAAAGATGTATGAAATGTGGAGTTCACATCAAGTTGATACATTTGAATGATTTTAAGTATGATTTTCAAGTATCTATGAAATATATTTTATCTTGTGTATAATGAATTGTCTGTAATCCCTTAATTAGGGCCCTGGATGGCCAGTTCTTTTTAATATGACAAATTATGACAAATTTTAGTATTGTGAAATAGGACAATAAAATCCTTTTTTTTTTAACATATATATATTTACATTTCTTTTATCTGCAAAGGGACCATAGGGGATTGGTGGCAGTTAAAATCTATTTCTATTTACTTTCTATTTTTTCCAAGGTGCCATACATTGCCTCACACAGTAAATGAATTACAATGTAACCACTGCACCCAACTGGACACATGCAGTGCACAATACTGTATAGGGAGCTCGGAACAAAGTACTATATTGTGCAAGCACCTGCCTAGTGCAGGGGTAGGGAACCTATGGCTCGGGAGCCAGATGTGGCTCTTTTGATGGCTGCATCTGGCTCACTGCCAAATCTTTAATAAAAAAAATAACGGGGGCGTGGCCTGCGCTCGCCGGATAGAAGACCTGTTCTAAGCCTTAACACGTCTTATATCCGCCAAGCGCAGACCACGCCCTCCTCAGCATCGCATCCGGCATCCTTGGCACCCACCCTACCCTGCCCCTGCGCTCGGCGGATAGAAGACATGTTCTAAGCCTTTGAACACGTCTTCTATCCGCCAAGCGCAGGCTACGCCCTCTTCTGCATCGCATCCGCATCCTCGGGACCTACCCTACCTTGCCCCGCAGCATCCGCGGGCAAACATATTGTATGGCTCTCACGGAATTACATTTTAAAATATGTGGTGTTTATGGCTCTCTCAGCCAAAAAGGTTCCTGACCCCTGGCCTAATGGTATAGGATACATGGGTAACTGAACCTAACATGGCATCTCAGTGCCCTGTGCCAGTGCCCACACCGGTCTGGGCAACAGGGTTAGTGATTTCACTGCACAACATATTGGTACTCCCAGTGTTTAAAGCTTTAATTCTCCTTTCAACTGTCCCCTTATTGCACCTATTTTCTTTTTTTTTTTTTTTTTTTGCTCATTTTCCCTTTGTATTTCATAATATAATGTCTTTCAGCTTCTATGAAAGTGTTTCTGCCTCATCTTGCAGTTTTGTTCTTCTCTCTCATTGTCTCTCAGATTGGCTATAACACCCTTATCACATTGATGTGAACTCTCCATAGCATAAATGGCCCCTAGATCTTCTCTTACACGATTAAAAGATATGTAATAAAATTATGCCAGCAAAGGTATTTCCCTGCTCCAAGAAGAATTAATCAGGATTATTTGAGGTATAAGGCCACGTTAAGCAGGAAAAGTCAGTTTTGACTATAAAATATTAAATTATGCAGTGGCTTGGAAGCCCCTATACGCAGTGTTTCACTAGGCCACATGTCCCTAACCTTTCTTACTCGTGAGCCACAGTCAAATGTAAAAAGATTTGGAGAGCAACACAAGCACCATAAAAGTTCATGGAGGTGCCAAATAAGGGCTAAGGGCTCTGGCACACAAATCTCCCTTGTCTCCCTTTGCCTATTGACTTTTACATAAACTCGCAAGCTTTTAGATGGCAAAGTTTTTCTTTTGAGTTTTCTGATTTTTTTTTCACTTCACAAATACCAAAGATTCAAGTTTTTGAACCATAATTTAACTATTGGGAGTTTAATACAAGAAAAAAGTGAATTGTGGAAAACATTTAATATAACTTGATAAACCACCTTCCAAAGTTTTACATTCAAGTTTTTGGATTTTTTTGCACTTAATAAATATTGAACATATGTGTTTTTAAACCATAATTCGAATATTGGGAATTTTAGCACAAAAAAAATTGAATCGTGGGAAAAATTTGAATTCGAATCAACATATCACCCCCTTAGAATTAATGATTAACTTTTAGACATTCCTTTATCACAGCTTTGTTGTCTGTCTTCTTTAGCAAGTGAATAAAAAAATACTCCGTGGGGGCAAGTTCCATTTACACATTAAATTCCATTATTATGCAGGAATCGGTTTGTTATATCTTACTAGATACCTTCATAGTAAAGAAGTAATTGAGCCTGTGGCTCATTTTTAATAAGTATGTGGCTGAGAGGGCTTTCCGGGAGTTGCAGTTTGTCGTTGCAAGAGGGCCATAGGTTTAATAGCCTTATGAAGTTTTAACATTACTGCCAATGCCTAGGTATTAAGGTTTTGTTGCAGAATGAAAGCTTTGATAATTACCCATTCCCTTCTCTCCAAAGGAATAGGGTTTATATCCATGTTAATGAGAAAAGTCTTTTGGGAACAGAGTAGATTCCTATTGCCGGTGGTTTATAACCTGAGGAAGATGCTCACTATAATCTATTCTCTAACCAGCCAGCAGTCATGATTTTATTTTCTCCCTGCCTGCTGCCGAGAAAGATTTAGAAATGCTTGTCTGTGGCAGGTTTTTATGCATCTGTCCTGCCCCATTGACCCTACACTCTGTCGTTCTCCCAAGTAAATCATTGATTCTGACAGTAATGGGCAGCAAGTTCAGTGATACGCCAGCAGTTCAGAGAGAAATACATAATAGAAAAATAGTGAGCGTCCAGGAAAACATTAGACTATAGGTTATTCTTTACAGTAATACTGATTTTTAAAAAGGAGCTATCCATTTTAGTGCTGAACATTATCTATCTCATGTTAAACATAAACGATTGTTTCATTACATAATAAAAATATCCAGGTTAAAAAAAAAATTACATTTTAATTGTGCTGCTGTACAGTAAAAACAGCATCAAGGTGCCAGATGCATTGGATTAGTACATGGTGCATTCAGTGCACCATGTTGAAAAGTAACTTGTGTGCCATGTCTCAAAGCATCACCAGCCTGTTACTGACCTGCCCCCCAACTCCATTGCCCCATTCCGTCTGTGTAGGCTTTTGCTGCTGGCAAAGGTGCCAGACCTCTGTAAGCTTGGAGAAGGGATCTGCAAATTCCCCCCACCCCATGCATGTATGTACTACTGAGGCCCCTTTTCTACCAAGCTTACTCGTGGTCATCAGAGTTGTAGTTTAACATCTTAAGAGCTGCAGGATGTATTATAAATGATTTGACATCACACAAGATATTTTGCCCCGGCCTAGATAGCCTTGAGGTTGGGCAAGGGCACCAACATAAAAAATATGGGAATTTGTTTACAAGTTTTCTGTAGCTTTTCAGTGCAGTGCCATGGTATGAAATAAATAACATTTAGCACATTTACTGGATGGTATTTCAGAAGCTCTTATGGTCTCTTTCATGTTGAGAGCCTTTTAATCCGTTTTCTTTGTGTAAATATTGTTCTGAGACAAGTCAGTGGCAGGGGAAAGCTGCAGTTTCCATAAATCCTCTTAGAAAATAATTTGATTTCCACCCTTTTCCTTTCCAGTTTGCTTGAAAATGTGCAATCTGCAGTGCAGACAGGAATCATCATTTGCTTTTACTCACATTCTCAATGGGTCAGCAGTTTTAGGGGACCCTAAGATCTAATTCACTTTCCAGTCAACACAGGAGCACAAGAAGGTTGTACAGCTACAATACCAAAGGTTCCCAGCTGGCACACAGCTCAGATTTACCTACATTGTACATCTACATTGCTATTGTTATCAAAGGTTGAGTTACTCATATGGCAAAGGGGACCATGGCTCCAGTAACCAAAGGCTACTCCTAAGGTCTTTATTTCCAAAGGACACACACAAACACAGCTCTGTGGTGTTGAATAGAAGCACCAATTCAATGCTTAGGGGTCACATTGCTTTTATCCAATAGAAGAACATGCGTATCATATTTATCAAAAGAAAATGGAACAATTCTAGGGCAACAGCATTGTTCTTTTCCCAGAAAACGTTTGCTTGAACTCAGCAGTGCCTTTACTGTTGATAAATATTTGGCCAGGAATAGTTCCAGGTTGTGTTTATAAATATATAGCTGCCATGTAAGTTTCTAAGCAGAGCTCAGTTTGTTTTCACAGGGGGGATATTGGCACATATGAAGGGCATCAGTGGGTATGAGAGTCAGAGTGCCATTTCACATAGAGTACCAATTTAAACATAAAGGTCTTTAGTTTTGATTACTTTGCTGTTAGGGCAGTCCCATGTACTTGATAGTAGCTAAGCTAGCATAAATATTGTATTTCTCTACAAATCAGAGTTGTCCAATTGGAGGCCTGTGGGCCTGATGTGACCCTCTGAGTCCTTTTTATGGCCTCCATCTGCTACAGGCTACATAGACTGCTGTCTATTTTGATCAAATCTAGGCCATGAACATGTAGTATGTTAGCTAATTGGCCATCTACATGGGAAGTTGGACAGCACTGCTACTGATATTCAGTGAGAAGCCTAGATAAGTTTTCCAATAAAAAGTGTGATGTTACCGAACTGCCAGTGCATATAACCTTGGGGGCTTGGAAAACAGGGAGAACATTCTTAGGGTCTTAGAAAGTGTTAGATTAAATGGCATCCCAGCCAAGAATTCAATTGGTTGTGCTACAATATTTTATCCTCCCAAATCCAGCTGTGTTAGGAAGCTGCTGCTTGTGTAAAAGGAAAACAAAACCTCTGACACTTGGGTTCAGCTATGGGAATGACCACTCAAAACGTCTGCTCTGTGTGTGGTAATGTTCAGTCCAGACTGTACTTTATTGCACATGAATTATAGCAGATTTTATTCCTACCAGGCTCTACTATAGGTTTCTTGGTAATATTATAGGATTTATAGGACATACCTTTTTTAATCCTGAAAATCAATGTATTTTAGGCACTAAATGTGAATATGAGGAAAGCAGCAGTGTAAAGTTCTCAAAATAACAACTATAACGTCTATATCTGCTGGTGCCCTATCCATGCACAGGCACTGCTAGATGAAATTCGTCCAGAACAATTAACTATGGGCTAGTGGTATCTGCAGTCATAATTGTCCCCAGAGGTAGCCATACATGTCCACATGGTGAAATCAACCAAACTACCCAACCAAATATGTGAGCCAGACAGTTTATTTGCACTTTTCCCCAATGATCCCATCTTCTGTATTCAACACTTTCTTCCTCTCTGATCACTTTGGTTTAATCCCTAGCATAGTATCACCTGGTTTCATTGACTGATTATGAATGAGAAGATCTTATTTCTGTTAACTCATACTTTACTTGAAGTCTCCTCCATGCTGGAGCTGGACCATCAAAATGTATCTGGAATAGAAATAACATTTATTATTATTATTATTATTATTATTATTAACACATATTTAAAAAGTGACAAACATTTCCTGCAGTGCTATACAAAAAATAGGTGTATACAGTAAGCAGACAGATTTACATACAAAACAATCAAAAACCGATACAGTAGGTAAAGAGAGCCCTGCCCAAACAAACTTGTAAATTAAAAGCAGGTTCCCATTTTATATTACAGAAACCAGTCTTAAAAGTTTGGTTTTTTCATTGAGGTAGACAATTTAAGGCCAATTCAATGTAAAGGCTTGCTTCTTGGTTTGATGGAGAATAGTGGAACTCAGAATTTTCTATGGGGATATTTTTAGGGTGGGGCAGAGTGGTTTCCCTTTGGGGTTTCTTACTTAGGTATATATTTATACTACATTGTGTCCTACATAGCCATCAGCATTTATGTATCAATATTCATCACTTTTTTCCACCGTAACTGCTAACATCCTTATAACAGGTATGAATGCTTCTGACAAAGAATGTTCTGAGCAACTGGGCATGCTGTGAATAAGTGTAAATTGCTGTGTGTGACTGTGTAACTATTTTAAGACAATGTGTGACAATGTATTGCTTGTGGCAGATCTCTGCTTCTGTTTATATAGCAGCACTTTGCTGATCGATCTTCCTCTAATGATGCAAAAACATATTGACCTTTTGCCTGAGATGGTACAGTGGAACCCATTAGGGTAACCTCAATTTTAGTATTATTGCCCACTTAACACTATAGTTATTAGAGATGCTCCAAATCCGCAAATTGGCAGGAGCCCTGCACCCTTTAAAAGAATCAGATTTAAACCCAATCTCTTTAATTTGCGTGCGTGTGTTTTTTCTACTAGCAGTACAGGTATGGGACCCGTTATCCAGAATGCTCAGGACCTGGGGTTTTCCGGATAAGGGGTCTTTCCCTAATTCGTATCTCCTGCATTAAGTCTGCTAAAAATGATTTAAACAGTAATTAAACCCAATAGGATTGTTTTGGCTGCAATATTAATTAAGATATTAATTATATCTTAGTTTGGATCAAGTCCAAGGTACTGTTTTATTATTACAGAGAAAAAGGAAATCATTTGTAAAAATGTGAATTATTTGATTAAAATGGCGTCTATGGGAGATAGTTTTTCCATAATTCGGAAATTTCTGGATAATGGGTTTCCAGATAAGGGGTCCGACACCTGTACATTGGGATTGAGTAGACACTTTCCTCATTTGTATGTAGAACACCTACTCTTCTGTGATGTCTATTTTCATGGAATATCCAGTAGGTGGAAGCTCAACCACCACGTTTTTAAGCATGTCCAGTGGTAGCCAATGGTCCTTACTGGGGACTGATTTTGCCCTTTCTGGGGCTTTTCATTACAGTACATGGCTTTCTGATCAGCATATGCAAAGCTTGAAAAGTGGTTTTCCTCATTAATGTGCAAAACTTATTTTTGGAATTTTTCTATGGAAAGAAGTGAATGACTTATATGCTGCAGTACACAGTTTAAAGAGACTCTAAATTGTAAGCTCCACTAGTGTGGGGACAAGTGTGATTCACGAACTCTGTAAAGTGCTGTGCAAACATGACCACTTGGTTGTGATGGTTAGTATTGCTCACCAAAATGAGAAAATAGCAGCCTGGAAGATTCTAACCAGTATAATTTTTTAATTGATTAGATTTGGCCATTATTCCAGCCCACTGTCCCATTTAAATGATTAACACTAAGCCCACCCCATTTAGTCAGATATTACCAGAGTGGAAAATCCTGTCATCCAAGAAATGCATAGGGTTATAGATGCGACTGATGGGTTTGCACTGCCCTTCACACAATTAGAGCATTAGCCCAAGGGCCAAAAAACTAGTGTAACTCCTTTTTGAAAATAGCCTGCTTACAGGTACCTAGCACTTTACTTGGTCTTGCCCAGATTTGCTTCAGCCAGTTGCAACCCCCAGTAGATCATGGGTTACTTGCAACAATTTCCCCTTAGGTGGGTTCTTGCTGTACTGATGGAGGATGGGTTAGCCACATTGAATTCACACACAAAACTTGATCTCTTAATTAACTTGGATGGGCACCATTGGTTGTTAAACCACAATTATAACTCTTTATTGACTGAATTGTCCACAGTATATTGGTTGGTGCTGATTAGATGGTGTAAATATCAGCCACTTCACAAATGCTCATACACTTTCATCCAGATCTTGGATGTTACTGTTAACTGTTGGATGCTACTGTTATCTTTATCTCCAGTATAGTGTTTACAACACCCCGAAAGTACTATTCACTGCCTTTGTAAACTAGCCTCAAGCACTAGCTGATGCTCACAGTGGTATATTACTTTAGGAATTTCCTATTCCTGAGCTTAACCTTTTGAGTCTCTATATTCATGGGTGTTACCTCAGGGTACTAAGCCATCTTGGCCTTCACAGTGAAGCCTCTGGCTGCTCTACTAACTATCCTGATCCTGCCTTTCACTCCAAGACCAAGCTACTTCTAACACTTTCTACACCTATTGGGCCTATCTCCGCCTCTGACCCTTTAGCATATTACCCCCTCCAGCAGGCGGGGACCAAAAGAGACAGAACACATGGTGGCTTCCCTTTTTATAGACTAGGGAGTCCTGATACCCCTTGGCCAGTTACTGAACTGCCAGGAAGATACATTTACCCAGGAATAGGAACATCTCACCCTCTATCCAACTGTAAATCAGGCCCAACTCTTAGCTGGCCAAAGCCTTGTTGGGACTACATAAAAAAAGGTTGGCAAATCCTTTACCCTCCTTTAATTAGAATAGTCTAATTTGCCCAATTTAAGGTCAGCTGAAGACTAGATTATCAAAATGTAGGAAATGGAAGACAAATAGTAATTTGTCTTCCAGTATACAGTATATATATAAGGCTTATTGTTTATGGTCCCTCAGGAAAGTCCACTCTTGTTTATTGCATACACCTATAAATACTACATCTTGTTTTAATCAGAAACAACAGCATGTTTATCCCTTAATGTGTAATAGTGAAGAAGCACAAACCTTGTATAGCTCATTTGCTGGAGTTGAAAGCTCAATTTCTTTTATACAGAAAGTGGCCACCTGTGATACCCAGGAAGCCTTCAGTTTACATGCAGTCTGAGCAGTTGCCTACAGTGTTTAAATCAAATGGTAATAGAGCTCATACTGGGGTACAGTGACAGTAGGAATAGCTACTATTCCCATACTCTTGGGTTACAGGACCATCCAGTCTCCTTGGTAACAGGAGCAGAATGATTTCATTGCTGTGCCATTGTGCTGTGGTGATGTTGCTGTACGTGGGCTCTTCAGCATCAAATGTACAGCAACCTGGAGAACAAGGACACTTGCTGCGACTAAATGTTCTGCACAAATTATTTGCACAGCATTCTCGTGGAGGCCAATACCACAGGCAGTTCTAAATGTAGCCTTGTATTGTCTTTTTATATAGTCTTAGGCAAAACCACTGAGGTACCTTTTAAAATAAGCAAATTACAGTCCAGTTTATGTTTTTTCTTAAAGAGGCTTAAAAGTCTCCTTGATTTTTTTTTAAATACTATAGTTTGTACTAATACTTTTTTTAGATACCAGATTCTATGCACCCAGCACCAGGAACTGTGTTCCCAACAATAAATTTGAAGAGGTCAACCTTGATTTCAATGACAGAGTCAGCTTTTTGTGAACTTGGAGAAGTCTTTGTGTCCCACTGTATTTAGTACTTCAGGTACGCAGATTGCAGGTGCCATGTTGGTCATTCCTGACAGAATCTGGTCCATTGGCCTGTTTCGTACCAGAATGACTGTGTTTGTCTGGCTTCCAGGTTGATCCGGTCTCTAATCCAAGACTTGAATGTATGCATTAGCCTAATTTAGTTTGCCACATTTGACATTTCTGGCAAGCCAGAAGCCAGCTAAGGGTGGGTAAAGGCAACTATACGCACACCATTGTGTTAATGCTTGGCTGGAGCAGAGCTGACTTCTATATTGATTCAAGAGTCAGAACCAGCAGTAAAGAAAATGGCAAAAATACTGCTTAGAATTGCAGACATATCAACTTGCCTTTATTTTTTCTGGAGTAACACGGATTTAACCCCCCCCAGGACCAGGGTCAGACAGGGGCTGGGGTGACTTACAGGTAGAGCCAAGGCTGGCATCTTTGAAATCACATCTTCCAAATGTTACTTTGGTTTATATTCTCTTTTAATAATTATGTTTCATAAACAGGTTCTATTGGCTTTTTTTCCTATAATTGTTGGGATATAAATGGTTTAATAGTGTTTGTCAGCAGTGTATTGCAAACTAGGGACTCATGCTGGCATCAGCCAATTAGAGTAGGCGAAATCTGTCATCAACTCACAACATGAGGGTGTTGTTACAGCAAAAAAAGCTTAAGGAACCCTCAAATAAATTCAATAAAAACCAAAAAAATTGTATCAAACAGTTATATTAACCATGGATTTTTTTATAATGTGCTATTACCCTTGGATAATATATATTTATGAACTGCCACTAAAAGCAGAAGAACTAATGGAATTTTAAAATAAGAATATCCTGCTTTTTTAGAAATGGTGCCAAAGTTTTAAAAATACAGACCAAGAAAAAGTATATGCTTCGAGGGCATTTACTGGTCTTAGTTGTACAGTAAAATGTATATGGAGCTGCATCACTTCTTCAGAGGAGTTAAAGAGGTACCCCAATAATAACATCATTTTCATTTAAAATTTAAAAAGAAATTGCATTTATGTTTTTTATTTGAGTAAATAAGCAGAAATGGTCAAATGAGAACCATGAAACATGCTGCTGTATGGAAGCACAAAATGTAATTCCAAGTTTTCCAAAAATAGTCAATATTTTCCCTCTGCCAAGCCTTACATCATCTTCTTGGTGAACAATAAATCATAACATGGTTTTATTCTGAACAGTATTCCCTTTTAAACCATGCTGCTATTAGTAAAACATCATGAATATATGAATGATACAAAGCATACTATTAGTATAATATATGAATTATATATGTGTATGTATATATATAATATATATATATATATATATATATAACATCATTAAAAAAATTCCACTGTCGCTGCTAAACCGCTGCTTACAAATTGTATTTAAATGAAAAGTAAGTTAAGGCTAAAAGTGCAAGTTAGGCATTGTAGTAAGTGATGAGATTTTCTTTCTCTTTAAAATATGGAGAAACATTTGTGTAGCCTAATAACTTTATTTTACTGGAACAGCAGATTGTAAATGCATTACCAGAAGAGGAATGGAAAACATTTTACAAAGGATCACTAAACCTTCCTTTTTTAATCTTCTCCTTGTATTTGTGTAATGGAAATATTAAGGGCTACATGTACAGTTATTCCTCTTTTGTGCTGCATATCCCCAGGCCCTAGATGTTACTGACTGATACAGCTTCAGTCATGTCTAAGCTGCCATTGAGTCAGCCCTGCCAACAGTCTTCATTGTCACTTTCCTATCATGATCGTTTCTGAACCTGTGCTGCCTGAGGCAGCCAACCCAGTGCTGCCACCCTTCTCTGTGCTCTGACCTGGGCAGGGGGCCTCTAGAAGAGGTAAATTTCTGTTAGAACAGCTCTGAAACACACCACTTGAGGCAAGATGCTTCACTGTCCCCTAGTCTTCCTATTGTGTTATGATCCCAATACAAGAAGTTAGCATTAGCTGTATCTTGCTGGGTTTCAACAGGCATATATCAAGCAGGTACAAGCTGCTATATTTTTTCTTAGGCTTAACTGAGAAAACAAAGCTGTTCTTTTCCAGCCAGGTGTAAAACAACACAATTTTGAGCAGTAATTGCCTGTCAAAGAGGTGCTCTGGGCAATGCCATTCAAGTAAACGGACGGGGCAATTTTAAGGGTTTTGTTGAAAATTTCCTTATAAGCTGTTCTTTTTAGTCCATGCATCAATTGTTCATAGTACCATATGGTTTAACCCTTATATGGCCACTTTTAGGTTGAGATACCGGTTTGCCAAGACAGCATGTTTCTAATCTATCTGGTGAATTCAGGGCGATATTATGGCTGAAGCTCTACTCTGCAGCTCCTGTTTCATTCCAGCAATGATGTTTGTGGCTTGTGCTAACCTACAAATGCATTTCCTATTAACAAGATTGTCTGCAATTCATAAGGGACTCCTAAGTTTCCATATGTGCTTAGAATCCCTAAGCCTGGCAAACCCGTTGATCTTGCATTATATTATTTGAATGATCTCATACACTGTTCTTATCTGCACCCACCATGTGGCAGGAAGGGGCTGCATGATAACGTGCATGCCATGGGATTATCTCAAATGCCTCATATTGTACAAAGCTCATTCCTGCCTCCTAACTACCAGTCAGAAACGCTGCATTCATTAACCTTGCATATCCTGTGAAGTATTTTATTGATGGATGTTTCACTACTTTGTTGATCTAATGGCTCAGAAGTCAGCTGGGTGCCAAACATAAGCCATAGAGCATTGTACCAGTGTATTTCAAGGCACATCACATGACTTTTGCTTATGGAAAACCAGAATGTAGCAGCTGGCAATAAATCTGTTTTACCCATTTCCTTATTAATATAAGGAACGTAGACTTGTTTAACCCCCAGGCTAGATATTTATTTATCTGAGGTATTATTTAGTTTGTTTTTTTACAACAGCCTCTTCAACCAGGATTCTGTTGTCTGTCTCCAGTATTCTAAAGGTTGCCATACATGGGCCAATTTTAGTTGCCGGTATCGGTTCTTTATACCGATTCGGCAGCTTATCTGCCCTTGTATGGGCACGAACGACGTCTGTAAACAAGCCCTGCACGTTTAGAACTGAGCACTATATTCTGTGCAGTATTAACAGATTGGTTATAAACTTTAGGGTAATTCTTCTGCTCCTACTCAGAGCTTCTACAAGGAATCATGGGGCTATATACTACTAAGTTATAAGGACCCTCCCCTTCCAGAGCACTCCAATAATTATCCCATTGGTCATCTGGGCCCCTGGGTGGGGGGACCTGTCATCAGGTAGAATGGTGCCCCTTGACCCTCTGGCTCTCTGACACACACCCACACCACCGATCCACCCCAGTCACGCTCCCCATATTTCTCCCGTTCAGATGATCAGAAGCCTCATAGGGAAAAAAACACTGAGGTCTGTAAAGAAAATTCCCATAAGGCCATGCTCCTGCAGCAAGACCCCTGTACATGGGCAGTTTGAAAGACTATGAGGAACCTTCCTGCTGATTGGCTCAGATCACACATTCCTAAGGGGGGGGAGGGAGTGCTTAGCATTCTTGAGGGAGGGGGGAGCAGGAGAGGGGAGAGAGCTGTCAGACTCTGGTACAGGAAAAAAAAAAGAGACAAGAAATTTATTTTCATTTGATAGAGGACTCAGTGCAGCGTTTCTGTGAGTGCTTATGGCTGTATTTACATAGACCTTTCTGATAAAGCTTACTTAGTTTTTACCTTTCCTTCTCCTTTAAGAATGCAGCTTAGTAAGTACTTTTGACTCCCCTGCATAAGTTAAACTGAGCGTCAACATTTTTTTATTGCATTGGCTGTTAATCCTTTCCTGTGGATACAGACCCATTGGGAAATATCAGATCAATTAACTTGTGTTCTGCCATGTGATGTATTCATAGCACTGCACAGCAAGGGTACTTACCCCAAAGAAGCTCTACTGCTGTGTGTATGAAGCATAATGCGCTTTTGATTGGAGGACAAGAATATTATGCTAAACATCTGAGATAAATGCATATTTCATTCTGACTTTCAGTGGTGAGGATGTAGTTAATTTCAATGGGAAAGATTTAAAGGGAAGACTTAAGCAATTTTTAAAACTTTTTACATTTCTAGGTGTCAGGTTACTGGATATATATGCAAAAGTTTCATTCTATTAAACTAATAGATTAATGGGAACATTTTGCTTAATGAAAGAAAATGTTATGTTCTAAGCAAATTTTCATTATACATTTTTTTTAAACAATTTTAGCAAAAAAATTTGAAAGCAGTATACAGAATGCCTGTCCTTTTCAATTCTCTGTGCTCACTGCTGGTCCTGACCATTGAAACAATGTCGTCCAGCCAAGCCTCTAATTTCCTTAGTGCTGTGCATGATTTCTTTACAGGTTTTTTTGGCTAAATAATTTTATAAACACAAAATTCATTGCCCACCTCAGCTGAAGATGCAAAGATACAATCAGCACCATGTAACTGGCCAAAGCCAATATTAAAGAACAGAAAAGGCTAAATTCTGTTTCACAGTTACTTTTAGACTTATGTTCACTTGAGATCTGTACTGGATGTACATTCCTTTGAAAGCGGAATGCCAGGATCCTTTGATTCCTTTTGAGCAGTTATTGATAAACCTTTCAGCTCTTAAATTGCTTCAGGAAAGTTCAAGAGATAAGTTGGCACTGGGCTTTTTGTTCACTGTAGATAGCCCTATCTAATGAAGGGCCAAGCCAGTGTTGTGACATCCCAATGGTGCCCATTATTTTGCCTCAAAACTAGGGTTGCCACCTGTCCAGTTCAGGCTGTCCGGGTAAAAACTGCCTACCCAGTTTTCCAAATTAGGAAATCCGGGCAGGACTCTCAGAGATTCCGCCAATCACCGAATGCCATGTAATAGCCCACCCCATTGTGTTGCCCAGCCCGCCCCTCCCTGGCCCTGTGATGTCACTGTCCCCACCCTCTGTAACATTACTGCCCACCCCTTGTCCTGAGTAAGTAGCTGGGGAAGGTGGCAACCCTACTCAAAACTCCTGTTTCATTGTGGGGGTGGCTATGGCATGGGCTGCATGACTTTACCTCTAATTATACCTGGCAGTAAGCCCAGGATTTTTTTTGCCATGCAGGTTACACACACCAATAATATCGTACAAAACCTCGCTTTGTACGATATTCGGTTCGTGTATGGCGGCTCGATCAGGCTCCATTGAAGGTGCCTGAGCAAAATCTATGTTCAGGGCTGAATTGGCAGAAGGAGGTAGAATTTCTATTGTTTCTACCTCCATATCTGATGATTCAACCCTATACATCAGTGGAGGGTGGGAACGATCTTTCGAGCAACCAATGGTTGCACGAAAAATCGACATTGCTGCATGTGTGGCCACCATTACTGGTGCTGGCCCAAGCACAATCCTTTACCTAGGTCTGGGCTGGTAGGCCCTGGCATTTCAAGTACACAGAGGCCCAAACAGATCCTCATAGGCCCAATAGTGACTGTTTATAGCATCTTACAGCAGCCCCTCTGGCATTTGCCAGAATCTACAGATTGCCAGTCTGGACCTGTGACCACCAGACATTTGCTATGTGGGACAAGATTTAAAATGCATGTAGTCCTATTGCAATCTAGTGACCAAGTGTGAGTAGTTGTCAGTTTGATGACTCAGCTGGTCTGCACAGACATTCCATAGATAGCATGCTATTGGAGTGGCCCCTCTCAGCTGTGAGTCCCTGCTGCCTTGCTCCAAACATCTGCTTGGGCTGATAGCCAACTATTTGGCCAGAGGTGAAATGAGAGATGCCTTTTAATTACGCTGTTAAAACATCTGAATAGAACATTAAATATACTTTGCTGGGTTTGTTTAAGCAGCGGTGTGTCACAAGTGGAGCAAACTGTGCAATGCGAAAGGAAAGAGACCTGCCGAGTTCAGCAAATTCCAAAAATTATATTTATTATCCAAACTAAAATTCAGTGCTGTCTTTTAGAGTTGAATGCTAAATTGGAAGACCTGGTAGTAGCTAGGAAGGAACTATTTTCTAAGGGATGAACTATGTGTACATAGTGTATAGATTGGTAGGTGTGGGTTGTCTGTGCTGGGTTTACTTGGATGGGTTGAACTTGATGGACTCTGATCTTTTTTCAACCCTATGTAACTATGTAACTATACATGAGAATTCTCATCAGATTTCTGGTTTAGACCTTACCGGACATGCACAATCTTGTTTGGCAACCACATGAGATTTCGTGGGATGCCACAAAATCTAATCTTCTCCCCCCAATCATGCTGCAAAGTTTAGATCTACATTGGATAATGCCAATTACAGTCCTTCAGACTGTATCTTTTCTTATGTAAAAAGGCAGCATTCCGGGTCTCCCTTCCAACAGTTGTGTCAAGCAGATCCTTCATGTAGTTTACACATCAGATATTTATATCAGTTCCATTATTTCTGAGCTGTGTGTCTATATCCGATATGTAGGATGGGATATGTCTATCTGATCCCATCCTGCAAAATCTCCTGTGTAGTTTAGCCTTTAAAGTAGAATTGGCTAGAGTTTTCTACTCTTTCGGGTAGAAACACCTGAGATATTTAGTTGGTCAGACGTTTCCTGACTGATGGGATCAACATACTGTCTGGCTGCACTTTAAAACCCAGTGGGTGAAGCTCAGTCTCAAGAGTATTCCATGGAAATGAAAATTTTAGGAGTGATCTTGGGCTTTCTTCCCAGAATTCCTGCTGCTTTCAGTAGGGAAGAGGAACATCTCTCCTCAACTGAAATGAATATTTAGTGGATCTATAAAATCTTGCCACGACAGAAGATTTTGTAGGATACTGCAAAATCTGATCCTTTGTGCTGTAATGTAAAATCTGATCATGGTTGGATTGTTTTCATGTGTCTACATCCAAGAGCAATTGTATGTCAGGTAGAAATACAGCATTACTGTCTGACTTTTGTGTTGGAAACCAAATGGTTTGTGCTTTTTAACCATCAGATTTCCATTATTTTCAAGCGTGCAACTAAATCCGACTTGCAGGATGCAACCTTATGCAACAGAATCTCCTGTGTAGTTCTACCCTTTGAAGGGCTACTCTTGGGGGTGTATCTATTAAAACTGGAGACAAACCTCACTGATGATGTTGCCCATACCAACCAATTAGATATTTGCTTTTGTTTTCTAACTTGTAGGTGACCATTCAAATCTATGGGCAAAATCACCAATGATGTTTGTGACCAATGTTAATAAATACTCCCCTTGGTGTTTCCCATTACTGGTTATGATAAGTGACCTGATGGGTGATTTTTTTTTGTTTGGGAAAGCTAATTTAAGAAGTATTTTCTAGACAGATTTTTTTCATAGTATCTCAGTGCCAATACCCCAGAACACGTGGCAAGCTAAATGCAGTGGAAATTTCTTGTAAAACACACAAGTCGACAAAATAAATACACTGCCAATCCCATATATAAACACAGACAACATGGCAATACCGTGTCAGTTTTATGTATAATAACATGGCAGGACTTTATATAATGCCTGCATCCTGTTCCAGCTAATCGGCTTATCTTGGCCTACGTTTATACTTAGTCCAAAACAAGTCCTGTCAGGCAGTAGCCTTAGCCACCCCAAGCTTTAATTAAAATCCACCCAAGTCTACAGCAACGATAAACTTATTGACCCATTGTGGGCAATAACTGGGGATGCAAGGCTACTCTTGTTACTCCCCATGGCCGGCCCTGGCAAGTGACCCTCAGCAATCAAAAAAATGATTGTACAGGTTGCAGGGTCCCATGTGGGTGATTGTAGTCTTTGGTAATTGGAAGCAACCCCCTGCAATGAACCAAATGTTTAATATCTTTCCTAGTTCACAGTTAGTAAGACTGTTAATATATTTCTTTTCCTACTACTCTGCACTGATGAGAAGTAAATGCCAGCTCTTTCCTTATTGCTGCACTCATATAACAGTTTCATAACTTGATGTGGATGAACTTCTGCAAAAGAAAATGGCAGATGAAATTGCACAGTTATATTTGCTGTGATTAAGGTTTCCATGACAACTCAGAACACTATGTTTTATTGCGACATTTCTGCATGACCCTTACTGTCTGCAAAATGTACCAACTTGTAAATGTCCACTTTATTCTGGCATAATCACGACTTAGATCATCAGACAATTCTGTTAGCTGGAATATCCAGGGTGGTGGCCACAATTACTGGCTGGAAGCTGGCAGGCTAAACTTTTTCATGCAGTTCTATGGAATCCAGCCTTTCTGCGACTGATAATGGTGCAATAAATATAAGTCTGGGGGGATAATTTTGCAATGCAAGTAGAGAAGCAGGTGAATTGTAATTGGGGCCCTGTTCTAAAACATTGTTAGCATGTAATACAGTTCCATGGTATGCATATTGTGTAAGGAACTACTGCAGGAAGCCATTTTCTAAGTATACACAAGGCACTGCCATGGCCAGATGTTGGGTATGATAGAGAGAGCATGTGTTCTGCCCCCCTGGGAAGAATTAATGTACTGTAACAACTGCTACTGTACCAGTATAAACGTTAGTGATGTCCAAGCTGAAAGCCTCCATCAGCCTGTAGCTACATCCCACTGATACCTGAAAGCTGCCCAGAGGCTATACGTTAAACTTCCCTGATTTAAGTACATTACTGCTCCCCCCCCCCCCCTCAGCCTTGGGGCCCCAAGCTGTCTGCATTGTTAGGGACCTGCTTTTCTCCAGTTCTGGCCCTGTCCACTACACAAAGAATATAACCAATATATAGCACAGCAGTCTGAATCACAGGGTTGCCACAGTTATACTATAGACAGATAGCAATACTATCATATAATGAAAAGAAAAACCTCTTAGTGTACAACTGGTACCTGCAAAGCCCATTCCTGAGTGGCATATACAGTATGTCCATCACACCTGGTAACAAGCATGCCAACTATAGCTAGATATTAGGCTATTATGGGATACCAGAATTGGCATGCTTGTTACCAGGTGTGATAGACATATATTCCACTCAGGAATGGGCTTTGCAGGTACCAGTTGTACACTAATAACTGAATAAATAAAAACTGAATAACTGATTAGCCCCTCCTTATACCCGTACAGTTGTGCTTTGGTGAATGGCAGGGCAAAGCTGAAATGCTTTCTCATCAGTTACAAGATGTAAATATTATAACTTTATACAGTGTTCTGGTATGTTGAGAATTCAGTCCTCTGTCAGTATCCATCAAAAATTATTCTATATTTCCTAAAGGGAATTATATCAGACTGAAAACAAAAGGCAGCCCCGCTCTGGAGAAATCAAATATCCAATAAGATTCAAAGTACAAAGTTTTAAGTACACAGAGACCCAAACAGCACCCCCACCCCAGGTATGTTATAGTGCACTTAATACAGCCATTCTGGCATTGCCAGTCTGGGACTGATGAGCTATGCCTTTTGGCATGAATTTCACTTTAAAGGATCCGGAAGCTGGAATTTACATAAGAATCATATGCTCCAGTTGAATTACATTTTTTTTAGGCTACCCAACCACAATGCATACACCTGTCACCCACAAAATGACCCGTCTCTTGTTCCCCCGGGCCCCCCCGCAGTTGCATAGTCTGCTACCTATATATGTATTTCACTGCGTGCACTTTAATAGACTATGCAATAAGCTGTAAATGTATAAATGGGGTATTCAGATAGCAGAGCACACTCTCACAATGCAACACTTCACTCACCAGTTGCAACCCCCCCCCCCATTCTATATGTGCCACAAGCATGAAGGAAACATTTTGTAACCAAAAAAACAGGCAAACTGTCTTGTATCACATTATTTAAGCCAGCCATCAACCCCCACTTCTGTTTAAAATTAGCTAGAATTAGTGATTGTCAGTTCCAATAAATACTGAAACAGGGGGGTACACCAAAAATGCACTCAAGAAATAAATGCAGGCCTTGTGGCTTTATATGGTCATGTAACTTCTAATATCTTTTCAGTAGGGGGTACATTATCCACACTATAAATATAAATCTGAATTTTGTAACAGTGTGAACATATTTAATTCTAGTTTCTTCTTCAAAAGAAAAGGGACAATAAATGTAATTTTTTTGGTTACATTTTTATTTTCATTATGTATCTATCTGTCCAGCCCATATCTTTTTTTAGTTTTCAATCAAACTACTACCTGATCCTAGGTTTAGGGACACAGACATCAGACAATAGTTTAAATGTCACACTGAAAAAAAAACTTTCCAACAATGTTAACCTGAAGGTGCTGATAGACCGGGAAAGTACAGTAAAAAGGAACAATGGCAGGACTTTCTGTTTGTTCTAGCAAAATAAACTGCATATGCCATAGTGGTGATAATCTAGTTGCTTTCCAGGTTCTGTGCAGCCCAGAAGCTGATAGAAGTAGTTGACAATAAATAGATTACCCCAGGGTGGACATCTCAAGGGAAAGGATAATCATCTAGCAGTAAATAACTAGGTTAACCCTATAATATGTGAATGAGTATGAACTCTGCCCTTGTACCCAGTGTAGCCTTTTCTCCCTATCTGTTTGTTAATCTTGTTGTTTGCTATTTACAGTAGTAGTATGTAGTTCTGAGCAGCCAGTTCATGCGGTGTGTTCTGTTCCAGGTGACCTTGGCTTTCCAGACAGAAAAGGGGAAGCTGAATGGCTTTGATGAGAAGTCATATCTGTCCTCAAAGTTTATTAAGGCTGGAGAGGATCCATATCGGCAGCATGCTTTCAACCAACTTGAAAGTGACAAGCTTAGCAGCGAGAGGCCCATCCGGGATACCAGACATTACAGGTATGTGGGAGAGAATAGAAGTAACCATAGTTGCACTCTAGATTAGCCCGGTGCAGATCCTTGTATTCTGAGAATAAAGTTTTATACACCCAGAGTTTAGTTGTTTATTTCTATTTTCCAGGTGTACTTCTGTACATCATGATAATGACTTACCCTCAACCAGTGTCATTATCACCTTCCACAATGAGGCTCGCTCTACCCTTCTCCGAACCATCAAAAGGTAAGTAACATAGTATGTTAGGCTGAAAAAATACATGTTCATCAAGTTTAACCTTTTATGAAACCCTCATATCTGATAGTTGATCGAGGAGAAGGCAAAAACCCCCTTTTGCAGCCCCTCCAATTTGCCTCAGAGAGGGAAAAAATTCCTCCCTGATGGCAATTGGACCAGTCCCTCGATCAACTTGTATTTAGAGCTGTTTTCAATAACCTCATATTTCCTCCCTTGCTAAAAAGTCATCCAAGTACTTACGTGCAGGAGATGGATCATTGCACACATTCATTAGGTAATGCTATAGGCATCTGGTTCTTAATAGATTATATATTATCCTAGTTGATCAAGTGGGCAATTCAGATAAAGTATTCTTTAACTTATTTAGGTTAAAGGAAAATGAAACCCCAATTAGTGCCTCCCGCTGAAAGAGCCTTCTTCCTTCTTCTGAACTGTATCTACTGCTCCCCCTAAAGCTGCTCCCCTGCCCTGTACCCAACCTACAAAAGCAGAAGAACTCAGCAGGGTTGGTGGCTGCCATGTCTGGTGTCCCAAGAGCCAGAAGGAGCATGCCTACTAGAAGCTGACTGGATCTAGGTTTCTAGCATACATATTCTTTGTTGGCAGTTAGGGAGTTTACACACTGGACCTTACCAACCAACTATACCAACCCCTCTGCGCCTCTCTGCATTTCAGGTTAAAAATGAGGAAAGGGGGGCAGCTTCAGCAGAGAGTCAGATGGTGGCACTTTTGAAAAACACCAAATAGGGGTGATAGATATTCTGAGACAATTTGCAGTTGGTCTTCATTTTCTACTTTATTGTGGTTTTTCAGTTCTTTAGTTTTTCAACAGCTCTCTAGTTTGGTATGTCAGCAGTTATATGGTTACAAGGGTCTTACATCCAGGGGTTTGAATGAGAGACCAGAGACTATTCTATTCTAGACTATGAGAGACTTATTCTTACTAATAAAAAGTAAGAATGACAATAAAATTGTAGCCTCACAGAAAGGCAGAAAAAGAAGACAAATAATTCAAAAACTATGAAAAATAAATAACGAAAAGCAATTGCAAAATTGCTTGGAATAGGACATTATTTAACATATATTAACGTAAATGTGAACAACCCCAGGATGAAATGATTCTATATGCTGCTTTCTGTACAGCGGCATACCTAATGCTCTCACACAGTGCTATTAATCCGACTAACAGCTCTTCTCTCTGTGTGACGCAGCGTTCTCATTCGAAGCCCAGGAAATTTAATACAAGAGATAATCTTGGTGGATGACTTCAGCACCGACCGTAAGTTTTATTTATTATTTGTTTTCATCTTTGTTCACCTAATCACCGTGGAACATAGTACCGGCTTGAAAGAGAGGGATGGTGTCTGTGTTTTTACTTTGTACCACAGATGGAACCCATTGACAAGATCAAGTCTGTAGTACAAACATACAAGAGAGGCTTTTTCTGGGAGAAGCTGTGCATGAGATGTAATGTGGAATTGGATGCAGATTGTGTGTCAGTGGGGGGGCTGGAGAGGCAGCGGCTCTTGTTTTCTGGAGAATTCCCACTGTGAGCAGATGAGCTTAAGTGCATTTTGCTTGAGAAAGATTGGTTGTGTCGGGCTGATTAATACAGTAATAAGTTAAAACAGAGCCTTCCTTCGGAGATTCTCATGGGAGATCATTTAGTGAGGTGAATCATGATTGAACTGTGGCAATTACGTTCTGATATTCTTCTTTTTCTTATTTTCTAGCTGACGACTGCCAGCTCCTCACTAAAATCCCGAAGGTCAAGTGCCTCCGAAACAACCGCAGAGAAGGTAATAGTTGGACTGCAGCATGCTGGGTGCAGAGAACTAAGGCTCTGGGTTTAGTGGTGGTGGGCTGATGCAAATGACCCATTGTGCAACCTGTATCACCCCAGCTTTTACTTAACTACAACACCCAGAATCCCCAGTTGCCTTTGGATGACCTGTAGCACCAAACATGCATAGTTCCACCTGGACAATTGAGTTCAAGAAAGCATTAGACATTACATATTCATTCCCTTTCCTTATGTTTCATTTGGCTTTCTTCTTTTAGATTGTAAGCTTTAATAAGTTGGGCCTCTTTACCTCTTTGTATGTAACTAGTATAACTAGAATGTAAACATTGTACAGGGCTGCAGAATATGGTGGTATGGAAAACTATTGTAGGCAGTCGCTCCCTCCCCCCTTCCATGTTGTAACGATCACGGCCTTTAAAAGTTCATTTCCAGCTTTAGTAAAAAAAAAAAAAAAGTCCACCTGGCTGCTGTGTTTGAAAATGGGGTAATATTTAAAAATTTGCTATTTCCTCTAGGGGTGTATTTGACTGGAATCTATACTGTAACATTCTGTCATTTCAACCAAGAATAACCCTGAGAACCTCTGCAGACAAGAACTCTACAGTTGCCAGTGTATGAATAATGTCTGTGTGGGGCTCAGTTGGTTATTTATGTGGAAATACCTTCTGGAGAGGAGCAGTCTCTAGATGTTGGTCTTTCCTGAAAAGTTTGTACAGGGCACCCATGTAAAACAATCATTTGCTCTGGAACAAAATGATTGGATCAGCTCTATTTGATATACCACCTAGAAGGCTACATTGGGTCAAGATTCACTCGTTTGACAATGACAACAAGCAAACAGAGGTGCAGTTTTGGCTTCTTCCCACCTGCATACAGACACACAAAGCAGATATCAGTGTTAAAACTAATTTTCCTGCCAATATCTGCTCCGTGTGCTGCTTTCAGGAGCTTTGTAGTGCTTGTCCTAAGCATTTAGCAAATGTCATACATTGATGGTGTTCTGTGCCAATACACCCACTGTGTATCATTAACAAGTCTTGGACTGGATGCCCAGTAGTTATCATAACATATTTGGTTTTAGCTTGCAGATACCATGTTGTGTGCAGGGCAAAAAAGCCTTGTTCATTCTGTACTACATGCAGACTGTCCGGACAGATGGTGCCTCATAAAAATTCCCTGATTTGTTTGCTTTATATGCATGGCTAGCAGAATTCTTAAAGTGAACAGTGGGACCTAGCCCCAGCATGATGTAAAATGGGAATTCCATCTTTAAATGTTGGTATCTGGTTTGCAGAGGTCACCAACTCACACATCAG
Organism: Xenopus tropicalis; assembly: GCF_000004195.4. NCBI lineage: Eukaryota > Metazoa > Chordata > Amphibia > Anura > Pipidae > Xenopus > Xenopus tropicalis. Next base: position 109,793,471 of record NC_030684.2, read on the forward strand.
GACAGTTAGGACTGGCCAGTTTCAACCTAACTGCCTAGTATTTCATTGTTTGTGTGTTCCTACTGTCTAGTTATTCCTAACTAGTGGTTATTTAAGTCAAAAATTCTACAGCTGGGCACATCAGGACTGGACAAGTTTAACCTAACTGCCCAATATCTGAGTGTATGGGATCCTACCTAGTACTTATTCCATTCAGAATCTACTGATTATCAACTTGGCCTTAGGGTTGAACATTCAGGGCTACCTGTGTGTGGCCAGCTTAACACCCATACATTTGTTTGGTTGAGTTGTTTTTATATAATATTATAAAATAAATAATGTGTGTATGGTAAGTGCATAATAATTATTTGAGTGTGTACATTTGTGGCACACTATTGCCTGGGTAATGCCTCTTTGTGTGCATTGCAATCATTCATGTTCCATGTGTGCAGTAAGTGAATTATCTGTAACATGAGAGTAAGCTCAGTGTGCTCTGTTTTGTTAACCTAAGGACTCATACGATCTCGGGTCCGCGGAGCAGAATTGGCTGCAGCTCCAGTCCTTACCTTCCTGGACAGCCACTGTGAGGTCAATAATGAATGGCTTCAGCCTCTTCTCCAGAGGGTCAAGGATGTAAGTAAAATAGCCCATACTCTATGTTGTAATATGTTGTGTCATATACACATACATAGCATTTCTTTCCCTTTGATCTTTCAGGATCACACACGTGTGGTGAGCCCAATTATTGATGTTATCAGCCTTGATAACTTTGCTTACCTGGCAGCTTCAGCAGATCTACGGGGTGGTGAGTATTGGCAGAGGGGGACTGCTGGTCTCTTCCATTCAGGGCCAGACTGGCAATCTGTGGGATCTGGCAAAGGCCAGAGGGACCATAGACAGTCACTATTTACTGGGGAAAGAGGCAGAATGGATTAAATTGTGAAGACAGTGTTGTATATGGGAATATTTATTGGAGTAGCTTCAAATTTGCAACTCATTTGCTATTTATTGAATTTATTTTGTTCTGTATTTGGAATTAATAGACATCTGAACGTGATTACAAGAATACTTTCCATCACTGTTACTATTACCATTACTATTCCAATATAAAAACCTATATGGGTCATTTCATAGCTTCCCTGAGCATGAGAGTCACATGATGCAGCAATGCAGGAATGGATCACATGAATCACAGAGTGCCACTGTAGTGCTAATATATGCTCTCATTAATTGACCCTATTAGCAGTGCTTACATGCTGACTAAAGGTGGCCATACACGGGCAGATCCGCTCGCTTGGCGATGTCACAGTCAGGGCTGGAGGTAGAAACAATAGGATCTCTACCTCCTTCTGCCGATTCAGCCCTGACGGCAGATTTTGGTCAGGCGCCTTCTATGGCGCCCGATCAAAATTTTCTAACCTGGCCGATCGGCGAGTCGTCCGATATCAGCAGCTTCCTGCGATATCGGTCGACTCGCCGATATGCCATACACGCACCGAATATCGTACGAAACGAGGTTTCGTACAATAGTATCGGTGCGTGTATGGCCAGCTTAACACAAAGAACATTCATTTTAACTACAATCATTTGGTTCATGCTGGTGAAGTCTGCATTATGTTCCAGTCAGTCTGCTAAAATATAACAGTCAGAACGACATTCTTCTTTATAATTTACATTTATTTCCAGCACAGGGAATGCTTTTTCCTACTGTTGGATTGTTAATCCATTTAAATGACACTGACCAATATATCAGAAAAGAAATAGGATAGTGTGCAGCATGACAAATTTCCTTACAGGCCATAAGTTAGAACTGGACTAATTTAGAACTAAAACTCTTTTGCCAAAAAGATGTCTGTGCCATTTCCAAACCCACAAATAATTCATGTATCACCTCCATTAATAGAGAGTTTGATAACCTAACTGTTTCTTAAATAAACCCTTGATACGCTGATGGTGAGACTCCCAAGTCCCAACATATGCAACCTTGTCACCTGCACCATCCTGTGGAAATTAAAGTTCATTACACTGAACCTGGCCTTGTACATGTCAATATTCATATCTGCTATAGCAAGGGCAAAACTGACCATGCAACTGCTGGGGCCCAGTAGGTATAGGGGGGCAGTAGGTATAGGGGGCCCAGCAAGGCACTGACTGATAAGCAGTTTCTAAATGTTTATAAAAAATATTATTATTGGGGAAGGTCCTAAAATTATTTTGCTCTGGGATCCAGTAACAACTTTATGCACCTCTTTTCTAGGGAGATTTTTGATATTTTAGGTCAAACATCAGGCCTGCCCGTCTAGAGGTTTATGCTTTAAATGTGCCAAATTGTTCAAATGGAATTTTGTGGCCCTTAATCTCTGTCAATGGTTTCACAGAATTATTTGTATCACGTCAATTAAGTATAACGCAGCCCATAAACATACTGTATATTAGATTATCAACTCACTATGCAAAAGTTGTATAGGCCTGATTTACACCATTATTCCTCTGTTTTAGGATTTGACTGGAGTCTTCATTTTAAGTGGGAACAGATACCCATAGAACAGAAGATGTCTCGCACAGATCCAACATCCTCTATAAGGTAGAGCCTTGATTTATCGTTACTTATAGGTTCTTAACTCCAAACTAAATTAACCTGTGTGTAAATACCAAAGATTGCATTGACTATTCGTTAAGTTTAATGTGTGCCTGACCATCTCCATGCATCTCCATGGGGTAACTCCATTCAGTGCAGATTATAACATGTATGGTCTTAGGAAAATCTTCAGTGTTACTGCCTGCATCCATTGAATAGAAGGCAAATTTGCTGCCATTATTCACCATTTCAAATTGAAACATTGGAATAAATTGTGTTTTTAAAGGACCCCTGTTATCGCTGGAGGCATATTTGTTATTGACAAATCGTGGTTCAACCAGCTGGGGAAGTATGACACACAAATGGACATTTGGGGAGGAGAGAACTTTGGTAAGTGTATGAGTCTCAAGCAAGTCATGTAACCATCCCTGTCGGTAACACTTGCAGAGTGTTGTGGATTGTGTAGGATTAAAGGATTACTAACTCTTTGCATTACCATGAAAGCAGTTTCCATCTGCCCTCCTTATGATTAAAGCTCTAGTGTGTGACAGGGAGAAAAATAAAGACATAAGGGAAAGCTAAAGTAGGTGTGAAGTTGCTTAGGAACTGGGCTGCCATGGCATCTCTTGTGTGAAACTGTGAGACAGTAGTGTGGGTGTCATCTTATATATTTTTTCCCTAGCTCAGCCTTGTAACTGAATAACACAACATCCTTAATCATACAAACATGAGCTCATAGATTCTGCACAGATTTAGTTGGAAAGCATCATACATATACAGTATCTTACATTCCATTTTAACCAAAAGGAAACTGCTTAGGGCCAAAGCCAGTAAAGGAATTTGTCACACATGAGGGTTGTGAGTATATTCTGATACAATGTTTTTTTTTTTAATTGACATGATTTATCAAATAAGGTTTGTATTGTACCTGCTGAACATTTACAGTTTGAGGTTGTGAATATGTCAAGAACTGCACAGGAATAAACTAGATTTACGTGTCTTATGCACAAATGCACCTAATTTTAGGTAAGGTTACTTGTACCTTGTATTTCTACTATACACACCCCTGTCTGTGGGATCTCTGAGTGCCTGCTTACTCTCTTGGTAGGAATTACATCTTCAATTTGTAGGTCTGAGGCAAGCACATCTGATCCCCATGTTTCTACTAGTGAACTTTGTCACATTTACATTTAACACTTTAATGGGCACAAGGCCACACTTTCACCTCTACCACTAAGTGATTCAACGATTCAGCCCATACTTAAGCACAGCCCTATTGAAATACGAAGACTATACAACATTTCCTAAAAGACAACAAAACCCTCCCCCCAAACTCAGGCACCCTGCATTAGCTCCCCCGTGTGCTCCCATTTTGTGTCACCTGCTATTTTCAAAAGTGCCCCTATGTCTGTACCTGGAATTAAAATGTAGTGTTCCCCAACAAGGTTGACAGAAGCCATTATGTGTCACTTTGATGGTTTTCTGCTAGATCACCAACACTGAACCTGCAGGAACATGCACAGTTGAAGCTGATCCCTGGCCTTTAGCTTTGGATGCTCTTGTTGGCAGGTCCAACAAAAGAGGATACAAAGCAGAGCGAGAGGGCACCTGTTAACCCTGCTGTGCAACACTGGGACACTTTTGACAGAAGCAGGTGGTATGTGGAAGAGAGTGGGAGGCCAGTGGAGGAGACCTTGGTTTTTAGGGAAGGGTTTTGTTCATATTACCATACATTTTTGAATTTACCTTGAAACAGAACAAAGTAAAAGCCAGGAATAAGGACTAAAAAATGAAGAAGAACCTTTTTTCAAATTTGTTTGGTTCGGTTGTGCTCTTACGTTTGGTTGATCATTCAGTGCCTAGCAGCTATTTCATCAATGCTGTGTCAGTCAGAACTTAAGTGATCACAGTTCCCTTCTAGTACAAGGGTTTGATAGTCTCTCTAGGGGGGAAATTTTATTATTAATTGATGTTCCATGTAAGAAAATGCAAACAAAATAAAACCTGGTCATGGATTTAAACAAATGATTGTGGGCAAAGCACTATTGCATGTTTTTACATCAAGAAGCCTAATCCCAACCTTCAAACAATAATAAATCTGCCCCTAAGTGTCTGTTAAATCAGAAATTTAAGATAATTTTACAGGAAGAGTTTTAAAGCATCCTGTAAGTTTGTGTGGCTGTTTTAGGTTCTAAAGCTCTGAAGGGTTCCTTTGGGATATTACTTGCCAGAAGACTGTTGCAAAAGTTGAGAAATTCTTTCCAGGATGTTGTAATAACTTGTCGTTCTTTTGGACAGTGAAAGCTGGAATACGCTAGCATTAATGCCTTTCTAAAAGTGTCTTATTAAACAGCATGTCTCATGTCTCTTTCTTCTAGTCTTAAGAAGTAGTAGTTGCAGTGATTAGCCAATAGCAAGGATGCCCAGGCATTACCAGTATAGGCTCTAAGTTTGATAATGTTGTCTCTTTAGGCTCTACCACCCAGTTTTTAACCCATTATTCAGTGCTTTGAAGCTGTTGCAAATCTGATCTAGAATTATGCCATGTGTTTTGTTTCATACAGATCAGTAGCCTGCGCAAGTTCATTTTTTAGTGAAAGTCATAAACAATTTGTCAATTAGCCATGAATCTATTGGACTTATTTATCAAGTTTTCGAGTTTGTGAATTTGAGTTTTTTCTTAATTGAATAAACTGACATTTGGAATGCTTGCTTATTTCTTAATAAGGAAAACACATCCTAATCAAAAAACCTGAATATCTCGAATTGAAAATATGGCTTGACTTTGCCAAGAACAGTTCCCATTGACTTCTACTGAAACTTAAATTTTTTAGATGGCAAATTTTTACATTTGAATTTTCTGGGGATTTGCACTTAATAAATACCAGACATTTGAGTTTTTGAACAATAATTTGAAATTTGATTTTTTAGCCCAAATTAACTTGAATTGTGAAAAAAAATCAAACTCCAACGTTGCTAAATCTCCCCCTAAATGTGGATATATAGTTGTTAATTATGTGCTAGCTGAATCATCTCTCCCAGACAACTCCAGGTTGTGTTCATTCAACAGAAAACATTTAAATGTGTTATTTCTGTTTCTCTCTGTTGCATCGTTAATTGGGAATTATGCAGTCTCAAAATTCATTGTAAATTGTGTACTTGTAAATGTTCAACTCTAATGAAACTGATAGCGCCTGCATCTTTCTGTGATGTTCTCCGGCTTTATTTGTTCTGACAAATGATTTTATTCCAGCCCAGAATACTGCAGAAAATAGGCCAAATCTGCCATTATAAATACAAATGAAGCCCATTAGCTCAGAAAGGTATGTATTTTAATAGTGTTAGAACATCCCCTGAGATTCCATGGAAAGGTTAAGCCAGCCAGTTTGTGCAGTTCATTATGGAGAATGGTGCAGTATCCAAAAGGAAATGGATTATTATGAATTGATTCCCTTCACTGTTGTGAGCTGAGTAATTAATGTTCCCAAATGAGAGAGCAGTTTATTTCGAAACATTCATGATAGCTGTAGTGTATTCTATAAAATGCTGTTGGTATGCTCCCTAGGCCGACCTTTCCCAACACTAAAAGCAAGACACTGCTGTATGTTTCCCACTTAAGAGGGATCCAATGCCACAACACAGAATTAAAGGCAAACCCTGGAGCTACTGCCACCTCCAGACTAGTTCCTCAGCACCCTGCATTAATGGGTGCAGTGCAACATGGTACACACATCATTTGCACGCTGAACACTGGAAATGACATCAACCATAGTTTAAAATATTCTGCAAAATTGCATCCAAAGTGCAGACCAACTACTAACAGCCATATTTTCAAACAAGACCACCAAATCACCACCCAGGAACCGATGATTTCTCTGTTCTGAGCTTACTTTGGATAGTCACGTCCAAAGCTCTCAGTGAACAACTTGGCCATGTATTAACACCTCATGTCCTGATTTAAAAGAACAGTAACACCAAAAAAATGAGTGTTTTAAAGTAATGAAAATATAATGTTCTGCTGCCCTGCTACAAATATGAAGAATGTGACCATAACATTCATCATTCTATGGTTCCAACTATATCCAAGGCAGTAAATAAATATCCCTTTGCAAATTGTGGCCTGATGCTGGGACCTCATTTCACTTTATGGAGCCATACTAGGGGGTCAGCACTACAGTAACTATATTGCACTATATAACAAATCTGAATGTTAATTTGCATCTTTTGATATAGGTAATAAAATGCAAATTATCTGCCAATAAAAACTTGATTCATTTATGTGTCAATTTATAATTGTGCTCAGGCAATCATAAAAGAAACCCTGCGTGAGTTTACTAATCAGGCAGAATTTCTTGCCAAAATCTTTGTAATCTTCGTAAGTTTGCCCAAACTTTTGTAATGAAGATAAACTTTGACAGATTTTAGGCTCGGGTGGATCTGAAACTGTCATAAAATGGGTGCTTTCTTAGTTGGAATGTTGAAATGTTGTTTAAAAATCTATTCCAGTTATAAAGACACATCTGCAGAAAAATAATGCTCTTATATTTGCTGACTATATAACCTAATTGGAGCATTTATATAACTTGTGTATGAGTAAGGTTCACATTCACTTTGTTTTTGAAAACATATTGCCATAGTTTCTGCACAGGAAAACATATTTATTGGCATATATCTGTTTGTAAAGTAGAAATAACTTCATTTAAAAGCTTTTTTCAGGCATGGATAGCATCTGCTAGTCTTGGCACTTCTGATTAAATTGGTCTGACATTTTTCCATGTGTTAGTCTCAAACTGCAATTCTGAATTCTGGGCTGCTGTAAGATGCCATAGACCAGTGATCCCCAACCAGTGGTTTGTGAGCAACATGTTGCTCCCCAACCCCTTGGACGTTGCTCCCAGTTGCCTCAAAGTAGGTGCCCATTTTTGAATTTTTGGTTAGGAGGCAAGTTTTGGTTGCATAAAAATCCAGTGTAAAGCCAAACTGAGTCTTCTGTAGCCTGCCAGTCCACATAGAGGCTTCCAAATAACCAATTATAGCTCTTAATTTGCACCACCAGGAACTTTTACCATGCTTGTGTTGCTCCCCAACTCTTTTTCCATTTGAATGTGACTCACAGGTATAGAAGGTTGGGAATCCCTACCAGAGACCGTCACTATTTATTGGTCCTATGGGAGGGCTATTTGGGCCCCTGTGTCTTTGAAACGTAAGGACCTGTTTTAAGCCAATCAGATCACATCAAACTTATGCTGGTCATCAAAAGAGGAGTGCAGATTTAGTCCCTGATCCAAGGACAAAATGAAACCTACCTGATCAATATCTGGCTAATTTTCAATCAATTATCAGTTGGGCAGGCCTGTCGGAGGGGACTATACACGGGCCAAAAAGCTGCCAACTTGGTCTGGAAGGACCAACTTAGCAGCTTTTATTGCCCTAGGTATGGCCACCTCTACATGTACAAATACCCAGTAACTTTCTTGAATCTGGTCCTGTAGAATATAAACCTTCTGTCACCTGTATTGCAGAACTGTCCTTCCGTGTGTGGATGTGCGGTGGCAGCTTGGAAATTGTGCCCTGCAGCCGTGTTGGTCACGTGTTTAGGAAACGGCACCCGTATGAGTTCCCTGATGGAAACGCACTGACCTACATTAAGTATGTAGCGACAGATTTGTTAATTACTTGTAGCCAGGTTACTGAATCTGAGTGAGTTATGAACTTAAAGCTATGCATATCCGTATTCCTTACCCATTTAATATTTTCTAGACTTGGGTGCCTATACTCTAGGTGATAATTCTAATGCAGGTATGGGACCCATTATCCAGAATGCTCGGGACCTGGGGTTTGCCGGATAAGGGGTCTTTCTGTAATTCGGATCTCCTACCTTAAGTCTACTAAGAAAATCATTTAAACGGTATTTAACCCAATAGTATTGTTTTGGCTCTAATAAGGATTATTTATATCTTAGTTGGGATCAAGTACATTGTACTGTTTAATTACTACAGAGAAAAAGAAAAACGTTTTTAAAAATGTGAATTATTTGATTAAAATTGAGTCTAAAGGAGATGGGCTTTCCGTAATTCAGAACTTTCTGGATAATGGGTTTCCGGATAAGGGGTCCAATACCTGTAATAGATTTATTTATTCCCATTAAAGCCCCAGTATGTGTTTTGATGTTGCCTGACTTGTTTTTTAATGTATGTTTTTAATGAATTGTGTGTTTTTGTTTTTAAAGGTTTTTAAAGGTCTAAGGCACTAAGTTTGCCCAGCAACAGTAACCCATAGCAACATATAAGAAGTTTTGATTTTTAAACAGCTGACCTGTAAATTAAACCTGCTGATTGGTTGTTATGGGTTACTGCTTCTGGGCAAACTGTGTGCCTTCTATTACATAACCCCCTATGAAATTTATTTATGCCACCTTTAGTGCCTAACATACATGTCTTTACTCAGCTTGTGTTCTGAGCTGTTAGATTGCACTATTATAGTTCAAAATCAGTATTTATATTCGGAAGTTCTGCTCCTAACAATGGAGATGGAGTCCAAATGCAGAGAGGAGTATGGTTAGCTTCTTTGGTTCCTTCACTTGTCAGTTGTTCCTACTAGGGATGCACCGAATCCACTATTTTAGGATCTGGCCAAACCCTGAATCTTTTGTGAAAAATTTGGCCAAATACCAAACTGAATCCTAATTTGCATATGCAAATTATGGCAAGAAAGGGTTAAAGAGAACTGTGCGCAAAGTGCAAGATAAAAAATTTACAATTTCCATGTTTATGTAACAAAAAGTCATGTGATATTAAGGATTCAGATATGGTTCAGCCAGAGGCATGGATTCGGCCGAATCAGAATCCGGCTGAAAAAGGATGAATCTTGGCTGAATCCTAAACCAAATTCTGGATTTGGTGCATCCCTAGTTCTTAATAGGCAATGATATCAAAGGTCACACCAAATTCTACAAACTACAAAATAGTCACACCAAATCCTACAAACTGCCTGAAAGAGCTCTTGTAACTGCCCCTCCTCTGCTGCAGGAACACCAAGCGCACAGTGGAGGTATGGATGGATGAGTACAAGCAGTACTATTACCAGGCACGTCCTTCTGCCATTGGAAAGTCCTATGGGAGGTGAGCATGCAACATCCCCACAAATTGAGTACAGATTCTGTTACTGTTTGTTAAATCAGTAAAAACTAAAAATTTCTCTTTCTCAACTCATGGGGGCTGATTTACTTACCCACGAACGGGTCGAATGGAGTCCGATTGCGTTTTTTTCGTAATGATCGGTATTTTGCGATTTTTTCGGATGTTTTGCGATTTTTTCGGATTCTTTACGAATTTTTCGTTACCAATACGATTTTTGCGTAAAAACGCGAGTTTTCGTATCCATTACGAAAGTTGCGTAAAAAGTTGCGCATTTTTCGTAGCGTTAAAACTTACGCGAAAAGTTGCGCATTTTTCGCGTAAGTTTTAACGCTACGAAAAATGCGCAACTTTTTACGCAACTTTCGTAATGGATACGAAAAACTCGCATTTTTACGCAAAAATCGTATTGGTAACGAAAAATTCGTAAAGAATCCGAAAAAATCGCAAAACATACGAAAAAGTCGCAAAATGTTCGTTTTCAAGTTGGAACTTTTCCAATTCGGGTCGGATTCGTGGGTTAGTAAATCAGCCCCATAGTCTAATCTGCTGTCACATTCTCATTCTTATCTCTGTCTCTCTAATGCTTCCTTCTCATTCTTACTCTTTGCTTCTCCCTTATACTTAGTTCTGTCTAATTCTTCCTTCTCACTCTTTAGTGACAGATGTCATTAAACAAACATCACCAGTGATGTTGCCCATAGCAACCAATCAGTATTTAGATTTGAATGGCCACCTGCAAGTTTGAAAACAAAAGCAATGATATGATTGGTTGCTGATTGGCAACAAAACCGGTGATGTTTGTTAATGTTAACAAATACACCCCTTATAGTGCCTGCCATCCTTCCATTCTTTTATGCTGTGCTGTTGTAATTTCTTTTTATTTTTGTTTCTGTCATTTCTTACACTCACTATCTCTCCTGTACATTATTCATCTGTGTTCTTGCTTTAGCCATGTGTTACATAGTTACATAGTTACATAGGGTTGAAAAAAGACCATTGTCCATCAAGTTCAACCCATCCGAGTAAACCCAGCACACAACCTATACTAACCAATCTATACACTCACATACATAAACTATATATATACAACCAGTAATACTAACTGTAGATATTAGTATCACAATAGCCTTGGATATTCTGCTTGTTCAAAAACTCATCCAGGCCCCTCTTAAAGGCATTAACAGAGTCTGCCATTACCACATCACTAGGAAGGGCATTCCACAGCCTCACTGCCCTCACCGTGAAAAACCACCTACGCTGCTTCAAATGGAAGCTCTGTTCCTCTAATCTATAGGGGTGACCTCTGGTGCGCTGATTGTTTTTATGGGAAAAAAGAACATCCCCCAACTGCCTATAATCCCCTCTAATGTACTTGTATGTACTTGTAATGTACTAATGCTCTTTCCCATTTGTATCTTCCTACAATTTTGCAGTGTGGCAGACCGTGTGGAACTGCGTAAGAAACTTAGTTGCAAGTCCTTCCAGTGGTACCTGCAGAATGTCTACCCTGAATTAAAGTGAGTCTTATCTGAATGAGGCTGGGGAAATGTAGTCAGCAGGGCTGCCATTGGGGTGGGCAAGGAGTCCAGTCATTGGCTCAGTGGCAGAAGGGATCCCAAATAGGTGCAAAGGTCTCATTTGCAGGCCACAGTGTTGGTGGGGTGCAGTGGATTGTTTGCATGTTTTGGACATACAGAGTATGAATGGAATGGGTGGTGTTTTTGTTGTTTTTTAAATTGCCTACTATTCTGGTTGGCAGGGCTTACCACTGAGGGGTCACAAGCAGGCAGTGGGACAATATCCTATAGACCCTGTCACTAAGTATTATGAAGCTCAGTGATTTCAGATGGTGGCCCTGGTAGTCAACATTCTTCTCATACCTATGACACTTTGCATTCTCCAGGATTCCAGAGAAGGAGGTGATTTCTGGCCTTATTAAGCAGGGAGGAAACTGCATGGAGTCTCAGACACGGGACACAACTGGGAATATTCCTGTTATGCTGACACAGTGTAAGGGGTCTGCAAACAGTGCGCCTGCTGCACAGGTGAGTGGCCTCATTCTACTGACACACAATCAGTCACTTCTGCTAGGCAAATATATGTTAAACCATTGTAAAATATGGGGGCTAGTGTTATCCTAATAAAAGTGTATAGTGATTATAATGCAGTCTGAAAAATCAGAAAACAAATTGCCAGACATTTTATCCTGTGTAAATTAGGGAAAGTCTTCACAATTTCCACTAGTGGTGTTCACTGTGGTTGTTCATAATTATTTGGGATGGTAATATCATCTTAGGGAGCAGAGAAGCATCCCTGTATCTTCTGGATTTGGCATCAAAGCAATGAGATTATAATGTGCCTTACTACAGCAAATCCAGTATTCTGAATTCTTTCCTTTACAATCTATCGCTCTAAATAAGGCATAGCATTACCATTAAACCACTGGCACTTACTTACAGGATCCATTATCCGGAATGTAATAGTCCCACAAGTACAGCACTCAACAGGTCTTATGTAAACAAAAATAAGTGTTTTTTTTATTATTTTGTTTACAAAGACCTGTTGAGTGCTATATATATATATTAGGGATGCACAAACCATTTAACCCTTCTGAGTGCTAATTAGCATATGCTAATTAGGATTTGGATTCAGTTCAGCTGGGACTGTGGATTTGGCCGAAACCGAATCCTTCAGAAATGGCTGGATTTGGCCTGAATCCCAAACCAGATCCGGGATTCGGTGCATCCCTAATAAATATGTATATATATATTTATTTATTTATTTATTTTTCTTTTGTATCAAGTTCCTGTGTGTGCGGCACTCTTTCTATTAAATTTTTGTTTTTGACCTGCACCATGGGCATTTGGACTTGTATAGGGTGTGCTCCTCTCTGTGTACTTTATATATATATATATATATATATATAGAATACAGAGTGGAGAGCACACCAAAAATGTTCTTTGCAATACCTGGGTGCCAGAGCAGGGTAGTAAAATAGCAATGAGCAGGGTTTCTATATATATAACATATAACATTAATGTGTGTGGTGTGAAATAGGATACTGCATATCACCAGATGTCATTGGCAAGTGTTGCTCTCTGTTTCCCTTGATGGCTCATTATTGCATAGATTGTTTTTTTCATGTTTCCGAGATATACACATTGTTACAAGATTGAGAGGGAAATTGATTTCTTAGAATTCCAGCAGAACTGAATTCAACGAGGCACATAAATGTGTGAAACTAGAAAACCGTATCATAGCATAATTGTCCCAGGCACAGTACAGATATTGTACGTGCTTGGAAATAAATGGTAAATGTATCCTTAACCTTTGTATCAGTTTTAAAGCTTTACACATAGTATTGACTGCCCAAGGGATCTTCCAGATAGGGATCTGTAGTACTAACTAGGAAGGTTGCATACACAGTAGACGCAGGATGGTAACAGCAGGACAAAATAATTCCAATAACCCAAATATATGCCCAACCTTACAGAATGGAATTGCTAAACATTCTGCACTGTCATTATTTTTATGTGATATTTCACTTTAGATCTTAACTAGTCACATCTATAATTCCCTTAGTTGGCCTTGCCCTACAACTCACCCCCCAGATTATTCTAGATTAGATTAGAGGTAATTTTGTTTTCACAGACATAATCCATTTACGGAATGTTTTTCAGTACTTAAACATATGCCTGATTTCTCCTCAATATTTAGGGACAGGTGCCACTACCTCTTTACGTTTAGTAGCGCAAACTAGAATGGATGTTTCAAGTGCTTTCATAGGTATTTTAAAAAGGGATTCAAGCTTGTAATGTCTGTCTCCCACAGGAATGGGCACTGAGTGAAAATGTAATAAAGCAACAGGACAGGTGTCTAACCATCTCTTCATTTTCCACGGGAGCCCTTGTCATGCTGGAACCTTGCAATCAGAAAGACAGCAGACAGGTAAACTGGTGTTTCAGCAGCGAATCACACATAATGGCAGTGGCCTCTAAACAGCCTTTTCTTTTTTTCTTTTCTACTTGCTGCCTAATGGGAAATGGCCCTCAGTACTTTTGTTTTCTGCACTAAATCACCTCCAAAATATTAGAACCAGGCCCGGATTTGTGGAGAGGCCACAAAGGCCCGGTCCTAGGACGGCAGAAGTTTAGGGCTGGCACGCCGCCCCGCCGCAACAGAATTTTTAAATTTGGCTCCCATACGGAGCAGTCGGGACCTCTTCCCACCGCTCCGTATGGGAGTTTAAATGTGCGATCGCGCATGCACACTGGTTACGCACGATCGCGCAAGCGCACTGGTTACGCTCGATCGCGCATGTGCATTCGCACTCGCGGGGGGGCTGGGGCGGCCTCGGAGCGCCCAGAAGTGAAATCCGGCCCTGATTAGAACAGTATTGGGATGGCTCACCAAGATATTAAGAAAATTATTTGTTTGCCCTTTTTAATCATTTGACCTATTTCATTGATTATTTCTGTATGGGAACAAAGAGGAGAAATAGATGGAAGGATAGGTTTTAATATGTAAAAAAGAGACTATGAAAATACAGAGGTCGAGTGGGGAGAGAAAATAGTTTAGAGAGTGGGCATAAGGTCTAGGGCAGGGGTCCCCAACCTTTCTTACTTGTGAACCATAGTTAAATGTAAAAAGACACAAGCATCATAAAAGTTCATGGAGGAGCCAAATAAGGGCTAAGATTGGCTATTAGGCAGCCTCTATGCACACTATCAGCTTACAGGGGGCTTTATTTGGTAGTAAATCTTGTTTTTATTCAACCAAACTTGCTACCAAGTCAGGAATTCAAAAATAACTACCTGGTTTGGGGGCACTGAGAGCAACATCCAAGGGGTTGGGGAGCAACATCTGCCTAGCCTATGGTTGGGGATCACTGTTCTAGGGTTTTCTAACACACCCCTGGCACCCTAGTCAAGCAGCAAATAACTTTGCATTGGAGTCAGTTTACACTAATAGAAAGGTATTTTCAGACTTTTGTTTGTCTGCAAAGGAGGAAATTAAGTACGGCAACAGAACACCCTACAGCCCGGGTACACAGAGTATGATCCACTATCTTTCTCTCTCTATGCTAAATCCACCCCGTGTGTACTGACAGGCCGATGATAGTGGATCACATATATACACATATGCTCCAGCAGAGAGTACAGAGTATACCTGGAATCCCTGCCATAAACCAGGATGACTGCTGTTGTTTGCCAGAAAGATAACAGTCACACAAATGCCAGCTATTAGATTCCTCCGTGCAAAAGTAAAATATGGCAATTCTTTTTAAAATAGTGCACAAATATTTATTATACATACATTGATGCACATTGTTTTGAGTCGAAGGTAAACTCATGCACTGACAATATTCAACCCCTTTGCTACTTGGATCATTGAGTTGCCAGTATAAGGTGCAGCATAGCTCAAAGAAGATCTTGGAAATATAAATTCAGGACTGGAACTCAGGTTCTAGGTGTTGCGTGACACTTTTACTCGCAGACACAACAGTGACACAAAACGGCAGGAATTCTGCTGAGAAATCACCATGATTTACAGCGGGCAATTCAAAATGCAGATATCTGTGTTTTTAGGCAACGGACCAGGCACCACTCTTTCACTGGAGTCCTATGGGTACGATTTTACTGTTGTTGCTTACAGCAACAGTATGGCTGCTCCTTGCCTTATAAATAAATAAGCACATATTAGGCTCAAATAGCTCATTTCAGGGTCTTTTACCAGATAGTTATTAAGCTAATTTAAATGTTAATTATTAAACTGGTTGGTGTTTTCTTTTCCTAAATCATGGGAGAGTTTCTGTAATAGTTTTCCCTTTTTCGGTGCTCTCTGTTTTATATCTTAAGATCTTCAGTCCATTCACGGGGCCCAAAAAAGCGCTCAAGCTCTACACATACTGCAGTCTTATTAACTCCCCCACATTTAGAGGCAGCAGCTGCTTCAGCCAGATGGAGAAACTCAGCTACTCAGCCAGACAATGGTTTTCCTTGAAACACAGTGTCCTGAACACAGGGCTTGTAATCTGATTAAAGGAAAGCTATACAATAAGAACAGACTACTCTCAAATAATTTATCTGTGCTGGAGACAGCCATGTTTTGGCCAATAACTTTCTCCAGTCTTGGGCTGCTTCCAAAGTGATTTCACTTATCCTGGGTTGTGGTCCAACATGTCCTCAAAGTAAGGCCTTTGCTCTGACAGACTCATTAAAAAGGTTTTTGCCTTAAAGGGGAACTAAAGCTTAATTGGTTTCTGTCATGCTTTTTATGGTGTAGTTTTCATCACTAAATTACACTATGTACATTAAAAATAATTCACTCTACCATTTAAAATGTTATTCTTAAACCAAAAAATGTATTTTATTACCTGTAATATTGGTGTGTAGGCTCCATCTCATTGCATTGTGCCTGAGTCTGAGCTTTCAGAAGGAGCCAGCGCTACACATTAGAACTGCTTTCAGCTAACCTATTGTTTCTCCTACTCCCATGTATCTGGAGGAGTGATGAATTGGGTGAGCTGGACTTGGATTTTTACTATTGATCTATTAATCTACCATTTGGTGGGGCAGGAGAGCATTTTTAGCAATACAGGTGTCAGGGCACTGCTATCTTGTTACTTTCCCACTGTTCTGCTGATTGGCTGCTGGGAGGGGAAAGTTCCATGTTACATGTTTCAAAATTAAATATAAAAAAACCTGTTTCCTCTTTGAAAAAATGAATTTCAGTGCAGGATTCTGTTGGAGGAGTATTTAGGTTATTGCTCCAAATGTTGCTATGTTGCTACCTACACTATGTTTCCAATAACATATATAGCACTTTCCTACTTATATCAGCAACTTACAAAGCAGTATTATTCTAAATGTATGTTAGTTTTCAGTATAATGTCCCTTTAACTATGCTAACAATGTATTCTTCATATAGTGTCCCTTGAACTATGCTAACTGTATATATATACTGTATATATATATATTGGTTTTCTGTATAAACCCTCTGCTGTGGACAAAGGTGGATGGGTTCAAAAGATGATCATTTTTCTCACTATTCTTGTTCTTTTTCTCCTCCAGAAATGGAAGTTAAAAGGGCACTTCCTGCAGCACATTGGCAGCGCCCTCTGCTTGGACACCCATTCTACCAGAGCTGTTATTAACCCGTGCCAATCGGATTTGCTGAGCCAGCAGTGGGAGATACTTCAGGCTACATGAGAAACTGCAGAATCCATCCATATCCTGCTTTATTTTCTTCATAGAGCAGAGATCTGCTGGTTGAGTTTATAGACCAAAAGGTTCAGAACATTCCACTCAGAGCCCTACAGGCCATCTGCCTGGGACCTGACCCGCCGGCGCCGCCAGTCCACCAAGAGTGACATTGTCGTCATGTGTCGTCTGGACGCTCTCGGGGGACCCTGAAATCTCCGGAATTTATCCGATCCATTGACTCATTTTAATTAATATTAAAAACCCTATTTCTATGTGCAGATGTTTACAAATCCCCTACTGCGAAATGCAGTTTTTTAAAGTCCTGACCCACATGGCTTGCTAGGAACACAATCCATTGTACATGTTTTAGTTCTGGTCCAAACACACAGAGCGTTATGATCATGTGACAGACTTTCTGGCCAGTACAGTTATGAGTTACAGCTTTTAGGGCTATATGAGCTGCCTTTAGTCCTGACATATTGAGCTTTTCTGTAACATTCCATCAGTCATTTTAATGGAGGCAAGTAGCCCTGCCTTGTAATGATTTATTTTACATGCTTGTGCTTGAGAGGAGTGCCTGTAGTGTTAATGGCCTCTCATAAAACCATTCTGCCCCCTGACATACGGCTCTTGCAGGCCTAGACACCCCTGATATGGGGCAGTGCATAATCATGATTATTTTTAAGCATACCACATCAGTATCCTCGGCCAAGTGTTGCTCATTATAGGCCTCTCTGGCATAGCTGTACTGTTAGAAAGTTTCTTGCAGATGTTGCTCTGCCTGTGGACCATCCTATTGACATGTACTGTGCATGTTACACGTATCTGGCTTCTGCTGTATGCAGAGTATTCTCACGTGGAGCCTTGTATTTTTGTAGTGTTCTGAGACACACAGGCCATCGGCAGCTCTCACTGCTGTCCCGTTCACCAGCGTTCCATGCTTCTCAGACAGACAGGCCTAACGCACAATGTCCCATGGCACAACACAGCATGCACACGGTGCCTCCGACACTTGCATGTGACTGGCTCAGCTGACATGTTGCTCTGTGAATGTTGCAAGTTCCCCCGACGTGCTGCTCTGAAGCCACATCTCTTCTCTCTCTGTGATCTTATGTTCCTTTTAAGAACCAACATTGTTCTGGACAAAGAACAAGACATTTTTTTGTTTAGCCGCACAATGCACATTGCTTGCACATCATTATGAAATAATTTATTGGTATTTTACACTCCTCTTTCTGTCTCTGTTTTTGATACAGCTACAAAAATGTTAGAAACAGTGTGTGTGTTTGTGTGAAAAGCAAGGCCTCTGTGTTGTGTCATGCAATGTAAGTGTGTATGCACGTACATATGTCGTATTATTGGTTAGTGGGTGAGGTGTAAATGTTGTAGGATAAACACTGTGTGTGTTTTGTTTATGTTACAGAACAGTAAATGGATGGGCCATGAGAAAAAGGTAATGAGTGTGCTGCAGGTCTGGACTGGGATTCAAAACAGGCCCTGGCATTTCAAGTACACAGAGAACCAAACAGCCCCGCCAGCACAATAAACAGTGACTATGGCATCTTACAGCAGCCCCTCTGGCATTTGCCAATCTACAGATTGCCAATCTGGGCCTGGTGTGCTGTTACAATGACAGTCTATGTTTAAAGGGGTTGTTCACCTTTGAGTTAACTTTTAGTTTCATGTAGAGAGTAATATTCTGAGACAATTTGCAATTGGTCTTCATTTTGTAATAACTGCATTTTTTTAGTTTTTTCAGCAGCTATCTGGTTGCTAGTGTCCAAATTACCTGTGTAACCAGGGAGTGGTTTGAATGAGAGACTGGTATATGAGGACCTGAACAGGAATATTATAGAATAATATAATAATAATAATTAATAATAAATATATAAAAATAAATTATATTTTAATAATAATATATAATATAAGTAATAAAAAGTAACAATAACATTGTAGCTTCACAGAGCAATAGTTTTTTTAGGCTGCTGACCCCAATTTGAAAGTTGGAAAGAGTCAGAAGAAGGCAAATAATTCAAAAACTATATTAAAAAAAAAAAAAAAATAATGACTAAATTAATAGCTGCTTAGAACTGCCCATTCTATAACCTACTAAAAGTTAACTTTTTTGTGAACCACCCCTTTAATGCTGCAGAACAGTGGTTTTCAAACTTCTTGTATTCTATCCACCCTCAATGTTCTTTAGCTATTGTTTAGGCCCCCGGCTAATAGTAAGGTTAAAAATATATATAAATATTGCTGTTTTAGCCATTTGCCCACAGTTCCATGAATATTGAGGACATAAAAGTGTTCACCCAATATGTTACCCTAATGAACCTTCAAGGTAGGCCTCCAGCAGTATCCAGGAGAGCAAATGGACATTCACTCCATATTTTACCCTGCGTTCCTTACCTGGTTTCCCTGCAGCCCCATAGTTTGGGAGGCACTGCTGTAATATGTAGCAGGAACACCATTCCTCTTCAGTGTTATCAACAATGTGTGAAAGAGGGTTGAAGTTACTGATATTATTGAAAAATATCTGTACAGTGTTGTTTGATGAGCCTTGCATGGAATGATAATAGTGAGTTTATACTGCGCAGTGGGTGAAGAGATCCTGTGTGTTGCCTTGTGCTGTCATAATGATCATTAAGCTGTGTGACCTGTGCCTGAGTGTTATGGTTCACAGGACACTTAGAAAGGAAATGGGCAAAGATGTGGGACAGACAATATAATTGGAAACAAAATTGGTTTCCTGAGCACAAAAAGGCAGTCATGCTCTATTAGGCGTATCAGTCATTTTACAATTATTGTACATTTCTTACATATGCATGCAATCTTCCCTCTAAGCTGGCCCTCATGCACACACAAAGGTTCCAGTATGACACTAACACACATTCTGGCCCCACGGAAAGCATTGTATGCACACACACACAATACTATGCAGAAAGCACAGGCAAGATCATTGTGCACACAACCAATAAGCATTTAGAGGAAACATTGGAATGGTGATAAATGTTTGGAAATATACATTTCAATTACATTCCTGCCATAGAAGTAAATTATCCAGTGCTGGCCAAAAGGGATCTGACTGCTGATGACAGATTTTATACTTTCAGGTTACTCTTTAATCTGTGCCATGCAGCATACCTACTGGCCGCACTCAGCATGGCAAAATCAAAAAAGCCCAAGCAGCCAAAGGTTTACATGTGTTTTTTGGATTCAAGGTAGTCTGTAGGGGTGGTACAGGTTGGCACATATTAGAAACATTCTTCTAGGATTTTACAGGCCTATAATTGCCAGTTTGAGATTCCCTTTTTAAATACAGGTAAGGGTTCCCCTATCCGGAAACCCATTATCCAGAAAGTTCCGAATTACGGAAAGGCCATCTCCCATAAACTCCATTATAAGCAAATAATTCAAATTTTTAAAAATGATTCCCTTTTCTCTATAATAATAAAACAGTACCTTGTACTTGATCCAAACTAAGATATAATTAATCCTTATTGGGGGCAGAACAGTCCTATTGGGTTTATTCAATATTTAAATGATTTTTAGCAGACAAATAATGGAGATCCAAATTACAGAAAGATCCCTTATCCAGAAAACCCCAGGTCCTGAGCATTCTGGATAACAGGTCCCTTACCTGTACTAGAATTACATTAGCTTTCCTCCAATCCATAGGTACCATACCAGATAAAAGTGAGTCTGACAAAATAAAAAAAGAGTGGCGTTGTTAAAACCTCTGTAAAACTGCTTGAGCTAAGCCTGCACTACTACTTAGTGGGACCCATTACTGGCTCCTCTAATGCATAAATGAATAAAAGAAATTATTAGGCACGTGGGTTACTTTTGCAGATGAAATAAACCCCATAAATATGTGCTTACCTACTATTCTAAGAAAGTAAAAAAGGGGTGAAAACCCAAAGAAGCACCTGCTTCTTCATATACTTTTGTCTGGCACCAATGTGCTATACCTTGTATTATGCATGCAATTTCTAATTCAGTACACAGAGCAAGGGAGCCCTGTACCTAGCGCCTGCACTGATGAGACAAGGCCCTCATGTCAGTTTGCCAACATGCTCATTTTTTTTTCCTTCAAAAATTGCACAGAATAGATGGGAGTGTAATATATTCTCCAGCATGCCACTCTTATGTCACAAATGCTACGGGCAGAAATACCTAACCTGAGGACAATTTTGCACCTGAAATTTGGGAGAGTATTCAGGGGTTTGCAGTGTGGGTAGAAAACACAGCAGTCGTGCCAATACTTTGCATTCTCTGCTACTTTAGTGAGCTGCCAATTCAAAACTGGGTTTGTTTTGAAATGTTTTTTTGTAAACCCAGAGTAGTGAATGGTAACTAATAATCAAAGACAAAAGAGATCCTCTGCACCAATGATCAATATTCAGAGGACATTAAGACATTCTGTGCATGAAGCTACTAAGAAATGCCGTCCCCTTTAAGAAAAACAGGGATTGCTTGTAAAATTCTTAATGAAGTAGGTGAAAGTGAGTGTAGGACTGGCCAGACTGAGGATAACTTTGAAGCTTAAATCTGCCAATGTATGGCCACCTTTAGGCTAATGTCTGATGGAGCGATTTAGTCTCCAAAATGCTTTCCCACCAGCAACAAAGGCAATAACCAGGTGAAAGGCCCACGCGTGGCTATGGCTTTCCGAATTTGTGCGAAGGCCTCCCGCACGCCACCTTGCACAGCTTCGGAAAGCGAGAGCAATGCGTAGACCTTTCCGCTGGCAATTGCCTTTGTTGCTGGCAGAAATGAATTGATCCCAAATAAGATATAATTAATCCTTTTTGAAGGCAAAACAATCTTATTGGGTTTATTTAATGTTATTAAATAAACTGATGAAATAGGTTTTCATCAGACTTAAGGTATGGAGATCCAAGTTATGGAAATATCCCTTATTTGAAAAACCCCAGGTCCCAAGCATTCTAGATTACAGGTCCCATACCTGTACTCTGCTTACCCGTGTCTGACATAATCTGCCTGCTCTATGTTGCCAATGTGTGCAATACTCTGCCTGCCCCATGCTGCCAGTGTGTGCCATACTCTGCCTGCCCTATGCTGCCAGTGTGTGCCATACTCTGCCTGCCCCATGCTGCCAGTGTGTGCCATACTCTGCCTGCCCTATGCTGCCAGTGTGTGCTATACTCTGCCTGCCTTCTGCTGCCAGTGTGTGCCATACTCTGCCTGCCCTATGCTTCCAGTGTGTGCTATACTCTGCCTGCCCTCTGCTGCCAGTGTGTGCCATACTCTGCCTGCCCTATGCTGCCTGTGTGTGCTTTACTCTGCCTGCCCTATGCTGTTGTGTGTGCCATACTTTGACAGCCCTATGCTCCCTGTGTGTGCCATACTCTGCCTAACCTACTCTGCATTTGGGTGGTGAGCCTGGTGGGGTTTTGCCAGTCCTCAGTTCCAAAGAAGTTGGACACCACTGTACTAAAAAAAACACCCTTTATTGAACAAAGACATGCATTGCCTATGTGTTTGAAATAATATAATGGGAACGGGAGACAAAAGCTCTTCGGACAGTTTCCCGGTACAAGATGCATTCGTGCTCTGCTGACCAATCAATATTTAGTCTCCCAGAACAAATGTTCAGGCTGCTAATGTGAATGAGAGGCTAATTTCACAAGGCTCTTCCAAATAACGCCAGCTGTCGCATAAAACACATTCGTATTACTTTTTTTCTTGACAGTTGCTGTAGGCAACAAATCCATGGAAACCAAAGAACACGCTCGGTATTAAATATAAAACAGTCTCCGTCTTGCCACCTGCTTCCTTTATTAACTATTTCCCTCCAGAGCAAATATTAGGGACAGCTAGTTAAACACGCTTTGATTTTTCGGTATCCTTGTATTTAGTAATGCTAATCTTCACATTTATATGTAAGACACCATCATTCTTTGTGGGGATTTACCAAACAATATTTCTGTAAGGAAGATGAATTAGGGTGGTACAGCTTTAAGTTGTGGATGATGCTGACCATTGGTAAAGTAACGCTGGCATAAAGTGTTGAGGCCACAATTAGAAATGATGCTCTATTGGATCTAGTGATCCAGCGTGTATTAGAAACAAGCATGTTACTACAATACTTGTGCAATAGCATATTATTATATGTAATTTAAAGTATAAATTTAAACCAAACACAGTGAAGGTCTATCAATAGTGAAAAGATGTGAGTTGCCTCCATTGATACAGAGTGTATCAGTAAGAGGAGCCAGAGTTACAGGCCCCACTCTATAGTAGTACAGACGGCTTAGCTTACATAAGGTTCTAGGGTTCACACAGGATAGGGTGCCTATACACGGGCAGATTGTAGATGCTGATTTGGCTCATTCTGTATGAATCGGCTGCTTATCTGCCCATGTATAGGGCACTCCAATGGGCCTACTCATGGGCCAAATATCAGCCTGTATCCCCATCATTGTGATCTGATCACAGTATTGGCCATCTCAAAGTGGGCATATTAAGGAAAAATCTGCTCTTTTGGTGACCGTACCAAATGAGCAAATTTCACCCATAGCAACCAAATGGCAAGGAGCAATGGCTGATTGTATGTTTGAAAGCATCCATCTGAATCTTTAGGCAAATGAAATGTACAAGGCTCAAGTATACATCATTCAGTAATCAGAGAGATTTGTTCAGTTTTAACCTGGCATCAATTTCTGATTCCCTCAAACTTTCTTTCATCTGTTATAGTATATATGGAACGGAGGAAAATCAATGTAATTCCAATATTTAAAAAGGGATTACGTTCTCAGTCTGGTAATTATGGGCCTGTGCATATTTTATCTGTAGCTGCAAGTTATTTGAAGGTTTATTAAGAGATTACATTCAGGATTACGTTGTGTGGAAAGCATTATAAGTAGCAATCAGTATGGTTTTAGGAAGGACAGATTATGTAGAACGGAAGAACTTGCTTTTTATGATACGTTAAGTAGGAAATTGGATAATGGGGTTGCACTAGATATGATCTACTTATATTTTGTTTCTAAAGTTTAGTACAAAGACAAAGTTTTCAAAGTTGATATTAGTCCTAGCCCCGGTGGAGCTGACAATCTAAGGCCCTACATGCACAATATGAATGTGCTAGTCAAACTGGCTGTGTGATTTGGAGAGATGGAGGAAAGTGAGATGACACCCAGGCATGGATAGAATGGGTAACTCCTTGCAGGTAGTACCTTGGTTAGAATTAAGCCTACACCTCCACACTGCAAGGCAACAATACTAACCCCTGCTCCATGTGTTTTCAATAGCATGTTCTCTAACAGAATTTGAGTTTTCCAAAAACTCTGTTACTAGGACTAAGTCCTGCCCTGTTTTGTTCATCCTTACCAAATATGGTGACAGTTTGCATGAGAGTGACAGATTCTTTTGGTGCATCTGTGCTGTAGTTCAACACTTTTGAACACGAACACCACTTATTACAATGGCACGTGACATATTGCACCATGTCAGATCAACTGCATCATTTCAACCTTGATTTTCTGTACCTACACAGGTATGGGATCCCTTATCCAGAAACCAGGGAAGATGGGGAGCCACTTGGGGCATCTTTTTTGCTACAGGGCTGTGGTAGCCTTGGGCTGGTACAGAAGCCCAAAACATAATGTTCAACATTTCTGCCCTACTTTACGTTTATTTAGCTTTTGGTCTCCTTTAAGTAGGGCAATGCCATACACAATGATTTGCAACCATTTCTTCTCAAGAACACTGACAAAATGCCAATGCTTAAAAAAAAACAACCACATGAAACATGGAACACAAGTGTAACCATCCATAAGATGGTTTTAATTCTTAGCCTGAAAACAGCCAAAGAAATTAAATTCATACCATTTCTTATGAGAATTAGTTGCACATTGTATAAGAATTCTGATGGCTATGCTATAATAAAGTTAGTTTTAGGCAAACAACCTCTTTAGATTCTTTTCTTTAAAGTAAATACATAGTACTATAATAATAATAATCTATAAACATGAAATGGACCCAGCTAACTTGAAATGCTCACATGTACGACATAAAACCCATGAATTTAATTTTTAATGAAAACAACTTAAAAAACCCTCTGGCATTCAGAATTGGGCATGAAAAATTGACAAGACTTGTAGAAAACTTAAGCAATTTAGGGAGTCCGATCAAAAAGTTGCTGGGGGCACAGAGAGTAGCTGCCGAAAGCGGGGAGTACTACAGGCAACTGGGTACAGCTGGCTAACAAGACATAAGAACAACTTTTCTATGAATGTTTGCTTGTTATTTTAATGATTTCACTTTTTGGGCGTGGCTGGGCATGACCCAACTGTCTTGGTACATATCAGTACTAATGACAAAAATAATGGCAGGTGGAGGACCTTTAAGAGTAAATTCAGGGATCTAGGCTCTAAGATTAAGAAAAGGTCCTACAATGTAATTTTTTTCTGAAGTTTTGCCTTTGCCACGTGGAAGTTTAGGGACAGTGGGAGCTGAGGGAGCTAAATGTGTGGCTTAAGTCTTGGTGTAGGAAGGAAGGGTTCCTAGAGCACTGGGCTGACTATTCTTTGGGGTACAATCTATTTAGCCATGACAGACTGAACCTCAGTTAAAGGGGGTTCACTGTGCTGAAGGCTAAGAGGCTGGAGGAGGCAAGGAGGGTGGGTGGGTGAGTTAGAGTTTTATGGGAAAGTTAGTGTAGTTGGAGTAGTGGGATTAGCAAAGGGTCATGGGTAGAAGTAAGGGGGGCATACAGTTTACCAGCTAAGTAGATTCCTCTGTTACATGGAAAACAGCCTAATAGTAACCTTAGATCTAACGTTCCGTTGCATTATATAAATATCTGAGGGAAAAGTAGTAACCTCCACTGCATGCTAGCAAATGTACGGCTGGAGTCTATTGCATGTACTGAAAATTATGATTGAATTGGTATCACTGAGACCTGGTGGGATAAAACATGTGACTGGGCTGTGAATTTAAATGGTTATACCCTTTTAGGAGGGACAGAGGTATTAAGAGGGTGGAGGGGTTTGTCTTTATGAAAAGTCAGCGTTATAGCCATGTGCTAAAGAAATTACTGGGGGCAGTGTGGAATCCCTTTGGGTAGAAATTTCAGCAGGACTTAAGGTTACAAAGAAAATGATCATTGGTGTATGCTATAAACCATAAACCACCCACTGTAAGTGAGGAGGATGAGGCCCTGCTGCTATTGCAAATGAAGGAGGCTTCACAATTAGTTGTTTTTATAGGGGACTTTAATTATCCGGACATTGACTGGTTTGTAAATATGCTAAATGACAACTTTATTTCAGACAGTTCAAGAACCTACTAGGAATTCTCTTTTGGGCCTGGTGATATCTAATAACACTGAACTCATCTCTAACATTTGTGTGGGTGAGCATTTAGGGAATTGTGACAGCTCTATAAGGGAGTAACTAAAACTCAATTTTAGACGTGCAGACTTTGCCAGTATAAGGGCATCTCTGCAATGTGTCAACTGGGAAAGGCTTTCACGGGGTTTAAACACAGGAATATCTTTAAAGTGTTGCTTAACAAGTATACAGGTCAGTATATTCCTCTTGTAAGCAAGGAGAGGCATCACAAAGCCAAACCTTTATGGTTGGATAAAAGTGTTGTAACATTGGTAAGACAAAAAGTGCTTTTAAAGCATTTAAGTTAGCTGGCACAGAAACTTTCATCAGGTACAAGGAAGCAAATAAAGCATGCAAAAAAGCTATCAGGCAAGCTAAAATAGAGATGGAAAGGGATATTGCAGCTAGGAGTAAAAGGAATCCAAACTTTTTTTTAAAAAGGTAAATAGTAAAAAAATGAAGCAAGAAGGGGTGGGACCCTTATTATCACTTTGATGATGAGAACAGGGAAAAAGCAGAAATTCTGAACTCTTATTTTTCATCTGTCTATACAACTGAGGAGCCAGCGAATCAAGGCTTCCCTTTTAATAGATGCTATTAATATAACTACTGACGCATGGGTCACTTTGGAGGAAATTCAAAAGAGACTTGAACATGTAAAGGTAAACAAAGGTCCAGGACTGGATGGTTTTCATCTGAGGGTATTAAACGAGTTAGCTCTATGATTGCTAAACCCTCTACTTAATTTTTCAGGATTCATTGAGGTCTGGCATGGTGCCGAGAGACTGTTGAATTGCTAATGTTATGTTATTTAAAAAGGGATCCCGTTCTCAGTCTGACATCAGAGGTAAAAGCTTCTGGAAAAGGTAATAAGGGATAGGATACTTGAATACATTGCAAATCACAATAATATATTTATACCAACATGGTTTTATGCGTAACAGATCTTGCCAGACTAATTTAATTGCCTTTTATGAGAAGATGAGCAGGATCCTCAATGCTGGAATGGCAGTGAATGTCATCTACTTGGGCTTTGCTAAAGCATTTGATACAGTACCTCACAGGTTAGTGATCAAATTGAGGAATATTGGCCTGGAACATATTATAAAGAACTGGCTGAAGGATAGATTACAAAGAGTGGTGGTAAATAATTGGCCCAGTGTTATTAGTGGCTAATAGTTAGTTGATGATTATGACCTGGAGGAGGACAAACAAAGCACTGTTTCTGTTTTTGCTGATGATACTAAATTGTGCAGAACTAAGTTTTATGCCAAAACACTAAATGGTAGAAATAATATAAATGCAAGTTATACACTAAATGATAGTTTGTTGGGGGATCCTTAATAGGATGCAGTGTCATTCTGTGGCTACTAAAGCAAACAAACTGCTAATATAAAAAGGGCATTAACTCAAGGGATAAAAACATAATTTTGCCTCTTTATAGGTCCCTGGTAAGGCCTCACCTTGAGTATGCAGTGCAGTTTTGGGCTCCAGTCCTTAAGAAAGATATTAATGAGCTGGAGAAAGTGCAGAGACTGCAACTAAACTGGTAAAGGGGATGGAAGATTTAAGCTATGAGGTGAGACTGTCGAGGTTGGGGTTGTTTTCTCTGGAAAAGAGGCGCTTGCGAGGGGACATGATTACTCTGTACAAGTACATTAGAGGGGATTATAGGCAGTTGGGGGATGTTCTTTTTTTTCCCATAAAAACGATCAGCGCACCAGAGGCCCCCCTTTAAAGTAACAAAACTTTCATTTGAAGCAGCGTAGGGGTTTTTCACGGTGAGGGCAGTGAGGTTGTGGAATGCCCTTCCTAGTGATGTGGTAATGGCAGACTCTGTTAATGCCTTTAAGAGGGGATTGGGTGATTTCTACACTATGTAAGCTCTCCAGTTTGGAATTTCAGCCCTATCTGGTTGCTAGAGTCAACATTACTTTAGCAGAATGAGGACCTGGAATATGAATAGGAGAGGGACGGATTTTAATTGTAATCTCACAGAGCAATAGTTTGTCTGTTGGGGTCAGTGACCCCCATCTGAAAGCTTGAAAGTCAGAATGCGGCAAATAATTCAAAAACAAAAAATCAAGACCAATTTAAAAGTTGTTTTGGTCTAAGTAATACCAAAAGTTAACTTAAAGGTGAACAACCCCTTTAAGTGAAATACACATTACTGTAATGCAGCCTCCCTGCAGGAACTAGAACTCATCCTATGGTTCTATGAGCTTTATGATCTGTTCCCTTCCTGTATTCATAATGAAATAAAAATCTGCCCAGACTTGATTCTAAACGTCCTCTACACCAAAGGTTTGTAACTAACTTTTTTTTTCTTTTGCTGAAGCCCCAGTAACGTGCAGCAATCCAAGACCCTGTGGCCCCAGCATTACAGTGACCCAACTGTTTAGTGATCTAGTGGCCCCAGCAATAAATGACATCATGCCCAGAGTATTTAATTAATATGATTTTGATTGGTTTGTAGACAGGAGTAAATCAGACAACATATGGGGCATGGAACAGGAGGGGTATTAATAGCATATGGGCGGGTGGAGGTGAAAGAGGGGCAAGAAGAAGGAAAATGTGCGAAAGACTAAATAAGGCAGCTCTGGTGCAGATTCTTCTATTCAATTTACAGCAATTGCCACAGATTTTTTTTTCTCTGTGAAGTGCTCTTAAAACTGTGTGGTACTTTATTAACAAGAAATAATTATTTATATATTTCGATGTAAGTATAATGGAAGCAACAAAATCAAGAAAAAAAAAATAACACACAATACTAAGAATCTATTCAAGCATTTATTTTTTCCACTAAAATTTTAGGGCATGGTTTATCCTGCCAAAAGAGTGTCTGTGAATGCACTGTGCAGACCACCAGTCACACTATAGTGTGCAGAATACAGTAGTTGGGGCCTGACTGGTTAATGTTTCCACCAGGCAGGCTCTGCTTCTTGGTCTTTGCTGATTCAAATATGATTCAATATTTCTTTTATAGAAAAAAAAGCATTATACATATAACATCCAACATTGGTCTAAATCACTCAAGGCCCCTATAGTTCAAACAAAAGACAAACCACTATAATACAAAACAAAACTCCCACTACTTTCATCTTTAAAACATTCGGCTTATTTTCCTGCTTGCTGGGCCTGTCGGCGTAGGAGCACGTAGATCTTCTCTTTTATCCAGTCTTTGTTGTAAGGTTGATATGTTTGAGTGTCTGCGCGATACCTATAGAGGATGAAAAAAAATACAGCTTCTTAGGAAGTATAAATAACAAAAACTTTTATATTGGGCTTAATTTAGGGGCAGAAGGACACATGTAATATATAAATAAATAGCAAAAATATGGGGTGTACAAAGACAACAGCAGGGTGGTCTAGCAACCCATCCTCACTATATACCCAGTTTTGCAGAGTTAGAATAAGGACCTGCAACATCAATTAACAACATTCCAGGAATGCTGGATACTTTAGTTTATAGAACTAAATTCCTCTCCACAGTCTATTATGTAGAAAAGTGCCCCTATACGAAAACCTGAGCTAAAAAAGCAAAGCAGAGTTTCCAGGCAGCATCTTCTGTCCTTTCTTCTGGTCTCTTTGGCGACACAAAGTCTGTGCAGTTGAACCTAATTCATGACTAGCCCCAAATGCACATGCTTCTGCAGGGTCATGCCAGCAAAGAGCCAGGAAGAGCATTGGAATGGACAGAAGGTGGTGCCTGGGAACTCCGCTGCACAGCTCTGCAATTTTAGCTCAGGATTTCAAATAGGGGCACCTTTCTACATATGACTGTGGGAAGGGAGAGGTGAGGGGGGCCGATGGTTTAGTTCTCCTTTAACCACGCTCCCAGTTATAGCTTCCTGTCAACGGCACATGACCGCATCCACACTATTCCCTTAGTACAAAATACTTACACCAGACAGCTAAGATCTGCCAGGTCATCAATGAAGTCAAACAGCTGGCTGATATCATACGTGATGGATGGGCTGTTGGGGTTCATTCTCTTCAGATGCTCTTCATACATCTTGCAAACCCCTGTAAGAATAAATGAAAAACAAATGGTGAGTAGAGTATAATATCACAAAAAAAAAAAAAAAACACAGCCCTGTTGCTAAGAACTATAATATAAGGTGGCTGTTTGTTTTTGTAGCAGCCAAAAACAGGATTCTTTGTTTTCTATGGGGTAAGAGGCAAGTCTTGCATGGGTTATTTCTATAAGGATCAACTAAGAAGAACGCAGGTGGGTTATGCAGGAAAATATGGCTACTTGTTTTTATAGTAAAAAGTGGTTACAGTGGTTCAGTAGAGGACCTAGGGCAAGAAATATTTTAATCAATAAAAAGGACACAATCCATTCACAAAGTCCAACCTGCAACCTATGTATGACAGAGTAAGTGTAATATATTTAGCAGGTACACAATGATGCATTCCAGGATGGGTCAATATAATGAGCATGGGCGATAATGGGGCATGGAGCACTGCAAATGCACCTTGTGTGCGCCACCAGGATTCTACGTATCTACTGGAATATGGGAACAACATTTTATTTTCTAGCTTTTAATGTACAGGCCCTTTTAAAGTATCTGTATTGATAAAGAAGTTATTCTGACAGAAAATTTTCTCCACCTTTATTTCACCCAGCAGAGAAATGCCCCAAAAACCATCCCTGTTCCCTCCCTAAATTGAACCACTTAAAAATACAAGTACTGGCTGTCTGCAGCCTGAAAACTTGTTTTGTTTGTGTACCCCACACAAACAAAACAAAAGTTTTCAGGCTGCAGACAGCACTTTTGTCCCAACTGAAGTACATCAGTGAAGAGAAAACATCCTGTGTGCCTTCAGGTTTATTATGTCTTAAGTCCAAAAGCACTTGTATCTTGTTGCCCTGTGGGAATTATCAACTTCTCTCACAGGAAAACTATAGGATTTTTGTAAAAAAAAAAAAAAAAAATCAAAACAAAAAAATGTATTACTGTAAAATACCACACTAACAGGTGCCTGACACACTAACTACACACCCCAGTCTCCCAACTGCATATAATGAAGACAAACGCTAGAGGGCGCAGAATTCAAAATAACATGCACATGTACCGGATTCTCTGCTAGAATCAGCCGACCTGCCCTACAACTGTACATTTTTGGGCCGAAATTTGAAACACGGCAGATCAGCATGTTTTCCCAGTTACAGCACTGTCCCATTTACACCAACCAACGGTCGCAGGAAAGATCGTAATTGTAACATGTATGGCCAGCTTTATAACCATACATCCCACTGGATAAACCAAGGATTACCCATCCAAGGAAAAGTTGTATGGATTGCTGTGGGGGACCTATTATTGTATTACCACAGTAATTCAGCCAGCAAACAAATGCAATATATATGTGATACAGGTCCATTTAACTAAGCGCGTGTTTCAATGTACCATTTTATTGCTATTAACCATACTGTACACATTACTGTAAATATTGTCCAAACAAATTGTAAAATATGGATAGAGTAAGAAAAAGCTGCAGCATTTGATTTGTGGTACAGGTATGGGACCTGTTATCAAGAATGCTCAGGACCTGGGGTTTTCCAGATAAGGGATCTTTCCATAATATGAATCTCTATAACTTAAGTTAACATAGCTCAATAGGCTTGTTTTGCCTCCAAAAAGGATTAATTATATCTTGGTTGGGATCAAGTACAAGGTACTGTTTTATAATTACAGAGAAAAAGTATATAATTTTAAACAATTATAATTATTTGCTTATAAAGGAGGCTATGGGAGGTGCCCTTTCCATAATAAGGAACTTTCTGGATAATGAGTTTCCGGATAAGGGATCCCATACATGTACCAGAACAAAAGCACCCAAGAAGCAAGTATAACTAGGAAGGCAGCAGCAAGAATCAATTAAATCAATGCTACATCTTTTGCCACGTGGTGCCGCGTCTGATGCATATCATCCCCAAAATAAATAATTATCGCATTACAGTGAGTTTGAGTAGTTCCTTAACTTCAACAAAGGATGGATTATAACAAGATTAATTCCAACAGGGAGGTGATTTAAATCTGGGCTTTATGATCAGTAGGGAAGAAGGTCAAGGTAAGAACAATCTACTTACTTCTCTATATAGAAATATGTTAAATCTTTGCGTTTGCACACTTGCGAGAAAGGCACATAATTTTATTAAAGCCAAGGTTCCACTTGTGCTATTTAGGCTTAGACAGCAGAAAAATGCCACAAGGCGTTTATAATACGCAAGAGTCAAACATCCATTTAAACAGTGCTTAGTAACGTTATTTGTGTCACATGACACATTGAAACTTATGTATTATAAACAAAAAAATATGTACCCCCTTTTCCAAAATTAAAAAAATTAGAATTTGCCAAGGTGAAAAAGCCAAAGGATTTTGTGCTTTTATACAGGTTATGGAACTTTTAATATACTCAAGAGCCATAAACATCCTGTAGCCAATATGCTTACAGAGTGTGCTTAGTGATGTCATAGGTTATACTCGGTGCTTAGTGATGTAATCTGTCACATGACTTACTGAAAACTGTGAATTATGAAAACAATGTACCCTGTTATAAAATTACAATAACGATACATTGTTGTCTATATTATCTACAGTTTGGCCAATTCCCTACGGCATTGTAAACTAAACTAGAGACCATTTGCCTGCCCGTAGTATAACTTCTCCTGCCGGATTGTCTGCCTCCTCAAGACCCGCTCAATCAAACACTGGCCCCTCAGGCCTGAATCAACTACTTTACTGCGTCCCCACCAAACTGAACAGCCAGACCCTCCCACCTAACCGCCTGCTCAACAGCAACAAAGGGAAAAGCAGATCTGACTATAGTTCCAGAAGAAACAGGACTTTGAAGAAATGGAGAACAGTGAAAGTGTGGGGGGGGGGGGGGGCAGACACATGGGAGAAAGTGTGGGGAGCAAACAGAGGAAAGGGAACAAGGGGAACTGTAAAAGGGAGGTAAACAAAACATAAGCATGGATACAACTATGCCCCCTAGCCACCCTGAGCAAAAGAACAGCATACTGGCAACTATCCCCCACATCTGTGAGGAGGGGAACAAAATGGAGGCAGAGGTGGAACTATGCTACCCACAGGGCCCCCACACCACTTATATCTGTGGAGCCCTCCTGCCTCTCACACATTGGGATCCTCTCCCGCAACTCACAATATAACCCCGGGGGTTCAAAGGGGGGGTCTAACAGGTCAAGTGCTGGTCGAGAGTTTAGGTTCCAGATTCCGCCTTTGACCCCTAAGGCCTGCAGATTGTATTGAGGATGTACCCAGTACTAACATTTATGAAGATAATAGAAGTCACCAAGGAGTCACATGACCATATACACCTTCTGAAAATACAAGGTCATGTTTATCTTATCTATAAGAAGGGGTACATTAGTCACTATATACTTTAAATTTAAGGAAATATTAATCTTTATACAAATATAACTGGGGCTGGCCAACCTAAATGGGACAGACACTAAATGCCAGTCGGGGTAAGATTTGGGGAGAATGACTATACTTACATGCCCCGTGCGAAACATCGTCAGATCAGCCACACACCATTCAGGGCTGAATCGGCAGGTAAGGAGGTAGAAACAATAGGATTTCTACCTCCTTCTGCCGATTCAGCGGTGAAGGGAGATTTTGGTCAGAATTTGGTCAAAATTTTCAAACTGGTCCGATCGGCGAGTCGGCCGATATCAGCAGCTTCCTGCGATATTGGTCGACTCGCCGACATACCATACACGCACCGAATATCGTACGAAACCTCGTATTATCGGTGCATGTATGGCCACCTTAAAGCTGGCCATACATGGTAAGATTAGTTTGCTTCGCAAGGTTGCCAAGCAAGCTGATCTTCTCTCGATATGCCCAACTGAGGGTGGGCACTATTGGGCTAATCTAGTTGTTGGGCCCTGGGGCCAAACAATCGAAAGAAAACAGCGAGTATAGGCACGGGTGGATGCGGTCCCGATTTGATGGAAAAATCAAACCTGCCCGATTGAGATCTGCCCAATTTCAGGCCAGACGTCGTCAAGAAGGCCCAATAAGCAGATAAGCTGCAGAATTAGTGTAAAGGCCCAATATCGGCAGCCAAAATTAACCCATGTATGGCCACCATAAAGGTCAGTTACATACTCAGGGCTGGGGGAGGGGGGGAACAATTATTTCCTGGAGATATCAGAAAAAGCGGATATAAAACATAGCTCTGATCAAGGCTACAGTGATAATTGCCTAAATGAATGTGGGGGGGGGGGCTGCCTAAATCCTGGGCAGTAAAGGAGGTTTGGGCGGAAAACCCCGTGCTGTAAGGAATGTATAGAGTGCGAGTAACCCGTAGCTACACTTCCCTTCCTATCAAGCAATAAATGTGAGGCTAACATACCTTCCATGCATTCATTCACCGACTCGTAGTCTGCATAGGTCCGGCCCTCGGGTCTCTTGGTGGGCTGTACGAGTAGGATTGTGTGAGACTGCAAGAGAGAGGCCGTGTGAGCTCTACAGGCAAAACACAAGCAGAGGAGCAGCTGCAGAGCCCCGGGCCGAGGGGGGCCTCCATCGCTACATTATGGGGCCGCGCATCCCGCCCCCTGGAACTCAGGAGCCCGCCGCGGCCTGCAGCTGCTTCTCTGCGCCCTCACCCGCTAACAAGCCCCGCCGCCCAGCAGCCATTCCTACTCACCATATCTGCGCTTTCTACACACCGCAACTTAGCACCCGAAGCAGCAAGCAGGAAATGGAAAGTCGTGTTTCCGGCGGAAGTAGTTAGATTTAAACGCTCCAGGTATCATACAGCGAGACTAGTATGGGAGGTCGTGGCGGCCATGATTAATAAGGGCTCGGGGTGTAATATGACTGTACGTGTATTTTATTTATATAGCGCTGTATGTATGTATCGCTGTGCAACAGCACAATAATAAACAAGGGGTCATTACAATAATGAATAAAAAGTACAAGAGCTATGTGTCAAAGAGACAAGAGGATGGAGGTAACGCCTTAAACTATATAATAGTTAAATTTAATTGTTATATATTTTATTGTTATATATTTTATTGTTATACATTTAATTGTAAATATTGTTATACGAGTTTATGTCGTTTTCTGCGACGCTTTTCGCCTGTTTGTAACTACTAAATGCTTATGTGCGCCACAAAGGGGCGTGTCTCTGTCTTTATGTTTATTCTATCCACGCAGCGCTGTCCGTCTATCTACGTTCCCTACTGTGACGCCATTGTCCAGCTAACCCGGAAGTAGTCTCATGTAATGACACCATGGCAGCCGCGGCTCTGAGGCACAGCAAGATGGCGGTGCGTATGTGCGAGAGCCACTAAGGTTCCTGCGGGCTGTCAGAGTCTGTTGAACAAGCCGGAGCAGATTTTTGGGCTCAGCGGTAAGGAATAGCCCTGTGGTTCGTATTCGGTTTGAGCTGTTCCGGACCGGCTGTGCCTGTCTGTTAGTGTGTGAGTACCTACATTATTTATCGGTATAGTGCACTGATTGGCAACCTCGAATGGGACAAGTCTTGCTGAGCTACACCTGCCATGGGCTGAAGTATAGGCAGGGAGTAGTTTTGTGTATATGTTTTATGAGGCTATTTGTAAATGACAATAGTATAGGTAAATGTAATTTATATCCACTATGTGTCTGTATAGTTGTATACTGGCCCCAGTATGCATAGCATCATGTCCATTCCATGAGCACAGATCAGAGAGACCATGGAGTACATACCATAGCAAAGGATAAGCATCAAACTGCACAGGAAGGTTATATCTAATCTTTCTATTAATAGCTGTAGTTACTAATAGCATTAAGGGATATCAATTGGTAGGTGTGGGTGTCCCAAAGAGCTCACTGTCTAACTAAGAGTAGTGGAACCCCCCACAGACATGGGGAACACAATAGGTTTATGGGAGAGTAAGGGGAAAGTGTGTTAGCGGCTAATGAAACGCTTCCTTTAACAAGTGGTTTTATGATTGTTCATTACTGGGGTAGTTCACCTTAAATTTAACGTTGAGTTAAATGTAGGCAGTGGTATTCTGACAGTTTGCAATTAGCCTTCATTTTTTGTAGTTTTTTTCAATTATCTAGGTTATGGTTAAACAACTCCTGCAGTTTGAAATTTTCAGGTCCTGTCTGGTTACAGTGGTCCAATTTATCCTAGCAACTAGTCCATGCTATGAACAAAAGACTGAAAAAGCAATAGGAGAGGGCCTGAGGATAATTAATACAAAGTAGCAGTAACAATAGAACTATATCCATCCAGGTCATTTTAACCGCAGGGGGACCCCCCCCCCCCCCATGTGAATACTGGCAAAAGAGAAAAGCAAATAATGTAAACAATATACAAAATAAAACATTTAGACCAATTTAAAAGTTACTAAGGGCATTCTGTAACATACTAAAATTAATGTAGAAGTGAACTCCCCCTTTAGAGTTGTAATTAGGATCCAGGCGTAATGTAGTTTACAGCCTTGGGTGAATGGAAAAGCTGCAACCCTAAAAATGTCTCTTGTGAAAAGTAAAATAAAGGCATATAGCAGAAACGGTGTGGTGCAGAGAGAGCACTATTGTATTGGCCTTCAGTTAACTTTTACTAGTAGGGAAACTTTTCAGCTGGTCTTCAGTGTCTTCTTTTTGTGGCTGTTTCAAATGGGAGTCATTGACTCCAGCAGCTAAAAAAAACCCATTCCTTTGTGAGGCTACAATTTTATTGTACAAACTGTTAATGTTGCTTTAAATCTCTAATGGGACACAAGGCATTATTCTGGCTGTCTGGACGAACCACTCCAATCAAAATGTCGCTAATTGCCTGTGACCGATTCCTAAAGAAAAGAATGAAATAAATAGCTCTCTCTCTCTAGCACTGGGAAGTGACAGGTGGCAACATCACTGAGGCTAGTGTTTCTAAAAAGTTCTTCCTCTCAATTCCCATTGCCTGCCATAGAGAGAACACTTGTCATGCCCTTCCAAAGAAAGCAGGTATAGGTGTGGATGGAGTATTCACTACTTGCCATTTTCCCTGTGAGTACCTTATGTGTCAGATTGGCACATGCAATTACCCTAAAATAGCCTACATAATTGTAGCAGTGTGACCTACAACAAGGAATATTAAGACTGTTAATCGTGAGGGAATACACTGGCTTTTCCAGTTCTTCTGGATCAGAATGGGTCACAACAATAAACAGATAATCCATTTTTTTATGATAAAGGCTTTTCAGTATTTAGACTTCAACATGATGCTAGCAAGTTTCTGTAGCCTTGATACAAAAGCAGCTTATCATAGTTTATTTTAATGTTGTTGTAGATGTTGCTCATAAGCCATTTTTAGAGTTGTAACTACTGTACCTTCTCTGATTTACCCCACAGGGAATACTCAACAAGGACAGACATGGATGATTTCAGCTCAATCAGCTTACTCTCACTGGCCATGCTGGTGGGATGTTACGTATCAGGAATCATCCCGCTTGCAGTCAACTTTTCTGAGGTAAAACATTTTCAATTACTCACACCTTTTGCCGTTTCCATGCCTACATAATATATTTTAAATAAATAAAAAGTATAGCAGTGACCAAAACTGCAATTAATATTTTTTTTTGTTGATATGGCTTGCATAGCACTATTACTGTTCTGGAGATGTAATCACCTTTCTGTTCAGCTAGTGGCACCCAAGGTGAATTCAAGCATTTTGCTGACAGAGCTGCAAAACACTCTAATTGCCTTGTGTATTTTTACTCTTTAACAAATGCCCTGATTTTTATTACAGCATGTTTCCTATTATCTCTGCTGTGTTTAACCAAGATATAATTGGTGTCCCCAAACAGCTCCTCCCAAGCTGTCGTGGTCTGTGTAGCTTTAGGCTGATTACACACAGTATTTTTTCCACAGGTGTTTTTTAGCCTTTGATTCACTTGCGTCTCCTGACATTGGTTACAATGGAAACTGGTTTCAGGTGGTAATAGACAGGTTCTGTTTTTCTCTGCTGTTTGAAAAATAATTCCACTGAATACAACTTAGACTAATGACACACACATCACTTTCACCTGGCTGAAAATGGCATAAAATTGCCCACTATAGCTCTTGTAGGAAGTACCTAAAAGTTTAAAAGTGACACATATACATATTCTACAGCCACCAAATGCTGTATGAGAAAAATGGCAGTTATTTTCTTTACCTTTAAATTCATTTTAAGTATGAAGTAGATAGTGCTTTTCTGAGAAAGTTTGCAATTGGCCTTCATTTTTTATAATTTGTGGGTTTTTAATTATTTACATTTTTTGTTCAGCAGCACTCCAGTTTGCAAACAGCTATCTGTTTGCTACAATCCAATTTAACTTAAAGGAACAGTAACACCAAAAAATGAAAGTGTATAAAAGTAACTAAAATATAATGTGCTGTTGCCCTGCACTAGTAAAAGTTGTGTGTTTTTTTTTTTTTTTTTTAAAGGTTGATTTTTATTGAGTTTTACAACAACAGTGGAAGTGGGGAAGGGGGGGAAAGAAAGAGGGTAGGAGAGTAACGAATGTTACAATAAGGTAGCTGGTGAGTCAGTCCAAGGAGACCAAATATTTTCAAACTTTGCCGGGCATCCTCTGGCAAGATAGGTAAGTTTATATAGGTCTAATTGAGAGTTGACCAGGGTAATCCATCTGCGGAGTGTTGGAGGTGACGGGCCCATCCAATGTAGGATGGTTTTTTTAGCGTAGAATAGTAAGAGTCTCATTAGTAATTTAGAGTTTCTTCTGTGTACCAGTGAGTCTAGGAGGCCCAGTATGCAGGTGGTTGGATTGAACACTTGGGGGAGATTCAGTTCTGTACCCATGAATTCTGTAACTTTATGCCAAAACTTTTGTATTACGGGGCAGTCCCATATCCGGTGTATAAAGTTAGCCATATGCGCTTTGCATCTTGGACAGTTCGCTGATTCGGTTTTCTCCATGACGTGCAGCTTTTGCAGGGTGAGATAGGTCTGGTGTATAATTTTAAAATGTATAAGCTTGTCCCTTGTGCTTATTAAGGGCTGGTATAAGTTAATAATGGAAAAATCAAAAATAGAAACAGGCAGGCACTCCGGATTTTTTTCTCTCAAAACGTGGAAAAAGGCAGCCTTTTGGCTGCCTTTTTCCACGTTTTGAGAGAAAAAAATCCGGAGTGCCTGCCTGTTTCTATTTTTGATTTTTCCATGATGGCTCCCTATGCTGAAAGGTCTGGGGCATGAGCACCTGGACCCACCGTCACTGTGGGTAAGGAATATTTGTACATTCAACTAAGTGTGATCATCCTTCTATTGTCCTTGGATTGCATAAGTTACTAATGACCTTGTCCCAGTCCTCGGGGTCTAAATGAGGCCCTGCATGAGGTTTGCCATTTAAGCTTGATTCTTGGTCTTGGGTCATATCTTTTAGCGATCAGGATTTTGTAGGAGTTTGAGAGTAGTTTAGTTTTGTTTTCTTGAGCTGTCAGCCGTTCTAGGTCTAGGTGCTGGATAAAAGTTGTGTGTTTACTTCAGAAAGTCTACTATCATTTATATAAATAAGCTGCTATGTAGCCATGGGGGCATCCATTCAAAGGAGAAAAGGCACAGGTTTGCTTAGCAGCTTGAATGGCTGCCCCAAGGGCTACACAGCAGCTTATTATATAAATTATAGTATTGTTACTGTAGCAAACACACCAGTTTTACCAGTGCAGGGCAACAGTGCATTATATTTTTATTACTTTAAAGCTCTTTTATTTTTTGGTGTTACTGTTCCTTTAAGAGAGAGGATTATAAATAGAGGAGGGCCAAAACTGAAAGATAAGTGATAAAAAGTAACAATAAAATTGCTTAAAGAGCAATAGTTTTTTTTTGGCTGCCGGGGTCAATGACCTCCATTTCAAAACTGGAAAGAGTAAGTAGAGGAAGGCAAATAATTCAAAAACTATAAAAAATGAAGACCCTTTAAAAATGTGCCAACAATAGAAGATACTAAAAACTACCCTAAGGGTGAACCAACCAGTTTAAATACAAATAATGTTGTGGTGCTGATTGTCTTTTACTTGCTGCGTGACAGCTGGCATTTAATATATTTAGGCAGTACTTTGTTTTTGATAGTAACAGTATTTATGCATAAATGGGATCTGCAGTGTTGCTTTCTCTGGCTTAAGGTTTATTATCCTTTTATATGTAGTTAGACCTGTTGGGTCAGACTTAAATCTTTTTCTCAATCTGTAGAGGATTTGTCTGTGTACACAATATACTGTTCTGTTATAGTTTATTTTTTATTCCCTGTTATTTATATATCTCTGACACATTTCCGCAGTGATTTACAGAGATTATACATCATTCCCTGCCCAAAACGAGCTTACAGTCGGTAGTTTTTTGACTAAACTGACTGTAGTGTGTGTAAATGTGATAGGAACCTTAGGGCTGTGACAGACATGGAGATTAGTCACCCGCGACAAATCTCCCTTGTTACGGGCGACTAATCTTCCCGAAATGGCATACGGATGGCATACGCAATTTCAGCGTTGCATATGCCATCCCACCGACGATTTACATTCTAGCTCAGTGCTGTCCAACTGGCGGCCCGTGGCCCCCCACCTGTCTGGCTGCTTTGATGGCTTACTCTTGTGTAAGCTTTAAATGGTATCAGTACTGTGATTAACTGCCCCCCCTGCATGGTTCTCACCTCAGATTCAGGCTGTAATCAGGCTGTATTGTTTAAATATGTAATCCTCTGTGTTGTTCACACCTTTTAATCTCTGCATTGTTCACCCCCTGCAGTGTTCACACCTCAGGCTGTAATCACCCACATTGTTCCCCAGTTCACACCTCAGGAGTAGTAGAAACCCACAAATAATCCCTGCACACTACAAAAAGAACATATACTGAGGTGGTACTGCAATTAAAAAGTTTTTTAATATATAGTTATTGTGCAGACTGTAGGAGCAGTGCCAGCATTGTGTCACTGTAGGCTGCCTGTGCAGCATAGAGCAGGCAGAGTATGGCACACATAGGCAAGGTAGGGCAAGCAGAGTATGGCACACACAGGCAGCATAGAGCAGGCAGAGTATGGCACACATAGGCAGGGTAGGGCAAACAAAGTATGGCACACACAGGCAGCATAGGGCAGGCAGAGTATGGCACAAACCAGCCAAGAATGGCAAACACAGTGAAAGTATGGCACACGCAGGCAGGGTAGGGAAGGCAGAGTATGGCACACACAGGCAGGGTAGGGCAGGCAGAGTATGGCAGGTTTTTGCTGTACTACAACTATTAATATGGGTATGGTCATGTGATAACGTGGGTGTGGTTTCAAAAAGGGGAGTGGTCAAAACTGGCTTCCATTATCGGCCCTCCACCACGTAGGTTGGAAAATTCCGGCCCTCGGTACAACAGAAGTTGGACAGCACTGTTCTAGCTGGTGGGATGGCATTTCGGGGAGATAAGTCACCTGCGACAAGGGAGATTTGTAGCGGGTGACTAATCTCCCCGTCTGTCACGGCCCTAAGGTTCCTATCACATTTACACACACTACGATCAGTTTAGTCAGAAAACAATTAACATGCCTGTATGCCTGCAGTACTCTCAGGAAATCCATGCACACAGGGGGAGAACATACAAACTACTTGATAGTGCCCTGGATAGTGACTCTCAACCCCAGCACTGTCATGCACAGCAGAGTAGAAAAAATAAGCACTGTTTAATATTGCTAAGTGTTTTTGAACCATTCAAATAAAGTTATTGATCCTTTTCCTTCTGTTTGCCAGACAGGAAATAGAAATAGTTACATGGGTAACAGGTAATAGTGTCCCCCATGTAGCCATAAAAAGTGATAACTTTTTTCTCAGATAAAGTCATTATACACGATTAGGTAAACACTACGAATATGTTTTTTTCATTTAGGCCAAATGCTTTTTTAATATAATCAGTATATAATGGGCTTTTAAGATATGAGCATATTATCTCTTTAAATTGATTTTTGTCACTTATGTAAATTAAATTACATTTATTCCATAAGGTCTGTGGTTACAAAAGCAACATTTCAGGTTTCACCACAATTTACAAGCTTGGCAGAGAGTGTTGAAACTTGAAACTTTGCTCTTGTGCCCTGCAGTGGCATAAAGGCTGTTTTATGAGTGTTTGCCTAATACTGTCTGCTTGTGTTAAATACTAAATTAAAAGGAGAGTTTTCCTTTTATTTGTTTTATTTGCTTTTTTTTCTTTATAAAAGGTCAACACTTGTTTTAGCTCTTAATATCTGCATAACAGTGTAATTTAAAGAGAACACAATTTCACCTGGAAATGTAGATTTAGTGCTTTTTAAAACAATTTAGCAATTTACTTTTTTTTTTTTTTTTGTCATTTTCATTTGTTACATAAGGGCCGTTACACACAGGGAGATTAGTCGCGCCAAAGTTGCGCAACTAATCTCCCTGTGTCACGGCCCTAAAAGTAAGGCACAAGGATACTAAGGCACACTGGGCATTTTAATCACAG
This sequence comes from Xenopus tropicalis, assembly GCF_000004195.4. Lineage (NCBI taxonomy): Eukaryota > Metazoa > Chordata > Amphibia > Anura > Pipidae > Xenopus > Xenopus tropicalis. The sequence continues at coordinate 109,836,213 of NC_030684.2, forward strand.
CTGTGCTTAGGGGGGGAATATCTCTAGCCACCTGTCCCAGCTTCCCACGAAGCTATGTGGGACATGAGCTGCCTCAGGCAGAGGATGTGGTGAAAGGTGACTGTCACCTTCAGTATTCCTAAAGGTGGCCATACATGCACCGATATTATCAAAGTTTTGTATGATAGTTCGTAAGTGTATGGTGGGAGATGAGGTGACCGATATCAGTTGATCGTTGTGAGCACAGGCCAATGTTTAGTACTGAATCATCAGATTCAGACGATTCAGCTTTGAACATAAGTATAGTCTACAAACAATCTTTCCTGCAACCATTGGTCACAGGGAATATCATTATTGTAATGTGTATGGCCACCGGCCACCATAAATACATTTGTCATGGTCGTGTCTACTTTGGGCAGCACAAATTTATCTGTGTGTGAAAAACCATGGGGGATTAAAATATACAAACTGCAAAGAGACCAAATTTGCTTGTAGATTGAATTAATTTTACTCCGCATATCTTGCCAAGTAAATGTTCCATTTGAACTGACACACTAGATAATGATTTGTTTCCTGGCCTTCCATGGCTTGTGCTGGAAGCTTTGGGCAATTATCCACCAGCACTTTTTGTGATTGCTGCCCAAGGGCGTCTCTCTGCCTTGTATTTTGTAGGCATGAAGTACAGTAAATCTCCAAGCCAGTCTCCCAAGATAATAGCCTTCAGAACTCTGCTCTCCATCATTTAGTAAGGTATAGGAAAGCTTTGCCTCACACGTCTTTAATCACAGAACAAGGGCAGCCTGTGTTTGAAGTTTAAGATTCAGCAGTGTCCCGCAGAGATGAAAACTTGCTGAGTAAACAGAGTAAGGTTTTATAACGTTTAAGAGGGACCATGTCATTTAGGGCTCTGGTACACGGGGAGATTAGTCGCCCGCGGCAAAACTCCCTGCTCGCGGGCGACTAATCTCCCCGAGTTGCCTTCCCCCTGCCATCCCACCGGCGAACATGTAAGTCGCCGGCGGGATGGCAGACACGGCGGCGCGATTTCGCGCAAATCGCCGAAAAAGACTCGCGAGGCTTTTTCGGCGATTTCCCGAAATCGCCCCGCCGCGCCTGCCATCCCGGGGAGATTAGTTGCCCGCGAGCAGGGAGTTTTGCCGCGGGCGACTAATCTCCCCGTGTGCCAGAGCCCTTAAAAGGAACACAGTCATGTAAAATATTCACCAACAAAAATATTTTTAGGTAAATCTTACATCTCACACATTTCTTTGATCTTTGTTTTAACCTGTGCTTTGTGTGTATAGGAAAAATTAAAGCTGGTGACTGTCCTTGGTGCCGGTCTGCTGTGTGGGACTGCATTAGCTGTCATTGTACCCGAAGGAGTCCATGCTCTGTATGAAGAAGTACTAGAAGGTTGGTGTGTTTTAGAAAACTGTAGATTCTGTATTATGTCTATACAATTTAGGGTACTAGGCACCAGTTATAAATGTAAAGCTGAATGTAGCCTAATGACAGGACATGGTAAATGAAGTTGTGTAAAAAGTGCATCAAGAAAACACTCTGGAACTGAGGCTTGCAAATAGAAATAGGTTCCATCATTGAGTGAAAAGCAAAACATGCAGTTGCAAGGATAGAAACTTTCTGTTTCAGATAAATGTGCACATCTTAGAAGTTTCTTAATAGCAAATATCCAGGTAATGGAAGGGTATTTAGTTTACCATGTTCTGCCTATAAGATTTTTCTATTAATAAGGAATATAAATGTATGTGTTTCCCAATTTCTGGTTCGATTGCTATAGATTACAGCATTTATAGGAGTGTATTACTCACTATTTTTGATTCAGTGTTTTCCAATATTTATCAGCAAAACACCATGATATGGGAGACATCCATAAGGCGAAGGATGCGGAAACAGGAGCAGAGATCTCTGCAGCTCATGAACATGATCATTCTAATTTACACGCTTACATTGGGGTCTCGCTTGTGCTTGGATTTGTCTTCATGCTACTTGTAGACCAGATTGGTTCCTCTCATATGCATTCTGCAGATGGTAAGTGTGATTAACAAGATCTGTAAACATAAGTTCTAAAATGTACAAGTATCCCAGAGCAACCAATCAGTCATTAACTTTGATCAGTCTACTCTACAGCAATGCAGACTGTGAAACCAGTTGTCAGATTGCTTGCTATGGATTACAGGAACCTATGTTTGTGAAGAGCCCAAAGGTATCTTGGGCAGTTGGATTCTGTGGGTGTTACACCAGTGTGATTTTCTCCTCCAGACCCAGAGGCAGCAAGAGCAGCCAGCTCCAAAATCACAACAACCCTTGGCCTTGTTGTTCATGCGGCAGGTGAGTGCAAAATTGCATTAGAAAAGTTAATTTTATTTAAAAAAGCATGAAGCTTAATTTTAAACACCTTTGTCCCTAAATGATGGCAGTTATGTATATATAAACTTAATTATGTAGTACTACTGTGGACAATTTGTACTGGCATATTTTTCATGTATTTGTTGTTTCTTACAAAGCCCAAATAACAGTTACAAACTACACTGATTAATAAGGCATTTGCGTTTGTGCACCTTTAATGTGTATTTTGACTATTCTGTGAAAAATCTTTTTTTCATGTTGCAGCGGATGGCGTTGCCCTGGGTGCTGCAGCTTCTACCTCACAGACTAGTGTACAGCTAATTGTATTTGTTGCAATTATGTTACACAAGGTATGTGTTGTTTAATGCTATTACAAAAAAAATTGGAATTTTCATTCTCAAAAAAACTGTTGTTTAGATTGAAGACTGGTTTGGTGTTGTACAGAAGTAGTTTGCCATCTCTTTACTGAGATTGTCCCTTATTGACCTGTATATGGGTCCAAACTGTTCCCTTTCCTGATAGATATGTGAATGCATATCTTAATGGGGGTCATTCAGATATTAGACAGGCAGGGTACTAAATTCTGTTCAAGAACATAATCAGTAACTGATGCAGTCTGTGGCTCTAGCCAAACACTAAGGGTGAAGACACACGGAGCTACTAGTAGCAGCTACTTTTGGACGGCTACTAAACTCAAGAAAATACCCTGCCATAGACAGTACTGAGAATTACCTCTGCTAAAACACACATAGAGACAGTTATCAGTAAATGATCAGCATTGTCTATTTTAGTAGCCACAACAAATAGCTGCTACTAGTAGCTCTGTGTGCCTTCACCATTAAGGTGGTCTTACACAGGCCAATAAAAGCAGCCAACGGTTTAATCTGCAGTTTATCGTCCTGTGTATAGGGCCCTTAGACAAGCCTATCTGATGAATATCTAGTCAAGAATCCTCCAGATGTTAATAGGGCAGGTTTAAAAATCCATTAAGACTAGGAGCGCATTGGCACGTTGATATGGTCTTCATCCCAATGGCCTCTATTCCGGCAATATCATCCATTTATTTGGATTAATCCGGTATCGCCCACCACAAGTTGCGCATATCAGGCCTGCTCATTTGTTGACCTTGACAAATGTGCGGATATTTGTGTACGGCCACTGTAACTGGATCCACTCGTTTGGAACTAGTAGTGCTACCTTTACTTGTTTATATTTATTTGCATAAACATTGGTAGCTTGAATTTTGCAGCACCAGTGAATGTATTGTAACAACTCTGCTGCATTCTCTTCTAAAAATGTTCTATTGTTTGTTATCTGTAGTTGCACATTTTTTTTTAGAAAGATTTGCTTATGTCTCATTTGAAATAAAGACATTCTTGTAACTCCTCCAAGTTTTTTGCATAATGAAAACGTAATTTTAAGCAACTTTTATACATTAATAAAAAAAAATATATTAAAAAGTTGAAAAATGGGGAAGAGAGAGAAACCCTGAGATCAACTCTAGACCCTTTCCAAAAGTCTCCTCAAACCGCTCCACTGGAAACTCGCAAGACAGCAGGTATTGCTTTTCTGGTTGCTCAGCTAGGTTGGTGTGCATCATCTTGTGATGCTTCCGGGTCCTCTTCCCACAGGAATATGCACAGTTTAAGCAGATCGAAATCTTTAATCAACTACACATGGTCCATGTCTGCGATCACACTAAAGAGGGCCAAAAACACAGCAAAATGGAGCTTGCCAACATTATTGCTCCACGTTTAGCCAAAATAAGTGCTACCTGTGGTTTTTTTGAGTCCCTGGTGATGCCGTTAAGAGTGAAAGCTTCTAGACGGGCCACGAGCAGGCTTTTATTCTCTTTTGAATTTGTAAATGTAATTGCTATTGTAAGCGGTAACTGTCTGGCTTTTTATATTCTCTGCACTACTGGGTTTCTACTCCCTGTGCAGGCAGCCATGTCAAGTGTCCCAAAGTCTGTGACACTCAATCAGTATGTACATTCTCTTGACATAGAATCTGGGTCATGCCCAGTATGCGATTATGCATCGCCTGGTTTCTACATATCGCACATATTATTTGAATGTCCTGGTCTCTGGGACACCAGCTCAATTTGTGATGGTGTCTTTTTAGTTCCTAGTTTATAGATGGTGGTGGTGGTGTTGATTGTGGAATTTTGTTTTAGAATGTGTGAAATAATTTCTTTTTCTACTCTGCAGGCTCCAGCAGCATTTGGCCTAGTGTCTTTCCTCATGCATGCAGGGCTAGAGAGAAATCGAATCCGGAAACACTTGCTAGTTTTTGCCTTGGCTGCTCCTGTCCTGTCAATGCTTACATATTTGGGACTAAGCAAGGTGAGATTATTGAAAATGCCAGTGACATTAGCAAATGAGCTGCCCTAAATAAATATTAGACTGTACTTTTGAACACTTTCCACCATTTTAGAAAGTATGAAATTTGTATTAAAAATACCTGTAGATTTTCTGTATGGGCAGTGGCAAATAGAGCAATTTCAAATGTTTTTTTCTTTACAGAAATAAGTAGATCTGTAAGTGGGTGACAAAATCCTTGAAATTGTTGCTATACATTTGTAATTGCTAAACGCAGGGGCACCCTTGCTTGCCAGGCAATTGCTACTTGGAAAATGACAGACATATCCGATAAGACAATTATCTGACAACTAAGTGCTCTATGGGCTATATGCCATATAGAAGATTAAAGAATGATAATGGACATTTCATACTCGGTTACTTGCGTTGCTTAAGGTCCTTAAAATCACCCTGTGTGTTATTGCCGTTAGGGCCTAGTGGATTTGCAGGTCAGTTGATTGTTGGTTAAAAATACTGACGACTGCATGTTTAAGCGGCAGTAACCTGGCCTGACCAATACAGGTGAGAGGAATGAGATGCAATTCTGAAGACTTTACACTTCAGCAGGGGAGCTGCTTGAAAAAACGAGTTACAATACTCGTTGAATCCTAAACCTTTTCTTGGGTGCCTTAGGATATACTCAACTGATCTCAACTGATACTCAACTGATCTTGGGTTATCTGACCACTAAAATATAACACTTAACACAGTTCATCATAAAAATAAAACTGGTTAAAATGGACAGACTGAGCAAAATCAAAAATATTTCAAATATAGTTAGTTAGACAAAAATGTAATCTATAAAGGCTGGAGTGAGCAGTTGTCTAACCTAATGGCCAGAACTTTACTTCCTGCTTTCAGCTCTCTAAGCTGTTAGCAGCCAATCAGTGACTTGAGAGGGGGAGGCATATGGGACATAGCTGTTCAGTTAATTTGCATTTGAATCTGACCTGCATGCTCACAAACTAACTGAATAGTTATGTCCCATGTGGCCCCCCCTAAAGTCACTGACTAACTAAGATGTTAGAGAGCTGAAAGCAGGAAGTAAAGTTCTGGCTATTATGTTAGACATTTGCCTCCTCCAGCCTTTAGAAATTACATTTTTGCCTAACTAACTATATTGCAACCTTTTTTATTTTGTGCAATCTATCCATTTTACCCAGTTTAATTTTTACACTGAATTTTTCACATTGTCCCGTAATCTTATTTAGTGGGTTATATTGGTGCATCTGTTGCTCTGGCTTTCACTTTTGTGCCACACTGATTGCTCAGTGGTACATAGCTGACTACTTAAAGGAAAAGTAACACAAAATTTTTTTAGGTAAAAAAGCTATTCTACCCTGCACCAATAACTGCCCTATCCTGCAAACCACTTAGTATTTTATATGCTTTAATAGAAAATACCTGCTAAAACTTGGCTTCCTTTCAATTAAACTACGGCGATACGGTGAAGAAAGGAGCAGCATCCACTATGCAACGATCGATTGATCGAGCCTAGCCTTCCTTCTGTATAGGAAGGAGTCAGGCTAGGCTCGATCAATCAATTGTCGCATAGTGGATACTGCTCCTTCCATCGCCGTAGTTTAATTGACGGGAAGCCAAGTTTTAGCAGGTATTTTCTATTAAAGCATTTAAAATACTAAGTGGTTTGCAGGATAGGGCAGTTATTGGTGCAGGGTAGAATAGCTTTTTTACTTAAAACATTTTAGTGTTACTTTTCCTTTAAAAAAATCACTGTGTGGCTAGTTTATTGTAAACTAGTGATATCAAGAAGAGGTCACTATTTGCAGTGCAAAGGACAGGATGAAAGGGTTTTTATTTGTTTTGGATTTTTATCTAGATCTTAGAGTAAACTCAGCCCTGAGTTTGCAAATGGAGTCAACACATTAACTAAGTTTCTGTTTGAGCTGACTGCTGCCCTGCTCCCTTAGGCTGATGGCCCATGGAACGAGTTAGTTGCCCACAATAGATCTCTTCTATTGCAGGTGAATAACTCTCTCTGTGAGCCATCAGCCTAAGGGCCGTGGCAGACGGGGAGAGCGACTAATCTCCCTGAATGTCATCCCACCGGCGAGAATGTAAATCGCCGGTAGGATGGCATACGCGGCGATTTGGCGAAATCAAGGCATCTTCGGTGATCGCAGCGATGCGTATGCCATCCCATCAGGGATTTACATTCTCGCTGGTGGGATGCCATTTTGGGGATATTAGCAACACATGACTAGGGAGATTTGTCACAGGTGACTAATCTCCCCATCTGCCACGGCCCTAAGAGTGAGGACACATGGAGCTACTTAGTAGCAGCTACTTTTTCACAGCTACTAACCACCAAAAAATGCCCTGCCATAGACAGTCAGTTATCGGTTATATATCGGTTATATATACTCTCCCAGCACACTGGTAAGCAGTAGGCTAATTCTCTGCAGCATCCATTAGGGCAAAAACGCTTTAGGGTAAGAACCCACGGAGCGGTTCAGTCAGCTGTGATAGATCTCTGCTATCGCGGAAGACAAACTGCTCCGAAAGGCTTTCCACTGGCGACAGTAGGAGTCACCAATGGAAAGCCCTTCACATCGCGACTTCGGATTACCGAAGTGATGCAAAGGGCTTTCCATTGGTGACTCCTATGGTTGCCAGTGGAAAGCCTTTTTGGAGCAGTTTATCGTCTGCAATAGCAGAGATCTATCACGGGTGACTGAACCGCTCCATGGAAGGCCATCTCCTATAGCCTCCATTATAACCAAATAATTCAGAATTTTACAAATGATTTCCTTTTTTTCTATAATGATAAAACACTACCTTGTACTTGATCCCAGCTAAGATATAATTAAGCCATATTGGAGGCAAAACAACCCTGTTGGATTTATTTAATTCTTCAATGCTTTTTTAGCAGACTTAAGGTATGAAGACCCAAATTACAGAAAGATTTCTTAACCCAGGTCCCATGCTTGTATTTATTGTGTAGGAGCTGCAATATAATATTGCAATATATTGTCTCGATAGAAACATATCACACAGGCATCAGCAGAACATTGCACTGTTACGACCACACAGACATCTGAATATACAGCAGAAGGAACCTATGTCCTCATACTTTTATTAGCCTTTGTTTTAGGAAGCTGTTATGTTATGATAATATGTTCAACAGAAAATTATTATAATTTGTATTATTCCCTTAACTTTTGTCTTCCCTTCCACAGAGCAGTAAAGAGGCCCTCTCTGAGGTTAATGCTACTGGAGTTGCTATGCTTTTCTCCGCGGGGACATTCCTGTATGTAGCCACTGTTCATGTCCTTCCTGAAGTAGGAGGAATGGGACATAGCCACAAGCCAGAAGTTGGTGCTACAAAAGGACTGAGTCGGCTGGAAGTGTGCGCCTTGGTGTTAGGATGCCTAATACCTTTGGTTTTATCTATAGGACATCAACACTGAAACATGGGAAATAAAAGACAAAGTGCCAGTGTGTTGAAAAGCTCCTCATTTGGCAGGGCAGATCCCAGGACATTGATATTGTCTGTTGTGTAATCAGAAATGACTTTAGTGGAATTGGAAATTCCTGGTGGGTTGCTTTTAATTTGTCCTGCAATTTAGTGACAGTATCAATCTGTATATACAATCCTGATTTTTTTCCTTTTTTTTTTTTAAACATTTTTTTGGGTTGCTTAATGCTGCATTCAGCTGTCTCGCCTTCATCAGTCTGAGATAATGGTTGGATTAACAAATGGGCCATAGATTAATGTTAGTGAATATTCTTGTATTTAACAATGGATTAATTCTCTTTAAATATGGTTGTAGATTTTTTTTTCCCTTAGGTTAAGTGCAGTAAGCGCTGTTGAGTTGTGAACCAACTGAAACCTTGATCAGTGTAGCTGGCCCCAGATTTGTGAGCTGCAGTATCACTGGAAACCTCTTTCTCAAAAAGTCACTTTGGGTATGTAGGGGAGCTTTGCAAAACGGGTCAATAAATGGTAGTGAGAATTCCCTAGACACCCGTGGATAATACTTTCAGTGAGATATTAAAGCAGCGTTTTAAAGCTGGTCCTGACAATTCTGTCTGATGGAAGTCTTAAGAACCTGGAATAACCTCTGCTTGAGAAAGTGAAGAACACAAGGCCTCATGGGTCCAGTGCCCTGGTTTGAGAGCTTTTCCAGTATGCTGGGACCAAAGGCAATACAGTTTTTCCCCTCATTTGAAATCTTTCCATAAGAAGTTTGTTTGCATTGACTGCATTTGTACAGAATATTCACAGCATGCCTGGGCTACACCGACTCAGTGGAACTGATCACTAATAAGTCCCAGCAAGCCTTTGTAATTTGACGGAAAACCATTCACTTCTAATCATGGCGAGGCTCCTGAGAAAAACTCCTGCAATTTTCCACAAAGCCAGTGTTTTAATCCAAGTATTTTTGTGAAATCTTTAGGGCAGAGCAGTGTTCAGATGCGAAATCTTCTTTATTCTACTGTAATATCTCCTTTCCTGGAGTGTGTATGGTTAAGCTGCCCTTATGAACTGATTCACAATGTTCTACATGGTGACTATTAACTTCATTCCATTACATAAGGGTGTTTGCAAAAGCTGCTGCTGCACGGAGATAGGATGATGAAAGATTTGCTTTGTACATAAGTCTTTAGAACTTATGTAGTGGCTAGTAATCTTATGAGAGATACATTATGACAAGTTTTCATTCCACCTAACTATCATAAACTCTTCCCATACATTGATTTATCATTTTTAATGAAAAGTGTGGGAGGTCCAGCATTGGATCTGTCCTGAAATTAAGGCAAACCAGCGTTTTTTGTCTTTAAAGTTCATACTATGTGTTAGCATTGATTGTACTGTGTGCCACAGGCTGCTGGTCATGTTGGGGTATTAGGGGAGGGCACCCTTCTCAACCCTATATTAGCACTTCCCTTTTTAAATGCCTCCTTGTGAGGCATAAATTGCAAACCATCTTCTACTACCCAAAAGTTAAATCCCTGCCCTGCCAATTGTCAGGGAAGACTATTTTTATCTGTTTTTAAGACTCAAATACAGACTAAATACAAAAAAAAACCCTCCTGTCTTGTGCTTTCTACATTTATCCAATCCGATTACTGGTCTCCTTGCAATTCTGCCTGAAACCTTACCGTGTAGAAACAGGCTTTTATTAGGCCAGAAACTGTTCTCCGGATATTATTTGTTGGATCTGACCTCAGCGTGACATACAGTATATCTACACCCAGTCATTTCAGAGATGTGCAATATTGACTGTTTCCTTTACTTGTCACTCACGCCCTGAGGGAATATAATGATCCCTAGGCAATTGGTTCTACTATGAAGGACAAATACCCTACATATGCAGTCCCAGTCATGGCTGCCCGTTTCTATCCAGTTGTATATCTGTTGACCCTTTATGTATGTGAAATCATTCCAACATTAACTGCCTTATATCTCTTCTTTAATTGTGAATAGTAAAAACGAGAAAAAGAAATCTGTTTTTTAATGAATAAATTTTGAGTGTGACATCTTTTGGCTAATGAAATGGTAAGTCATCTTCTAATTAAATGCATTGTTTATAAATAGAAAAGTCATGTTTGTAAATATATAAGTTGTTATGGAACCCTGTTCACTCAAATATTTTGAAGGGATACTTCAATACTCAATTTTATTCTTGAACCTACAAATTTATTTCATTTTAGCTGTAATATTGGTGTGTAGGCGCCATCTCAGTGCATTGTGTCTGAGTATGAGCTTTCAGAAGGAGCCAGCGCTACACATTAGAAAGTAACCAATTGTTTCTCCTACTCCCATGTAACTGGAGGAGTCCCAAGCCGGACTTGGATTTCTTATTGAATGCTATTCTGATATCTACTGGGAGCTGCTATCTTGCTCCCTTCCCATTGTTCTGCGGATCAGCTGCTGGGAGGGGGGGGGGATATCACTCCAACTCACAGCAGTAAAGTGTGACTGAAGTTTATCAGAGCACGGGTCACATGGCTGTGGCACCCTGGGAAATGTAGAATATGGCTAGCCCCATGTGAAACTTCAAAATTAAATATTAAAAAATCTGTTTGCGTCTTTAAAAAATGGATTTCAATGCAGGATTCTGCTGGAGAAAAAAAAAAACATGTTTTCTCATGACGTATTCCTTTAAATGGGCTTTTCTGGGTAAGAATCATCTGCAATGTAAGAGGAATACGCTTACATGTCCTTAGGCCGCAGCCAGATTTATCCGATTTGATGTTGATTTATTTAGATCGTAGCACAGTTTGTAAAAGTTACCGGCTTTAAAAAAATCTGATGAATGTGACCAAATTGGCAGGCAATATTTTTTATGCATTATAAGCTTAAGCTTCAGATTTTTTCCCCTATATTCTGTCTCAGTCTTTCACACACTGGGCATTTATGCAGAAATATTATGGCTCAGTATGGATAATTCATCCTTGATGCCTTACTACTAGTTTAAGTGTGGCCCCACTGGCATTCAGTTTGTACAGAAGATCTGACCCCATTGGATCACAAATATCATGAATAATCACAGTGTAAGCCAAATAGTGTAGAAATCTTACCCGTAGTGTAGGTGGGTCTGGGTTCTCATGCCCCAGACCTTCAGCTTAGGGAGCCATAAATCAAATGGAAAAATATGAGCAGGCACTCCGATTCCCAACCCGAGCAGTTTCAAGCAGCAACAGTCATATTTGGTTAAAAAATGTGAGTTTTTTTATTTAAAGGGACAGTAACACCAAAAAATGAAAGAGTATAAAAGTAATTACTATATAATGTAATGCTGCCCTGTACTGGTACAACTGGTGTGTTTTCCTTAGAAAGACTACTATAGTTTATATAAACAAAGCTTCTGTGTAGCCATGGGGGCAGCCATTTACAGGAGAAAAGGCACAGGTTACTTAGCAGATAACAGATAAAACCCCATTATATTCTACAAAGCTTATCTGTTATCTGCTATGTGCCTGTGCCTTTTCTCCTTTTTCCCAGCTTCAATGGCTGCCCCCGTGTTGACACAGCAGCTTATTTATATAAACCATAGTAGCATTTCTGTTGCAAACTTACCAGTTTTACCAGCGCAGGGCAATTGTACATTATATTTTAATTACTTTTAAACACTTTCATTTTTTGGTGTTACTGTTCCTTTAATCCATATATAAAAAAGAAAACAAAAGCCTTACGCGTTTCGTACCAGTAGGGTACTTAATCATAGGCTATAATTGCTGCTTGAAACTGCTCGGGTTGGGAATCGGAGTGCCTGCTCATATTTTTCCATTTGATTTATGGCTCCCATTGGATCACAGCAGGTTTTCTAAACAGAAGTTGCAGTCTACTGATTCATGTGGATTGACAGACAGCCACCCCCCCCCCCCCATCCTTCATTAGCTCCATGTCTCCTCCATTCTTTACAGCTGGGTGTGAGCCATTCAGATAAACAGGTCAGTCCATTTGTGGACAGCCCTTATGACAATGACTCCTTTCTGCAGAGTAGCCCAATGTCCAAATGGTTCTGCTCATTTATGGCCACTTTAAAAAGGTATCAGTATTTTTCCTATATATGTACAACATAAAGATTTTAAGCTTAAAATAAATTAATTTTGATTTGTCCACAGAGAAGTTACAGGTATGGGACCTATTATCCAGAATGCTTGGGACCTGGGGTTTCCCGGATAATTACATTAACATTTATTTATAAAGCACCAACATATTCCACAGCGCTGTACAATAAGTGGGTTACATACATTGGACATACAGAGTAACATATAAAGCAATCAGTTACCGATACAAGAGGTGAAGAGGGCCCTGCCCAAAAGAGCTTACAATCTACAAATGGGTCATTACGTAATTTGGATCTTCTTACCTTAAGTCTATAGAAAATATAATTTAAACATAAATTAAACCCATGGGTTTTACCATAGCTTGTACCTGAGAGATACTTGCTAGTACAGGTATGGTATCCCTTATCCGGAAACCCCGTTATCCAGAAAGCTCCGAATTACGGAATGCCGGTCTCCCATAGACTCCATTTTAATCAAATAATTCAGAATTTTATAACTGATTTAGTTTTTCTCTGTAGTAATAAAACAGTACCTAAAAAAAAAATGTAGAGAGTCCTTGCACTAACAAGTGACTCAAACAATCAAAACTATCTGCTGATCATCTGACCCAGGGCAGATCTGCTATGCAATCCACACATGAGACATAGCTCTTTAAGCAGATTTTATTATTACATTTTTGCTCCCCTTTGGTTGTATTACATACCGAAAGTAATTTGTACTAATCAATTTTTGCACACCGCTGTTGTAGATATAAACTCCGCCTGCCGATTCAGCCCTAAACTTAGGCTTAGGCGCCTTCAATATTTTAACCCGCCCGATCGACGAGACGACCAATATCCACAGCCTTTGCGATATTGGTTGTCTCTTCGATCTGCCATACACGCACCTAACGAGGTTTCCTACGATAATATCCGTGCGGGTATGGCCTGCTTAACACAAGCCTAACTGTTTTTGTTATTTAGCTATACTACTATTGCTATATAATAAGTAAATAATGAAGACTATTTGCAAAGTTGATAGGAATAGGACATTCTATAACAGTGATCCCAAACCAGTGGCTCAGGGGCAACATGTAGCTCACCAACCCTTCAATGTTGCTCCCAGTGGCCTCAAAGTAGATGTTTAGTTTTGAACTCCTGACTTGAAGACAGGTTTTGGTTGCATAAAATGTAATGCCAAAGTGAGCCTCCTGTAGGCTTCCAGTCAACATAGGGATACCAAATAACCAATTACAGCTCTTATTAGGTAACCCCCCCCAGCAACTTTTTTCATGCTTGTGTTGCTCCTCACATATAAAAGGTTAGGGACCCCTGTTCCATAATGTACTGAAAGTTAACTCATGGGTGAACCACCCCTTTAATGGTTAGAGTGGATACTGTCAGGAAAGGGCTGGAATATATTTTTTTATCAGGTAAAAATTATGAAGTTACCGGTATGGGGGCTTTTTATTCATTTGTTCAACTGCAAAATAAAACTTGTTCTACCAACAATGTATATAGCAATAAACTTAAAATCACTTTTACCTGTTGAGAAAGGAGTTGAGCCAATTGAATAATCAAATGTTAGGCTATGGTGGGGCTTACCTACCAGTTACCTCCCTATTTCCTTTCATTAATTTTATTCTGAATATCTATTTTGCCTTCATCTCATGACCACTAGGGGCCAATGTTGCTATTCTGACTGAAGAGTGTAAAGGGCAATTGTTAGTTGTGGCAAACGTATTGGCAACTCCCACTCATGTACATGGAAATATCAGAATGATTTGGCTGGATACTTTTCTATTTGACAATGGAAAACACATTCTTTTTTATATTATGTTTAGTTTATATAGTGCCACACATGTATGCAGCACTTTGCAGAGATTGTTCATTATTCATATGATGAAAAGTATTGTATATAGGATGTATTTTGCCAAAACTATATAGCAGCCAGTTGGAACCATTGGTATCTGGCCCTTGCATATTTCCATCATAAAAGTGCATATTCTGTTACTTGTAAGTAGATTTTCACATGGCATATTTAGTACATTTAAAGAAAATGCTTTAGGAAAGGGCCACATGGATGAGTAGAACACCCAGTGTGGTCCTATATGTGTCTTATAACTTGTTCCTTCAGCTATAGTTTGACTACAGCTGGAGTGGTCTGCATAGTGGACATTCCTCATGTGTATGCAGGTATGGGATCTGTTATCCAGAAACCTGTCATCCAGAAAGCTCTGAATTATAGGAAGGTCTTCCCCCATAGATTCCATTGTAATCAAATCACATTTTAAAAAAAAATAAAATCTTTTTCTCTGTAATAATAAAACAGTTTAATTTAATTTTGGTCCAACTACTACTGGGGTTATTTGATGTTTACATTTTTTTTTAGTAGAATGAAGGTATGGAAGACCCCTTATCTGGAACACCCTAGGTCCTGAGCATTTTGGGTCCCAAATCTGTACTGAAAATATGGCTATAGAATGGCTAATTCTAAGCAACATTTCAGTTGTTATTTTTTAAATTCTTTGAATTATTTGCTGCCTTCTGCCTCTTTTCAGCTTTCAAACGGGAGAGACTGGCCCCAGGTGCCAAAAACTGCTGCTCAGTGGGAGCAATTTTATATACTCAACTCTCTACTATGGTCCTTCACTACTCACATTCCAGTCTCTCATTCGAATCACTGCCTCATTGCTAGGTTAATATGGACCCTAGCATCCAGATAGTTGCTGATATTCCAAACTGGAGAACTGCTACATAAAAGGCTAAATATGTACAAAAACTTTTGATTCTGGTGGCCCCTGGACATATGTCCTATAGGCTGGCTTTAGGGTACGTATAGTCTGCCAGTTCCATTGCCAGGGTTAGGCAGCATCATTGCGGATGTAACATCAGCAGTGCAAGAATGGCAGTGCAGAGACTTGGGGGCATATTTGCCAAAGGGCAAGCAGACAGTTTGTGAAAGCAGGGCACAGCTCTTTTTATTTGTATAGGGGTTCTCAGTTGGCAGTTATCCATTTATAAAACCATTTATAAATAAGCCACCAATGTGTCTTGTCTATATATGGCCTTAGTGTTACACTTATATTTTAACACTTGTTCCTACTAATGATATAAAGGGTATTAAAATGTTTAAATACAATAAAAACCTAATAGGTTTGTTTTTGCACTTATATAGATTCATGCAGATTAGTTACAAGTAAGTACAAGCAAATCACTCAAAAATAAAGAACCTTTTTTTTGTGGGGAAATGGCAATGATGTATTTCAGAGCTTTCCACATAACAGCATTCTAAATACTTCATCCTGTATTTATACAGTTTTATATGGTAAAATACTGCTGTTGTTAATCCAAACTCTAATAACCAATGCAAAGTTTGCTCAAGGACTAGTAACATAGAATAAAACAGAACCAATCAGTTCATGCATTTAGGTACAGGTATGGAATCCATTATCCGGAAACCCGTTATCCTGAAAGTTCCAAATTACAGAAAGACCATCTCCCATAGACTCCATTATAATCAAATTCTAATTTTTAAAAATGATTTCCTTTTTATTTGTAATTATAAAACAGTAGCTTGTACTTGACTACAACTAAAATATAATTAATCTGTATGGGAGCCAAACAATCCTATTGGGTTTATTTAGTGTTTAAATGATTTTTAGCAGATTTAAGGTATGGAGATCCAAAATACAGAAAGATTCCTCATCCAATAACACCAGGTCCCGAGCATTCTGGATAACAAGTCCCATGACTGTATGCTCAAACCTATGTCTCAAATTGCAAGAAAAGGCCTGTACATGGGTACATACAGTATATACCAGCACTGCAATGCCTCAAACAGTTCCACCTAAGAACTTTGTAGGTGTTTGCTACAGGTTTCTTGCAGTTTTGTGTATTGACCCCCCCCCCCCCCACACTCACACACACACACACACACACAAATACTTTCAGGAGGAGAGAGCTTTGAAGGCTTTGTCCTACTAACAGTCTTATGCCCAATAACATTGCACACAAGCCAAGGATAAGTTAATTATTCATATTAATGGAGAAACTTCAGTAAATGGGAAAAGTACTGTTTACTGTTAGAGATAAGCAGGGGAAGTCATTTTACCTTCCAAGGTCCTTCCACTCAGAACAGTCTCCTCTAAAACCCATGTAGTCTTGCTTTGGGGGCTTTGCATTCATTTAGCCAATTACCTACATTTGCTACTTAGAACATCACACTTTAACGTTGCAATGTATTGTAAGGAACTAGAACATGGGTGCTAAATTCATTGGGCATGGGAAGAACAATCGGTTTTTGATTTACCATATTACTTACCTTTCCTATTCATGGAGAATCTTTTATTTATAGGGGAAGATGCTGATTAAGCTTTTCAGTGATGTGCCACACGGTGTGTTGCTACATAAACATTGATGAACCACTAAAGTTATCCAGAACCAGTTCTGTTGATTGTAAGATCCACAGCAGCTAAAGACTTAAACCAAGGAAGCTGGAAGAAGAGGGATGTAGGCTGGACATGATCTCTCTGCATGCAGGTGTTTTCCTATTGGTTTATACTGGTTTGAAAGAAACCATATATATTTACAAGTACAATTTTTTGCTTATATTAATTATTGATGCACTGAATCTGCTTTTTCCGAATTAATATAATCCGGAGGGGTGATCAAAATTTCTGTTACCACATGATCCAAAGGTCCTTGGTCCTTTGCTTTTTAACTTGTTTATTAATGACCTGGAGGTGGGCATAGAGAGTACTGTTTCTATTTTTGCTGATGACACTAAATTGTGCAAAACTATAAGTTCCATGCAGGATGCTGCCGCTTTGCAGAGCGATTTGACAAAATTGGAAAACTGGGCAGCAAACTGGAAAATGAGGTTCAATGTTGACAAGTGCAAAGTTATGCACTTTGGTAGGAATAATATAAACGCAAACTATCTACTGAATGGTAGTGTGTTGGGGGCATCCTTAATGGAGAAGGATCTAGGGGTTTTTGTAGATCACAAGTTGTCTAATTCCAGGCAGTGTCATTCTGTGGCTACTACAGCAAATAAAGTGCTGTCTTGTATAAAAAAGGGCATTGACTCAAGGGATGAGAACATATTTTTGCCGCTTTATAGGTCCCTGGTAAGGCCTCACCTTGAGTATGCAGTGCAGTTTTGGGCTCCAGTCCTTAAGAAGGATATTAATGAGCTGGAGAAAGTGCAGAGACGTGCAACTAAACTGGTAAAGGGGATGGAAGATTTAAGCTATGAGGTGAGACTGTCGAGGTTGGGGTTGTTTTCTCTGGAAAAGAGGCGCTTGCGAGGGGACATGATTACTCTGTACAAGTACATTAGAGGGGATTATAGGCAGTTGGGGGATGTTCTTTTTTCCCATAAAAACAATCAGCGCACCAGAGGTCACCCCTATAGATTAGAGGAACAGAGCTTCCATTTGAAGCAGCGTAGGTGGTTTTTCACGGTGAGGGCAGTGAGGCTGTGGAATGCCCTTCCTAGTGATGTGGTAATGGCAGACTCTGTTAATGCCTTTAAGAGGGGCCTGGATGAGTTTTTGAACAAGCAGAATATCCAAGGCTATTGTGATACTAATATCTACAGTTAGTATTAGTGGTTGTATATATAGTTTATGTATGTGAGTGTATAGATTGGTTAGTATAGGTTGTGTGCTGGGTTTACTCGGATGGGTTGAACTTGATGGACAATGGTCTTTTTTCAACCCTATGTAACTATGTAACTATGTAACTATGTAAAGTAATGTGATTTTAAAGGGGTAGATTACCTTTTAAGGTAATGTTTAGTACGTTATAGCATGGCCTATTCTTTGCAACTTTTCAGTTGGTATTTTTAATAGTTGCTGAATTATTTGCCTTCATATTATGCCTCTTTCCACCTCTCAATGTGGAGAGCAGCCAAAAAAATACTGCTTTCCAAGGCTACAGTTTTGTATTTGTCGAATTCGGAATTCAGTGCTTCTGTAATATTAATACAGTCTACAAAAATAGTGCAGCACTCTCCTGTTTAATGAGAAATTTTCAGTTTAGGATAGTTTACTGTATATTACAGTATGTGATGATGAATTAGCAACTTATATCTAAGCTGCATGCATTTCAGTGATGATTTCCACTGTACAGCACTGCCACAAGTTGCCTATTTCTCCCATCATTGAATGGAGAAAGAACACAGTAAGCACACTATATTAGTATGTCCCATTAGTATTGGCAGCACTTACATAGAAAGAGAGAGATGCTCCATCCTACAGTATATATAGGGGGGAAAAAACATGCCATCCCTTTAAAAATTCCTCCACCTATAAGAACCCTCCTCCCCATACTAGTTCGGTGTGGACGGGGGGTTCCTAACTACAGGTTATGACGCATCGCTCTATTCAGGATTGTGCATATTCCTGGGTATTACGTTATGTCTTATGCACAGGCACCACTCAAATGATTGTTAACTATTATGGTGCTGCATGTATAAGCCATGGAAAGGTGATTGTACTCATGTCAGACTCTGCTTTTTTCCTGTAGGTGCATGTCACAAATGGGAGAAGTAATGGCGCTGAGTACCGACTTTTGTGTGTGGAGGAATTGGATGCTAATAGCCAGCTCACTGTGCGTTGTGCTGACATCAGATACAGGTTGTTTACCTGGATATGCTGCCCAAGCAATTAGTGGGCTTCCGGGTTGTGGCTTTATTACAGAATGGGGTTTCAGTGCCACTCCTGGATGCATGCCTTGCTAGATCCAGCTCGCATTGGTTTTTGCTGAACCAGTAAGTGCTGACAGCCTCAGCCTTAAAAAGGAATCATCCTTTAGTAAGGCTGATCGCATTGTATTTATGTTTTACTGGGATGGCTGACATTTGCCCTGAGGAGATGGAGGCTAAAGGCAAAATAAAGGACAGCATAAAAGTACAAATCATAATAAAGATCCAAATAAAGAGAAAAAAATCCTGGAAGAGAAAGCTCATCCATTAATTGACCAGGATGTAATATTAGATTTTCTTCTCTTGGACGAGAGGAGAAAATGAGATGAGAGGTCGTGCACTAGATGTAAAAATAAAATCTTAATTTGGAAGATTTAATGAAAGGTACACTAAAGAACATGGCTGAACCTTTAACAACCTGCTAGCCCCCTGGATGAAAATGTATCTTCAGATAATTCAGAAGGGGGAAGACCTGTCAGGATTTCAAATTGATTCAGACACTGGGATACAGAATGCAGATTTCTTCCCTGCACATTGTATTGATGCTTTGATTCTTGCTGTCAGAGACAATATGGGCTTAAGGGATACGTCAGAACTCCCTAAAAAATCCAGCAAGTTGTTTGCTGGTATTAATAAACACAAATCTGTGTTTCTTGTGGATGAAGTAATAAGTCACAATGATCTCATTTAGAACTGATTGAGGCTGCACTCACTTCAACTGACAATTTGAGTCTACAAGTTGTTACCTTAGCAAGAAGGGCAATCTGAATTAGAAACAAACTCTTTAGTTTGCCCTTTGAAGGAGAGAAATTATTTTGGTTGATAACTCTGGATCTTCAAAATGCTTATTTGTATGTCCCAATAAGGGTGTCTCTTCAGAAATTTCTCATAGTGGTAATAAAGGGCCGCAATTCAGTCTAACATCTCCAATTTGCTGCCCCACCCTTTGGAATATCAAGTCAACCAAGAGCATATTCGCTTAATCATGGTAGTAGCTCTTTTCATGTCTCAGTGTTTATCCATCATCCCTTATTAAGTGATTGAAATCCACAGCAAGACATATTTTGTTAGTCCTCTTGTCAGCAGCAACAGATGCAGTGCCATGGGCAAAGGTACATACAGTATGAGCTTGAGCCTTTCAAAACCTCCTCAATAAAT
This sequence comes from Xenopus tropicalis, assembly GCF_000004195.4. NCBI lineage: Eukaryota > Metazoa > Chordata > Amphibia > Anura > Pipidae > Xenopus > Xenopus tropicalis. The sequence continues at coordinate 109,856,309 of NC_030684.2, forward strand.
ATGAAAATACAAATACCAACACGAAGAAAGACCTCTCTCAGCTGGTGCCTAGATGGAGAAAGGGTAAAAAAGGGGGACCCACTTTCTTTATCCCAACCCAAAGTGGGTAGTGGGTACCACAGATACCAGAGAACTTGTCTTGGAGCAGGAGCCTGAAAACCTTTCCTGCAAAGTCCTGGGAGATGTAAGCTGTTTGGGAGGCAAAAAACACAATGGTAGCCTACTATCTAAACCACAAAGGAGGCACAAGAAGTTCTGACCTAATTAGAAGAACTGAAATGTTATAAAAATAGCAGATACAAATCTATTGTGCCTATTGGCAAGACATAGTGGTTCTAGCAGATTTTCTAAGCAGGAAATGCTTCTACTAGGGCAGTGGTCTTTAAATCAAGAAATCTTGTGTCAAAAGTACAGACCTCATGGCATCAAGACAGAATGTATAGCTGCCAACATTTTTTTGTAAAATCAGTGGTAATTCTGACTGCACCAGTGTGGCCCAGACCTTCTGCAATAGTCAGTGCACCTTGGACATCACCTCTCAGAGAAGATCCACTCATTCAACGGCCAGAGGGATATACTGAAAATACAGTGTATATTTTCTCCTGGTATTGATGTTCCACTGAAAAGTAGCAGAAACGTTGCTAATAAGATATACCAGAGGGTATGGGCCACTTTTCGTAAGTAGTGTTAAAAGAAATGTACCTTGGAAAGTTCCTGTTAATGTCATTCTGGGATCTCTTCATGAAGGATTTGTAAAGAATTTGGCGCAAATACCATGAAGGTACAAGTTGTGCCAAAGGGTCCTTTAGAAATATGGCTTTGCCAGACCACCCTCTAGCCAAATAGGATCTTGATTTAGTTCTAAACACCTTATAAAAACTTCCATTCAAGCCTCTGAAGGTAGCATTATTGTTCTATCTGTCTTAATTAAGTCAGTGTTCATTGTCGGCATTTGGTCAGTAAGACAAGTTATTAAAGGACAATGAAAGGTTAATATAAATTTAAAGTAAGTCTAAAGGCATTCTTTTTAAGTACTTACTGCATATCTAAATTCACAGATCCCTGCTTGCTTCTCTGAGATATGGTGCTGGCAGCCTACAGCAGTGTGAAGACTACAGTGACATCACTGAAATCTCTCTCCCCTTCCTGTAGGTGCCAGCGGCAGCCTTCCTATTCTCTGAGCATGTGTGTAACTTGATCCTGTCTCCTGTTCTGAGCTACACATGCCCACCAGCCAATCAGAAGCGGATCTGGCAGAGGGGAGGGGGAGGGAATGAAACACATGTGCAGTATGAAGCAAGGAAGGAAAGGAAGGGAGAATACCTTTTTAGAGATGGCTGCCTGTTCTAGAAAACAGGGTCGGACTGGGCTGCCGGGACACCGGGAAAAATCCCTTGTCCAATGGCCTTATTCTAAGAATCAATTCAACGTTCAGACTTGAGTCCTCAGTTTATAATAATAACTTTTAACTTCTATTTCCAACTTTTTTTGGTAACCTTATGATTGAGAAGGAAGCTCTTCTTCATCCACTGGATGTGGAAAGGTGTAAAAAAATTCAGAATTTCTAATAAACCTTTGTATTCCTTTTCCTGAATAAGGACAATGTCAAAGACAATGTCAGCCTCCTGGGCTGAAAGAGCTGTTGTTCCTGTGGACCAAATATGCTGAACAGCATTGTGGGCAAGTTTCAAATTGACTATTGGTGGAAGTGGCAAAAGCGCTGTATAACCTACCCTAATAGTACTGCTACTTAACCCTCTCTGTGCAAGTGCTGTCTGATAGGAAATAATTGACTTACTAAAAATTCCCCTTCCCTTCACGAAGGCAGCACATGTTCCTGCTCTTAAATATATTCTTTATTGGCTTTCTGTGTTTGTATTATTATTGCTATTAAATCACTAAACTAGCATGGGGAGGAGGGTTCTTATGGGGTGCTGTAAGTGCTGCCTTTGTCACTGAGCGGCAAGGAATTTTCAGAAAGTAGTAGTTGTTTTCCAGTTTAACCCTGCATTATATGAATCATCCATCTCTACTAATTTCTTAGTCATGGTTTGTTAGGGTGCCTCCTTACTGGGTGTCAGAAATAAATTACACTGATGCATTGTGTATGAAGCTGAATGAGGGCAAAGGCCACTTACAGTATATAGAAGGAACCTGAATAGAGCACTTTATAGAGAGTGACCTTTATTGACCAGCATTTAGGTTGGCAGTAAAAACATAGATGCCTAGGGCCAGATGCAGCTTCTCATGCTGTGACTTTCTAGAGCCTGAATAAACTTTATACAATTGTCTGCTCTAATGGCTCTGTAGAATCTTATTTCCTATCAGTAACATAAGATAGTTGGTATTATATCTATCAAATGAATGGTTATTTCATTACTGCAGCAGAAAGTGCTGCCTGAGACTAAATGTTTTGCCTCTACCCCCACCATCCCTTTTTATGAGAATAACTGGCCGCAACTAATTTAGATGGATCTGGAATCTCCTATTACTGCCCTGGTTCTGATTTCTCGCTCTTGCCTTTCCGTCACTGGCTACTGGATAAGAGATGGCCATGAACTCCCATCTCCTGATTACAGTGCGAGAGGCAGCTATTGACTCAGCAGAGCAGCTATTGATTGAAAGTGGAAGCTTTGCACTACACCCTGTATTTTCCCCTTTTCATTCTGCTGTTCTGTATAATATTGCTCATGCTGTACGTCTCCTGCAGCTGCCTCTGTTCTGCCTATTCTCACACTCTTTCCTCCCTCTTCTGAGTCTACCTTTTCCCTCCTCTCAGTCCTTTCATGCACTCCCTCTCTTTTTATCCTCTTACGTCTCCCTGGCAAACCATTACATCTCATTGTCCTCTCTGGCTGCCTTCAGTCAGGACCACGCCTGAATCAGGATGTTCACTTCTAAATCAAGCTCTGTCTCTCCCTCTCCTTCCATGGACCCAACAGACCCAGAGAATTTTGATATCAAAACCAAGGTGCAACTGCAGGGGGTGCTATGGAAAAAGCCCTTTGGAAGGCAATCAGCCAAATGGTCCAAAAGGTAAGAAGTGATGCAGAAAGTCTCTTGTAAGAGCCAGAGTTTATCCTTACTGCAGCGAGCCCCCTCACAGACCACTGCCTTTTTCTCTATAGTTCTGTAGCTGCTGCAGGCATCTAAGTCAGTGTCTTTCCCTCTTTCCAAAACAATGCCTTTTAATACAACTTTATTGTTCTTTCAGGTTCTTTATAATAAAGGACAGTTTTTTGCTTTACTACGCAGAAAATGAACGAAAGAATTTTGAAAGTAACAGATATTTTAACATACACCCCAAGGTGAGTGTCACCCGCTGACTATTCTTTAAGCTCTGTTAAAGGGCCAGTAAGGCCATAAAGTGATAGCTGTCAATGGGATCTGACCCCTATTTATCTTACTGTGTAATATCTATAATCATTATATTCTACACTGCTCATCTACGAAGTAAATATGTGCCCAATAACCTCATTTCCACTTGACTGTTTGCCCCCCATAGTCTTATATATATAACCTTTTAATAGTGAAACAAACGCACTAATTTTACCAGTACAGAGTACCAGAGAAAGAGTACATTATATTTAAATACATTAAAAAAAACCTTTTATTTTGATTTTCCTTTAAGAATATCCATCTGAGTGATTTGGGCTTGGAATCTTTAAACTGCTCACCCAGATAGTTTATCGAATAATGTCAATTATTATTATCCTATTCCCCTGCTTTATAACTGTCAATGAAAACTCTTTTGTGTATTAGCTTACACATGTATGGGATCTTTGAAAGCTCCCAATTACAGGAATAGCATCTCCAAGTCCATTTTGTGCAAATAATTATAATTTTTAAAAATGATTCTCTTTTTTACTCTGTAATAAGAAAACAGTAGCTTGTATTTGATGGTAACTAAGCTACCTGAATCCTTATTGGTTGCAAAACAATCCTATTGGGTTTATTTTATGTTGAAATGATTTTTTGCAGATTTAAGCTATGGTGATCCAAATTACGGAAGGATAACCTATCTGGAAAACCCCAGGTCTCATTCCAGATAATAGATCCTATACCTGTACTGTATATATTTCTATATGTAATGGGGCTATATTTTGTGGGGCTGGCTGAGTTTGCCTGAGAAGGAAACAGCGCAATGAAGATAGTTCTGCCAGACCCTACTTACACTGTATTATATATTATGCAGTACTTGGCATACACACATGCATGCAGAGACAGGTATTGGCTGGAAACTGTATATTCAACCAAGGTTTTTATGAAATACAAAGCTGATGTTTTCCAAAACAGCCACTTCTTGTTATAAGTGCCCAGGGATTCAGTTCTGATGAATGCTATATATTCCTCTCAATCTGAATATTTCTGTAAATCCTGGACTGAATTCTAGATATAGTGTGTGCCTACAGCTATGAGAGATTTATCTGACCAGATGGATGCATATAATCCCTCACAAAACAGCCAAGATCTGTTAACCCATTGACTGCTACTGATCTTTGCAAAGAGTCCTCTTTGTACCTTCACCAGTATGTAAATCTATCATTTCTTCAGTTTGTCATAGATTATCTATGTTCTAAAAGGTTGTTGTGCATTATAAGTATTCTGTAGCTAAATGTTTCATAGAACTGGGTACAGAATTCAGGGGACATGAGGGGACACAAATGTTTCACAGTATTGTTTTGTTAGCAGATGCAGTACTGTAAGTGAATGCTACTGCTCAGATGCTTAAGGTGGGGTAATGAGCTGCGCCCCTGAGGTCTGGGGATTAATGGCACCAATACATGACATTGGCCTTTATGTGTATATACACATTGGTGCTGATGAGAAGCTTTCGTCCAAAGCCTGACACAAGCACTACAGTGCCGGGGTGGGGCAGGCACAGGATGAGCAGGGAGCTTGCTCACTTGGAAGTCCATTGCACAGGTTAACCCTTGATTCTCTATAGCACCAGAGTACTAATCATGTTTTTTTATTTCATAACACTTTTATTTTCATTTCTTTTGGGCCTAATTGGCATTCGCTATAACTCTAGTGAAAAAGAATTGGTCTGTGACCAACTAAACAAGGTTCTGAGGGCCAGTAAGTATATTTGATGCAATAACAACACAATTTTACCTCAAAAAATATATTTTTACAAGGCCACAATATGAATAACTTAAACACGAATGCTTTTGTTATTATAGGTATTGTCAACATGTATCTGATCATTAAGTACCATTGAGTTATAGAGTGTTTGTTTTTATGTGATTTAGTGTTTCCAGATACCAATAGAGTTTGGAGTTGGGTGCTATGCAATTAATGCAGGCTTGACATACCTTTATTATATCATATGGACTAAATATTGTAGACTGTCTCCTCAATTAACTGTAGCATGATATATTGGTCTCCAGCTTATTAAAGTTGTAGTGAATGCATTTTTTAACTATGCACTATCCCTCTCATTATGGTACCATCATTGGTTGCCTCTTTTTCAGGGAGTGATACCTCTTGGCGGCTGCATGGTGAATGCCAAGGAAGAGCCACACATGCCCTATGTAATAGTGATTTCTCATGAAGATTTCCATGTAAGTATTAGCTTTAATTTTGTTCTAAAAAGGAAAAAATCATCTATAGACTTGAACAGTTCCTTGTGTATACACTAAATAGTGATAGATCTGATCACGTCACTGTTCTTCCTTTCCATCTTTGCTTGCAGGGAAGCATTGTCTTGGCTGCGGAATCTGAGTTGGAACACAGTCAGTGGCTGGAAATGCTGCATGAATCTGGAAAGGTGTAAGTCATCTTTCCTTGGCAATCTGATGTGCTTGTTCTGTCTGTAGATATATATATTTAGAAAATGTTGTCAGTGCAGCACATCCTCAGCGGGGGCCATAGGGGGAACAGGTTACTTAGCCATATCTATCTGGGGTTTATTTCACCTTTATTATTCTTCAGTCGAATCACAATTTTCCTTATTGTCTGTTTAGTTTACACAGTATACGTATTAAATAGGAGCAGAACTAGTTTCATGTCAGAGCAGAAAAGGCAGTAAAGTCCTATCCTCAGTTTTAGAAGGGGCTCCTTTATTAAAAAATATGGCCTTGATAAAATTGTATGCTATTATATTCTTTAAAAAATTGATTTGTATTTTCATTTTGTATGGTATGTCTAGCCATTAGACCACCAACTGTTGTTGATTTACATCTCCGATCATCCTTTAGAGCCATGATAGGATTTGTAGTCCAAAAGAGCCAGTGGGCTGCAGGTTGAAAAGACCTTTGCTAAACACAATAAATAGGGCTTGTATCAAAATAACATTCTGCCTATTGTTTAATTAAAAAAAAGCTATATTTTCCTATTTTTTTGGTATTAGTGGAAGAACTAACTTGAAACTTTGGTTTACACTCTCTCATCTTTTCTAAATAGGGCAATATGTTTAGATCTTCCTTTCTACTTTTAAAAAAATCAAACATCTCCCATATTTAAGAAGCCACTCATTATCAGTGGCTTTTCAGTGGACTGGTAGTTTATTTTTATCAGCTCCTTTAAAGTTCTGTGGGATCAAGAAATGACAGGAGGGCCTAAAGTGAAATTGGCTTCATATTCTTGTTAGTGCCATAAATAACAAAAAATTAGATATTTCCTAATAATAAAAAAAAAAAGCAAAAAGTATGTTTAGTTCAAGCCCTTTATATTTAGCCATTGCTGAATAGGGATGTATACTGTCCCTTTAAGAGGCTGGAATACCCAGTTGTTTCCCAAATAGTCCCAGGCTCCTTTTTTTTTTTTTTATAAGGGTGCCCTTAATCATAGCACAGTCCACTAAAATATCATTTATTACTTAAAGGAACAGTGATTTGGGGGCGGGGGCACATTGGACATAACTGTTTAGTTTGTGAGCACACAGGTCAGATTCAGAAGCAAACTAACTGAAGAGTTATGTCCCATATGCCCCCCCTCAAGTCACTGATTGGTTACTGACTGCCAACAGCTGAAAGCAGGAAGTAGTGTTATGGCCATTATGTTAGACATCTGCCCACTCCAGCCCTTATAGATTACATTTTTGGCTAACTTACTATATTAAAAACATTTTTTATTTTGCCCAATCTATCTATTTTGCCCAGTTTCTTCTCTACCCTGAACTATTCCTTTAAACATGGCCTGAACATTTCCATATTGTTGTGGCACCATGAAATCCTGTGTAAATAAAGCTTTGACATGTCGGACTCTCCCAAATTGCTGAGCCCAATAACAAAATCTTTTTGTGGGCCCATGTTCCACACCCTTGGAGATGATGGTTTGATTAAACATAAAATTTGAAATTGAGCATCAGTCAGAGCCCCACCTTAATAATAAAATAATTTGTCTGAACTTCATAGGGCTTAGCAATATTATATTATATCATATATTTGGTAAAGGGGTTTCAAGTGATTCTAGTACAAATAAATGTGTTAAATATTCAACTTCATGGCATAACCTACACCATGAAGGCAAAAGAACATTCCAAACAACTCAATGAAAAGGCAGTTGAAGCATAAGTCAGGGGATGGATACAAGAACATTTCACAATGGGACAGTTACATCACCATCAGGAGTACGGTTACATCAGTCATTAAAAGGAAGGTCTATGGCCAGCTGTAAATCTGCCAAGAACAAAGAATGTGCACTGGGATTCCCAACAAAAAGTGTTAGCCTTGTGCACAACAAAGTCAACAAAATCTTTATTCTAGAACAAGACTTTGCAATTAGAGGCTGTAGGCCAAGTGCAGCCCTCCAAGGAATCCAAGGTTTTTGGGATGAAAACCTAGATAAAATCTGTTCCTGAGAATGGGGTTATTTTAGATATCCGGACCACCACTAAAAGAAAGCTGGAGAAAACTGCGCTATGGTGTTGGCAGAAAACGGTGCTGCTGGCAGTACGGACAACGATGAGCCAATAAATGCCAGTGGAAAAAAACAAGGCAGTAGTTACATCAATAAAAGCATCCAAATTTAGCACACATTAGTTTATAAAAAGGAAAGAAAAAATATTAAACAGGGGTTATGGGGTTATACTACAAATCAATATAAGTTTACTTACATAAGTGCTTCCCTGTTTTTCTTTCTTTCTTTTTTTTTACTGCAGTGCTAGTAGCAAAGTCACTACAATGTTTTTGTTTTTGTTTTACTGCAGTGCTAGTAGCAAAGTCACTACAATGTTTTTGTTTTGATTTTTTTTGTCTTCATAAAAGTATTCCACAGAGAGAGAAATTACCTTTGTGTCAGACCTATGGTGTGGCCAAGGATTCTGCGAACTGCATGTCATTAAATGCCTTTATACAAATATTGACCAATGCCATAATGCTGAAAGGGTCATACTGTCTCATCCTATCAAGTGGAGGATATTGATGGGAATCTCTAAAGCATACAGAACAGCAAATGGACCTATTAGGCAAAAGCTGTAACTGGCACACTCTGTACAACTGTCTGGCCATCTTTTAAAAGTTTTATCAGTACTGCTTCCTAGTCTGACAAAGTGAAGCTCTAATCATTTCTGGCAATGAGTTTTGCAGGCAAAGTTGGTTGGAAAATACACAAGAAATGAGAACATAATGAGTTCCCTGATATGTTGAGGGGTAACCCGATTGCTTACCCTTTGGGCTGACGCAGGCTGGAAAGTAACAGGAGAGCTAAATACAATTTGGTACACCAGAACATTCACATGCTGGATAAAGGCAGGATAATTGGAGCCCAGTAGTTCAACAGGTCAAAGACAGGGCTGGCAACAAAAGGCTTACAATCAGCACATCTGGCTAAGGTCTGGACTGGCAGCATTGAAACACTGAACAAAAGCAAGCAAGGGTCACACCAGATACACAAACACATTGACAAGTAAGGCCACTAGCTGGATGAGGAAGTTTTACAAACAGAGAATGTGCCAGCACTAATATTACATGTCTGGTTCTTCCATGTAGCAATATATATGTGGTTTTCTTGCTTTGCTTGAAAATTAATTTTTCACAGAATCCTCCATCCCCAGTCACCAAAGATTTGCACACATTATTTTTGTGGGGGACCCAGTGATTACTAACTATGCCACTGTTTGAATTATTTACCTTTATGCTTACCAGTCCTCCAGTTTGCAGTTTCAGCAGCCATCTGGTTACTAGGGTCCTATTTACCCAAGCAACCAGGCAGTGGTTTGAATGAGAGACTGGACTGCCTTGGATTGTCTAAGCCAAATAATGGTGTATGTGAATACTGTGCATTTAACTTACAGGACGTGGCAAAATGCCCAGCTAGGTGAGGCCATGATTGAGAGTCTGGAAGCACAGGGCCTGCAGTTGGCTAAGGAGAGGCAGGAGTATTTTGGTAAGTCCATGTTCTATGCCAGTGCTGTCCAACTGGCGGCCCGCGGGCCGCATGCGGCCCTCAACCCCCCTCTGTGTGGCCCCCCACCTGTGTGGCTGCTTTGATGGCTTAACTTTATGTTAGCCTTAAATGGCATCAGTACTGTGATTAACTGGCCCCCTGCATGGTTATCACCTCAGATTCAGGATGCAATCCCTCTGTATTGTTTAAAAATGTAATCCCCTGTGTTGTTCACACCTTTTAATCTCTGTATTGTTCACCCCCTGCAGTGTTCACACCTCAGGCTCAGGCTGTAATCACCCCCATTGTTCACCTCTTCACACCTCAGACATTGTATGTACTGCCTTGCCTATGCTGCCTGTGTATAGGCAGCATAGGGTAAGCAGAGTATGGCACATAGGTAGCATAGGGCAGGGAGGGTATGGCACCCACAGGAAGCATATTACAGGCAGAGTATAGCACACACAGGCAGCATAGGACAGGCAGAGTATGGCACCCAGAGGCAGCATAGGCACACACAGGCAAAACTCTGCCTGTCCTATGCTGCCTGTGTGTGCTATGCTCTGCCTACCCTATGCTGCCTGTGGGAGGTGAACCTGGCAGGGGTTTGTTCTGGGAGTTTGTTAGCAGTTGGAAATAGCCATTAAATGGTCCCTAAGGTGTGTAATTATATGCTGGGGGTTGCTGTGCTATCCACAGGGGAGGAGGAGGCATATGGATTTAAGGGTGTGTCTTAATATGACATAATATAATTCTTTAACATATGAATGATGGTTTATATCAGCGACCATTGTGATAAAATGGGTGTGGTTTGGAGTGGGTGTGGTTTAAAATGGGGGAATGGCCAAAACTGGCTTCCATTAGCGGCCCTCCACCATGTATGTGAGAGAAATTCCGGCCCTCGGCACCGCAGAAGTTGGACAGCACTGTTCTATGCTATTGCATGCACTGGGATGCTGAATTCTGTATTTAACAAAAACTAAGGACAACTCACTTTATTACTTCTTATTCTTGTTCTAAGCTTATTTACATCAAGAATATTCAAAGAAGCTTTATATATTAGTTCAGTGGATATTTATCAAAAGGCAATAGGGATCATTTATGTAGAACCTGGATGGAAGTGAAGTGCAAGTACATTAAGGAGCACCTAACTTCTAGGCTCCCTGCACTAGAATTGCAGCAGATCTCTTCATGCTGTTTCTGAGCTCTGCACCTTGTGCCAGAAAGAGAGTGTGACAGAAGGTAGTGCTTCCATACTGCATGCCAAAGGCTAGTCAGTAAGTACTGTGCCCCATTATAACCCATGCCTTCCGACACTCCCAAACTTGGGTATTATTCAGACATGCAAGTTTGTGGATGATAGGGAACCTACCCCTGCCTGCTGCTCATAAATAAAGCACTGACAAATCCAGGCAGCACTGCATTCCTTTGTTTTGGAGCACAGAGACCCGCAGCAATTTGTTTTAGGTGCGGGGAAGGGTGAAAAGTGCAAAACACATGGTGGAATGCACCTGTATTTTGCACCTTGTACCCTCCCTTGCATGTAGTAAATGGTCCCCAACGTTCTATTCAGTCCTGTTTGTTAACTTTGTATGATCCAATAAAAAGAACTTGTTATATAAATAGGCTGGCATCAACATTAAAGCAAGAGCTGTTATGGAAAATATTTTGCAGTTTGTTAGACCAACCAGTGTGGCCACAAAACAGGCAGAGAGGCTGGGACATCAGTGACGTAAGCAGGGATCACTTATATTCAGCCTGCAGTCCTCCATCTGTGAATTCAGTAGTTCAACAACAACTGCAGAACTGCAGGTTGGATATCCCTGATATTAAAACTGAAAATATCTAAAAAAGCTGCTTAATACACTGAAGTAACTGTTTTATGTTTTTGCAGATAAACTCATGGAAGAGACAGAGGAGCTTTGTTCACAGCGAGAGCAGAAAGAGGTGATTGGGAATAGTTGTACATCTACATCTCTGTGTTGGATAATTTTATAGTAAATTTTGCCACTAACATACTGTTTGTCTGTGCAGGGGGAACAATAGTGAAAATTAATTTGAAACATAAGCTGTTTAAATATAGTCATTTAAAAATGCTGTACTGTTTATAAAATATTCAAGTTACTCTTTGCTAACCAACCCCCCTCCCCCCCACAGTCTGTTGCTCTTCTTTCTGTCTTCAGACAGGAGTAGCAGTCCGTTTTGATTGACGGTTTTGGTCTAATACATCCTTTGGCAAAGTTTCCCCTTTACAAGGGTTCATTAAAGTTCAAGAGTAACTTAATTATTTCAGAAATGGTACAGAATTTGTAACTGATTATATGTAGAAAGGTCAGTATTTCAAGCAGCACAATACACAGATATAATTGGTTGTCTGCCTTATTTGTACATAGGAACTGGAGAGACTGAACCAGATTCTGGAGTCTGAAAAAAGTCACTTTGAAGAACTGGTACAGGAGCTGAGACTGGAGCAAGAGAAGATAAAGAAGTGAGTCTAACCCTGGGGTACTTTTGTGTATATGTTATTTTTTTCACCAACTATGTAACACTTGATAATTAGTGATACAGGCAACGCGGGTAGGTACAACTACTTTACACTTTAAGAAAAATAGGACTGGTCCCAAATTTGTGGAAAGGAAATTTTATTGGCCTTAAAAAAGCACTAAACATCAGTTCACTGCTATCTGCTGAGCCAATTTCAGAACTGCCCCATGATGTGGCCAGTAGAGCCTGTGCATAATGCTGCTGCCATTGTGACCCTTTACATTTAGATTCAGGCATCTAAGCCCTGTTTATCCATTTAAGGTGCTATTGGATAAATGCATTAAGCAAGACTGGTATAAAATTATTTAGCTAAAGGTATATCGTTCATAGGTGATGGGTATTCTGGGAATTGTAATTCAAAAATGTGGCCCATGATTTAGACTGACTGACGTCATTCAGCCTACTGCCTTTCACCTACTGGCTGACGGGGTGTTAAAGAAAAAAAGAGGGTTCATGGTACTTAAAAAGAAGAATGGAAGACTGAATTGGCTGAATTCCAGCCATCTGTTACCCTTCCAGACTAGTGATGACACCATCTCGAGGGACACATGTTAAACATCCCTTGGGTAAAGCCTAGTAGCTATTCCTGATGACATGCCACTCATTCCCTGATCTACTATGCTCCTCAGGGACCTGGATATTACAGTTCAGTGCCTAAAAGGGGTCGGGGAAGAGAAGCAAGAGCTGCACTGCCTGACACAGCATCTACAGAAGACAATGGAGGTAATTAGATGATATCCTGCCCTAAAGTCAGAACTGCATTTGTCTTATGGGTTAATGCATTTCCCTGACACTGCCTATCTAGTACAAGTACCATTGATATATGGTCTTATTTATTCACCTAATGATCTATAAAGTGCCCTTACTGGCCTTTTCTAGTTCATTTATCAAAATGTATCCTTTTTACGATCCCACCTATACCAAGTACTCATTCAGTGATGTAAAGGGAATATAGACCCACATTTTGCTGAAAAAAGGCAAAATTTTATTCTAAGTAACATTAAAATATACACATATTACACATTTTAAATTATTGCAAATGTTATTGCTTTTAAAGGCAATGTATCCCTGTCCTTTGCTATAATCTTCACTTCTTGTTCTTACTACATGAACCTGTGAAACTGTATTGCAGTAGTCAGCTCTCCTTTAGCCAATACTTATTTTCCTACAGTGGGGAATGTTAGATACTACTGAAAGGTAGCCAGAGAGGAATAAAAATTGGGGGCAGCATCAGAATAATCTATTTCATGATAATACCCAGATATACACAGCTCCACCCCTACCTAACATTCCCTATATTCTCTCTTTGCATTTAAATCTCTCCCTGACACTTTCAAGATGATGGTCCTACAAAGTGTTAAGTGGGACAAAAAGTCAGTGCAATTCAGTTGTAATAATTATCACAAATAAAGAGTTGCACTTTTGTTCCTAGCACCATTTTATGCTTGTTCTCAACATGCAACCAAGAAACTGCATAATATCACTGAAGCATCACTCCGATAGACCCTACAAAGGCACCTTGTGCTCAAGGCTCCCCACCAATCTGTTCTGTGAATGTCAGCTATAAAACATTATATACCAAAAATAACTATGGCCCCTCCCCCTGTAGAACACACCGCTGTACACACCTTTGCCATAGCAGCTATACTTATTACTGTATTATATTTTTATGAAAACATCAATGGCATAGGCCACGGTTGATAAATATTCCCCATTCTGTACAAAAATTGTGGATACCCAGTCACCTAGCTGGCATATAGCCCCTGCAAAGCAGGCCACAGTGGTGCATGTAAGAATTCACACTTCCTGAGAAATAAAATGTACATATTTTCCTTTATAATGTTTAGACCTCCTTATCCTCATAATATTACTTTCATTCTTAGTTAACACATATGGCCAAATGTGCCCCAATTTTGTATCCAATGGGACCAATGATATATTTACTTTCATCATTTTAAATGTACTAAACAGGGCAAAACTAATTGTTGATAAGTTTTAAGATGTTACCGGACTACAACAATATCTTCCTATTAGCCTCATACTCTCCTTTATAGCTGCCATACCACAGCCGCCATCCCTATAACTTACTACTGCTGTCAGAGCAGTGGCAATAATAGCACTGATAATTATTAATAAGGACTAAGAGAAAAGCTATATGAGCCTTAAAATGAAGGAGATGGCCCCAAAGGCTGCTGCATTATGGGTGATGGAGGGGCAGCTTGTTAGATGTCCAGGGTGAATGGGGGGCAGCAGCACAGGCAGTTAAAGTAGTAGGAAAGCAGGGGAGGGTATGGCCAGTGCATTATATTATTATGATTATATCTTATTATGATGACCTCTAACATCCTTATCAATTACAGTGGGGGAACATATATCTCTGTATAGTATATGCATTTCTTTTTAATACAACAGCTGTTCTGTTGTTTTATAGTACTGCTGCTTTATACTGTAGGAGCTGTCTGTAGAGAAACAGAGGACTCTAGCCATATTGGAAGCCACCAAGAGCCATGTGCCAGCGCCAACCAATCACAGCGAGCTCCCTCCACAGGGTCTCCAAAGTAACCTACAGCAAATTGAAAGCAAAATGCAGAAGCTGCTGGAAGAGAAGCTGCAGGCAGAGAAGAGGTGGGCAAGGGTTCAGATCATTATTCTGTAAGAAACAGATGGAGAGAATGATCATTTACATGCAGAGGACCTGTGACCTGCCAGCTGTTGCTGAGCCACATGGCCAATCCTGAAGGGAGCCTGGAGGATGGTGGTGACTCTATTTTACCAGTAGCCAGAAATCATAGGTCACTCTGTATAACATCATTACTGGGTCCGTGTTCTATTACATGAGGAATTTTTATTGTTATAGGACTATTGATACAAACAAGCATACATGTGGTCCATATAATGGCCTATATCTTTAACCTGCAGGCCTTTATTTGTTAAACTCCCTCAGGCTGAGGATCTCTGGCCTAGAGTATGGGGTTTATATATTGTCATGCTGATGTCACATGTAGGGAAGAGGTTATGGTAACACTGCATAAGCTCATGTGGCTCCAAAATCTTTCACTGTAGGGCTGTCACTACCTTACATAGTCTTATACTAAGGTTAATAGTACACTTGGTGTTTGGCAGTGCTTATTGTTCTGTGGGTTAGGAAAAAACACTAGAAATCACATCTCCATCCAAGGTGAATGGAAATCACCTGTATGTGCATTGTCTTGTTAAGTAACTGGTGCATATATTTCTCAAAAAAGCCAAACTGCAAGTGTTAGATATGTAATGAAACAGGACCTATTCCCATTTACTTTGAATGAGGGGAGGGTGCACTACTAAAATTTTGTTCCCCATCCACAGAGCATGAAAACACTGGGGTAACAACTGCTAGATATTGCCCAGGGTGACATTGCTTCAAAGGTGCCAACTGACCAATCCACAGTATATCCTTGTTTGTCACTTCAGGATGAAGGAGAATGAGGAGAAATTTAGAGCACTTGAAGAAGAACGAACATTTTATGTGTCCCAGTCCCAGGCCCTACAGCAATCCCTGACTGAGCTGACTGCTGAGAAGGAACAAAAAGAGCGAGAGCTTAAGGTAGCAAAGTAACAGGACTAATTAACTGAAGGGCACAAGCCCAGGTAACTCTTCTACACCTGTCCTTGTTGTATTTATACTTTCAGCTTCACATCCACCACCAAGTTTGATGTATGTATGCATGTATTTATAGTCTTATTTATCACATAGCATATAGTACTTTGAGGCACTGTACATTTTTACAATAAGAACAAATACTGCAATATAAAAACTAAATTGACTCCCATCCCCATGTGCAATATAAATCCATGAACTTATGTGTGTTAAATTACTGATTGGTCACTTCATATAGCAGTTTTCTAATGGAATGGACTATTGCACATAAGCCCTTGTGCAGTTGCTTCTCATTCACCCCCCTCTATTGCACAACTGTTCATTACAAATACACAGTAACAGAGGTTTAGTTTAGCACATGTTTAGAGACACTGTTCATCATATTACTACATACTGTATCTTTGATCTTTGCTATTTGTTGCCATCTAAACAAAACCATGGCATAGGGAAAATAGCCCACTGTAGGCATTAGTAATATTGTCTGTTTATGTGTGTACAGGTTAAAACATTCATTATATTTTGCCAAAAGTCCCAATACTTTTTCTATCTGTGCTGAAAGATTTAATTCCTTGTGCTGATTTTGCCCATTTTGCCAGTAAACATTAATATTAATTGCATGGCCATATGCTCTCAAAAATTACAGGCTCCACCCAATCCCATCTCATTATTCTTATTCTATATCTGGATCGGTGTAGAAAAAAAACCATTGTAACATTATTGTCTTAACTGGTGTATTCATAGCCTTTTAAGATTTCCCTATTGAACTTCTGGAAATGTATAATTGGATTTCATGGCTGCCATGTCTTTTTTCCTTAGGTGCAGCTGAAGGTCCAAATGGACCTAGAAAAGAGGCTGCGTGAGGCAGAAGAGGCACTAAAGAGACTGGAGCTTGAACTCAATTCTGCTGTGATAAATGGGGACAAGGAAGAGAAGATGAGGGCAGATGTCAGTCACCTAAAAAGTATTTACCAAACTGCAATTATTGTTCTTCCATTACTTCTAATACATCTGCTACGCTCTGTGCACAGGCACAGCACAAGTGCAGATTTTCTCCAGTGCAGTAACCTATAGCAACCAGTCTGTACTGTGTTTTGTTCAGTCAACCAGTTGTCAGAGAATGAAATCAAATTAAACTGGTTGCTTTACTGGAACAGACTTGCACTAATGTTTGTACATTAAAGGAGCAGTATATAAAAATCCTGTGCATGAAAGTGTATATTGTACTTACCTTTACATAATACACTTAGCCCAACAATATTAATGGGTGTTATGTATTTAATGACTCTCCCTATAAACCATCTGTAAAGCTGCTTAGAATACTCCTGTCTGCAAGATAATTAGGGGCAGATTTATCCAAATGTGAGATTAGAGTTTACCGCAGAAAAACTCACCCACTTTCTATTCATTCCTATTGGATTTTTAGAAGTTTATTTATTAAATGGTGAACTCTTACTTTCACTCACTGATAAATACAATTTTAAAAATCCCATAGGAATGAATAGAAAGTGGGTGAGTTTTCTGTGGTAAATTCTCTCACATGTTGATAGATCTGTCCCAAAATATGTGTAACTAGCTATGCATTTAATTTGGGGAAAAAATTGAAAATATATAATTGGAATGTGTTTGCCTCTTCGGTTTGTAATGTGTTCATGGTGTATTGCTAATTAGCAATGAATTTAGATACATAATGCATGGCTGCACAGAAACCAGTGAAGCAACATAAATGAAATACCCAGTGAGGCATGCAGCGTGTGGATTTAATCTGTAAGTGGTTATAATATAGTGAGGTGCCAACCCTGCTTTTAACAGCTATTGAAAAATTATTTAAAGGCTTTTACACGTGGGTATTTTTACATCCATTTGGCCATTCAGCACTGATCCTTGGATACATGCATAATACAAAAGAATGTGCTCCATTAACTAATGTGTTCTGATTAAAAACATTAAAAAGCCACTGCATGGGAATGCATGGGAAAATACCTGTGTGTAAGAGCCCTAGGGGGCTACTTGGTCTTTTTAGAAAATAATTAGTTCCAAATATTTATTTTAAAGGGGAAAGAAAGGTAAAAACTAAGTAAACTTTATCAGAAAGGTCTATGTAAATACAGCCATAAGCACTCACAGAAACGCTGCACTGACTTCTCTGTCAAGATTTCTTGTGTCTGTTTTCCTCTGCTAGAGACACACAGCTCTCTCCTCTCTCCCCTATCCTGCTCCCCCCTCCCTCAAGAATACTAAGAACTCACTCCCCCCCTTAGGAATGTGGATCTGAGCCAATTAGCAGGAAGCTGACTCATAGGGGCACATTTACTAATCCACGAATCCGAATGGGAAAAATTCGGATTGGAAACGAACATTTTGCGACTTTTTCGTATTTTTTTGCGATTTTTTTCGTCGCCGTTACAACTTTTTCGTAGCCGTTACGATTTGCACGAATTGTCGCGACTTTTTCTTAGCCGTTACGATTTGCTCGTAAATTGTCGCAACTTTTTCGTATTGAGCGCTCGTAAATGGCGGGCAAACCTTTCAGACTTTGCATGATTTTGGAAGCCTCCCATAGGACTCAATGGCACTCTGCAGCTCCAACCTGGCTCAAGGAAAGTCTCCCATAGGGCTCAATGGCACCCTGCAGCTCCAACCCGGCCCAAGGAAAGTCTCCCATAGGGCTCAATGGCACCCTGCAGCTCCAACCTGGCCCAAGGAAAGTCTCCCATAGGGCTCAATGGCACCCTGCAGCTCCAACCCGGCCCAAGGAAAGTCTCCCATAGGGCTCAATGGCACCCTGCAGCTCCAACCCGGCCCAAGGAAAGTCTCCCATAGGGCTCAATGGCACCCTGCAGCTCCAACCCGGCCCAAGGAAAGTCTCCCATAGGGCTCAATGGCACTCTGCAACTCCAACCTGGCCCAAGGAAAGTCTCCCATAGGGCTCAATGGCTCTCTGCAGCTCCAACCTGGCCCAAGGAAAGTCTCCCATAGGGCTCAATGGCACTCTGCAGCTCCAACCCAGCCCAAGGAAAGTCTCCCATAGGGCTCAATGGCACTCTGCAGCTCCAACCTGACCCAAGGAAAGTCTCCCATAGGGCTCAATGGCACTCTGCAGCTCCAACCCGGCCCAAGGAAAGTCTCCCATAGGGCTCAATGGCACTCTGCAGCTCCAACCTGGCCCAAGGAAAGTCTCCCATAGGGCTCAATGGCACTCTGCAGCTCCAACCTGGCCCAAGGAAAGTCTCCCATAGGGCTCAATGGCACTCTGCAACTCCAACCTGGCCCAAGGAAAGTCTCCCATAGGGCTCAATGGCTCTCTGCAGCTCCAACCTGGCCCAAGGAAAGTCTCCCATAGGGCTCAATGGCACTCTGCAGCTCCAACCCAGCCCAAGGAAAGTCTCCCATTGGGCTCAATGGCTCTCTGCAGCTCCAACCCGGCCCAAGGAAAGTCACGATACTGAAGCTTGAATGAATCTGAAACTTTCATACTTGGCGCGACGGCTACGGAAAAGTCGCGACAATTTGCGCAAGACCTAACACTACGGAAAAGTCTCGACAATTTACGAAAAAGTCGTAACGGCTACGAAAAAGTCGCGACAATTTACGAAAAAATCGCAAAATACCGATCATTACGAAAAATGGATTAGTAAATGTGCCCCATAGTCTTACAAACTGAGCATGTACACTGGTCTTGCTCTTGGTGCAGGAGTGAGGCATTATGGGAACTTTCTTTACACAGCTCAGCATCTTTTCTTCCTATGAAGCTTCTGATCATCTGAACAGGAGAAATATGGGAAGACTTAAGGGCACTATTGAGAGAACTGAAGGTATGCCTGCAGCTTGAGATTAACTCTTTATTAGCCTTTCCTTCTCCTTTAACTAAATTTCAAAGTGGCTACAAAATGGTGATACAGCCACTGTGGCTGTGAGATATGGTAATAATGGGAAAGAATATAAGTGAATTATGACATAAAGGATAACAAAGTACAGTGGCTTATACTATGTGGTGTCTGTGTGTTCCATGCAGAGTTCTTTGAGGAATGCATCAGGAATGCAGAGTTAGAGGCAATGAAACCTGCAATAATGAAAAATGCAGTCTACTTGCCCAGAGCTGGCAACAGACGCATCAAGAGCTGTCGCTTCCATCGCCAGAGAACCAATTTTGGATTAAGTAAGCATCCGAACCTCAGATGCAAGTTTGTGCTCCTCCGCATGGCTTGGCACGTTGTGCAGATATTTGGCACATAAAATTTGAATTGTGTGCAAATTTGCATCTCATGTGGAGTGTACCAGTGTTTCTGTCACAACATGGCTTTGGCATTGTGCCACTGATAAAGGGAACAAACAAAAAAAAAAATATTATGTTTTATCGGCAGACAGTGGGTGTAAGTTGTACAATTGTACAATTCTTCAAGCAAATTGGAGCCACCGTTCTTGGCACAAATAATATATCTAAATAGTTAGGAATTATTTTAAGCTACATTTTCACAATACAAAGCTTTGTAGTTCCCAGGCACAACTCCACCAGCTACATGTATGTCACCACTTCATACAATGTGGCACTTGCATGGGCATTATTAATATGAACCTTATTTTTGCTGCTCTTTTCACTTGTATGCTGCTTTGCTCTGTTATTTGTTAAACAACCATCTGAGTGATCCTATTTGTGTGTATGTACAAATACTGTAAGCCCAGCTGGGGAGAGGGAAAGTCCAGATTTTATATATACATGCAGCAGCACTAGGAATGAAGGTATTAGCAGCTGCAAAGCAACACTGAGTATGCCACATCATTAGGAGTGAGTGTGAGCATCCTTTATACAGATACAACCAGTGAATGCTTGTTGTCTTTTAGTGAGAATATGTGCACATATGCTAATATAGTGGAGGAATATGGGACAATAATGTGCAATATAAGGAAATTAGAAATCACTGAGAAGTTTTGTAACTAGAATCTGATATGTTTGGTAACTCTGTTTCTATCTATGTTTCTATTTTGCAGAAGGGGTACCTCATCTCTTATAATCTATAATGGTTCTTGGCCTCAGTCAGGGCAAACAGATGACAGAGTGTGTCATGGGAGGCTGTATGTGGAGGATGTCAGTTGTGTGTATGTTACAGCACCTTCATTTTCAGAGGGAGACCATATCTTTAGTGAGGTATGGAGTGGCAGGAGAAACAGCCCACGATGGGGCCCTGTGCTTACCATCTGTCCCAAGGCATCTTAGTGCAGAACACCCAGCGCTCAGTGCAAAAAGCAGCAACCCTGGAGGCACAAGTGCTCTTAAGTGTGTTCTAAGAGCTACACTCTTGTGCCACTTAGCTCTGCTGCGCTTGTGCCCCCAGGGTTTGTAAATTACCCCTATAAACTTGCTTTGTATGGCTTCAAAGCTGTCTGCTCTATACATTGTCATACAGTGTCGGACCGGCCCACCAGGATACCAGGAAAACTCCCAGTAGGCCCAGGTGTCAGTGGGCCCTCCTGCTTCTATCTATTTAGCCAATTTCATGGTCATTCCCTATTTATGTATGGGAAAAAGAAAGCTTGATAGAAGAATATAGTATAGAATGCAGAGAAAAGTGTCGAGGATAATAAAGAGTTTGAGGAGGAATTAAAGTTTGAGAGTGGGCCCATTGTCCAGGGTTTTCTGCTGGGCCCTTCCATCTCAGTCCGACACTGTTGTCATATGATTTGCATTGTTGTGTCTGGAATAGCATGATAAGTGCATTATTTGTATTCTACCTGCACTTGTATATGTGTTCATATCTGCAGTTAGCTCTGAACCCAGAAGCTAAATTGGATGCAAGTGGGGGTATTATACTTGTCTAAATGCAATTCAACAGCCTGAGAACATTATGTGTATTTGTAAAGGTGCGCCAAATCTATTGTAAGCGCATTAACAAAGCACATACTTTTATATGCATTTATATAGGTGTGTAGGCTGTGTAGCACATGCCAGTAATTTAAAGGGGATAACCATTTCAACTGATTTTTGAGTAATTAAAGAATATTTTATCTTTAAGCAACTTTCCACTAACTTTTTATTTGTAATCGCACTGTCTGCTGAAATTGGTATCTGTCTGTCTCTTTTTGTTCTTTGCACTTCTGGTTCTGACTGCAGAATCAATGTACCAATTGCCAGCTGATTAACAGACCTACAAACTGCTTTCAATAGAAATTACATTTACAAATAACTAAAAAGCTATTCCAATTTTAAATAAAGGTATACTGGAAAGTTGCTTTTTGTGGACATTCCTTTTTAAAATGGCATCTCTTCACAGCTTTTAGGGTGAGATAGATGCATCTGTGTGACTGTACACAAAAATGCATTTGCAGCAGGTTAATATGGGCTGAGACAGGTAGTGATCTCTTAGAAGATCAGTGGCCAGCAGCCGCCTTAAACATGCAGTGGCATAACTACCTACCAGAAGGGCATATCACATGGGCCACAAAGGAAACAATATTACTTGGCTGAACCCCTCTGCCATAACAGCTGTAGAATGCAAGGAATTATAAGAAATTCACTTGTGTATGAGAGAATTGTATCTGCTGGAGCACTTTTCTGGCACAGTGATTACTAACAGTCTGGGCATGGCATGCGTTTCCCTAGAGGCCCATGTTCCATTAGCTTGGGATCACATTTTAATGGAAATTAAGAGGTTATATGACTTCTTTTTTTCACTTAGCAGCAACAGGAAGTAATCCTGACAGGTAGGTACCCAACCAGCTCTGGGAAGGAAAGGGTTCATCCATTTGCTTAACCCTTTCACTGTTAGACTTTCAGGCAGTTTCCTTATCCAGCTCATGAACATTCCTCTCAGCGCTGAGCAAACACGATAAACGTAGGTGGAAAATACTGGTTCATACATAAAAAACATGTTTCAGATGAAGATTATAACTCACATCTGCTGATAGCTTGGAAATATCACCAAATGCATTAATGTTATTCATGCCTTCCAGATGTCAGACAGAAAGTACAGTGCAGTACAGATGCCTTTGAGATTTGTAACTAGAGAGTAATATGCAGAAAAATGGAGACTGTGCCATATAAACACAAGTTGGAGAGCACACAATTTATTTTTAATGGCCCAACCATTTGTGGAACATTCCCAACCAGTGACTTTGCTATTAGCATATAAATTCATCAGTTAAACTGGTACAGCCCAATCACGATATACACAACAGCACTGTGTTATGGCAGCACCCTTATATGTCTTGCACACTGAGGCCTTTTTCCACTGTTGCTGTACCTTGCACTGAGAATATCACTCTTTCTTGCAGTAAGACAGTCTCACTCTTTCTTGATATCTCCGGCTGAATCAAGTGAACTGCAGAACCTGAGGGAAACTGCCAAAAATCTGAGCAGAGACCAACATTTCAGGCAAACCCTATTCCAGATCTTCACCAAGCAGGAATCTTCCCAGGGGCAGGAGAAGTGACATCTGGTTCCATCACTTGGTTAAAGGTGGATTGTGCCACATAGAGAATTTGATGGTATTATCTGTAGTGCTTCCTTGTTATGCTTCTTTCTTCATGCTAATATTATCACCATACTGGGAAGCTTCCACCGCAGCAGGGAGCAAGCTACTTACTGTTCTCATGGCGTCACAGAAACACTTGGAATCCATCATGTTTGTAGGTTCTTTTATATAAGTACTATTTATTGGTGGATTATTTTTGGATTCCTGCTGCTAAAGCCACTGTGGTAGTTATTGCTCACACATCCAAAGCTTTAGCCAGGTTCATGTCTTTATTCAGGTGAGTTGTAGAGAACTTATACATTGCTGTATAAGTAGTTCTTACCTCATGTTTATTTTCATATTAATAGAGAATAAGCATGAGGGTATATAGATGCAGAACATTCTTTCCATTTTACTCTTTGGAAAGCCTTACACCACATAGTTCATGAAACATTGAGATGGTTTTAGGGTAGACAGAGAGCATTTGCCATGGGGGTCTTATAATCAATGGTGCCCCCTATAGGCAGAAAGCATAGATAAAAATACCAAAGACACTTTTAATGGCTATCCTGCAACCCTCCAGCTGATGCTGAACCTTCAGCTGTAGACAGGTTGCTGGTAATTCCAAATAAATAACAGCAGCATCACAGACAGGCCAGATTTATGTAATTTTTGCTCTTTGCATCCTGCCCAAATGGGGGCCTCTGCTTCCTTGATTGAGAGACTCCTCCCTAAAGATGGTCTCTCACAGTAAGACCCCCTTTTGGCCAGCTCACCTCAGTTACTGAAATCAGCCCCATGTCTGCAGTGACAGGTGTACAGCCGTCATGTCAGTTACTGCAAACTGCAAAAATCCACATGTTTGTTCGGGTAACCTAAGCATTTACTGAGTGAGGCAATTATTTTGGTCTCATACATAGGCCAATAGGCTGCTGATAAAGCGGATATCTGGGGAGAATCAGGGTTGCCATTTGTCATGTGACTGTAACTAATACCTATCTAGATTCTGCTTATTTCATACACAGCCAGAAGCAGAATACTAATACTGCAAAAGCCAGTACCCAGTCGGACCCCAGACTATAAGTGCAGACTTCTGCAGAGAAAGTTCCGCTGGCTATGATTCTCCACCACTGCACGGCTCTACTTCTTCCCTATCCTTACTTTGAATTAGTAAGATAACTATGCAAACCTTCTGACACAGGAATCCATCATGGAATTCTGTACTTTCCTGTAGATATGCATGACTTTAATAAAATGTTCATAAATTCCTCTGATTAAACTTCTCTTTGTACATTGTACATGATGCTGGGCTTGTGTACCATTCACACCAAGAGCTAATTCTGTGTTCATTATTCCTGATATTGGGGCATCGCAAAAGTGTCATACCAATTTTGTTTTGTCACAGAGTTAAGTATTTTTCTGTGACCCCGCCCCCCCCCTGACAGCTCTGGTGTTTATATTCCTCTAACCAGGGCCGGCCTTAGGCCAATTGGACTTATTGGGCCCAATAAGGCCCCGCACCAGCAGGAATAGGCAAATAAAGCTGTCCATCCCACCCCCAACAGTGATTGCCTTATAATGTGTTCTGGTACATTTAACATAAAGTGGGCACTGCATTCATACTGCTACCCCAGGGTCTTTCACAGTGTATAGTGTGCTTGAGGGGCAATAATCACTGTCTCACACTGTACAAAGTATGCTTGGTGTGTCAGTGCCCAGTGCTTGGAGGCCACATTGTGCCGTGACATATTGGGGGCCAATGGAACAAGAGAAAGAGAGGTGAAAAGGCAGAGTTACATCATCGGTCACATGGAGAGAGTGAGAGGCAGGGACTATTTGCCCACCCAGCCCTGAAATATTGTGCCAATTGGCAACACCTTGTGTAGGGGGCCCCGCCATTTATAAGACCAGCACTGCCTCTAACACAGAACTTCAGCAGTCTGATTAAGAGACATTTTTCTCAGTTTATTTATACAAAATAGTATTTCACACAAGTCCTTATAAATCATACAGTGCAAAGTGATTGTACATATTAAACAAAGCAGTGTGCTTATTGGATGGGAATACTCAATAATTATGGGGAAGGCTCAGGATATAATGGCACCTAGGTGGGATGAAGGCATGATGCTTGTGACTAGTGCTATACAGTATACAGGGAAGATAATTAAACATATATATATATATATACATATGCCTCCTACTTAATCGGCAAAGAAGGGAAACAACTGCAGTCACCGTGGCTGATGATTTTTGTTTCATTGTATTTGGCCATAAGTAGAATGGTTTCTGTAAAATCTATGGGGTATAAAACAGTAAAAAATGGATGTATTGTACAGTTGACAAATGAGCATTTAGACATAGTAAGATGCTTCTAAATAAGACATATTTTTCTGTGGCGTGAAAAAAAGTGATTTGCCTTCTTAAAGGTGCTTGCACCCTTTTATGGGAAAGGAAATATAATGGTGTGGAAACAGAAGGTAGAAGCATACCCATTACTGAGTGGATTCAATGAGATATAACAGACATATGAACGTAAACTATTTCCATTAGAAGGACAGATTGAATTCAATGAGAATAATTTACAGTATGTCCTAATACAGTTCCAGTGTTTCCCATAGATTTTACATGATAAACCACAAGATTAATTTTTCTATTCAAATTTAATCTAGCCCATAGAAGCGCCATGGACTGTCATCATTAAAAGCTTCAATTGATGAAAATCCCCTATACATCACTGTAGAGCCACCATGGTATATCCAAATGCACTTTACACGCTCAAATGGACAAACTTACAGTACATCCAGATAAGGTGGGATTATTTACCATCATCATAAGAGCTTTTATTTTAGTGAGAGGTTTTGATTGAGAAATTTGCGCACAAAGGAATACAAAGATGGAGTATTTAAAGGTGTCCCCTCTTAGGGGTGGATCATGCAAGTCACTATGTAACTGAGGATACATTTCTACATAATTATTTTTTATCTCTATATCTCCAATACTTTTACACTTCATTTGCAAACCATTAAAGTTGTTTTCTCCGTGCGCATATATGCCTAGGATATTATAGGATATCCTATGAATTGTTAGCTAACCTTTTTTTGGGCAAGGTCCATTGCACTCCGAGTGTTATCGACAGGAACATGTAGGAATAACAGCTGGCCTATCTGCCATCCAAGATGACTCTTAAACCGGATGGTCCATTTATTTTAATGAATGGATTTGGTCATCAGACGTCATGGGATCCAGCTGCTCAAGGCTAGAAAGCACTTTCTGATAAAAAAAAATAGTTAATAAGGAGAAATTATTTGAGAAATTAGTAAAATCATGTTAAAAACTTCCAAAATTTAGGAAAAACTTAAAGAAAAACTGTCAAAGTGCATCAGTTAATAGAGCTTCTCCAGCAGAATCCTGCATTGAAATCCAATTTTTTTTAAAAAAAACAGATTTTAGTTATATTTAATTTTGAGATTTCACATGAGACTAGCCATATTTTTCATTTCCTAGGGTGCTACAGCCATGTGACCTGTGCTCTGATAAACTTCAGTTGCACTTTACTGCTGAGCTGCAAGTTGGAGTGATATCACCCCCCTCCCAGCAGCCGATCAGCAGAACAATGGGAAGGGAGCAAGATAGCAGCTCCCAGTAGATATCAGAATAGCATTCAATAGTAAGCAATCCAAGTCCAGCTTGGGACTCCTCCAGTTACGTAGGAGAAACAATAGGTTACCTGAAAGCAGTTCTAATGAGTAGCGCTGGCTCCTTCTGAAAGCTCAGACTCAGGCACAATGCAGTGAGATGGCGCTTACACACCATTATTACAGCTAAAAAAATACACATGTATTGTAAAAAAAAAAATACATGTTGGTTCAAAGATAAAATTATTTGCTATGTAAACAGTGTAATTTAGAAATAAAAAGTACACCATAAAAATCATGACAGAATCCCTTTAATAAATTTAATAAATGAGAAAATGCCAGAATTTATCCCAGGAAGCCCAGTTAAGCTGTTAACACATGTAATGAATTTATTCCTTTAATAATTATTTGATCATGTCACGATGATGGCACAGATTTTATGCTGGACAGTAGTAAAAGGGTTAATATATCTCCCCCTTCTCTAGACTTTAGACAATTATGTGATTAAATGCCACTGTATGTTCCTGTATTAGATCAATTCCAATAAAAATATTAAGAGGTCAAGTTATAATTATTTTTTGTGTCCTTCTGTGGGAATGGAGAGAAAGCCTTATAATGAATTACACACTCGTTATTCTGGTATTCTGGGGGTTTGCAGGATAATCATTTCATACAGGCAAGTATCAGTAAATAGCAAGAAGCAGTGAATTTGTATGATATGGCTGCACCCTATGATACTGTATCTGCCCAGTCTCTTATCCAGACAGTAAATATGCCACAAAAATAGTTTGCCGGAAAAAGTAAAATAAGCATATGTATGTATGAGTACATACATTTATGATTATTAGCCAAAATTCAGATGTAGAACACAAGATGTGCATATTGTTTCTTTGTCTATTAACCATAGCATCAGCATTTGACTGATTTAGTACTATTAAAATTAAGGAAGGAGTCACACAGTTGATTTGGCCGATAAGGGACAATAGCAAGTCACTTGACCATGAGGGCGAAACAGTGGAATCCCTATATATAATATATATATATATATATTATATATAGGGATTCTACTGTTTCACCCTCATGGTCAAGTAATATTTAATGCTAAAATAGAAAGGTTTATTACTCAAAGTTTCAGTCTCACTCAGAAACCTTCACTCCAGATGAAGGTTTCTGTGTGAGACAGAAACGTCGAGTAATAAACCTTTCTATTTTTGCATTTACATTTTGTTCACAATTCTTTAAATCCTAGGAGTGCTGTCCTTGTTCCAGTGCATTTTTTTGGTACTAGCAACCAGGTATATATATATATATATATATATATATATATATATATATATATAATGAACTGATACACTGTGCAGTTTGAGATCCTAAGACCCTATGTAGAATATATAGGAAAAGGACACAACTTACACACAACAACAAGCTCACAATCTCATGTCACAAACATCTATAAAAACGACAATAAACAGACACACTGGATCACCAAAGATCTACATTATGAATACATTATTGTTACGTGTCCAGATAGAAACACCATAATTAGTGGGGTTGTGAAAATATTCCTTTGTATTGTATAAAATATATAGAATAAATCTAGACCAGGGCTTTCCAACTGTAGGACTGCAGGCCAGATGTGGCCTTCCAAATGATTTCTATGGCCCCTAGACTGCTCAAAGGCTCCACATACGTCACTGTATAACATCAGTATTTTAATCTGGCCCTAGAACATGCTATATAATAAATAACTGGCCTGCCCCATGTAATAAGTTGGACAGCACTGATGTAGACATCACAAATCTTTTGTTTTTATTGGTAATCTATTCCTTATTATCATGGAAAGAGCACAACAAGTTACCATTTCTACCATGCACACATGAGATACAGACAAACAGCACTCAGCTTGCTGGGTACTGGGGGCACATAAAGGAAAAGACATTACAAATATAGCAGTAGTTTGTAACAGGTAGTTTATTCAAAATGCCCCTCAGTCTCCCAGTTCTGGCCAATAATTCTATGTTGTTTCTGATTTTGCTGTTAACTAGATAAATCCTGGCCTTACCCAATGATAACTAACAGGTAATTCTCCAGCCCTTGTTGAACTACAAGTTCTAGTATCCCTTGACATGCAAAGGCTGCACACAGTTTCTGACTTTTGCAATTCAAGATTAAGGGATATGCAATACTGAGAGAAATGTATTTCTAAAACACAGACTTTGATAGAAAACCATCACTTTTCCAAACTGTTTGGGAACCCTGAAGCTACCCTGTTGCACCCATCTCTTTTTCAGTCAGAGCTAACTGCCATTTCTACCGCAAAATGCAGCGTAGCTAAGAAATCCAGGGCAATTTTCCATTTCAATGCAGCAAAGCCTATACTATGATTGTGCCAATTGTTTTGCCATCATTGCTATAAATTCTGAGGTGCCTATAGTTATTTGTGCTTATATTAGTAAACAAATAATGGCATAAAATAGGCACAGCCTACATTGCAATTGTGTCCATTTTGTTTAAATACCCACTGTACCAAGTGCCCAAATACCTTGTTAGATCACTGGTGCACTGTAATGTGGTTACACAGCCTTACTGCCAAATCAGAACTCACCTAAGGAGTCCATCAATAGTACAAACACATTGACAAATTAACAAACAACACAGAATGATCTCTGCAAAAACAATCTCCATAAACCATATCTGCTTGGAATTTTTAAAATGATGTATGCAGCAATGTGCCTCCTATAATCCAAAGTACAGACATGCCTTGGCTATGTGAAACCCTTCCAATAAGTATCATATACTTTCTTTTAAAAGGTAGGTTATCTACCCGCCTGATGTTTTACTGGCATGTTTTGTCATGCCAATGTTATTAATAGGAAAGAAACTTATCAAAGGGGTTGTTCACCTTTGAATTAACTTTTAGTATGATGTAGAGAATAATATTCTGAGACAATTTGTGATTGGTCTTCATTTTTTATTATTTATAGTTTTTTAGTTATTTCATTTTCATTTTAGCTGCTGTCCCGTTTGGAGTTTCAGCAGCTATTTGGTTGCTAGGGTCCAAGTTACCTTAGCAACCAGAGAGTGCTTTAGGATGAGAGACTGGTATATGAATAGGAGAGAGCCTGAATATTAAGAAAGCTACAAAAAGTAGCAATACCAATAAAATTGTATCTTCACAGAGCAATAGTTTTTGGATGCTGGGGCCAGTGACCCCCATTCAGCAAAGAGTTGGAAGAAGAAGGCAAATAATTAAAAAAAAAAACTATGACCAATAAATAATGATGACCAATTGAAAGGTTGCTTAGAATTGGGCATTTTATAACATACTAACAGTTAATTTTAAGGTGAACCACCTCTTTAATATAGGGAGGCAAGTGTTTTTCATTTTCAAAAAATGTGGCAACCCTTGTAACTGGCCTAGTATCATATCATAGATTGTCCAGTATTTGTCTTAAGCAGGAGTAAAACAAATACTGTGTAAATAAAGCAGCATAGTGTTCTATGACATTGCTTTAAAAATGTCCCTTAGATCTCACCCTGGCAATTTGGGTGGGTTTCCAGGTTGAACAATCTGCTGACACACTGTCAAACAGCAAATGTGTAATTATTGCCCGCAAAGAATAAATAAGCTGTTGTCCCCTTGGCAGGATTGTAAAGGTACAGTCCACACTCCTTCCTATACATAATGCAATAATTGGGCTCAGCAAGCCATGTCAATTACTCCATGAAAAAATGAATGAATGAAACTTTTTTGAATACCTCTAAAACAATGGGAATATTCAGCCACAGAAACTGGGCCACAATGTAGAAGAAGCAGTGTATTTAATGGAATAACACCCTAAAACAAAAAAGAGCAGCCTTAAGGTGGCCACACACGTGGCAATTTTCGATCTTTCGTGCCTCCTGCGATATCGGTCGCCTCTCCGACTTGCCATACACGCACCGAGGTTTCGTACAATATTATCAGTGCATGTATGGCCAGCTTTACTTGCTGCATGACTAAATTGGCTTATCATAGGCTAAATCACAGGCCATTATTAAGTGTCCCATTTTGGTAAAAACACATAAGGCTGCTTTTTGTTGTTTTGGGGATGCTGTAAATAAAATATTATCATCTGCTACATTGTAGTACATGCATTTTGTTAAAGTTATGTTTAAATAATCCCCTTTCTGATAGTCCAAGCATAAGCACCTGGGCCCAGCATCCCATCTGGTGAGTTCAAATCATCTCACACTGGCTTATTTATTGTTGGGGTTTCACAAATAACAGCACAGATTCAACTGATTGAGAACAATGTATCTCTTAAGTAAATACTGAACTACCCTTAGACTTCAGTTGGGTTTTCACGTAATAAACCATGAGATTTTTTTTTCATATAATTGAATCTGGCCAATAACTTTCTCCATACAGATTCAGAAACCTTTTTATATAGTGTAGTCAAAACAGGGTGAATAGTGTTTCAAAAAATGTATTCACAATTATTAGAAAAAAATGAATTTATATATTTTCGTGACTTTATACTAGCTTGGGAGGTTTGTAAAATATCAACAATAGGACAGTTGTGTATTTTCAGTGATGGTCCCTGAATATAAAACATCCTGCACTGATTTGGAGATTTGGACAGGACACCTCTAGTTCTCAATGGCACAATAACAAAGGCAGTTTTACAAGATATAGCAATCAGCATTGCTGAGGGTCAGTTGGACTAATTTCATATGAGGTTCCCCTTGACCCTCTCCTGTGAGATATTCTTGAGGTTTATTTTTTGCACCTTTGGCTTAGTAAATGTACCAGAAGTGATGTTGAACTTTTTGCAGTTAGCAAACTTCCTTTTATAGCCTAATAGTTAAACCATTCAGAAGTGCATAGCAATTCTTTTGTAGTCTAGTAAGACAATGGTCTCTGTGTCTGGCGTAGCTGTGTTATTCTTATTATCATGTTGTCCTTCATTTTTTGTTAATGTTAGCATATAGTTCAGCTTCAAATGCCATTTTATCAAAAGTTCTAGT
This sequence comes from Xenopus tropicalis, assembly GCF_000004195.4. Lineage (NCBI taxonomy): Eukaryota > Metazoa > Chordata > Amphibia > Anura > Pipidae > Xenopus > Xenopus tropicalis. The sequence continues at coordinate 109,887,913 of NC_030684.2, forward strand.
ATTTGTTTCAGCTCGCACTTTCTCCCGGATATTAAAGGATGCCCTGGCAACTGAGCGTGCATTGTCAAGCACAGTCTGCCTTTCCCTGAATATATGATCACTTCTTTCCAGCTTCTTTTCTATTGATTCCAGTAGCTCCTTTCGTTTCATATCCTCATTCTTCTGAACTCTTTGTCTGTTCTCCCTCTGTATCCTTTCTTTCTCCAGTCGGCACTCTATGGCTTTCCTTGCTTTGTGCTGTACCACTTCCTCAGCAACTTGAGCAGCATGCTGCAGTCTCTTTTCAGCAACTATTGCCAGTTTCTGCAAATGCTCTTGACGTCCTTGCTCTTGTTTCTCTGCTGCTTGTTTAGCCCGTAGAATTTGCAGCTCTTCCTTACGGGCCCTCTCCTTCAACTCTTGGTTCCTTTTCTCCAGTAGTTGTTCTACATTCTCTTGGGCCTTTTGTAGATTTTTCTGGAGAGTCTTCCTTAGTTCCTCAGTTTCATATTCCTTCTTCTGGGTGAGCTCCTGTGCCATAGCCTGGTGTTTCATCTTCTCAGCTTTATTCTGAAGGCTTTTACTTATGTGCAATTGCTCTTCGTTTTCTTTTTTTTTGTGCTGGGCCACAAGTAACTTATCCTGAAATAAACCTCCTTCCTGCTCCTTTTTTTCCTCCTTTGACTTCTTTTGTTTGACTGTCTGTGTGTTCGCCAGCTTTTCACCTTTGATCTTCTCTAATTCCTGAACTTGGTCTTTCCCTTTTTCCTCCAGTAGGGGACTTTTACTTTGGGTCAGGGAAGCTGTACTCATCTCTCCAACAGAATTTCTGTTTTCTCTACTCTTCATATGACGCTCCCAAGACCTTTGTCCATGTAATAGGGCCTTCTGCCTTTCCTTTTCTTCTTGCTCCTTTCTGAGTTCAGAGTTCTTTCTTTGTATGTCCCACTGTATGTGAGCCAAGTACCTTTGCTCCTTCCTGATATTCTCTTCCTGGTGCTTGGCAATCATAATTGCTGCTATCTTCTTGTCTCTCTGAGGTAGTTCTTGGACTCCCCTCTTTTTTACCTCCTTTACCATTTTCTCCACCTTCTTGGCTGTTTGGGGTGAGTGACTTAGATCTCCTAAACTAAAGCTCCGACCCATCAGGGAATTGACAGTATCTAGCGTCCTAGACCTCTGGATGAATTGCACAGCCCTCCCATCCCCACTACAGGAGGAGGTTGTAGACTCAGAGGAGGTTTTTGCAGAAGCTCCACCTCTTGCCTTCTGCAAGGAATCCAGGGACTGACTTTTGTGTTTTGGGGGAGCAGGACAGATCGGTTTCTTGGAAACAGTGGGCCCTCTGTTTTGAACATCATTGCATATTAATGATTCACTTCTCTGGAGGCTTGTAGACACTTTTGAGCGATGTTTATGGGGTCCCTTTAATGGGGGTTGATTCGTTTTTTGAAATCCTTTAGACAAATTAGTGTTTTTCTGAGTCTGACTCTTGGTTGATGGTTCATTATTTTGTTGTCCTACAGATTTTGGAAGATCAGAATTTTGTGCAGCCGTTGAAGAATGAGGTTCTGCTCTAGATGGGGCCTTTGAACTGGAGGGTGGTCCCAGGCTGCTGCTCATCATTAAAGGGAGGATTCTCCTCTTCTCTTGACGTATAATTCGTTCTCTTTCCTCCCTGCACATCTGCAGCTTTCTCTGACGCTCTATTTCATATACCTCACAAAGACCTTTTGCCACCCGCATGGATCGTCCTGGTGCTTCACGTACCAGATCAGCTAGGCTCCTAGACAAAAGTTCCACTGGCTTTACCATGCAGCGAGCACAGGCTTCTAGAGATCGTGGACTGGTCAGAACATAGCGGCTTCCCTCTGCTTCATTGCACTCAAAGTTATAAAGGTCCAAATGCAACATGGGTGAGTGTTCTCTCTGCCGGGCAGTTACCCCTCCTGCGGCTTCTTCTCCACCTGGATCATCTGTGGACTCGGCCATGATCATTCCTAGTAGGAAAAAAAAAATTTTCAGATTGCATATTCTGTGTGTATGAATGATATTAAGTGCAGGAAAAGATGATGCATACACCTATAATGTTTTTCAAATTACATGACTACGTACATAATTAGGTGACTATTCCGATTTTTTCGTAAGCATTTTCGTGATATTTGTGATCATCAGAAATTATCGTATCTAATCCGAATTTTTCCCATTTCGGGATTCAAACTCGTACTTTGATGAATTAGCCCCTATAAATATAAACACTTTTGCTAGGCAAAACCTGATGACTATTCCTTTAAGAGCCTAGTAGGACAAGCATATCTGCACTGCATCCTGATTTATGGGTCTCCACCCCATATGATTGCCCCAGGGCCAAACGACCAAATTAGCACGATATCACCCACCTGTAGGTGGTGATATCGGGAGAAGATCCACTCGCTTGGCAGTTCTTAGTGTGTACTATAGAGTGCTTTACTGAAGCACTCAGTAGTCATTGATCAACCACAAGATGCACTACAAGATGAATCTCTGCAAGTGCTGCGCTTCCTACCCGCAGTAATGCGTCACATGAAGACTCTATATTTTGGTAAGGGTATCCAAACTTCACTCACCAGAGTATCCAAACTCCTTGCAAGACATGTAAACCCCCCACAAAAAAACTTTAAAAGAACAAAAAAAGAACAGCCTCTTTAAAATGTAAATATTAAATGCCACTCTGGATGTTGAAAGGTTAATAGTAAGGCTGCAGCATCCCCTTAATTTCTTGGGATTCCTTCTCTTTCTCTAACCCACTTGGCTCCCTCCCTTAGGAATTGACTTTGGCTCTTGGCTTACTGAGCATGCTCAGTTCTTATCAACTTAGGTTACTAAACACACCCTCCAGTCTAGAGCCAATGAAGAGGTAGCACTGCTGGTTTCCATAGAAACATTGCTCTAGCTGTGCACTCTGCTGGAGAAACATGTTTTTTTCTTTTCAAAGTAAGTCCTGCCTGTGTAAGCCTCCATTCTCCATTGCATGAACTTTACAGTGCACGTGTGTTCTTTGTAGAAGTAAATGTCATTGATGATGTGAAAGGGAAAAATGGCTGCCTAGTAAAAGCTGTTATTTGTAGGACAATGTGATGATACTGGCAAACAGAGGGGAAAAATGCAATACAAATGGTGTAGTTTGGGTGGGGAGATGTGCCTAGCTTATATACATGGAAGGAAAATGAATGGTTTACATGTCCTTTAAGGCTTGACTAGGAAGCACAGAGCAAAAACAGCAGTCAATGACATTCCTGAGTTGACTGCTGCCTGTGGAGGCTTCATCTCTTATGTATAGCAAAAGTCTGAAACCTATGCATTAGAGGGATGTATTTTGAGATTCCTCCTTAGGAATTAGGCATTAGGAATCTGTGTGCATGGAAAATATTGAAATTAGAAGCTGCAGCAGGCAAAAACAAAGTAAACTAAGTATTAATTGCTGATCTGAAAGATCCTAGACTCAGCATCTCTCAATACATACTCTGTGCTCTTTAGTTATAGAGATCTGGAAGTTGAGGACACTCCCAGAAGACTGAAGACTGAAAAAATTAAGATAACCAACAAATGTCCAAGCTATGACCTTTAAGCTTATGTTAAGTATTGTCCCCTAAAGGCCCCTATGATACCTTAGACCCTGGGTATATGCCCTTTCGGCCTTATTCTAAAAATGGGCCATGCTCCAGTTGGCAAAGAAACTGGAAGACTCACACACAAAAAATACAACATAAAATATATGTAGCTGAACTGAGGCCACAGGCAGATGAATAAGCAAAATCACAAGATGGTTAAGCCACTTGACTGCCTGTTCTTTAAAAGTAGGACAGTTGCCCCCTCCACTATGATTTTCAGTACTGTACTAAATATTGCTATTCAGAGTCAGAGGGGTGGTGGAAACCTAGCTTTTATAAACTGCAACTTCCAGAATCTCTCAGACTTATATGGGGTGGTGCTGGTAGTTGTAGTTCACAACATCTGGGAGGCAAGAAATTTGATATGCCTAGAGAGAATTACAGCCTGTAGTGTTAGCCAGCTTGAGATGTATGTTCTCATCTCTCTCTTCTCCCTCTGCGTCCTCAATCCCAGCCCAATTACATAGCTTTGCCATCTGCCGAATGTACCTACATTGCTAGGCAGTCTGCTAGAGATGAAATCCTGGGTATGCAAGAATAGGGAAAATCTACCTTCATAACACCACTTAATTAGATATTATTATACGAATAAATGGCATAGCTTCCATGCACAGCTGAATATACAGTCTGGATGCTGGCCTCACAAATGTAAGTAAGGAATGCAGAGTAACCTGGCAGGACACAGGAGCGAGTGCATAGAAATTGGATGCTCTACAGTCCACAGTATCCTAAAATGAGACTATAATGGGGACTGTGCTAAAAATGTAATCACATAAAAAGTATGGAGTGTGTATTATCCTGTGAATATTATATATACATATATATGCTTGATTTCATGATGCAATGAATCATTGATCACTTACCAGCCTCGGCCAAAGCTTCAGGGCGTGTGTATGAGCTGGAGATTTCAGCACCAAGGTAGTGGAGAGCGGCCAGATAGCGGAGGGTGTGGGGAAGTGCAGAGAAGAGCCGAGATCAGAGGGGGGGATCACTATACACAGAACAGCCACAGATCAGAGGGAGGGAGACAATAACCAGAAAAGCCAGAAATCAAGGAATGGATTTTGCTCCCAGGGAAAAGGAATCTTACAGTCGGGAGAATGGAAATAAAAAAGAATAGCCACAGAACAGGAGGAGGGGATGTGAGGAGTTGATTTCCATCACTAAATATCATCAGGAGTAGCATTCATAATTAGCACTGCTAGGGAGGTGGTGGGAATTGCTTCAGAACGGGCAATAGGGGTTACACATCACTCCTGAGAGTGACATGTTCATTGGTTTATTTCCAATAAGGACTCCAGCCTTATGGGTGCATTACACAGTTTGGAAAGATTTCATATAACATGACCTTTGTCTACATCAATTTTAAAGGGGAAGTAGTAACTGGTAAGGTAGCTAATATTTCAGCACTTATTGCAGCTCTGTAGGGTACAATTTAGAAAGCTGATTTATATTGAATGGAAATGGTTCACATGATGCACATCCCACTCCTCTGTATGTGCTTTATTTGTAATCAGGATAAAAATGCCCAGTTCTAATGAGTCCATGAGGTTCTTTTTATACCACAGCTGCATACATCTGAAACAAAAAGAGAAAAAGTCAGCCGTGCATGTGGAGTATAGGATTATGTAATAACAGGTGCACAGTTTCCTCATGTCTTATAACCCAGAGCAACCAGCCAAATGCTTGAATTTAAATTGCTCATCTGTAAATGCCTATTCATACATGCTATAGTAACCATGGCAGGTTCTACAACCAGGGTGAATATAACATTTGTATGCCTATCCTAGACCATATGATTCTCAGTCTGGTAGAGGAGCTGGCCCTTCCCCATGAGAAAATGGTATATTCTTTCCTTATACAAAAAAGCTAATGGTCACAAACTACAAAATAAATATATTCACGCAGTTCTAAATTTGTGGGGTTCTTCTGCAAATTGAGCATTGACTGAGGCAGGGGGAAGGGGGGTAGACAGCCTGAAGAGCAGTTAGCCTGAGATCCAATCACCAGATATGGGGAAGAACAATATCTTCATCCCTCAATATTAATCGAATCTCAGCTTAAAGGCCAGTAAGGGTGAGATTTTGGGAGTTATCTCATTCTAAATTTAATTCCTTATCAGTTATGTGCAAACATAAGCTTTTGTGGGCAGGTCAGGTTTCATACAAAATCTTGTGATTTCACACAAATTTCTTTTTGTACACCACACTGTTTTGTGTGCGCTGGTCTTAAAATCTATGTGCACAGCTTAAAGAGAACATTGAGGAACACAAATCTTGAATCCCAACATACTCCTAGAATCTCAGCCTGAAGATCAGATATGGGAATTAACCAGTCACTGGATAAATGAGACCTGTCACCCAGATATAACAAGTTATACAATAAAAGTCATTTGCAAATTAAACATAAAACCCTAATTTAATTAAAACAGTCATACCTGTTCTAAAGTCATTTAAAATTTTAGTCTGTCTATCATGTCCCAGGCAGAGGGCAGCCAATTACTTTCAATTTCCATTCTGCACTTTCTAGATGTCACTGCACTCATTACATTCCCCTCTGTCCTCACGGTCTATAATTGTGTAGTCTGTGCATGGGTATCAGGTCCCCTGGTTCTGACACATAAACAAGACTTTGGGGTGATACTAAGCTTGCCTTAATAAAATGGTGCCTGCCTTCTTGCTGTGATTGTAAATTCCAAGACTGAAGGAAACAAAATGCAAATAATGTATATACTGTTAAAGCCTATTTTGTTAATTAACATAATATAAAAGCAGGGGTTTTACTGCCATAAGGCGAATTGAGAAACTCGCCTCAGGTGGTAGCGCCAAGCAAGTTACCAGGGGAGGCAAAAAGCCACTCCGAGTAACTTAAAGAGCCACAATTCCAATTTTTAAATCGGAATTTCGGCTCTTCTAGTGCAATAAATGTACAATCAAACACATCATAGCTGGGTTTTAGCTACGTGGTCCAAAATTTGGTCAAAACCTCATTATCTGTAAGTGATCTTTCCACAATTTGGATCCCCATACCTTAAGTCTACGAAAAAAATCATTTAAACGTTATATAAACCCTACAGGATTATTTTGCCTCTAATAAGAACTGATATCTTAGCTGGGATCAGTTACATGCTACTGTTTTATTATTGCAGAGAAAAAGGAAATCGTTTGAGAAAATTCGAATTAGTTTCCAAATAACAGATCCCCTGAGTGTATATATTTAGCTGAATGACTATATGCCTGCATATAAAAACTAGCACAACACTGAATATACATATGTGCTACAAGGATAATTAGAAGTCAGTGTTGTCTGCAGTATCTATAGCTAGAATGATGAATTTGCCATGTAGGAGATTACATTTTTTTTATATATATACATATATATTTGTATGTTGTTTGGGGTGGAGTCAACCCTATGCCCTGTCAACTCTCTGTGTAACAATAATACTGTCTCTAATATGGCATTCCTGCTGATTATTAGCCCACATTGGCTAGTATACATCATGATAAAAGAAGTCAGCAAAAGCTGTGATTCTAGCTCTCTGGACCTGTACTACAAGTGGTCTTTCTTCTTGAATGTAACATTTTGGCATTTAAAAGCTTGCGAGTTTATGTAACAGTCAATGGGAGATGTCCTAGGCAAAGTCAGCCCATATTTTCAATTCGAGATATTCAAGTTTTTCTTGTGTTTGTAAACTCGCAAATTCAAGATATTCTGTTTTTTTTAATTAAAGCGAGTTTTCCTTATTAATAAATAAGCAAGCATTTGAAATTTGTCTGTCAGGTGTATACTAGAACATCAATATGTTATAAATGTGTTCTTTTATTCTAAATAGGTAACTATTTTTTCTGGCATTTTCCCAACTCTCTGTCCAGTCAGTGGCAGATATGGGATGTTGTAGTAGGTTGTCCCATTTAGTCATGTAGTGCCGTTGTGAGGTGGCATCTGTGGGTTCAATGAAAACTTTATAGATTCTAGAAATACAGTAGAACCTCTAGGGTTCTACTATAAGTGTAAAATCAGGGAAATGCATTATGAATGAAATACTGATGGGACCACAAAAATGCTGTAAAATGTAAAACTGATGTTTCACTGTAAGCCTTTTTTTTGCGGAAGGCTGTATCTAGCTAAGGTTTCAAGGGCTGTAGCCAAGTTTCATTTTGCAGCAAGTTGGTTTTAGGATTGAAGGAGTATTTGGATAAGCAAAGGGTTATTTTAGCAATGGAAGGAAGAGGAGTATGTGTCAATGGGTCATTCTATTCTCCCACTGTATAGAACCTGTTTATGCCCATCCTGTACAAAAAGAGAGGGCCATACCTGGAGGAAAGCTGGTGTTTTGGAGATACTCTGTAGTTAAAGGAACAGTAACACCAAAAAATAAAAATGTTTTTAAGTAATCATAATACAATGCACTGTTGCCCTGCACTGGTAAAATTTGCACATTTGCTTCAGAAACACTGCTATAGTTTATATAAAAAGCTGCTGTGCAGCCATGGGGGCAGCCATTCAAGCTGGAAAAAGGAGAAAAGGCACAGGTTACATAGCAGATAACAGATAAAACACCATTGTATTGTACAGAACTTATCTGTTATCTGCTATGTAACCTGTGCATTTTCTCTTTTAAATGGCTGCCCCCGTGGCTACACAGCAGCTTCATTTACTAAACTATAGTAATGTTTCTAAAGCAAATACACCAGTTGCACCAGTGCAGGGCAACAGTACATTATACTGTAGTTCCTTTTATACACTTTGATTTTTTGGTGTTACTGTTCCTTTAAAGACCACTGTGAAATCAGACTGTGCTTATGTTTTAGCTTATTCCAGAACCACAAGGTGAATAAAGTAGGTGGGAGCAGATCCATTGAGATGTTATGCTTTACCAAATAAGGTTGATGCCAGTATCAACACCCACCATGATCTCAATAAAGCTCCAGACAGTACTTAGGGTCTGATGGACCAGGTCAAGAGCAGCTTTAAGTGAACAGCTTCATATTATTTTTGTTCATAAGGGACCCCTAGGCTTCTAGATAAAAGTGTGGCAGTCAGAACTGAAAGCTTTTAAGTACATGGGCCAGAATACAACTCCAACCACATGGTTTCTGCATTCACTCTCCCTTTTATATGCTTCCAGGTCTGATAATTTTTATTATGCCTGTCATATTCTGCACCATAGAGCAAACAAGGAGCATCTGACATGGAGAAGCTCCACTGTGATACAGGATTTAACAGAATAGTCCCACCTTTAACCCACCAGCTTAATATGAATGCAGAATACATGTCACTCTGCCAGAAGATAATTAAAGATTGATCATCACTTAGTGTTAAGCATAGGCTGCAGTCTTTTCCCAAGTCTTGAATAATTTAAGGCTTTTGTTGACATGATTATATCATACAAAGATGTCCATGGAACCACTGGACAATAAAATTCCTTTGGATGAACAATAAGTAAAGACAAAAATGTCTATGATGCCCTTAGTCAGACTAAAGACCAATGAAACTTGCGTGAAGTCATAGAGAAACAAGTGATACATTAACTCCTCTTATTGCATTGGCTGATGCCCTGCTTTTCATGGCCAGCATCACATAATAGTCCCAAATTGCCAATATACCGATACGTAACTTTTGGGGTTCCACTGGTTTGGCTTTCCTGCTTTTAGTCCTGCCTCACTGAACACAGTGTACTAAATTGGGGCACAAGGTATTTCACAAGGTGGGACCTCAAACCTACATGGGGGCTGTTCAGAGGGGCCTATCTTATTTGGCAGAGACAAAGACACAGCTAAATGAGAAGTTTTTGCAACCACTGTTCTTGGGTTGTAACAGGAGCAGTACTTAATAAAAATCCTTAGAGGGTTACATTAGGAACCTGTCTTCTAGATTTACAGCTCTGCTCAACTGAAAAAATAATAAAAAATCACATTTATTAAATAGCAAATGTATACTCATTCACAAATTACCCCTTTTTTGTTCAAAGTTTAAAAACATCCAACAAGCTTGAACCTTGGGGGTGGGTTGGGGGTGACTATCTTCATAGACATAGTGATTTCTGTCGTCTTACTACAAAGAGTTAAATGCTGCCCAGAGAGGGGGATTTCTAAAGAATGCATGTTCCTAATTGTCTGCCCAGGGGTTTTCCTTGCAGAACTGGATACCGCAGTAAGTTTGCAGGTAGCACATTTTCAAGAACTTGTTTTTCAGAGATAATTACCCTTTGTCCTCTAAATAACAGGTTACAGGCCAAAAGTGAAAGTTTTACTGCAGTGCATTTCAGGAAGTAGTTGCAGTGCTGTATATGGCAGGTGTAAAACAAATGGCAACATACACATACAAGGCATTTAGAAAATCACTGTTTGGTAACCACACATCCCATAGCAACATATATATCACGGAGAGTAAATAACATTTTAAAACAAACAAAAACCTTTATTTTCCATCTGTAAAATCTATGTTCATATGCCAACATCTGAAAGTCTTTTCAATAACTTTTACTGCTGGCCCATGGCATGCATAGCTGATTTATGGCAAAATGATAATAATATAGCATTCCTTTTAGAAAAGGACAACATTACATGAACAAATGTGCAATTTTTTTTTAAAAGACAAGGAAAGCTGAATTTACTGGGGATGCCAATATGTTAAACACTCCTCAGTGAATTTAGTGCTTAATTTATTACAAGGGTGGTGCTGCTCTGCACGTGCAGTGCCCATCTTACCCAGGCCTGCAGTAGCATTTGTGGATTCTGGCAAATGGCTGCTGTATGATGCCATAGACACTCACTATTTATTGGGATGTTGAGGGCTGTTTGGGCCTCTGTGTACTTGGTATGCCAGGGCCTGTTTTGTATCCCAGTCCAGGCTTGATCTTACCTGTAGTTTATAGGCATCCCACAATCAGAATTTAGACACATGAATGACCAGTATAATAGTTTGGGAAATTGTAGTATACCTTGCACATGCAAGGTTAATCTAGGGAGAGATGTTTATCATATACAGGCAAGATGGCAGCACTGTTCACTTCCTAGCTTTCCTTGTCCTGTAAGCATGTTGTGCAGGTTGCCTGGTGGGCAGTTATCCTAGGTCCAGATAAGTTTGCTTAGCAGACCTGTTAATGCTAACTACTGTAGACTTGCTGATTTTTTTGGACATTAACCTGTAACCATAGTAAAATTAGATGTGGTAGAAAGGAATGCACTAGGTAGGTGTACAGTTCAGGAAAAACACAAACTAAGTAAATATGTTATTAGATTAACAGAAATCAGTATCTGGCTGTTTATATTTCTGCACTGCTGGGTCTGGCTCCTGGAACACAATATAATAGAAACTGTTGATCAAACAAACCTGGGCGAGAAACATTTCTGCTACATTGCTTTTAGGGCCGTGACAGATGGGGAGATTAGTCACCGCGCGACAAATCTCCCTTGTCGCGGGCGACTAATCTCACCGAAATGCCATCCCACAGGCTAGAATATAAATCGCTGCCGGGATGGCATACGCAGCGCCAAAATCGTGATGTTTCCTCTCAAGGCAACTTCAGTGATTTCAGCAAATCACCGCGCCGTGTATGCCATCCCACGGCTGCTATAAGATGCCACAGACAGTTACTATTTATTGGGCTGGTGGGGCTGTTTGAGCCTCTGCTTAAATACCAGGGCCTATTTTGAATCCCAGTCCAAGCGTGTAAAATATACTTTTGTTCTAATAACATCTGGGAAAAGTGGTTTATTCATGTCAGAATGATTAGCCATTTTTTAGTACAGCATTTTCAAATGGTACTTTTGAGCTGCAGATTTTTCCAACAAAATAAAACATATATTAAAATGCCTGGCCCATACTTCCTACAAGCTGAACAGCCTTCCAATGCCAAATGAACACATCCCCTGGAGATTACAATACACAGAGAGGAATGTGTATGTACACGCCTCCTACTTGTTACCCATCATTGCTGTCAGACAAGAGAAATGTTTTCTGCACATATACAGTACATATATAAACGGCTTATTTACAAAAGGCTAGACGTAAGTTCTAGAGTATAACAAACAGAACTGTGACTCCTATATCAATATATATTAAGCACTTTTACCTAGATAAAAAAAATCCAGCACAGGAGAGACAAAGAATCAAACACAACTGCCACATTTCCTTTGTGTACTGGCCACAAGAGTTCTTTGGACAGAGGTATTATTTTGCCTTACCACATTTTCAAGCTTGACTTGTAAGTTAATTTGACTGTATGGATATACATAGGCTGCAATAATGTGGCTTTGTAAATTGAATATTAATGTTGCTCTATTACTGATGTACCCACTACACACAGCTTGTGTACCTGTGCCCTGGTATCTATACTCTATGCGGACAAGAAAGCTACACTATTTGGCCAAAGGTGACCTGAAACCTGTCTTTCCAAAATTATCTTAATATGGTCCTCCCTGTGCTGCTATAAAATTATCTATTGTTCTGGGAAGGCTTTTTGCTAAATTTTGGAACCAGTGTACCCTCTAATTCTATGTTCGCTTTGTGCACAAAAAATCTTTTTTCAGTGTGCTGAGGTCAAAATTAACATACAATTTTGGGTTTTCACACAAAATTCTTAAGGTGCACCACAATTTGTTGTGTGCACTAGACTAAAAATATCTGTCATGCACAAGTGCACAGCTTAGCGGGAAGATTGGTTGGGAAATTCAGCTGTTAGAGAGGCTGGATACTGATGTTGGGAATCAGGCCTGACTCACGGTCAGCCTTCTATTTCATTCTACAGAAGTTCAGTTGGGTAGATGTCACGGCTCTGTGTTTTACTCCCTATTGGCAGTAATTGCAATTCCATTCTGTATAGACTTTGCTTTGTAAACAGGCATTATAGGGGTTAAATTGAAAAATACTTTCCCCAAACTATTGCCACAGATTAGGAAGAACAGAATTATCAGTAAAGTCTTTGAACACTATAATCTTAAACTGGCCACACACGTGGCGATTTTCGATGTCGCACAAAAGATCGTTCCAACCCTCCACTCACATTCAGGGCTGAATCGTCAGATATGGAGGTAGAAACAATAGGATTT